>NW_018742205.1:744466-3144466 GCF_001683475.1 Chenopodium quinoa | reverse complement strand
TTTTTTTTTTGTTTTTAATTTTTAACCATAATTAACGAAATATTCCTTAAGTAACAGAATATTCCATGTTTTAGTCATAGTTGAGAATTGGTTGGAAACTCAATCAAGTGTATTTGTGGGAATTTTAAACTCACTGGTAAACCAGTGGGAATTGTGAAATTCCCAGGTGTACCAGTGGGAATTTCCCTTTAATATATTATACTAGCCTTTTGTGCACGCAATGCGTAGGATAATCTTAAAACATTCGTTAACAATATTAGCTTGACAATAAAAATTAATAAGTTCCCAGATAATTTCAACAAAAATTTTAAATAAATACTTTTTGGATTTTTTGAAATTTAATCTAGTTTTCCCCTTTCGCTTATATATAATAAGTATATTGCCAATTGAATAAATAATTTATTTCTCTAAAAGATTTATTATTTCTGAATAAATTTTGAGTGGTAAGACAATTTGAATAATTAAATTTGACAATTAGTTGTACTTGCCATTTTTAAAATTCTTCTTCGTAATTACTTTTTTTAAATATGGTTATTATTGATTTCAAAAATCAAATGTCATTGTGGAAGATTTTAGTACACATGTGACAAAATTGTCCCCCCCACTTAATTAACAATTATGAAGGATGAGTAAGGGTAGTGTGATAATCTCAACTTGAAACCGCCGCCACCACCACCACCTCACCCCTTGGCTTATATAATAGAGATAGATAGATTACACGTCTATTATTTATTATGTAATTAAGTCTTTTTGCATTAGAAATGCTTTCGAAGCTTCCAAAAGGCAAGGCAAAGTTTAGTTTTTATCGTGCAAATTATCATACTTCCTCCGTTTCAAATTGGTTTTTGTACTTGGGTATTATATTCAAATTACACTACTAGAATAAAGGGCTTCTATATCTGACCGTTGCTATAGGCCAAAACACCGTTACCATAGACCTTTTACAACGGTTAGTGCCCGTTGCATTCTCTTCTATTGCAAAAAGTCTTGTGCAATAGGTATTTCAACCTTTTGCAACGAGTTCCTGTTGTTTGTAATGGTCGTTGTCAAAAGTCTTTTGCAACGGCTATTAGCACCTTTCGCAATGACTTATATTTGACCGTTGCCAAAGCTCTATAGCAACAATTTTTCTATCTTTTGGCAATGGTTTCTCTTGCTTTCATATAGCCGTTGCCAAAAGTCCTTTGCAACGCCACTTTTTAGGTCGTTGCCATAAATTTATTCCAAAACCAAATAATAAATATAATATATTAATTATAATAACAAAAATATCTTTCACAACACCTCTTGTTGCCATAGCCGTTTCGCACCTATTGCAATAGATTAATACTATGTATTTCGTGATCGATCGCCCTAATTAATAGAAATTTGATTATAACAATTATAGTTAAGAAATTATACGATTCAATTGTTATATCAAAATAAGTAGAAAAGACTTCAATTTTGGTAGTACAACCAAAGATAAATCCACCATATACATCATCACTGTGTCCAAAAACATACGAAACAACTAACAATATTTAACCAAATACTTCCAAAGCCACACCAAATTTTATAATGGATGCTTCTATGCCTCGATATCATTTTGGACCTCATTTCCATCACTTGTTTCAACATGTATCTACATATGTATTTAAAATTAAGAAAAGAAACCTAACCAATGCATGAGACTATAATTGCATGTAAAGAAGACAATATGCAAGAAAGTGAAAAAAAATATCAATACATATAGAATCAACACAAACTCCATACTTGGACTATATGCAATTTTGATCAACACAAACTCCCATCTTCTCACAACTCATCCTATTTCATGTTTTCAAACCATATTCACGTCCTAAAACATTCATTTAGGCTTTCTAGTACTTATTGGAATTCATTTAGGCACAATAGGGTCATTTCAGAACGAAAACTAGGGACTTAGGCCATTTTCGGGTCATTTTGGGCGTTTTTGTTCCCATCTTTTCACAACTAAACCTATTTCATGTTTTCAAACCATATTCACGTCCTAAAACATTCATTTAGGCTTTCTAGGACTTATTAGAGTTCATTTAGGCACAATAAGGTCATCTCGGAATGAAGACTAGGGACTTAGGATTGGCTTGAGCCTTGATCCACTACTTGTGATTGCATACTTTGTAAGTACTCTTCAGGAAAGATGTAGCTTGAGCCTTTTCCCCCGTTCTCCAAAACAGTTCTAGGACGGTTGTTCAACCTAAAAGTCTACTTTACTCCTACATGTCCAACCTTTTCACTGACAAAACACTTACTTGCACATAATCCCAGACTTTGTCTTTTAAATTCTATGGTACACTTGGCCAATCACAATAATTGAGCGGTAAATACTCTGAATTCCTAGCCAACGTCCCTAAGAAGAGACTATATTACTCACAAGCTTCTTTAAAGGACCAATTAGCTGCCTGTAAGAGTTTAGGATGATCATAGGTCGCTCATTCATTAGGTGTTCATGAACCTGAGTTAATAGTGTGGGGCCTCGACCCTTCTTTTTTGGAGCTGCACAAATTATGCAAGCCATGTTAATATGTGATATCAAAATATAGAAATTCAAACCAATCATTATTAAATTAAGAAAATTTTCATATCAAACCAGAGCTTTCTGCAGTTGTGTTTGTTCTTTGATCTTGGACTTCAGCGGGTACATCACATCTGTGTTGAAGTTGAAGATCAATTGAGTAGTTTGTTGCTCTATTTTCATGGCGTTCGTTTGCAGATGTATTATCATAGCCTTCGTTTGCAGCCCGACTTACTACTTGCATTTGTTTTCTACGGAGATTGAGAAAAGAAGACATAGTTCCTGGAGAGCGGACATCTTATTCTGCTGATTATGCCCGTTTTGTTGCTAATTAGGCTGCTGACTATGCCTGTTTTGCTACTGATTAGGCTGTTGGTCATGCTCATTTTATTGCTTATTAGACTCTCGATTATGATGATTAGGTCCTTGCTGACCATGGTGCATAGTCTCCTATTAGATTAGGCATATAGAACAATAAAAACTTAAAATCAAATCAAGATACACAAGTCATCATATTCAGATCATGTTCAGATTAAAGACAAAGATATGTTCCGATCATGTTCAGATCAAAAGCAAAGACATGTTCTGATCATGTTCAGATCATTATGTACATGATCGGAAGCAAAGACATGTACTGATATGAAGCTTTCAATCAAAATTTCAATCAGAACATTAGGTATAAAAGAGAACAATCAAACTTCCAATCAATGACAAAGAAGTCCAACCAAAAAAATAAATGGCAAAGAAGTCCAACCAAAATATTAAATGGCAAAGAAGCAAAAATTACATGGTAAACAACTATATATAAACGTGAGCTTAAATAAATCTGAATCAAAACTGAACCTTTTGTTGCTCCTTTTGTTGTTCTGCCTCTCTTGTTGTTTTGGGAGGTAATCGAACCTACATCTTCTCTTTGATGATGGGCACTTCAATGTTGGCTTTGTAATTGGAACCTATGGTTGAAGTTCAAATTAATAAATAAATATGCTTCAAATGAAACATAAAATTCAAGTAGACATTAAAGCATAGAAGCATGTGTATGTAGCATACCTTTAAACTAGGGACATCTTCATTATCTTCAATCTCACAGTGAGGTATGTATTCATCATCGTCACTGCTTAAGCCTTCATCTCCAACATTTTCAAGGGACATCATTGAGTTCTTTCAAGTATCATTTGCGCCAAAGTCCCACATTCTATAGCTTTCATATGTTTAACATTTTTTCTCCTTATGTCAAGCCTTTTTTCTCGTATTCCGTCACCTCTATTATTTTGTAGCAGGTTTCTTGCTATTCTTTTTCATCTTTAAATCATAGTACAAGAAACAAGTTAAAACGCTACATGTAATAATATTATACAAAGCCAAATATGAAATAAAGGAAACTTAATACTACCATCAGAGAGTTCCAAAGGAAAGTTACGTATAACATAATGCCAACCACTGTCAGTAGGAGATTCAACAGAAAATATTTGACATACTTGAGATGCCATAATGAATGGTTCTCCATTGCATAATGTTTTATTTTTATTAACCATAGTTAGTTGGTCATCCATCGTTTCCGAATGAAACCAAATACATCTAAACAAGACAACATCAATATAACCGTGATAAGATATCTCAATTATTTCTTCTAGAGACCCATAATACAAGACATTTCCCATGGTTGGATTTTTATCCTTACTACTAACAAAACTATGTGTTAAAGCACTTAGACAAACACCAATGTTCTGCGTGACATGATTTCTCTCTCTTTCCATGGTATAAAACCTATAGCCATTCACAAAGTACCCACTGTACTTTTTAGCCATGAAAAAGAAGGTCCCATAGATAACCATTTCACATGGTCTAGCACTTCTTAGCCTTGGTCAAGCTTGGATGCAATTGTCTCTTTGAAATATTTGTTGTGGTTTTGAGCACTATCCCATTTTCTTTTCCTTTAACCGCCAACTTGTTCCTTGTGCACACTACGATAAAAAATTTAAAAAATGAAAAAAAAAAAAACAAACATGAATAATATGATCTGTTACGTCATTCATAAATAACAAACGACATATGTGAAGTTATCTTACTTAATGTATCTCTCAACTTCCTCTCAATCACAATTGAATAAGACTTATTGATGTGCTTGGCTCCAAGTAGTGTGATCAATCATAAATCCACCTCGTTCTGTCTTTGAGGTCTTCCCTCTACCCTTGATAGGATGACCAAGCTTTGGGAGATATTCTTAAAGGTTGCTAGGTTTATTGGGATGATCATTAGGACCTTTTTATTTCCCTTTAGATTTACTCAAATATCGAACCACAAACCTTGCACATTGACGCCTCTGGACGACCCTTATTACGAGCATCTGACTTTAATTCCTGAAGATACCTCTCAATTGCATACATGCATCTTAATGCAACAGGTCCAACAAGTTTGATTTCTTCCACTAGGTAAACAGGAAAATGGACCATAATGTCAAAAAAAGCCGGTGGAAAAATCCCCTCAAATTGACAAAGAGTTTCGACTATCTCAGAATGAAGATTGTCCAAATCTTGAGGATCGATTGATTTTTTCCATATGCCTTTGAAAAAGTTTGACATCCTAATTATGGGAGTTGCAACATGTTTATTAAGGGTTGTCTTTGCAGCAATAGGAAGCAAATAATGCATCATAAAATGTGCATCGTGGCACTTGTATCCCGTAAATTTCCTTTCATCAACTTGCACACATCGAGAAATATACGAAGCATAACCTTGTGGCAGCTTTGCATTTTTTACGGTTTGGCAAAACAATTATTTTTCATCATCATTCATCCAAAACATAGATGTGGGAAACTCTTCACTTCCATCTTTTAATTATTGAACCTCAAGGCACCCATCAAAGGTCTTTCTCCTCTCGTAGGTACTTCAAATCTCGGCGAGCAGATACATGATATTTTGTTTTTCCAGGAATGGCTAACAATGTCCCAATGACATTAACAAACATATTCTTTTCAATATGCATGAAATCCAAATTATGGAGAAGATCACAATGTTTCCAGTAAGGTAACTTGAAAATATGGATAATTTTCTCCAAGGATTAAGATCATCAACATTTTGTCTCATTTTCTGTTGCTTTTTTTCAGCTTCACTTGGAAAATCATGTAATAGATCCTCGACCTCAACGCCTGTCAAACAAACAGGTTCATTCCTTTCCTCGGTATGCCCATTGAAGTTCCTCTTATTATACCGCCACGGGTGGTCTGAACCAACCATATGCGATGACACATATAGCAATGCTTGCGAATGTATTTCAAGTACACATAATCTATCTCATAATGACAATAAGGGGAATCAAATTTTCCTTTTATCCTCCAACCTGATAACATTGCATAACCCGGAAAATCACTAATAGTACCAATCGAAGCTACATGCATGCCAAACCTTGTATTGGTTGAAGCATCATATGTTTCCATGCCAAACTCCCACAAATCAATGAGATCTTTGACAAGTGGTTGTAAATAGACATCAATGGCATTTCCAAGAGACAAAGGTCCAGGTATAAGTAATGAAAGCATTAAAAAATCAGACTTTGTCACCAACCATGGAGGCAAGTTATAATTGATCAAAATAACAGGCCATGTACTATGCACAATGCTCAATGTGTTAAATGGATTAAAACCATCAGTGGCCAGTACAAGTCTCACATTACGAGGTTCATTGGAAAAGTTAGGATACATTTTGTCAAAATTGATCCAAGCTTGACCATCGGTTGGATGTTGCAAAAGTCCATCCTTTTCTCTCCAATCATTTTCTCGCCCAGTTTTATGCCATGTCATATAACTTGCTGTTTCGAAACACATATACAACCTTTGCAACCTCTTCTTGATTGGAAAGTACCTTAGAACTTTTGATGGAATTCTACGGGTTTTTTTATTAGAATTGTCATCTTCATCATTTTCTTTCGATTTCCACCTTAAGGTTCCACAAACATGACAACTTGTTGCGTTTGCATACTCCGCCCAATAAAACATACAATCATTAGGACAAACATCAATCCTTTTGTAGTCCAAACCCAACAACTTTAACACTTTTTTTGCTTCATGCATAGATGTGGGCAATATTGCATCATCAGGGAGAACTTCCTTGAAAAACTCTAGTAAACCAGCAATTGCAACATCAGACAACTTGTGATCACACTTGTAAATGTAGAGGTGAATTGTGAAGGCAAGTCTAGACATTTTTTTGCAACCTGGATACAATTCTTGTTGGCCTTCTTCTATGAGGTTCAAAAACTTCTTCGCCTCTTCATTTGGCCCTTCTCTCATAAGTATCATGCAACAACTCTTGTATACCATCATTCATTTTTGATGGTTCATCATGTTAAAGGTCCCCTGCTTCTCCTTCTAGGACCATCCTACCTAAATGAAAGGATTTATCGTTTCTTGGAACAAAGCCATTGCAAATAATATGATCTCTTACATCATTTCTACCATACCAATATCGATGATGGCAAGTACAACATGGGCAGCTAATCTGGTTCCCTTGAGACCTTGTAGTAAAGGCTTTCTCAATGTATTCATCTGATCTGTTCCTTGTTCATATACATCACTTCATCTAGGAAATTCCCACCAACCCTTATTTCCCTTATCCATCCCTTAAAAATATAAGAACTATAAGATTTTAGCATCATTATAATAAGAGATAACTGCTTATATTTTTTTTATAGGAAGACTATATTTTGTATGTATAAGTAACAATACCCTTATCCCTCTTGCATAGTAGGTATTCAAGTAATTTGGCTAAGAATTATCCATTCATCTGTTTTTTTTTTTTTTTTTTTTTTTTTTACTTGTATGTAATTTTTTTCTATAGTAATTGTAATCATTAAGGTTTACAACTATTAATTAAAAATAATAACACACAAAAACAAAAACAAAAACAAAAACAAAATTAACAATAAAACCAAATAATTGGAGAACATATCAACAACTAATGAATTTCAATATTTCAACTAATGAACATATCGATAAGAAAAGTAACTATGAGTTTCAAAGTCAATCTGTGTGCACAATTGCATACACGTCATATTTATAAACTACCAAAGCCAATATACAAATGCAAATGAATTAATAAGTTTGAAATTGCTATAAAAAGCACAGAAATTTCTGCAGGCCAAAACTAGCTTGACTATTGAAGATAAACAGGAAAAGAATGATATACCAGCTCATAACAGTTGAAGCATCTAGAGCAATAAAACTTTAGCACAAATTTAACTATGAATTACAAAAGATACAATTCATGAAAACTAATTGAAAAACAAGATTATATCATATGCAAATAAATCTAAAAATTAATTAAATAAACCCATTTAAAATATGATAATTAAGTTGGTATAACAAGTTTCATAATTTAAATAATTGAATACAAAATAAAGTAATAATGGAAATTAGTTTGCAATAACTTAGGGCTTAAGTGAGTTTAAAAAAAATTAAAACCAAAACTTACGATGGAGATTAGAACACGAGCAGTGCCTCTAAGCAGCGGCGGCGGCGTTTGAAAGTGCATGAGATACTCAAGAGGGGGTGAATTGAGTGTATGGAAGTGTTGTAAACTTTTCGTATTTTGATTGAGAGAACAGTAAGAGAACTGTTCTGTACGCAGCGGAATAAATAAAACTCAAGCAATTTAACGAGGTTTGACTTCTAATAAGTCTACGTCCTCCACTTACTCTAACCTCTTTTATTAATCAACTCAGAAGAATAAAGAGATTACACTCAACTACTTTATGCACCTATGCAATGAGCAATTTCCCAGCAACTAACTCTAGTCGCTCCTTAACTACTAACTCTAGCAGTTCAATGAAGTGCTTCCCTGAAACACTTCCCCAACCACTTGACAGAATCAAGTAGTTCAATACAATATCCTTTTCTCTCGTAAAATCAGCCTAAATGCTTAAGTAGAGAGTATTTAAATCTCACAATAGTATTAGGGTTTATGCTTAGATACGAGAGAGAGAGACAGCTTTTCACAGTATATTTTCAAAACTTGATCGCCAAAAAGTTGTTCAATTCGTTTGACATTAATCTCTTAAATAAGCCTTGGTAATATATGGAGAATAATATTCTTGCCTTATATTTTCGTTAAATGCGGAAAATATATTGCTCTGATTTTATTTGATAATCAAATAAATTATCAAATAAAATCAGTTGGATATTATTCTGATATATTCCCTATTTAAAGATCTCTAATATCAACCGAATATACAACTATATCTTTTTTAAAATATTTTTCTCCGAAAGAACAACTTTCCTAAAATAAGCCGTTTCGATGACAACACTCGCAGACTGGTTCCATTCTGTTCCCATACTGGTTTCAGTCATGTAGTGTTTCTATAGTTGTATATGCTAAGGAATCAAGATTCCTTATCATCCACAACTATCTCTTTTCTCTCTTTTGTACCTTTATAAGTTAACACAACCCTTTTACTATTTTTACATCAAGACCTAAATTTATTACAATCTATATAGTCTTCATGCAATTTCTTCAAGATTTCAACTTGCTTTGATTCTTCTTGTCTTGATCCCTTTCAATCATCTTTTGTCAAACCTGTGTTAAAAACACAGAACATCATATAGCAATAATAAGACAACTCAATTAAGAGTTTGTCATCACTCAAAACTCCAATTCAGAGGACTCAACAGCGTTGAGCAAGGGGAAGCGCGGCGGCGTTGAGCAACCCAGCCAGCCAGAACACGAGCAGGTTAGAACACGAGCAACCCACCCAGTCACGAGCAGGTCGAGCGACGGAGCAGCAGACACAAGCAACTTCAGGTAGCAAGCAGGTCGAGAAAGAGAAGACACGAGCAGGTCGACAAAGAGCGATTGAACAGAGGCGATTGAGCGAGAATTTCAATCGAAAATTATTATGGCTCCAGAAAATTCCAATCAAAAATTACCTCCAATCGACTTTCAATATACGTAATTGAGGCATAATTAAGGTATAATTTTGTTGGGGTTTGAAGCAATGAAGAGTTGGGGTTTGAAGCTCGTGAGTTTGGTTTTGTTTGAAGAGAGGGAAAAATGAAAGTGTTAGGGGGAAATGAAATTTAACTTGCGCCCTTGGTTTCTCAAAATAAATTTTTTTGACCTTTCGCAACGGGCTGTAACAGGACTGTTGCTAAAGCCGTTGCAAATAGATTCAACCTTTGCCTAAAGTAATCTATTGCAATGGCTTCAATTGAACCTGTTGCCTTTTCTAATCTATTGCAATGGCTTCAACTGAGCCCATTGCCTTTTCACACTAAAGTCGTTGCAATAATCCCACCCGTTGTTAAAATCGTTGCAATAACCTCAGCTGTTGCCAGAAACCTTTTTATCTAGTAGTTTTAGTTGTTGTACTTGAATATTTTATCTCTCACATATAATACCCAAGTACAACAACTAAATTTGGAACGGGGGAAGTATACTACATATATATGCACTCAAGTTAACCACGGTTTAATTGATTCAATACTTTTAAAATGTTATCATTACAATATCAAATTATATTATGCTTATCTAGCTAGCAAGATACAATTACAAACGAATTTTCCCGCCTTTCAATCTACAAACAAGCTTGTTAGTGATGGTTGGAGAGAGAAATATGCCAACTTTTTAAAAAACTTATTTTCATTCATTTATTTTATTTTATTTTTGAAAAAACAGAGGAAAGAGAGCAAAAGCAAGACTTTTCTTCCTTCGTTTAATTTTTTCCTTCTTTTTTGTTTTTGCCTTATTTTTTTATGCTTAACTTCCCTCTTTTTTTGCTTTGGTCAAAAAGTTTAGAAAATGATATACTTCCTCAGTTTTCTTTTTAGTGACAACAAATGAAATTTCACGCATTTTAAGAAAAAGATTTAGCATTATAAACGAGCAAATTAATCAAAATAATTTTAACACAATGAAGAATGAGATCAATCAAAACTAGTTTTTTATGCACGTTATGTGTGCAATGAATATGGAAAATATAATATATTTGATTTTATTTATATGTACAATAAAATAAAATCAACTTAGAATATTATTCTGATATATACAATATTTAAAGATCTCTAATATCAATCAGATATTCAGCCGTATATTTTTCAAAACATTTTTCTCCGAAAGAAGTTTCCAAAAATAAGCTGTTATCGAAAGCACCAGCAGTTTGGTTCCAGTGTGTTCCCATACTGGTCTCAGACATGCAATGTTTCTATAGTTTGTGCATGCTAAGGAATCGAGATTCCCTATCATCCACAACTATCCTTTATCCTCTCTTTGCATCTTTTATCAGTTCATATATCCCTTTTACCATTATTACATCAAGACCTAAAATTAATACAATTTATACAAAGTCTTTATGTAATTTCTTCAAGACGTTTATCCTCTTCAAATCTTGATTGAGTCTTCGTCTTGTCTAACTTGAATCATCAATTGTCAACCTGTGTTAAGCATCACAGAAACAACATATAGCAATAATAGGTATATTCAAGTAAGAGTTTGTCATCATTCAAAACTCTAATTCATAGAGCTCAACATATACTACTATTCAAATGCATTGTGTGCGTAAAAGGCGTCATTATTACAATGTATAGAGAACGGATTTAATCAAAGTTTACTACCTCCATTTTTCACCCGTAATAATGATTGGTTTACTATGGAAAATAAAGGTTGTCATGGAAATTTTTAGGTAATAAATATTTACATGTGATCAGCGACTTCTTCCAATTTGTTAAAAAAAAATGAAACTTTTGAGAAATTACAACTTTCCTATACTGTTTAGAAAACTCTATTTCCCAGCATGTAACAGTTTTTATTTGCAAGTAGAATCTTTAAATTTCATCAACATCGAAGATCTTGTACATTTAAATGTGAAGTTGTTGGTATTTTGTAATCTTCATCCTTATCTCTGTTCTACTGCACTCCTTTCTTTAAGTTTTTTTCCTGCAATTTAAGACTTCTTAACCCAAGAATCCAAGCTCTGCAAGGGAAGCAATTCAAATGCAGTGTGTGGGTCCAGCGCGTTTACGACAGTACAGCTGTACGTGGTAGTCTCCGGCAGTGATGCTGCGGTTTCAGTGGTGATTTTTTTTATTAAAAAAACGTTTTCACCTCTGAAAACAAACTAGTTAGCATTATTCGGTGTGTGAGACAACTGATTTTGGAGATGTGTTTATGTGTTTAGTTTCGTGAGTAATGAAGAGAATAAGAATGATCAATTGCATTATCTTGGTTGGACAAACAACTTTATATAGGAGAATGTTGAGATCTAATTTTGGTAGAGATCAAATCAAGAAGATAGAAATAGAATCATGCAAAAAGTGTAATTCATGACTCAAATGATTGAGAGGATAACACGCTTTAATCCAATCAGACCAATTAGCTATCCCACTGATTACGGAAATCATAATTACATTGCACTCTCCGCAATATATACAATCTACAAAGCTTATCATAAGCCACTGACTTAGCTACAAACTAGGAGCTAGATACAAAAATATTCTAGGCTATAAATAAGGTAACTGAAATATATACAAAGACCAAAGATATATTATTGACTAATATATCTTAACACACCTCCACAGTCGAAGCAGCAGGTTGTCGGACGCTGAGACTGTCCCTAAAATCATTAAAGAAACCTTGCAGGAAACCCTTTGTGAATATGTCCGCAATCTGATATCTAGACAGCACATGAAGAACACGGACTTCGCCACGAGCAACCTTCTCTCGAACAAAATGGATATCCATTTCAATATGTTTCGTACGTTGATGTTGAACAGGGTTGTCGGACAAATAAATAGCACTGACATTGTCACAATACACAAGAGTAGCCTTTTTAACCGGACAATGTAACTCTAGTAGGAGGTTTCGGAGCCAACATGACTCAGAAACTACATTAGCCACACCACGATACTCTGCCTCAGCACTAGATTTTGACAACGTCGGTTGTCTCTTAGATGACCAAGAAACCAAGTTATCACCCAAAAAAACACAGTAACCAGATGTCGATCGCCTCGTATCAGAACATCCACCCCAATTAATCTTCATCAGTATACGAGACAAGAGTAGAAAAAGAAGAGGGATACAAGTGAAGACCATGGTCTAAAGTACCCTTAACATATCGAATAACCCGCTTAAGAGCTGACATGTGGTCAACCCGCGAATCATGCATATGAAGACACACCTGTTGGACAGCATATGAAATATCCGGCCGTGTGAATGTTAGATATTGCAGAGCCCCTACAAGGCTCCTATACATAGTAGGATCATCAAAAATAGTACTAGAGGTAGCACTAACCTTTGAGTTGGTGTCAACTAGAGTGGGAGACGGCTTACAAGAAGACATACCGGCACGCTCAATTATTTGTTTCGCATACTTTTGCTGTGAAAGGAACATACCACCCTTGCCAAGAAAATAGTTAAGAGGACTCAGATCTTTCATAGCAAACTCTGAACTAAGAAGATCCATTATAGAACGCCGGAGAGTATCTGAAGAAGTTGTGAGAATAATATCATCAACATACAAAAATATGTAAGCCATATTGAACCCTTTCCTGAAAATGAATAAAGAGTTGTCCATTTTACTGTTGGTGAAGCTAATAGACAAAACAAAATCTGCAAAACGCTTATACCAAGCGCGGGGAGCCTACTTAAGCCCATATAAAGACTTACGCAGAAGACAAACATAATCAGGATGAGTACGACCCCTGTAACCCAAAGGTTGATGCATATATACCGTCTCTTGGAGCTCACCATGCAGAAAGACATTTTTGACATCCAATTGATGAATGGACCATGCCTTAGAAAGACAAAGAGTGAGAACAGTGGCTGAGCTGAATTCGGATGGGCCGTAGGGGGTGAAGCCCGATTTGGCTGAGCTTGATCAAGCTGGGCTGTTGGGGATGTGGGCTGCGGTGATAGAGGAGGGGACAGAGTTTGGGCCTGCTGTGCCCCTGGGCTAGACAATTGATGGAGAATGTATGGATTAATTCCATCATCAAGGAAATCATATGCTGTAGAAGGTGGGACATACAATTTTGCGAAAGGGAATTTCGTCTCATCAAAAATAACATGGCGACATATTATGATAATTATGCTAATTTTTTTTAGCACGTGACTTTGAACTGATTGGAAGCATCACATGTTTTACCACTGATTACACGTGGCGGTGGTGTCCACTTGAAAAGTCTAAAACATCCGTCATCCCTTACATACATAATTAATAGAGGTAAATTTTGAATATTTTAAAAAGTCAATCCCCACTTCCCTTATATAATAGAGATACCCCTTAAAATATTACATCATCCTTTGTCGCAAAAATGGAGTATGAAGAATTTCAATTTTGATTTGTGTCAATTTTATGCATTATGTATCAATACAATTTATTTATTTTTGAAAACGTGCATCGCCCGGTATTAATCTAATTAGCAATAAGTCAATAATCATGGGAGATGCTCTAGAAACGCAAGGTAGCGGTAATTAATGTGAAGAAGTACATAAAAACAAAACTTCAAAGGGATCCAAATATGTTTGAAGCCATTTGTCATTATTGTTAATGGTGTAAATGTATAATCCCTTTTATTTTGTCAAAAATTGACCTATCATTCCGACCGCTATACGACAGCTTCGGATGGGGCAGAATCTCTTCTTTGTCAAGTCCCTTTTCTTAATTTCATTGTCAAGTCCCTTTTCTGCTTCACAACTCCATCTCATCTGTATCTTCTTCTTGCTTAATTGTATAATACATCTTTTGTTTGTTTGCTACTTTTCTTTTTGTTAGAAGTTTAGTTGATGTTAATGGCTAAAGGCCCGAAGCTTTTGAGATTTTTTGTACTAGCGTTGTTTTTGCTTGAGTTCGGAGGAATATAATTGTATTGTAATTTTTTCTTTACTAGGAGATGGAGGAAGAAGATCCTTGTGGATAACTATATGAATTGAAATAGACAAATAGTCATTTTAATTCCCAAAATAATGTTGGGAAGTTGTCTAATTCCCAAAATACAACCAATTTTTTTTTAATTCCCAATCTATCGTCCACGTCACCGGTTCAGTGGGAATTATTTTTAAAACCGGTTTATTAGAAAACCGCTATTTTAAATAGCGGTGTACTGATTAAAAACCGCTACTTCAAGTAGCGGTGTTCTTGTTATAAACCGCTACTTCAAGTAGCGGTTTGTATTTACTTATATTTTTTAACAAAATCACTTTCCCTTTCTCCTCTCCTCTCCTCTCCTCTCTCTCCGCCTCTCTTCTCTTTCTCTCTAAACTCTTCTCCTCTCCTCTTTCCTCTTCTCTCTAAACTCCTCTCCTCTTTCCTTCTCTCTCCTCCCTCCTTCTCTCTCCTCCGCCATTCTCGTCATTTCTCTTCTCCTTCTCACTTCTCCTTCTCACACCAACAACAAAACCCACGCCCCTGCGCAACCAACACCACCACCACTACGCAACCTACGCTCCTTGGAGGTGCTGTGTGTCTTCCTTCTCGCCGGCATCGCATGGTTATTCAGGTCAAATTCGACCATGAAACCTCTAGATATAGAGATTTCATGATCGAATTTAGCCGTATTAAACCAAATTCGATGAGAAATTAACATTCAATTTCGGTGTTAAGGTATGTTTTCTTGTTTTTAATTTTCTTTCTCTTTTTTTTTGTTTTTTGTTTGTTAATTTTTGAGTTGTAAGGTTTTCGGCAGTAGTGGTGGTTTTGATTGTTTTTTTTTTTTTGTTAATATTTGGGTGGTTGTTTGGTTAGGGTTGTAGATCTGGGTTTGATTTGGGTATGTTTGGGTGGTAGATTTGGATTTGGGTGGGTTAAGGTGGGGGTACTGGGTTCGGTTAGGGTGGGGGTACTGGGTTGTGGTGGTGGTGGTCAAGATAGACGGTTTTCTGTTTTTTGGATTTTTGCTTTTTTTTTATTTATTTTATTTTATTTTATATTGTGGGTGGTGGTGGAGGGTGGTGGTCAAGGTAGACAGCGTGGGTGGGTACGGTGTTAGGTGGGGTGGCGGTGGGTGGGTACGGTTGGTGGGTGGAGTTGGGGTACGTTGTGGAGGTCTATTTTTTAACAAAATCGCTTTCCCCTTCTCCTTATATTTTACTGATGTTTTTTTAAAAATAATTTACAGCAAAAACCGCTACTTGAAGTAGCGGTTTATATTTTGTAAATCGCTACTTCAAGTAGTGGTGTATGAAATTGAAACCGCTACTTCAAGTAGCGGTTTATACCCAGAACACCGCCACTTCAAGTAGCGGTTTGTTGCTGGACCGATAAAAAAAAAAAAAAATCAGTTTTTTTCCCTTAGCTGACGTGGACGGTAGATTGGGAAGTAAAAAAAGATTGGCTGTATTTTGGGAATTAGACAACTTCCCAACATTATTTAGGGAGATGAACTCTCATGTAACTTACCCAACTTGTAAGATTAAAGGCTTTAAATTGATTGATTTTTTTTAAAAAACAAATCCATAAGTAATCTATTACAAATTATAATATTATAAGTCCCTTCAAAAAAAATTACAATATTATTAGTATATGAATAAGGGAAACCTATTTCCCTTTTACTTTTACTATTGTCTATTGTGCACTTGTAAGTGTTCGGATCCTCTAGATTTCTAAGTGCACTCTACAATATAGAGTTGGGTGATAGTGAGTGTATGTGTTTTTTTGTTTTTAACTTTTTAAAATTATTGTGCATTAATGTTAGCCACTGATCTTTTTTTTAATGATCTAGATTTGTTGAAATCTAGATAGTAGAGTTCATATCAATTATCAAATCCTGAGTATTCAAACCCCACTTGTACATATATATTTGGACGATTTGCCAAAGTGAGTTTAATTACAAAACTATTTTGTAAAATAGAAGCGTGAGCAAACTATTTACCAAACTAAGCTTTTGGGATAGTCAGCATTTTACCTCTGATTTTTTTTTTTTTAAAAAAAAAACAAAGTGTAAAACGCTGATTTGTTTGACTTTTTTTTTAAATTTCGTAATTTCTAATTTTTTTTAAAAAAAAAAAAAATTCAAATACACTAAAAACACTGACTGAGTCAGCGTTTTTAGTTTTTTTGTTTTTTTATTTTTTTTTAATTTTTGTAATTTCTGATTTAAAAACAAAAAAAAATAAATTAATACACTAAAAACGCCAACCGAGTCAGCGTTTTTAGGGTATCTGTTTTTTTTTTAAAATTTTTTTTTGTATCGATTCCATTCTCATCTTTCACAGGGTTAGCCTTGCATCTGCCTCAATACACTACGCAGCTCCTCTCGTAGTTATGAACATGTCCACAACCTATATTACACTTTATAGGTCAGCATTTATTCAACTGTAATTAAAACTTTAATTTGATTGATGTAAAATATTTACCAAAAAAAATTAGAACCTCATTTTTGAGTAGCAGTGGCTCCAAATGTTTAGCGTAGTTGCCATCAACACTGAAGAACGATAGAAAATCGGAACTATACATCGGTCTGTGCCTGAAACATTCAATTTCAAACTACTGTAATATTCAAGGTAAGGGATGGAAAACCATGTAGGGGATTCAGGCTTGAACACAAACTTCGTTCTTGCATGAAACTCACTATTACTAATTTCTTGATACTTGAACATACAGTTGAAATGCATGAATGTGGCATAAATTTGACATCTTTGCTTTTTAGTTAAAATAAGATATGGAAAGCTTGTGTGCAAAACTCATACAGAATATATCAATTCTCGCAGGATATTCTTCCATTATACATGCATGACCATGAATAACCCCATTCAGGGAAAGGGGTTGGGTGGTTATGGGGGAAGGGAGATGCGGCAGGGGGATAGTTGGGTGGTTACCATTTTATTTTTTTTTTAATCAAAAATTAAGAATTTAAAAAAAAAAAAAAAAAAAGTTACAGTAAAAACGCTAACTGAGTCAGTGTTTTTAGTGTAATTTTTTTTTTAAAAAAATCAAAAATTAAGAATTTTAAAAAAAAAATTTACACTAAAATCGCTAACTGAGTCAGCGTTTTTAGTGTAATTTTTTTTAATTTTAAAATCAGAAATTACGAAAAAAAAGACAGTGTTTTACCCTGGAAACTTAGTTTGGTAAATAGTTTGGCCACGCGTCTTTTTTGGTAATTAGTTTGTGAAATTGACTTAGTTTGGAAAATTGTCCTATATATTTATGTGACTATGTTATTATAATGTGACACTAAGTGTTTGTTCTATTCACCTTTTCCGAACTTATCAGAACTTTTCTGAACTTATTTTAGCTTATTTTGTGTGAGAGAAAAAAAATAAGTTTATTCTTTTTAACTTATTTTTTCTTAAAATAATTGAAAATAAGTTGAATTACATAACAAACCCTAATATATATTCCAAATTAACTAAATTTAACTATTGAACTCAAATAACAAAAATTTGTTTCTATTACTGGGTGCAAATGAAGCACAAAAAAGGATACAAATTACAATGAGAAAGATAGTCAGGATACAAACATGTGACCTATTGTAGGTCATGCCTTTAGGCTTTGTTTCTTTAGATTGAATCGAACCAAACTGAACTAAATGGAACTGAATTAAATTGAACGGAACTAAAGTGAACTGAATTGAAATGAATTGTTTATGACAGAAGGAAATTAAGGAACTGAACTGAAGTACCATAGAATTAAGTCCAAAGAAATAGGGCCTTAGTCCTTACTAGAGATGAAAACGGGAATTATGGGACCAGATCTGACACAGAGCGACTTGTTCAGACCTGACCTATTATACCCAATGAGTCCATAAATGCCAGGTTCAGACCCGGCCTATACCCGACTTGTGTACCGATTTAAATTAAAAATAGTAAGTAATAAAATATTTGTCCTAAAACCCTACTACTTTTAGCCGTTTTGAATTTTCATTCGTTTTTCTATTATTCTTCTATCTTCAACTCCTTATTTATTGTGTTTAAGTCGCAAATTTGTGATTAGTTGTGACATCATTTGGACTTGTAATGTTTGAAGTTGTAACATTTTAAGGTTTTATGAGTTATTTTTGTTAAGTTTGTTTAGACAATGTTTAACTTATGGCCACACTAACGTTTAAATTTGCCCAAAAAAAAAAAAAAAAAAAACTAGCGTTTAAAATAAGGCGAAAAAATATATTAGATTAAAAAATGCAATAAAACTCAATATTAAGAAAGATTCATCATTACCTCTCAAAAAAAAAAAAAAAAAAAGATTCATCATTAAAACCCATGTAAGGACTAGACCCAAACGCAACTCATTGCCATCTCTACTCCCTATTGTTTGATTAAGACTTCATCGGTTCAATTATTCATGAAATGTCACAACATAAACGATTTTTATTTTGGTTCATCATTTTCGATGTTGGGTCATTTTATTTTTAACGGGACTTAAAAAACGAAGGCATATAAGTCCTACAAGTCTTTCATTTGCTCTATGTTTTACAAGATTATTGCAAAAAAACAATAAAAAAAACAGCCAAGCTAAAAATTAGTTTGGGAATGATTATTCATTCTTTACAAGGGGCTTTCACCCCAATAGACTTCTTCAAGATAACATTCTTAATGCACATGAGATTTTCAACTCATTTAAAAAAATAAAACAGGTAGCTTTGGCCTAGGTGGATTGCAATCAAGCTGGATATGGAATGAAAAAGCTTCTGATAGATTATTAGAATGGAATTTTAACTTTGAAACCCTTCGTCATTTAGGATTTTGCCCCCAATGAATTAATTGGATTAAAAAATGTATAGTATTACTACAGTTTCCTTCTTTGCGCTAGTCAATGGTTGTCCTACTTGTCCAACATTTCAAATTTTCCCTTCAAGGGGCATTATAGACAAGGAGAATAATCTTCTATCTCCATATCTTTTCGTACTGTGTGTAGAGAACTTATGGTTAGAAAAATTCAATTTGAAGGGGCGGGTAGAACAAAGTTGCTTGGTGTTAGCCTTGGGCATTCTAAAATGAGCATCCCCTTTCTCACTTTTGCCGATGTTACTAGGAAATGTCAGGTCAACTAGTCATTCTTTCACAAGTCTGGTTTTCAATGCACTTCGAATAGTCCAATGTTAGCCCTAGTGACATTCGTTCTTTTAACATTATTCTTTGAATGAACAATACAAAGGATCTTGTTTCATATTTGGAATGTCCGATCCAATAAAAGATAAACGTGTCAATATGCACTCTATCCCTATTTCTTTGGACTGAATCGGACTTGACCTGACCTGAATTGAACTGAATCGAATGAAACTGAACTAAACTGAAATAAATTGTTTATAAGAGAAGAAAATTACGAATTGAACTGAAATACCATAGAATGAAGTCCAAAGAAACAGGGCATTTCCCCAACTCTTAACCACTACCCTAAAACCTAGTGGATAGTTTGTAGACCGACATGTTGTGGAGTATAGATTAGTATCTTTCGAGTATTGTGATCCATGCATGCCTTGAGCCAGATTTGGACTTTGCAGTAGCTGCTTTTCCAAAGCAAAGCTACTGTAAACTGTATAAGGTAAAACATTGAGAACCAAACGTTAAAATAATCGCAAAGTAATGAGGGTCCCTAGAAATAGTCAACTAGATTATGAGTAGTTACTTTTGATGAACTCGCGCCCTCCCAAGTTACTGTCGGTACCCATGCAATTCTAACGTTGCTTTTAACGCCTCTCGTTCCACAGTTTCCATTCTAATCGCAAGATATAATCGTTTCGTAACGCTTTATGTTTAACATTTTTATTATTCTTTTGTTAAGAGAAAAACATGCTAAGGGTGATGATGAAAATAAATTTCAGGATCTTCTGAAATTGGAAGGGAAGTTTTCATCAACTGAGATATTCATCACTCTCTCAGCATTTTTAAGTATTACTGTAAAAGAATAATATTAACAATTTCGTGACGTTTCAGAAAGAGTGATGGATAAGATAGCTTAGTTGGTTAAAGTTAATTACCCTCTCAATTCTAGGAAATTATGACAGATTCTCATTTTCGCCCTTGTGGCTCTCTAAACGCCAAAAAAAAAAAACAATTTCCTAACTTTTCATATTTAGTATGACCATGACTTTAAAACTTACTAGTGTCACATGACGCTCGCACATGTGCTACATACAACTTTGTCATTTTATTATAGATTAATGTTATCAATAGTTAATGTTTTATGTTCCTTAAAATTTGTATTTTAAACATTAGGGCTGCATATAATTTAGCTTTTGGTTTAAATATAATAGTATCATGTACTCTGTACAACATTTTAAAATTATTACATGTATCACGTCCATATAAAACTACTAAGTTTATAACCATCCAAACTAACGGCTTAAATAATTGACTAAGTTGGAGATGGTCTTTACTCTTACGCCTCTTAATATTTGGACATGCCAAATGGTTTTTTTAATACTACGAGGCCTGTTAGAATTTTTTCTATTTCAAGGCTCAATCCCGAAACTTTGGTATGCCATTTTTGAGACCCTTAACCACTCAAACCAACATTAATTACTATGCCAAAATAAAGAAAAGAAAAGGAGATACTTTATACTAATGAAAGACACGTAATTAAAAAGAAAAGGGAAAAAGTTACGATGTTGACAACTAAACCAACAAGCCCTCGAACCTTCACAACTTTGAGGAGAGAGATAACCTGTTTCTGTTTGTCTGCCTTTCTTCTTCCTCCTCCTCCTTCTTCCTTTTTCTTTTAATTCACATTCTTCTTCATTTTAAATTTAATTGCTCTCTTCAATTCCCAATCTTTATATTTCCTACAATTCAAATTCATAAGAAGAGAGGAAAATCTCATTTCAAATCATATCATATCACATCAAATCCCCCAATTATAATTGATTATTTTAAAATTCACCCATTTTAACAGGTATTATTTTATTTTATTTCTGAAAGCAGTATTTTTTTTATTTGTCTCTAATTTCTTTCTGATTTAATGCCTGCATTATTATTGTTGTTGTTGATTGATTTTTGTTATATGAATAATTCCTATTCAATTGTACATTTTAGAGATAATTTGATTGATACTGGTATGTGATTGAGTAAGTATGAGGCTAAAATATGATGAATGTTTGATGAAGATTTTACGACTTACCACTATTTCATTCTCATCTCAATTTTTTATTTGGGGCATAAATTTGGGATTTTTAATGGAATCTCGAGCTTTATACATTCCTACATTGTTCTTATTATCCAAAATAAAGCGTTTACGAATTTCATTTCATTTATGAAGTTATTGTATGTGTTATTCTGCTAATTTTTTGTTATTGTAATTTGTAAATTGCTGCATTTTATCATAGAGGATTATTGGCAATTAGAAATGAAGATTATTGGCAATTAAAAATGAAGATTATTTAGAAAGGAATCAGCTTCTTGTATGGTAGATCTATCTGCTATTGAAATTGTAGATAAATTAGTTTTTCTATTTCTTTATTTGTCAAATGGTTTAGAGTGCCAATCACTGTGTTATTAGTTCTGTAATTGGTATGCATTTGTTTTATCATGTGTGTCTTAAGTACCTTTTGATTATATTGCCTCATAATAATGTTTAATTGATCACTCTTTTTGTTTTTGTGTGTAATGCAGACCATTTTGTGGTGTTAGTATCATCATATTGGGTATGGATTTGTAGAGCTTTTTCGTCTTCTCCAATTTTATTCGAAAGATAATGTCAGGTATCTTTCTTGTCAATTCTTGTTTGTGTGTATTGTACTATTGTTAACTTATGATATAAAGCTCATAGAATGAGAAATCAATGTCACGTAATTTTATTATTCATACTAAGAATCATACTTATGGAGTAAAATGCTATACCCCAGTATATACGATGTTACTCGGACTTTTCACTTTACCTCAAGTGACACTCGTACATGGGCAGGATACTTATAAATTTCATTTTGGACATCGTCATGGAAAATATTCACGGAATAGTCTAGTCTGACACTTGGAAACATACTTGTGTAGTTATGTGGGATATGGGTATCTTGAGTTTGAGTAGCGTAGAGTATACGTGTGTAGATAATTTTTGCTTTGTTATTGCCGATTGTATTCAGCTAGCTTACACGGTATAATCTGATTACCTTATTTGAAGGTTTTGAGGAGTGCGGGATTGCTGATGAAAACTCAGGGAACGTTGATGACTTTGATGATGAGAGAAGACGGTCCAAAATTGGAGTTTTTAAAAAGAAGGCAATCAATGCCTCAAACAAGATTACTCATTCACTCAAGAAAAGAGGAAAAAGGAAGGTTGATTTTAGGCTTCCTTCTATATCAATTGAAGACGTAAGAGATGCCAATGAGGAATGTGAGGTCTTTAAGTTGCGTCAAAATCTCCTTGATCGGAATTTATTGCCTACAAGGCATGATGACTACTATACTTTACTTAGGTCAGTCCTTCGCTCTTGCTGTGATCTTATTCTGGATTTCTTTTTCACTCTATTTTTCTTTAACTGTCATAATTGAAAAAAATATGCATATACTGAAGTGCTAAAATTGTTTAACAAAGATAGGGACCGTGACAGAGTGCAAGGCAGCCGTGCCAATACCAATTTGTTAATGGTTTAATTTGGGAAAAATAATGACGCTAGTGTCAGTTCAAAATAAGGGAACCTTTATATATATATATATATATAATTACAGGAACTATGATTTATAATAATGGGATGTTTTCTCTACTTATCCATTTATGGCACTCTGCTTTAGAGCTGTCTTCAGGACAATATTATCGGAATAATGTAGTCTGTTGTTTCAGACATTTTTTTTACAAGCTATTTTCTGCAGGTTCTTGAAGGCTAGGGAGTTTAACATTGATAAGACGGTGTTGATGTGGGAAGAAATGCTTAGATGGAGAAAAGAATTTGGAACAGACACAATATTAGAGGTAACAAACTAATAATTATCTCCTTCTACCTTCCATGCCCTATACCTCTTCCCCCAAAATCCAGCTTTCTAATCTTCTAGAATAGGGCTGTGCTCTTCCTCTTTTTTTCAACATTCTTTTGTTTTCCATTTTGCAGCCTTATCTTAAGATATGTGTTATGATTCCCCTGTTGGGAATTTTAGTTCAAGAATGAAGGAGTCATGTAGAGTGGTAGTTGTAGACTCTGTAATGTGTAGTTGCTGAATGTAGAATTTATTTTAAATTTGAGTCTTATCACAAAGTTCTCTGTTATGTAACTGCTTTTCTAGTTATGAACTTATGACATCTGACTCTAAGATCTGCTGATGTAGAGTTTCCAATATGAGGAGGTTGAAGAAGTCATCCAGTATTACCCCCAGGGATACCATGGAGTTGACAAGGAAGGGAGGCCAATTTACATAGAGAGACTGGGGAAAGCCCACCCTAGTAAGCTCATGCAGATCACTACTATCGATCGGTACTTGAAGTACCATGTCCAAGAATTCGAGAGGGCTTTGCAGGAGAAATTTCCTGCATGCTCTATTGCAGCGAAGAGAAGAATTTACTATACAACAACAATCTTGGACGTGCAAGGATTGGTATGTGTTTCATTATTAGATATTTTATAACTTTGAAAAAATCGAATTGGCTGCTTTCATTACGTTACATGACAATAAGTGATTCAAGGATAAAGAATTAAGTTATAAACAACTCTCCCTTGGTTCCTTATCTTTGTTCGTAAGAGATATATGAGAGTCCATCGTATAGTCTTAGTCTCTTCATCAATACAATTGAATATCCTTTAGCTTCTCAAAACAATTAGCTAGTAAGATCTATAGATGATCATCATGTTGAGCAGAATGATCCGTAAAATTGTGACTAATATATACTTAAGCCTTCTGTGGCAATGTCATGGGATTACTGGTGGATTGTTGAACTTTATATGTGACAATGTTGGCCTGAGTTTGAGACTCTGAGATGCAAGCTACTTGTGAGGATTAATTTGGCCGTAAACAAGGGACAAGCATGATCTAAATATAAATTAGAAAGGTTATAAAATGGGGGTGTAAAGGTTGATGTTATGTAATTGCTAAAATCAATATCTGATGCCTTGATGGTGACTTTCGTTTTATGAATGTTGGTGCTTTCTGTCTGGCTACATTTTTTGTTAGATTAGGTGCTAGAATTCTTCCATTATGCAGTACTAGCTCTTATGTGCATGTGATGTGTGCTTACCCTATGTAAATTGTATTTCATTAAAAATAATTATGTAGTATGTACTCCTTATTAGATCAAAATGTTGAAGAAAATTTTGGTATTATTAATTTATAGCTAATTAGTAATGCAATTTTTTTTTAATTGTAATTACTTTGTAAATAACTATGACTTGGATTCAAAATATTTTTCACATATGTTTTTATCCATCTTGTAATGTTTATTAATTTAAGTTTTTGACTCACCTTTTCTTTTTAATAAATGCAATCTCCATTTTTAATTGAATAAGAGAAGGGATAATTTAGGCACATCAAAGAATAACTTTTTTAATTCATTAAAAAAAAAAAAATGTCATTTTAAGTGCACACCATCTTTATCTTCCTTCCCTTATATAATAGAGATTAAGTGAGGTGGTTGTATTTGCTGTGCAAAACTATTTATCGAGTTTTATGTTTTAAGAGGGTGTATTGACACTTCGACAGGAATATTCCTGACAACTTTGATTGCTAATAATGCCTTTTCTTATGAACTAGGGGATAAAAAACTTTTCTAGGACTGCAGCCAACCTTCTTAATGCAATGTCTAAGATAGACAGCAACTACTATCCAGAGGTATGTCTTTCCTTTTATTGTTCTTTTTCCCTTTTTTTTGGATTATATCTTTACTTCTCTTTGTTTTAGTTTCTCTTAAGTCTTCCTATATATGAATATGCAGACGCTACACAGAATGTACATTGTTAATGCCGGTTCTGGCTTCATAAAAATGTTGTGGCCTGCTGCACAGAAGTTTCTGGATACAAGAACAATTGCTAAGATACAGGTGAGGTTTTAGTCTGTATTGTATATTATCTTCTAAACTTCAAACATTGTAACTTTGGCACTTAATTCCTTAAACAATATATTTTACTTGCACTATCTCCATTGTCACAAGATAGGTAGGAATGTAAGATAAGAAGTAGAGTGAAAAAAGGGGATGATTGAGGGACACCTTTTTAGAGGGAAAGTTTATCTCAAAGAGAATGAGTTATAAGTGTTTTGGCAGATGCCAAGAAGTAATATGGTCCAAGTATTACGTGATGAATGGAGTGTTTTTTTTTTTTTTTTTCATAAAAAACTCTCTAGAGTCTAAACTCTCTCTAGTGTCATTTCATTAAAACATGCAGAGACTTAAAGGTAGTGATTAACAATAGTGGTTGAATTTAGCAAGGTTTGATCATATATTTTAAATGTGGTGTATTACTTTGTGTCTAAGAGTGGTGATTCTGGGTAGATTAATTAATATTTTTTTTCCCCTATCTATACAGGTTTTGGATTCAAAGTCACTCCCAAAACTATTGGAAGTTATTGATTCAAGGTTTTGGCTGTATGCTTATAAAGGTGTAACTATATGTTTCGCTAAGCTTCTAACTCTCTATCCTTCTGTTTCCAGCCAGCTACCTGACTTTTTGGGTGGCTCATGTGCTTGCTCTGGCCATGGTGGTTGCCTAAGGTCCAATAAAGGCCCCTGGAGTGATCCAGAAATAATGAAAGTATGCATCGATTCTCTTTTCTTTGATCTTTATGTTGCTTCTGTGATCATAGCCCCTTATAGATTTGCTAAAATTATAATGTGACTTTATTTTCTCTTCTTTTCAGCTTGTGCATAATGCAGAATCAACCCTTGTGAAGCAAATCACTAAAGTGTCACATGACCAGAAATTTGATTATTATGTTCAAGTGATACCGCTGAAGGCATGTCCAATGCTCTATTAATGTACCGCATAATGTTCATCTATGCGCTGTGGTAAAACTCACAAGGTGTTTTTCTTCTTTCATTTGTTGCAGGGAAAGAATGGCTGTAAAGCGGCAGCTGAATTAGTTTCTGACACTGATGATTGTAGCTGTCATCCTGAACGAAGGAGCTCGGCCTTTTCCCATCAATCACCAGGTCATGGAGAAGTATGTTCTCTGACTTTATTTATGTTTATAGTTTTTTGATCGTATGATATATCTCCCATGCGTAATATGTGTCAACGTGTATTTTTCAATATGGGACTTTTTCTTTTCGATTTGTGTTTGTGTGTGGGGGGCAATTATATGGGATCTGAAATCGGTTGCTTGTGAATAATATATGTGTTATGCCCTGAATCTTGTAGTTTTTAACTCAAGTTTACAGTACGCAGACAGAATTGGCCGAATCAAATGTTTACTACTGTCGAGATGACCATTTTTCTGCAGCTGCTAATGTAGTAGAAGGTGATGGATTGAGAAAGCCTTTAAATTCTTCTTGTACGAGTGGTAATGGAAGTTCAGTTACAAATGAGCCTGATTTTGGAGGTATTGGTCAAGAAATTATGTTCTGTATGATATCGATTACTGGTGTTTACCATATTTTAACTGGGTTTACTATCAATTGTTGTGTCATTAATTTGGCATATCATTTTGTCTTATTTTTGTAACTGACCTATCTAAGGAATAGTCGCATTTTGCAGGTACTTCCTTCATATATCGGCTCTGCAGATTCAGAGTTAGAGCTGAAAACTTGAACATTCGATCCCTCACAAATTTTCTGATATCTTTGCTTGTGAGAATCGCTTCTTTATTCCGGCTAGTGCCTTTTTGGCTTTGGCCTTGGAGATGTCAGAATCTTCTATCTAATGTAGCTGACCACAAAGAGAAAAACCATCATGCACAAATAATTGAAGTTGAGAACGGACAAAACAGTGTACACCCTTGTCTAGAACGTCTTCAACGAATAGAGAAATTGTGTGAAGAGCTTAGTGATAGACCAGTGACTTTCCCACCAGAAAGGGAGCAGTTGCTTCAAGAATCTATACGAAGGATCAAGAGTGTTGAGTGTGACCTTGAGAAAACAAAGAGAGTAAGCAACTAAGCAATGATATACTATATTGATATTCTGAAGAACTGACATTTTTAAGTAATATAATATTTTGTTTTGATAATATTTGTATACTATAGGTGTTGCATGCTACTGTGAGGAAGCAAGTTGAGATATCTGAATTTCTGGAAACCCTACAGCTGTCCACATGCCATCATGTAAGTTATAGGTGTTTTTTAAAATTTCTGCTTAATATCAATCGTTTTTGATACTATTTCCCCCCTCCTCTCATCTACTTGGTAATTTAGAGTTATTGCTGAAGTATTATCTAACTCTGTAGTTTTATCAATCAATCAAAGCCTTAGTCACATAATTGGGGTCGGCTACATGAACCAAAATTGATCATTTCGTGTGGGGAAAAATTGGTAATAACTACCTAATATGTTCCAAAATTTTAAAATAACTACCTATTATGTTTTTTTTTTTTATTTTTTTTATTTTTATTTTTAATGTAACTACCTATTATGTTCCAAAATTTTAAAATTACTACCTTATAAGGCCCTAATATTTTAAAATCACTACCACTGAACGAATTGTTTAACAACTTTGTTAAGTGGGACCCACTTAACACTTCAACCACCTTAAGACCACCTACGACCACCCTTAGATTTCGACAAGAACACTACACACTCGAGAACCCACCTCGACACCTCCCAATCAAGCACCAAATCGACCCTAATCATCCCTTCCACCTCGAATCATGAACCTCAAATGGGTTTTTGGGGTGTGGTGGTGGTTCAAGGGGTTGCTGCAGTGGTTCACGGGGCCCTTTTAATGGATTTGTTATATAATTCATTTAGTGGTAGTGATTTTTAAATTTTGGAACATATTAGGTAGTTAAATGCAAAAAAAAAACTTAAATAGGTAGTTATTTTAAAATTTTGGAACATATTAGGTAGTTATTACCAATTTTTCCTTTCGTGTGGTCATTCTGTAATTTTATGTATATGTATATTTCCTGGTTTTCATTCTAGAATGTGCAATGCAGCGATGCCTATGTGTTAGAATCCAACCTCTTTGTTATGTATTCTTCTTTATTTTCCTTATATTTTCCTTATGTAATGTCTCTTTAGTCTTTCTTTTTATTTTTCTAGACCCTAGGGAGAATTATTGTGTTACTGTCATTTCAACGTTCACTTGTAATTCTCTACTAATGCAATATAAAGCTCTTTAGGGAGCGAATGGTTATTCAATCAAAGCTCTCTACCTCGTTGTTATTGCTTTAAGACTTGTGTGTTGTTTAAGCCTTTATAGATATTGTGCTTGCCTTGTTTTAAAGCATCCCCCACCAAACCAAGAGACCCTAGAGACGTCCTCATTTTCGTCGGTTCCGCTTGTGCCCGCTTCGAAGTATCGGCCGTCACAAGCCCCGACTCCGCACTCGTTGTTCTCGTGTGCCCTCTTGAGACACCGTAGGTCCGTGTTGCTGTGTGCTCACGAACCTCCTTGCTTTAGGCTTGCGCCCTTGTCGCCAAAAGACGAGAGCGCGCCGCACGATCTGGTGTTGAATCACTCGGACCGTGACAGTTTGGTATCAGAGCAGGGTTTGCCGTAGAGATGGCAAAAGAAGGAGAGATGCATGAATACACATTCGAGGAAAGACTTGCTTGGCTTGAAGGCAAGTCCGAACAGTGGGCTATGCTTGAAGAAAGGCTGCCCAAACTCGAGGATATTGTAATAAAACAAGCCGACCAAATAGAGAGGCTTGCCGCTACTGTGGATGGGTTAACGGAGCAACTTAACTTCGTGCAAGGCGTCGCTGATGAAGCACAAGATAAATGTGCAACCTTAATGCATGCCCAGAGAGGGCTCGGGGGAAGTGGAGGTGCCAAGATAAAACCTCCCAAGCCCCGGACCTTCAATGGCACGAGAGATTCAAAAGAAGTCGATAATTTCATTTTCGACATGGAGCAATACTTTCGGGTCTGTCAGTTGGAGAATGAGTTAAAAGTTGATACCGCCACTATGTATTTGGTGGATGATGCAAAGCTTTGGTGGCGCACCAAGTACACCGACATCCAAGCTAAGAGGACGTCGGTGGATACTTAGGAGGATCTGAAGAAAGAGCTGATGGCCCAATTTTATCCCGAGAATACCGAGTTTGTTGCTCGCACCAAGCTCGCTGCTTTGCAGCATAAGGGTTCCATCCGGGAGTATGTCAAAGAGTTTTCAGCGTGCATGTTGGAGATCCACAACATGTCCGAGGAAGATCGCCTATTCAACTTTGTGCGTGGTCTTAAGGAATGGGCCCAAAGAGAAATTTGGCGCCAAAAGATTGATACTTTATCGGGAGCCATCGCTGCAGCCGAAAGGTTGATGGACTACTCCTCAGAGAAAGGACAAGGTTTGAAGAAAGGGAATAGCGGGCCGACACCGAACCCTCCTAGGAACTCCGGACATGGCTCGCAAGTGAGCTCCAACAACTCGAACAATAGATACAATAGGAGTGGGGGAGAAGACTCTCGGAAGAGTGGAGCTTCTTCCTTCTCTAGTAGAGGAAGCACCCCTAGTTCATCTTCGGCAGCCAGGCCATTGACGTGTATCCTTTGCAGAGGACCGCACAAGTGGTTTGAATGTCGACACAAGGGAGAAATTGACAATCTCCAAAAGAAACTGTCCTCCATGTCCTTAGAAAACCCCGAGGGTGAAGAAGCCGATGAGGTAGAACCTAGTGAAGGAGAACATTCCAGACTGGGGGCCATTCGCATGATGTGCGCTATGGGAAGAGAAGGCTCTGAGGGCCAACCCAAAAACTCTGGATTGATGTATGTGAATGCGTTGGTAAACGGAAAGGAAACTCGTGCCATGGTGGATACCGGTGCTACCCACAACTTCATTTCAGAAAAGGAGGCAAAAAGACTTGGGTTGAAGCTCCTACCAGAAGGAGGCAGTATGAAAGCGGTGAATTCAGTTGCCAAACCGATCCACGGCGTTGCCAAGAAAGTAACAATGAAGCTGGGAGATTGGAGCGGACAGGTGGACTTTACTGTTGCGCCAATGGACGACTTCAGCTTGGTGCTCGGCATGGACTTCTTACACTTTAGTAAGGCAGTCCCGATGCCGCATCTTAGATCTATTCTGGTGCCCGGGCAGCAACCATGTCTCCTCCGAACCTGCGAATCGGGAAAAGGGTCGAAAGGGCCCCTCCTTTCAGCAATGCAATTGGAGAAGGGGTTGAAGAGGAACGAGCCCACGTTCCTAGCAACACTTTCCACGAAGGAAGATGAAGCAAGTGGAGACTTTCCGCCTGCAGTTGCCGAGCTACTATCAGAGTTCCAGGATCTCCTCCCGAAAGACCTACCAAAAGTTCTCCCACCTAGAAGGACAGTGGACCATGAGATTGAGCTGGTTCCAGGGGCGAAACCCCCAGCACGAAGCCCTTATCGCATGGCTCCCCCAGAACTGGCTGAACTCCGGAAACAATTGGAGGACTTGCTTGAGGCAGGCTTCATCCGCCCATCAAAGGCTCCTTATGGGGCTCCTGTGCTTTTTCAGAAAAAACAAGATGGAAGTCTTCGATTGTGTATCGACTACCGAGCATTAAATAAGGTTACGGTGCGCAATCACTACCCTATCCCTTTGGTGGCGGATTTGTTCGATCAGTTAGGGGATGCAGTGTACTTTACAAAGCTAGACTTGAAGTCTGGCTATCACCAAGTTCGTATCGCCGAAGGAGATGAACCAAAAACTGCTTGTGTGACGAGATACGGGGCATACGAATGGCTAGTCATGCCCTTTGGCTTGACGAATGCACCTGCTACGTTCTGTACTTTGATGAACCAAGTATTTCGAGAGTACTTAGACAAGTTTGTGGTCGTGTACCTCGATGACATCGTTGTCTACAGCAAGACTTTGGAGGAGCACCTCGAGCACCTAAGATTGGTCTTCGAGAAGCTGAGAGAACATCACCTTTTTGTGAAACGAGAAAAGTGTGCCTTTGCGCAGGAAGAAGTCGGATTTCTTGGACACTTTGTGGGGAAGGGTCGATTGAGGATGGACCCAAAGAAGATATGTGCTGTTCGCGATTGGCGGGATCCCAAGAACCCCTCTGAGCTGCGATCCTTTCTAGGACTGGCGAACTATTATAGAAGATTCATTAAGGGATACTCAGAGATCGCAAGTCCCCTCACCGACCTATTGAGGAAAGATTGTCGTTGGGAATGGTCAGGGCCCCAGAAGGAAGCTTTCCAGAAGTTGAAAGAAGCAATGGTGAAGGAGCCGGTCCTTGCCCTTCCAGACATCACCAAACCATTCGTGGTCGAGACGGATGCTTCGGATTTTGCTTTAGGAGGAGTGCTCCTCCAAGAAGGACATCCTATTGCATTCGAAAGTAGGAAGCTGAATAATGCGGAGAGAAGGTATGCGGCACAAGAAAAGGAGCTACTAGCCATTGTGCACTGCCTAAGAGGATGGAGGCACTACTTGTTGGGGTCAAAGTTTACCGTCCGCACAGACAACACCGCGGCGAGTCACTTTCTCACCCAACCCAAGCTGACAGGAAAACAAGCTCGGTGGCAGGAGGACTTAGCTGAGTTCGACGTGGAGTTCACCTATAGAACGGGATCCAGCAATAGAGTTGCCGATGCCCTGAGTAGGCGGGCCGATCTTGCTGCGATGTACAAGCTAGGGCCAATGACTGCAAGCAGCATTGCCACATCCGTTAGAGATCAAGTTCGTGCTTATCTCCCAGATGATCCGATGACAAAAACCATAACAAGGATGATTGAAGAAGGGAAGACTAGACGCTTTTGGTTGGAAGATGGCCTCATCTTCACAAAAGGTACAAAGCTGTTCATCCCCAAAGCAGGGGGATTGAGGAAAATGTTGTTGAAGGAATGCCATGATACGCTGTGGGCGGGACATCCTGGTTGGCAGAGAACCCTCAGTCTACTCGCGATGGGGTACTACTGGCCAGGAATGAAGGAAGATGTGATGAGCTACACCAAAACCTGCCTTGTGTGCCAGCAAGACAAGGTTGACAGACAGAAGCCCGGGGGCCTCCTTGAACCTCTTCCTGTACCAACTCGACCGTGGGAGAGTGTGTCGATGGACTTCATTAGTGGCCTCCCGAAGGTTGGCCAGTTCTCTTCTATCATGGTGGTGATAGACAGGTTCTCAAAATACGCAACGTTTGTACCCTTGCAGAAGGCTTGCGGAGCAGAAGAAACGGCATCTCTCTTCTTTAAGCATATTGTGAAGTACTGGGGATTGCCAAAGAGCATAGTAAGCGACAGGGATACCAGATTCACGAGCATATTCTGGTCTGAGCTATTCCAAATGATGGGGTCTGACCTCAACATGTCGTCAAGCCACCACCCTCAATCTGATGGGCAGACAGAGAGATTCAATGGGCTTCTCGAGGAATACTTACGTCACTTTGTGAGTGCCAACCAGAAAGATTGGGTGAGACTCTTGGACGTCGCACAACTTTGCTTCAACGCTCAAAGGAGTTCTTCTTCCAACAAAAGCCCCTTTGAGTTGGTCATGGGTCAACAACCTCTCCTCCCGCACACAGTGGCTGACTGGGAGGGCGGTAGGAGTGCTCAGGAGATTTTACAAGAGAGTGGAAGCAAAACACCGACATTGCAAAAGCCTACCTAGAGCGAGCATCGCGCTGGATGAAGAAATGGGCTGATCAAAACAGAAGGCCAGTTGATTTTGCTATTGGGGACATGGTGATGGTGAAGGTCTTACCAGAACAGCTGAAGTTTCTCAGAGGGAGAGATCGTCGCCTCATTCGGAAATATGAAGGCCCCATCCGCATCACTAAACGGATTGGGAAGAACGCATACAAGGTAGAACCGCCTGCGTGGATGAGGATTCACCCCGTCTTCCACGTTAGTCGTCTAAAACCGCAACGTCAGCTACCGTGCCAACATCAGAACCAGGACAAGAGCCACCCCTACAACAGAAGACTGAAGCTGCTAAGATCTTAGTGTAGATTTTGTAAGTCGACGAGGACGTCGACGACTTAAGTGGGGGAGGATGTTAGAATCCAACCTCTTTGTTATGTATTCTTCTTTATTTTCCTTATATTTTCCTTATGTAATGTCTCTTTAGTCTTTCTTTTTATTTTTCTAGACCCTAGGGAGAATTATTGTGTTACTGTCATTTCAACGTTCACTTGTAATTCTCTACTAATGCAATATAAAGCTCTTTAGGGAGCGAATGGTTATTCAATCAAAGCTCTCTACCTCGTTGTTATTGCTTTAAGACTTGTGTGTTGTTTAAGCCTTTATAGATATTGTGCTTGCCTTGTTTTAAAGCATCCCCCACCAAACCAAAAGACCCTAGAGACGTCCTCATTTTCGTCGGTTCCGCTTGTGCCCGCTTCGAAGTATCGGCCGTCACAAGCCCCGACTCCGCACTCGTTGTTCTCGTGTGCCCTCTTGAGACACCGTAGGTCCGTGTTGCTGTGTGCTCACGAACCTCCTTGCTTTAGGCTTGCGCCCTTGTCGCCAAAAGACGAGAGCGCGCCGCACGATCTGGTGTTGAATCACTCGGACCGTGACACTATGTCAGTATGGCTATATCTAATGCTATGTTCTTGGTTTCGTATTGATTGTTGAAGAAGTGAAGGAAAAATGGTTTGATATTTATAGAATTAAAGATTTCAGATCTTCTGGACACTACCGATTATTTTATATAATACCAAAAGCAGTTGTGCTAGTTGCTTGCACAGTGTTGTTACTATCTCCTTCATCACCACTCTCCTGTAGGGAGTTGATGTATGTGGACATGTGGTTATATAGGATCTCTGAATCATGTGTATAACAAAAATGATTGATTTTATGGCTGAGATATTATGATGATATGAATCCTTCATCCTGAGGAATTCAATTCTGTGTTTGACATTTTTTTTTATCTGGGCGAACCTCTGTATTGAGCTGGATTCTACCTCTAAAGAAGTACATTTTTATTGGGCTGGATTCTATCTCTAAAGGAGGACATTTTGGTGATGTTAATATTATTTGCTTAAGTACATGGTTGCTAAGCCATTTTTGCACAATGGCATTAGATCATGTACATTGGTCACAGATGTTGATCATGTCTGAAGGTCTTGATTATAGATGATTGAACTTGATAGGGAGTAGTTTCACAGAATGTCTTTGTAGGTCCTAAAGTTGCTTCAGTTTTTGCTGCAGAGATGCTAGCTATACCTTCCACTATTCCACTATTTTAAAAATCTTTTACGAGTAATTTTTTAGCCTCCTTTTTAGCAAATATCATTTAGGCTCTGTTTCTTTGGGCTGAATCGGATCTGAACTGAACTGAATGTAACTGAATTGAATTGTTTATGAGAGAAGGAAATTGAAAACTGAACTGAACTGAAGTACTATAGAATTAAGTCCAAAGAAACAGGGCCTTATTAGGGTTATTGTGGTTGTGTTTTCAGTTTATAAGAGTGCGTTGTGATCCAACTCATTTTAACTTGTAAGGGCTTTTGTTTGTGTTTGCAGCGGAGGAGGATTTTTTCCTGCGGGTTATGAAATTCTACAACTGACCCTTTGAGTACATAAAAGTTATAGGCTCCTAACTATGACGAATATTATTTTCGTCCCTTGGCTGCTTCAGTTGAGGAGATTTGCACATAACCAGGAAGTTGCTCATGGATACTGGATAGAGATCAGTGAGTGTTAAAAGTTAATAGAAGTATTTGCCATTGTATTAGTGGCATATATGTTGGATTATTTCTTAATTTTGTCCCCACATCACACACAACTTTCCAGGCAGCATTGTCCGTTGTTTACCTCCTCTGATTATACGCGGTAAGGACTAACGTCAATGTACTGTATAACTTTGCTAATGAAAATTTCAAAAAGGTCATTACTTCTGAAAGTGTGCCTCTCTGTACTACTATTTTATGTAGCACGGAAATGCTTGAAGTTTTGGAAATGGATATGTTTCGAAAACGGGGAAACGTCAATTATGAAAATCAAGGAAACGGGGAAATGTTTTAGAAATTAAATAAAAATTATATTTTTAAAAAATAAAAAGAGTAAAAACAAGAAAAACCATAAAATTGTCTTGCGAAAAAATTATTATATGTAAAATGTATATAAAACTACTACTACATCTAATTTAGATTTTGTTACAAAATTATAGACCATTAAAATAAGGGTAATTTGTAAATTACCACCCAAAAATAAGACCATTTTTTGTATAACCACCCAAAACAAAATTATTTTTATTTAACCACCCCTTAAATTAAATAAGCGCGCACATTACCACCCATTTTTAAATTCCAGTGAAAATTCCGTTAGTGGGCCTCACTTTTTTTATCTTTTTCCTTTTTTTCCTTCTATTTTCTGGCTTTCTCACCCTCTCCCCGATTTTTTCACTCTTCTTCTTGCTACCTTCTTCCTTTCTTCTTCTACCTTCAATCCTCACCCCAATCCTCACCTCAATTTATTGGACAACCACCATAATCAACCTCACCACCCTTAACATACACCACTAGCCACTGCAATCTACCCCACCACCCTCAACACACCCCACCGCCCACTGCCTTCAACTTCACTGCCCTCCACACACATCTCACCGCCCTCAACAAACCCCACCGAAAGAATAAGGGTTGATTTAGGGTTCATGCTTCAATTGAATTGGGAGTTTTCTTAAATTAGGGTTCCTATTATAAGAAAACCCCCAATTCAATTGAAGAAAACCCCCAATTCAATTTTTCTCTTTGTTGGTTATTTTTTCTCTTCCAAATTATCCCCAAATCCCCTTTATTGTTCCTTGTTTGGATGAATTTATACCCGACAAAATCTGGGATTTTGAGAGATTAATTTTTCTGGGCCGGGTAACTTGAATTTTTTATTGATTGATTAATCATGCCATCTTTTCGGTGGCGAACGGAAGGGGAGGAAAACAATTATGGGGGGCTAGCGAACGGAAGGGATGGTTTTTCAGGGGGTGGTTGGGGGGAAGGGGAGGGGTGGTTTTCGGTGTTGCTGGAAAAGGGGATAGGCGATTTGCGGGGTGATTTTTGCGGCTGCTGGAGAAGGGTGGTTTCCGCGGCTGTTTGGGATAGGCGGTTTTCGATGGTAGGGCTGGGGAAGGGGATAGGTGGTTTTCGATGGTGGGGTTGTGGTTAACGGTTGCCAGAGGTGGTGTGAAAGGTGGAGCAATGGTGGTGGTGGTGGTTGGGAAGAAGAAATGAAGAAGGTAAGAAGAAGAAGAGTGAAAAAATCGGGGAGAGAGAGTGAGAAAGCTAGAAAATAGAAGAAAAAAAAGGAAAAAAAAAAAAAAGTGGGGCCCACTGACGGAATTTTCACCGGAATTTAGAAATGGGTGGTAATCTGCGCGCTTATTTAATTTAAGGGGTGGTTAAATAAAAATAATTTTGTTTTGGGTGGTTATATAAAAAATGGTCTTATTTTTGAGTGGTAATTTACAAATTACCATTAAAATAAAATATCAAACTATTATCAACATTATGTTTCTCTTCTTCGACATGGAATCGTTACATTGAGAATACGAATGGGGAAAAGTAATCGGCCATCAACAATCCAAGAATTTGCCAACAACCACCTTTTATCTGAGTAATTCCCTGTTCCTCACTGTGAGGAACAAGTTTTGTTCCACATGGCATATGTGTCAAAAGCAGAGAGGTCCGTTCAAAATTGACAGGCGGTCTCCATTAGTAAAAAATATCACATTATTTTCCAAAATACCATTATGAGGAACAAAAGTGTTCCTTGTGATGAGACACTGGGGCTCCCTCCTTTTATCTACCCTATTTTGCTAACAATTTAACGATTCCACGACCTCACCTGAACACCCACTGCGCACCACGAGCTCACCACCACCTAAACACCGCACCACTTCACCACCACCCAACACCCCAATTCACGAGCCTCTCCACAACCCACCATCCCTCGATCAACCCACCAATTACCCCCAACCCAATTCATGCCCCTCCAAATCTCCAGCCACCAATTTGCGCCCCACCAATTCACCAGCCCCCACCACAATTCGCCACCCACCAATTAGTGCCCCTCCAATTCACTCCCCTCCACCATCCAGCACCCTAATTCGTGAGATGAGAGAGAGAGAGAGAGAGAGAGAGAGAGAGAGAGAGCGACACAGAGAAGGGTGGATGAACGAGGGTGGCGGAGTGGGGAGCGGTGCGGCGACATGGCTTGGCAAGACCCGGTAGTCAGGTAATCCATAACTAAGACAAAGAGCAGTGGGGACGTTGGGTCCCCTTGTCTGAGACCCCTTTTACCTGCTAAGAAATCAAAGGGAGCACCATTAAGCATTAGTGAGAAGCTTGGGGTGGTAACACACTCCATAACAATTTTGATGAACTTTTGAGGGAAGTTTAGTGCAGGCAGGATATTCCTCAAAAATTGCCAAACAATGGAGTCGTAAGCCTTCTACAAGTCAATTTTGATCATGCCATCCTCAACTGTTGATCTTGCTCTGTAGCATTTCATGAGATCCTGGCACACAAGAACGTTGTCTACTATGTGCCTGCCTTGGACAAATGCACCTTATGACCGATCAATTATTTTTGGAAGAATGGCACTCAATTTCTCACGGATAAGCTTGGTGATGCACTTCTACAAGACCCCGCAACAAGTTATGGGTCGATATTCTCTACTACACTCCCGGGACATTTGACTTCAGGAATGAGTGAAATGACTGTTGTATACTTGTATTAACCTCTTTCAAAAGTTTACCATTGTGGACAAAAAAATCAAGGATTGCTGAAAGAATTTTTTGTAATGAAAATAAGATAATAAATGTGCTTTGAAAATAAAAGTTCAAACATGATTGATTGATACTTCCTCCATTCTTAATTACTTGCATTCTTTTCTTTTTTTTGGAAATATCAAATTACTTGCATCCTTTCTACTTTAGTCACTATATTCTCTCTACCTCTCTCTTCCAATGGGTCTCATTTTTTGTTTCTCTCTATCTCTCTTCTCTCCTTAAACTTTGTGTATTTTTATTTAGATACAACTATAAAAGAACAGAGGAAGTATATAATTATAAAATATAATTTTATATAATTGCATTGTAAAAAAAGATATTTTATACTATATAAGAGTACAACATACCTATTTTCTCAAAAAAAAAATAAAAAAAAAATAGAGTACAACATACCTATTATTTAAAATTGAGCATTTGCTTAGAAATTATCTAGTTGAGGGTAATAAGATTAACTTAAAAAAATTCAATTGAATTAACAAAATTAATTAACATTAATGATATTGTGAACAAACTGTCAAAAGTTTATGGGTATCTGGGGGGAACTTTCGAAAATCAGGTGTAAAACTTAGAAATTCAAACTATATGTAGAGGTTTATTGTTAAAAAACCTACTGTAGTTTGATTATATCGCTTGGGAAACAAATCAAAGTGGAAATCACAATCCACAATGACTTGAGTATTAAACAAAAAGCCAAACCATATTTTTAAAATTGTAAAAATTATTGAGACAAATCAAACAAGACACAACTTGACTACTTAATCCATTTCACGAACATAGCAACAATTAAATTATTGATTTTGCACGCATTTTAAAAAAGAAATTTAACAATGTAAAGGAGCAAATTAATCAAAATAATTTTAACATTCCTAACTTTTATGCCTTGTTCTCGTGAGCTTATTTCAATAAGTTTCAGTAAAAATAATTTCAGTTCAGTAGTAATAAGTTCAGTTCAGTAAAAATAAGTTCAGTTCTTAAGAAATTTGTTCAGGTTTCAGTAAAAATAAGTTCAATTCAGTAAAAATAAGTTTAGTTTAGCAAAATTTAAATGACGAGAACAGAGCCTTATAGTCCCATTTTTAACAGGTCAATGCTCTACTCGGCTTGTTCACATGTGTACGGAGGAAGTAGACGGTAGTCTTTGAGTCTTGACTACTGGTTTGCAGCGAATGTAAAAAAGATTTGCGAAAATGAGCTGTATTTTTTCCTAATAATGAATTACAACAAATCAACAATACTTTTCCGCGTTAATCAAGCTTCATGAAATAAAACTACAGTATTCCAACACCTAACTACTCTCTCCCTCTCACACTTCCACTATTCTTTCCTTCTTCATTCAATTCTGTTGTCTCTCTCATCAGTTTCTTTTTCGTATGCGAAAAAAAAAAAATTAAATTGTTACAGTAACATGAAATTGAGAAACGCAGTTTCATCAGCAACAATTTAATTCAGTCGATGACATCAATTATTGCAGCTATTCTCATCTTATCCATATTTCTTCCTTCTTCTTTTGCTTCAGGTTTCCATTTTTATTTTATTTTTTTTAATCTCAGTGAAATCTTAATTTGTTGTTATCAGATTAGACATGTTTATTTCTATTTCCGGAAATTTTCATTTGATTTTTGAAAATGGTCTGATATGTTTTTTTTTTCTATTTATAGAAATATATGAAGTTCACCACCCTCGCCAATCTACTGCTCGCACTCTTCTTCAAGCTCAGCAAGGTAAGAGGACCATGAATTGTTTTGTTTAATCATTTTTAGATTTACGTTGATTTTCCTTGAAGATTAGTTATATTGTTCAGAATTGGGGATTTTCGTTTTATTTGATATTTGTTAGTTAATATTTTTTCTGAATTTTACTTTCGCAATTATATTATTGTCTGTTTACATGATCATATCGTCCGTAAACTTAGATAAGAAATCATCCAACTTTTACACCAAGTTTTATCAAGTCTATTCCGATCCAAAACAACAGGAGTATATAAAGCAAGCAAGCAATCAATCAACAGAAGCTTTCGTCCCATAATTGGGGTCTGATAAATGAACCACATATATAAAGCAGAAACTGCTAAATCTGCTACACAGAAATTACTAATTCGCGCATTGAAATTTGAAAATGTATACTGTATAATGGGGAAATGAGTCATTGTTCAAGTGAGAGGGGTGCGGAAATGACGGGGGACTGGGAGTGCGTAAATCACCACCTATGTAATGGACATCAGTTTTAATCAATATTTATTAAATTTTGAGTTAGGTTTCTGAATATTATATCTTAAATCTGGAAATTAGAGTTGGATAAGTAAATGACCATTCGTATTATATCGTATTAGTATTAATTCAAACCGTGAATAAGTAAATGACCATTTGTATTATATCGTATTAGTATTAATTCAAACCGTGCATTGCTCGTGTATCGCCTAGCATTGGTAATGAGCACGACTGCCTTGAGAGGTCGCTTTAGTTCGAGAAATATTGACAGAGTATGCAATGAGGGAGCCCCAGTTCCTCATTATGAGAAACACTTTTGTTTCTCATAATGGCATTTTGGAAAATAATGTGATGTTTTCACTGGTGGGGACCGCGTATGTGTCATGAGTGGGAACCCCAGATCTTGACACATACCCCATGAGAAACAAAACTTGTTTCTCACAATGAGAAACAGAGAATTACCCGTATGCAATTCATGGTTGCAGGTTGCCCTGTGAATTTTGAAAACTTGAACTACACAATCATAACCAGCAGATGCAAAGGGCCAAGATACCCTCCCAAGATATGCTGTAAAGCTTTCACAGACCTTGCATGCCCCTATTTCGAAGAATTGAATGACCAAACCAACAATTGTGCGACCACCTTGTTCAGCTACATTAACCTTTACGGCCATTATCCCCCTGGTCTTTTCGCCAATGAGTGCCGTGATAGCAAGCGAGGTCTCGAGTGCACTGATTCTCAGTTGGCACCTCAAAACTCACCTACCTCTGCTGCTGCCACTTCAACTATGAAAGTCTAATTGGCTAATACAAGAGGGGGGGGGGGGGTGAATTGTATTTGAGGTGAAATCTAAAAACTTTTGCGGAATTTAACTAAATGAAATAATGACGAGAGAAGATATAGGCTTTTCCAAATTTCCACTATGTAATCAAACTCTTTACAAGTGAAGATTCAAACCCGTTAACAAGTTCCACAAATTAGGAACTTGTTCCCAACTCTCACAGAAGACTTCAGCAGCGAAGCTTCCTTAACCTCACCTTACACAAACTCACAATCCCAAACCCCAAAGTGCTTTGAATACAATCTGTAATTACAAATACCTATTACACTCAAGAATATATGAAGGAAAATAACTCTCTTTATGTTATTAGATAGCTACTGGAATTTTTATGCTCAAGAGTTATGTTTTTCTGAGATAATTTGCATGAGTATTTATAGAGAAGGCTTAGTCATTAACCTCCACTATAATCACGTCCACATGCCAACACCCCACTAACAACTTGTGGAGTTATCTTGACAGATGGTGATCATGAAGGAGGTTTCCTAGCCTTTTCTCACTAATCCACCATCTCAACAACTTGCTGAATATTAGCTTTGATAAAACCGTATAATCAGAGAGTTTTGCAACAACGAAACTGCTTGTTGACTTTATCAAAAGTTTGTTTAAAAAGATTTTATTTTAAAAAGGATTTTATTTGAAAAGATAAATTAATTATTTATTTCAAAACAACTAAGATAATTATCTAAGAATAATTATCTTTATTCGAAAATAGAGGACTAGATAAAACATTTATAAATTATCTTTTTCCTTAAAAGAATTATCTTTTAAAACTAACTTTTATTCCAGTAGTCTTTTTGATAACATAAGTCATTGAGTTCCTTTCCGACTTTATATTATTGAGTGCTCACAATTAAAACTAGAACGTGAGATTTGCATGAGGGCTTTTTAGAGAATGCTACTCCGCATCCAAGTTCCTACTCCGGAACGCACTTTGCTTGAACCCTTTATTCACCAAAGACTCAAAACACTCATTAGTCGAGTTTGTCAATTTGTCCATCAAAACCAAAAGGGTCAACAAACTATAGCTTACATTGTACGGTAACTTACATTGCTGATAAGCCTGGCCCCATGCCAGGCAGAATCTACACCATAAGGGGGAGGAATCACTTTGATTCCATCCGATAAGGACAGAGGAAGAAGTTCTCGCAGTTCTCGGGAAAAAAAGTCTGAAAGTTCTCGGGATAAAAGGGAAGTGCGCCTCACCTGCGCCTAGCCACATGCGCCCTGCCTTGACCGTTTTAAGCGCTTACCCCTTAGCACCTAGCGCCTTAGCGCCTAGGCGTGCCTTTTCAAACATTGATCCTGCCTAATTATTGTGTTCTGCAATCTCAGTTATACTAAAAAGTCGCATGAACATAACTTAGAGGCCCTAAATGGAGGGCTTCATGCAGCATATCAGCACAGGCCACCTAATGTGCTGACTTATTCTAGAAGGGAAGCAGGTTGAAATGAATACATGTACTACTAACTGCTAAATTAGTTACATTTTTGTTGTTGTCTAAGTTCATTAGCACTAGAGGGCTAATATAGTATTTTTCATCAAGAAAAATTGGCCTAAACAACACCAACTATGGCTTGGGTGCACTCAGTAGCACAAACTTTAGTGGGTGAACCCCACAACACAAACTTTGATGTTGGGTGCATAATGTGACATAAAAAAATAAAAAAAATTTAAAATTCTGTGTAAAATTTTTAGTCACCTTACTTGTGATTACATTATTTACATGAATGCAAGCAAAAATGTCCAAATAATTCAACCTAGAAATTCAATTTAGGCATAGGTAATAACTAAAATAACATATTTATGTACCTATTTGCACCCAACATAAAAGTTGGTGCTAGTGGGCGCACCCACTATGCCAAAGTTGATGTAGTTAAGGCCAATTTTTCCTACCCATTAAGAATTTGTTAGAAAACTTAAAAAGAGCTGGCTAGCTTAAATATATAAGGCACAGAAGCCGTTAGAGGATGTTTTGAGAAAAAGTTAGTGACATCTATTGCTTAGGAGAGAGTTCGCCTCTAATGTGAACGATTATATAGAAATTATACTGATTGACAATACAATTTGATCTCTTTACCTTAGTTGTTTTAGCTTAGATCTTTCCTAGCTCTAAGCTGAGATAATTGAGTGCTCACTCAGCACTTGCACTATTTTCCGTGGTGCATTTTAGATCATCTCGCCATCTGACTGCCCAAACAGGCACTGTACATGAGCTTATGAAGTAATGCCCACAAGATTTGACTCTTCTCTTTCATTAAATAGACATGCAAGGACACATGCATACCAACATTGTTAGGGAGCCAAAATTTCTTGGTAAACTAACTACGAGCCTATGACCATTGCCCTTGAGAGATTCTGCCAGCCCCATAACATTTGAGAGATACCATGGACTCAAAAGATCCTATCACACACTCGTACCTTGGTCTCTGTCTCTCTGATTTACCCAAAATTTATGATAAATAAGACATCAGTTTGTCACACGTTTGGAGTTTTTGGGATTTGGACTTCAAGACTAATACGAAAAAGGGAAATATGTCAGGATGAAAGGAAACAATTAGAGAAGGCTGAGAGGCTACAACTGGCAGATTTTTTAACAGAAAGATGGTTCAATGAAACTGAGAAAATCAAGGTCAAGCCAAGAATACAATTATACATATGAATCAACAACAAACCACGAATTTGAGATTAAGTGGGACAGATATTACAATGTGCATCTAAAGCTTCGGGGACAAGAGTTTCAGGGACTATGGTACTACTTATATGTCCTAGATGTACGCGCCTTTTCCTGAATCTATGTGCTAGTAGATCCCAATATGAGGTATTCCAAGCAGTATTAAGATAGGTCACCTCCTTAAAAGATTTTAATGATCCCTTTCGAGTGCAAAGATTTATAATAACCTACACTACAGAGAAATGACTACGGTGTGGAGTGTAACAAAAACTTTAAAATATTAGCTTATTTTAAACCATGACACTCGAACAGATAGGTAGGGAACAAACAACACATGCAGACTAGGTTCCACTGATGAAAAAAAAAAAAACAAGCGTTATGCAACATTAGGAGACACCATTATTACTTGGCACAACAGATGTTTGGTTGAAACCAATGTTAACCACAATTCCAGAAGTTCTCCTTGCAGCATATAATGCTAATGTTGCCTGCATAATAAAAAGAAATAAAATAAAATAAAAAATCAAACCTCATAAGTCACCACTAGAGGCCCAGATGATTTCCAAATTGTAATCAAGAAAGAAAAAAGAGAAAACAACTACAGAAACAGAGATATAAAAGGTAAATAGCATGAAAGAAAGAAGCAATGAAGGAGGTATAATTTATAGTTCTTTAGATCCCTATGTAAAGAGAGCAAAAAAACACAAAAAATTAATATTTTGATTTCTATTTCTTCATATTTTTAACCCTGTATAGAAGAATAATGCTATATATATAGACAAGATAAAGTGGCCTGTAAACTGTGAAATCAATTTGTTAATAAAGAAACTGGTTATTCATGTGTACAGGACAACATCTTTACATAGATTTTAATGAGGTTTTTTTGTCAAATGCATGTTGTATTAGTGGTCCCTACCTATGTGTAAACATATTTGCACAGCATGACAGGGAAAGGGAAATCAACTTTCACCCACCCAGATGAATAACATGGATGATGGATCATAATTTGTATAGAAATCAAAGAGTTATATATTGACAACTAAACATCAACTAAGTATATATTTTATCTTAATAAACATTCACCTGATTTATTGCACAAACAGCAGGCACATTCATGTCAAAAAGTGCTGAATATATAGCTCCTTTTAGTTGTTTCCTTGAGCCTTAGCCCAGTCAGTGTCTGAATATGACCGAAGATTCAATTCTTTGGTATGTAATTTCTTATCTATAATCATTATTCAACTTAGAAAGTTAGAAGTGACAAACCCCTTTTTTTGCGAGGGTGGACTACTGTATATTATGAGTTCAATCATATTGCTAGGTAGCTATGGCAGACACCTCGTTAAAATATACTTGTATGATCAAAATGAGGTATGTTAATAGTACAAGAGTCATAGTGGTACAGCTACTACTATTGAAAATGGAGGGAGGAAAATTGGTTATATACTTATATTACTAAATTTAAAAATATTCTTTGCTATATTGTGCGATGCTCTTCTAATCAGAATAACTTACTATCGTTATGACAGACAGGGATAGAGACAACAATAGGCTGACTAGTTGATTTCACTTGCATCCTGCCACCAAAACTTAGCATGAGAATCATAGGAAAGTGATTAAGAGAAACCAATGATTGACGCTTCCCTTTTTTAACAAGGAGCTACAAGAGTCCAAGTGTAGATATGTAATAAAATTGATCGATAGATTATTATGCTCCTATCCAATGGAATAGTACTTTGGGTCTGTTCTATTCACCTTATATGAGTTTATCTAAACTTATCTGAACTTATTTTAGCTTGTTTTATGAGGGAGAAAAATAATAAGTTTATTCTTCTCATTTTTATTTTTTTTTTTTATTATCTGAACTTAAACTAGTAAAAATAAAATGAACAGAACAAACCCTTTACATTAAACTATAAGCATGAATATCCAACTTCTACAATTAAGGTACTCTACAAAATTTTGCATTATGGTGGAAAATTTCGGATACAATGCAAATGTCCAAGAGAAACCGGGAATGGTTTTAAAAGACCAAATTTTATATAAGCGGATCCTAACATAGCTAATTAGGTATGCATAAAAGAGTAGAACCGATATACCAACCTGCCATATACGGTGTTGTAAAACTGATGATGTCTAGAGTACATGGGGGCTTCAATATTACCAAAATCCTATAAAGTGATTGGAATAAAGCTAAGCAGGCAGAGCTTATTTTAATTTTTAAAAAATCAAATTAGGAAAGAGGAGTGCCAGGAGTGTTCACCATAAAGGTGGCTGATCTCCCTGATGGACACTGATACTTGCTCCAACCGAATTTACAGTAGCCAGAACCACCTGTAAAGAATCAGTATTTAATCAAAGAAAGCTAAATGTCACACATTCAAGCTGCATATGGATATGATGTTGTAGATCATAAATAGCACCACCATGTTTGAATTGTAAACACATCCGTCAGGAATCAACATTCGGTTAGACTTAAGCTAGGACGACGTAACTTGTTAGAGACAGGAATTTGATTCCATCGGTAGCTATTCAATACTCCAACAAGTGGTGTATAATTATAGGTGTTCTTCATCTTTTCTTTCTGAATATAGGTTTAACTGTACATAACACACTTCTTAAATCTAAATCTTTCATCTCTATTATATAAGCCAAGGGAGGAGCAATGGTGTCCCCCTTTGGAATTGCTTCACGTAACAAAAACACAAATTCACTTACCAAAATCTAATTACAATTATGTGTTACCAGGGAAGTTCAACACAATTATGTGTAAAAAAAGAGGAAGTTTATACCTAAAAAGTAAAATGACATATCTAATTAAATAAATTTTAAATCAATTATAAACCAAAATTTACATAGTTTCTATTTAAACATTCGATTGTAATAACAATTATGTTCTCATTTTTTTGGAGCTAAATTTCATAATTTCCATTTATATAAATTGTGGTAATGTTATTAATATCAACCAATTAAGGCTCATTGTTAGATTACAAAAACTTACAAGCGTGCATAAAAAGCTAGGGTTCCATAATACAAGTAAGAACTCATCGGAGCTACACGAAACGAAACCTGACTGCTACTCTTTTTTTTTTTTTTTTTTTTTTTTTTTTTTTTTTTTTTTTTTTTTTTTTTTTTTAGTGTTATGATTAGTTATGATTATCAAATGTCACCTTACTTTGCAAAATTAATTTTCCTATTTTGCTTTCGGGAACAAATCAATCTTATTTTAATACTTGACACGAATCCTTTTACTAGTATTTAGGTTTGTCATTGAATTTGGTCTCCTTCAAAGAATGACAATAATTTCAGGTTTTCCAGCCATAGCAATTGCTAAATTTGCATTGATGAAATTAAATCAAAATTATTCTTCAAATGTGGTTAAAAAAAAAATCCTAAATTTCTTTCAATCTTTTATGCCTAATTATCCAAACAGAAAGTGGAAAGCTAAACATCGTTCTCGAATCTCTAACTAACGCCCGCAAATAACCTAAAATGACGTACATAGCCTTATTATAAAAATAATTATTTTTACCTAAACTTAACACTTTTACCCTACACAAAAATTTTAACTGTTCTCTTAAGTGTTCACCGGCCACCAACAACCACGTTTAACCACCAACCACCGATAAAATCAAACAAATAATTTAAATTTTGCAAAACCTAATTAGTTGGATCTCATGGAAGACGACGAAAGACCGGAACACCACCTACGTTGCTCGTCGAAGGCTCGTCGGACCGTACGGAATTACTACGATTATTTAATTGTTTTTGTTTTCGAATTACCCAGGAAAACGCTCAGAAATTTCGAAAAACCTAAGCAGAAACACCTAGATTTTTCGAACACCCTAGGCAGTTTCGAAAAATCTAGGTATTTCTGCCTAGGTTTTTCGAAATTTCTGGGCGTTTGCCTTGGAATTTCAAATTATTATTTTCTTTTTGATTTTGAATTTCACGTATTTGTTATTATTATTATTATTATTATTATTTTGATTATATTAGTTGTGTTTGTTATTATAATTACTTGTGTTTGCTATTATAATTAGTTATTATTGTTAGAATTATTATTATTAGTTGTTATTATTGTTAGTTGTGCGTTGTTAGAATTATGGTTGTTATTATTATTAGTTTTCTTCGGCAACCGCCTTCCCCTTGTCCTTCCTCGTCATTTTCGCGGCTAACTGTGTAGATCGAGAAACTGGAGGTAAAAGGAGGTGGTGGTGGGTGGTTAAAAGAGGAGGAGGTGGTGGTGGTGGTAGTGGTGGGTGGTAGAAGGAGGTGGTGGTGGTTTAGAGCAAGAATTGTTTTTAAGAGAAAGAAGAGGGAGTGAGGGTTTGGGGGGGTAAATTATGTTTGAGGGAGGTAATTTTTTTTTTTTAAATATAAGGGTAAATTTGTAGAATATATTTTATTTTGCGGACATTTGTTAGAGATTCGAGGGCGATATTTAACAAAAATTACTAATTACAAAATGTAATTAATAAGCAGAAAGAACAAAGCATAATCAATTAACATACCATCAACAATAATAGCACCAGGAACCTTAGCACGAAGGCCAATGATATCCATCACAGACAATTGACGATCATAAGCATGCCTGCAAATCAAAATTAAATGGGAAATTATCAATAATACCCTCCAGGTATTGGCTTTTATCAATGGTACACATCATTAAAGTTTCATTATCACCGGTACCCCTAAACTTTTCCCTAATTTACTACAGTAAGCTTGCCATTAATTAAACGTTAATTATACTCGTTTGGTCTGAATTTACTTGACTAAAATGCCCCCCATTCAATAATCCTCCCTCCAAGCCCAACCAACAACAATTAATACAAAAAAAAAAAAACGATCATTCATCTTCTTCACTTTCTCCCCTGTTCTACTTCTTCTTCTGTAAAACCTACTTGACGCCTTTCCCCTATTCTTCTTCTGGATTGAAGCAAAATCCTTGGAATTTTAGTGACACTGTGTGGAATTTTAAAGGTTAGTGCTTTCTGGAATTTTGGATTTTGATGGTTTAAATTTTTAGGTTTAAATGAATGTATGTATACATGTGTAGTTTGTTGTTGGATTTTGCTCTTACTTAATCTCGATTTCCATACGATCATGTTTATGTGCTAAATTTTGTATTTTTTAGACATATAATTCGATTTCCAAGTCAATGAATTTGCATGGTACAGTGTAAATGTTGAACTTTAGTGTAAATTTGTGTTGTGATGTTTTGGTGTGCCCTGCCAGATGAACCCCTGGTAGACAAAGCCATTGATTTTCCAGAGATAAATAACTGGAATCAAAAGAAAAGAAGAGCGTTGATGGAAAGGTGAAGAGCAAACAAGAAGGGAATGTGTTATAAATAGGGGAAATTTCACAAAAAGGAGGGAAAATTGGAAGGGAAATTAGGAGGGAAATGAAATGAGAGGGGCAATGTTGTATTTTTAGCCTCCTGACCTTTAAAACGCTGAAAACAAAGTATAATTAACATTTAATTAACGGCAAGCTTACTGTAGTAAATTAGGGAAAAGTTTAGGGGTACCGGTGATAATGAAAGTTTAATGATGTGTATCATTGATAAAAGCCAATACCTGGAGGGTATTATTGATAATTTCCCAAAATTAAATATTTGAACAATATTTAAACGAATCTAAAATTGATTATCAGAAATTCAACACAAATGACAACAAAAAAGAGTGGGAAAAAGTGTACGAAAAAGTAGAATTCAGTTGATATTCAGCAAAAAAAGACGGAGTCCCAATCCCAAAACTGAGAAAACTTATTGCAATTGCCATTCTGGAAAAAATAAATCCAAAGTTCATCATCGCAATTCACAATTTACTTCAAATTTTGCACACAACGCATAATTTCGCTGCATCTTTGGGACTCAATTTTTGCAGAATCAACCGCAGAATTTCGTTCGGTAAATGATCGAAATCTCCAATCCTAGATGATGATGATGAATTTCTACTGTTGTTAGAAGAGCATCTTATAATAGAAGAAGATGAAGAAGAAGAAGTGTTGGATATCACTGAATCCCAAACTTTTTTGAGCAACATCGTTGATTGATTTCAACGTTAATTATCAATACTCAAATTCATGATTATCATAATGATGACAATGATGAATTGATTACGGTGAAATATGGGCAAATTAGATGCTACACCAAGTAGCTTTGAGATGTACACAAAAAAAATTTCATATTTTTTTAAAATTTACTAGTGGCACATACGCTGGGCTCCGCGTTGTTTTATCCTTACGAATAACCTCAAACAATAGACGTAGGTGGAAAGAAAGATTACCGATCAATATGCACAAATATTATACACATAATAGTTTACGAATATATAAGAACGGTACAGATCATATTAGAGGGTCAATCGCTACATTTTCAAGCAGCTATGGATGGGTTTTTTCGATTGTCCTTCCTCTGTGGCTCCCGCCTAACCATGTACCAATTTCCCTCATTCGATTATAAATTATGTCATATATAAACCAACTCCTGTATTTGAAGCTTCCAAAATTATTGTTGATCTCTTTTGGTGTACGAATACACTACTATAGTTAATTTTCTTGAGGTATTGTAATTAGTTGTTATTGTTTTTTTTTTGTTGTAATATATTTTGTACCATTATTGTTACTAATTTTCCTGGAGGTGTTATAATTATTTGTCATTTGGTTTGGGACCTACTACCCTCTCTGAAAACGTACTTGTTCGCGACTCCGGGGGGTTTCAGGTTGCCGTTGGTATCTGTGCAGCTTTTTGGTCGCCCTTGTTGGTGGTGTCTTCCGGCGTTCTTGTTGGGCTGTGACCTATTGCCCTCTAAAATCGCACTTCCTTGTTGGTGGCCCCAAATCGGCCTTATTCGCGACTCCATTGTTTTTCAATATGGATTTTCGCGTTTTTAATTATCTTAAAAAGGACAACCGAAATATATTACAGAGTATATGGTTACAAAATATGACCTTTAGATACCGCGTTGAATTGTACCGGCACAATTTAATTTAAAAACAATACACTAAAAAAATACATTAATATATTATAATTTCACTAATACATACGTAAATCAATAAAAGATACAGATACTTCGTTCAACATAATCTTAAAAAAAATCATAAAAAAAAAAAGAACTAACTAAAATAACGATGCATGAAACTGACAAACGGAACACACAACTAAAAAGGAACACGTTAAGAAGACATTGTTCTATGAAACACACAATAACGAAGTAAAATGGAGAAACCAACAGATCCAAACTAGCGATCATCTTTTTAGGATATCAACTTATCGTGCGTAGTCTCGATATATAATATTGAACTTGGCACAATTGGCACATAACCTCATTCTTCTTTATGAATTTGTCGAACATATTCCAATTCTCATCTTCAGAACCGAGACTTCCACGACATATGTTCTCCAAGAAGAATCGCCTATCTTCAACTACCTTCGCCAAACGTATATGGTGATTGATTATAAAAATTCAAGACATTTTTAAGACGGAAAGTGTGAACAAACTATCCATATTGCCTTCATGGTATAAAATAACTGCCCTCAAATAATCTTCATATTCACTATCATCGAGATGGCTAATGTAGTATTTAGCCATTTCAGCATTTTTTTAACCAAAAACATATCGAACGCAACTTTGACTATATCTTCTCAATCGGTTAGCAATGAAGGAGAAGGAGGAGGTGTATAGGTTCTTCTAGAGTTGATGTACTTGATGATTTAGGAGGTGATTTAGGAGGTGAATATGTTCTTGGTTATTTAGAGGAAGACGAAGCCATGAATAATATTTTTTTTGGAAGTAGATGTTAAGGAATTTAGTGATGAGGACAATGAAGAAGTACGGTTATATTTATAGTAACCCATTTGATGGCGGTAGAGGTTTCATAACTTGTTTAAATATACGGTTGTCTCCGTATTACCTGTTCTACCTCCTAATGTACTATTAATAGTCTTAATTACAATATTGATAACTGTATCTAGTACACAAGTTCATGGACGAATATTAAACGTGCACAAAAAGTAGACAAACGATTTCATACGGAGAGATGTACAGTTGAACCTAGACACCACCGCTAGTTTACAATTACTACATTGATGACGACCGAATCTTTATGTCTCGGTGACTTTATTATGAGTGTCGAGGTTCTCAGCGAGTGTAAATTACAGTAGCTGGAATGGAAGGAGTGCTTGCCGAAGTTGTTTGTACTGCAATGCTGGCCGATACATCATGTTCAGCTTTCTGTGACCCTGCAACTTTGGCTTCAGCCAGCCTAGCCTTTTTTCGCGCGACATATTCCTTTTCGGCCTGGGAGGCCTCTCTGATTATGGTCTCATCCATGTCGGCTAAGTTTTCCACCAAGTCAATTAGGTAGTTCGCATCGGCATGGAATGACAACCTAACACATGAGTTCCACCCCGAATCCCAGGCCTTATCAATCTGCACGTTCTTGCTAAGGAGGGCCGCTTGCAATCGGTCATTATCAGCTTTGTACTAAGCAAACTCTTCCATGGATTTCCTGGCCACCTCCTGTGCTTCGGCAAGCCTTTTATTAATATCATAAGCCACCTCCTTATGCTTTGCTTGAACAGCTTCAGCAACGTACATCCACTAGGACACGGCTTCTTTGGACTTCTCCTCGCAGATTTCCAACTTTGCCAAGAAGTTCGTCTTTATAGTCGTTAACTGTGACCGAATGTCTGCTGGTTCTAATTTGCCATCAAACACGACTTTTGTTAGGCGTCCCAGCTTCTCTTCTAGATTCTGCACTTCTACTTGTAACCTTTCGAGTCTCAGCCTTATCATGTTCGGCATTTTCAACAGAAAGTGCAGTTGCACGGACTGCCTGGAAAACAAAGAGGCAACTATGGTTAATGGAAGAGGCAGGCAGTACTGAACAACAAGAATATTAAAATCATACCTCCATCAGGTAGAATTGGGCCTCTTGTTCAGGCTTTCTTTCCATCTCAGCTGGTATTTGAAGCCATGCTGTAGCAACATTTGACCATAATCGGGCTTTCTTTATAGCATTTTGTTCGGGGAGGTCCCCGAACGAGCTGACAATTTTATTCCGCACCCCCGCAAACACATCTCTCACTCTCTGAGGGACATGAATGGTTTCTATGTTATATAGTGGCTCCCCAATTCCGGATAAGCCAGACATAGAAAGAGATAGCCACCCTTCATTTGAGGTATATGGCCAGCCCTCATGGCTGTTAATACGCTGGTGACCTCGAGCGATTGTTGCCGATTTTACTGATTCTACCGCTCTTGTTGAGTATGTTGATCATTATGATGTTTATCTAAAGACAGTGGTAGGACAATGTGCATTGTATCAACTGGTCGCGGCACTCGTAGCAGTCCGGAGAGAGACATGCTGTTTTCGTCATTTTCACTACGACAAATTCGCTTCGAAGAAGGTACATTTTCGCCAGGTGCCGCATCTCTTTTTCTCCAACGATATACCTCGGTCGAGCATTTAATTGGATCCACTTCAACTCACACCGCACCTCCTTGGTCTGATATTGGATCAGTAACACCTGTCGGACTGCCTTTATTGCCGCTAGTCACATTGGGTCCTTAAGCATTCTCTTTGTTGCGGTTGTCTTTCTCAGAGTGTTGGTAGATACGGTGCAATGATCCCGAAGGTTGCTGTAATGGTATTAGGTTTGTTACTTAAACGAGAACGACAACAGAACAATAGTGACAATAACTCGGGCAACTCGCCGATTCAGGATCGTGAATATCGCCAGTCTCTACCCCCCTGCAGGGCTTGATACATAAACTTGATGTTCAGATTCGATAGTAGTCTGCACAAAGATTACATTAGTATCATCTCTAATACATCTATGAATCGACCAAACATTAAAGGGGACGGAAGAAGAACAGAGTGAACACTCTGACACCAACAGTATATGTATTTATACATACAAACATATAATTTAAAAATATACACATATGTTTTTCATTAGAAGACAATACAGATAAGACTACAATAATAATAAAATTAAAAATTCCGAGAATCACAATAGAGGAATAGTGACAAGTATTCGGGTAACTCACTGACTCAAGGCCATGATTTTGTGTGCTCTTGTCTCGCCTGCAGGGTTAGATGGATGAAGTTCAGGATCGGCTCAAGCAGTTGCCTGTACAAAAACTACATTAGTATCATTTACAACACATCTAATTCAGGCAAACATTAAATAGGACGGAATAAGAGGAGAGTAAACACACTAATACGAACAATATGTATACACATTCACACACATATAATCTAACAGTAATACACACAGTACGTGATTGATTAGAAAGAAAATACAAACAAGTCCATAGTAATAATAAAATTAAAAATTCTGAGAATAACAACAGAAGAACAGTTATAAGCATTCGGGTAACTAATAACCGACTGAAGACTATGATCTTTGTGTGTTTGAGGTTCAGCTTGAACAATTGCATGCGCAAAGATTACATTAGTATTATCTCTAATACACCTATGATTTTGACAAACATTATAAAGGACGGAAGAAGAGAAGAGAAAACACACTAACACCAATAATCTATATATGTATATACAGACGCATATAATCGAACAGTAATACATACAACATGTGATTGATTAGAAGGGAAATATAGACAGGACCATAGTAACAACAACATTAAAAAATCTCCTAAACAGTGTTAATAATCACATGAAAATTTATCTCTTCCCATGCAAACTAAAGCAGAGCACTACATAACAAACGGGGGAAAAAAGGGACAAGAAAGGACACCATTTGCGTTCAGCACACATGATAAAGACTTTATATGGAAGAGTGCACCATGCCAAGACTGAAACATGCAAGGAAAACAGTCTGATGGCTCAATGTAATTACTCCAAACAAGTACACACAATACACTAACTAAGTCGAACAGATCACGAGTCCCGAACATCCATACTCAAGTACTACAGATAAAATTAATAACTCTATTCGTCTTCCAAATAAAGCATTCGTATACCGTCCTGGGTTAATAGTGGTTGACGAAGTAGGCCCCATTTCGGTAGCAACTGTGGAACGTTCACCATCAAAGGGGTCGCTTTTCCGCGAGAAATCTTTTTGGGCATTGGTTTCATCGTCAGACACTGTACCGAGCAACCTTTTTATCCTCGGCCACTTGTAATCCGTGACTTTCAACTTTGGATGTTGTACAATGATGTCTCGATTAGAAGAAGCCCCTAATAGCTTGTAGTTAATCCTAGAGTGCTCTTCGGACAATGTCACACAAGTACATAAGAAGGTCATTAACGTCCAAGCACAAGAATACCTGCTAATTTTCGGCTGAGACCGCACATTGATAGATTCCTCCTTTACGATGTACTAGACATCCAAAACCCAGTATAGTGGTACCTGACGCGAAGGCTTTTCCGCATGCGTTGATCTAAAATACTTTAGTTGGTTCTTGTCGTTTTTGGTCAGTTGCTTTACGAGCCATACCATGTTGGGGTCGGATTTAAGGAAACATTTTGGTGCTCCATATCTGTATGGATGATTCGATTTTACTGGCACTCTCATCCAGAGCCATTCGTCGTGCCAATATTTATCGTAGCTGATATAAGGATATATTGTGTAAAATCCATCACGGTTATTTATCGTCATCCAACCCTTACCCCTGCTATTTTTCTGAAGGACGTGCATTATGTCGAATGCCACTAACGTGGGTTTAAATTAAAGCCGATAAATTTACTAGTTCACACATATGAAATGGTTCGCCATATGCTCATAGGAGTCAACTGAGCAAGACTGACATTGTAATCGTTTAGAATGGTGGTGATGAATGGATGCATAGGAACTCGCAGGCCATGTTTGAAATGTCGTAGGTACACTCCCACATAATGATCCTACAGATCGTCCGTCTCTTTCGGCTTTGGTGGATGCGCAATCGTATCACCTTCGTTGGGCATTCGCAACCAATAACATCTTGTTCCATTACTTCGTATAAAACCTCCGCTATCTTCGCCAAATTGGAATTGAGCGAGAAAGATGCCGGCGACGGTGTCTGCAAGACATCTTCATGAGTCTCCTTATCTACGACCTCTGCCGCTCGCTCATCACTGATCGGTGGTATTGCATTCACATCATTTCCATCGTCATCGCTGCCTAACCGATTTACTTGGTTAATTGGGCCAGCCCTAAAAGAAGTTCGTCGTATTGACCGGAGGATCTCTTGGTCATCAGCCGGCTCGACTGCTTTCTTTGTCTTTGTTCCCTTCCTCAGGGCCATTTTAGGATTTTGAAACTCTTTCTAGCAAAGGGAATCGGAATCAAATGGTTAATAGGATGCGGTAGCAATTAGCAGGGTATTCTACTGAAAGGAGAAATGGAGATACAATTTATAGTATAGGAATTTCGTGGTGTCTGTAGTGGTTCAGATTTCGCCGGACCTTAGTAACGAATCAAGTAAGAAATGGGGAATATGGAATTGCGACCGACACGAGAAAATGCGCTGAGTATTTTCGTAGAATTAAAAGATGAAAAGTCACTGCAACAGCAAGATGTTATGAAATATTATGTTGTGTGGATATCCATTATCCTCCTTTATCAATTTGGAATGTTCTAGATATAGGGTTTATTGTTATCTAAGCAAATCTTAGTTATATTGTATGTATGTATATATATATATATATATATATATATATATATATATATCCCCACTCTATGAAATAATATAGACTGATCTATTCTCTCACCATCTCTCATATTTTCTCCTTATTTTATAACACGTTATCAGCACCAATTCTAGTCGACTGAGCGGATTCATATTGTTAATCACGATTGTTCTATACTACTATTTAAATAAGATCGCAATAGAAGGTACGCTTATGGTTTCACTAATTTTGCGTGATTAATTGATAAAACTTTGTTATCTATAATTATCAGCATGCATGAAATCGTTTTCGGATTCTTTGGCTTTACCAGATTAATTGGTTTTGTTTGTGAAAAGATCTTATATACTTCCTCCGGTTTTAGTTATTTGCAACAAAGGAATATTTTATGTCTCACAAATAATACCCCTTTGTTGCAAATAACTAAAACCGGAGGAAGTATATACTATTTGATTATGCGTATTACTTTCGTTGAATGTTAATCTATAATCATGGATACTGGTTGTTTGTATAAATTGCATTAAAATAAAAAATAAAATTATTTATATAATTATATAATCCCATATTGCACAACTTCTGAGACTAGTTGTTTATCAAGTAATTAACACATAACTTAGTGGATACTAGTATTAAAGGAAGTCGAGTAGTTGCATCAGTATTAATAAGTTTTACTTAATACTTACCCATTAATAGTTTCCCAAACTAACACAATATTTGCATATAGTTTCTACTGTGTTTGTGCGCCACTTTGTTATTCTTTAATCACTATTACGGCCAGTTTAATTAGTTTTGCATTAATCACTTTGCATCATATTGAAAACTCCCTTGGTATTACTCGAGTACTTTATTATGGTGTTAAGGTTTTTACCTAAATTGTCATACTATGTTAGACTGTTAGTATTGAAGTTGGGTTAGGCAAATATCCTGGATTACCTTTTGGTTTAAGAATCATACTTTTTGTATTAGTTAATAAGCCTTATAGATACGACTATGTAATTTACAATTTGTTCACTGCCTTATTCTTTGATTAAAGATTTACCATTAAATCCTTATTCTTATTAATTACACATTAATCTTAGGTTTGCTTTATTAATGAATTAACAAACTAGTCAAACTCTTATTGATCTAAATTACTGTTCTATTAATAAGTTTTAAAGTTTATAATTGTATCATTAAGGAGTATGCGGTTGTTCTTTGTTTTAATTAATGTAGAGGTGATCATTGGGCGGGCCGGGTCAAGGCTAAAAAATTTTGCCCATTTTTCGGGCCGGGCCGGGTCGGACCAAACTTCGGGCCGAAAAGTTTGTGCCCAAACCCGCCCCAAGTGGTCGGGCCGGACGGGCTTTTCGGGCCGGGCCAAAAAAACAACTAAAAAAGCAAAAAAACGCATTCGCAAATCCGCCCAAAAAAAAAAATCGGGCTAGGCCGACGGGCCGGGCCAACTTTGATCACCTCTAAATTAATGACTCGTTACATATGCCTTGAGTTATCACTACAAACCATTATTTAGAGCCATATACTGTAACAATAGCTAACACTAATCATGAATTTTAGCTTGGTATTAAAATTTGATACAGTAATGAAATAGGGCCTGTAATTCTACTTTATTAGGTCACGTCAAAGTCAAATATTCACGATGCTTGTCATGTTCTATTCTGATAAATTAGGCAACTAGATTGATAATACTACCTACATAATATTAGTTGAGTTTACATGTTTGTTGACTTAATTGTGAACAATAACCTCCTCAACGTAGAATTAAATAGCTATATTCTTGATAATGTTTAATACATATATATATATATATATATATATATATATATACACGTCAAATATTAACTTGCAAAATTTGAGATCTTTTATGCCTATTTTGTCATACCGTACCATATTTATAATTCCATCATACTTCGTAATTTATAATATTGTTTTATAAATTAGTGAATCATGTCAAACCTTGCAAAACTCGAATTTGTTGCTCTTGATATTACTGGAAACAACTATCTGTCTTTGGTATTAGATGCTGTTAAACATTTAGATGCAAAGGGACTTGGTGATACTATTAAAGAAAACAATACTGCAACAAGCCAAGATAAGGCTAAAGCTATGATATTCCTTCGCCATCACCTTCATGAAGGCCTTAAGACTGAGTACTTGACTGTTAAAGAACCACAAGTCCTTTGGAGTAATCTAAAGGAAAGGTATGACCACCAGAAAACTATGATATTACCAAAGGCTCGTTATGACTGGTTACATTTAAGATTACAAGACTTTAAGTCTGTGAGTGAATACAACTCAGCCATGTTTAGAATTACATCACAATTGAAATTATGTGGAGAGAAAATCACGGATGCAGAAATGTTAGAAAAAACATACTCTACTTTTCATGCAAACAATGTTATCCTGCAGACACAATACCGTGAAAAGGGTTTTACAAAATATTCTGAATTGATATCTTGTCTCCTTGTGGCTGAGCAAAATAATGAACTATTAATGAAAAATCATGAATCACGCCCAACTGGCTCTACTCCATTCCCTGAAGCGAATGCGACATCCCATAGTGGGAAAGAGCAAAAGGCTAGAGATCACGCCAGCAGTCGTGGTCGAGGCCGTGGTCGAGGTCGTGATCACGGCTGCGGACGTCGACATGATCGTGGTCGAGGTGGTTATTTTAGAAACTCATACTCTCACCAGAAGTGGGAGAATAAAGATGGAAATAAGAATGAGAAGGATAAATATGAAAATATATGCTACCGTTGTGGAGGAAAAGGCCATTGGTCTCATGTGTGTCGTACACCAAAACATCTAGTAGACCTTTATCAACAATCAATCAAACAGAAAGGAAAGAAAGTGGAAACAGATTTGGTGTACGAGGATGGCGAAGGTGATTTTGATTACGGTGATAAAACTCACCTGGAAGCAGCTGATTTCTTTCCTAATTCTGAAGAAAATAATTGAATAAATTATGATCCATTGGCGAATAACTCTATTAATTAGCTTGCATTTATTATAGAATTTTATCGTAGTATTATGATTTTATGCTTTATGGGACATTTGTTTTTTGGACAATTTTATGTTTTGGATATTTTTATGTTTTCGGATATTTCATTATTATTATTATTATCAATCATTTATTAATTTAATTTATTTGGTTTAGTGAATCTTATTTTAGTTCCTTTAATTCTATTAGAATATTAATTTGAGAATTTTTAGTATAAAGGTTCATATAATTGGGCAAGAGGAACGAATATGAGTTTTATAAGAATCATTTTACTTTGTTTGATACATGCATTGATAAGAGAATTTATGGCTCAAAAGGTGCAAGAGATTTAAAGGTAGTTGGATTAACTTAATGCCCCCACATGCAAGGATTAGGGGGAGATAGTATTAATATCATTATGTAATCCTTGCACATAAATAATAAAATATATTGATGGTCAGTTTGGTACATAAATTAACTTAAATGTTAATGTTTTATTTAATAAAAGTGGCCACATGTTAAGTAATATATTTCAAAATGATACCATCCTGAAGATGGATATGAATAGATTTCATTCCTAAAATACGCCTAAAGCGTGGTAGCTATAGCCGAGCCCAATAGATTTCAAAGATAAGAATCTTCAAATAGGAAAAGAGCAATTATTGACAATAGCAAATTTGAGGAAGTAATACATTTTGATAGATCTTTATAAGAGATTATATTTAGTAAAATGGATATGTACCATGATTATATAGAGTACTCTAGAAGAGTATAGAATTATCCAACAAGCTTAGCATGTATCAAGATTATAGTCAAAGCTCCAGCAGAGTATAAAATTTTGGATCAAGTATTAGTTGATTGTCTTGCCAATTATATAAAGAAACACATTTTGGTATTCTAATATCACATCATATTCATGGCCATGCATAAAGTAATTTTAACAAAATGATCACTAGTGTTGGAATACTGATCAAAGTTCAAATTTAGAGAAGTGACTGGATGTGATAATTAAATTAGGCCATCCGGGTTCAACAATTACCCGTTATGGAAACTTGAAGTTTGATTTGATAATGTGCTGACGCTCTCTCAATGTTGCATATATGAAATGAGTTAAATGGCAAGACATAATATTGAGATTGAGCTATTATTGAATAGTGATTTATAATAATTTGTATTGATGAAAATGTCAAGAGTAATGGGTGACCAGAAGTTCACCAGAATAATAAATATGTTATTGTCAACTATTAGGTGACCAGAATCTCACCAAATACTCTATTTAAATCTTTAAAGATCTTGAAGATCACTACCTAGTAGAATTCCAAGCAAGTGATTTATGCTTGTATAATAATTCTTTTGATTGGGGCTATTATATGTCAGCACATAAGAAATAGGAAAAGAAAGAAAAACGTACAACTGCACAGCACATGTCTCCCCATTGACATTGATCTCCAGAAGAGAACATATTATGGAAAGTGTAACAATAAATACACATGCAGTGTAAAGTTAATGAAGAAATGATTCTTCATTGAAATTGTTCTCTAGAAGAGATAAAACTTGTTTAATACAAATCTTTTGAGATAATTATTTTGATTCTGATCCTCCCGATGAAAAGAATTTTAATTTGTATACTAAGTTGGTATAGAATTAGACGCCCCTATAGATGAGATATTTTACCAACTTAGGGGGAAAAGAATTAGCAAAAGTTGGAAAAATCGGAAAATATAATTGATGATCCCTATAAAGGTAGTTTGAAAAGTTATATGCCAACTTTTGTCTATATATTATCAAGATATGTTGCACATTTATGATTTGATTTGTATTTAGTTATGATTCATGTTGCATAGCGTTGGAAGATACTTTTTGGTCATATTATGTGTATACATTGAGATAAAATCTTGCCAATTATACTTAAATCACTACACCTGAAGTGTAGGTTGTATGGTCGGTTCCAAAATAAAGATATGTCTAATAAATATGATATATGGCAAGATAGTGCAGTTAACTAATAGCGTAATAGTATATAAATATCATAGTGTATGAAATACCCTAAAAGTGGTATAAATATCTGATTTATTACAATAGATGGCCTATGATGTAAGAAAGTTATGATGGTACCAATAAGAAATGTATTCAGATATCATAGTAAAATAGCATGCGAAATGTACGTTAAAGGAATATTATGATACCGGTACACAAGGGAACCGATAAATAATATGCATATGTATAATAGAGTGGACTAATGAATAAGGGATCTGAAATATATATGTCCATTTTGATGTCGACATAAAATGATCAAAAGTTTATTATGGACCAGAAGTCCAATGAAATATGGATTTTTAAATCCACACTGTACAGTGTCTTGCATCATTTTGAGTCTTATGTTCATGTGCATGTGTGAGTCATAGGTTAATGAATTATTTATTGCATGTGTAGAAATTGTTAGATGCATTACTCATTGTACATTTTGCTCAATATCTTATCATGATTTCTATATCTCAAATTGCATGCATTAGTTTCTATATAATATTTGTGGTATATGTAAATGTTCATTATATATAGTAAGACATATTTACAACTTTAATAGAAGGAAAGACATATTTATATTCCAATGGGCTTATAATTATGATGAAATTATATATGACGTTAATCTAATATTATTTATGAATCATGTAAGAAAAGTTCCCGAAGAACTTATATGCAACGTCTTTATAGCCCTACAAATTTTATATCTTGAATATTGCAATTATTATCAAACTCTTGAAAAGTCTATGTGACTACATCATTGACTTCTCAACCTGATGTTTGAGCATATGAAAGTTAGTGAGATTTGCTTTTGTATTTGTAAGAGAGCTATCGTGTCAATTATGAAACGTCTAAGGAATATCAATGGAATACTTATGTGTGAGAATGTTTTCTTATGGTCCAGAAGAACCATGATTAGCGTATTATCTAATTACATGTGTAATATTATAATTCAAATGAGATTGAAGAACGAAATTAATAATATCAAGTTTTGTCATCAAATTATTATTAATGAAGGTTTGATCAAATAATGATCATCGATTTCTATTATTCACGACCTCCAGAAGAAGGCCTAATCGCATAAGTTTAACTTTTAAGGTAACTTTATTCAAATAAAGGTTTGGAATGATATAGAGATAAATCCATACATGGTGAAATGAAGACACTTTATATGTTCACGTGAAGACTTGAAGATGCAAATTCAAATTAGGAAGGTCGAAGAGCAAGGAATGATATTCTACTACATATGAGAAGACACCTCGCCATATTGGATTCATTGCAGCATTAGATAATTTCAAGTTATGTATTCATCAGGGGGAGAAAATACGCGTTGCACTCTTTTTCCCTTGACCATGGTTTTGTCCCACATTGGGTTTTCCTGGTAAGGTTTTTAATGAGGCAGCATCTCGAGCGTATTACGAAGAATGTTGTACTCTTTTTCCTTCATTAGGTTTTTATCCCACAGGGTTTTTTCTTAATAAGGTTTTAACGAGACACACTCTTCGATAATGGACATCCAAGGGGGGAGTGTTATGAAATATTATGTTGTATGGATATCCATTATCCTCCTTTATCAATTTGGAATGTTCTACATCTAGGGTTTATTGTTATCTAAGCAAACCCTAGTTATATTGTATGTATATATATATCCCCACTCTATGAAATAATATAGACTGATCTATTCTCTCACCATCTCTCATATTTTCTCCTTATTTTATAACACAAGATAATTTCTTATTTATTTGGATGATTAGACAAGTGATAACACGTGGCATGCTATTATATTCTTGGGCTTCAACCATCAGCTTAAGTTTTAAGTTGAGATGGTCCATTAATATGGTATCAGAGCCAGCGTGACACAGAGGTCACGGGTTCGAATCTCTCCTCCCTCTCCCTTCTAAGTGGAATTAATTCGCGCCGGGTATGAGGGGCCTGTGCTGCGTCTACATTACATGCCCAAAGGGCCTTTCATGTGAGGGCCGGGGGAGTGATAGAGTATATAACATATTCCTGGGCCCCAACCATCAACTTAAGCTTTTGGTTGAGATGGTCCATTAACATGGTATCAGAGCCACCGGCGTGACACAGAGGTCACGAGTTAGAATCTCTCCTCCCTCCCCCCTTTTAAGTGGAATTAATTCGCGCCGGGTATGAGAGGGTCTGTGTTGCGTCCACATTTCAAGCCCAAAAGGCCTTTCATGTGAGGGGGAGTGATAGAGTATATATTATATTTTTGGGCTTTAACCATCAGCTTAAACTTTTGGTTGAGATGGTCCATTAACAAGAGATGCTTTGGATCATCAACGCAAGGAGCAGGTATATGTTGTCCTTTTTCATTCTCACAATTTAATTTATTATTGTATTGTGTCATTACTCATAGTCAATGGTCATGTATGTTTTTTTTTGGCAGATGACATGGCAGCCATATTCAGAGGACATCCTACAAGAACTACCCGAAATTTGTCGCATCGATCGTCATGTTTGGCGTACATCTGCCCCACTTGTGTGCTTTGAGATTGTTGAGTTCTACTACCCTAACCGTGTGATGCGACAATTTGGATTTGAGCAAACAATTCCAACCTCTTGTGATACTAGTGACAAGCTCCACCACTTAGATGGAAGAGGAGCAAACAAAAACTACCCTGACTTGCATGCTAGCTACATTAACGAGTGGACAAAGCGTGAAGCTAGAAAAAATTGTTTCAGGGATCACTTACACGGGTCATTCTACATCCGATTACATGGCATGGTATCGAAGTATCACAAGGTTGCTCATCACTCCACCTTCAATTCAACGTCCTCCAAGTCACTATCAACCTGCTACAACTGACCGTATTTTGGTATGTACATCACTAAAGCATAGTCTGTTCAATTTGTTTCTTTCATAAGTAATTATTTCATACTTTATTGTATTAATTTTTGGTTTGTTTGACAGTTGTGAAGGTTAATACTCTCATCAATGTTGTATCGAGATGCACCCGAGCGATCTCATCTGCTGAAGATTTGACACCTGAAAAGGCCTTACCTTTCACTTTGGATGCATTACGCAGCTTGTCTTCCACATGCACGGAGACCTTGACAACTCTTGGTCATTCCCACCTCACAAACCAACACAGTGTACCTTCGTCCTCAGCTCACGCCATCCACCTCACACAGTTCATTGGCATCGAAAGCCAAGCGACCACCTTCCGCACGAGCAAAACGAGATCGATTTAGAGCCCCCCGTGTTACTCCTGCAACTCCAGCATCATCTCACCCTCAGACTCCAACTCCAACTACCTCTGACATCGAGACCTCAACTGCAGCATCCTCTCATGTTCAGACTCCCATTTCGGTGGACAGGTCGACTCCTATTCCTACTCCTACTCCTACTCTTACACCTACTCCTACTCCTACTACTCCGACATGTGCTCCTATGCTTGAACCTTTGAAACCTCCTGAATCATTCATTGCATCCCCTCCTGGACACATATTCTACGAACGCCGCAAGCGTGACAAGAATGTACCTTCTTTGGTTACTATTTTCTGGGACTGATCAGTTGGACGGTGGATCAACATCGCTCCTTAGGAAGAAACAATGCAATATATAGGTAGCTTTTGAGTGCTAAGACATGTAACTCTAATGATATTTATAAGTAATTAGAATCTTATTGTTATATATACTTTTGGACTATTTTTAAAGGCATTTTCAGCTTATGCAATGTAATTATTATTATGTTCAAAGTGGTTTGTACATTTTTGTTTTGAAGATTTGGAAGGCTTGGATTTTTGTAGTTGAAAATTGCATGTTTGGAGTTGATTTGGGAGCTAGAATTTGCAGGTTTGGGAGCTGGAATTTGCAAGTTTGGAGTTGTTTAATAACTAGAACTGTGCCCCGCAAAGCAGAAAACTGCTGCTGAAATTTACAGTGTAAATCGCTACTCGGAGTAGCGATTGCCACTGTAAATTGCTGATGGAATTGGCCTTCTTTGACTACTTTAATTGCCATAACTCGCTATTTGTATTAGCGATTTACATTAAAATCGCTGTTTAGAATAGCGCTTTTACCTCGTGTTTTAAAAAAATAAAATAAATTATAATCCCTCTGCTGATCCTATGTGGACGGTATTGAGGTAATTATTTTCTAATCCGAAGCAAACTAGTAATATTACTTCTTAGTTGCAATATTGGGGTCAAAAATTCATATTTCCAACAGCATGTAGTTTTCACTATTTTCTTACTGTAGTAAACTTAGTTCCAATGATATTGTGGTTTGATCTATGAAGTTGAGTGGCATAAGCTGATCTTTTTGCCATTAGTTAGTAAAATATTCTAAACTTAGTTATCAACTATCTGAATAAAACTTATCATACTGAGAAACTTGGTTCCATTGATATTGTGTTCCCTTGAACTTAAGTTACTAAATCATCCCAAGCTACTGGTGGAAAGAGCCTCTAATTGTGGTTGAAGGAGTTGGTTTAGGATAGGAATATAGAATGTGGACCTTTTGAAGAACCTGCTGGGGTTTGGAAGGGGTGTTAGTTGCTACTGCAAGATATCTTATGAGGAAGTAAATTCTATAAAACGGGAATGCAAAAGATGATTTATTTTGTATAAAACAGAGGTTTTGAGTTAACTTTCATTGCAAGCGATCCACTTTATGAAGTACGGTGTATTAAATAGGCAAATTTACTTTCTGGCTAAGTATTTGAACTGTATCCTACCTAGATGATCTCTGTCAGACCAAGGATGTATGGGACTATGGGAGGGGATCAGCATTCAGCAGTAGCTAGCAAGTCTGTGCATTTATATAGCATAGGTTTTGATTGTATGTTTGATCCTCGAGCTTGGTGCTTAAGCATGCATCATTTCCGCTGCTTGAAACTTGTTTGATGGCTACTATATTTTGAACATTGGCATAAAAGTTTACTGTATTTAAGTGTTGTAATATGTCAGCTTCTCAAAAAAATTCTGAAAACAAATAGAAGCAGCTGCTCATTTCAGAGCTCAAAGAATGAGTGGCAAGAACTTTTTGGTTGTCATTGCGATGTACATTGTATGTTGTTGAACAAACACCTTCATTTGATCAACAATTGATGTTTAACTGATGGAAATGTACGATTAAAGATCAATTGAAAACTGCATTTAATTAACAGAAACTGATTGATTCCGAGCTAACAAAAGCTGTGTTAACGAGGATTTGATGTAAACAAACTTGGCGATGTCTCAAAGGTGTTGCCACTGCAGAATAGCAGTTGAGGCTTCACAGATTGTTAAATTGAAGTATACAAAGTTTCACCATGCTCAAATTTCATATCAAAAGCGCGAGCATCTAGAAAAGAAGTTTCTATTTCTTGGTAATAAGTTGTAACATAAGACTTAACAGAAACTAGTGCATGTAAAGCCTTTTTGCTACAAAAAGATATTAGTAAGGAAAAGAGAACTACAAATTAGAGGCTGTTAGTAAGCTACACATACTCATAGTAACACAAAAGTGACATCATATACAAGTATGACTAGGATAAGCCATCATATTTCACCTGCTATAAGAGCTATCTACTGTCAAAATTCTAGCAACTACAGAGTACTACATTGGTCATGTACTCAGACCATTCTCAAAGCTTTAAGCACAGATCACTGACTCTCACCATTCCTCCTCGTGAAAAATATTCTAGTAAACTCCTACTCCTAGCTAAAAGTTCTGTCTCCACAAACCAACATCACAAAAAAAATTCGTACGTGTTACTTCGATGGATGTATCCCATTGAAAGGTTAATATCTATATATATCAATATTCACTCTTATATAAGAATACTTAACCCACATTAATTTTTTTCATATACATTAACATATATAATTTTTTTTAAGGTATTTAGCCTTTTTGAAACCTCATGTAAGCAATAAAGCACAACCTGAAGGATCTATAGCAGAAGGGTACCTTTTATGGGAAACAATTACATTTTGAAAGGAATGGTGTCCTTCTAACAAGTGTATTCTTCCGATAGAGGATTCAGAATTATTACAGAGTCAATTCTTCAGTAAGATCAAGTGATCAGAATGCCTAGGTGGAGGCCGCTTCCGATCAGTAATATCAAGGTACAATTGATATTGCAGCTTAATCTTAACTGAACCCTTCGGGTCGAACCCAATCGAATCACAGATCCGAGACGACGAGTTAATCCGAAAGGATTTAATGAGTTGACAGAGTTTTACGAATACAGACTACGGATATCGAGCCTAGAGCGTCGAGGCCGAGCGTCGCAAAATCACAAGCGACAAGTACAAGCGTAGCCGTAGCACCACAATGGTCTAACCATGTGGATGCTAGGCTAGTTCGAGCTAGCATGCACCTAGCATGGCTAGGCGCAAGCTTAAGCATACTAGGTGTGCTAGGCGCACCATCGCAGCCTAGGCACGCCATCGCTGACCATCGCAGCCTAGGCGCACCATCGCAGCCTAGGTGCACCATCGCAACACAGCAACATGCTTGGTTGGATGCCTAGGTGCGCATGGCAGGGCCACACACGCACCAAGCACAGCCATCGCAGTGCTAGGCACTGGCGCATGTGCATGTGCTTGTGTGCGTGCCTCGCACCAAGCATAGCAGATTTAGGCACTGGCTGGTGTGTGCGTGCCTCGCACCAAGCATAGCAGTGCTAGGCACTGGCTGATGTGTGCTAGTGCGAGGGTGCCTGGCAGCATCGCCCAGCACGCATGCTAGGCCCTTGCGTGCGTAGGCGCACTAGCTGGACTAGCAATGCGTGTGGCGCATGTGCGTGGGGTGCAAGGCTGGTGCGTGTGCGAGAGGTGTAGCGAGGGATGCGAGGGTGGTGCGTGTGACTGGCGAGGCAAGGGGCCACCATGCGTGGCTCGCTAGCAGCACGCATGCTGGCTATGCGAGCATGTGCGAGAGAGGCGAGGGGCCAGCACCAGCGCCAGCACGCACCAGCGCCTAGCACTAGCACGCACCAGCGCCAAGCATCGCCCAGCACCAAGCATGCACTGCCTTGCTGGGATGCGAAGGCTGCTGGGTGGGCTGGTGCAGGCTGGCTGGGCTAGCTGGCACTGCTAGCTGGCGTGCTAGCTGGCAGCAACCCAACAGCTTATGCTTAAGGCGGTTTTGTGAGGGGTGGGGACCAAGGCTTGGGTAAAGCCTTGGGGAGAAAGGCAATGGTCCCCCCCACCTCTTCATGGTCCTCACCTAACCTTCTCTCTCCCCTTGACACTTGTTGCATTGTGATTGAATTTAATTATTAATTTATTTAGGAAATAAATTAATTATCAAGTTATTTATTCTCCCACATTGATTGGGGAATGAAGTTTAAGGGTGCAATTCCCTATAAATACCAAAGGCATGGTATTGGGAAATACACAACCTTGAGTGTAATTAAAAAGGCAACTTTTGTAATTAGAGTAAACCTTTGATTCGTAAAACTCATAGTTTTGTTTTGTCCAGGTCTTGACTAACCTTCAAGACTTAAAACGCTTGGGTCGGGTCGAGGGTACGATCCGTCGGAGATCTCGTAGTTTCGGGATTTTGAAGTAATAGCTCTTCGGGAGTGAAGCACGCAACAAAGGTATAATTCTTGTTCTTAATCTTGCTTGATTAAGTTTATTATGCTTGTTAATTGCTTTAATGAAGGGACAGGTCTTGGGGGGTTTCCTTCCGCGTAGTGTCGGGTCACTACGAAACCTTACAGCGGTATCGGAGCCACGCTCCTTTTAATTTTTGTAATTATTTTTAAATTAAGGTGTTTTAAAAGAATTTATTTTTCTGGTTCATGTTCTTCTAATTAGATTAGATGCTCGTTTTAATTAATTTTAAAACTCGGTTTTATTCTCGATTTGGCTGTCGAACCCAGATTTTGGCTCAAAAATAGTGATTTTTTGGTGGAATCGACATTCTGGAACAGATTCAACCCTCTATGAGAACTGTCCAGAAGCCAAATTCGAACCAGAAACCCATTTTTTCTGGGGTTTTTCGTTTTTTAACGAAAATTTTAATTCTTTTTAAGCCTTGATTAATGCAAGCATTACAAGGTTAGATTGAATGCACATTTGCATCACTAATTTACTGGTTTTAAAAATATCCTTAAGCATAATAATGGAGTTTTTATTAGTGCTTAAGTTGGTATACCATTTTTCACATAAACTTGTTTTTCACAAATTTTGCAAATAAATTGCAATAAAATGTGAAAGCTTGTTGTGATCTTGTAATTTTAAGTTCCTATATTGTTAAAGTTCTAATCTTTAAAGGTTTAAATGATTGGAACCTTATCCCTAAATTCCATATTGAACAAAGTTTGGATTTTTCATGTTTGGTTGATTAAAATCCATCAAGTTCAAATACTTGTGAGTTAAATTTGATTAATCTTCATATTGGGAGATGTAATCTTGGTATTTTACACAAGTATGAAAGTTGGAAAATTTTTCATTAGATGATTAGTTTATTTTTCCAACTCCCATTTGTCAAATCCATTATTAATTTGCATATTGGCTAAATTAATTATGGACATAGCTCATTTAATTTTAAGCATAAAGAAAGACCTAAATTTGTTCAAAAATTAAACTTTTGATGATTTAGGCTTGTGCACCATTAAAAATGAATTTAATTAAGTTGGACTTATTTTATTTTCTTTTTGCCCTAAATTAATTCTAAAATAATTTAGATTAATTTTACATCGCACGTAAATCGGGATTAAAATCCCGAGAAATATGCACGGAAATCGAGGCAAAAACCCCAAGTGTCACCAAGGCTAGCCGGGTTGCCCAGCAGCCCACATGTGGTTGTCTGTGGTGGCGCACAAGGGCAAGCCTCGTAGCGTGCTGCTGTGCATTGATGTGTGGCGAGGAGGCAGCTGCGTAGTGCATGTGCTGGAGCATGGGCCTTAGGATGCTGGTGTGCTTGTGTTGCTGCTAGGCAGCGAGGCAGCAAGCCCCAGCAAGCCAGCCCACTGCTGCCTGCGCTAGCAAGCAGCTAGCAAGGCAGGCTGTGCTAGGCATGCTTGCTAGCTGCCAGCACCACGCACCATGGCGCAGGGCCATGGGCTGCCTAGCAGCCATGGTGCGCACCCACTAGGGGTTTTGTGGGAAGTTATTGCTTAATTTTTGAGCTATGAAATTTTGCAATTTTTGCAATTTTAATAATTTTAAGTAATTATTTTAACGAGGTTAAAACCTCAATTTTTCGGCTTTGCGAAATTTTGACAAATTATGGGTTATGCCGACTTAATTAATCGGATTAATTAAGTATGGATGCGGAATTTAGTGGGAGCTTAATTAATTGCGTGAGCTTTTTGCTTTTAGAAATAATGGATTAAACAACTTTCACTAGTTTTAATTAGGCGCGTTAATCGGATTAACCACCTAAGTTAGTTACTAGTTTTGCGTGTTTAATTATGTATTTCGTAAAATTGCATGAGCCATTCACAAATAGTGAATAGGTAAATGGAAGATTGTTTTCAGAACAGGTTATTGAAAATGGCAACTAGTGGGGCCCGACTAGGATAGAATATACGGACTGCGTTCCGTTATGTATTTTTGTAAATCTAAATACGGTCTGCGAACCGTTAAGTATTTTTGTACTATTAGATTAATCTTAGTCGTTCTAGCTAGCTTATTTTATTTTGGCCAAGATGTCTCAAGACGGCGTTTCGATGAAGACGAGCCAAGATGAAGACCCATGGAAATTGAAGATTTCAAGGGGTCATGCTAGTTGCCAAATTCATCTATTTTATGCTTTATATATTGTTATTATATATGATTGCTAGATGCATTTCTAGGATTTCTATATGTTGCGACGATTAGTTAATTTCACTTAAATCAACCAACATAGAAACCCTGGGTCCCTTAATAATAATGAGCCAAAAATTTGTCGTTCCAAGAACAACACTTACCGAACTAATGCGCGTACGTGATGGACTACGCCAAAGCGAGACATCACTACTTCCCTAGGAACTTAAGGTATACTAGGTATACGAGTTGTCTTGGTTAAGCTCAACGATATCAGTAAGGAGTCCTTAGATGTCGTGGCAAAAGAGATAACATGTCAAGGATGCATTAGATGCGACATTTTAATCAAACCGAGAGTAGCTTGGAGCTATTAGCAATTGGATTGCTTACCTTAAGATATTTAATGATTAAAACAAGCCAAAGAATGCTTAACCATTTCTTGATATTTGGGATCTCAGAATCATTTTATTCTCGCCTAAAAGGGATAATTTTATAAATGCGTGGATAAAATGCTCAATAAGATTGAAAATATGAATGAACGTTTTAAATTTCAACTTATTGATTTATGAATGGTTTTTCATTTCAAATTCTTTCAACTGTAGAACCATGTCTGCAAATAACTCAAACAACAACCAATTCTCTTTGCGCTCAATTCTCGACAAGGAGAAGTTGAGCAGGCCAAACTTTCTTGATTGGCAAAGAAATCTGCGCATTGTATTAATGCAAGAGCAAAAGGAATACGTCCTTGACGAGGAAATGCCCGACGCTCCCAATGAGGAGGTCACTCAGGCTGCCCTTAATCGATGGCAAAGTGTCAATCGGGATGTCAAATGCATCATGTTGGTCACTATGTCTTCGGACCTTCAAAAGACTTTCTTTGAAAAGGAGACGGCTTTTGAGATCATTTCTGAGCTTCAGAATATGTTTCAAGAGCAGGCCCGAATTGAAAGGTTCGAAACCCACAGGCAGATCCTTGAGAGCAAGCTCAAGAAAGGAGAGCCGGTCAGCCCGCATGTCCTCAAAATGATTGGATTATTTGAGAACATGGAAAGTCTTGATGCTGGGTATTCAACCGAGATGGAAATTGACATCATTCTCCACTCGCTTCACAAAGGCTATGATCAGTTCAAAATGAACTATAATATGCATAGTATGGAGAAAACCCTCACCGAGCTTCATGGTATGTTGAAGCAAGCCGAGCGAACCCTCAAGGATGAGGGCAAGCATGACATGCTCATGGTGAGGAAGGGAAAGCCATTCAAACGTCCGGGCAAAAAGAAGAGCTTTAAAGGGAAAAAGAAGAAGTTTCCGCCTAAGTCAAAATCTGCCAAGGGCAGCAAGGACAAAAAGGCAGCCTCTTCTAAATCTGATTCCAAATGTTTCTACTGCAAGAATAAGGGACATTGGAAACGGGTCTGCCTCAAATTCAAGGAAGATAAGAAGAACGGCAACGTTGCTTCTTCATCAGGTATTTTCGTTATAGACTTAAAATTCGCTAGCAAAACATCGTGGGTATTAGATACCGGATGTGGCTCATACCTTCGTTCCAATGCTCAGGGACTAAGGATAAATAGGAGGCTAGAGAAGGGAGAGGTCGAGCTTCGGGTCGGCAATGGAGCAAGGATGTCTGCCGTCTCCGTTGGAACTCTCAGTTTGTCTTTGCCCTCGGGGCTTATTCTAGAACTTAAAAACTGCTATCATGTTCCAAGAGTGACCAAAAACATTATTTCAATATCGGCGTTGGAGGCCAAAGGATTCGAATTTCGAATCAAAAACAATAGTTGTTTTATTTATTTTGATAATGTTTTATATGCTAAGGCACGTTCAGAAAATGGTCTTTATGTGCTTTCACTAGACAAACAGGTTTATAACATCGATAATACTGCCAAAAGGGCTAAGACCATTGAGTCGAATCAAACCTACTTGTGGCATTGTCATCTTGGCCATATTAACATCAAACGCATCAAGAAACTTCTTCAAGAAGGTGTTCTTGACTCATTCGACTTAGAGTCGTTTGAAAATTGCGAAGGATGTCTATTAGGCAAGATGATAAAACAGCCATTCTCCAAGTTGGGAGAAAGGGCAAGTGACTTATTAGGTCTAATACACACGGATGTATGTGGACCAATGAGTACACCCGCAAGACAAGGTTACCGATATTTCATCACTTTCACCGACGATTTTAGTAGATATGGCTATATCTACTTAATGTCGAATAAATATGAATCCTTTGAGAAATTCAAAGAATTTCAGAAAGAAGTTGAAAATCAACTTGGCAAGAAAATTAAAGCACTTCGATCGGATCGAGGTGGCGAATATTTGAGCCATGAATTCGACGATCACTTGAAAGAAAATGGTATTCTTTCAGAGTTGACACCTCCCGGAACTCCTCAGTGGAACGGAGTGTCCGAACGGAGGAATCAGACCTTGTTAGACATGGTTCGATCAATGATGGGTCTTAGTGAACTCCCTACCTCTTTCTGGAGACATGCGCTACAAACTGCAGCACTAACACTAAACAGAGCTCCGTCAAAAGCTGTTGAAAAGACTCCATATGAATTATGGACTAAGAAACCTCCTAGGTTGTCTTTTCTCAAGATTTGAGGATGCGAAACATATGTCAAGCGATTAATTTTGGACAAACTTCACCCCAAATCGGATAAGTGTTTCTTTGTAGGATACCCTAAAGAAACCAAAGGGTATTACTTCTACAATAAATCTGAGAACAAAGTCTTTGTTGCTCGTGATGATGTCTTTTTGGAGAAGGATCACCTTTCCAAAATGCCAAGTGGGAGGAAAATCGAACACGACGAAGTTCAAGAGGACGAGCAACAATGTCAACCTGACAAAACTGACAATCTAGATACTTTGGAAGCATCTAAGAAGATTGGTCAGAATCAAACTGACAATGAAAATGCTCCCCGACTCTACAAAATGGCAAGAGGCCATGAGATCCGAGATGGACTCCATGTCTGAAAATCAAGTCTGGGACTTGGTAAATTTGCCCGAGGGTTATACACCCATTGGTTGGAAATGGATCTTCAAAGTGAAGACAGACAAGGATGGAAATGTATCGATAGACAAATCTAGACCGGTGGCAAAAAGCTATAGACAAATCCACGGGATTGACTATGATGAAACTTTTTCACCAATTGCAATGCTAAAATCCGTCCGGATCATCCTAGCGATTGCTGCATATTACGATTATGAAATATGGCAGATGGATGTCAAAACCGCCTTCCTAAATGGAATTTTGGAAGAAACTGTGTATATGACACAGCCAGAAGGTTTTGTCGATCCAGGCAACACTGGAAAGGTTTGCAAGCTGAAGAACTCCATCTATGGACTGAAGCAAGCCAGCAGAAGTTGGAATCTGCGATTTGATGAAGCCATTAGCAAGTTTGGTTTTATCAAGAATCCAGATGAATCTTGTGTATACAAGAAGGTAAGTGGGAGTGATATTGCATTCCTAGTCCTGTATGTCGATGACATACTTCTCATTGGAAACAACACAAAATTACTGGAGTCCGTAAAGGGCTGGTTGGGAAAGTGCTTTTCAATGAAGGACTTAGGAGAGGCATAGTACATATTGGGCATCAAGATCTACAGAGATAGATCTAAAAGGATGATTGGATTAAGCCAGAGTACTTACATTGATAAAGTACTGGCTCGATTCAACATGGAGAATGCCAAGAGAGGGCATTTACCCATGTCCCATGGCATAACTCTCAGCAAGAAACAGTGGTCCACAAACACCTGTTGAGCGAGAAAGAATGAATCAGATCCCATATGCTTCGCTGATCGGATCGATCATGTATGCCATGATATGTACAAGGCCAGATGTATCGTATGCCCTGAGTTCAACGAGCCGATACCAATCTAACCCAGGAGAGGCGCATTGGACTGCGGCCAAGAATATCCTAAAGTACCTGAAAAGGAACAAGGATAAATTCCTGGTGTATGGAGGCCACAAAGAACTAGTTGTTGAAGGTTACACCGACGCTAGCTTCCAGACTCACAGAGACGACTTCAAGTCACAGTCAGGGTACATATTTTGCCTAAATGGATGAGCATTTAGCTGGAAGAGTGCCAAGCAGAGCACAACTGCAGACTCTACAACTGAAGCCGAGTACTTGACCGCTTTAGAAGCTGCCAAGGAAGCTGTTTGGATTCGCAAGTTCATCAGCAAACTTGGTGTTGTACCCTCAATCAAGGGGCCGATAGACCTATATTGTGATAACAATGGAGCTATCGCTTAGGCCAGGGAGCCGAGAGAACACAAGAAGGTCAAACACGTGCAAAGGCGATTTCACATAATAAGGGAATGGAAATACGAAGGTGAAATCAGAATTTGTAAGATTGGCACAGATGATAATGTGGCCGATCCTTTAACTAAACCGCTGCCTCAGGTGAAACACAACAAGCACATTGAGGCGATGGGAATCAAGCATGTTGGAGACTGGCTTTGAAATTCCCTGTACATGTGTTTTAATTAAATAGGTTGTTTAATGTAAGACACTGTAATGAAACCATTCATTTATGGAGTAATTAATTTTGTGCAAAATTATCATTCACTCCATTACTATTTAATTGTGGTTTAGAATTAAATAATGAGTCCATTCGATTTACGAAAATATTCAAAACAGGGTATCAAGACCATGTCTTGGATAAAGAAACACCTGTTAAGTGAACATTGAATATTTAAATCGAAAATTGTCCCTAATCGAGGTCATCTAACAGATGGACGATTGATGACCGCCATAGATTAGTGTGTAGTATGATTTACAACACCGTTTCTTGTGCTGCGAGGACATGACAGTCATAAATCATTTGCACAGGTACAGTTTGGAACTGTACTGGATAAGACCTATGAGAGTACTTTAAGAAATTTCAAAAATTGTCATAAGTAAATTTCTCATTATGACTATCGGAACCTGTTTCCTCCGACCATGAGTATTGTGAAGTTCTCTTGTTTGAGTACTAGACTCTTTGATGTTTCCTAACGTCTGCCGTAACTGGGGATCATAACGGGAACACTCGGGAGACTAAGTCCTCTTAGTAAGAGGAACTTACAATGCAAGATTGGGATTGTCCCCCTATTAACAATAAGGAAAATGTTTTGTTGTTTACAAGGCCGCTCGAAGAGCGAGACTGTGAAAATGCATGGTCGTGCTCAGATGGATTTTAGAAATCATCTGTTGACAGTCGAACTCGGAGATCGAGAAACACTTCTGAACGTAATAAGGATGATGATGAATCTTACCTTATAGTTCACGAAGAAACATTAAGAGACATAGGAAATGGGCTATACACTGTATGCACGTAGACTTGTCCGGAAGGACAAGTGGGAGATTGAAAGGAATGGTGTCCTTCCAACAAGTGTATTCTTCCGATAGAGGGTTCAGAATTATTACAGAGTTAATTCTTCAGTAAGATCAAGTGATCGGAATGCCTAGGTGGAGGCCGCTTCCGATCAGTAATATCAAGGTACAATTGATATTACAACTTAATCTTAACTGAACCCTTCGGGTCGAACCCAATCGAATCACCGATTCGAGACGAAAAATTAATCTGAAAGGATTTAATGAGTCGACAGAGTTTTACGAATACAGACGTCGGATATCGAGCCTAGGGCGTCGAGGCCGAGCGTCGCAAAATCACAAGCGACAAGTACAAGCCACTACAACAAAATTAAGCATAGGTAACAGTGAAAAACTATTGCCTAATATAAAAAAAGTGTTGCCTTATAGCTAAGGCAACACATATAAGGCGTAGTTTATGCCCCTGTTGTCTATTCATAAGGCAACACTTGTTTATTCAAAGGCATCAACTTTAAAAGCCAAGGTAAAATGATACCTAAGGCAACACTTTTCCAAAGGCAACAAATGAAAAATGTTGCCACCTAAGGAAACAATTCAAAGCTGTTACCTTATGTCATAATATGCAACAACTTTTTCTATTGTTGTATTTGCTAGTAACGACACAAAAGTGTTGTCAAACATATTAAAGACAACGCTTTAAAACTATTATAAATAAAATGAAAAAACTAAAATGAATCGACTATTTTTTCTATTGTAGTAATAATTTATTGTTATACTACGTTAAACATCAAAATGTCGAACATCAAAATATATTGTAAACATTTAACTAAATGATTCCAAAGTAGTAACATTTGTAATATAATAATAATAAAAAAAAAACAATATCAACATGTTTTTAATACCAATACATCTCAATAACCTATTTTGGAGTATATTGCAGCCATACTTTTAGTCTAGCTAATAAATTGAAGAAAAAAATGTGTCTAAACGATGAATAACAATGTACAACTTAAAGCAAATTCAAATTGATTGATGACGTCACGTTCTTCTTCTTACTTGCTGCCTTCTTCATCTTCTTTTTGCTCACTTTCCATACTATTCAATCCCTATAAAAAAAATGCCTAGAATAAATATTATATATAAAATAAAAGTTACAATGTACCAACATAAATGCATAACTAATGTCATAATGAAAATTACAAAAAAAAAAAAAGAAAATAAAAAAATAATAATAATAAAATTGTATAAAATAAAAGTTAGAATGGCTTGGATGATTTTGTTTGTTAGATAAACCATTAAACTTCATATTATCTCTCAAATGCACAAAAAAAAAAAAAAAAAAAAAAAAAAAAAAAACCTTTGTCAATATCTACCTCTACTACTTTGCGTAGTACAGAAATCAAGGGGTTTGTACCTTAGATATAGAAGCTAAAGAATGAAGTTGAAGCAGCTTAGTCGAATTACCATCCTTCTCGGATTTACTATCAAAAAATAAAGAGTCAAACATGTCTAGATCAAAAGACATTTGAGGATTTTGTTGCTGAAGTTGAGAAAAGAAGGAGCGAAGACCATTTTCCATTTCCCTTCTATCTTGTTGTCTTTTATCCTCGTAATTCTTTTGCATAGCTTCAACCTCCTTATCATGCTTCTTTTCAACTTCCTTCTTTAATGCAACAATATAATGTTATGCAACAATGAAAAAGTATGGTATACAAAAATTTCAACATGATAATGGACCAAACATTCATCAAGTAAGAAAGGTTACATTATTAAGTATTATTTATATAAAACTTTAGAGATGATTTAAGGTTATCACAATGTTCTGACTTCTGAGAAAACTTAATTCGATTGAAATTAATGTACTAGGACAATTAGACTACACTACAGTTGACAAATTCCCCTAACACTTATAATACTATTGAGTGGTTGAATCATTAAATAATATCATAGAAATTGTTATGTCTAAACAAGCACAGATAGGCAAACACAAATAAAAACATGTGGTATGATCTTAGCCTGGCTTAATCTGGTTCAAATTTTCTTACTTAGTCTGATTTTGTATGAATCTATAACTTTAAGATTAATCTCCTAACATATCTAAGGTTTAGAGATCTTAACCATGCATGTTCAGAAGGGTATAATAATAAGGGATTAATGTATATGCAAATAGGTTTAGAACACGTACGAAATCAGATTGGCAGACATGGAATCTTTACAAGATTTTATGAGTAGTAGCATGATTTAATAATTTTTTATATTATAACTTTGAGCAAATATGCATTTACTACTATACTTCTTCCCTCTTTCATCATAGCACGTAGAAAGCCGCACATCACCTTCCTGCCATAGCAACAGCTAGGCAGCTACCTCCTGCCAACATATGGCAGCAAGCAACTATCCACCAGCAGCAGCAGGCAGACATCCACCAGCAGCAGCAGGCTGAAAGCCACCCACAGTAGCAGGAAGCCACCAGTAGTCACAGCTTGTAGACATAGAATAATTTCATTTCTAGCTTAATTCAGGTCTTTATATGCTCTAGGTGCTCAAGCCAACATCTACGTCATGCAAAATATGGTAACAATAACCAAATAGGAAAAATTAAGCAATTGTAAAACATTTTTATCATATTTATTTGATTGAATAAGCTAAGTAACTCACCAAGACATAATCCCATAGTTCTTTCTTCTTATTCCTTAGTATGGGCCAATTCTTGTCAGTCAATGGTAGACTATTTGGTTTTCAAGCTATTGTTCCTAAAAAGCTAGTGAACTCGTTGCATGTTTTGTCATCATGATGACCAACAGGTTGTCCATGCTCATTCAAAGTAATTCCTAAGTGTTCTTCTTCGCTGCGTCCATGGACATTGTAGCACATAGTGGGTCCTCTTCTAGGCTTATCCTTTTCACCTAAACCAAATTTAGAAAAGAAATTCAAAAGTTAAAAAAAAAATAATGACGGGTCATGCATGCATATAAATATTTTAAAATACAAAAATGAAAGAGAGCTTGCCATTTTCTTTATCATTCTTGTTCTGATTTAAATGTTCGACTTCTGATCCTAGCGTTTCAACAGGTTGCTGCGATGTAGATGAGCCACCATGTGAAGAAGCTAAATCAACTTTCTGCCGACGTTTCTGAAAAGCCAAAGCTACTGTCACTACTTTTCGAGTCAGAACCTTCATTTTGCGACTTGGCAAATGTAAGCAAATGTAAGCAACTTTAACAAGTGTAAACAACAAACATGCTTATTGATAAATTGTATATCATAGGAACAATCACCTTCCATGGAATATTCCTCGACTTGAGATTACTTTTAGAATGTGGAATAAATAACTCTTCGTCAGAGGAATCAAGCTCATGCTCCATATCAGTATCTTGGTTAGGCCTATAAAGCCCATCTTCAGCAGAAATGTTATTCATTTTATGCTTACTACAATTGCCTCTACTATTTTTTACTATCGCCAGTGACATGGCCTTATCCTTCAAACCTAATTCTTGCATTTTTGACATATTTTCTTCAATCCTTTCCAATCTAAGCCTCTCATATTCTGTAATTCTTGGTTCATGAATTTCAAGATGTTGATCACCAGAACCTCTTATACTGGTTTTTTTCTTTGTCATACTTGGAGCTAATAAAATGTGAAAATAAATCAATGAAACAGAAGAAAAATAACCATATATGAGCTATCATAAAAGCAAGCTTGTACAAAATAAAAAAGCAATAACAAAGCGGTAATTATATATATTCTGGTTAATAAGGAAAGACACGCAAGATCTGAAGAGTAAAGACTGGAATATAGCAAGATTATCTATAGAGAGAAAAACAACACAAGCACAGTATCATGTTTTAACCAAACCACCAGACTAAAAGAACTAAGATGCAATGGGGATTAGAAAGTAGCAAAATCTCTAAATGCCGCTTAAAACACACCAGAAACAGCAAAAATAGTCCTGAATCATTTGGAATTTTTTGAATTTTTTTTCTGAATCTTATAGATAACAAGATGGTTTTGAATCTATAAAAGCAAGACAATAATAGAGTAAAGACGATATTGGGAGTAACTATTATAGATTACTTACTTGATGCCTTATTTAAATTATTCAATTTACCATGTTAACAAGTAGAGGAGTTGTTTGAAACGTGTACAAACTATTTACAATGTTATTTATATCAAGTTGGCCTTGTAAGGCAGCTATCTTATTGGCCACATAGTGATAACCTTCATACACTAAAATGAGAATTTGTCAGCATATTTTCATCAAGAACATGCACCTTGACAGATCTAGACAACAGATGGAAAAATATACAACTCAACAATTAAAAATTTCTCCAGTAAAGCTAATTTCACCTCCATTTTCACTACCAAGATGCATATCATATACGAGTATCTTGTATAAAACTAATTGAGATTTATATCCAGAATCTTTACCCAAAAAAAAGAAAAAACTACCAAAATTATCTGTATCATCAACCAATTGTAGTCATATAGAGGCTCCTTAGCAAAAGCATAACAACCACAACAACCAGAAATTAGAAAGTTCTTAGTAATTAAATCAAACAATTAAAATTAATACAACCTAGAATATATTACATCTAAAATCAAATCCAACATCAATTTAACCAGTTATAAAGATTAAATTCACTTGAGAGATAAAAGGGGCAACAGTGACTTACAAATAGAATTCAGAAAACAAAAAATTATTCGGTGGCATCAAACCCCACTAGCCAATGATAAAAGCAAAGGAAGCCGTGTGAGTAGAGAGCAAAGCAACTAATTGATTACGAAACAGATACCCATACTCTTCATTAACTCTCACCTGAGTAGAAATGAAGAAGGTATATAACCGATTAAGAAGATGAGTGTGCTGTATAGTGAGATCAACAACTGGATCGTGGAGTAACTGCTGATTCATAGTAGAAAAATATTGGAGCCAAAAAAAATTCACCATTTCGCGGGTTTTGGAGAACGAATATGGCGTTGAGGTCTTGAGAAGTCGAGGATGATGTTTTTTTTTTTTTTTTTTTCTTTTTATTTATGGATAATTGTGGAGTAAGTCCCTTCGTTACTTAGGTGGGTGTAAAAAAGAAGAAACCAAGATACAAAGAAGATTGTAAAAAAAAAAAAAGGTACAAAGAAGTTACAATGATTTGATAATAAAGTAGTTGAGTTATTATTTAATTTGTTATAAAGTTCACATATTACATGATTTTTCAATTTTTTTTTGTGAGTAATTATAATAATCTATATAATTAAACACTGTATATGATTAAATGATAAAGTTACTCTCTATAACCCGGTAAAAATCAAGGTTAGTAAGTGAAAGTGACTATAATACCCTTATACTCCCTCCGTGTCTAAATAAGTGAAGTCTTCTGACTTTTTGCATTATTCATCTGCTCACTTTGACTAATGTTTGTGATTTATACAAAAGAATAAATATAGTCTTGTGGGTACTTGTTGGAATCGTTTCAATGAATAATTTATTAATATTCAGCTGTTATAATTTTTACTTATTGATAATTATAGATATTATCAATCAAAGTTTTTCATTGACATATGTGTACAAGAGAAACTTTTTTTTATTTATACACGGAGCCTCCGTTGCACTCGAATGGTAACTGGATCGAGTACGGACACAAAACAGGTGAAAATTAGATGATACACCCGGGTGCACCATGCTCATAGTGCACCCGGGTAAACAAAAAAAAGCGGAAAGAATATATAGTGTTTGATAAAGAACATACTAATGTTTGGCAAAGAACATACCTTTAATATGTTCTTTGAGTGTGATCAGTGTGTTCTTTGAGTAAAATTATATGTTCTTTACATTATAACTTATGTTATTTAACATATGTTGATAAACATATATGTTTTTTTGGGTTTAATAATACAAAGTATGTTCTTTGAATTTGGCGTGTATGTTCTTTAAGGTCGTAGTGACGCCCAAATTCTATTTTTATTATCATATGTCATATTTAAATTACTTTTATTATCGTACATTCTTTGGTTTGATTAGTGTGTTATTTAGGTATTAACTATATGTACTTTACAATATAAATTATGTTCTTTTAACATATGGTATTTTGAAATTTGATATTGAATCTTAAATTATTTTTAATTGAAAATAATATTAGAGTAAAAAAAACTAAATTATTAAGGGAAGTTGAATTTTTTTTGGAGAGATAGAAAACTATTTTTTGGAAAAATGATTTCTTTGGTAAGGATTTTTTAAGAGGTGATCAACATTGGCATGACTCGCATCCCGACCCGATCCGGCCCGAAATAGGATGGGTTTGGGCAAACCTAAAAATGCATTTTTAGTTAAAACTCAAATCGGGTTAGAAAAAAGCCCGAAAACCCGCTACTTTTCTACGGGTTTGGGCACGATAAATTATGATATGGCCCGGCCCTACTAGATTTTTTATCACCTCTAAATTTTTTCCGTTAATAATGTGTAATTTTTCAGAAAATTTAATTAATTTTTTATCTCGTTCTTTTAATTATATCTTTATGTTCTTTGGTAATGCATGTTTTTGTCAATTACAAACATGTTCTTTATTAAATACATGTATGTTCTTTATGAAACACATGATGTTCTTTCCGCCTTTTTTTATTTATCCGGGTGTATGATGAGCACTGTACACCCGTGTGTATAAACCACGGATTACAAAACAGGTACGCAATACTATTGTTTAGAAAATATAGGACACTGGTACAATTAATTAAGAATGGTATAATATACTCTTAAATAAATATATTATGAAATGTTCAATAGTATATGATACATTTTACTTTATATATTCTAAGAAAACGAAAAAATAAAAACATTCAAAAGTTCATCAACATCTTCGGATGTTCATTGACATGGTAAAGGTTGATATACTATATTAATCGAATTAAATGGTAATAAGTAGTGATTATACATAGGGATGTCAGTGGGGCGGTTCAAATAGGAGACCCGTTCCATCCCCGTCTCGTTGGGGCGAGGATGGGTCTTGGTTTGGCGGGTGCTGGGGCGGTGATGGGGATAAAAATCATACCCGCCATGGGTGATGGGGCAGGGGTAGATTTTAGGTTGTACTCGCCCCCCATCCCCGCCCCACTTCGTACCTGCCCCATCCCCACATCCATATATTTTTAAAAACAAAATTATATACTTTTATACTATTTTATTAAAAAAAAAAATTATGTAAAATAAAATAGTAAATATAATACTTTGTAATACACTTATACTATAAACAAAAAAAAAGTGTAATATTAACAATAATTTTTTTTTATTTTTGGCAATCTTTATTAATTATGAATGATTGTGTTATTTGGGAGGCAGGGATTAGGTGGGTCTTAGGTGGGGGTGGATATCCAAGTGGGGGGTGGGGTGGGGATGGTTTTGGAGTTGTACCCGCTAGGGCGGGGATAGGGATAAATTTTAGACCCACCGCGGGGATGGGGATGGGGATTAGGATGGGAAGGCCAACATCCGCCCCGCCCCGCCCTATTGACATCCCTAATTATACATATATTTTCTAATGTACCATATTCGAACTTATTATTTGTATCAATCAAACCTTATCTAAACTTATTTATGCGAACCCTAAAATAAGTTAAATAAAGGTCAACATATAAAGTTCGAGTTAAGATAACAGATAGGGTCGAAATTAGTCAAAATGTAATCAAAGAGACCCAAAATCATCTAACGCGAAATAGACCTACTCAAACCTGTTTTGAACTTAATACTCCAATTTGAGCATAAAAAAATACGAAGTTGATGACTTAATCAAAACTCGACTTGGACCCAATAATTATTGCCTCGACTCAAAATTAATCTGACCCAAACCATGGTGGGTCAAAAGGGTAACTTTAACCATTATGACAATTTATAATTTTATACAAATGTGAAAGTCAAATTATTTATTAGATTAAAAATAAAGATAGTGAGTTTTGCCATTAATTTTATACAAATATGAAAGTCCAATCGATTTATTATGTTTATAAGTCTTATGCTTATATGTCATGATGCTTATAATATAATTACTAATCCATTGTTCTTTACGTATAAGTTAATCAAACTCGTGACTTTCATGACTCAAACTCAACTCATCATCATCAATACCGAGTTGCCCATTTACGAAAGAGTCAACTACTTATACTCACGTTTACTTTTTCAAATTGGATAAACCCATTTTCAAACTTATCGGTTCAACCCAAACTGATTATGACCCGAAACGATTACAACCCGACCCGATTAGGACGTAATCGCAATAATAAAAAAAAAAAACTAAACTGAACTGACCCGATAATTTTTAAAACCGACCTGCTAATCATTTCAACCGTTATAAACCGATCCGTTAAACCCAAAACCAATAAACCCAACCCGAATCCGAACCGTTTACCCGAATTGACACCCGTAAACAACATGTATTATGTATTATTTTATTTTTTTTTTAAAAAAAGCATTATGATTAATGTCAAAAAAATAAAATTATTATTATACCATCACTAATGAGTAATGATTCGACCAAATAGTTGTTGGTGCAGTGGTGAATGGTAATGATTCGGTTGCTCAATGGAGTAATTTATTAATTGTGAGTATGGAAATTTGAGATTTTTATTTATTTTTGTCATATTAGATGATTATGAGTATGTTGTAATTGGTTTGATGATCTATATTTTTGTTATCAATACGTGGAATCATATTTTAGATAGACTAGCTTTAGTATAATTACTAATTTAATCAGTAGAATATCATACTTCATTTGCATACTATTTTATGTCTTATGATGTCTAGATGATGATATTCGTCTTCCGTCATGAGTTGCATGTTGTTATAAATATTACACTGTGTGTTTTTTTCTCTTCTCAGTTTACCCTCTTGACTAGACATAATTTAAGTAAAGTCTACGCTTTCATTTATGTCAGTTCATGTTTAATTGGTGGGGAGTATATGACTAGATATAACTTTAGTTTACCCTGTAGGGAATGGCCATATATCCAAGGATTTATGTCATTAGTTGTCTCTTAGTTTATTATCTTAGCTGTTCACCCTCCTTATAGCTTCTTATGTTATTGAATATTAGGCTATGGCAAATATCAAGAAAGATTGGATTGATGAACCTCAAACTCTCAAAGTGCCGAAGAATATATCAAAGGAGTTAAGAATTTTCTTGATATTGCATTTCAACATTCAACCATAGATGCTGAGGAAGATGATGAACCAGAAATTAGTTAAGTGCACAAATCAAATAAATATGAAGTTTAGTAGATCATATCTCATCTTGGCCTAGGTTGCTTGGCTCAAAGCTTCTTGAACCAATTCATCCAAGTGTGGTTGTACTTTATTTGCTTTTGTAACTTCTTTCGTGTTTTAATTTAATCTATTTATGAATTCTTCTACCTTCAAAGCATTCTCTTACTGGACATATCATATTCTACCTTTTCTTGCATTCTTGACTAACATGTACTTTATATTTCCCCCCTTTTATGGTTCACAGGCTTGCAATCGTTACAGGGTTTCAGAAACTATTTTTGGTGCTGGTGTCACCTCTTGAACTAGCTTCTGACCTTTGCTTGTAGTTCTATTAGATCAGGTTACGAATGTTGGAGGAGATGTTAAGAGTTTTCTAGCAGCCAGCCACCCACAACAGCAGGCAGCCGCCAGCAGCAGACAGCAGGCTGCAGCCAGTCGCCAGCAGCAGGCAGCAATATGCCACAGGCAATCGCAGGCACCCACAGGCCACAGGCAACCGTAGGCAGCCACAGGCTACAAGCAACCGCAGGCAGCAGCAGCAGCTTGTAGATATTGGTGTAGTATCATATCTTGCTTAAATCTGGTAAACATGTGCTGAATTTATGTCATGCTTAATCAAGCATTCTAGCTTTAGCAGTTTTGGTTTGGTTTGATAGCAAAAGTAATGGTTAATTTGTACTTTAGAATAGGAATCTGTTTGAGAAATTTTTTATTTTGGGTGAAATCATGTTGGTAACTAAAATTAGATATTTATGTATTAGAATTCTCACAGATATATGGTATATATCCCAATGAGACACAATAGTATAAGGTCGTGGGATTTTGTGAGTTGATTGATATCTTTACTGCTGCCATGTCAGATTTAGAAATTATAACTTTTGAGAATTAGATTTTGGGCTGAAACAATGATGTATTTATTTTTTTGTATAAAATTTGTTATATAAACTTCATTTTTGTAAGAAGCATTTCCATGTTCTTTATGAAAGTGACTTGTAAGTGTCAAGTTCCAATTTTCATACTAAAGATTCAACCCGTGTATTTGAGATTTTGAGGTATAATAAAGAATATAACATATGCTCTCTTGTTTGGGCCCTAGTATGTCATGTTTTCAAAAATTTTGGTTTATGTTGCTGTAGCTATTTGGATAACTCAAACAAACAACAAGTACTTTATATATTATTTTCGAGGACTACCAGATTGCATAACAAATTGATATGAAAGGAAAGGATGTTTGATTGTCGTGAATAAATGGGATACAAGACCAAATAAGAAACTAGCAAACAGCAATGTTGTATGAGCAAGATGTTAGACAGAAGATTCAGTCTTCATTAGGCACCCATTGTTTATGCTGTTGTAGAGAAGCTCAGATAGAAAATTCAGGGGTGACCACCTATCCATTGAATCTACCTAGCATAGTTTACTTTCTGTCAGTTCAGTACATAAATATCAACTTTGTAATGGTTTGTTAATGATCAGATTATGCTGAAGCCTCAGGAGAAGGCTATGCCTCTGCTATAGAGAATATTTTTCTTTTCGTATAACTCGTTCATTATCCACAAAATTGATTTATAAATTATGTTTTATATCCCCTAAAAAAAATTATGCTTTTATATTTTCAGGATGCCTTGATCTTAATCTCACACTGCACATTGTACAAATCAGCAGAAGAAGAGGTGCTGATATGGGGGTGGCCACTGCAGATCGAGTGCTAGTCTTGTAACAATCGAGTTTTCGTTGCGATCCTTCAAGTTTTTGTCTTGCAGAATTTTAGAGGTGAGAAGGTTAAATTAGTAGGATTATATGGCCGCATTACCTATTTCTATAAACAATCAATTGAGTTAAGGCAATAATATTTAAATAAGTATTGGTCATTTTACAAAGTAAATTCTATATTACACCTGTAAACTTGTAAAGAGTTGATTTCAATCAATTTTATATAGTGTAACAATTGTACCTTTGGTTGAGAGTATTGAACTTTTTCATGAGAAACATTGCTTATTATAGATAAAGCTAAGAATCAAAACTGAAAATATAATCTCTTTTTTCTATTGTGCTTCTATGATTGCCGCTGTTTTCTGAAATATATTATGTTTATTAATCAGTGGCCTAAAGGAAAGATCATTTATACTGTTCGGGAGGCGAACATGACATGGGGCTGCTGTTTCTGTCACTTCTGCTGCTTGCTTTAAAATACAGAGGACGGAGCACCTAAACAACTTCTCTGTGGTTATTGCGGATGTTGCCAACCTCATCTCTTAACTAGAAAGTTGTATGGTCAAGCACATTGGTAGAGAAGCAAACAAGGTAGCCCATGGCTTGGTCAAGATTGGAATGCTCATGGAAGAGCTGATCTCAAATTATGCTTTATGCCCTCATCCCCGCAGATCTTGAGGCGGATGTCAACAAAGACATGAAAGATGCTGCTATTGCTATCCATTAATCCCAATTACAATGTCATGCCTTTTCTTTTTCTGTATGAACTTTTTATTTCCCTAACTTAAAGCCCACCAACAAGCTAAGTACTAGTGGCTGACAGTGGATTATTTGATGATATAAGACTTTTTAATTAATTAATTAATTAATTAATTGTATGTCCTATTTTTTTTTTAAAAAAAATGTTAATCCATACATTCATTTTAAATACCTTTTTTGGGTGTATAGGTGCACCTTATACTTGAGTGTATATAAAAAAAAATTAGTATTCTAGAGATGATCAACAATGCCCCAATTTGTTGGGCGATCTGACCCTAAAAACGTTTTTTAGATCGACCATAATCAATCTTTGCTCGAAAAAAGTCCTACAAGCCTGACATTATTTTGTGGGTTATAGCACAAGTTTTTATACTTGAGCCTGGCATAACGTAATTTTTAAATCACCTTTGTTGTATTTATTCTACCATTTTTGGATCAAAATGATGTATGGTGCATTCTATTTATCTGATTTTTACTTATATCTATTATGTAAGTGAAACTAACATAAAAAATTTCTTCATTTGCCTTCAAAATTACCTAAATAATTATTAGAAGGAGATACATAAGAAAAATATTGGAGTAACTCCTGATTTTCCTATAAAACATTTAATTAGATAAAACATCATATAGTTGACAACACATCAAATGATATTGGGTATTCAATGAAATGATGTCATAGATTATCAACATAAATTGTTAGGCGACAATTGTATTGTCGTTATCTTATCCAGCAACATTTCCTAAACATGTTTCCTTAGGAAAGAGAAAAACAACACTATAGGTGATTGTTGCCTTAAATGGTCTATAGAAACACATTTTTAATTGTTCCACAAGGGTGTAATATTATTATTTTGGTTAGTAACATTTTAAAAATCGTTGCCTTACGTTATCAAGGGTAATAGTTTATTTAGTGTTGCAATTTTAAGTGTTGCCTATTGTCATTTTTTTGTAGTGAGCGTAGCCGTAGCACCACAATGATCTAACCATGTGGATGCTAGGCTAGTTCGAGCTAGCATGCACCTAGCATGGCTAGGCGCAAGCCTAAGCACACTAGGTGTGCTAGGCGCACCATCGCAGCCTAGGCACACCATCGCTGACCATCGCAGCCTAGGCACACCATCGCAACATAGCAACATGCTTGGCTGGATGCCTAGGTGTGCAAGGCAGGGCCACACACGCACCAAGCACAGCCATCGCAGTGCTAGGCACTGGCGCATGTGCATGTGCGTGTGTGCGTGCCTCGCACCAAGCATAGCAGTGCTAGGCACTGGCTGATGTGTGCTAGTGCTAGGGTGCCTGGCAGCATCGCCCAGCACACATACTAGGCCCTTGCGTGCGTAGGCACACTGGCTGGGCTAGCAATGTGTGTGGCGCATGTGCGTGGGGTGCAAGGCTGGTGCGTGTGCGAGAGGTGCAACGAGGGATGCGAGGGTGGTGCGTGTGACTGGCGAGGCGAGTAACCAGCATGTGTGGTTCGCTAGCAGCACGCATGCTGGTTATGCGAGCATGTGCGAGAGAGGCGAGGGGCCAGCACCAGCGCCAGCACGCACCAGCGCCTAGCACTGGTACCCACCAGCGCCAAGCATCGCCCAACACCAAGCATGCACTACCTGGCTGGGATGCGAAGGCTGCTGGATGGGCTAGCTGGTGCTGGCTGGCTGGCGTGCTAGCTGGCAGCAGCCCAGCAGCCTATGCTTAAGGCAGTTTTGTGAGGGGTGGGGACCAAGGCTTGGGCAAAGCCTTGGGGAGCAAGGCAATGGTCCCCCCACCTCTTCATAGTCCTCACCTAACCTTCTCTCTCCCCTTGAAACTTGTTGCATTGTGATTGAATTTAATTATTAATTTATTTTGGAAATAAATTAATTATCAAATTATTCATTCTCCTACATTGATTGGGGAATGAAGTTCAAGGGTGCATTTCCCTATAAATAACAAAGGCATGGTATTGGGAAATACACAACCTTGAGTGGAATTAAAAAGGAAACTCTTGTAATTAGAGTAAACCTTTGATTTGTAAAACTCATAGTTTTGTTTTGTCCGGGTCTTGACTAACCTTCAAGACTTAGGACGCTCGGGTCGAGTCGAGGGTACGATCCGTCGGAGATCTCGTAGTTTCGGGATTTTAAAGTAAGAGCTCTTCGGGAGCAAAGCACGCAACAAAGGTATAATTCTTGTTCTTAATCTTGCTTGATTAAGTTTATTATGCTTGTTAATTGCTTTAATTAAGGGGCGGATCTTGGGGGGTTTCCTTCCGCGTAGTGTCGGGTCACTACGAAACCTTACACATTTTGCTCAAGATATTTAGAAAGTGTTGAAACAATATTTAGCAGACCGAAAAGGAATGAGGATGGTGTTCCAAACATTTATACTTATTTATACAATTCTAGCGGTCGTGTACTTGGAAAGAAAGATAATGTTCGTCTTCATGACAAAAGTTTAATGCAAGCGCATCGCTATGTTTTGCTTCATTCAGATGAGATGAAACCAGTGCTTGAGTAAGTAGTATTATAAGCAATTTTAGAGTATAATCACTTTTAATGATGTAGTAACACAATTGTCCACTTTGAAAAGTAAGTTCATAGAACAAAAACGTTAACAAGAGAATCAAGTCGGAAGAAGGCAGTCGAATAAGAGTATTGAAAGCCAGTGGATAATCAATGAGTTCGCTGATTGGTTGCAAAACCAGGTTATATGCTTTAAAACGGTGAAAACTTGTCTTATTTATTTTTATAACTAATCTATGTGTAACTTTTTTTTTTTTAATTATAGGTCAATAATCTAGATGATAACACAACCAAAGGAAAAATGAGAAAGTCCTTAGCTGGTGGTTTAAGTAACCGAGTAAAAAGGATGAAAAGTGTGGTGATCAATGTTTACAAATTTGATATTATGGATCGTGAGAGATTTCGGAAGACACAAAATTCTGGAATCATGGTAGAAGACGAAGGCCAAGAGTATTATGGAAAGCTTTAAGAAATATTGGAATTTGACTATTATGGTTCTTTTAAGGCTATAATGTTTCGTTGTGAATGGGTTGATGTACATAGAGGTGTCAAAACATACCCAAATGGTGGTGTTTATGTCAATTTTTCAAAGTTGATGCACACTAATTGAAGTTTACATGACGATCCATTTATTTTCTCATCACAAGCCAAGCAAGTTTTTTACATTGAAGATGAGATTAAAAAAGGATGGCTTCATGTTATTAAGACTAAGCCTAGGGACTTGTTTGATATACCAAATGATGAAGAGCTTTTAGAATAACATTGTATTATTTGATTCTTTAGTTTACATGATACACTTGATCATATGAGTTTGATATTTGCTTTTGGATTTATGTTCTAGCCATACTCGCTTGATTTTCCTTTGATATGCTATCGATAACCTTTCTTTTATATATTACTGACAATCTTCATTTACTAACTATTATAATGTGGTCATGTTGGTGATGACTTATCGAGTGAAAAGAGAAAGGGTTGCATCTACTTCCCCTCGTGCATATATGAGTGGAGATGCATCACATGATTCACAGCCAACAAAAAAACAAGCTAATGAGCGAACAACGTCCCAAGTCCCAACGACGACTATTAAATGGGGATCGTTTTCTCCACCAGCTGCCACAAAAGTAAAGGTTTTACCTCCATCTTTGAATACATCAACAGGTGCACAAATACCTGTGAAAGAAAACAAAGTTGGAGCTATATGGAAAAACCCAACAATTGGAACATCAAGTTCACAAAAAGCACCAGCATCAACTAACAACTCACATAAGGCACCTTCACCTAAGGTACCAACATCATCAACCTTACCTAAGGCACCTGCCAATCTTAAGGCTCCAACTTTAAGTTCTCATAAGGTGGCTGAAAAACCATCTGGTTATGGTAAAGAAAACCCACCCACACTTTCATCCATGAGCTTACCTAACATGCCACCTTCTATTACATCAAAGTCACTAAAAATATCCTTCTACATCCTCTTTCAAATCTGATCATCCCTCCTCCTTAAACTTAGTCAATTCAAATGAGAAAAGCAGAAAAGAAGATGTTCATATTGAAACAGAGGGGAAAAGAATTGTGAGGAAACAAAAAAAAGCTCAAAACCAGTAAAGTCTCTACGATCAAAGTCACATCCTAATTGGCCTATGAATGTAGATGATTTTGATGACAAAGAAGAGGTTTTAACAGTGGGTAGTTCATTTTTTTATTATATTTTTTTTTTTTACATATTCTTAATTATTTTTTCTTTTTATTGGTTAATAGTTTTGACGTATAAATGAATATATTATTGACCTCAATTTGCAGCTTTATTCAATTTTTAAGTCCCTTGCTTTTGTGTAGATGATAATGGTAACTTTGTATACTTCAGTGGTTCTATTCAGCCTATTGATGTTTGGAGTAATAACGGTGTCAGATTCTATGTTGAATTTAATGAGCTGTACCAACCCATTCGAAAAGGGGGACATATTTTAATCGGATTCCTTGGTAACATTGCGAAGATAGAGACGTATTGTCCACTTGGAGAAGAGGATTTTCATGCTATTGATGAGCATTTTAAAAAGAAGATAATTAATGAGATGAGAGTATGTATCACCTTTTTTCTATTACTTTTCATAAGAAACTACATTTTCATTCATGAATTTATTTATTTTTACTAACCTATAAATACTCTTACTGAAGTTACTTGTCTTTCATGTATAAGGATCGCTTTGTGATTCCCATAGGTGAACTATATAACAAAGCAGCCCTCAAGCGTGTTAATAAAAGTTGGAGGCAATATAAGTTTAACCTTAAGAAGGATTACTACAAACCAACAGAGAAAACTTTAGAAGAGATGTGTAGCGCTACACCACCGCATGGGTTAGAAGTCAAAATTGGATAAAGCTACTTAAGTATTAGGATTCAGAGAAAGGGAAAGTAAGTACATTGGATAACAGACATCTTGCTTTCTAATTAGAGTTAACTTTGGTCTTAATGCAAATTACATAATTTTATTTATGACTTTGAATATGAGTGCAGTCACTATCAGCATGTGGTAAAGCAACACGGGCCTCCCTAAATCAATTACATAGATGCGGTTCTAACAGTTTGGCGAACAAACAAGTTGACCATGTATGAACCGTTCTTATAAATAACCATTATCATACGTTACAAACATATATTTTTAACTAATTTATTATGCAACTTATCTTGTTCATATTTTCATTTATGCTTCTTACATTAATAATATATAGGAAGATGAGCATGGAGAAAATATGAGCTTATTAGCTCTCTGGATAAAAGCACATACAGGCAAGGATGGAATTTTTCTTCCGGGCACAGTGACCGAAGATTTTGTGGTAAAAGATATAAATGTGTTTTAAAGCTTGTGATTTTATGTGGAAATGATGGTCTTTTACTATATTATTATTTGTCGTTTTTTATAGGATGATGCGAAAGCTAAAGTTGAACAGTTGAGGTTGATAAACCCTTCTAAGTCCCAACTGGAACTTGAAGATGAAGCCTTTGAGCTGACCATGCATGGTGGAGAGATCCCTGATCGTCCTACAGGTTAGGGACTTGGGGTTCGAAAGAGAGACATTTACAGGGTGCATGCTTTGCTAAGGAAGGACGGGTCTAGAAGAATTAAACAAAGGACTGTGGTAATGGATAGTAATGTGAAAGAAGAAATGTTCGCTTTGCACAAAAAAAAGAAATACTTGAGAAGGAAAATGAAAAGCTAAAAGACCAAGTATAAGAGAATAATATTCTTATTAAAACCCTTATCGGACAGTTTTCACAAATTGTTGGTGGAGTTAATGATGAAAAGGGTTCAACAAAACTTCTTAACTGTGCCAAATCAGTCTTGGGAGTGACAAACCAATAGGTAAATTTCTATCTATTCTGATAAAATTTAAGAACAGCAATCATTTTCATATATCAAAGCTGTCAATATGTTCTTGTGTTGTCTGCCTTGTTATTATTGGTGGCTGTTGTTGTTGAGTAATGTTGTGCTGCCTTTGCTGGCCTGTTTGTTGCTGTCCATTGCTGTTGTGGTGCAGATCTGTGTCTCATGTTCTGCTGGTGTATTGGATGTTGTTGGCAGGCTTTGTAGGTTGGTGGTGAGGGTGCGTTTTTTTGCCCTCTTTCTTTTGGTGGTGTATTTTATCAGTTCTTGTTATGAGCTAGATGTAGGGTTTCGTAGTGACCCACACTACGTGGAAAGGAAACCCCCCAAGACCCGCCCCGATGACTAAAGCAATTAAAACAAGCATAAACATAATTAAGCAATAATTAAAAGAAGAGAGAGAAAGAAATTATACCCTCGATGCGTGCTTCGCTCGCAGATCGAGCTCTTACTTCGAAAGCTCTAGCCTCGCAAGTGCGACGGCCTCCAACGGAGTCCACCCTCGAGACCCGACCCGAACGACCCTTACCCCGAAGGTTAGTCGGGGCTAGACCAAGAAAGACTAGAGTATTACGAACTTAGAGGTTTTCTCACCTTAAGGGAGATGCCTCATTGAGTTCAACTCAAGTGGTTTTTCCCAAAACCCAAACTTGGGTATTTATAGGGAAAGGAGACTTGAATCTCCCTTCTCCCATCCATGTGGGAGAATTGCATTTTCCTACTAATTTATTTTAATAAAAAATAAATTAATGAACAATGCAATCAATGAGTTACAAGTGTCAAATGGAGGAAGAATGATTAGGTGAGGACCATTTCAAGAAGGGGGGGGGGGGGGACCATTGCCTTGATGCCTAAGGCAATGCCTACAAACCTTGGTCCCCTCACCCAAACCATATCCACCATATGGCTGGGACAGCTGGCTGCCAGCCAGCCTTGGCTGCCAAGGCAGCCTTGCTGGCGCCTGGTGCCTAGGTTGTGCTAGCAAGCCAGCCAGCACAAGCATGCGCACAGCTAGAAAGCTACGCATAGCATGCGAGCTGTTGCTGTGGCATGGCGGGTGCTGGGCGCTACAAGGCTGCTAGCCTATGCCACCATTTTCTCGCAATGTGCTTGGCCCCAGCTCTCGCATGCACAGCACGCATTGCTAGCAAGGCTCAGCCCTGCGATGATGCGTGCTTGCGAGAGGCTGGCTGCTGGGGCGCACCATAGCCTAGCACCACGCACAGCCATGCATGCTGAGCACGCTGCTATACGATGGCTGCGATGGCTAGGCACTGCTGTTGCCCAGTATGCTAGCAAGGCTACTAGCGCCAGGCATGCTAGCAAGGTTGCTAGCGCCCAGCGTGCTAGCAAGGCTGCTAGCGCCCAGCACTTTGCACAGCATGGCATGCTGCCATGTGATGGTGCGGGGCTGCCATGGCTAGCTAGCATCATCATGCTAGGCTTGCGACAGGTTTTTGCCTAGCCTAGCACTCATATGGCTAGGCCATTACGAGGCTACGGCTAGGCTCGTACTTGTAACTCGATTGATTTCGTGTCTCGTCAAATTCTAAATTCGACTCAACTTGCGACGCTCGGTTTCGACGCTCTAAGCTCGATATCCGACGTCTTTGTTCATAATACTTTAACGACTCATCCAATCCTTCGGATTGATTCATCACCTCGGATCGGTTACTTGATTGGGTGTGACCCGAAGGGTTCAGTCAAGATTAAGCTGTAATATTAATTGTACATTAATATTACTGATCGGAAGCGGCCTCCACCTAGACATTCCGGTCACTTGACCTTACTGAAGAATTAGCTTTCCGATAATTCCGAACCCTCTATCGGAATAATACACTTGCTGGAAGGACACCATTCCTTTCAATCTCCCACTTGTCCTTCCGGACAAGTGTGCATATAGTGTATAGCCCATTTCCTATGTCGCTTAATGTCTCTTCAAGAACTATAAGGTAAGATTCATCGTCATCCTTATTATGTTCAGAAGTGTTTCTCGATCTTCGAGTTCGACTGTCAATAAGCAAATGATTTCTAAAATCTATCTGAGCACGGCCATGCATTTTCACTGTGTCGCTCTTTGAGCGGCCTTGTAAACAACAAAGACATATTCCCTATTGTTAGTAGGGGGACATTCCCACTCTTGTATTGTAAGCTTTCTTACTAAGAGGACCTAGTCACCCGAGTGTTGCCGTTATGATCCCCAGTTACGGCAGACGTTGGACAACATCAAAGAGACTAGTACTCAAATAAGAGAACTTCACAACACTCATGGTCAAGGAAAGAGGTTCTGATAGCCATAATGAGAATTGTACTTATGACGATTTTAAATCTCTTAAAGTACTCTCATAGGTCGATCCGGTGCAGTTCCAAGCTAGCACCTGTGCAAATGATTTATGACTTCTATGTCCTTGCAGCACAAGAAACGATGCTGTAAATCATACTACACACTAATTTCCAGTGGTCATTAATCGTCCATCGGTTAAATGACCTCGATTAGGGACAATTTTCGATTTAAATATTCAATTTTCACTTAACATGTGTTTCTTTATCCAAGACATGGTCTTGATACCCTGTTTTGAATATTTTCACAAATCGAATGGACTCATTATTTGATTCCAAACCATAATCAAATAGTTTGTGGAATTTTGTTAGTGAAATTTTATTCCACCATGAAACTATTCAACGTTTCATCTTATGATAAATGGCTTTCTTCAAATGTTTCAAGAGTAATACTCTTCATTAAACATTTATAGAAATCACACCCATACTTAATATGCTTGATTTCTTTTATGCAATTGCGAATGTTGTCGTTCACTTGTTGCATAGGTTTAGCCACTATTACTTTGCAAATCTTAGCATCTTCATTATCGAACAATTCATAATAAGACAGTAAGGTTTTGAGAGTGTTATGGATCATATGTGATTTAGGATTTATTGTCCAAGTGATGGCTCCCTCTCATTTTCATGACTTGAGACCTTTCATCTTGACAACCTACAATCAACGTTCGAAAACGAACTTTCCATTGAACACTTTCTTTTTATTGCCTTCCAGGCAACAATATTCTCAACATATATTTTAGTAATCATCCTGATCTTGCTTTGCTCGGATTTTATTCCGAACGACACACAATGATTTGGGAGATCCTAATCACTTGTGATTATGGAAATTTACCTTAAATTTCCGCACAATATACATGGATTCGCGTCCATGTTACCATTCTCAAGCCACGACGCATTCTAGCTCGTGCTTATAAACGGCTTCCTTATTAAGGATCTAATCCTTTCTAAGGATGTGCTTGCAACATCAATTCTCAAATTACAATTGTTTATATGCGTCAAGAACTTATCCCCTTTTACATATCAAAGTACTTTGGATTTTCTTGACCATAATCTAACGATTCATCACTTAGATATAGATTGATTGGTATTTTATACTTCTCATGCTCTAAGCATGTAAGTTGAGTGACGACTCCATATTATAGTATACATGATGGTTTTAATCGCATAATTATTCCCAATATGTCCCATTCATGTGACCTTTTAGCTCATCCAGTTTCACTGAGTCTCGCTAAACTGTTTGCTATGTGATACGGTTGAAAGTCTCTACTAGAGCCTTTCTTGTTTGACTTAGTATTTTCCCAGCTTATACTTAGTTCAAACATTTACTTAGTTTTATACATATGGGTCGAAAGCCTTTTCAAGTCCTTCATGTTTAACACAGTAAATTCCTCTACTCGTTTAAACATTTCATTAAGCCTATCCAATAGATCTTAATTCCCATATGTACTAAGTGTCGCCTTTTGCTTGGTCCATTGTCGAAAATCATTTCAAATCTAAGCATTTAGCATTTGATAGTCATTTCACAATAGAGTTCACAAACTTCTTGTTGGACCATACAGGATTGACTCTTGCTCTCACTAAACTTCTTGTTTATAAGAATTTCTATGATTCTCCATTTAGCCAAACCTTTCATTGACTTTATGAGAATACATGTTCCAATTCCTACATGCAATGCTTCATTTGATCCTACAATGGATTTCTTGAGCTTTCTTTCAAATCTAGCATTATTTAGAATTACAAAACCCTTAGACTATTTCCATAGTCTCTTCCAAAATCCAATTTTAGAAAGGCGGTTTCGTATTTAGCCATATTTCATATGCGCAATTTTGCTAGAACAATCACGAAAAGACTTTAGCGTTCCGATTGGTGAATAGGTTTTTATTAAAATCAACACCGTGAATTAATTGTATCCTTTTCAACCAATCTAGCTTTGTATGCTTATGCATTTCCACATTTGTCAGTTTTCTTCTTGAAAACTTATTTGCGATTGATGGGTATGTCACCCTTCACGCAAATGAATCAAGTTCTAAACATGATTTGCAAACATGGAGTCTATTTCGGATTTTATGGCTTCTAACCATTATTCGAAATTTGGATTTGTCGTAGCTAATTTACAAGACACTATTCCCTCACCATCCAATGATGAATGGTATGCTTGTAAGTCTTAGGTTTATTTCTAACTTAATAGAAATTTATAGGATTCAATCCAAGCCTTTGGTGAATTCTAAACCTATACGGGGTAATAAGTTGAGCATTTACATTGTCTTTTTGATTCTAACCATTCTTATCAACTGCTTCTAAAGCATTTTGATTGTCAGTTTTATCAGGTTCACACTGTTGCTCGTCCTCTCGAACTTCGTCGAGTTCGATTTTGAGCATTTACATTGTCTGTTTGATTCTGACCAATCTTATCAACTGCTTCTAAAGCATTTTGATTGTCAGTTTTATCATGTTGACACTGTTGCTCGTCCTCTCGAACTTCGTCGAGTTCGATTTTGAGCATTTACATTGTCTGTTTGATTCTGACCAATCTTATCAACTGCTTCTAAAGCATTTTGATTGTCAGTTTTATCAGGTTGACACTGTTGCTCTTCCTCTCGAACTTCGTCGAGTTTGATTTTCCTCCCACTTGTCATTTTGGAAAGGTGTTACTTTCCAGAAAGACACCATTTAGAGCAACAAATACTATGTTCTTAATTAGGTTGTGGAGGTAATGCCCGTATTCTCACTTGAATACTTACAAAGAGACATGTATATTGTCTTTGGGTAAAAGTTCGTTGTAAAACAAACAGTTAGCTCCTTCTTGAGCTATCTTAGCCCTTATTGAGCCACTTAGCTCCCACTGAGTCAATGAACTCCCACTGAGCTAAGAGCCCTAGACATATACTTGAAAAGACGCTAGAAACTATTTCTATCCATAACTGAATATGGTTTCCTTTCTTAGCTTCAACACTTTTGTTTAGTGTAACATTAGTCATTTGTGCAAATCTTAAGAATTTTATAGGAAGGGATGTGATTCATCATCCTTCGAGTCATTTCCAAATGGCATCGAGGTCTCTGTCAAGACACACTATGTTCTTTGTGGAGCTAATTATGAAATTTCAATTCCATAAGTTTGATGTGATCACACTTGTCTCAAGCAAACATCGCTCGATCTAATCTAGCTAGACGTTGTGATATCTTGCCAAGTCGATTCTATACTTCACTGAACATTTGAGCTACTCAAGGTCCAGTTTGCTCACATTTGATGAATGTAGCCACATTCTTTCAAATTCTTATGAGACGTTGAAGTAATGTAATCCTCTTTAGCTTTTGGAGTCAGTTGTCTATGCCAAGCACAATAGCTCCTTTATTTGTCAATTTCAACAAGTAAGACTTGCTTGTCTTAGAACGATTCCGAATTGATCAACTATCAAGAGTCTATCTAATAGAGCCTTGAGTATGATCTTGTCGATGTGACATTATTAAAGAAGTTTGGAACACAAATCATGTTCACGACTTGAACTTTTGAGTTTTCATGTCAGGGAAATGTTTGTTTTTAATCAAGCATTCTTGACTCATGGCTTATGCGACCATGTCATTTAAGTAAACCTAGCAACTATTGCTTTTACTTTTGAATGTGAGTCTTTCCGTGTGTAAACGGATCGTTTGCTAATTATGGAACATAATAACCATTATTTGTTCCAGCCTTAGTTTTAAAAGGACTTTAAACAAAATAAGTGACCTTACAACTGATGTAGCATTACTTGCTTCATTCTAAGCTTGTAAGTCAATAACTTAGCTTGTCTTCAACGGTTTGAGGTCACTTTCAAAGTGGAACACTCAAGTAGTATCCAATACTTGTGAAGATAACGAGTTGCTAAGTTGGCCATGAACTCAAGGGTAGAAAAGGAATCTCATTCTTTTCTTTGTTCCTTGTTTCCTATATTTCTTATAGTACATCATCTCATAACTTTAAGAATCATTTCTTTAAGTTCCTCGACTTTTACACTTTGTTAGGCATAATTAAGCATCTAATGCCCCGCAAAACAAAGTTCTATCTTTTCAACTAATTCATACCTGAATTACTTCATCAATGAGTCCTACTCATTTGTATATGAAGTGAAAAGATATGTTGGTTGTCAACTATTGACAATTTTGAGTTTTTCAACTCAATATTTCATGTTTATCAAAACTACCCAGTATTTTGAAAACATGATATCCAACCGTCCTTTCGGACTTTAGTCATAAAAGTCAATTATGAGAGGTTGTATTTTAGAAATGCCTTTCCATTCTTTGAGAACCATTCTCAAAAGATTTCTTTTACCAATCAATGGAAACAATATAATTTGATTACGAATTCTACTAATATATAAGTGCAAAGTTTAACCATTTATCAAGATCATAATAAGTTTGAAATTCAAAGCGTATATGTAAACTTTCAATCTTATTATGCGTTTTATCCACGCATTAAAATTTGTCCCTTTTGGCGAGAATAAAACGATTCCAAGATCCCAAAAATCAGAAAGTGATTAAGCATGCTTTGGCTTGTCTTAACACTTAATATTTTAGGGTAAGCAATCCAATTGCTAATAGCTCTAAGCTACTCTCGGTTTGATAAAATGTCGCATCTAATGCATCCTTGACATTTTATCTCTTTTGCCACGACATCTAAGGACTCCTTACTGATATCGTTGAGCTTAACCAAGACAACTCGTATACCTAGTATACCTTACGTTCCTAGGGAAGTAGTGATGTCTCGCTTTGGTGTAGTCCATCACATACGCGCATTAGTTCGGTAAGTGTTGTTCTTGGAACGGCAATTTTTAGCTCAATATTATTAAGGGACCTAGGGTTTCTATGTTGGTTGATTTAAGTGAACTTAACTAATCATCGCAACTTTATAGAAATCCTAGACATGCATCTAACATTCAAATATATATATATATATATATAATCACAGTATATATAAAGCATAAAACAGATGCATTTGGCAACTAGCATGACCCCTTGAAATCTTCAATTTCCATGGGTCTTCATCTTGGCTCGTCTTCATCGAAACGCCGTCTTGAGACATCTTGGCCAAAATAAAATAACTAGCTAGTACGACTAAGATTAATCTAATAGTACAAAAATACTTAACGGTTCGCAGACCGTATTTAGATTTACAAAAATACATAACGGAACGCTGTCCGTATTTTCTATCCTAGTCGGGCCCTACTAGTTTCCTTTTCAATAACCTGTTTTGAAAACAATCTTCCATTCACCCATTCACTATTTGTGAATGGCCCATGCAAATTATGAAATACATAATTAAACACACAAAACTAGTAACTAACTTAGGTGGTTAATCTGATTAACGCGCCTAATTAAAACTAGTCAAAGTTGTTTAATCCATTATTTTTAAAAGGCTCAAATAATCTACTAAGCTCCCACTAAATTCCGCATCCATACTTAATTAATCCGATTAATTAAGTTGGCATAACCCAAAATTTGTCATAATCAAAATTTTGCAAACGCCGGAAAAATCGAGGTCTAACCTCGTTAAAATAATTACATAAATAATTTAAAACAACAAAAATTTTCTAGGCTGAAATTACATAGCCCGAAATTAAGCCAAAGCCGCCGACTCGCATCCTAGTGGGCTGTGAACCATGGCTGCTAGGCAGCCCATGGCCTGTGCGTGTGGTGCTGGTTGCTAGCAAGCACGCTTAGCGCAGCCTGCTCTACTAGCTAGCACCAGCAGCACGCTACGCATGCTAGCTGCTAGCTGGCGCAGGCAGCAGTGGGCTGGCTGGCTGGGGCTTGCTGCCTCGCTGCCCAGCAGCAGCACAAGCACGCTAGCAGCCTAAGGCCCACGCACCTAGCATCATGCAACAGCACGCAACACACGCAACAGCCCTCGCCACACACTGCACAGCAGCACCATGGCACGACCCCTGTGCGCACCATAGGCAGCCTACATGCGGGCTGCTGCGCAGCCCGGCTAGCCTTGGTGACGCTTGGGGTTTTGCCTCGATTTACGTGCATTTTTTTCGGGATTTTAATCCCGATTTACGTGCGACGTAAAATTAATCTAAATTTATTTAGAATTAATTTAGGGCAAAAATGAAAATAAAACAAGTCTAACTTAAAAATTCAATTTTAACGGTGCACAAGCCTAAATTATCCAAAATTACTTTGGAACATTTTAGGTCTTTCTTGATGCTTAAAATTAAAAAAAGGGCTATGTCCATAATTAATTTAGCCAAAATATGCAAATTAATAATGGATTTGACAAATGGGAGTTGGAAAAATAAATTAACCATCTAATGATAAAAAATTTTCCAACTTTCATACTTGTGTAAAATAACAAGATTACATCTTCTAATATGAAGATTAATCAAAATTTTACTCACAAGTATTTGAACTTCATGGATTTTAATCACCCAAAAATGAAAAATCCAAACTTTGTTTAATATGGAATTTAGGGTTAGGGTTCCAATCATTTAAACCTTTAAAGATTAGAACTTTAACATACTTGGGAACTTAAAGTTATACATTCACATCAAACATTCACACATTGTTGCAATTAATTTGCAAAATTTGTGAAAAACAAGTCTGTGTGAAAAAGAGCATATCTACTAAAGCACTAATTAAACTCCATAATTATTCTTAAGGATAATTTTAAAAAGCAATAGATTAGGGATGCAATAATGCATTTAATCTACCCTTGAAATGCTTGCATTAATCAAGGCTTAAAAGATTTAAAACTTTCGTTGAAAATGAAAAATCCCCAAAAACTTGGGTTTCTGGTTTGAATTTGGCTTCTGGACAGTTCTAAAAGGGTTGAATCTGTTCCAGAATGTCGATTCCACCCAGAATTCTTTAATTTTGAGCCAAAATCTGGGTTCGACATCCAAATCGAGAAAAATACGAGTTTTAAAATTAATTAAAACGAGCTTCTAATCTAATTAGAAAAGCAAAACCAGAAATTAAATCTTACTTAAAACCACCTTAATTAATAAATAATTGCAATAATTAAAAGGAGCGCAGCTCTGATACCGATGTAGGGTTTCGTAGTGACCCACACTACGCGGAACGGAAACCCCCCAAGACCCGCCCCGATAACTAAAGCAATTAAAACAAGCATAAACATAATTAAGCAGTAATTAAAAGAAGAAAGAGAAAGAAATTATACCCTCGATGCGTGCTTTGCTCGCAGATCGAGCTCTTACTTTGAAAGCTCTAGCCTCGCAAGTGCGACGGCCTCCAATGGAGTCCACCCTCGAGACCCGACCCGAACGACCCTTACCCCGAAGGTTAGTCGGGGCTAGACCAAGAAAGACTAGAGTATTACGAACTTAGAGGTTTTCTCATCTTAAGGGAGATGCCTCAGTGAGTTCAACTCAAGTGGTTTTTCCCAAAACCCAAACTCGGGTATTTATAGGGAAAGGAGACTTGAATCTTGAAAGGAATGATGTCCTTCCAACAAGTGTATTATTCCGGTAGAGGGTTCAGAATTATTACAGAGGTAATTCTTCAGTAAGGTCAAGTGATCGAAATGCCTAGGTGGAGGCCGCTTCCGATCAGTAATATCAGGGTACAATCGATATTACAGCTTAATCTAACTGAACATTTCGGGTCGAACCCAATCGAATCTCCGATCCGAGACGTCGAATTAATCCGAAAGGATTAAATGAGTCGACAGAGTTTTACGAATACAGACGTCGGAATCGAGCCTAGGGCGTCGATACCGAGCGTCGCAAAATCACAAGCGACAAGTATGAGCGTAGCCGTAGCTAGGCTAGGCTAGCTCATAGCATACCTAGGTGCACCATGTGTGTGCTAGGCGCACCATGGTGTGCTAGGAACCATCGCAGCCTAGGCGCACCCTGGCAGCCCATCGCAAGCTAGCAGCATGCTAGCATGGGTGCCTAGGTGCGCATGGCAGCTATCGCAAGCCACACAAGCACCAAGCAGCCCAGCAACGTGCTGGCGTGGGTGCCTGGGTGCTCATGGGTGCTATCGCTAGCCCATCGCATCATGCATAGCCATCGCAGTTCTAGGCACTGGCGCATGGGCTTGTGCATGCATGCCTCGCACCATCGCAGCCCTATCGCACCAAGCACAGCAGCCTCGTGTGCGTGTGTGTGCATAGGCGCTCTCGCAACAACCTAGCATCACGCACAGCACCATAGCAGTGCTAGGCACTGGCGTGTGCTAGTGCAAGGATGGCTAGCAATGCGTGAGCATGTGCACCATCGCCCAGCAGCCTCGCTATGAGGCACCTAGCTAGGTGCTTGCGTGCGTGCCTTCGTATGGAAGCACCAAGCACAACATGCTAGGCCTTGCGTGCGTGGTGCACTGGCTGCGTGTGCGCATGCTGGCCTAGCTGGCTGGCAGTGCGAGAGGCCCTGTGCGAGGGGCCCTGTGCGAGAGAGTGTGCGTGTGATAGCAAGGCAGCAGCACCACGCATATGTGTGTGCCTGTGCCTGCGATAGCTAGGCAACAACGCCCAGCGCCAGCACAAGGCGTGGCTCGCTAGCAGCACGTAAGTGTTGGGCTGGGTGATGCATGGCGCGCCAGCCAAGCATGCTAGCTGGCTGTGCGTGCTGGCAGCGCCACGTGGCAGCCAGCCTAGCTGCCTTGCAAGTGGCGGTTTGAAGGGAAGTGGGGACCAAAGCCACCAAGCTTCCCTTGGGGAGCAAGGCAATGGTCCCCCCCATGGGATATGGTCCTCACCTAACCCATTCTCTCCTTTTGCCACTTGTTGGCTTGTGATTGTTTTGCATAATTATTTATTTTAGAATTAAATAAATTATTGCAATTGCACATGATCCCACATTGATCATGAAAAGGGGTTTCAAGTCCCCATTCTCTATAAATACCCACTTGGTTGGGATTTTGAGGATAGAACCTTGAGTGGAATTAAAAAGGCAACTCTAGAAAAAAGTAAACCTTTGATTCGTAAAACTCATAGTTATTTTGTCCGGGTCTTGACTAACCTTCAAGACTTAGGACGCTCGGGTCGGGTCGAGGGTACGATCCGTCGGAGATCTCGTCTTTTCGGGATTTTGAAGTAAGAGCTCTTTAGGAGCGAAGCACGCGTCAAAGGTATAATTCTTGTCCTTAATCTTGTTTGATTAAGTTTATTATGCTTGTTTAATTGCTTTAATTAAGGGGCGGGTCTTGGTGGGTTTCATTCCGCGCAGTGTCGGGTCACTATGAAACCCTACAAATCTCCCTTCTCCCATCCATGTGGGAGAATTGCATTTTCCTACTAATTTATTTTAATCAAATATAAATTAATGAACAATGCAATCAATGAGTTACAAGTGTCAAATGGAGGAAGAATGATTAGGTGAGGACCATTCCAAGAAGGGGGGGGGGGGGGACCATTGCCTTGATGCCTAAGGCAATGCCCACAAACCTTAGTCCCCTCACCCAAACCGTATCCACCATGTGGCTGGGACAGCTGGCTGCCAAGGCAGCCTTGCTGGCGCTTGGTGCCTAGGCTGTGCTAGCAAGCCAGCCAGCACAAGCATGCGCACAGCTAGCAAGCTACGCATAGCATGCGAGCTATTGTTGTGGCATGGCGGGTGCTGGGCGCTACAAGGCTGCTAGTCCACGCCACCATTTTCTCGCAATGTGCCTGGCCCCAACTCTCGCATGCACAGCACGCATTGCTAGCAAGGCCCAGCCCTGCGATGCTGCATGCTTGCGAGAGGCTGGCTGCTGGGGCGCGCCATAGCCTAGCACCACGCACAGCCATGCATGCTGATCACGCTGCTATGCGATGGCTGCGATGGCTAGGCACTGTTGTTGCCCAGTATGCTAGCAAGGCTGCTAGCGCCCAGCATGGTAGTTAGGCTGCTAGCGCCCAGCACTATGCACAGCATGGCATGCTGCCATGTGATGGTGCGGGGCTGCCATGGCTAGCTAGCATCATCATGCTAGGCTTGCGACAGGTTTTTGCCTAGCCTAGCACTCACATGGCTAGGCCATTGCGAGGCTACGGCTAGGCTCGTACTTGTAACTCGATTGATTTCGTGTCTCGTCGAATTCTAAATTCGACTCAACTTGCGACGCTCGGTTTCGACGCTCTAAGCTCGATATCCGACGTCTTTGTTCGTAATACTCTAACGACTCATCCAATCCTTCGGATTGATTCTTCACCTCGGATCGGTTACTCGATTGGGTGTGACCCGAAGGGGTCAGTCAAGATTAAGCTGTAATATTAATTGTACATTAATATTACTGATCGGAAGCGGCCTCCACCTAGACATTCCGATCACTTGACCTTACTGAAGATTTAGCTTTTCGATAATTCCGAACCCTCTATCGGAATAATACACTTGTTGGAAGGACACCATTCCTTTCACTAGAATTGTTACAAAGCATGTGTAAAATAAAATGTTGCTAACTTGCTAGGACTGCAAAATAGACTCTTCTTTTGATTGGATCCTTGACAGCCTTCTTCCACTCCTTTTATGAGGTATCAATATTAAAAGCCTACTCATTAATCTGCATCCACGAGCTGATATTGGAAATGCAATATCTGCTGTAAGAACACTCAAAAAACAGATGATGTTTGTTCTCAGTGTTCTCACCACAAAGTAAGCATAGGCTGCTGTCACAAGCTCCAAACCGAAACAGTTGATCTCTAGTTCTCAACCTCCCCCAAATAGCCAACCAGGAAATAAAATAATGTTTAGGGACGTTATATCTTTTCCAAACCCAAAAACTCCAATCAACCTTCTCTTTCTCACCCTGTAACCATTTGTAAATATCAGAGATGGCATACTTACTGTCAATGCAGCCACCTGAAGTGAAACCATCCTTTAGCATCTCCTTTACTTATAAGTTTGTTCTGAGGCGTTGATGTCTTTCATATGCTTGTCATTGCATTCCTTCATACAATTTTTTACTCCAGTATTTCTTTTAATAATTAAATATTATATTATACTTATTAATTTTTTTTCTGAAGGTTATGAATGCAACAGGAGAACAAGGGAAATCTACTAAAGATGGAAATTAGCCTACTATGCACTTTTTTTTTTTTTTTATAGTTACTTAGTAGTTAACTTATGTAGGCTTCAATCTAACTTTTAATTTAGTTAGCATTTGATATATGTAATAATAATGATGATATTTTGGACATGATATATATATATTTTTTGTTTTATGATTGCTACTTCTCTGGGATGATGCTACTGAACATGCTCTGTTGTTTATGCTCTGAGCTTCTGGTTGCTGGCCTTCTCTACTAGTTGGTTTGGTTTGCTTTTGGTGACTGCTTTAGGTGCTGGCTGCTTGGGGCTGCTGGTTCATTTCTGCTATTGAGAAGCTGCCTTGTTTGCTGCTTGAGTTTGATCTGCTGTTGCTGCTGGCTTGCTGCCATCTTGTTGGCAGGTTTCTGGTTTTGCTGTTGCTGGGGTGGTGTTGATGCTGCCTGTGCTCAGTTGCTTTGTGTTAGCAGGCTGCTGGCCTAGTTTTGGTCTATTCTGGGGCTACTTCCTCCCTGCTTTTGCTACATACCTTGTTGTTGTAGCTTATATGGCTGTTTTGTAGGCAACTTTCCATCTTTTTTTTTTTATCTGATTTTGGTTTTGGTGTTTTGTTGTTTTGGTTTGTTGTGTATGCGACTGTTTTCAAGCATATTGTCTTTTATCTGGGTTTTTATTTTGGTTTGTTGTCTTATTCCGCTGGTTTGGTTTATTTTGGTTTGGTGTCTTGGGTGTTAGGCCGTTTGGCTCATTGGTGTTTGTAATTTTTTGCTGCTTTGCAGCCCTCTTGATAATACAATATTATTTTTACCATATACGTATATATATAAAAAAAAAACAGTAAAAAAAAATCGTAGACGCTTTTTGTTGTCAAGATATTTTGCTTAAATCAGTTTCAAAATTTCCCGCCACTATTTTTCTGTGGACATTAAAAAGCGTCTCAATTGATTTTGAGACTAAAAACAACGTCGACAATATAGACGGGAAAAAGCGTCTAGAAATTTGGTGGTGGCGCTTGAATACCGATATTCTCGACGGTTAGTATATTTTATAAGACATTAATGAGTGTCGATATTTAAGACACTTAAAAAATATTGGGACATAAAATGGTGTCGAGATTTGTGACACGAAAAAGCGTCGCAAATTTCTCGACTCACTTTTTCTCGACACTTTTATAAAGCGTCGAGAAAAAAAATAGCGATGCTTTTCAATGTCGTAAATAATGGAAAAAAGCGTCTCAAAAAGACGGGATTTGTAGTAGTGGGAACACTTACACGGGTCAATCTACATCCGATTACATGGCATGGTATCGAAGAATCACAAGGTTGCTCATCACTCCACCTTCAATTCAACGTCCTCCAAGTCACTATCAACCTGCTACAACTGACCATATTTTGGTACGTACATCACTAAAGCATAGTCTATTCAATTTGTTTCTTTCATAAGTGATTATTTCATACTTTATTGTATTAATTTTTGGTTTGTTTGACACTTGTGAAGGTTAATACTCTCATCAATGTTGTATCGAGATGCGCCCGAGCTATCTCATCTGCTGAAGATTTGACACCCGAAAAGGCCATACCTTTCACTTTGGATGCATTACGTAGCTTGTCTTCCACATGCACGGAGACCTTGACAATTCTTGGTCATTCCCACCTCACAAACCAACACAGTGTACCTCGTCCTCAGCTCACGCCATCCACCTCACACAGTTCATTGGCATCGAGAGCCAAGCGACCACCTTCCGTACGAGCAAAACGAGATCGATTTAGAGCCCCCCGTGTTACTCCTGCAACTCCAGCATCATCTCACCCTCAGACTCCAACTCCAACTACCTCTGACATCGAGACCTCAACTGCAGCATCCTCTCATGTTCAGACTCCCATTTCGGTGGACAGGTCGACTCCTATTCCTACTCCTACTCCTTCTCTCACACCTACTCCTACTCCTACTACTCCGACATGTGCTCCTATGCTTGAACCTTTGAAACCTCCTGAATCATTCATTGCATCCCCTCCTGGACACATATTCTACAAACGCCGCAAGCGTGACAAGAATGTACCTTCTTTGGTTACTATTTTTGGGACTGATCAGTAGGACGGTGGATCAACATCGCCCCTTAGGAAGAAACAATTCAATATATAGGTAGCTTTTGAGTGCTAAGACATGTAATTCTAATGATATTTATAAGAAATTAGAATCTTATTGTTATATATACTTTTGGACTATTTTTAAAGGCATTCTCAGCCTATGCAATGTAAATAAAGGAAAATTTTGCGGAACGATTGAGCTAGGTATCGACCCGGGGCTGATACCATGTTAAATTTGGGAGTTCAAGGTAGAAGAAATGAGAAGAGAGAAAGGGTATCCATTAATGGAGCTTAAACAATGGAAGAGAAGAAGAGAAGAAGAGAGGAAGAGAGAAAGTCAGTATATTATTTTGGTAGAATGAAAAGTTGCATACAAAAATATTACGGTATTACATTATTTATATTCTACTAAACCTATACTAGTATACTACTATACTTATGCTACTAAAACTATACAAGTATACAAAACTAATTATACAAGTATTTCGTATATTCCAACACACTGTTTCCACACCACAGAGATATAATGCCTTCCTGCTTGATTTTTCCGAGAAAGCAGTCCTTCATACCCTTATAAGGAGTAAAAAGCCGATTGAATTTTATCATCTCATTCTGATTTTGTAGCAGAAGATGGACTCGCTCAATAAGTGCTGTAGTTGTGTGAACAGTAAGACTTAGGATTCCTATAGCAGCAACTGTGGCATGATGCTTGATCAAATCACGTTCTGATGCAAGTAGATGTAATAACCATGGATATAAAGGCAGTGGAGTTGGAAACTGAGCAGCACCATTGCGGGTCAGAAACATAACATAAAGCACATCCTGGTGAAAGCAGTCCTTCATACCCTTATAAGGAGTAAAAAGCCGATTGAATTTTATCATCTCTTTCTGATTTTGTAGCAGAAGATGGACTCGCTCAATAGGTGTTGTAGCTGTGTGAACAGTAAGACTTAGGATTCTTATAGCGGCAACTGTGGCATGATGCTTGATCAAATCACGTTCTGATGCAAGTAGATGTAATAACCATGGATATAAAGGCAGTGGAGTTGGAAACTGAGCAGCACCATTGCGGGTCAGAAACATAACAGAAAGCACATCCTGGTGACATATGACAGTTCAAATTATTGAGGGATACACATGCAACAAGTTATGTCAAAGTTAAGAAGAATAAAGACAGGCTATACATTATTGCTAAACGAAACAAGCCTTAGAAACACAAACCACAATACAGCTTGCAGTATTATCAAAATTTTACGAGGAATCAGGCTATGTTCAGCCTTCTAGACAAGTAACAAGAAATAACTATTAGCATCGACGAATGGTAGGCACCTAATGAAGGCTTAAGATTGTATAAAGATAAAGATCAAATTACAGCAAATACTGTATGATTTTCCCAGAATTAAATGCTTTGATATCAAGTTAAATCACAAATGTAAACAATCGCAAATGAGGGCCCATAATAATAAGCTGTCGAGAAAAATATATTCAATTTTCATACTACCATCAAGAAAACCCAAAAAATATCCATTTTCAGGGGGAAAAACCCCATTTGGCTAATGCAAATACCCAGTTACAAGCAAAGGAAATTCAAGAAAAACAAAAACAGAGGGAAAATATCCAATTTTGTAAGGGATCAAAGCATCAAACATTGAAACATACATTGATCACAGCATCAAGCATACATTGATTAAACTGCTTTAAAATGCACAAATTCTAATAACTTTGATTTATAACATCTAATTCACGTACATCGTAACAATAATAATCACAAAAGAAAAAAAAACCCACATTCAGCAAAAAAAAAACCCATTTTCAGGAAGAAAAGAATCCTTTTCAGAAAACACATAGCAAAATTCAAGAAAAACAACAAGAATATTAAAGAACAGAAAGTTATTACAATATCTAATAACAAACAAGAAATTCAAGAAAAAGAAAAACAGAGGAAACTATGGTAAGTTATCCAAGAAATTCAAGAAAAAGAAAAACAGAGGAAAATATGGTAAGGGATCAAACATACATACTTAAACTGCTTAAAAATGAACAATTTCTGGTAACGTTGATTAACAACATCTAATTCAAGTACATTGTAACAATGATAATCACAAAAGAAAAAAAAACCCACATTTAGCCAAAAAAACCCATTTTAACCCATAACAGCATAATCAAGAACACAAAGTTATGCATGTACAAGTTTTAATGAAATTACCTCACTGACAATGTTGAAGCAGATGAGGAGGAAGGAGGAGAGGAGAAAGAAGGAGAGGAAGAAGAAGAGAAATGTCAACGAAAAAACAACTAAAAGAAGGCTATGTAAAGGGGCAATCCACGGGTTCCGGCGCGGTGGTTTCGACAGTGACGGTGGGTTCCGGTGTGGTGGCATCCTCTCTCTTAACATCATCTTTGTTCTTGATTACTATTTTAACGCTCCTCTGGTACAGTTCTTCACCCGCAGCCTTCAAAAAATCCCAAAACTTTTTAGAAAGAGGAACTCTTCTTGCCATTCTTCACACTTCACACTTCCCAAATGAAAGCATCCCATTTATAGACGCGGAAATTCTTTTTTTTTTATTTTTCTTTTTAAATTTTTTTGCTTTTATTTTTTGCACAATGTTAAACATACCCCTTAAGTTCATTTTTTAAAATGGAAATAATTTAGAAGTTTAAGACAAATTTGCACATCATTTGAAGTAACTAGTTGTGGTTCCGTGCGCGTAGTGAATATGCTTAGACAGTTGTTCTTTCGGTTTTTTTGGTTTTATGGCAATTAAGTTTGTGTAGACTGTACAAACTGAGATAAGTTGTTTACAATATATTCTAAGTACATAATTATTTTAAATAAATTTACTATGTGATATGTAGCCGAAATAATATACTGGTGCACCGTTTCCGTAACATATTATTTGCCTAAGTACTTAGAAAGTTGTTGTAGATTCTATTAAATAGTAAGAGTATTGGTAATAAGGTTTTTTCTTTCCTTTTTTACGGAGTTCTTGCATTGTTTTCAGTTTTAATATAGATTAAAAGTTATTATTTAAATTCATGTCAAGATAAATGACGTTGAAAATTATACTCGAGTATTAATTGTATTTGAATTTGAGTATTAAAATTAGTCAATTGTTGTTATTAATCAAATAGAATAAATTTATTTAATTCATAATTTTTTGAGGATTAATTTAGGATTCAACCGTTATAGTCAACATGGGTTGAAGAATATTATGGAACTTTAGTTTTATTCATATTTAGTCTAAAGATTGGTCAGCCACATGTATATATAATTAATATACTTTGACAATATAGTATATGGTTACTCTTAGTGGAATTTGATTGTATATAAATACAGTTTTTTCTTAATCATAATATATTCAATATATTTTCTGTATCATAGAGATGTATAGTAACTTACCAAGTCATGTTGTTATGTTCGGAGATGCATGTAGAAATAAGTTGGTAGTTTTTTTTTCGTTTTATATTTTATATATTATTTATAATATGGTTTTTTCTGTTTATAAATAATTGTGCGGATCTTGTAGGTATTTCCGGAGGATTGGACTGCCTTGTTAGCCGGAATCCATAGTCCTGTGGAAGTTCTTCGAGGCCCTAACAGTCGTATATGGCCTGTGGAGCTAGGGAAGGTTGTTGAAGATACCAGAAGAAATATGTGTTTTGATATTGGCTGGGAAAATTTTGTTAATGAAAATCACTTGGTTGATGGTGAATTAATGATTATTTATTATGCTGGTAATATAACATTTTATGTCAAGGTGTTTTCTTCGACTATGGTTGAAAGATTTGCTACTATTGAACCTCTTCAAAAACATGAGGATATATAAATTCATGTAATTCTATATTTGAACTTTATAAATGAAATATTATTGTGGCACGTTATTCTTCTCTATTTACAACCTTTTGTTGCATGGTCACAATATTTAGGGTCGTTGTTTGTTTATTTTAAAATGTTCATTATTCTGTTAACTCCAAACCTTAGACTTAGTAATGGGTTGTGAAGAGAGAGATTAAAAGGGATTATCATCAATTGGTTGATCTAATTGGTCAATTTTAATTGTTGGAAGATATATAGTCATATATTTTAAAATAATTGCAAGAAGTTTTGAGGTTTTATTTTTTAATTCCACTTAAAAGTAAATCAGAGTTGCCAACGTCGAAGCGTCGAACTTCATATCCGAAACTGATGTCGTCGATGTTCAGGTGTAGTAAGTGATTTAATTGAAGTGCGAGTTTCAAGACATATGTGTTGGCCGAAAGTAACGTTGTATTATCGAATGGTATAAGGTCGTATGAGAAGTTGTGCTTTGGAATGAGGAGATGTAAATATAAATAAAATAAAAAATAAAAAACGACCTTTAATTACAATAACAAGACGTAAACATAAATTAAAACAGAAAGAAAACGATCTAAATATATATTTTAAATATTATTATAACCATACAATTTTATCTAATGCAATTTAATAAAATTTACAATTAAAATATTTTATGGGTGCTTATAAATTATTTTTCTATTATATTTCAACCCCACCGATTCGAGTTTCTCCCTTTCCTTCTGCTTATCTTCTTTGAGCCTATTAATTTGTGCTATACCATCGGCTGTAATAGGCTTTAACTGATTTAGAAATGTAATAAAATTGACTACCACGGTTGGTGCTTCGCTAATTGCATTTTGTGAACCTTCACCAGCGTCCTTCAATATCCTATCAACCTCAGCCTGTCTACGTAGAACTTCTTTCTGCATTTCCATAGCGTTTAATTTCAAAACCTCCAAAATACGTTTATGTATTTGACAGAATCTTTTGTATTTTCAATCGCTAACTCAACTTCTTCCTCAATCTCCATTGGTGTATAATGTATATATATAAAGATTCCTACAATGTATAGCAAAACATAAGTTTAAGCATTATTATAAAACCCTACCTTTCTTTTCTTAAACTCTAAGTTGACACATTTGTACGCAAATTTCAATGCGTACAAAAACCAAATCATATGTCATGTAATCTTTATCTATAAACTTTACATAAAACTCCATTTATACTATATATTTATAATTGGTGAAACGTTGTAGGGAAATTGAAAGAAATTGGAATCAGGATATGAAAACAAAAAAATAAACAAATTAACATAAGTAGAAGATAAATTATTCAAAATAAAGTCAAACAGTCATGTTTAAAAAAATCAGAAAATGAAAAGCATAATCCAAAACACAAACAAACAATTTATAATTTAACTCTACTGGCCCCTAAAAAATATAGAATAAAAACAAAGAACGGAACATAGGCGGAGGAAACTTGATCACCACAAACGAAACAAAGACAACTAAAATGATAGTATAGAAAACTCACTGAAACAAAGAATCTTTGAAGACGAAATAGATATGTGTCAAGAAGTTGCTACGACGAAAGAAACGCACAAAATCCGAAATAAATGATGAACAGGTTTGAATAGAAAGAGGAAAAGTCAGGACAGAATAAAAAAGGAAAGCATGGAAGAGCTACATATATAAAAGTAGAATATTAGAAGAGTGTAATTAAATGAAAATAGTAAGGGTAGTGAATAGGTATGATGATGGAGTGAAGAGGCATGATTCACACAATAATAATTCAATAAATATAGGAAATAAGTTTTACTACTTCATTTTTTTGTGTTTTTTTTAATACTTGTATTAATTTATTTTTATATTTTTTTGTAATTCCAATGTGAATCTCTATTTTCAATGTTTTTTTTCCTGATTTACGATGTAGTGTTGTTAGTTTCTTTTTCCGGTGATGGATGAAGTAATAATTATTACGTATATTTGTTCATTTATATTAAATGGGTGCACAGAGTGAAAGGAGTAAACATTGGTTTAAGTAATGGACAAATTAATTTTTGAAGAGGAGTGAGAATGCTAAAAGTCGAATGAGATGTTGCGATTTGACAATTGAATGTATGTGGGCAATAAGTGTTATTATAATATATAAATATGCATAAGTTTGGTAAGAGGGATGCGGGAAAGTATTTTAGAAACTGCCATGGTTAAATATATGTATATTAAGTTAGACGAAATATTTAAACCGTATTATAATTGTAGTCGAATGAACATAATTTCTGGTCTAGTTAATTTTGACATTTTAACTTTTGTAGAATAAAGTTATCAGATACCGATATACATATACTTTAATGTAGTATTAGGACGATTTGAAATAGTTACCGAGAACGTTGATGATGATTTTAGAAAGCATATTCTGAATAATATTTATACTTTAGGATTATCATTTATTACGATGAAGGTACGTTAATAAACTTGAATATTTATTTGTGTGATATTGAAAGTAATTTTGTAAAATAAGTGTTCTCGTTGTAGGACATTGTTTTGGCTACTATGACGTTGTTAGTTTGTAAGTATGACTCCTGATTAAAAGGTCCATATTTTCGATTGCTAATGACCGGTAAATTATGAATAATTATTTTCTTATATAATGTATGGAAGATGAAATTGTAGATTATGAAATAATAGATGAAGGCATTTTAGAATGAATAAGTACGTTGTATATCTGCGGATTAAATCAGACATATGTTTCGGCCGTTCATTTTGTTGAATAGACAGTACTACATCACGTAAGCATAAGATTTTATGTTTCGACACTTGCCGATCTCACAATGGTCCTTTTTTATGATAATTTGTTGTTTATTTTAATATTATCTGAATAAAAGTTATTTTGTGATTGAGTGATCGTGTTTTGGTTTCTTTAAAATAAGTTGTCTACAATATATTTAAACTAAATAATCTTGATACGTAGAGTTGTTAAGTTATGGTAATAATTTTACCGAAGTTATGTATTATTGATAATTTCGGCTTTTTATATTGAAATTGTGGTGATTAAAGTCGAAATAATATATCGCTTCTTTATTTATTTATTTTTTATACTTTTGTTATTTTTTATTTTTTTACAAAAAATTCAGTGTAAGTTTCTATTTTTAGTGATTTTATTTTTGGTTATTATTGATTTTTTTAATGTCTGGTAAATCAAGAACGAATAATTGTTATTTCGGAGATGGATGGAATAATAAGTATCAGCGAAAGTATTTGGAACAAAACCAAGAACGAAGACCGTAATATTTAATGAACATACATTGAAAGTATTTTAGATAAAAGCAGGAACAAAGATTGTAATATTCAAAGTATATACATTTAGATATTAATATAATAATTGCTAAACAAAAGGTTAAAGATTAAATTGACTTCGTATTCATTCTCGAGCTTGTTTAAGGATCCATTGTTGACTTTGTAAAAATAACCGTAATGCTCAAGAATGGCGATGGTGTTAGTATAACCGGAAATTGTTGAGTGCGTCTTTCGGAGAACGTCGGGAAACACAAAGTAATAGTTTTCTCCTCTATTCTCATGGACGATGTTGGTATTAGTATAGCCGAAAGCTCTCGTCGTATTCTGCTCTCGGATATTTTTGGACAGCATAAATTAATGGTCAATTTCTCCAAGTTTGTTGCAGCTTTTAATATGCACGTTACAATATGTACTTGACACACGTTGTCCAAGAAGATTGTTACATGCTTGAGATTTGATAGACAACCTTCTTCAGCTATACAATTTAAAGAGGTATCAATCCACTCGACTTGTAAAACAAATACCAAGTATATTGACATAATTAGATTAAAATTCATTTCATTCTGGTTACGAAAGGAAAATAAATAACGACATCATTCTTATGTACTTACCTCTTCGAATATTAATGATTTCAAGTTGGGAGTTTTTCTTAGTAACTCGTAGGTGCAACTTTCGGCTTTCACCGCCAAATGAGTCAGGTTTCCGAAAGTCGATAGTTGTCTTCCATTAAGAAAAAGCTACGTCCAATTTAGATGAATATTATTAATTCAAAACAACGTAAAGTATTATATCAATATGTCGCCATTATAAGTTAAATAGAAATATTGTAGAAATATATACTTACCCCAGAAGTCTTGAGTCTCAAAGATCTGATTTTGGAAGCCTTGCATAAAAGAGAATTGATATTTTGATAAATATCATAATCACCTCCATGTTCACTGACCATAACTGGGAAATTTTCCCTAAGATTTAGATTTGCCTCGGTCAACCATATAATATGTTATTTCATCATCTATACTAAGGTACTCAAGAATCGGTGCTTTAATGGTAATAATCAGAGATCTGCCCCAAGCCTGGCTCACGATATCACAAATTTCTAATGATTTAAGTGTCAGGGACTGTACAAACAGCATATCGGCGAAACCGGTGCACTCCTTGATAATAATTGTTTTGAGTGCTGCACAATTTGATGTAAACCTTTTCATATATTCGCTACGTTAAATTCGACTTTAACAAAGTGGACAATTTCAAGGGATGGTAGATGAAAAGACTCTGGTGTATCATTCATTTTCACACCCGTCAGTTTCAATATCTTCACTCCCTTTCCATACATCATTTCCATAAATTTGTAACTTCAACTTCCGCCTAATGTGAAATTCAAATCAATTTCATAACATTCACGTTGTTTTGCAGCATTTAACCAAGATTCGTAGTAATCTCATCATCACAAGAAAATTCATAACAAAAACGCTTCAAATAGAACGCATTGTTCTCAGCTAATACCTTGTTCACAAATTTATTGTACGAAATTTTTGCACCGTTGCACAATGGATGATAATCATCCGGTATCTCCGTGAAATCAAGTATGGGTACTTGATTCCACACTTTCTTCCATCTTTTTGACAATACACAGGTCTTTACAGCAGACTTTGTTGGTAGAAAAGAAAGTATATGACACAATATTGTATCATGTAAACTACTAATGTAATCTGTTTCTCCTACGGGATAACTGATGTCACTCATACTTTGAATTATTATTGTAAGGTTTAAATGGAAAGATGATAGTGATGAATATTTTCGAGAGATAAGGGCAGTTTCTATAAATGGAGTATTTGACGGTTGTGTTGTTAAAAATAAAGGAAGGAGAAAATGAGGAGCATAATAATTTGTTTTAAAAACTTTTCAGTTACCAAAACATTTATCGAATAGATAAGTATTGGAAACCGTTAAGCGTAATAATGGAATGTAATTGGATATAAAATTTGGATGTTAGAGTGAATCTAATTATGGTGAAAGGGTTTAAATTGTTTTAGAACCGAGTTTTAGATTTCCTATGTATTGTCATGTCGATTGAAGTGTAACTTGTTAATTAATTCCTCTTTATTGTTAAAAAATAAATACGGGCTTTTTTCAAAGGATTTTACATTTATGAAAAATAATTAACATTTCTACTAATTCATTACAATTATGGTTTCCCGCAGAATAACTACACATTCAAATTTCCTACTTATTGATTTGTTAGCCGATATGTATGTTGGTTAAATAGTATTATAATACATTACCGTAAGACTAAACTACGCTTCCTTAGTATCAGTTACATATTGAAATATTGTTTCACTGTTAGCCGTTAGAGGATAGCCGAAAGAATTTCACAACTATAATTCTGACTTTGACATATAAGTTATGATTGCCGGTACTGTTTTACGTATATAGTCAAGTAGAACCGTTGTACATATAAAGTGAAGAGAGTCTCATAAGTGTGTTTATTTATTTATGCAAATCCATCCTTTAGGTCTTCAAAGATAGAGGAGTAGAAATGCGTACTGCACCAAATATCTTGTGGCTTTTTTTTTTCTCGGCGTTTTATTTGTTGCTTTGCGCCTCAGTTAATATTCTTGATTTGGATCGGTATTTGTTTTCTCCTTTGGTTACTTTATTGACTGTAGCATCGCTTCAATTAGTTTTCGAAACCCCGGTACTATTTAATCTGTTCAGAAGCGGAGGTATTGTATTACATGCTACATAATTTAGCGACGATTATGTTTATCTGTTAATGAATTACATACTTTCGTATGTCGTCCATATCAGTTGTTTTAATTTATACTAATTTATTTTGTACTCCCGTTTATTGTATGTGCCGAAGTACTTGCACAGTTAATCTAGATTATGTAAAGTTACATTGAAGTTATAGAAAAAAAAAATAAAGATGAAAGGAATAGAGTAATGACCTTGAAAGAAGTACTTGTTTTTTTTAATAGTGATCTTTTTTTGTAACGACCTATGTTAATATTAATATTTCGGAAATCGTAGAGAACAGAATGTATGTGAAATAAAAAGTAGGGTGCGCTATGGAGTTGGGAATGAGATGGATGATCGTTGTTGATAACAAACTCTTGCATTTGGAACTTCTAAATAAAGTATAACTTTTTATATTCGAGCATCATGTTTGTTTGACTACTCTCGGATGTTGATAAGCCAATTTCGGTTGTTCTCATCTTAGATGTTATGGGCCAAAATATTTTTTTAAGATAGGATTGAAAAATTACAGATTTTTTTGTTATAGAACGTGGTTAAAAGTTCTTTATCAATAGTTTAGAGGTAGTGAATTTTGGTCCGTGTGTTATTGTTGAAGAGATTGAAATGTTGAGTTGTAGATGATGAATTAAGTGGAGATAACGTATAGAAAACACCAACTTATAATAGAGAACGGAGTAATTAGGTTAAGGACAGTGGATAAGTGTGATGATGAAACGAAGAAGTGTGGTTTTCACAATTCAACGAATATAGATAATGTATTATATAATTATTATTAACTTTTTATATATTCAAAATTCAAAAATAAACATCACAGTTTGTTTTTTGTTTTTTCCTTGTGATATACATCCGACTTATCAACAACGTTCTCTAAGAACATTTACTATTGTATATGTTCTGAGAGCACTTTTTGAAAATTTCCATTCTCTAGTATTACATAGCTGGAGTTAAACATATTTACAATCATTAATTATCTGAAAGTCATTGAGCTTAATAACTAATTCGAAAGACAACTGACAAAATAAAGGAAATTTGTGAGTGACGATTGGATTATACCCTGAATTTTGATTATATCATTCTTCTGTATTCTTTTCGGCAACTTCATCATTTTTGCTTTCAGTCTTCTCTGGTGTTTTAAAGCAAAGTTTTTTTGCTGTTGTACTTTTATGATGATCCAAGCTACTCTTTGTGTCTCCAATGGGTGTTGGAGTTACTGGAGAATGTTTGGTTCCACTCATGCGAGTGTGACAGAGGTCTGTCCATTCAGCTGTTGATAGTTTTGGAGTCTTCACATGTTCAGCTGTTAGTATAGTTGAATCTTTGACAGCACGTTCTCCTTCATCAGTTATGACAATACCTGTAATTGGAAAATTTATATACTAATTATTATGAGGAACATGCTATGTTCAAAGAGATTATTAACTTATATATTAGGAACGTGATAAATTACAGACCTTTGGATGAGAACGGGATATTTGGTATTGGTATTTCTGAAATTTTTTCCTTTCCTTTGTCTTTTGCTTTTGAATCTGGTGTATCTTCATTTGTTATTTCAACATTACTCCGTTGATGCTTGGTCGGTGTAAATGTTTCACTATTATTCGGGTCTGAATTTTCGGATTGAGCATTTCACACAACATATATTTGTGCCTCACCTTTTTTTGATACATCATCTGAAGTGTCAATAGTTTTGAGTGACTACTCCAACACGCTGCTTGAACCAAGGGAATTAGATGGACCGAGCTTGAAGAAAGTGGTTTTTTTTTCGAAGTTTCTCTTCAATTTCTTGGAAACCAAATACGTCGCCCTACACAATGTAATCGAAGTCAATGTATAAGTATCTTGTTCACAACAAATGTTGTACATAGATATTATAGAATTGGCTATCTATATTTTAAATTTGTGTAATAGTAACTGTATTTTAAATTTGTGTAACAGTGTTATTGAAAAGGGTCATACACAATCTTTCATAGTTTTAATTTCTGCTGCGGTTCTACAAAACATTTTCTCGGTATCAATGTTGAACGACGTCAATGTCATTGATCCAGTTACATCGACTACCTCAAATTTGAAAGCGACCCTGTACAATGGAGAAATTATGAAGTCAGTGTTAGAGTTTTAATAAATATTAAACTATATAGGATGCTTAATTAGATTGGAAATGTTACTCTGAAATAATATAAAAACATTTGTACTATTAAATTATCTAGTTGCTTGATTCTATTATATTAGGTATCTAACAAACCTTGGAGCCGAAACACAATTTTTATTGTCACAAAAGATACATGTAAATTGCCTTCCTTCCGATACTCTGCATTTGTTCCCACATCGAGAGCAACCTGTATAGACAAATACATTGTCCAACGAAGCATTTGGAACGATTGCCTGTATCCAATGCCTTTCTTCCATTAACGAATTTGCAGCCTGAGAGAACGTTAGAAATAATATTAAAATTGTATGTATTTTATTTATGTGGAAGTTTAACCAGTTTATATACCTTTTTTTCTTTCAGTTCTTCAATTGTTTTCATGGATGGTTCTTGTGTAGAATCTCTTATTTGTAGAACTCTCGCTTGTCTATCTTGTAGCAGCTGTTTCTGTGCAACAACCCTGAAAATATACGAAAAAATTCGTTTTAAACTATTTTTTATTCATTAATATTTGTTGTTCATTGTAATTACCATTCTCGTAACATGTTTGCCCTATCTCCTTTAGGATTATGAATTATTCTTGTAGACATAGTAGTTGATAAAGCAAATGCTGAAAAAAAAAAGCACATGTTATTTTTTCAATTTTGTACGATCCAGATAAACTGTTTTTTTGATTTTGTTTTCTTCTGCTGTAAATATTTTACCTCTGCGAGGATTATGTTTCAGTGCTGTAAAGTCAACAACGGTAAATTTTTCGGCCCAAAAGTTTAACGCATCACTTGCAGTTCCTGAGAGGTCATTCCATGCAGAGATGGTTAATGTCTGATTATGCCTGTGGTAAAGAAAGAACTAATTAGCCATGTGTTTCGACAAATTACATAATTTCATTGCAGAGTAATTTGTTGGATTGTTTTCTTTACGTCTGGTCTGTAATAACAATTTCTCGGACATAGCTGTCGGTATTGTATTTGGAGCTGATTTGCCGTGTGCTTCTTCTATGAATAATATCACACCCAGTACATCTGTACAATAACCATCATTTAAAACACATAATATTATGGGATTATCTGTAATTATAGCCGTATTATTTAATTAAATGTATGTAAAATTTCAAAAGGATAACATGAACGACAAAAATATGTTAAAAATATTGTTTTCCGAAGTAATTGTCTCACTTAGTCGTAGAAATGTGTTAATAATTAAGTGCTAAATATTTTCAATTCACGTTTATGTTATAATTGAAACAATAGATTAAGTATAGGAGAATACCATATCTTTCATCAGCAACCTCTAGTTTTGGGATTGAAGCTATTGACTGATATTGTGGAACCACATAACCAGTTTCGGTGCAGACAGGTTGGACAACCGTTCGATGATTGAAATGTAGTTGATAAGGCAGTTGATCGTGGGTAGTCCGATATTGATCATCAATTGACCTGACAGTTGCATTGGATATTTCGTATTCCCCATTGTATGCAATGACTTCATCATATGCTTTGATTTGATCACCAAAGAGAGTGATACGCATCTTGTTATTCTGAAATAAATATAACTATGAATTTTTTTTTTTTTTTTATTGTATCATTTTATTTGTAGGCATAAACTGGAAAACCTTTATTTTTTAATAGTGACAGTAAAATAAATCACATAAGGAATGTTAATCCAAACCATGTAAACGATTTAAAATTATTAGAGCATTGTGACGAATGTTTTATTAATTGGAACAACTATTAGTGTTGTGGAGCTATAGTAGTCATAACATTAATTTTACTAATATTATGTATAAAAATATCAGTATCCTTGTAAATCAATACTGTAACAGTCATAATCTAAGACGTAGCAGCATTAGTAAAAAAGATCAATTGTAATATTATACCAACAATGAAAATAACAACATATGAAGTATCAGTAATAGATAAAACAAAATGTACAGAGAACATGAATCTGAGAATATATTAATACCCAAATATCAGCCCCATTCATTTCGGCATATTTAAAAGTGAAGGTTGCCGAAAGTATTTAAGTATTGGCCGAAAAGAAGACGTATACCGTATGTAAACCCGTGCACTATCAAACACAGTGACTGACGGAAAAAAAGCCGCCGTATAACAGTAAAAGTATTACATTTCGATAGATTAAGTACTTAGATTTCTAGAAACAGTATAATTATACATAAAATTTTCAATGTCTAAGTATCTATAATTATAAAGGGTGTAATCAATATTTGATTAATTAAATCACTGATTGAATTTGTTATCACTAATCTGTTAAATAATAAAAACTAATTACTGGGTCTGTCAAAAATTAATTACCATTTTTCAAAGCATAATAAATTGTGACCACATGTTTAATGATGCGTGTAACATCTTTCTGTGATACTATATATACTTGTTTGTTTTGGTAGGAAATTTGTATTATTTGATTAGTATTTTTTTTCTGTTATTTAAACACAGTTTTGAAAAATGTTTTAACTAAATGATTGTACGTCTCCTCTGTTTAGTGTTTTATATTTTATGAATTATATATTTTTTGAATAGAGGCCTTTTTATCAAATCTAAATCTCATTTTATACAGTACATGGAATGAATAATATTTTCAAGTTGTGTATTGATATTTTTTTTTATTAAAAGTCAATATACCTTCTCATCCTGTAGATATAACGTTTGATAGATTGTTGCTCTGGTATTGGAGGACATTTTCTGTCTAGATTTTTCAATTACTTTCACTTAAACAGTGAAGTTTATTGAATTCGGATTTAGTTCATCAAGATGTACTCGTTCCGTTTTCATCCCGATCACTAAAAAAAGAAAAATCAATGTTAGATGTATAACATTTATATATTATTTATGAACATTCCAACAATTCTTTTGGATATAATTAATTTAAGTGCTATAATTTGGCTATAATCAAATATATTAAACATACATACTTTCTATGAGATGTATAAACGTAATATATATACAATTTGTGTGGAACAAACATGGACTAAATAAATTAAGAAAGACAACTATTTTTATTTATTCCTCCTAGCTAATCTTACCTTCTCAATGTTTTTCTTATGAACGAAGTTAAGTTTGGCGTGAAAATGGAAAGGTTCTTTTTAGTGTTTTTAGGGCAACTGAAATGAAGTAGGTTTCTACAGAATGAAGAGTGTAGTTGATATTGGAGCAGATTTCTCCATATATATATATACATAGAGGTAGTGGATAAGTGGTATGCATATGTAAATATTTAGTTTTTTTAATACATTTATTTTTTCTGATAATTATTTTTTAGTATGTCAAATTATTAGACAGGAATATATATATACAATGGTCATGATGTATGTTTAAAAGAAGATATTTTGTAAAAATAACAATTTCCATTCGAAAAGACACTTATTCTTGGAAAAAAAACATTCTTAATAAATGATCCTTATGGTGGTGATAGGACATTCTATGTTAGGGTTTTTTCTCCAACTATGGTTGAAAGACTTTTTAGTATTGAACCTATGAATAAAGCTCAACGTATATATAATTAATTTATGTAATATTGTATTCCTATTTGATAAATAAATATAGTTAAGAGATAAATAATTTTGTTATATATATTAAACATTACTGAATTATGTTGTCATGTCTATTTACAATAATCATTGATATATATTGAACATTACTGAGTTGTGTTATCATGTCTATTTACAATAACTGTTGTTTGTAATTATCCTTTATAGGTTGTTTATTATTATACGTGTTTATTATTATACGTAACTAAAATTTAAATACACGTATTTGTGTATATAAATAGTTATCATTATTGGTTGGACAAATGTACATATAATAATAAGTTTAAATTTATTGAAAATTGTATTAATTTAAGATATATAGTAAGTGATGTATTTCTAAGTAACTGAAAATGCTTAAAAAAAAGAAAAGGGTATAAATAATAATGGATTAGATTTTGTAATATATTTTAAAACGAATTAGAGTTGTTATATTAGTGAATCATTGACGAAGTACAAATCATATTAAATCCGATCCACGCAACCTCCTTTGCCGTTCACATGCATATCAACACTTGTCATTGTTGTGCAACTTTGTTGAGTTGTCAAATCTCATTAACTTAGCTAACGTTTTTTTTAGTGCTCTTTAATCATCATGTTTGTTAGTATTTAAGTTTCTTTTGTAAATTGTTTTTTTAAAACAAATCATGTGTAAATAAATATAATTACATGTACAATTTAAAAGATGTTACTAATGAGTGCATCATTACCTGTCCATTTTATCTTTCATCTATTGAATTAGCCTATAAAATGATATGTAAGTTATATTACTAATTAAATCACTACAGAAAAACAACAATCACCGATATTGTAATCGATATAATTATTAAATCTATATTATTATAATATGTGTATTTTTGTTTAGTAAAATAATATATAATTCAATATAATCTATGTCGAGAAAGGGTGGCAAAGCAAGTAACAATGGTCAAATACATTTATGTGTTCATAACATACTTATATTAATATGCATAACTAAATACGCAATATAATATGAATATTAATAAAAAAATATTCTTCTTCTCTTTATATTTATTAAATGTCCGTATTTTGTGTATTAATAGTAAAACGTTCCTTATAAGTGAAAAATAAGTGATTATATATTTTGAAAGACATATGACTTTTCGATAACCAAAAAATATATGAAATAATTTTTAAGTTTGTATTTGGTTGGTTATTGTACATATCTACAGTTGCTTTTTTAATACATTATTCTGTAATCACTTTTTATATATCCTTCATTTTCATTAGCGCTTTACCTTTTCTATTCAACCGATTTCTTTAACCCTAACAAAAAAACAATTTTAATATGGCCAATACTGATAGTACCGCAACTTCTGGGGAAATTTTTAATCCTCCTTCATGGAAACCAATTACAAGCAACTCTAATAAAGAGAAAATCTCAAGTTTCTTATTGTATTATACTGATATGACAAAGAAGATGAATAGTCATCTGGGACTTCTACTTCAAAATACTTTAAATGTGAAGCATAAGTGGGAAAAGGGAGAACCAAGTAGTAAGAGAAAATGTGATGGTAATGTTATTATCAGTCATCCAAAAGTAATTGTTATTGAATCGGATAACAGCGACAAAGTTTCTGATTCAGAGCTTCAGTCTCAAGAGCAGAAGCACAAAATGAAAACTGATGTTAACGCTGCTGATAAAAATGGTGATAGCAATGATGATGTCAACGATGATGACGATGCTGGTAAGACTTATAACGACAATGATGATGATGATGATGATGATGATGATGATGATAATGATGATACTTATACTGGTTCCAATTCTAGTTATGATAATTGCAATGCAGAGAAACATGGTTCAAATTTCGACTCCGATACGTATAAAAAAAAGAGGCATGATTAAAATACGCGATAATGAATCTAAAGTGGTAAGACTTATTTTGGCTTATCGAGGTCCGTAATATTAGTGAAATTATTGGAACAGTATCGGGAAACAAATGTTTCTTAAATTTTCTGGATTTAAATTTCTGTTTTATATGGTAATTTATGTTCACTTTTCTAATGTTATTTTGTATAATAAAAAATCAAATTGGTGTTTTGAATGATTCGCTGAAGTTATATTGTGGTCGTTAATTGATTATGTCTTTTTTAAAAGTTTAAAAATTTCTTTGCTTGCTTTGTTCTATTTACGGTATTTGTGTTTATATTTGTTACAGTATGGTATTTGAAGGATTCACATAATATTCATTAGTTATTGATGGAATTGTAAAGCAATTATCACTGATAAATGTATTATGCAATTGAAAATTTAGAACAACTCTAGTTCTCCATTAATGCAATTATATGTTATCTACTTTACTGAGTTTTCATTGGCCGAAATCATTCATGGCATAAGCGATATTTAATAACGCTGAGCTTTATAATCCAAATCGAACAACCTTGTTCAGTAATGTTCAAAGCTACGACATACCGAGGTAGTGTTTCTCCAAGCGTAGCCTTCGCAAAGTTAACCGTGTAGGAACCTGTAGCCGAAATCCTTTTTTGACAGATTTCGGGTGTCTTGCATATAAGCAAAACTCGCCGAAATACAAATTTGTAAATTGTGCCGAAATTAACAATATAGGAGCAAAGACTTCTATATCCGACCGTAGTCATTCCGATGTTTAACAGTACATTACCAAAGGTAATAACGCCGATACGGAAGTCCTTAAAACATTTCCGGAGTCATATGCTAGATTAGTGGAATCTCATATTAACAATGGCATAATCTAAATCAACTAAACAGGCTATATACATATACTAAAATATAATACCAATAATTACTGTACAAAAATTACCTGTAAAGTCATCCATTTTTAACTATCTCATGATAATCTTAATAGGTAAAATATTTAAAATTTCCGTATCATTCAAGAAAGAGGCGTGATTAAAATATGCAATAATGAATCTAAAGTACTAAGAGTTATTTCGGCTTATCAAGCTTCCTAATATTATTGAAATTAATGAAACAGCATCGCTAAACAAATATTTCTCAAATTTTCTACATTTGAATTTCTGTTTAATCTATTCATCTATGGAAACTTTTACAATGTTATTTTGTATAAAAGAAAAAATCAAGTAAAAAAATCAAGTTCGTGTTTTTAAGGATTCGTTGAAATTATATTGTAGTCGATAAATGAATATGTGTTATTTTAAAATTTTAAAATTTATTTGCTTGCTTTGTTTTATTTATATTATGTGTGTTTATATTTGATACAGTAAACTACTTTAACTTAATTTGAAGCCAAAATGCCCAGTGACCGAAATCATAGATTTAAAGATTTTGCAGTTGAGAATTTATAACAGCTATAGTTCTCCATTATTATCATTATATGCTATCTACTTTACTGAGTTCCCAATGACCGAAATCATTCATAGCATAAACGACATACAATAACGTTAAGCTTAATAATCCAAATCGAATAAATTAATTCGACAATGTTCAAGGCTACAACATGCCGAGGAGGTGTCTTTATAATCTTAGCCTCTTTTCCAAGTTCACCGTCTACAAAACTATAGCCGAAATCGTTCTTTGATAGGATTCGAGTGTCTTGCATATGAGCAAGATTCGCCGGAATTCAAACATGTAAATTGTGCCGAAGTTAACAATACAAAACCTAACAGCTCATATCTGACAGTAGTCATTACGATGTTTAACAGTACATTGCCGAAGGTAATAACGCCAATACGCTAATACTATACTATATAAATTAAGTTCAGTTTCACGGATAGAATTCTCTATTGTAATAATCGTACTACTTTGTGTATTATAATATGTAATTTATGAAAATTTAGTTGCATAATAATTTCTATTAAAATCTATTATTTTAGATATATCATTTGACCTTTTGCATGAATTTAAAATAGATGTCGAAACTCCATGAACAATTGATATTCGACAAAGACCATATATTTATTAGATTAATTGAAAGCTTGTTTTGACTTTTAGAATAAAGCTATATACTTGATAGTTAACAGATAAATCAGAACAGAACAACAACGGAGCATAAACTAAAACAATAACACAAAAGCCAAATGTAAAGCCGACAAAGCAATTGAAATTAATCTAGATATAACTCCTGAACCTAAAATTGGTACCTGGGATAATTGTAGCAAAAAGTAAAAATGTAGTCCGGATAAGAGAATAACAAAGAGAATTCTAAACCGGCAGCCGCCTACACGCGGATACACAGCTGCCGAATTTAGTACAAACTTAGGTGTAATTTAAACAGAGTGTTTTGTACAAATGGCAAGCTGGAAAAAAGGCAAAAGAGCAGAAACAACGTTATACATTCAAGCACTTGTAGAGCCGCAAGATTCTGCAGACGACTGCCCGATTTCCTATGCACCGGAATCAACTGTATTGGTATTAGGAGCCTTTGTAGTGTCAGCAACAGAGGATACAGCAGTCTTAATATCTTGAATCGGGGACTCAGTTTTCTCTACGTCATCCTCCTCATCTTCCTCCAATTCTTCCTTTTCAGCCAGCCGAGTAAGTAAAGCAAGCTCATTAGGAGGAGGCTGCTGCATTTTTGGATGGTGAAGGTCCATAGACCATTCCTCAGCCAATTCCCAATTAATTTCTGGTTCAAGATAAATCGCAAGGCGGCGAGCAACTTTGTAACCATTCTCGTATCCCTCATTGTATTTGGCCTGTGTATAGATTCGGGTTTTCAGCAACTCTCTGGCATTTTCCAAATCAGCTTTAACTGTAGCGGCACCATCTTTCTCAGTTTGAAGTTGATTTTTAACCTCTATCAATTCTAGGTTATTAGAAGAGATTGTGTTCTTTTACGTTCGATCTTAGATTCAAATTCAGACTGTTTTAGTTGATTTTGTTTCTTTTCCAGAGAAAGTTGCCCTCGAACCTCTGTTAAACTAAACTCTGTAGATGAAACTAAGTCCTTTCGACGCTTACTGCCGGCCTCAAGTTCAGTCTGTCTCTTTTCGGCTTCTTTCCTAAAAAGAGAATTCTGGTCATCAAGATCCCTGATCATTTGGTCTCTAGCAGCCATCGCCTGATCTATTTTCTCCTGAATCTGAACTTTCAACGATGGAAGGTCCACAGCTCCATCAGAGCGAGTCAGGTCCTCGCCTTGCTCAACATAAGGAGAAATTGATTGTTCCATTTCGCGCAAGAATGTGTGAAACTTCTCTGTCATATCTTCCATCCGTAATTTGCTGTTTGAAGGAGCATCTTCAGCACACTTTTGCGCAGTCTCTGCTATACGAACCCGATATTCTGCCGTGTCAGCACATTTCTTCAACTCTTCATTTAAACTGGCAGTAATAACATGGTTATGAACAACCTACGCATTTAGAGTGTACAAAACAATTAAAACAAATAATTGAAGAAAAATTACATTTTGTAAATACAAATAGTTAAAATGATAGAATCAGAAAAACACTTAAAGCAAAATTTGTCTGGAAATAGTACCTGCAACAGTAATTTGAAGTTCTCTGCAACGGGGTCCGGTACTCTCACAAAAGTTTTACATGCTCCAGCAGCAGTTTGTGTTAAACAGAATTTAGCTTTCTCCACTTCGGAGAAGCCAGATAAGTCCCCAAAAATCCCAGCAGCAGCACTCTGGTTTTCCATCAAATTTTCCCGCACAACATCGGGAAGTACCACAATTGAGGTAAACTCATACCCCATATCATTTGACCGAAAAGTTCTGAAAGAATTTACACCAGAAGCCGATGGCACATCTACTTGTCGAGGCTCATGAATATGTTCATCCATTTCCTTGAAATGTAAATACTCTTCTCCTCCAACTGTCATATCAGTATGTTCAATGTGTGTAATGAAGACATTAGCCTGTCTTTGACTTTCTTCAGCAAAAGGGTTTACCGTGAATTCAGAAAGATGAGGCGCTCCAGAAAGAGTTTCCTGTTCAACGTTTTCAATTTGTCTTGCAGGGGTAGAAAGAGTTTCTTGCTGAATGTTTTCAATTTGTTGTAGAGGTAGAAAGAGTTTCCTGCTGAATGTTGTCAATTTGTCTTGCAGAGGTCAAAGGTTCAGGATCTATCTCCTTAGACATTTCTCCTGGACCATCGTTTGCCTTTGTTTTTCTCGATGACGGAGCCATAAATTCTAAAGGGAACTGGGCTGGGTTGAAAACAGCCCTAGACTTTCTTTTTCTACCCATATTTTGTATTTCTTGATCTGATGAAGAGGTATCCAATAAAGGCTCTTTCGGTTGGGCTGTTACTCTTGTTTCCTTCCTCCGCAACAGAAGGGTAAGAGGCTGCAGAAATAAGTTATCAGCACAATTCCAGTTATTGGAAATAAACTACAAATACATAAACAACAATACTATTTAAAAATGCAGAACTCATATATTGAAATTCCATAAGCAAACCAAGCAATTCTTTACAGAAAAGCAACAGAAATTCTATAGCTGATTAAGTACGAATATGTTTAACAGTTAACAAACAATATGTTGCGAAACACTATAAGTAATGCAGTCTTTATAAATTAGTAGTAATTCCCGTGGAATGCATATTGTAGCCGAATTATATGTAAAACAGAGTGTACTAAACACAATTACATTCCATACGTATTACTGCATGTATATATGCAGAACAGAGAGCACTGGAATGTTACACTGAAACAAGAAATATATTAAAATTACGCAAATCAACTAATTCGTAACAAAAAGCCTAACACAATTTAGTATTTATTGAACTTTTCAGCAGCATAACATTCAGTAACAAAAACAGTACTTGAAACAGTGTTCTAAACAATATTCTACTCAATGAATAAAGTTTCATGCAACATGTGGTAAGAAACTGGAAATTAAAATGTACACAACATACTATAGAAAATATATGCATTAACATTTCATACTCTGAAAAACGTTTAAGCAAAACAAAGTAAAGATCAAACCTATACTCACCAAATTATCCAACAATTCGTCCTCAGAACTTTGGTTGTCTTCAGTGTCAGGAGTAGACTCGGAAAGACCGGCTTCTATAGCAGCAGCAGTGGCTAGAATTTCCTCTTCAGGACCCAAACGAAATAATGGATCACGTTTCAAGTACCACGGCTTATGCTTGGAATATTCAGAAGAACTGACTATCTCAAGATAATTTGCACGCAGTGCAGGAGCTCTTTCAGAAGTAGGAGTAATCGCAGGGTCTCTTTTGGTCACTTTCCTTCTGATGTTAATTCCAAGACGTTCATAATTCAACCCGCAATTCGACTCATGCAACACTGAAAAAAAAAAACAAAAACGGAACGGTTTAAAAAAAAAACAAAACAGACAACAATAACATCAACAGTGAAAAAAAAAAAGAAACGAGCCTTCGGCCCCAACCAAGAATCTTACCCCCTTGGTACTTTCGGCTGAGGCCGACGGCAGCTAATATCCTCTCCTGGAAAATATAGTGATAACAAGGAAGCCAAGTGGCTGGAGTATGTTTCTCTCGTCCCGCTCTTCCTGTAGCCACCTTTCCGAAGAGCTTCATAAGTTGATTATATTCAGCAGAAAATTCATCAGGACCGATAGCAGACATTTTCGGATCGGGCATCCTCAAGTATCTCGGCGCTCCGAAGTAGTTTAAATGTTCCTCTTCGGATGGAGCCCTGATCCAAATCCATTGACCCCTCCAATCTTTATCCGAAGTGTCGTGAGGCCAAGTAGTTAAATAACCTCGTTTTGCTTCAATTCGCCACCATCCAAGACCATTTGGTTCGGAAGACTGTCTGGGTACTAGAGCATGCAATTGCCGGAAAACGTGTTCACTGGGGTCAAACCCTAAAAAAAGGGAAACCCATAAGAATGTCATAACTCTTCGAATACTGGCCGGAGTCAACTGACACAACGCAATGTTATACCCATTCAACACTTTGGTTACAAAAGGATGAAGAGGAAACCTCAACCTGATTGTAACTGCCTAGTATATACTCCAATATACCCAGGCGGCGGTCTGTGAATTCTATCTTTAATAACTGGAATCCGACACCAGTATCCGTCCTGTTCATAAATACCATAGAAAATTTCAATTTGCTCAGCGAAACGATATCGGGCATTTTGTATAACCCACCATCCGTACAGAGCAGCAGTTTTAAGGCCCAAATTTTCAATTGGATTGTACCATTCTTCTGCACCTTCTGGCAGACAGCGAGGCCCATGAACAGCACTGCTGTCAGACGAAGTAGGCTCTTCCCACTCCCTGAATGTCACATATGAAAATGGTCTAGCAGAAGCTAATGGTACAGCCGGTATCGGAACATTGATCGTAGGTTCTCTTTCCTCCATATTAGAAAGAGTAGTAGCGTGACTAAGAGGTGGCATATGTCCGAGCGGTTGTCTACGCCGAGGACCTGTGGACACAACTTGTCGCCTTTCAACTTCTTCTCCTCCACCAACAACAAGCGCTTTACCCAAATTCCGACGTCTAACCATAATAATGAAGAACAATCGTACGACAATGGAAATTAAAAAAATGAAATACATCCAAATGAAATCAGAAATAATTACCTGTCCCTAAGACGAAAATCAGCGGGCTTGTACGTCGTCATGTCAGATTTTGAAGTACAAATGAGATTAATAGATATTTGGGATGCAAATTAACTGTGGCAAAAAAAAATCGGTATTTCTAGGGTTCGGTTTGTAGGAAATTGATTAATGAATAACGGAGAGAATATATACCTATAAACTTTTGAATTTAAATATAGAGAAGGTTAATAGTTAAGTGAATCGTCACATTTCCCATTAAACTATTATTAAACTAAATTCTTTAAAGTCTAACTACCGACAAAACGTCGCAACTATTTAATTACACTAAATAATGGTAGTTATAATAACCGTTTAAATTATGCAAATTTCACCAATTTCAAAATGCAATCATTTACAGTACAAAGTACTTGCTAATTATACAAATAATATTTTGATTAATAAACAATTTGTAAGAATAATTAATACAAATTAAAATATCTTTCAGAATACAAATACCTGTCCCCAGATCCACTTATATGCAATTTCTTAAATTGTAAAATAATAACACATAATATCTGTACTGTAGATTATGCTAAACAAACACAAAATTGCTATTAGTATATATATCCTCCAAAATGAAAACAGTAATAAACTCTTGTAATAAAATACAACTTTATTAAAGGATTTAATTTATTATTTATCACAATATATATAAACTTGATATTTGTAGCAAAAGGCTTTTAAATATGGAAGTTTAATAGAAATTAACATAACCATCAAAATTCCTAATTAAACTATTAGTAAACACATTCATAAAAAACCAACTACCGACAAAACATCCCAATCTATTTATTAAACTTCCAATTAACTGTAATATATGTTAATTGCAACAATAATACGTTGATCACTAACTAATTTTTTTAAAAAAAAAGAAGTTTAATATATACGGTGAATAAATATCTTTTCACAAATTCATATGTGATAAATCTACATAATTCCCGAATCAAAGTATATAACATCTACAACATTAATTTTGTTAAATAAATACGGATGATCTTAACATAACGAATGCTTTAAATGGAACATAACTTATTGACCATTCTGAAAAGAAATACAACTTTATAGCAATATTTGTAATTATACTGTTTTTTAGAACACATTAACGTTTGTTATAATTAGTATAGTATTTTTTTAAGAAAAAAGATTACAACACCTGTAAAAATGCCATTATACAACAACAAGCATGTTTGATGTTAAACAACTTTTGAATACTTCAAAATGTCAAAGGACACTACATTTCTAACCGAGTTGACGTGATACCCATCTGGCGGTTTCATTGTATAAACAACAACATTTTTAGCCTTTGTTGCCCGAGATAAAGCCACATACAGTTGACCATGTGAAAAACACGGTCGAGGAAGATAGACTGAAACCTGACTCAGTGTTTGTCCTTGTGACTTATTAATCGTCATAGCAAAACATATTTTAATTGGGAACTGTTTCCTTTCAAAAGTGAATGGATATCTGCTATTTATTGGAGGTCGTAAAGTTGCTCGATGCAAAAAAACAGTTTTCCCTTTATATTGACCAACAAAAATTTCACAGACGATAACGTTGGGCTGAAAAATCTTGCAAATCAATCTCGTCCCATTATAGAGACCATCCGAAGGCATTATATTACGTAACAAAATCACAGGGCAGTCTTTTTTAAGCACAAGCTCATGGGGACTCATTCCTCCTGGATAAAGCTTATTTACAAACTCTGATATATAGATATTGCAAGTATCATTGAGCATTGCATCAAAACTCTTATAAATCACCTTATTTCCTGGAAACTGTTCAATTAAAACTGAATTGACCATATCCACATCATCATTCATCGGAGTTAAAATTGCTCTACTGCAAAGATGTCTGATGTAATCGTTCCTTTCTCAACTTCTGGGAAAGTAGCTTTTGTAATCTCCAAAATGGGGTCCCTTTCAATCTCCAAATGATGTACCATTCCATTAGGAAGCTCTACATATCCACACTCATTTGTTTGTAATTCACCATTACCAAGAGATAACAAAAACGCACAAAATGTTGGATCTTCACGAGATCTCTGATTTTTCGTTAACTTAAATCTTTTCAAAGATGGCCAGATATATGAAGCGACAATGCTCGATTCAACAGCCTGTCTTAAGGACTTTTGGGGTACAACCGGTAAAACCTGCCTAAAATCTCCACCGAAAATGATAAGTTTGCCACCAAAAAGTGTCGTATTTTCACATATATCTTGCAACAGCAAATCAAGTGCCTGTAAATTTGCCTTATTCTCCATAGAAGCCTCATCCCAGATAATCAAAGTTGTCTCTTTTAATAATTGTGCTAAACTACCTTGTTTTGGCGCATCACACGTAAAACAACTCTCATTATCAACAGGTATTTTAAATCTTGAATGAGCTGTTCTGCCTGAAGGTAGATTTGATGCGGCTATTCCAGATGACGCAGTGGGCAGTACAATTTTATTCATCATTCGAATTTCTCCATATAAACAATTGTATAAAAAAGTCTTACCCGTGCCGCCTGGTCCATCAATGAAGAAAGCACCTCCTTTTCCCTCCTTGACGTGATTCATTATGACATCAAATGCATTCAGTTGAGCTGCATTCAACCGTGATCTTGAGTTTATATATTCTTCAGGAATAGGTGTATTCAAAGCATCTGTTATGTCTCTCGTTTTCCTGAACTCGACACTGACATTATAGCCCAGATGATCCAGCCCAAATGTTTTCAGTGATTTACCCATTGATTCAAGATGTTGCTCTAATAAACTAACAGTTAGTTGTTTAACTTTTCCGGGACAATCTTTAAACTGGTACCTATAATCTTCCGACAATGACGCATAATACTTTTCCGATAAAGAAGCTGGATCACTGGGCTGGAAAAATATCAGTATTGTTGCAAACAGCCGTCTCAAAGCACACAGTAACTGTATCTCTACAGCTTTCGTTAGACAAATAGATGCAGCATCATCATCCTCCAAAATGCCTAGCCGTTTAGCAGTTTCTTGAAATGTAGCACAGACATAATTGTCAACTATACGTAAGTCTGTAAACGAAGTTGAATTTCGTACATTAAGCAACAATAGTCGAAGATAATAACGTTCACCTTCGGCAGGCAAGACAAACGATATTCTACCAACAACAGTGAGTGCATTTTTTCGGTCTTTCCATTCTTTCACATTTGAATTCCATGTGTAGTGTTCTGGAAAATCACTGTATAAAAGGTTAACACCACCATCAACTGTCGCATTCACTGCAAAGTACTCCGTTAAAGGTGTACGTGCGCGCTTAGGATCTCTAACAACCCGTCTGAGATTTTCAAATGGTCTTACAGCAATGGATTGCATGTTTGGAAGATGCACTGGTAATGGCATAACAGGAGGAAAAATTTCAAATAAATCAAAACCAAATATTCGCCATATTCCCTCACATGGAGATACCCACCTACAATTTCAAACCACAGAATTCAAATGTAATATTTGTAATCATAATATCATAATATAAAGAAATGTAAACTAAATATGTAAATAAAGCACTCATTACCAACCTGCCAGATTGAAATTGATCTAATTCATCAATTTTTTTTCATTTGTAGCAGATATCTTAAATGATATTCGATCATGCCCTTTATAAACATATTTATATAAATATTTCACAGCTTTGATAGTTGAACAAACCTCAACATTTATATGACAATCAAACATAAGTAATAAATATGGATTATAGGGTACTACCCACTGATTATTTAACTCAGCCCTTCGAACCTTTACTTTTTCACCTGTTGGTCTTCTCCTATATACAGGATACCCATCTTTGTTGTTTGCTGTCTCTGAATTGTAATCTTTTGGATATCCATTTTTGCAGACCATTTTTTTCCCATCCATTCTCATACAAGGACACTTAGGATTCAGCTTCCCACAAGGCCCATGCATCATATGAGTCAAGACAACTTTAAGAAGACGAGGATTATCAAATGATGGGATTTCAGCACAAACAAACTTATCATACTCAGATGGCCCTCTTATCTTGAAATCACATTTCAGTATTATTAAAAAATGTGCATGTGGTAATCCTCTTTTTTGAAACTCAACAACATAGATCATTGCTGCCACTTCACCAAAAATTCTTTCTTTTTTAATTTGTTTTTTTAATGCCAACAATTTTGCACGAAATATACGGGCCACTATATCTAGTCTATCCTGAGCTTTCTCTCTAGGTTGTAATTCACACTTTATTTCGGGCCAATTTGCATTACATGTCATAGTAATAAACAAATCCGGTTTCCCATATCTTTGAACTAATGCCATTGCATTTAGATACCGACGTTTTAGATCTCTAGGACATCCAATGAATGACGGAGGTAAAACAATAAGATGTCCAATCTTTGAAGCATATGTCTCTCCATCTGTCACACTATCAAGAATACCCTGATAAAGATCAGCTCTAATGATATCTTGATTGTTCCGCAAATAATCGAGTCTTGAATTTTTGATCTTCACATACATGTCCACAACAAATTGTTGAAAACATCTTCCACTTCTAAGGAGCATGTTCGAAGGCCTCATTTGTAATATGTAAGCATAGTATTCTCTTGGAGAGATATACTTATCAGCTCTTGTCCTATGTTTAACGGTCCCTATATTGTGCCAAAAATAAATAAGAAAACACATTAAATTGCCCAGCATAATAAATAGTTTAAAACAAATACGAACTAATATGCATAAATAACAAACACCTACGTGATTCTTCTTTGTCTAAGAAATTCTGCACGGTATGAACTGTACAGGAATGAATATGATCTGGAACCTGTTGTGTATGATTTTTCCCACCAACATTTCGCTTCTTAAGATTCTGAGTCCATCCACATTCACCAAAAGGGAATAACAACGGGTATTGTAATGGATCATAGCACCCATAATAATGACAAATCCGATGAGTTTGGGCAGACTTTCCATGCACAATAATATGTGGAGTGCTAATCTGACTTGAAGACGCACCATCTGGCCATACTGCAGCAACTTCATCAGAAACAGGTGCGTTATAAACACGTTGATCCAAAACAGGATTTTGAGATAATACTATCTGCGTGTTTTCATCTATCTCTATTTCCCTCAACGATCTAAAAAATCTTGCATATGAATTCATTTCAGTAATCTTCATTAATATACGAATAATATCCTCCCGTACCTCAGGAAAACAATTCACTCGATTCTGAACTTCGTGCTGGCCATCATAAAAATAGAGCTGCAAAAATTTAGGGCTACCATCATCAGGCAGAAGATCTGGTACGGAATGATATACTTGCCCATGCATTTTAAATAAATATATCCCCTTATATGTCGTCGACTCCGTTTTACCGTGTATAGAACTATAAGCAAAGAGATTGTTATACATTCGGCTGTATTACTTGAAATGTTTAGCGTCTTCCTCCTCTGATAAATATAATCGGCATAACTCATCAGGAAATTGATTAGCTGCAACCACAACCTGTCCGCCACAACAGCAGGAACTCGGAGTTTCATACATGAATTTCTTGGCATTACAATACAAACAACACGAAGCACTCTCAAGCACAAGAGGGCCAACTGGAAGGTTTTCACCAATGATTGCAAGTGGTCTCACTGCCGAAACATGGGAAAACGTTTTTGAAAAAAAAAACCAAATACATTTAGATTCATTCCAAATATCACATACAATAGTTTATTCTTATATTATAAAAAAATCCGTAACAATACCTTCTAAACCGGGATTTTTGGCAGACGCAGACTGTGCAAAAAACAGAGATCTTTTGCTCTTACGTTGTTCACTTTTTTTCCGTTCGTTGGCAGATAAAGAAAAATTAATATCGCGTTCTTTCCATTTTTTGGATCCATGTCTACAAAAAAACCATAATATATATTAATTTCAAATAATATACCACATAAAGGAGAAGAACATCAAAAACTTACAACGTCTCACAAACTTCAACTGGCACAGTATGCCATATCGCGTCGGAATACGGCAATGCCGAAAAATTTTCTGTTCGAAAAAGGAAAACAAAACAAAAAAACGCGATATAAATTCCATACATCATAGATCATATGAAAACGTTTATAATACTCACTATCCGAAATAATGCTTTCACACAATGTTAAACAATATTACCTGCATTACACGACTTCCAACTACTCCTGGATTTTTTTCTTTAAAAGAATAAAAACATCAATAAATACAAATAAATACCATAATCATAGTCTGGATCAAAGTATATCCACAATGTTGACGACAAACACGAAGACTTACACTTCTTCACAATCTTGAATAGGCACCTCAAAATAATCAGCAAACAGGTGTCCATGTGCTGGTCGCAAGCTTTCAGCATATGTATCCACGTGGCAAACATTTATCGGATTGTCGTCCATAACCAACACACCGTTTTCCTCGGTAGACGCAACCAATACATCAACACCCGGTTGACCTTTTTTTGTGACGACATCTGCCGGAACTTGAAGAGCATTACATATAGTTTCTTCCCCATCCTTACGACCATCGAAAGAAACTGGGATTCGCCTACCCTCGCCTCCAACTGGTCGACTGGTTGACGGGGAATCCGTCGGCAACGACATCACCGTTTCTGACGAATGTTCTCCTAAATCGACAATAGGCCTAATCTTCCTTTTTGTAGGTGCTTTTTGTATAATCATATTTTCGGCTCCCACAGCAAGGTTCATCTGTTCTTCCATACCCATCGCAACATAATTCTCAGAACATGCAGCCAAGACATCAACTTCCATTTGGCCTTTAGCGGAAACATTATCTCCCGAAATTTGAACAACGTTACATTTAGTTCCTTCCCCTTGCTGACGAACATTGAGCGAATCTAAAATGGCCCCACTACCGAAACCACCCGTTCCTACAAGCCGTTGTTTTTTTTTTCGGCTGAATGGATAACTCGTCGGATGAAATTTGACCTAAGTGAACAATAGGCCTATCCCTTTTTTTAGATCCCCTATGTCCCACAATTCGCACAGGCAGCAAATTTGCCAAATGAGTTTGAGTAAACTCTTCATTTAAATTTTCAGCATCTGTTATAATTCTTGGTTGCTCTTGCACAAGTAACGCAACACTATCCCCACCAGGTGTGGTAGAAACACCAACATTTGATTGATCTTTTCCATTCGTATTTTGTTCCCGCCTTAACCCCTTAAGCATAAATAAGTCCTTCAAAGGATATTCACCCAAGTCAACAGCTATCCCTGTCGCTGAAATGCCAGGTGTTACATCTCGACTCTGCTCTGTCGACGATCGAGCAAACTCACTTTCAGGAAACTGCCCTGGACTAACAACAGCTGTAGGTTTTTTTTTTTCTCACCATCTACACAACATTTTAGCCAAAAAAAATGCGATCAGATTATAAATATAGGCATATTTCCTGTATTCGTACTTCAACATAACCACACCAACAGGTAAAGAAGAATGATAAAGAATGTATAAACATGATATCAGATAAAACTCCGATAATCTATACAGGTTAAAAACACGTAATAAAACAAGAAAACCCATAATTAGTAACAAAAAGCTGTACAAAAAATAACCTAATCCGTAAATACAGGTAATAACTTCTAAATGTACAAAAACCACTACAAAAACACAACTGCAAAACACCGACATCAACTACTTATCCAAACCAAACATCTACAATTGCCGTGGATTAACAACAACTCTATATTTCATTTTTCTTACCATCTGCACAACATGGCCACTAAAAAAAAATTGATCAAGTTCTAAAATTCAAACAAACACTAACAAATATACACACCAATGAAATCCAAATTGCAATACCAAAAAAAAAAAAAAAACCACAACACAAACCTGTGTATAACTCCAACAGCAAACAGAATAGAAGAACGAAAACACAAATTTGGAAAAATAAATAAAAATTACAGAAAGAGAAAGCAATTATATATAGAATGAGGAAATAGATTAACGGAAAAAACAAAATCGGAAGAGAGAGAAACAGGAAATGAAAACAACCTAAGGGAAAAAAAAAGGCCGCCTATATATAGATAAAAAATGTTTCGGCAAGAGCCCGAATGTAATATGCATGAACAAATCCAAAAAACAAATGCTGAAGGAAATGTTGTATTATTCAAATTGCTACTGTTCAAAATTGGCACTGTTCAATACTGTCAATAAGAGTCTACCGTTGAAATGAATAGCCAATTATGAACAGTAGTGTATTGTGCTTTTCCCTTTTCCTTTTTCGTTACCATCCTTTCTTCGGCACCCAGCCGAAATGAGACTACCATTGGAATCCTCTCTTTTTAAGAGTTAAGAGAAAAATTCACCGGTACTCCCATTGTGAACAGCAGCGAAATCAATTGCCAATTATGAACAACAGCGAAATCAATAGCCAATTATGAACAATAGTGTATTATGCCTTTCCCCTTTCCTTTGTTGTTATCCTCCTTTCTTCGGCACCCAGCCGAACTTATCTGCTGATTTCTTCTACCCTTCCTTTCCGTCTCTTCTTCTTAGCCATCTCTCGATCATCGTCTCCCCAGATTTAGCTAAACCTTTTGCTTTTTTATTCCTTTTCGCATTAACGGCTGCCTAATTCCAACAGTCATCGGTAAATTTGAAATGATATCTTCAATATCTCCCAGTGAATACATAATTTGCCTCTAATAGTCTAATTTTCAGTTTTGCTTCAATTTGTTGTAATATTTGTTAATCGTTAATGTTTTTTCTTTGGTGCGATTTTGCTTGCGGTGTTTGGATTTGCGGTCGCTTCAATGGTGTTGCAGAAACAATTTGTAAATGTACAAAAACCACTACAAAAACACAGCTGCAAACCCCCGACATCAACTACTTATCCAAACCACACATCTACAACTGCCGTGGATTAATAACAACTCTATATTTCATTTTTCTTACCATCTACACAACGCGGACGCCAAGAAAAATTTGATCAAGTTATAAACTGTTAAGATTATGTTATGATTTGATGGGTTGACATTTTTAATAGTGAATAAAACAATTGTGTTATCAGAACTAAACAAAAGAATTGAAAACAAAACACAACACACATAACCCAAATTTTCATCTGCATACAACAAAACAAAAGCATCGATACCTATAATTCCACATAACCGAACAAAAACAAACAAAAATATAAAAGACCAAAACACAAATATAAATTAACACAACATAATACACCAATCTAAATGATAATCGATTTAAATCATAACACAAACCAAAAAAAATACTATTTGCCGAACAAAGTAAACAAATACAGAGAAACAGGAAATAGGAAGAACATAAAAACAAAGTAATAAACCCCAATGTCAAACAAACAAAAACAATGCAAACGCAAAGACCATGAACAATACAAATAGATAAACAAATTCAATCCAACTGAACGGAAAGAACAAAAAATCACCGAAACCTCCAATCCCAGAAATTTCGAACAAACACTAACAAATATACACAACAATGAAATCCAAATTACAACACCCAAAAAAAAAAAACCAAAACACAAACCTTTATATAATTCCAATAGCAAACGGAATAAAAGAACGGAAACACAAATTTGGAAAAATAAATCAAAATTATAGAAAGAGAAGGCAGTTATATATAGAATGAGGAAATTGAACAACGGAAAAACACAATCGTAAGAGACAGAAACAGGAAATGAAAAGAACCTAAGGGAAAACCAAAAGAAGCTGCCTAGATATAAAAAGATAATGTTTCGGAAAAAGCCCGAATGTAATATAGAAGTACAAATCCGAGAAACAAATGCTGAAGCAAATGTTGTACTGTTCAAAATGATACTGATCAAAATTGGCACTGTTCAAAATAGGAAATTTGAAATGCGTTATTGTTCATAGAAATATACGTGCCACTATATCTGGCCTATCCTGAGCTTTCTCTCCAGGTTATAATTCAAACTTTATTTTGGCCCAATTTGCATTACATGTCATAGTAATAAACAAATCCGGTTTCCCATATCTTTGAACTAATACCATTACATTTAGATAACGACGTTTTAGAACCCTAGGACACCCAATGAACGACGCAGGTAAAACAACAAGATATCCAATCTTCGAAGCATCTGCCTCTCCACGTGTCACACTATCAAGGATACCCTGATAAAGATAAGGTGTAATGATTTCTTAATTGTTCCGCAAATAATCGAGTCTTGAATTTTCGATCTTCACATACATGTCCAAAACAAATTGCTGAGAACATCTTCCACTTCTAAGGAGCATATTTAAAGGCCTCATTTGCAATATGTAGGCATAGTATTCTGTTGGAGAGATATACTTATCAGCTATTGTCCCGTGTTTAACGGTCCCTATACTGTGCCAAAAATAAATAAGAAAACACATTAAATTGCCCAGCATAATAAATAGTTTAAGACAAATACGAACTAATATGTACAATTGCCGTAGATTAACAACAATTTTATATTTCATTTTTCTTACCATATGCATAACGTGGCCGCCAAGGAAAAATTAATCAAGTTCTAAAATTCGAACAAAGACTAACAAATATACACAACAACGAAATCCAAATTGCAATACCAAAAAAAAAAAAAAAACCACAACACAAACCTGTATATAACTCCAATAGCAAACGGAATAGGAGAACAAAAAAAACAAATTTAGAAAAATAAATCAAAATTATACAAAGAAAAGGCATTTACACATAGAATGAGGAAATAGATGAACGGAAAAACAAAATCGGAAGAGAGAGAAACAGGAAATGAAAACAACCTAAGGGAAAACAAAAAAAAGCCGCCTATATATAGAAAGAGAATGTTTCGGCAAAAAGCCCAATGTAAAAGAGAAGGGCAAATCCGGAAAACAAATGCCGAAGAAAATGTTATACTATTTAAACTGCTACTGTTCAAAATCGGCACTATCCATTACCGTCAATAATGAGTCTACCGGTGAACTCCTCTCTTTTTAAGAGTTAATATAGAAGTTCACCGGTATTCCCATTGTGAACAGCAGCGAAATCAATTGCCAATTATGCACAGCAGCGAAATCAATTGCCAATTATGAACAGTAGAGTATTGTGCTTTTCCCCTTTCCTTTGTCCTTATCCTCCGTCCTTCGGCACCAAGCCGAACTTTTATTCCTATTTCTTCTATCCTTCCTTTCTCTCTCTTCTTCCAGGCCATCTCGAAAAAGAATGTTTCGACAAAAGGCCGAATGTAAGAGAGAAGGACAAATCCGAAAAACAACTGCTGGAGCAAATGTTGTACTGTTTAAATTGCTACCGTTCCAAATTGGCACTATTCATTACTGTCAATAATGAGTCTACCGGTGAACTCCTCTCTTTGTAAGAGTTAAAAGAGAATTTCACCGCTACTCTCATTGTGAACAACAGCGAAATCAATTGCCAATTATGAACATTAGAGTATTATGCTTTTCCCCTTTACTTTGTCCTTATCCTCCTTTCTTCGGCACCCAGCCGAACTATTCTTCCTATTTCTTCTATCCTTCCTTTTTCTAGACCTTGTGCTGTCTTTTTCTTTTTCGCATTAATGGATGCCTAATTCCAACAGTGACAGGTAGCAATTTGAACAATACAACATTTGCTTCAGCACCCAGCCGAACGTTTCTTCCTATTGCTTCTGTAGAAAATGTTTCGGCAAAAGGCCAAATGTAAGAGAGAAGAACAAATCCGAAAAAACAGATGCTGAAGCAAATGTTATACTGTTGAAATTGCTACTGTTCCTAATTGGCACTGTTCAATACTGTCAATAATGAGTCTACCGGTGAACTCCGCTCTTTTTAAGAATTAAGAGAGAAGTTCACCGGTACTCCCATTGTAAACAGCAGCGAAATTAATTGCCAATTATGAACAGCAGCGAAATCAATTGCCAATTATGAACAGTAGAGTATTGTGCTTTTCCCCTTTCCATTTCCTTGTCCTCCTTCCTTCGGCACCCAGTCGAACTTTTCTTCCTATTTCTTCTATCCTTCCTTTCCCTCTCTTCTTCTTGGCCATCTCGAAAGAGATTGTTTCGACAAAAGGCCGAATGTAAGAGACAAGGACAAATCCAAAAAACAAATGCTGAAGCAAATGTTGTACTGTTCAAATTGCTACCGTTCCAAATTGGCATTGTTCAATACTGTCAATAATGAGTCTACCAGTGAACTCCTCTCTTTGCAGGAGTTAAGAGAGAAGTTAACCGCTACACTCCTTGTGAACAACAACGAAATCAATTGCCAACTATGAACAGCAGCGAAATCAATTGCCAATTATGAATAGTAGAGTATTGTGCTTTTCCCCTTTCCTTTGTCCTTATCCTCCTTTCTTCGGCACCCAGCCGAACTTTTCTTCCTATTTCTCCTGTCCTTCCTTTCTCTCTCTTCTTCTTGGCCATCTCTCGATCTTCGTCTCCCCAGATTTAGCTAAACTTTTCGCTTTCTTTTTCTTTTTCACATTAATGGATGCCTAATTCCAATAGTGACCGATAAATTCGAAACGATATCTTCAATATCTTCGAGCGAATTCCTAGTTTCCTTCTAATAGTTTGATTTTGAGTTTTGCTTCAATTTGTTGTTTGTTGTAATATTTGTTGGTCGTTAATGTTTTTTCTTTGGTGTGAAAAAACAAAATAAAAGACCAAAACACAAATATAAATCAACACAACACAACACACCAATCTAAATGATAATCGCTTTAAATCACAACGCAAACCAAAAGAAATGCTATTTTCCAAACAAAGTAAACAAATACAGAGAAACACAACACAATACACCAATCTAAAATGCTAATCGATTGAAATCACAACACAGACCAAAAAAAAGTACTATTTGCCAAACAAAGTAAACAAATACAGAGAAACATGAAACACAAAAAACAAAAAAAAACAAGATAATAAACCCCAATGCCAAACAAACCAAAACAATGCAAACGCAAAGGCCATGAACAATAAAAATAGACAAACAAATTCAATCCAACTGAACAGAAATAACAAAAAATCACCAAAAACCAAAAAAAATACTATTTGCCAAACAAAGTAAACAAATACAGAGAAACACAACACAATACACCAATCTAAAATGATAATCGATTTAAATCACAACACAGACCAAAAAAATTACTATTTGCCAAACAAAGTAAACAAATACAGAGAAACAGGAAATACAAAGAACAAAAAAAACACGATAATAAACCCCAATGCCAAACAAACCAAAACAATGCAAACACAAAGGCCATGAACAATAAAAATAGACAAACAAATTCAATCCAACTGAACAGAAATAACAAAAAATCACCGAAACCTCCAATCCCAGAAAATTCGAACAAACACTTACAAATATACAGAACAATGAAATCCAAAATGCAATACCAGAAACAAAAAAACCACAACACAAACCTGTATATAACTCCAACGGGAAACAGAATAGAAGAACGAAAACACAAATTTGAAAAAACACAACACAAACCTGTATATAACTCCAACGGGAAACAGAATAGAAGAACGAAAACACAAATTTGAAAAAATAAATCTAAATTATAGAAAGAGAAGGCAGTTACATATAGAATGAGAAAATAGAAGAACGGAAAAACAAAATCAGAAGAGAGAGAAACAGGAAATGAAATAACCTAAGAGAAAACCCAAAAAAGCCGCCTATATATATAAAGAGAATGTTTCGGAAAAAAGGCCAAATGTAATAGGGAAGTACAAATCCGAAAAACAAATGTTGAAGCAAATGTTGTGCTTTTCAAATTGCTACTGTAGCAAGTGTTGCGCTGTTGAAATTGCTACTGTTCAAAATTGGCACTGTTCAAAATTGGAAATTGAAATAAAAAGGCCAAATGTAATAGGAAAGTACAAATCCGAAAAACAAATGCTGAAGCAAATGTTGTGCTGTTCAAATTGCTACTGTAGCAAGTGTTGCGCTGTTGAAATTGCTACTGTTCAAAATTGGCACTGTTCAAAAATTGGAAATTGAAATAAAAAGGCCAAATGTAATAGGGAAGTACAAATCCGAAAAACAAATGCTGAAGCAAATGTTGTGCTGTTCAAATTGCTACTGTAGCAAGTGTTGCGCTGTTGAAATTGCTACTGTTCAAAATTGGCACTGTTCAAAATTGGAAATTGAAATGCGTTACTGTTCATAATAGGTCTAACGGTGAACTTCTCTCTTTTTAAGAGTTGTAGATAAATGCTTGATCTAACCTTTTATTTCTATATTAAGCTTCTTAAACATCATTTTCCTTATTTTTTTAACATCTTTGCACTTTTTTTTTTAAACTTTTATTATAGTTTCTAAATTAGAATTGAAGATAAGCTAAAAAAAACAAAACCGCGATAGCAGTTCGGAGGAGATTAAAATTCCCTAATTTATACCTAAGTTCCTTTGCTAATCTAATACTCCCACTACTAGAAAAAGGTCAATTTCCGACGGACGTGTTCCGACGGACACAAAAATCCGTCGGAAAAAAAACTTAGTTTCCGACGGATTTTCCATTGGAAAATAATTAATTTCCGACGGATATTAAATCTGTAGGAGATAAATTCCGTCGGAAATTTCCTGCGAAAATTAAACCATTTCCGACAGAATTATGGTTTTTTTAAAATTAAAAAAAAAATTCTAACCCCTAATAAACACGGAACTACCCCCCTCCCCCCTTTCATTTCTCATTTTTCTCTCCTCTCCTCTTCTTCTCTCTGCCTCTCTTTCCCCTCTCTTTCCTCATTTCTCGTTTCTCTGTCCTCTCCTCTTTCTCTGTCCTCTCCTCTTTCCTCTTCTCTTTCTCTCTCCTCTCCTCTCTTCCTTCCTCTTCTGTTTTCTTCTATCTTTCTGTCCTCCTCTTATGTCTTCTTCTTTCTCTTCTCTCTCTCCGTCCATCCTCCTCTTCTGTCCTTCGTCCTCCATTTCTATCTCCGTCAATAACAACAACAACTACCTTCAAGGCTTCAACCGTCAACAACAACAACCACAACCACCGTCAACCAACATCAACACCACCAACAACGGCGTAACAACCATCGTCACCCACTCTCAAGGTTATTATTTTGTAGATCTATTTTTAATTTAGGTTAGATTGAGATCTAGTTAATTTTTAATGTAATTGTAATGTTAATTATAAATTTGATTAGATAATTGTATTTCCTATCATTTTTGTTGTTTAATTTTCGTTTTTTTTTGTTAGATCTACTGATTTTGATTTTTTTTGTGTTGTATTTTTCGATTTTTTTGTGTTAATTTTCATATTTTATTTTTGATTTTTTTTCGATTTTGGTGGTTAATTTTATTTTCGGTTTTTTTTTTTGTGGTGAACGGTGGTCGTGGTGTGAGGTTTGGGCTGGTGGTGGTCATGGTTTGAGGTTGGGGCTGGTGGAGTGGTGGGGGCTGGTGGGGAGTGGTGGGGGCTGGGGGTGGTCATGGTTCGTTTGAGGTTGGGGCTGGAGGAGTGGTGGGGGCCGGTGGGGAGTGGTGGTGGTTAAGGGGAAGGTGAGGCGGTGGGGTGGTGATGGTGTAGGGTGGGGGGCTTTTTTTTTATTTTCTGGGTAAGATTTCCGACGGAATTGTGTTCATCGGAAATTTTCGACGGACTTTTCCGGTGCCGGAAATCCTCTTCCGACGACCTAATTCTGACGGAATTTCCGTCAGAAAAGGTCATTTTTCCTACAAAAGTGCTTCCGACAACCGGTTCGACGGAATTTAGGGTGTTTCCGACGGAATTTAGGGTGTTTCCGACGGAATTCTTCCGTCGAAAATGGCTTATTTTCTAGTAGCGTCCCTCTGTTATGGATTAGTTGCAACAATTGAACTTTGGCAAAATTTGTTAATGATGGATAAAAGTGTAATTTGGTAAAAGTAGGAGAGAGAAATAACATGTGATTAGGAGAAAAGGTAAGAAAAGAAAGGAAAATAAAAAAAAGGGTTTTTCTAAGCTATGCCCCCAAGTTATTAAATTTCTAAGCTGTACCCATACTTTTTCAAAGTTATAAGCCGTGCCCTCCATTATCAACAATATCCTTTGACAGCCATAATCGTTAATGAAAGTTAAGAGGCGTTAATAATTTGACACGTGTCCTGTTCTAATTGGTCAAACACTTTACAAAAAACTAAAAAATCAGAAAATAAAATAATTAAAACTTAATTAAGAATTGATTTGGAAAAAAACCAACCACCCTCCCACCACCACAACCCAGCCCATCAGTCCACTTCATCGCCGCCGGCAATCGACTGTCCACCCTCGCCCAGAAAATTCCTCCCGCCGGCGAGCCTCGCCCTCCTTCCTTCCTTAACACTCAACGAACACAACCACGTGATGCAACCTAGCCTAGTAAACCGAGCAGCCTAGAAAAATTGACCACACAACCATTGCGAAACAGCCAACAATCCCTTCCCCCGCCTCAAAATGACTCTACCTCGTTGTTTCGGGGTGTGGGAAAGGGAGTTGGGGGTTGTTTCGTGGTGGTTTAACGGAGGAATGAGGGTGGTCGGTTGGTTGGGGTTTCGAGAAAGAAGGTGGATGTAGCGGAGGTTAGGGGAAAGGGAGGGGCTCAGGGGTCGATGAGATGGGGAGGTACAGTACCAGCCGACCAGTTTAGGTGGTTAAGGTAGAGTAACTAGCAACGAAAATTAACAAACCCTAATGTCCGTTAATTAATGTTAACGTCAAGGTTATTGCTAATTAAAAAAAGTGAGGTTGAGGGCACAACTTAGACGTTTGAAAAAATATGAACACAGCTTAGAAACCGAAGAAGTTAAGGGGCATAACTTAAAAGTTTTTTTTTTTCTTTTTTTTAATATTTTGATGTTGGGTTGTGTTTTGTTTTTCACATGGTTCTATTTTTTGTTGTTTGTTCAGGTTGTGATTGGAAATGGGGGATAATTTAGTTTTAAGGTTTCAATACAAGGGAAAAGACACAGATGTTGTTGTTGATGATGTAGACAAAGTAAGCCTTTTGTACTTGATTAATGACTTTGGGGAGGCAGCTGGTAAGGAAGAGAACCCTGTTCCTAAGTTCCCAAGTTTCACGTACTTACACAAAATGAAACACGAGCCATTAACCACTTATGTCCATTTGCTTAAGATGTTCTCAGACATACTTAAGAGAGACCTAATCCACATTTGGGTGAGTGAGTTAGACAAACCCTCGCCTGTTGTACAAGCTGCAATTCATTTAAGGGAAGTGAATGAACGAAGTGAGTCAGATAGAATTCCACTTGTAGAACCTGAACACTCCCAAACATCACCCATAACAGAACCAAATGCAAAAAAAAACCCCCTCAAAAACACCAAACACTCACAACACCTAGGAGGAGTCCTAGACTTATGCCCCAAGTAATTGAAATCCACCCTGATTGTACTGCTGTTCAAAGTCAATTCACCCACTCAGTCAACTCTAACATTCCTGACGTTATGTCTGTGATGTTGGGCGTAACATGGCACCACCATCACCTACTGCCATGAATGACATTATTTTTGATAACATGGGAGTATTGGAGAGACATTGAAATTGAACCATTTGAGTCAGGCTTGGAGTCTATGAAGCCAAGGAGGGGCAAGGCATCGGGGAGAGGCAAGGGATCAGGGAGAGGCAGGGGAACAGGGAGTGGTAGAAGATCAGAGAGGAGTTGGGGATTAGTCAAGGGCAGGGGATCAGGGAGAGGGACACAATTGACAAATGAAAGCCCGACCATGATTAGAATTTCCTAATTTAAGAATCGAAAGCTTTCTTAAATGAGGAAATTCATCATCGAGCTTCCATCCAAACCAGTTCAAGAGGAAAGACCTTAATCACTCAATTTCGAGCTAATAGTCATCGCATTTGGAATTTTCATTATTTGTTGTTGATGGGGACCCAAATAGTATATTCAAAGATGTTGCTATTGCGTTGGTATTTGTGATATGTCATCCACAGATGCACCAGCGTCTTTCAGAACATACTTGAATGCTCTCCACATAAGGATTGGGAAGAATTAGCAACTAAGAGAGCTAAATCAAAAGCAGGAATGCAAAAAAAAAAAAAAAAAAAAAAAAAAAAAAAAAAAAAAAAAAAAAAAAAAAAATCTGGTTGTGAGTAGTTTTGAATAAAATGCATTAAATTGTTGTACAAATCAGGCAAACCTGAATCTGCTGATTTGTACAAATCAGGCAAGATAGTTGGAAAAAAAAAAAAAGAACACTGGTCAGCAAGTTTCTCATTCAGTTTCTGATTTATAAGTCATCTACTAATACGAGTACAAACTCGCCGGATGCTAATGCAAGAGTTTTAACAGCAATTACCTGCTGCAAACGCGAGATTGACTAAAGCCAATCTCACAACTGCAACTGGAGAGGGAAAGTAAAACACAGACATGAAATTGAACATAGTAAGCCTTTTAGTTTGGTTTGGGCTTTAACCATCAACTCCAACTCTAGAACCGAATCCAACCAGAGATAGGATTAAAATCAATACAATACTCATCATAATAGAAAAGTATAAAAGTATGATTTATAAAAGAACATCAACATCAATAATTATACAAACTTGCTCCGTTGTTTTATTAAAGAGTAAATTAGAAGAAGATGCAATTTAAGAGACATAAACAATAAGTTTATGCGAAAGAAAAGAGTTGGTTCTGGTTCTAATGAGGAGGAGCAGAAAGGCTGTTGGCATCCAAATAGTTGAGTTTATCCTCCTCCTTGCGCAGGAGTCGTAACCAATGCACGGTGGCGGTAAAACCAGTTCCGAAACAGAGGGCGGAGAGCGAAGCACGTCGAATCCCATGTTAAGCCGCGACAGCAGCACCCCCGGTGGCGAAACTGAAGAACATGGTGTAAAGATCATTCTCCTGACGAATTGAGACGTCTGCAATTTGGTAGGCGACTGCTGCAGCGGCAGCCACAGCGCCAATCCCACCGACCTGGGGTCCCCTGTGGCACGCCAACCTGAAGGCCCTCCTCAAGTTGAAGTTACGCCGCCCCGAATATATTACCCTTCCGAAGTGGTACGCGAAACCGCCCACCGTGCCCAAACTGAATGCCGTTCCAACCTCATCCGCTGTCAGCTGAAACACCGACTCTGCCGGTTTTTCCATTCCTTCATACGCCATTATTAGTAATTCCAACCAACAACCGCTCCCAATCAAACCCAAATTAACCGCAACAAGTACTATTTATTAGGGTGGAATTCACGACTTCTTCCTCAAGTAAATAGGTTGATGCACTTAGGGAGGCCCATTCATCCTTATAATAATAATATATTTTTACCCTTGTTTATCTAGATTCCTTTTATGATAATTTTTCTATTGTTCACTATCTAAATCTATATCTATATCTAATTTGTCTCTCATTGTATCCAATTTGTGAAAATATTATTATCTTTTTTATGGTATAATGATTCATTTAAACAGATATTGCTGCGCAAATAAACAAATTTGGCCCCCTTGATTGCCTTGAGCCTATTAAACGAAACGGTAGAGACTCAAATAAGCTTATCATGGAACTCAATGACATAGAGTATGTGTTTTTCGTTCGATCAAATTTTTAATATTGCAATTTTAAATATATAATTATTACATGTTATAAATGTTTTTTTAAAAAAAAATTTGAAAAAACAAAAAAAATATAAGGAGAAAAACAATCAAGTGCACTCTGAATATTATGCATATAAATTATGCTGAAGAAACTTTAAGGTTTCTGGAGGCAAATAATTCTGGACATGTCATTATTATTATCATGCAATTTGCAAAGATAAATTAAAGAATGGAGAGGTAAGTTCGTTTTCCATATATACTTTTCCCGATAATATTATGCATATAAATTACACTTCAATGTAATCAGGTGAATTAACACTGTCAAACTCATTGTTTTCCACAAAAATATTTTACAACGAAGATATGGAAAAAAACAATTTCTTCAAGAGTAGGTTATTTCATATTATAACTCATATAATAGTTTTAAATTTAAATATACATGAAGGATAACATACTAACTGTGCATAAAATATTGCAGGATTGACAATGAGTTTGGCAATAGTTATATCCCGCAAAGTGCTCCAAAGAGGAATTTCTTCAAAAGTACGACAGAAAATCATTAGACACCTCCCTAGAAGTAGTCATTATTGGATCCTCCTATTACTGAAATACTGAGCCAATATAGCCATCAAATACTAGTAGACCAATATAAATTTTTTGCAAACATATATGTGTAAAAAGACTAACAATACAATAAACATGTATCTTCAAAATTCTTCCTGAGGAATAACATATCAACTCACACAAGGAACAGGGTTTAAATGAACAATGAAGAAAATAACAAAAAGGCAATAAACAAAACTTCCAACTCCTACGCCATTCAACCAACGGTAAAAGGGGCTGTTTCAGAAGATGCGGTATGGCTTGCCCATGCATGGTACTCTTCAAGTATAGGCACCGGACCTGCCAAAACATAAACAATACCAGTAAGTCACTCTGGGTAGGATTCAAACAATGCACACTCTCGCATTGCAATGCAATTGTTATACAACTGAGAAGATGAACAACAAATGACCATATACAACAGTTTCACAAAAACATAGGCATAAAAGACCCACATTTTGCCAATTCTTCTTCAGCAATGAAACAAGAAAGTTGACGCTCATTTGAACGTTTTGGAAAATCTGCTTCTCTTCCATACTAAGGTTACCAACAGCAACTCCCATGCAGAGAACTTTCTTAAGCTGAAACTTGACGGTTGCCTTGATCTCGTTCACTTTGTTCTCCAGGGGTTCCTGGTGGGTGACAAGTGTAGGGAACTTACCTGAAAAGGCAACCCAAATGATACCCATTAGTAAAAGAATTAAGAAAAGAAGAGTATTGCTCACTGCTAAAGGCACACATGACCATCAGGATCTAAAAGATTGTGCATGCTATATGAAGGCGGCCTATGCCGTAGCTACTTGGCTAGTTCTTTAGGAGAGCAGACCAAACTCATAGCACAAGTTCTAAGTCATATAGTCAACATATGATCCTACAAGCATACATCAATAATCAGATCACTATATAGACTTACCAGCATTATTAAGACCGGGACCAAGCAAACGCGGAATCTGCTTAATGACTGCTTCAGAAGCAAGGAAAGCATGGTACTTCTTTGCGAGCTTCTTAACCAATTTCTTGTTCTTGTTGAGCTTCTTCAACGCTTCAACATCCATCCATTCCAAACCTATCAGTGAAACGGCTTACTGTGGGTCATAATTCTTCAGCCCAATCTGGAGCTCCACTGTCTCAGTGAACTTGCGATTCTTCTCCTTGGCATCATTTGCAATACCAGATATAGCTTCCCTCACCGCTTCACTCTGAAGCTTACTGCAACAATGAATAACATATATACAATATAAAACCTTTCAAAAAGCATTTAAATATATAACTAGAAAGTGTGGCAACCAATAAAAATTATCATGCTATATAGTATATACTACATCGGTAATCCGGTACCTATGTTCCAAACAATAAAGCACATTGGATTCTGTTATCAAACCTCGCTAAATTCGACCGTTCAATATTTCGAGTATACCAGACTATATTGAAAGTAAGGGGGAAAAACTAGCTCAATCTATTCCGTTAACCAAGTTCAGGTCTTAGCACATTGAAAATCCATGTCTTAAGTCACAATCAAATTCACATTGCAGAGCTAATAATATTTCCTAGATACCCAAACCATCTTCATATCGATTCACACATCAATTTTTGAGCCCAACAAACAATATTAGAAGATAATTTTGTAAATATATTTTGGTTCATCTTTTCCTAATTATAATTTCTTGATTGATATTCACAAGGCTTTGATAGCCGTATATATAGAATACAAAAGTAACAACTTAAGGAAAATCAGTAGCTTGATCTAGTCCTAGAATTATGGCTAAATTAGTGGAGCTAATATAGAAACATTGACTAAAATATCAAAACAGAAAATTAATAAGGAAAAGATAAACCAAAATATATTTACAAAATTATCTTCTAATAAAAAATACCCACTTCAAAATTTTCATTTCTATCTCAAAAATAAAAAACTAGCAGCACAAAGCCACAAATCAACAACTTTATAGAAAAAAAGCAAACCCCATTTCCCTAATTTATAAACGAACATCAACATCAATAATTATACAAACTTGCTCCATTGTTTTATTAAAAGAAGACGCAATTTAAGAGACATAAACAATAAGTTAGTGTTTGGGTCCAATTTAGTCCAATTGGGCCTAGGCATTAAATGATCCAATTAAAAGTCCAAGGTCAAGGTTCAACTCTCCAATTGTGCTAAAGTCAAAGGTCAGCCCTCAAAGCAAGCCAATTGGGCTAAGGCTCAACTTCTCCATGTATGAAGAGGTATAAAAGCCATCAACATATATACAGATTGATTCATATGGTCACATTCATTCACATATTCTCATAACTCAAGAAAAGCCTCAAGCAACAAATTCTCTTGCATAGTGTTCTCTTTCTACACATTGTACTGACTTTAGCATCGGAGGAGCCTTCCTCGGCAACACCCTCGAGGCTAGTTTACGTGTGTTTACTGTGCAGGAAACCTTCGGCCCAACATAACTTGGACCGAATCTAGTCTTCTCCGTTTCAGCGGACCTTCGGCAAGGTCCCATTGTTTTCACCCGAAACAATTTGGCGCCGTCTGTGGGGAAGACTTTCAAAAATCTTTAAGCCAAATTTCTAACCAAGATCATCTTGCAATTATCTTAGTACCAATGGCTAAGAACCGCAAGAGCAAAAGCCTCCGTCAAGGAGCGGACGAAAAGCCTAAAACCCCTACACCATCACCCTCGCCGGACCGGAACTCTCCCAAGGGTGCCAGCTCGGGGGGAGGATCATACAAGGAGGATTCCCTTTCTCCCGTAATTCATGACTCTCATCATAGGCCGAGTCACTCTCGGTCTAGCAGGGGTGAGTCCGATCATAGGACACATTCAGTGCCCCAAAGCCAACCATCGGCTGTGCGCCCTCATTCCCATACTCGGTCGAGGACCCCTTTGACGGGGCCCAGCTCGGAAGAGGTGGCAAGAGCGCTGGCAGTACTCATGGAGACGATGAGGGCACAAAATATGCCACCACCTCGTGATCGAACTCCTCCGCATACCCGACATCAGCGGAGGAAGTTAGACCATGATGGTGGGAAGCTTCCTTCCTTCCGGGAACTGGAAGAGTGGGAAGAGGATACCTGGAAGAATGAAAAAGAGAGGAAAAAGAACCCTCAATTTTTAAAAGGATCCTCATCCTCACGACCAGAAACGCATAAGAGCAGCAGCTCAGCTTCTCGGCCAGAATCTACTCACCGAGAACCTGAGACGGTTCGCCGAAGCGTCCTCGACCGACTCGGCGGCAAGGAACCGAGTGTGCGCAGTCGCCTCTCGTTCCCTGCAGCCGAGGCCCAGACTTCCCAGCCAGGGACGAAAACCACTCCTACCTCTCTAAGAGGGCGGAGCGCGGTCCCTTCGGCCAGGAACAAGGGCAAGGCCGTTATGCTACCCGCCAGTTCACCATTCGAGCAATGGATACTGGAAGAGCGCGTACCCACGGTTAAAATACCGTCGCACATCACATATGACGGGACCTCGGATCCGAAGGATCACGTGGCCTCGTATGAGACTCATATGCATCTTTGCCCCAGATCCGAAGCGACTTGGTGCAAATATTTCCCAACCACTCTCAAGGGGGTCGCGCAAGCGTAGATCTCCAAGGGAGTAAGGCAAGGCTCCATAACAGGGTGGGATGATTTGTCCACCAAGTTCAGGAGCAAGTTTTCCACGGCAAACCGCCGAGAGAAGACTACTGCAGAGCTCATGAGTCTACAACAGGGGGAAACCAAAAGCCTCCGAGACTATCTGACCCGTTTCAGTAACGAGTCATCCAGCGTCTCTCAGCTGGACCAGGGGCTAGCCGTTTTTGCAATGCAGAATGGCCTTCAGCCCGGAAAGTTCCTAGACTTCATGGTCATGCATACCCCGCAGACCTTGGAGGAAGCTTTGAATGCCTCGGATAAGTTCATCCGAGCCGAAGAATGGAACAAAGCGAAAACCCAACCTCAATTTGGGGGAGGGAAACAAAGACAAATACCCTTGTCTGAAGGCCAAGGCCATAAGGAAAAGGGAAAGTCAAAGGCCTCGGAGCAATCTTCGGCCAGCGACCCAAAGAAGGAAAGATCTGCCTCAAACACAGGCAGATACGAGTCCTACACTCCGCTCTCTCTTCCCCGCGCCAAAATTTACAGCGTGACGAAGGAGGAGCAGAGTTACCGAAAGCCGAGACCACTCCCAGAGTGGTATCAGCGAAAAAATAAAAATCAATGGTGCGAGTTCCACGAGTCTTCGGGACACAACACTGAGGAGTGTATCCAACTGAAGGACCAGATAGAGGACATGGTCCGGAAGGGATACTTGAAAAAATACATCGCGGATCACCGCGAGAAAAAAGAATCCGAGAAGTCAGCAAAGGACTCTCGGCAAGACCTCGACTTCCCCCGGAAGAACAGTAAAAAGCCGGAGGGGAAAATCTCTCCGATCAATGTTATCTCGGCAGGAATATACTCTCGGAGGGAGCACAAGCGACACCTTAGAGCTTTGACTCACCAGGTGAACAACGCTGACATTCAATCTCCCCAGTCGCCGGTGCCGAACATGACGTTCACAGCCGCCGACTGCCGGGGGATAGCGTTCCCTCACGAGGATCCGTTGGTAATCATCGCCACGGTGGCCAACCACGACGTCAGTAAGGTCCTTGTTGACGGTGGCAGCGGAGCAAACATTCTGTTCCGAAAGGCCTACAATCAAATCAAGCTGAAGCCCAAGCACCTTACGCCGGTACCCTACCCGGTATCCGGGTTCAACGGGGCTTCAACTTATCCAGATGGGAAGGTGACACTTCCTGTCACCATCGGCTGCGATGAGGCAGCCAGGAACGTCATGATTGATTTTTTTGTCATTGACGCTCCTTCAGTGTACAACGTGATTTTGGGGAGACCCATAATTCATGAGATCCAAGGGGTCGTCTCAACTTATCATCAGCTGATGATTTACGTCTCAGACGCCAGCTTCCCCGAAAGGATACAGGGCAACCAAAAGGACGCCCGAAGGTGCAACTACCTCAAGCCATCCAGTAGTCGCCCAGACGACGACAAGGATGAGGAGGAGAAAGAAAAAGAAAGAGAGCCAAGCACCAAAAAGACGAAAGTCCTAAGTGCTTCGGCTCAAGGATCTGAACCCAGATAAAGTGCCCGAAAGGGAAAAGGCTAGCTCTTCAGCTGAGCCGCAACACTTAGAGAGCCAGCCGAAGAACAAAAAGACTGGGACACCTGCTGACATTGGCAGCAGGCCAGATTATGAGGAGTCCAGTCCATCAGCAATGGACATGGACCAACAGACTGAAACAGTTGAGCTGGCCGAAGGAGACGTTGAGAAATGTAAAACAATCGGGATGGACCTTGATCCGAACACCCGTTGTGAACTTATTCAGCTCCTTCGGGACAACAGAGATGTGTTTGCTTTCTCGGCAGCTGATATGCCCGGGATAAGTTCAGACCTCATCTCCCATAAGCTTAATGTTGACCCAACGTGTCGACCAGTTAAGCAAAAGAAGCGGAATTACTCCGCTAATAAGAACCGAGACATCGCAGCCGAGGTCAAAAAATTGCTGGAGGCAGGATTCATCGAACCTTGCCAATATCCAGAATGGCTGGCAAATGTGGTGATGGTTCAGAAGCCCAATGGTACCTGGAGGATGTGCGTTGACTTCACGGACCTAAATAAGGCTTGTCCGAAGGATTTCTATCCCTTGCCGAGGATCGATTAGCTAGTCGATTCGACAAGTGGCCATGCCTTGCTTAGTTTCATGGACGCATTCTCGGGGTATCATCAGATCTTCATGCACCCCGACGATCGAGCAAAGACAGCATTCGTCACGAACGCTGGGGTGTACAATTACAAAATGATGCCCTTCGGATTGAAAAATGCGGGGGCAACCTTTCAAAGGCTGGTGGATCAAGTTTTTGCCGATCAAAAGGGCCGAAACATGGAAGTCTATGTCGACGATTCGATCGTCAAAAGCAAAAAACCTGAGGACCATGTTAAGGACCTGGCTGAAACTTTCGCCACCTTAAGAAAGCATCAAATGAAGCTGAATCCGAAGAAGTGTGTCTTCGACGTGAAGTCAGGGAAATTCCTTGGGATCATAGTCAGCAAAGGGGGATTGATGCCAATCCCTCCAAAGTCAAAGCGGCGCTCGACCTTCCTCAGCCGAAAACAAAGCGGGATGTTCAGCGGCTCACCGGAACAATGGCAGCCCTTTCGAGGTTCATTTCCAGAGCTTCGGATAAGGGGTTACCTTTCTTCAAAGCCCTGAAACTCCCGAAAACAAAAGAGCTCGTTTGGGAGGAAGAGCAGAAAGACGCCTTTAAGCAGCTTCGGGAGCATCTGGCTCAACTCCCAACGCTGGCTAGCCCAGCTGAAGGAGAAACTTTGTACCTGTATGTGGCCGTTAGCCCGGCCACCATCAGCGCAGTATTGCTGAAGGAAGAAAGTAAAAGTCAGCAACCGATCTACTTCGTCAGTCATACACTAACGGATGCCGAGACTCGCTACCCTCTTCTTGAGAAAGTCGCTTTCGCGGTAGTAGTAGCTGCTCGGAAGCTGAGGCCCTATTTTGATTGCCATCAGATAGTGGTCTTAACTGATCAGCCGTTGGAAAAAGTTCTCGGCAAGGTTGAAAAATCTGGTAGGCTAGCCAAGTGGGCTTTTGAGCTCACCGAATTCAGCATCAGCTACCGTCCGAGGGCTGCCATTAAGGCACAGGCTCTAGCGGATTTCTTGGCCGAATGCTCATACCAAGAAGCGCTAGACAGTGAAAAGAAAGTCTGGACCGTGTTTACGGATGGATCTTCCACCGAAAGCGGTTCGGGGGCAGGAGTAGTGATAACTTCTCCCGAAGGCAAATCCTTTGAGTATGCACTAAAGTTTTCTTTTAAGGCCTCGAACAATGAAGCCGAATATGAGGCAGCAATCGCCGACCTAGAATTGTGCATCTCCCTGGAAGCCGATCATGTCTGCCTAAAAAAGACTCTCAGCTAGTTGCATATCAGATCAGTGGCAGCTACGAGGCCAAAGAGCCCTCCATGATAGCTTATCTTGCCAAGATCAAATCAGTCATTGCAGAGCTGAAAACTTTTGAGGTTCAGCTGATCCCAAGGGGTCAGAATACTCAAGTCGATGCACTCTCCAAACTTGCCAGTTCATCTCTTACCGAGCTGAACAGATCTGTATATGTAGAAGTGCGTCGAGAGAGAAGTGTCGACGAAGCACCTGAAGTGTGCTGCGCTGACCCAGAGCCTAGTTGGATGGACCCCATCCTAGCTTTCAAGCTTCGGGGAGAAACTCCCGAAGATAAAGCTTTGGCCTCCAAGATGAAGAGAACCAGCTCTAGGTTCATTGTCTTCAGGGGGGAACTTCTGAAAAAGTCCTTCTCAGCCCCATTGCTGAAATGCGTGGGACCAGCAGATGCAGATTATATCCTACGGGAGATTCACCTCGGCATCTGTGGGAACCACATTGGGGGAAGAACCTTAGCCCACAAGGCATTGAGGGCTGGATATTACTGGCCCACCATGATCGCAGATGCTAAGGAGCTGGTTCGGAAATGCGAAAAATGTCAAAAATACGCTCCAGTTATCCATCAGCCAGCAAGGGATCTTCAGCCGATCCTTAATCTACTCCCGTTTGCCCAATGGGGACTGGATATACTGGGACCATTTCCAGAGGCTGTGTACCAGAAAAAATGGCTGATAGTTGGAGTTGACTACTTCAGTAAATGGATCGAGGCCGAAGCAGCCTCGAACATTACAGAGCAAACTGTCAGAAAATTTATCTGGCAGAATATCATCACTCGCTTTGGCATCCCGAGAGTATTTGTCTTCGATCATGGGAGGCAATTTGATAACTTACCGCTGAAGCGGTATACAGATCAGTTCGGCATCAAACTGGCATATTCAGCGGTATGCCACCCGCAAAGTAACGGACAAGCCGAAGCTGCAAATAAACAGATCTTAAATGCCCTCAAGAAGAGGGTGGAAGATCAAAAGTCCAAGTGGCTGGAGGAGCTCCCTGGAACCCTTTGGTCCCTTCGGACAACTGAAAAAGAGGCAACGGGCCATTCACCTTTTGAACTGGTGTATGGTGCCGAAGCCGTCCTTCCAGTGGAAATTGGCTCTGAGAGCCTTCGAGTGCACCACTTCTCGGCTGAGAATGATCGACTGATGAGGGAATCTCTCGATTTCCTCGACGAAGTAAGAGACTCAGCCCGAGATAGAATGGCCGCTTATAAGCAGAGAATCAGCAAATTTTATAACCGAAGGGTCCATGCAAGGCCTCTCAAAATTGGAGACCTTGTCCTTCGGAATGCTGCTGCAGTTCAGAAAGGCCGAATCCATGGGAAACTCTCAGCTGCATGGGAAGGACCTTATGAAATCTATGATGAACTTCAGCCAGGGACATACCGACTTCGGCAGTTGGATGGAACTGAGTTGAAAAATCACTGGAACGCTGATGTACTGAAAAAATATCATGTGTAAACCCTTCGGGGCAGAACAATCTTTGTAAGTACATTTTGAATTAATGAAAGGCCTTGGAGCCGCCATTTAAATAAATGTTTACAACTTTTTATCCTTTCAAAGTTTACTTCGTTCTATCTACTCTTTAAGGGTTTTTTTTATTCAGCCTCGTCTGAAACCTTCGCCTTCGGGTAACTGGGTTTCAGATTGCTGACAAAACTCGTCTTTTTAAAGAACACTGGTCTTTCAGCTGAAGTCCAACTTCAGTAAGACTTGTTCTCCAAAGACATGAGTCCATGGACAATTCTGGGATATTGCCTTAACTGAGCCTTGTATCCCAGAGAGCCATTATCCGAAACATTGCCTTAAGTTGGCCCTGTGTTTCGGGTATCCATTTTTCAAAGATAGACAGAAAATCAAGGATAACAGCAACAGTTGAAAATTGTTTATTTAGCCTCGTCTGAAACCTTCGCCTTCGGGTAACTGGGTTTCAGATTGCTGACAAAACTCGTCTTTTTAGAGAACACTGGTCTTTCAGCTGAAGTCCAACTTCAGTAAGACTTGTTCTCCAAAGACGAGTCCATGGACAATTCTGGGATATTGCCTTAACTGAGCCTTGTATCCCAGAAAGCTATTATCCGAAACATTGCCTTCAGTTGGCCCTGTGTTTCGGATATCCATTTTTTAAAGAACTCTAGTGTTTCAGCTGAAGTCAAGCTTCAGTAAGATTTGTTCTCCAAAGGCGTTATCCGAAGCATTGCCTTCAGTTAGCCCTATGTTTCGAATACCCATTTTGAAGAAATAAAGAAATTGTTTATTCAGCTGAAGCCATACTTCAATTTCTGGGGGGCAAGAAGCACTATCAGTGCAAGTTTATGTTCAGCAGAATTGAAGAATCAGTAAAGCATTCAAAAACAAAGCAGCTGAAGAAAAGAGCATCAAATTAATAATTTATGCTCAGAAATTGAGCAACAAGTTCAATTAAACTGTATCGGCAGCCGCCCACAAGCGGAAAATAACAGCTGCCGAAATACGTACATAAGCAAAAAAATAAACTGTTGTACGACAAGGCAAGCTGAAGCAAAAAACAAGGCAAAAAATTCAGAAAGCGGCAAGTCTAAAGTTAAGCGCATGATGAACCGCAAGATTCTGAAGACGACTGCCCGAGTTCCTATGCTTCAGCCCGAGGATCAGACTGATCAGCATTGTTGAGCCCCATGGTGGCCTCAGCCCCAGCAGCAGAAGAAGCAGGCTTTGCACTCTGCCGAGCCTCCCTTTCCCTCTGTTCAGCCTCCAACTCCATTCTCTCAGCTTCTTCTTCGGCTTCCTCAGCCTTAAGAATTTCAGCTTCGACTGGAGTTGCATACTTCATATGAGGGTCTTCGGGATTCTGGACCCATTCAGCACATTTGGACCAGTCCAGCTTCGGCTCAGCATGAAGGCAGACTCTTCGGCATACTCTGAACCCGTTTCTGAAACCCATTTCATATTCTTCCTGGGTATAGACACGGACTTTGAGTAGAGCCTCGACATCAGCCAGCTTCTTCTGGGTCTCCTCCAAGTCTTCCTTGGATTTCTTCAGCTCATCGGCGAGCTTGGAGGAGGAACCTTTCAGCTCATTCAGCTCCTGCTGAACTTGGGAAGCCTTTGTCTGAGCCTGGGCCATTTCCACTTTTTTGGCCATCAGTTGATCCTCAGCCTCATGGAGTTTAGCTCTTTGAACTCCAGCAGCAGCCTCTGAGAGTTGGACATCCCTTGCTTGGAGCAACTCTTCAGCAGCCATTCTGCTGGCTTCAAGAGCTTCTAGCCGTTGCTGCACTTCAGCTTGTGCAGCAACTCCTTCCTGAATACGGCTCTCAACGACAGCCTTGAATTTGGAGACGTCCACTCCCATGTGCTCCTAGAGGAATTTTTCCCCTTCCATCAGTGGGGGAAAAACTTCCTTCTCCATAGCGTCACAGAAGGTTTTGAGGGCTTCAGCAGCTTTTTTCTCGTACTCCTCACCCTTCTGCTGCTTCTCTTCAGCTGCTGCTTGCTTCAGCTTAGCAAGCTTTAATTCCTCTTCGGCTACCTTCTTGTCGTGCTCGGCAGCGTCTACCCTATCTTGTAGGGTATCTATCAGCTCTACAGTAAGAGTCTGATTGTGCACGAACTGAAAACAGGAGCACAAGTTAAAAAAAAATAAAAATAAAAATAGAGCTGAATTTTAGAGGAAATAAATGCAAGGAAAATCACCTGCATCATCAGCAGTTGGTTAGACCTGGCTGGGTCAGGAACTGATCTGCTGGATTCGCCCATCCCAGCAGTGGCCTTCAGCGACCAGATTCTTGCCCTATCTACTTCGGACATGCCAGCAAAATCGCCGAAGTAGGCTGCAGCACCTTCTCGGTTCTGACCCCATATGAGGTCCCAGATGTGATCTGGGATTGGAATTCGGGGGGCCGAGAAACGCATCTCTCCAGATTGCAGAGTCTGGAAGGAAGGAAAGGATGATGACGGAGCTTCTTTAGCTTTGGATGGCTCAGCATCATCCTTCTCAGAAGCGTCAATTACTATGACCTCTTCTTCTTCAGAGGTGAGGACGAAAGCCTCAACCTCTCTTGCAATGTCTTCCGTGAAACCCTCAGCACTGGGCATCACGGCATCCTTATTTTTGTGCTCAGCAGCACTCTCCTGAACTTCTTCTTGGACCCCTCCCTTAGATTCGGGAGTTTTCTGATCCACCTCCATATCAGGAGGTGGCAGAGGGGTCTTTTGAGGTGATTAAGGTTGTGGCCGGGGAACCCTCGGCGATCCATTGCCTTCCTCGGGTTCCCTTATTTCAACGCCGATGGTCAACGGCCTCCGCTGAAAGTCATGAGGGCCGATGATGGCCATTCTTCGGCGCCTTTTTCTGAAGGGGCTGCTCGTCCATGTCTGAGTCTGAAGACTCTTCTTGTATTTGGTCTTCGGGACGAACAAGGGCTTTCCCTTCTCTGTGTCTGTTACTCTCTTCAGACTGTAACAGACAGGGGGAGGAAGAATGTGAGTACAAAAAAAAAAAAAAAAAAAAAAAAAGAAAGACAAAGTTAAGTCTGAAAGCTCACCGAGGTCTTCAGCAAAGCCTCGTCTTCTTCAGCTGCCCTAGCTGCAACTTCTTCTTCAGCAGCTCTGGAGGACCCTTCTCCTCCTTCGCAATCTTCGAGAACCCGTGCAACCTCTTCGGCGTACGGACAGCTTTAGCTTCTTCGTCCAGCAGCTGAAACCAGGGGTCTCTCTTCTTCCACCAAGGCTTCTGCCTCTGATACAGAGAAACAGCCTCAATTTGGAAGTGGGAAGAGTCTAGATGAACTTCCCTATGCCTCGGTTCAGTGATAGACGGGGCCCGATCAGTTACAACTCGTTCTCGTTGACACCAAGACGAGCGTAGTTAATGCCGACGTTGGTCTCGTCCCGCTCTGAAAAAGAAAAGGGGAAAGGTCAGTTCAGTTAGGTTGGCACAGCATAAAAAAGCGAAGTGAGGAGAAAAAGAGATAATTAAAAAGCCTCGGCCCCAACCGAAGAAGCTTACCATCCTTAAACTTTCGGCTGAGGCCAACAGCTGCTAGCATGTTCTCTTGGAAAACATAATGCGTATCGGGGAGCCAAGTCTCCGGGATATGCTGCATTCGGCCGCTGCCCCCCCGGTTCGGCAGCTTGCCGAAGATGTTCTGTTGATCAAAGTTCGGATCTGGCCCGTTATCTGCGGGGGGACCTAGACTTCCCATGTCGGGATCAGGCTCAGCAAGGTACCGGGGAGCGCTGAAGACGCAAAGGGTGGCCCGGATCCGTGGGTGCCCTAACCCAAATCTATTGACCTCTCCAGTCCTTGTCTGAAGAGTCGTTCGGCCACATGGTTAGGTATTGGGGCCGAGACTCAATCTGGTACCACCCAGAACCATGGCTTCCGTGCCCACTTTGAATATTTGGCACTAGCCGATGAAGCTTTTTGAAGCAGTGCAGGTTCGACACATACTTGAAGAACTTGCAAACCCATAAGTATGTCATCACCCTTCGGATGCTGGTAGGAGTTAGATGACATAGGGAGATATTGTAATGGATCAGCAAGTCTCGGACGAATACGTCCAAAGGGAACCTCAACCCGTACTGAAGCTGTCTTGTGTACACCCCCACATACCCCGGGGGTGGACGATGGATTCTATCGGATGCCGCGGGCATTCGGCACCAATACCCATCAGCTTCAAAAATACCGTAATGCAACTCAATTTGCTCGGCAAACCGATATTGTTCGGCATTCTCCACCCACCATGAGTAGGGGCGGTTCTTTATCATGGCCGAAGCTACTTCGGCATTCTCCCACTCTGAAAACCCGGGGAGGATATCCCAAAGGACAGCGGGAACTTCATCGTCCCGTCCATAAGCGCTCGGCCCCTCCGTTCTCTGAGGAGGAGCCGAGGAAATTGGAGTCGCCCTAATCCCTTCAGCAGGGTCAGACTCTGGCCTTTGTCCATTCCAGGTCCCAATCCTGTTCCTAGGATCGGGAATTGGCCTTGCTCTTCTTGGAGCACGGGCTCTACCTCTAACTCCTCTTACCATTGATTATTTCGAAGAAAAAAGTCGAAAAAAAGGGAAGGAGTTCGAATTCGAAGAAAAATAAACTGAAATCAAAGGAATTTACCTTAATCTGAAGCGAAAGTTGCCGATTTACGAGTTCGTAGTGGCAAGCCTCAGTTTCTAAGCTTAATGCTCGGGGAATTTGCGAAGTTTTGATGCGGGTTCTTGGGTTCTCTCGAGAATTCTGGGTTTGTGTTGGTGAATAAGTGAGGAGAGATGACGCGCTTCTGATTATATCTCCAGAAATGGGAATACGGGGAGTCTGCGTTTCAATTTCTCTTAAATACCCCACTAAGTAACCGTTAAACAACACGACCTTGCGATTAAACTGCCCATTATCCGTCCAACTTCCACAATCATCCGCCTTAACCGTTGTTATCTCATTAATTACGGTTTAAATTCAAATTTTTGGATTAATTAAATCATTCACTTCCCTCCTTTTCTGAATTAAATCAAACCCGACCCGTCATCCTTCCAAATCGGGTCTGGGGGGCAAGTTGTTTGGGTCCAATTTAGTCCAATTGGGCCTAGGCATTAAATGATCCAATTAAAAGCCCAAGGTCAAGGTTCAACTCTCCAATTGTGCTAAAGTCAAAGGTCAGCCCTCAAAGCAAGCCAATTGGGATAAGGCCCAACTTCTCCATGTATGAAGAGGTATAAAAGCCATCAATATTACATTTTTACATGGATTCACATTCATTCATATACTCTCATATATTCTCATATACTCAAGCAAAGCCTCAAGCAACTAATTCTCTTGCATAGTGTTCTCTTTCTACACATTGTACTGACTTTAGCATCGGAGGGGCCTTCCTCGGCAACACCCCCGAGGCTAGTTTACGTGTATTTACTGTGCAGGAAACCTTCGGCCCAACATTACTTGGACCGAATCAAGTCTTCTCCGTTTCAGCGGACCTTCGACAAGGTCCCATTGTTTTCATCCGAAACAATACATATATGAACTTATTCAAAGAAAAGGCACCCATATTATAAAAAAATCAGGAGTATCATCGAGAAATACATTAACCTTACAAATTTCCAAAAATTCTTAAAATCGAGTGGCATAATTTTGTCTTTGCATTGCCTCGACTAATATGTCACTCGTGTGCACAATGTTGTGTAAAATAATAATCCGCACGTTGCAACCTAAGCTAGATGAGGGATGAGGGCAGCCCATCCACAGCCTTACATACTTGACTAAGTTGAGCATTACCACTAATAGTTCGTACAACACCCTTTATCAAAAGAGCCACTCAATTCTTGTTGTTGTCCATTCTCTATGCACCTTATATTTAGCATCCTCTAGATTTCGACCATAATTATTACAGATAGAGTACTTGTATAATTGATAAAAATAGAGTAACAAAAGGCAATAATTAAGATTTGTTTCGAGCGTGTTTTAGCTCCAAGCTCGCCTAAAACAATTATATTAACAGAACCACTACACTAAATTCGTCAAATATTCTGTATTTAATTAAGTGGCCCCATCATACGAAGTCACGGATTTTTTTATTAGTGTGCTCTTTACTATATTTATCATAATTATGAAAAATAATAAATATAACTAAAGTAATAACCGTTGACATCATCACTGTATCACTGTTCAAGTGTCAACTTCTCATACAAAAATTTTCCTTCAAAACTTTTGGTGACATCATTTTTTTTTCAAGACAAATAAAGGTTTGAAATTGGTAGATTAATTGCGTATTTCCTAAAATATTTTATGATTGAATTGACTAACTACACATTTTCCCGTGGATTAAAAATAATAACTCCGTATAAAAATTGGTGGCTGGACTATTTCATTTTTTAGAAACTTTTTATCTCCTCCTATAGCTACTCTATACATTTATAGTGAATTGTATTTTTTTGGGATTTTCATTCTTTATTATCTTAATTTTGTTTAATGAAAGATAAACCAATAAATTAATGTTAACATGCATCTTAGAAATAAGTTTAAATTTTATTTAAATTATAAAGTATATAGTATATAATACTCTGTATTTAACGTCATATATTTTGTCATAGCTCGATTATCAAATATGACCACACGATTTATTATATTTTTTTCAAATAGTATCACATACAAATACGCAAAAAAAATTATTGTTTAAATCGTGCATCGCACGGGATTAACCTAACATTAACAATATTTTTTCAGGACATATAGTACATTCATAAATATACGAGTAGTTATGATTTTAAATAGGGAGTAGATTTTTTAAATAGAGAATACAGTACACAATCTCTATTCTATAAGCTACCTTTTGAACAATTAGAAAGTCCCCCTATAATACCTTAAACGCCCTTCTTTTTAAGCACGCATGCACTCCTTTAACAAAATAATATTGTCGACATGCTTATTTAAAAAAAAATAAAAAAAATAAATAAATAAAAAATTGAAGGATGTGGCTATCCTAGTTATTGCCATTTTTGTAGGATCTCGATTAGATAATTTATAATTGACCAAAATTTCCTTCTACATTATCAAAATTTAACAACTTAATTACATGAACTAAATACTAACTTTTATTAAGTCTCTTACTCTTGATGAAATAATCTCCCTCGAAAGAAAGGGCACTCTCTCTCGAGAGAAAGAGCTTTCTCTATCCTTGTGATAGAACTCTACCGGATTCCGGTAGTTTTGCTGCTTTGATTTCTGTATAATCTTGATGGCGGAGGAAATTGTGAACCTCTACTCTCGGCTTTGTGTTCGAGAGGAGGAGAAGAAATCGATTGACCTAGGAGCCCTAATGAGCGGTGAGGAGGAGAATAATCTGTCACTAATGCTTGTTGGGAAACTACTCACTCACAGGTCCTATAACGTTGAGGCTTTCAAGAAGACAATCACTAGCATCTGGTCTCCGATTCATGGTTTGGCAATTAGGGTTCTTAGCCCTAATCTCTACGCTTTCCAATTCTTTCATTGGAAAGATCTCGATAAGGTGTTATGAGGACGTCCATGGTGTTTCGATAATATGCTCGTTCTATTGAAAGAAATCGATGGTGATGAACAACCAGAAGATGTGACTCTCACGCACTCCCCTTTTTGGGTTCGTATAAAAAACCTACCTTTCAATTGCAGATCGAACTCCCATGTCAGGGCAATTGTGGAGGGGATGGGTGAAGTTATGGAGATTGAAGAGGATATTCTTGGAATAGGGAGATACCGGAGGGTTCGATTAATGCTTAATATCACAAAACCCTTGAAGCGTTTCCAGGCAATCAAAGATCGCAGAGGAAGAGAATCGTATGTGAATTTTGCTTACGAGAGACTCCCTTTTTTCTGTTTTGCCTGTGGGATAATGGGGCATGCTGAGCGTGAGTGTCATAATGTTACTGAAGAGGACAGGAAGAAACAATTGGGATGGAGCTTAGACCTAAAGGCTACCCCAAGAAAAGGAATGTTGAAGGAAATGGAAGAGATTGAGAATCTGAAGGCATGTAGAAAATTGTTGTTTACTGTCAAGCCTAGCCAGGAGGGGAAAGAAAAACAAAATGAAGATGTAATTAATGAACATCTCACTGTGAAACAGACTGTTCCAACCAAGGGCTGTGTTACGCCCTCCTCCCCTGTTCAATCCATAATAGAGCTCTCGGGTAGCCAGAAACAAAACTCTGGCTTTGGTGCTCCATTATCTCCTAGTCGAGCTCCGAAGACCATAGAACAGGATAGCAGGATGGGGTTGGATACCGAAGGAGAAACAGCCTTGAAAACCCGTACGTGGAAAAGAATAGGCCGGACAAAGCAGAATGCAACAGAGGTTACCACTGATGCACCCACTAAACGTGGTTCAGAGGAGTTAGGCTCTATAGAAGATGACACTTTCGGAGGGAAGCGAATTAATCAGGGTGAGGTGAATACGATGGATGTTTCAATGGCGGCGGTGATTGGCTCGGGCCAATCCCGCCTCACACAATGAGTGTACTATGTTGGAACTACCGGGGTTGGGCAACTCCTCGTCAGTTCGACAGCTTCGTAAATGGAGCACTAAATTTGCCCCTGTTATGATTTTTGTATCGGAGACGATGATAAATAAAATTGATGTTGAGAAAGTGAAGGATCGGCTGGCCTACCCTAATGCTTTTGGGGTGTCTAGCAGAGGCAAGGCTGGTGGATTATGCCTATACTGGAAGAATGAGGTGGATTTCAATCTCATCTCCTTCTCCCAAAATCATATATATGGGAACATAAAAAACGAAGATGGCTGTGCATGGAGATTTGTAGGGTTGTATGGGTGGCCTAGAGAGGAAGAAAAGAATAAAACTTGGTCCCTTATACGTGATTTAGTTTCTGATAGGGATACTCCTATATTAATAGGGGGCGACTTTAATGAAGTTCTGAGATATGACGAAGTGGAAGGGGGAGTGGATAGAGAGAGAAAGGAAATTGCAAACTTTCGTGAAATCATGGATGTTTGCGATCTCAGGGACTTGGGGTATGTAGGTAGCTGGCACACATGGGAAAGAGGAACCTCGGTGGAGAACAAAATCAGAGAGCGCCTTGACCGATTCATTGCTTCTCAAGCTTGGATAAACCTCTTCCGAAACTACAAAGTAGAGCACCTTATGCGGTACAGGTCTGATCATAATCCTATTTTACTATCCCAGGTTGCTAGCGGAGGTAACCAAAAAAAGAAGAAAAAAAAGTTCACCAAGTTTGAGACAAGTTGGCTGTTGGACGAGACGTGTGAAAGAACATTGAGGAAAGCTTGGGAGGACTCTGTGGGAGAGGCAGCTCCGGATAGAATTGCAGTTGTGGCTCGGGGTCTGGGGGTTTGGAGTGGAAAAAAATTCCACAAGCTCGAAAAGCAGGATACTGAGACTGAATTAGCTCTGTTCAATGCCCAGAAAAGAAGAATTTCAGCACATAGTGTTGATGAGTGCATACGACTTGAGAAGAAGCTAGATGAACTGAACGAAAAAATTGAGGCTTATTGGTATATTAGAAGCAGAGTGACGGAAGTCCGAGACGGTGACAGAAATACCAAATATTTCCACCATAAAGCATCGCAACGGAGGAAGAAGAATTTCATTAATGGGATATTTGATGAGAATGGAGTCTGGCAAAAAGATGAGAAGACCATCGAGATGATCATCACGAAGCACTTTGAGAACTTATTCTCCTCCTCGAATCCAACTGATGATGTTATCCGGGAAGTCCTGAATTCCACAAACCCGGTGATCTCGGATGAGGCGAACAGAGAGCTTGCCAGGCCCTACACAAAGGGAGAAATTTTTGATGCTCTTAAACAAATGCAACCATGCAAAGCTCCTGGGCCGGATGGTATGCATGCAATTTTTTATCAACGATTTTGGCATATTATTGGTGATGATATTGCATTATTTGTTATTAATATTCTGCATGGTGTTTGTTCCCCTAGCCGTGTGAATAGTACTAATATTGTATTGATTCCCAAGGTAAATAAACCTACTACTACTGCAGAGTATAGACCTATTGCTTTGTGTAATGTTCTGTATAAACTAGTGTCGAAATCGATTGTCATGAGACTCAAAAATATTCTTCCAGAAATCGTCTCGGAAAACCAAAGTGCTTTTGTCCCTGGTCGGCTTATTACTGATAATGCTTTAATAGCTCTGGAATTATTTCACACTATGAAGAAGAGGTGTAAAGGAAAAAAAGGTTTTATGGCCATGAAACTAGACATGAGTAAAGCTTATGATCGGGTTGAATGGGGATTTCTGAGACGCCTCCTTCTGACTATGGGCTTTGATGGGAGATGGGTAAACTTGGTAATGAAGTGTGTCTTATCGGTGTCTTACTCCTTTGTTATCAATGGGGATGTTTGTGGTGCGGTGAACCCTACTAGAGGCCTCAGACAGGGAGACCCTCTATCACCGTATCTTTTTATCTTAGTAGCTGACGTTTTCTCTAGAATGTTGCAGAATAAAGTTCAGGAGAGAAAATTGCATGGGGAAAAAGCTAGCCGGAATGGACCAAATATATCTCATCTTCTCTTTGCAGATGATAGTCTTCTCTTTACTAGGGCAAACTGACAGGAATTTCAAACAGTAGTTGGTATACTCAACTAATATGAACAGGCATCCGGGCAGAAAATTAATTATGAAAAATCGGAGGTGTCCTTTAGTAAAGGGGTCTTAGTTAATCAAAGGGAAGATTTGATGAATATTCTTAACATGAGACAGGTAGATAGACATGAGAAATATCTTGGGCTCCCTACTATTGTGGGCCGATCTAAGAGGGCGGTCTTCGGAGCTTTAACTAACAGAATCTGGAAAAAGCTCCAGGGATGGAAAGAAAAACTCCTATCAAGAGCAGGGAAGGAAATCCTCCTAAAATATGTCATACAGGCAATTCCTACATACTTGATGAGTGTCTACAAACTCCCAAATACGATCATTGACCGTATCCACTCCGCTATGGCCAGATTTTGGTGGGGTTCATCGGAAGGGAAGAGAAAGATCCATTGGAGAAATTGGAGCTCTATGTGCACACTAAAATTCTTAGGGGGTATGGGTTTCAGGGATTTGAGTACTTTTAACGAGGCTTTGCTAGGAAGGCAAGCATGGCGCCTAATCAAGGCCCCTAACTCCCTCCTTGGGCGCGTCTTCAAAGCAAAATATTATCCTCATAATGAGTTTCTGGACTCGTCCCTGGGACTGGCTGGAAGCTACTCATGGCGTAGCTTATGGGAGTCAAAGACCCTTGTGAAGGAAGGGGTGATTTGGAGGGTGGGCAATGGCCGAAACATTAAGCTCTGGAGTGATCCGTGGACTGCGGATTCGGAGGGGCGTTTCCTTACCAGTACGACTATTCTGAACCTACAATGGGTGAGCGATATAATTGATGAAGCAAGAGGAGAATGACGCCTTGATATTATTGAAAACTCCTTTAATGAAAGAGATAGGCGCAATATTCTAGCCACCCCCATAAGCAAAACTGATCAGAAGGATGAATTATGCTGGGCTTTCTCAATGTTTGGGAGTTATACTGTAAAATCAGCGTACATGTTGGGGAAAGGAGGAGATTTTGATGTATTCCACCAATCATGGGTGGAAATCTGGAAAGCTAATCTTTCTCCAAAAGTGAAGCACTTTTTCTGGCGCCTCTGTTCAGATACCCTCCCAACACGAAAACTCCTTCACCGAAGACATATGATAGAAGATGAGTCTTGCCCATGGTGCGAGGTTGCTACGGAAACGGCTGAACATGCTCGATCTTGTGGGGTGCTCGAGAGTCAGGGATTTATGGACAGATTGCAACTGTGAACAAATGGCAGACTGGAGCACCACTCTGTCCCTCTGTGATCTAATGGTCAGCTGGAAACCTCTCGACAAGAAGGTAAAACAAAGGGGTATGTTTCTTGCTTGGAGTATATGGGGTGAAAGAAACCGCAAGATTTTCGAGAACAAGATCACGCCCAATGAAATAATCACCCAACGTGTCTTCAGATATGTTGATGAGTTTGATAAGTACGGTGGCTGTATCTACAAAGCCGTGACTTCCCTCCCAAATCATAGCCCCACCAAGTGGCTTGCACCCCCGAATGGCATCATTAAAATCAACACTGATGCTTCTTTGGTGGATGAGGGTTGGGTGGGTTTGGGGATCGTTGCTAGAAACTACGAAGGGAAAGTACTATGGGCTGCAACAAGAAGAATAAGAGCATGCTGGGCTCCTGAGATTGCGGAAGCAAAAGGAATTCTCCAAGCTCTAAAATTGGCTGCCTGTCATAGGAACATCATTCTAGAATCTGATTGCAAAGTGGTGGTGGATCGCCTATCAAAGGGTGTGAGGCATTCGGCTGATCTTGACACAGTTTTGGGGGATATTTTGCTCATGTGTACGAAATTTATTTCTGTAAGTTGGTCTCATGTAAGAAGAGAAGGCAATTGTGTTGCTCATGCGCTAGCTAGGCTTGTTCCTTTTGGGGTTGAACAAATCTGGGAAAACTCATACCCGGAATCTGTTGCACCCTATGTACTTATGGACTATTTGTCTATTTAAGTGTTCTATGCTAGCTTGCTTTCAAAAAAAAAAAAAACTAAATACTAAGTAAAAAAAAAAAAGTAATTCCAACAACTCAAGTGAATAATCCATTGTTCCAAAATTAATGCTGATTTCAATTTTTGGGATCTAAATTTGACTGTTAATACTTGTTTATATCTTATTATATTCATATAAAGTATTGTGTGTGTGTATTTTTTTTTTTCCTCTGAAACATAGTATTGTGGGTTATTTAGAACTCGGTTAGGGTTAGTTTTACTATTTTTGAATGCTTAATTTATTAATTTATTATATTTTAGTTTCTCCCTTTTGAATTCATGAATAGTTTCCAAGAATAATAATGCATGCGAATTTAGAGTTGGACATTAGTACAACCCATTAAAAGGATGTTTTTTCTTACCTCTTTTTGGTAATAAAGGGTGGCATTCAAGTAATACTATATGTCTACAAGAATATATTCTTTTTTATGGAAGAAAATGCAAGCTTGATGTTAATTTGGTACTATACCACATTATATTCAAATATATAGTACATTTACAATTTAATATTCGATATGATACGTACCACATGCAATAGTAGTTTTCCCTATATATGGCTTTATGTATAAAGAAGTAATGCATTAAGATCTTGACATACATTCATACATTATTGCAATAAAAAATTGCAAGAGTAGATCATATATATATATATATATAATGGTTTGCAAAAGAGGGGAGAGGAGATCGATAGTGTGTGTGCGCATGCGCGTGTGCGTGAAGCCATGAAGGGAGATGGCTTACATGAAAATGAGAGTGATACGTTGAGTAGCCAAGGATGACTTGCCTGCACCTCGGTGTAGCGAGGGTTGTCGTCTATTGATGCTCTCTAAGAGGTTTCAGGCAGTCTCCTTGGCTATTTTAACTGCCTCTCATGTATCTCATGCTAGCCCTCTTGACTCTTCTTCCTTTCAATGGCCAAATTAAGAGCATTTTGTCTCCAAGTTACCTTTAATTAAGGCATCATATACTCTCTCCGATTCCTTTTGCTCTTCTCATTTGATATCTTAGCACTATCCATCATTAAAAGAGAGAATTCTCTATATAAATTACTATCGATATATAAAATATAACATGGTTGATCTACCTTCATTATTGAGTAGTTTATTAATATCCAACTATTATTGTTTTTAAAAATATACTTCGTATGAAATTAAAGATATTTGTGGTCAAATAATTGCATTGACAAACCTACACGTACAATCAAAATGGAAAGAACATTTACAGAGTATGATTGGAGGGAGCACTTCGTATTTTTTGTCCCCTCCCCCTCCCCTTCCCCCCACCTCTACCAATAACATGGTCTATACAGTACAGGTACTAAGTAATTATTTTAAGAGTATTATAAGGCTGGGGATAAGTTTGTATTCACTAATATTTTTTTAATTGGTTACTTTTTAGGGGAAAAAAAAAGTTTTTGGGAGGAAAATTTTTGTTGTAGATACAATAGGTGTATCTTTAAGATAACTTTGGTAATTATTTTAGTATATAGTTGTATTGACAGAAGGTTGGTGTAAGTGCTGGTTGTACGTAACAAACTAAGTACCCCTTTCGTCCCATAATATAGATCATGTTTTTCTATTTTGAAAACTCAAAATGTTGTTTCTATTTCTATTTTTTGGATAATATGAAAAACATTATACCCTCATTTTTTAATTTTATTTATTGTACTTCCTAAATTAGAATTTTCCACTTGACTTGTACTTTTTTTCACTTTCTCTCTCTAACTTTTGTCTATAACTGTACAACTGTACTTTTTTTCATAAACTTTATTCACTTTCTCCTCTCTAACTTTTGTCTATAATTGTCTTTTTCACCTTTTTTTTTTACTTCATTCACTTTTGCCTCCCATTTCTTAAATTCCGTAAATAAAAACACAAACAGGAACTATATATTGGGTCGAAGGGAGTAGCTAACAATGTCACCTTAATCTCGGTGAGATATTCTCTAAAATTGCTATTGTGTACAAGGCCACGACCTCAGACTGGTTGATGCTCAGCTCGGCCCGGCTCGGCCCATATGCAATGTAAAATGGGTCGATCACTCAATCATATTTCAATTCTTAGCGTATTTGGGTTAAAGGACTCAAATGAACCCGAATTTTTTGCATTTTTATTTGCACTATACGAGAATCATTCACGATGAAATAAAATAATATATACCCATTGTTTCCGAAAATTTAACTCAGTTTGTATTTACGCGGTCTCCAATAAACATCTTTGACCATGAATATCTTTGGGTATATATGAGTAAAAATTATAAAAAGTTGATATTTGGAAAATTCATAATAAGATGAATCTAATAAGATCCCACATACTAATTTATTTCTATTGTATGAATCATAATTCATAAACTATGGTCAAACTTATTTTATTTTGACCACATGAATAGTAAGTGAGTCGAACTTTCAGAAACGGAGGTAGTACTTCGTATATCAGATGTTTTATTTGCTACGTATCTATTTCTTTTTTCTATAAATAATACACGTCCCTTGTTAATTGTTATACATCTTAACTCATAAGGCATATATTAGAATTAGTTATTAGCCCGAGCGATTCCCTGCTACATTATGAATTTATAATTTTAATCAAAATTAATTAAGAATAGTTAATGTTGAACAATACTATCTCCGTTTTTTTTATTAGTTGACACGTTTTGACTTTAACACTATTCACACACTTCCCTTTGACCAGGGTTTGTGATTTATACGTAATGAAAAATATAGTCATGTGGGGGTCTTGTTAGATTCGTCACAATATATATTTTCAAAGTATCAACTTTTTATAATTTTTGCTTATCGGTAATTTAAGATATTAACGGTTGAATTTGTGCATTGGTAAACGTGACTAAAGAAACGTGTCAACTAAAAAGAAACCGATGAAGTATTTATAATAAGTGAATGAAAAATATAGTAATCTATATCATCATTCATTAATATATATACAATATGTCAAATTTAAATTGGGAGGTTATATATATGAAGAGTTTTTCAAATAAATTAAACATTATTATAGCTAGAGAATTAAAGTCATGTCGTTAAAGAGTTTTTGACTAAACATTACAACAAAGTACAATTTAATGTGGTGAAAAAAGGGATGATGACACAAAGGATAACACATGGCGCACATGTGGCACCAAATCATAAGGAATAGTGACACATGGCGTTAGCATCTTATCCCTATGAGTTTTAATAATATTATAGATAAATCGGTTTAAACTTTATCATGTTACGTTGTCATGTGTGAAAATTGACAAAAAAAAAAAACCTTCGTTTTATTTTGACATTATTTGCACACTTTATTTCATTTGTAATTTATGTGTAAAAACAAATGTAGTCGTGTGAGATACATAAAAGACCATTTCATTTATATGGAAAGAGATTATAAATCGAGGTTTTATACACAAGTAAAGTCAACCTTGTCGATAAAATATTTACAAAACTCTAATGTTTTATACTACTCTTATTGATAATTGTTAGATTTTGCTAGAGCTGATCAAAGGTGGTCCAGCCCGATTTGGGCAGATTTTTCCGACACGATTTTTTAAAAAATTTGGGCGGGCTTGGAAAGACGTTTTTATGTGAATTTAGTTGATTTTTTTTTTGTCCGGTCCAAAAAAGCCCGCTTAGTCCGACCATTTTGGGCGAGTTTGGGCACGAACTTTTCAGCCCGAAATTTGGCCCAATTAATGGGCTGATTTTTTCGGTCTTGGCCCAACCCGCCCCCATCCAATAATCACCTCTACATTTTGCCACTTAGCTTTTATATACACAGAGTATATTTTTTTAACCAAAAACTTTTACTCCGTATTATATAATCTTTAAACCTACAAATTTTTTGCATTCGCATAATAACACTTTTAAAAATCTATACACCCATAACCCATTAAGGGGGTTAATTAAAAGAAACACTCAAGCGAATACTTGTCTATAAAGTAAGTTATGCCAAAACACAAGACATTGAACAATCTCTCTGCTTCTACAAGATTGAGCAAATCAAACTCAAAAAAAGTCAACTTCTTATTTACAAATTAGGGCTGTTTGGGTACTAAAATGGTCATACCCATTTTAGTCTTGGGTAACTCTACCCATATAAGCCCAAAGGCCATAAAAAAGGTATAAAAGGCCCCAAATAAGTCAAATACATCAATATGGCCTTCAACGGCCCACATATGTAATTTTAGGGCTCATAAACCCACTTATGTACCCATATAAATACCCCTCAAAGGGCATAAGGTAAAAGGAGGTGACTCTTATCATCTAAGATGACCATACTCCTCCACTCTCTCCCCTAAACTCCTCTCAAAATATGCATTGTTTGGCAACTAACTTGGGCGTCGGAGGCTCCGCCCCGGGTTCAACCCCCGGGGCTCGGGGTTCATTTTGCAGGTCCATTCAAGGCCCAAATTCGAGGTTCTCAGACACCCCTCCAAGGCCCGGTTAGCTCATTTTTTGCCGAAACAATTTGGCGCCGTCTGTGGGGAGACGAGTACTACTACCTATGAAAATCCACTAATTCATGGCTACTGTGTTCTATCACGAAAAAGGGTCAAAATTTCTAGCAAATTTAACCCAAAATTATTACTCCTGTCAAAAGGGGTAATCATTCTTGCAAATGGTGGAGATGATAGATAAATATTTTGATTTGTCGCCAATCTAACCACTACTAACAAGGTACTTCGTGCCTTTACAAAAAAAATTGGGAAATATTCCATGAATATGGTCAAACCTTAATTATTCTTGAAGAAGAATAAAAGCTAGATCTACGTGGCTCTAATGGAAAGCTCACAAAAGCAAGCCTTTCATTCACACCACCAAGTTGAAGAGGCAGCAGGTGGCATGAAACATACATAAAAAATCAATCAGGTTTATGTAAATTCAATGCTTGCCGAAGGAAATCGCCATTGTCTTCATCACAAGCTTCAAGGCTCACAACTCCACCACTAGAACGACTCACCATTTCATCCTAGGCAACACATGCCGAGGTCAATGGGGGTCAAGGCTAGTATTGTGAAGTGAGCCAAATCTCTTCACATCACATCTAAAGTAGCAGCCGAAGAAGATCCGAGGTTGTCTACCATTGTTGAAGCTTAAAAAAGCTCAAACTATCACCAATCTAAAAATCCGAAGCAAATAGCTCGGATAAGCAAAAGGAATCCGAAGCTCATCGAGCCGAGGCTATCCGAAGGTGTTTCAGCCTAAGCCGAAGGTGTTCTGGGCAAGCCAGCCGGGCCGAGACCGGTGTTTCAGCCAAGCCTAAGGCTTTTCAGCCGAGACCGAAGGAGTTTCAGCCCAAGCCGAAGGCGTTTTGGGCGAGTCGAAGGTGATTCAGCAGAAACCAAGGGTGGTACAGTTTACCGCTCCCAAGTTAAGGTCGGTAACCATTGCCGAGCCGAAGCTCACCTCTTATCTCCTGGCCGAGGCTAGCCATAGCCGAAGCCGAGCCCAGCCGAGGTTTACCTTCGCCGAGATTCGAGCTCCCAGCCGAAGCTCACAACCATATGAGCCGAGGGCGCTGTCGAAGATGGTTTGTCTGAACCAAAGAAAGAGTAATAAACTCTTTCTATCCCCGGATCAAGAGTAATAAACTCTTTCTATCTTCGGATCAAGAGTAAACTCTTTCTATCCTCGGATCAAGAGTAATAAACTCTTTCTATCCTCGGATCAAGAGTAAACTCTTTCTATCCCCGGATCAAGAGTAATAAACTCTTTCTATCTTCGGATCAAGAGTAAACTCTTTCTATCCTCGGATCAAGAGTAATAAACTCTTTCTATCCTCGGATCAAGAGTAAACTCTTTCTATCCCCGGATCAAGAGTAACAAACTCTTTCTATCTTCGGATCAAGAGTAAGCTCTTTCTATCCTCGGATCAAGAGTAAACTCTTTCTATCCCCGGATCAAGAGTAATAAACTCTTTCTATCCTCGGATCAAGAGTAATAAACTCTTTCTATCTTCGGATCAAGAGTAAACTCTTTCTATCTTCGGATCAAGAGTAAACTCTTTCTATCCTCGGATCAAGAGTAATAAACTCTTTCTATCCTCGGATCAAGAGTAAACTCTTTCTATCCCCGGATCAAGAGTAATAAACTCTTTCTATCTTCGGATCAAGAGTAAACTCTTTCTATTCTCGGATCAAGAGTAATAAACTCTTTATATCCTCGGATCAAGAGTAAACTCTTTCTATCCCCGGATCAAGAGTAACAAACTCTTTCTATCTTCGGATCAAGAGTAAACTCTTTCTATCCTCGGATCAAGAGTAATAAACTCTTTCTATCCTCGGATCAAGAGTAAACTCTTTCTATCCCCGGATCAAGAGTAATAAACTCTTTCTATCCTCGGATCAAGAGTAATAAACTCTTTCTATCCTCGGATCAAGGGTAAACTCTTTCAGTCCTTGGATCAAGAGTAATTAACTCTTTCAATCCTTGGATCAAGAGTGTTGCCTCGGATGAACTCTTTCAGTCCTCGGATCAAACCTTGGATCAAGAGTGTTGCCTCGGATGAACTCTTTCAGTCCTCGGATCAAACCTTGGATCAAGAGTGTTTCCTCGGATGAACTCTTTCAGTCCTCGGATCAAGAGTAATTAAACTCTTTCAATCCTTGGATCAAGAGTGTTGCCTCGGATGAACTCTTTCAGTCCTCGGATCAAACCTTGGATCAAGAGTGTTTCCTCGGATGAACTCTTTCAGTCCTCGGATCAAACCTTGGATCAAGAGTGTTTCCTCGGATGAACTCTTTCAGTCCTCGGATCAAACCTTAGATCAAGAGTGTTGCCTCGGATGAACTCTTTCAGTCCTCGGATCAAACCTTGGATCAAGAGTGTTTCCTCGGATGAACTCTTTCAATCCTCGGATCAAACCTTGGATCAAGAGTGTTTCCTCGGATGAACTCTTTCAGTCCTCGGATCAAACCTTGGATCAAGAGTGTTTCCTCGGATGAACTCTTTCAGTCCTCGGATCAAACCTTGGATCAAGAGTGTTGCCTCGGATGAACTCTTTCAGTCCTCGGATCAAGAGTAATTAACTCTTTCAATCCTTGGATCAAGAGTGTTTCCTCGGATGAACTCTTTCAGTCCTCGGATCAAGAGTAATTAACTCTTTCAATCCTTGGATCAAGAGTGTTGCCTCGGATGAACTCTTTCAGTCCTCGGATCAAACCTTGGATCAAGAGTGTTTCCTCGGATGAACTCTTTCAGTCCTCGGATCAAGAGTAATTAACTCTTTCAATCCTTGGATCAAGAGTGTTGCCTCGAATGAACTCTTTCAGTCCTCGGATCAAACCTTGGATCAAGAGTGTTTCCTCGGATGAACTCTTTCAGTCCTCGGATCAAGAGTAATTAACTCTTTCAATCCTTGGATCAAGAGTGTTGCCTCGGATGAACTCTTTCAGTCCTCGGATCAAACCTTGGATCAAGAGTGTTGCCTCGGATGAACTCTTTCAGTCCTCGGATCAAGAGTAATTAGCTCTTTCAATCCTTGGATCAAGAGTGTTGCCTCAGATAAACTCTTTCTATCCCCGGATCAAGAGTAATAAACTCTTTTTATCCTCGGATTAAGAGTAAAACTCTTTCAGTCCTCGGATCAAGAGTAATTAACTCTTTTAATCCTTTGATCAAGAGTGTTGCCTTGGATGAACTCTTTCAGTCCTCGGATCAAACCTTGGATCAAGAGTGTTTCCTCGGATGAACTCTTTCAGTCCTCGGATCAAGAGTAATTAACTCTTTCAATCCTTGGATCAAGAGTGTTGCCTCGGATGAACTCTTTCAGTCCTTGGATCAAACCTTGGATCAAGAGTGTTTCCTCGGATGAACTCTTTCAGTCCTCGGATCAAGAGTAATTAGCTCTTTCAATCCTTGGATCAAGAGTGTTGCCTCAGATAAACTCTTTCTATCCCCGGATCAAGAGTAATAAACTCTTTTTATCCTCGGATTAAGAGTAAAACTCTTTCAGTCCTCGGATCAAGAGTAATTAACTCTTTCAATCCTTGGATCAAGAGTGTTGCCTCGGATGAACTCTTTCAGTCCTCATCAAACCTTGGATCAAGAGTGTTGCCTTGCATAAACCTGAACAAATAAAGTCCTTCGACTCAATTTCTATGAACGAATTATTTGGGAAATTGAAACAAAACCCAACTCATTTTTTCAAATAGAATTGGGTCTCGGGGGCTAATTGTTTGGGTACTAAAATGGTCATACCCATTTTAGTCTTGGGTAACTCTACCCATATAAGCCCAAAGGCCATAAAAAAGGTATAAAAGGCCCCAAATAAGTCAAATACATCAATATGGCCTTCAACGGCCCACATATGTAATTTTAGGGCTCATAAACCCACTTATCTACCCATATAAATACCCCTCAAAGGGCATAAGGTAAAAGGAGGTGACTCTTATCATCTATGATGACCATACTCCTCCACTCTCTCCCCTAAACTCCTCTCAAAATATGCATTGTTTGGCAACTAACTTGGGCGTCAGAGGCTCCGCCCCGGGTTCAACCCCCGGGGCTCGGGGTTCATTTAGCAGGTCCATTCAAGGCCCAAATTCGAGGTTCTCAGACACCCCTCCAAGGCCCGGTTAGCTCATTTTTTGCCGAAACAAGGGCTAATGTTCGTTGATTTCTTAGTCATTTTCTTGTTTTATCATGCAAGATCACTTTTTGGGGCGATTCGATACTCGATATGCTGTCCACATTAAGATCAAATAAAATGGAATATATGCCATTATGCATGGCTTGCCATGCAGTGCAAATAGTAAGAAATACATTTAATAGATATCATGAAGAAAAATAACAAATTAAAGAAAAAGATACTAAGATAAGATCTTATAATATATACTTGCATTATACCCATTTTGGTGGGCTATATATAGGAACATATTGCACACAATACTATCATACAAATTCAAAGATAAATGAGTACTTCTCCTATATATAATGTATTGCATAAATAATGCATGAAACGTTCGTTACGATTTTGGTGTCATGAAGAAGAGAAGGCCTTACATGAAGGTGAGAGTTCGATAATTGTTTGGTAGCCAAGGATGACTTTCCTGCTTTATTAACTTTTGGTTGAGAGTTTTCTCAACCAAATCGTAGTTGCCAGGCAGTCTTCTTGGCTATCTTGACAAGCTCTCATTTTTCATGCTAGGCTTTTCTCTTCAATTTACAAGCACGTACCATATTAGAGCACGAGGGTAAGTCCAATTCTATCTTTTCAAAAGAAATGCAATGCAGTATAGCACATGGCCTTGTTATGTTATGGTCTACTATGAAAATTTAATATTGAAAGAAATATCCAATAATTTGTATCGTTATATAATAATTGACCACTTTAATTATTAGGAAATATCACATTGAATATTACTTTAAACAACTAAGGTAACACTGCATGCATCTGTTGACAAATAAGATTGCTACATTATCTATTCTACTTTGTTAATGTGGAACGAATCACGATACATTGTATACGCATGACAATCTACGACGACATTTGATGTACGATAAACAATACATCAAATAATAACGTTTAAAAACCATGAAAAAAAATGTGAACTGTTAAACATCGCCCGCAAATTCCTACATAAAGCCCACAAAATAAGAGTGAAATGATACTTTTGCCCTCAAACTAAAAAACACAATTTCTCTCTCTACTCTCTACTTCCACTTTCTCTCTCTAAATTATTTCCCGAGCTATGTCGAGGCGGCCCGGCAAGGAAGTGGCGGCTCCGGCGGTGGGCGGAAGGCGGTTTGCCGGCGAGAAGGTAATTTTTGTAATTTTTGTAATTTTTTTTTTTAAAAAAAAAACCTCCGGCGACGGTGGGGCGCCAAGGCGAGACGCCACCACCACGGAGGAGGCGCCTAGGCAGGACGCCCGTACGGTGGAGGCGGCGCCTAGCCCAGACGCCACTACCACGGCGGCGGCGGATAGGCTAGGCGCCACGGCCGTGGTGGTGGCGTCTGGGCTAGGCGCCGCCACCACCGTACGGGCGTCTTGCCTAGGCGCCTCCTCCTTTTTTTTTTTTTTAATTTTTTTTTGTTTTTTTTTAATTTTAAATTTTATTTTCGAATTTTTTTTTTTTTTTTTAAAATTTGTTTTTCTTTTTTTTAAATTGTATGTTCCCTTTTTTTTTTTTAAATTTTGTTTTTTTATTTGTTTTAATTTTATGTTCTATTTTTTTTTTAAAAAAAAAATTGTTTCTGGTTTTAATTTTTAATTTTATGTTCCTATGTATTGTTTTTTTTTTTTTTTGAATTATATTTTTGTATGTAAAAAAATTATAAGTTCCCTTTTTTTTTTATAAATTTTCTTTAAAATTTTGATGTTCTTCTTTTTTTAAGTTTTTGCAATTTTAAATTTTTTAAGTTTTGTTAGTTTTTTGTTTTTGTTTATGTTTTTCATTTTTTAGTTTGTTGTTTATATTTTTTGTTTTTGGTTATATATTTTGTTTTTGGTATATTGTTTTGTTCATATTTATATTTTTTTATGTTCATATTTATATTTTTTTATGTTTATATTTATATTTTTTATGTTTTTATTTATATTGTGTTGTTTATGTTTTTATTTTTTATGTTTATAATTTTATTTCCGTTACTTGTTTATTTGCTTTTGTGTTTATTTTCGTCCTTTTTTGTATTTATATTTTTTGTTTTTGGTAATATTTTTTGTTTTTGTTTATGTTTGTTTTTTTTTGTTTGCAGTTTATATTTTTGGTTTTTGGTTATATTTTTTGTTTTTGGTATATGTTTATGTTTATATTTCTTATGTTTATATGTATATTGTCTTGTTTATATTTATATTTTTTATGTTTATAATTTTATTTCCGTAACTTGTTTATTTGCTTTTGTGTTTATTTTCGACTTTTTTTTAATTTGTTTTCGTTATTATGTTTCGTTATTTACTTGGAGTTAGGCATCGCAATTTGGACCTGGTGTGGGGAAGAGTATTGACGTCGTGAGGAGTACGATCTACTCAATGGAGAGCTCGGGGCCCAGACACGTTAGATCCCGTGGTATTTCGGCCTCGGCCCGCAGAGAACGGGTGCACTGTTCTGCGGATGATCAAGATGATGATGATGATGATGAGGAGGAGGAGGAGGAGGAGGTCGAGGACGAGGATGATGCAGATGAGGATGTCGACGATCAGAGTGGACCATATGATGATTACGGTCCATTCAGTCAGAGGCTTGATGATACGTATGAGACGCATAGGGTAGATGTGCGTAAGGGTCGAGATGGTAGGTTTGTTAGTAGATCTGGCACATCATCTGCGTCCACTGTGTCTGCGGGTAGCAGAAAACGGTCGAGGGCCGTTAATGATTCTTGGATGGTGAGGGGTGAGGTGGCCGGGGAAATTAAATTAAAAAAAAAAAAAGGGAAATTAAATTACAAAAAAAAAAAAAGGGAAATTAAATTAAAAAAAAAAAAAAAATTTAAATTCAGCCCCTAGTGGCGCCTGGCCGTGGCTCCGGCGTCCTGGCCACGCGCCACTCCCACTGGTGAGGCTGCCCCACCAGGCGCCTATGCCACAGTGGCGGCGTCCTGGCTAGGCGCCACAACCACGGCATGGCCTCCTCGGCTAGGCGCCAGCCACCATTTCGTCCTTACGATACGTTACGAACCTCGTTTTCCGGCGACGATGACGACTCTCCGGTGCATGTCGCCGCCGCCGACGTCTCTTCAGTGATCCTCGGCGATCCGGTGCTACTCCACATTTTTTTAGTGCGAAAAATTTGTTTTCGGTTAAAATTATAAAAAGGGCAAATTTGTCAAAAAATTATAAAATGTGGGCTTTATGTAGAGATTTGCGGGCGATGAATAACAAGTCCAAAAAAATACGCTGAAATTATTGGCTTGATATCTATCCAAAGTGTAACAACAATGAACATCATAATTACGTACGGATTAATCTCTAATTAATGGTAATTGGTAAACGACTAAAGGTAAATGACTTCTAAGATTCGTTTATTTTGCTGGGCAGCTTATTGTGATGATTTTGTTAATTGTTTTATAAACATAATTATTCTAATATTGCAACAAAATTCGATGATATCAAGCTTTAAAATAAAGATGAAAGATCAAGAAACGATTGAAAATTCTTATGTGCGCTCAGGTTCACCTAACCCTTTCATATGAGAACCCGTTGAGATTAAAGTGTGGATGCAACATGAGCCCCACCATGTCCAGCACTTAATATTTCATTTTGTAAGAAGAAGTGGATGAGATTTGAAATCATTTATGATACCATGTTAAAAGACCAATTCAAAAAAAAATCTTAAACTCATGACTAAAACCCAAGATTGATTTATATATGCTATCAACTATGAACACTACTTCTATTTCATTTTTTGATGTAACAAGAAAAATTGTGGTGGCGAAATTAATATTGTTGTGATCGACGCCACAAAATTAAAGTTGGCATTGAGTTATGTCTCGTGGCATGGTGTTGTCTAGATACGATCAACTAGCTATTGCCATTATGCCACAGTTTTCAAAAGGTCGGCCAAAGTACTTTTCTAGCCCACATGCCCAGTTGCCCACGATGTTAGGCCTTCCCACAATTATCCCACTTTACATGTTATACCTAGTCATGCCATATCATGCCTTCTCCTTGTCAAACAAAATTCAGTTTTAAGCTAAGCATCATGTCTTGTCAAAGCAAGGGCCACGGCGCGAGATGCAATAATAAAATATTGTATCTTAGGTAATTTTAACATAGTTTTATCCTTAACAATAATAAATAACTTAGCCGGAGTTGGTACAAGTGCACAATTATACGTCTATGTAAAGGATAATATATCATCAATATCATTATCCCTTGATTTACTCCTTGATTTACACAATTAGGTTCATTGTTAAAGATTTTCCTAACTATTGTCTAATATACCTAGACATATACTCTAATATATTTAGTCATAGTCTAATGCTTACTTATGAACTATAAATACTCTTATATACTCTTCAATATAATCAAGCTTTCCAACATTCTCTTTTTCATAACTCTATCAATCTATACATACAAGACGAGAGACTAGTTATAGGTTGATGGCATATCGAACAACAATGATAATTTGCGACCTTCATTGGCTGTTAAATGAGGAAGATTTTCATCCACATTATAACACGCGGCTTCAGAAATGTCTTATCTTTGCTTAGTTTGGCCCATCAAATTAAAAGGAAGTCAATATGCTTGTATATGTAAATTGTACGAAGCATAGAATAATTGTGTAATAAAATTAAAGTTGTTTATCTCAGCAAATAAGAAACGTTATAGGCCAGTTAAAAGTTTGGGATCTGATTTCCATTAAACTGGATTCCATGTAGCTGTCAAAAATCAAAATCAATACTTCGTATATTTTGGTCAAACCATTGGTCTATGCGCACGTATTACACTTATAATCTATATGGAATCTATAGTACACTATTATACTGGCATGATAGTATGATACGGAGTTTTTATTTATTTATTTTATTTTTGTTATTACTGTATTATTTAGGGTAAAGGAGTAAACAGAAGGATGTAGGGTAGCAAGCATGACAGCTGATACTGTAATTTAAAATCAGGATAAAATCTATCAAAGTCAATATTTGAACACTTCAACGCCTACCTAGCTTATTTTACAGAATAGTCAAATTGATCTATTCGGGTGACTAAGTTGGGTTCGATTAAGTCGAGTCAGATCTAGTTCAACTTTAAGTCATGGTAAATCATTGTGCTTGTACAATTCAAGTCGATATTTAGATTGGATTACTTTCAGATCGGGTCATGCACGTATCCATGTACAAAATGAGAACATGAGTCGGAGTAACATAGGTTTATGTACTCCCTTCTTTAATTCAGAACAACAGTCACATTACTCACATACTTGGTACAATATTATAATTTTAGGACACTTGAAAAAAACCTTCACCTTACCTAGAATAGTTACATATAGTAGATGAATAAATTCTAAGGAAATTCCAATAATAAAAAAATGTTGATGATTGAAAGGAGATTGAGCAATTAACCTCTACTCCTATTCTTTTCTCCTTCACATTATTTTATTGCTATCTCATGATTTGTCGACATATCAGAGGATGCTTTCAATTTTCAATAAGCAAATGTACAAATTCTTGTTGAGTTGACAATTTGAATTTCTTTCCATAAATAGGAATAATCTGTCATTAACATCAAATGATTTTGAGTCAAAATTTTGTTCTCGACACAATGACAGAATATATCTTAACACAGAATAAAGATAAGATGCAGCTTGCTAGACAGCAAAGTCGTACACTATATGGATCACATACACTATCAACCATGACTTCATGAGGCCGATTTATTAGCTTATATATAGCGTGTTCTTTCGTCGAGCAACTCATCAAACAAAGACATACATACGTGCATTATATAGAGCATCTATTATACACCCGCAATAAGAGGAAGAGGGGCCTTACATGAAGTCGAGAGTCTTATTGTTTAGTAGCCAAGGATGACTTGCCTGCTACTTATTATCTTTTGATTAAGAGTTAGTTTTCTTGGATTAAGCTCGTAATCAAAATAAGTGTGCCAGGCAGTCTCCTTGGCTATCTTGACAAGCTCTCCTCTTTCATGCTAGGCCTTCCTCTTCTTCCTTGGAAAGTTTCACGTACAATCTTTAATTTTGTACGTACATTTCAAGGTAAAATTATTTGAACTTAAAAGCATTGATACAATGTTTAATTTTGAATTAGAATTGTATAATCCATCGACCTTGTTCAATTTCTTGATCTCAAGTAGTACGGTACTGTTCTACTTGAAAAGAAAAGGATGGATTCATTCAAGATACATCCACAATGCCAATGTTACATATTGCATGAGGCTCACAATAAATTAATTATTGTTAATCTATCTCACTTAAATACGCCTTGACGGCCTTGCATGTTGCATCTACTATAGTTACTATATACACGTATATTTTATATATACTTTTAAGAAATAACTTTTTATAATTTTATAAAAGTATAACTAAATATATTAATGATATAAAACGTGCATTGAAAAACATGAAAAATGTATATGAAAGACGTTTAGTTTTTTATTATTTTTTATTTTATATTTTTTATTTTTGAATAGTTGTGAAATACGTGATTAGGAAAGTACGAGTGTATGTCTAATTGTCTACTGATAAAAGTATTCCCTACTGATAAAAAAAAAAAAAAAAAAAAAAAAAAAAAAAAAAAAAAAACCTATTGATCAAAAACATAGAAAAAGGTAATGTGTTAGCTAGGTTTTTATTTTTGACTTTATAATCAGAAAATAACAAAATTGTTAGAAATAGACATAAAATAAGAAATAAGGCCCTAGTCTTTTGACGGAATGTAGCTGAAATAACTAAAATGAGATTAAACTAGATGAAAGCCCGTGCGATGCACGATTTTTCATACATATATCTCAAGAAAATATATTTTCCTATATACTCTAAGGTTTTTTTTTATTTATTTATTTTTTATTTTTTTATTTTTATTTTTTATAATTATTTGATTTATTTTACAATTTAATAATTTCAGACAAAAAAAAAAACCAAATATAATTTAATTAAAATGATATTGCCAATTACAAAAGTATACTTTTTTATTTTAATGTAATTTATAATGCGACTTAATTTATTGTTGTTTTGTATTTTATTCGTTGTTGTTAGTTATATGACAACAATATGATATCTTAAAAAAAAATGTAAATATGATATTTCATTGTTTACACATTAGGATAAAATCTTTAACGTGAAAAGATAATAATTTTTTATTTTTAAAATAATTTAAATCCTAAACCATTATTCGTTTCTTTTTACACTTGACATTAAACTCTCAAATCTATATATCATTTTGTATATTTCTTGTGATCTCTTGATCTTTAACAAATTATCCGTCTTTTCAATTTTTAGACATAAAATGTTTAAGGAAGGTAAAGTTTTTTTATTGCGTTATAAGTTTTAAATTTTTTTTTTAAAAAAAACATCTTATTAATCGGGTATTTAAATAAAACCATTAATTTCATAAGATAATTTTTATTTTTTTTAATAATTTAAATCCTAATATCCCACAGTTTTTTATACATAAAATCTCATAAAAATAATTTTTGTAATTAGATCATACTCATAATATTTTTGATTACTTTGCTATTGTTTGTTAAGGATAATTTTTTAATAATTTTATGGAATTTATTCCCCTAATAAATATTTTGATAAGAACATTAAAAATAATAGTTATTAGATGTAATATTTCGATGTAAAAAAATTTGTATTAAAAAAAAATCGATAGGATCACCAACTTTGTTCACACCCATATCTCTTCCATCTGATAAAAGTGGATAAATAGAAAATGTTAGCAAAAATAAAATTTATATAAAATTAATCTTTATAGTCTTATAAAATATATTAAAATATTTACCAGAAAGTGAATAATTGTTGTGAAATTAATCTAAAAATTGTAATTATACAAAATTAAATCTATGCATTGGAATTTTTTCCTCGTCCCCAATCGCCCAAACAATAGTATTTGGAAAATTGAATCATTATTTTGTTGTCGCTGACAATGCGTGCGATATTGCTTCTTATTTGTAACGACTGAAAAGTATCTAATGGAGTAAACTTTTCCTTCAATCAATTTTGAACAAAATTGTAGAACAAAGTTTACTTTAATTGAATCCTATATCTAAAGATGATTATTTTAAAAGATAATTTTTAGTTTTGTAAATAAATTAAATCTTAATAAATCAATATTCCTTACTTTTACTTACATGGCAAAATTCTTAAATCTCATTCGTCACTTTTGTTTAGGTGGCAAACGAATTTTTTTAATTCCAAAATAAAATAGAAATCTAACATACAAAATTACAGAAATGTATGTTAAGATGGAAATGTATCTAAATAATTATATTTAGATGGAAGCCCGTGTGATGCACGGTTTTTTTTATACATAAATCTCATGAAAAAGATTTTTTTTCTTAATTAAACCCTATAATATTTTTTTATTATTTTGCTTGTTAGAAAACGGATAATTTGTTTTATTTTTATGAAACTTATAATGCGACCTTAATTTAATAATATTAGTTATATGAAAATTATAAGTATGATAGATATTAGAATAAAATCATAATCTTGTTCGTATTTTTTTAACCTATGATTCGTTTGTATAACGAAAACACGTTGTTCCACTATACATATATAGTTATAGAATTACTATTTTTCTTTCACAAACAATAACTTAGACCACCATTATTCTTTTACTCTGTATCAACTTTATACAATGAAAAATTAATAAAGTAAACCCAAAACTATAGGGTTAAAATAAAGACGGTGGGAGTAATAGTAAAACATATGACTTTATAAAATTATAAATAGTTAAATGAAATATATATATATGTACTACCAAGAGTGTTGCATTACTAAAATTAATCTAATTGAATAAAATTAAATCTTTATAATGAAATTTCATTATCATGTCTTAATAATAGAGTTATATGTATACACTACTACAATGATTTTTACAATAATAATATAGATATTCTACCAGAAACTATAATACACAAAAAAAAATAAAAATTATCAGAGACATCTCTTACAATCTTTAAATTTTTTTCCCTACTATTGTAACATTATAGTTGACTTAGGGTCTGTTTTGATTTACTGAACTGAGCTGAGGTGAACTGAATTGATTGAAGCTGAACTGAACTGAATATTTTATGAGAGAGGGAAATTAGGAACTGAACTGAACTGAGAATAAGCTGAAGAGAACAGACCCTTACTTTTCCAATAATTTCTTTCAATTGGCGCATGGACATAATCCCTTCAAATACAGAATAATTAATATTAAGTTACAATTAAGTTGTTTAACAAAATTTAATATGATAAGTAACATAATTAGATTAGGTAAAATAAAACAAAACACACATCTTATAAAATAATGAATAACAATCAATTTATTTTGTTTACCATCAGAAAGCCTTGATATACTTACATTATTTCCAATATTTTTTGTTAATCAATGAATTAGACCTGAAAAAAAATTCACACCATGAAAAAGTGTAAATAAATAATATTCACATGTTTGTGTTTTTTGTATAGTATAGTATATATATATATATATATATATATATATATATATATATATATATATATATATATATATATATATATATATATATATTGTCTATTTTCAATTAAAAAAAAAATCAAAATTATATTTTTGAGAGGATGTATACAAATCTTTAATATCATCCTATCTTATATATTTGTGAAATAGCAAATAAATCTCTTATAAAAATTTTATCTAATCATGAAATGGGTTGCTAGATAAGATAAAAATTGAACATTATTATTTTTTTTAAGAATATTGATAAAGACTGAACGTTATTGTTATTTATTTTTTTTGAAGAATATTGATTTTTTTGAAAAAAATTTGAAGAATATTAGTTAATTATTAATAATTTATATTTCTTTTAATTTTTTTTTAAAAAAAATTGATTGAACGTTTTCTTAAAAACAAAATGAACATATATTTTCCTTTTACAAATATTTAATTTTAAAGTCTTTGTATAAAATAATTGTATAATTTATATTTTTTAAAATTTAAATCCTAATATCAAAAGATCATCTTTTAAAAAAGATAATTTTTATTTTTAAAATAATTTAAATAATAAATCATTATTCGTCGTTTTTACCTACGTGGCGAAATTTTTAAATTTCATTCGTCATTTTTGCTTATGTGGCGAGTGAATTTTTTAATTCTAAAATAAAATACAAATCTAAATTTTAATTGGTTGAAATAATACCATGCGATGCACGAATTGTCATACATATATCTCAAGAAAAAATATTTTCCTACATACTCTAAGTTTTTTTTATTTTATTTTTATTATTATTTCATTTATTTTACAATTTAATAATTTCAGACAAAAAAAAAATAATTTAATTAAAATGATATTGCCAATTACAAAAGTATATAATTTTTTTAATGTAATTTATAATGCCACTTAATTTATTGTTGTTTTGTATTTTATTCGTTGTTGCTGGTTATATGACAATAATAGGATATCTTTAAAAAAAATGTAAATATGATATTTCATTTATTACATATTAGCATAAAATCTTTAATGTGAAAAGATAATAATTTTTTATTTTTAAAATAATTTAAATCCTAAATCAGTATTGGTAGAACAAAATCAAAAATAAAAATAAAATTATAATAATCAATTTTAAAAAAAAATGTAGAGCAAAGTTGACTTCAATTGAGAGAACGTAATCACCCTGTAATTAAAAATAAAAAATTATTTTATGACTTAATTAAGCCACCTAAATCACAAAAAATTTGTTTTAATCATAAAATTAATTGATAAAAACTATAAGGTTCATTAAAAGATTTAATAAATGTAAAAGATTTATAAAGATATAATACCTTCTCATCCAATAAGATTATCAAGCGAGAAACTTGTACTTTGATATTCCAAAGATTTTTGCTCGGATTTAATTCTCTGATTAAATTAGATCTGCATGTAAAAACAAAATTCAGTAAACAAAACATATACATATAATCATTAAGTATCCCAAAATTTAATCAATAATCACAAATATACATTTAAACATGGATTTTAAAAAATAGGCTAAGAATTACCCAGCCATTGATGACATAATAAAACTGACACAAATTAATGACACAAAATTTGCTTGGTTTGGTTTTGTATTGATACGAAATTTTGTTGGTGTGATATGATACATCAATTTATAATGGTAAATATCACAAATTTTAATTTAATTATAATTAAGGAATAATTTTTATTTCTTATCATAAACACTATCAAAATTTATCTTATAATAGTAGGTACATAAATCCTATATCTAAAGATAATTAGTTTAAAAGATAACTTTTTGTTTTTTAAATAAATTAAATCCTAATAAATCAATATTCGTTGTTTTTACTTACGTGGCAAAACTCTTAAATCTCAATCGTCACTTTTACTTAGGTGGCAAACGAATTTTTTAATTCTAAAATAAAATAAAAATCTAATTTTTAATTGGTCGAAATAATGCCTTTGCTTATGTGGCGCGCCGAATGCTCTCCAAAAATGCCTACTTTATTTATATATATTTTATTATTATTATTATTATTATTATTATTATTATTATTAATTGATGAGTTGAATGTAATAAACAGAAAATGGCTTCATGAACTAAAATAAACAAAACCGAACTAAGCCTAAGTGTTTGTTTTTAAAATAATCCTACCATGGAACGAACAAGCTAGGTTATAATTAGGAATTTCGGCAATAATGTACACTATGTATTATGGGGTAAGATCGTACGTAAGAGTACGTGATGTGAATCACAATTATTAATTGACCCATCGGTATATATCAAACAATAATTACTGTATATATAAGTGATGTTTCAATGAGTTTACACTTGATAAATAATTATTTCTGATTACATTTATGTCTATAGAATTATCGTAGTTAGTCTTTGTTACAAAAGCAAATTTGAAGAAGATGAAAGAAAATCTGACTTTGTATTTGACTATTGAAGAAAAGGAAAACAGAATTCTAGAGCAAAAAATACATCATGCAAAACTTGTGTGTTTGTTATTATGAAAGCTTACAATGAAAAGAAGCTAATAAAAGCTATTTATACTAGATTCTATTACATAGAAATAAGCTGCACTAGAACTTCAGAAGTTTCTGGATCTTTGGCCTGGAAGTTTGTTGTAACAAACTATGCTGACTTGGCAATACGGTTATAACAAACTTTTGGCTGCTAACAAATTGTTGTAGCTAGTTTGTTGTTCTTCATTGTTGTGATGAGTTGGCTCGGAATATTCAATGCAGCCTGTATATTTAACACCCCTCCCTCAAACTGGGCATGGTATCAATCATGCCAAGTTTGGTAAGAAGCTTTTCATGCTGAGCAGAAGGCAAGATCTTAGTGAGTACATTAACTAGTTGATCAAAAGTGGGAACATAGCTCAGATGAATCAATCCCTCTAAAACTTTGTCCCTAGTGAAATGGCAATCAATTTCTATGTGCTTAGTTCTTTCATGGAACACAGGGTTCTTAGCAATGTAGATTGAGCTTTGATTATCACAATGAATATTCACTGGTCTTAGCTTATCCAACCCCAATTCTTCAAGTAAATGAACTAACCAGGTGACCTCACTTGCAGCAGAAGCTAGTGCCCTGTATTCAGCCTCACTTGATGATTTTGAAACAGTATTTTGCTTCTTAGATTTCCAATTGATAGGAGATGAACCTAGCATAAGAACATAGCCTGTTATTGATCTTCTGCTGTCAGGACAAGCACCCCAATTTGAGTCTGTGTAAGCCTGCAGAATAGGAGAACCAGAACCATTGAGCAGGATTCCATTTCCCGAGCTTCCAAAAATGTATTTGAGAACATGTTTTAATTCCTGTAAATGAGATAATCTAGGAGATTGAAGGAACTGACTAAGATTCTAAACTGTGTATGCCAAATCAGGTCTGGTGTTAACCAAAAAGTTCAACTTTCCCACCATTTTCCTGTAATATTCAGGATCAACAACTAAATCTCCTTCTTCAGCAGTGAGTTTCAAGTTGATTGGCAATGGGGTAACTACAGATCTGAAATCTGTAATTCCTGAGTCCCTTAAGAGTTCATTGGTGTATTTTTCTGAGTAAGAGTGATTCCAAAAGAAATATATCCAATCTCAATGCCTAGAAAATTAGTGAGCTTCCCTAAATCTTTGATAGTAAAGACTCTATGTAGGTGAGCTTTGAGTGAACAAATTGCTGCAGAATCATCACCAGTAATGATAATGTCATCAACATACACTGCAACCAATGTAATAAGACATCCTTTTTCATGATGAACAAGTTGTTGTCATACTGTGATCGTAGAAAACCAAGCATCCTAAGTTCAGCTAGCAACTTGGCAAACCATTGCCTAGAAGCCTGTTTAAGGCCATATAGAGACTTTTAAAGCAAATAGGCCTTATTCTCAGGATTAGGCATGCCTTCAGGTACTTTCATGTAGATAACTTCATCAATATTTCCACGTAGAAAAGCATTATTGACATCTAGCTAATATAGATCCCATGATATGGCTGCTGTCATGGAAATTAAGCATCTAATTGTTGCCATCTTAACAACAGGTGAAAAAGTCTCTTGATAATCAATGCAAAGTTTATGATTGTATCCTTTTCCCACCAGTCTTGCCTTGTATCTTTCTATAGGCCCATCAACTCTAAGTTTGACCTTAAAAACCCATTTGCGACGAATTGCTTTCTTGCCTTTAGGCAAGTCAACCAGAACCCATGTCTTGTTTGACTGTAAAGCTGAGATTTCTTTCTCCATTGCTTGAACCCAATCAGGATCTGTAGCAGCATCCTTGTAATTATCAGGCTCAATGATTTCATCTAAAGATGTAACAAAAGCTCTATGTTCTTGTGTTAATTCTTCAAATATCACCATATTACACCAGTGTTGTTCTTCATGAGTATTAGATTTGTGTCTATTGTTTATAGTGGGAATATAATCTTTGTAGGTTTGGGTGGTTGTTTGGGTCTTGTGGATCTTCTGAGCTCAACAAATTCAGATTCTGTATGAGTTTTAGATTGAGGAAGGATAGGAACAAGATCAAGGATTGGAGGGCTAGAAATATTGGGTTACAGTTGTGTTTGAGTGCTAGAATTAACAGGTTGGGGTTGTAAAATGTCTGGTAAATCATCAAATGAAAAGGATGATACATGAGTGGAAATAGGTATGAAAATTTTGAATGGTAGTGTAGAAGCAGAATCGTGAGAAGATAAGGTGTAAGGAAAGTTCTTTTCATAGAAAATAACATCTCCGGAAATGTGTATCTTATTGGTTGTAAGATCAAGTACTCTGTAGCCTTTCTGTGCAGCTGGATAACCAAGAAACACACATGGATTGGCTCTGGGTTCAAACTTGGTCCTGCCTTGCTTAATAGTTGACATGTAACATAGACAACAAAAAATTCTTAGGTGATCAATTGAAGGTTTTTCACCAAAGAATTTCTGATAATTAAGGAGAAACAAACTGTAAGCACTGTAAGGGAATTCTATTAATTAGATGAGCTACTGTCATCACACATTCACCCCAAAATCTCATTGGCACCTTTGACTGAAAATAAAGAACCCTAGTATTTTCCAAAAGGTGCTTGTGTTTTCTCTCAACTACACCATTTTGTTGAGGAGTTTCAGTGCAGCTAGACTGATGAAAAATGCCATTAGTAAGATAAAACTTTCTCATTTCTCCTTCACAAAGTTCAGGTGCATTATCACTCCTTACATTTCTAATTATAGCCCCAAATTGAGTTTTGACAAAAGTAACAAAATCTGTAAACACTTGCACAACATCCGATTTATTTTTCATAAGAAAAATCCAAGTGAACCTTGAAAAATCATCTACTATTGTAAGGAAAACATGACAATCATTATGAGTTGCAGTTTTATTTGGTCCCCAAACATCTAAGTGTAAAAGATCAAAGACACCAGAAGATTTGATCTCACTACACTAGAAGAAAAAAGGTAATGGGAAGCCACAAATTGGAAGCGGTTATTGAAATCCGCTTCCAATTCCCTACAAAAACCCGGCCAAAAAAAAAAGGGATAGAATTGGAAGCGGTTTGGGTTGAACCGCTCCCAAAAATGTAATTAGAAGCGGTTCAAACTTCAAACCGCTGGCCTTTCTAAAAAAAAAAAAAAGCGGGATCCAAATAAAACTTCAAACTCACTCCTTCATTTTTCGCGTTCCCCTTTCACCTTCTCCTCAAAGATGAAGACAACCATCGCTGCAGCTGCAACCACATCCATAACCACCGCCACTCACTCCTTCATTTCGCGTTCCCCTTTGATTCTCCCTCCTCATTTACTAATGGTCACGGTGGTCGCGAAAGATAACGACAGTGTGGTTTGATTTCTAGGGTTTTTATTGGTGTTCATGGTATGAGCTTCTTTAAACTTTCCTCTTTAGATTTCAAATTTAAAGTTTCTTTGCATAATTACTAGTTCAAATCTTTGATTTTTTTCGATTTCTGGGGTTTCGATTTGTAACTGTTGGTGGTGGTGGAGAGCAGCGATGGTGAGGTTCGATTTGTATTTGATGGCAGTGGTGGAGAGTTGCTGAAACTATCAATGGTATTGAGTTGGGAATGCTTGATTATGATTTAATTTGATGCTTTTTGCTGTTGAAAACTTTATTATTAATTAAAATTTGGAAAATAAATTGATTAACCATTGTTGCTAGGTTGTGTGATTTTGATTGTTTTTTCTTGTGTTTGCTGGAAATGTTTTCATGTTTATTTTCAAAATTTTTGAGTTATCAGATGTTTTCTATGTATATAGCTTGACCACTGCTACGGTGATTCGAAGCCGCCCTTGCTGGGTTGCTATCTTTTGTTTGTGTTCAATTGTTGTGAATATGCTGTGCTAGGATCTATTCACTTAAACTATACAGAAGTTAATCAGTTATCTATTAGCTGTTGTGATATCAAGATTTCGAGTGGCTATGAGGGATTTTGTCACTCCTGTTTTGCATTCTTCCTTTCTTCTTTGTTTATAGTTATGGTTCATGCTAATGCTAAGTAAATATAAAGTAGTACCAATTTAATGCGTTTAGTGGCTTTGAAATTCTTAACACTGGAACTATGCACAGTGTAAGTGTGTAACCTTAATTCTGTACATATCTACATGGACCTTCCCCTCCATTCGATTATGCAATTGACAATTCCCCTGGCCTCAACTGAAAACCGTAGGAGGTGCTTGTCCTGCAGTTTTGTGGAATTTTTCATCATTTCCATTAGGTGCTTGTCTTAATGCACTTGCTGTCTCAAAAGATTCTCTTGACTATCTGTTCTGACAGCTTAATATTTCAGATTTGTAGTTAGCAAAGAATGAGAAATATGGGAAATTTAAAGCAAGATCCTAGATAAAACAAGATAAAATGACTGCACACTATTTGATGATTTATTAATGATCCACTGCAATATTTGTATGTGTAATGAAAGCTTGATTTCCAAATGAAAGGGGGATGGAAGAAAAAGTAGGGAGAAATAAGAGTTAATGGCTTAATGGGAGAAATAAGGATGTAGAAAAGATAAGGGGAAAAATAATCATAAATGGGCTATGTTCGCAAGGTAAGCTCCAAAATGAATTCCTATGGATACGAGTCATGTGGGCAACAGGGCTTTATAAAATACCGATCAGTTGCCAGTTTTTTTTGGTGTTTGAAATAAACCCATTTGGCAAATAGGCCATTTCTTCCCTTTTTCTTTCCTGAGCCACATCCAATTAAAGGAAAATGGATCAATTGCTTTCTCTCTCCTTCCTTTCTCTTCAAATCCCCTCTAATTTAAACACATTTTATTCTGAACTGTGAATTATTTCTCAGTAAAAATGCTTTATTGTTTCTATATTAGTATAGTACTCCGTAATAATAAATGATATGCTTGTGTCTGTATCTTAGTTAATGATATATCTTGTGTCTGTTTCTTGAACAACTAAAGCAAGATGCTAGTAGCACAAAGGGTACAGAAGAAGATCTTACTTGTACTATATGCTTGGAGCAAGTGAAGAGAGGAGAACTCCTGCGTACCTTACCATGTTTACATCAGGTGTGTGATTCATCTCACTGATTTATGCACTACACCCTCAATTTAGAAACTTCTTAAAGCATATTTGACCAGAAATTATGCTCTACAGTCAACATTTTTTGGCTTGGCATTATGATTTTACTAAACAAGGATCATTACCATTTTATCAACAATCTGGAGATGGAAGTTGAGCATTTCAAGTATATAAAAGTAAGTAATCAGGAACAATAAAGTAGTGTAATTTATCAACTTGGGATCAAAACAATGATGTTCACATCGTGAGTGTGGCCATAAATCCTTTTTTAGCTTGTATGTGTACTTTTGGCTTGGTTGTGCTGTTGCTGTTTTGCTGTTGTTGTTTGCTGTATTTCTGTTTTGCTGTTGTTGTTTGCTGTATTTGTATAATTGTTGGCTAGTGTAGCATGTTGGTCGGTTGGAGTATGCCAAGGCAGCTGCACCAGCAAAGGCAGGCTGCCCAGGCTACTGCAGCAGCCAAGGCAGGCATGCCAAGAAGCTGCAGCAGCCTAGGCAGGCAGCAACCTAGGCAGCTACCCAGCCGCCTCTACATGCACGTGAGTTTGGTGCATTTCGGTGATTTTGGTGATTTTCGGTGCATTTCGGTGATTTTGGTGATTTTCGGTGAATGTGGTGAATTTGTTGCCTAATTGTTAGTGAATTTTAATGCCTAAGTGTTAGCGGATTTTGGTGACTAATTTTGAAATATATATTTGACGTATATACATTTTTTATGATACTCGATCATGACAATATTTGATTTTTTTTTTCTCTAAAGTTTTGCAAGATTCAATGGGAAGGTCCGTTATCAAGCAAGGAAATCAATGAAGTTTGCGACATGTGGGCGTTTTTCGTGACATTTGATGGCATCTAGAATTGTCGAAGTGGTTATATTAGTTTGTTAGCTTGACTTGATTAGATTAGTTATTATGAACATTATTATTTTAAGTACGTAGTTATATATGTTTTTAATATATTAACGAACATTAGTTTATAAGTAGTACGTAGTATTTGTATTTGTTATCTTAATATATTTTAGTGTAATTAAATATTATTGTTCATTAAATATATTAATGATGTTAATTTTTATATATATAATTATTTCGTGTTATATATATCATTGTATTATTGTTTGTAATATTAATATTATTATTAATTATTAATATTAATTTTATTAATAATTAATAATAATAATTTTATATCGATTAATAATATTATTTTATTATTAATTAATAATACTAAAATTATTGTGAAAGGTCACTAATAATATTATTATATTAATAATAGTAATAAAAAAAATTGGAGAATTGGAAGCGATTTGGCGCCAAAACCGCTTCCAATTACATGAACAATTTCATGTGAAAAATGGGAATTGGAAGCGGTTTGGCGCCAAAACCGCTTCCAATTACATGAACAATTTCATGTGAAAAATGGGAATTGGAAGCGGTTTGGCGCCAAAACCACTTCCAATTCTCCATAAATTGGAAGCGGTTTGAACCGCTTCCAATTTAATTATAGAATGGCAAGCCCCCCAAAAGGAAGCGGTTCAAAACCGCTTCCAATTAGGGGGTTTGAACCGCTTCCCATTTAGTTTTTTCTACTAGTGCTATGACCAAAAGAAAGTCGCTGTCTAGCATAATGACAGACTTGATAAGTACAAGACACTAAGTAATCCTTAGTATTTAACTCTGGTCTAACTTTATTCAAATGAACTATTGGCATGTGTCCTAACCTCAAATGCCATAGTTTTACAATATCAACTGAAATAGGATCTACACTAAACTTAGTGCTATTATTATGAATAGCAGCAGCACATGCTGAATCTTGAGACTCTTCTAAGAAAGACTTCTCCAAGCAATACAATCCATTTCTCAATCTACCAAGCAGAAGTGGTCTGATTAGTGAAGGGCCCTGAATATAACATTCATCACAAGAAAAATAAGCCACACATTGCACAATTTAGGAATTGAAATGAGGTTAAATTGAAAAAAGGCACATGCATCACATCTTTTAGGATTAGTTTATCTCCAAACTTAATTGTGCCTGTGTTCTGAACTGTTAACTTTCTGCCATCTGGTATATTAATATTACTAGCTTGATCATCAATGCTATGATATTCTTGAAACAGTCTAAGATCATGACTTATATGATTTGTTGCACTAGAATCAATAATCCAATGTGAATTACTGAAAGATAAAAGACAGAATGTACCTGCCACCATTGTTGCAATCTTAGACTTGTCATCATCATTTTTCTTGTCAAGAAGTGAAATCAGATGATTTTACTGCTCATCTGTGATAGTGGCATTGCTAGAGGCTGGTAATCTCCATCATCAAACTCTCCTTGAACAGCTGCAGCCAGGCACTCCATTCCCTTTCTAGTTGTCCTTGAAATGGGCTGGATAACCATTCACCTTCCATCACCTCTTTATAGATTGAATGTCCAAGAACCTTATAATGTTCACTGAAAAATTGAGAAGGTCTTCTTTTGTACTGAGAATATTGCTGAGAACAACCACCTCTAGCAGCATTTGAGTTGTTTACACCAGAATTAGGTTGGAAGAATCTGTTTCTCTGCTGATTGTTCTAATCATAGAATCTTCTTTTATTTGCTGCTGCAAAAGCCATTGCATCACCAGAGGAAGAAGAATGAGCATTGTACACCTCTCCATGCCTTTCTTCTTGCATCAATAGTCTGTAAGCATGAGAAATTGTAGGCAGAGGATAGAACATCAAAATATTAGCTCTGACTTGACTGAACTCTTCTCTGAGCTTCATGAGAAACTGAGTCAACCTTCGATCTTCTTGTGATTTCAGTATCTTCCTAGTGACATTACATGTGCAATTCAAGCAGTTACAGAATGTTATAGGATCATTAGCATCATATTCATCCCATAGCATCTTAAACTTGGTGTAAAAGGTTCTCAGTTCCTTGATGAATCTCAACAAGTTGTTACTGAATATCATACAACCGAGCTCCAGATGTTTGACCAAATTGTTCCTCCAAATTTAACCAGATCTCTCTTGCATTATCAAAATACAGAACACTTCGTGCAATTGTAGTATCAAGTGCTTGTATAAACCAAGAAATCATTGTACTATTACACCTATGCCAAGCCTTGAAAATTGTAGAATCAACAGCTGGTTTGACAATTGATCCATCAATGAATCCTAGTTTATTCTTAGCTGACAAAGCTATCATTACAGACGTTATAACTACTTCCATTAAACTTCTTAGAAACTAGTTTGTATTGTGAATCACTAGGATGCAAGTAGTAAGGTAAGATTGGATCAATTGAAGGATCATTGAGAGATTGATTTTGTGATTCCATCTCAGCAGATTCAAGAATTCAACAAATTGACAATCAACTAAACTCTAGAATTTAGGCAAAAAAACAATCAAGCAACTCAATCAAGAATCGATCAAGTAATGCAGCTGAAAAAATAAGTAGAATCAAAATTTCTTACAGAAAATTGTAACAGCAGAATTTATTCACCAAATGCAGCAACAATTCAGCGATAATTGCAAATAATATGGATCAATTATTCGAGCTCTGATACCATGTTACAAAAGCACATTTGAAGAAGATGAAAGAAAATCTAACTTTGTATTTGATTATTGAAGAAAAGGAAAACAGAAATCTAGAGAGAAAAATACATCATACAAAACTTGTGTGTTTTTTATTATGAGAGCTTACAATTAAAATAAGCTAATAAAAGCTATTTATACTAGATTCTATTACAAAGAAATAAGCTGCACTAGAACTTCAGAACTTTCTGGATCTTTGGCTGAGCTGGAAGTTTGTTGTAACAAATTATGCTGACTTGGCAATACGGTATAACAAACTTTTGGCTGCTAGCAAATTGTTGTAGCTAGTTTGTTGTTCTTCGTTGTTGTGATGAGTTGGCTCGGAATCTTCAATGCAGCCCGTATATTTAACAGTCTTTTTTCTTTTTGTCTATGGGATAAATTACGGGTAGACTTAATCACTAATCATTAACGTATCAAATTAAGCAAATTAAAACTCTTCCGTAGAATCAGGTGGTTCGTTGTGTTGTTTCATTGTGATAAAATGGTCACTTGATTATGAATGGTAAGAAATACATACTCAACCACGTACACATATTTACAAACTCATGGCAAAGGTGGTACGTTAGTTCGTTGTGCATTTTCAGCCTCAAGCCTTCAGTTTCTCTCTTTGTTATTTTCCCTTTTATGGTATTAGTTTAATTTGTTAATTTCTAGGTTTTTTTTAGATCCCCAATTCCCTTTACCCCATCATGCGTTTCCTCGTTCTAATAGCAAACTCTAACCTCAAAGCCCCAAATTACTCTCTCTTCTAAATCGAGCTCATTCAACGGCTCCAATGTCATTTTGTAAATGTGGGTGGTATTCTCGGCTTCTTGTCCAGTTGGTGGTGTAAGTCAAGTTCTCGACTTCCCGTCCGTCCTTGTTGAGTTGTTGACGGAGTCGGACGGTACCAGCCTAGCCGTTTGTGATTCTCGGAAGGCAACATCCCAGTTAAGGTATATTAAGCTTTTGAATCATTTACTTATGTTAGATTAGTGAATTAGTTGGTCTGGTTATTTAAAAAACACAATTGATTTGTTAGTTTTGTTTAATTGCTTGTAATTACCGACTTAATCACATATATGATAGGTTTACCTCAATTGTTGTCTGATAATTGTATTAAAATGGCTTAGTAGTAAGTTGGGTTTTATTCAATAGATTAAGATTAGAATATTTGTAACATCATGGCTGAATTCTAGTAAGTTGGATTTTTCTCTAATATTAGATAATTAGGTGTCTGATGTTCAACTATAAATGTAGAAAGGAGTTTTGTTGTTGTATTTTGATGCTTAATTGTAAGATAATCAATTAGTGGGTTTATTCTCAATGTTTTGTTTTTCGTGTCCAATAAACTTTAGAAAACCAATATAAATAATTAAGACCAAAACAAAAACAAAAAATATGACGCACAAAATGACGCACAAATTATAGTCAATTTTGCTAGTATGCATGTACACAGTAAACTAGTTAAAGTTAGGATTTATTCCATATATTCTATATACAAAATTGCATTCCCAATCGAAAATATTATTTGGTCTGATTTTATTCTATATCAGCTGTCAAGATCACATATTAAATGAATATTACGTCAAAATTTTGGTCTATATACATACATTATGAAATATATCTCAATATGGGAAATTATTTTAATATGGTATAAAATTATGATAATTAAGGATAGCAGTCATATTCACCTCACAAAATAATGAGTAAATGACCTTTATTTTTCATTGTATATATATGTGCATGTATTTCGATGGAGTGAACATCTCAAGCAAAGGCAAACATGCATGCATGTAATAATAATTCACACCATCTTGTCAAAATATATATATATATATAATAATAATAATAATAATAATAATAATAATAATAATAATAATAATAATAATAATAATAATTCACACCCTCACTACGTAATAGGGTGAGGATTAGAGTTTGATCCACTTAAAGGAGGTTCCATACTACTCCATAAGAACATTTGATAATACAGAATAATAGGAATATATAACTCCTAATTTAAAGGGGCATTTTCTTGCCTCTTTCCCCAATGTGGACAATAGGGTTACAGTCTTACAGGGCAACTCACATGTGAACAATAAAGGGACGGATTTCATTTAACTTTGATTTCATTCAAAATTACTACTCCGCGGTAATATAATTAATAGAAGAAATTTTTTTTAATGAATTTTTACAATAAAAAGAACTATTTGAGTCCACGTTTTCCCTAATGTTTTATTAATTGAGTTATAATTTGATGAGTAAATTTATCTTATTTTATTTTATTTTAATTTTGTGTTAAAATAATTATGCATAAATCTACTCCGCACTTTCTTTTATTTTTTAATCGCTACACTGTCCCTTTGGCGTGCATATTAAGGAGGGCATTAGAAGAGGCAATTATAAGACAAATCAACTAAGATAACTTGACTGATAATAAGAGGGCCGTCGAGATATAGTAGGCTAAGTTATACTTAATTAATTATTCATCCGTTTACCATCTTAAATCGATCTCCACCTTACTGTGCCAAAAGATGATATAATTTGATCTTATAAAACTAAAAAAATTATATAAAATCAATGATGCTACTAATGTCAGAATAAACCACAAAGGCATAGTTATTACAGTATGAACACGTGTCCATAGATCGATATGAAATTGCATGACCAGTTGACAATATAATATACGGTCCACTTAAATTTATTCCAAATCAGGTGTCAATATCACAAATGATTTTCAAGCTAAGTCAAGGTTTTGGTCTATACCCTATACACTATTAAAGAATATATCCCAATCTAAGCAATTTTACTGGTAGAAAACTAAGATAAGATGCAGTCCATGCACCATAGGCATATTTATTAGTCAAAATAATGAGCTTATTTTTGGCTATTTACGTATGTACTCCGTAGTATATATAGAGGAGCGTACAATGAAGTGAGCAACTCATCAAGCAACAAATTAAAGGCAAATTGAGAGGAAGAGAGGCCTTACATGAAGTTGAGAGTTTTATTGTTTGGTAGCCAAGGATGACTTGCCTGCTTCTATCATCTTGAGGGTCTATCTTAAGTCTTTATACTCTCTATATCCAGGTTGAATAATCACGTTACATAGATAGCGTTTAACGTGGAAACTAAATCCGGATGGAGAAAGCAAAGTATAAGACTATATAGGATCCTCATGATTTGGTGCCAGGCAGTCTCCTTGGCTATCTTGACAAACTCTCCACTTTCATGCTAGGCTTTCCTCTTCCATGGATTTCGCGTGTTTGATCAATATATGCAAGTTTTATGAGGTATTTAGGGTGAAAATGTAATGATGAGGTAATATAAGTAATTTTATGTCGAAAGTTCTCTTACTGATTTAATTATTATCTATGTTTACAAAATCCGTTTTAAATTTGGATATGGATATACTCTCTAGCACGTTAAGTCTATAACGGGTTATATCTTCTTGGTATGATAGGGTGAGTTTTACACATGGATATTTCAGGCTGCATTATCAACTTTCAAAGATCAATAATGCTCTACATTATATATATATATATATATATATATATATATATATATATATATATATATATATATATATATATATATATATTTTTAAATTTTCAAAATCTATTACTCCATCCGGCCACATACTCCGGTATATATTCTCTTCAGATTATAAATTATTGCTCAACGATATATAATGCATGCATAATTCTGAATACAATCCTCATACAATATATATGCAACATCATTATTGTCTTCTTCTCCTTTTTTTTTTTTTTCCTAATTCTCCCACATGTATTTACATTAGTTACTATATAGAACTCCCAATATGCCAGAAAAGTAGGGTTTATTACTTTATTTAATAGGACGTAGACCACAATTAACATCCTGCAGGATCAAGTACGTCCATGCCCTTAGAAAATTCAACTGCTTGCGCTTATGTGTGCATGCATGGATGATATTCGGAAGTTGCTCAACCCTACTACCAAGAAGCTAATCGCCGATTGAGTATACATGTTGCTATCTCAGCCAGGAAACCACACTAAAAATATTGATTTCGTCGTAGACAATCAATTTTTTTTTTTTCCTTTTATAAGTTAAGTTTCAGAGCAGAGAAGAAGATTATCCTAACTTTTTATGCAGTGTACCTTTCCTTTTAAATTTTTTTTTTTAATGATGGCTGCAGGATGCTCGTCTTTTCAAAGATGTGAACCCTTGGCTTGGTCCCGCTCTATTATGGGTCGACTGTTTATCAAGCAGGATCAATGTATGATCTTGAGCCTAATCAGATCGACTCGCCAAGACTTTAACCACGTGGCATGTTTTTCACATAGATGCTTCATCAAAAGTGTACTTCGTAAAAATTGTACTACCTCTGTTTCTTATTATGTACTCGTATAACAAAGGGTTATTTAGGGGTGAAAGTAGTTTGGATAAAAACCGAAAACCGATCCAAACCAAACTGAACTAGAAATTCGGTTCGGTTTTTTCGGTTTTCGGTTTGGATTCGGTTCCAAAATCCTGAAACCGAATTATTTCGGTTTGGATTCGGTTCTGGTCCTAAAAAACCGAAAACCGAAATCCAAACCGAAATGTTTAAAGCCCATATAGATTCCAGCCCAATTCCCCTACATATATATAGCAAACCCTAATTTTCTCCTTCATTTTTCTGACTTTCGGCCACCTTCACTCCTCAATTCCTCTACTTCCTCACCAAAACCCTTCATTTCCTTCACTCCGACCATCGTATCTCACTCCGGCCACCGTATATTGTCTCCTTGGTCGAATATCAGTTCCTTTCTTCATATCTGGTGTTCGTAGACTTCGTACTCCCTCAATCCGCGACGCGCCACCACCTTCTATCGCCACCACCTCTCTCAGTCACTCAAAGGTAAGGATTTTTTTATTTACTCCTCTTTCATTTGTTTTTTTGAATTGGGAATTTGAATTATGTTCGAATTAGGAATTTTGAGTTATTTCTGGGAAATTAATTTATTATGTTCGAATTGTGAAATTGAGTTATTAATTTATTATGTTCAAATTGGGAATTTTGATTTATCTCTGGGTTATTATGTTCGAATTGATTCCATTCAAATTGGTGATGTTTTGTTCAATCTTTATAGTGATGTTTTGTTCTGTTATGTTCAAATTGGTGAGTACTTATGTTATTTTTGATAGATTCATTACTTTATGAGCCTTATTTTTGTAGTATAATGATTAATTATCATGTGTTTTTTTTTTTCATTATGTCATATGTATTATGTAACTTGTTTATTTTTTGAATGTTAGACTTGAAGAATATGAAAATTACTGATCCAATCAACCCAAACTTGGTTGAGCTTGATTGAATGCATGAAGAGTACGCTGCCAAGAAGAAGAAGCTAATGCCAGATTTGAATGAAGCTGCTGCCAATCTGCCATACTGTCATTTTATGTTTAAGATTACTGTTGTGTTTGACTGTCTGTAATTTTTATTTTGGCTGGACAAACTTAAGTGTTGTAATTCGTGACATTAATTGTGGTGGTGGAAGCTTTGTCTAAAAATTTATGTTTTGTTCAGGAACAGGTACAAAAATTAGGTCTTTAAAAGGCCCAAAACTATTTGTCCAATAACAGCCTAGAATTCAAGGCCCAAAAAAAACAAGCCCAAAGAAATTCGGTTCGGTTTGGATTCAATATCCAAAACCGAATTATTTCGGTTTGGATTGGATTGGATTGAATCCAAATTCGGTTTGGATTCGGTTTCAAAAATCCAAAACCGAAATAATTCGGTTTGGATTCGGTTTGGGGTATAATCCAAACCGAATACCGAACTTTCACCCCTAGGGTTATTATTTGTGAGACATAAAATATTCCTTTGTTACACATAGAAACGGAGGTAGTAATATACTTTGTACTAATTAATAATGATTAATGATGCCTTTATTTTGTTGAAATGCTTTGTACTAATCAATAATGATGCCTTTATTTTGTTGAAATGAAATTTTTGTATCTTTGAATTACTCACACTATCACACGCGTATTAATATTGGAAGAAAAGTACACAAAGCATACAAGAAGTCAACCTCTTTCAAAAGGATGACGAAAGCTACAAATATACATAAGTAAATATATGAAGAAAAAATAAAGTTAAATTATATACTCGTACAAAGATTCGCAAGAAAGCGACCAAATAAAGAAAAGACGTACATTAGTTTAAGGTACTATACTAATAACTCACGTATATATATTAATAGATAATCCTACATCCCTACGATTAAACCTTTTATAAGCACTTGTAGCTCTTACCAACACATAAACATATATGGAGTACAAGGTGTTGTCTAAATGACTTCTCCTTTTCAGCAATTACAATCGATCGATCTACCAGTATTTGACATGATGATGATGTTTTAGGACAAGATCATAGAACAATTTTCTTTGGCAATTTTTTGAATTTAAGAAAAATCCATTCCTTCTTTTTCTTAATCCAAGAGTAAATATTGTTTAATCAACACTAGACATACACGAAGTACATGTACTTGTATTATGTAGCAAAAATTTATAAGGAGTGTCAAAAAATTGATGTGGGTGAGAGGGAAAAAAACTCCAATTTAGACATAAGGTATAGTATAAAAATAGGAATGGGTTTTCTTTCAAAAAACATTACTTTTGAATCAGTGATTGTTTATTTAATGAGTCATGTAGTCCGAGATGTCCAAAATTAAATGACGTGAAGAAAGGAGAAATTTTATATATAAGAGAATAAAAAAATAACCACTTTTTTTTTTTCCTTTTATAAGTGCGGATGGAGTTGCTCTATATAAACATTAGCAAATGACACTAGCTTAGGTGATCAATTGGCATGCTTGCTTCTCTATCAACACATTCTCATCAACTAATAAGTGATGATTAGCAAAAACCTTTTGATTGAATTTGGCCTAATTATATATACACGTACAATCTGTCTTGTAATATAAGATTATACACATAGGTAGCCATCATCTCCTTTTCTTTTCGTACGTGGATGGTTTTCACTTCCCATAGACTAACGTCGTCCATGTACAGCTCTCAGCTAATATACATTAATGGAATCGTATAATTGTTGAGATTGTAATTTTTTGTGATTTAATGACAACTAATCAAAATAAATGACAAGATTGAAGTAATCAAATTGTATCAATCTTTTGATCTTATGTTTGTATGTATATATATTCATCAACGAGTATTGTACGATACATGCAATAATTCCAAATTAAGCTTTTTTTTCCCAATATGTTTGCTCACTTAGGAAGCTTCCACGCTTTCCAGCAAAAAATGGGTGTAACTAGACCATGAGCATAACATTTTCGAGTGTAGTGGACATCCTCACATCCTGGCACAATGATTCGGGTTCAATTTTTCATGGTTAAATTTTTTTTTGAATTTTTTTTAAACCTTTTGAAAAGAAAATTCCATCAAAAAAAAGTGACAAGAAAATGACACAATTTTGAAAGCTAATTGCTAGTATGTACACTGCTGGAAGTTTTGATTAATTATATTCCATGTATAAAAATATTACATGCCCTAGTTGACAATTTTCCCTACTTTATTCCATATATTAAATGTCAAAATCACCAATGATTTAATTTCCAAGTCAAAGTTTTGGTCCCTATATCATGAAAGAATAAATCCCTAGATGGGCAATAATTTTGGTAAAAAAAAAATTAAGATAAGATTCAGCAAATAAAGTCGATATATACGTCACAAAATATTGAGCTTCTAAGTATATAAATAGAGAGGCTTCAACATTAGAGTAAGCAACTCAGGCAAAGGCATTTGTGAGGAAGAGAGGCCTTACATGAAGTTGAGAGTTATCGTTTGGTAGCTGTTATTTTAGATGAACTACTACAAGAGGGGGGGTGAATGGTAGTAGGTTCCAATCGCGAAACTTATGCGGAAATTAAAAACAAAACGTAAAGGAACTTAAAGCACAAAGCAAGTTTTACGAGGAAACCATCCAGTGCCTAACTGGAAGTAAAACCTCGGCCCTATTGGGACTTATAAACAAATTCCACTATAATAGGCAACTCTCCTAGTACAACCTATTACACAGACCTTTGCTTTGCAAGTTCCGCCACGGACACTTGACTCTATGATAGGACACTTCCTACCAGACCTAAGACACTTCTCAGGACCCTTTTTCTCCCTTTACCCAGGAAACTTCCTAGGTGACCCAAGACACTTCTCAGGTTCCTTTCACTCACTGTGCACTCACAGCTACCACTCGAATTTTACCAGATTTCAAACTCATACACAAGCGTGAATTTAAGAGAATTCACAATCTCACCCCAAAATACAAAACACTCAAAACCCTTTTTCCCATTACAAGATCTCATCGAATATCCCTAAATACATATCTATGAATAAAGAGATAAAACTAATATGTTGAACACTCAAGATCTGTCTGGAACTCACTAGACGTACTGTAACCAAAAACCTGATAGGAACTTTGACCAGGAGGACTGACTTAGCTTCGTGGTGAAGGATAAAACCATTAAGCACGACCACTATACTTCGTCAGCCTCAACTTTGAATGAATGCATATGAGCATATTTATAGTACACTCGAATTATTCATTTCAACTTGAAAAAGATAGATTTTCTGAAAAGATAAGTTTAAAAGATATTTTCTAAAAATCAGTTTTCCGAAAATATATCTTTTTGTTAAGAATAAAAACTGTCAATAATAATAAGATAAACTTAGCATAAAATCAGATTTTATTCAAAACTTATCTTTTTGTTTAAAATACTTTTTAAACAATCTTATCTTTTTCCAAAAGGGATTTATTAGAAGATAAATATCTTTATTCAGTAAAACCAAATCCCTAAAAGATATGCACGTATAAGGTAAATATATATATCATTAAAACCGACTTTTAACGACGTTCATACTTAAGTTCCTATTAGGTTCCTGAACTCTGACAGTCTCTGAGTTCCTGACAAGTCAGTTACTCTAATTTCATTGACTGTTTGGAATTCACCTTGGTTCTATATAGACTTGTTCCAGACCGACTTTTATGTCCAACATACTTACATGAATCCTAGAGCAATATACTTCTATTTCTCTGTCTTCATGTTGCTTCTCTGAAACTCTTGTTCTGGAATCCTGTAGTCTTGATATATTCTGGATCTTAGGGTTTTCCCCAGCATTACACCGAAACCAGGTCGTTACAACCCGTTTTGAAGTTCTTGTTAAGAAACTTCTGGAAGTTCCATTTCTGGAACTCTTCTTCTAAATTTACTTGTATCCTCATGGATCCTCTAAAGTTCCTCTGTTTCAATTCCTACTTCAGCCCTCAACGCTTACTGAACCTGCAAACATCACAACACTAGAAAATCCTTATTAAATGGAAGTTTGCTCAATTCTTAACATCATCATCAAAACCTCATAAGGATCAACAAGTTGTCCCTTTTTGATGATGACGAACTGAGCAAACTTCTGAGAATAACAAAGTAAAACAGAAGGTTAGTTTTTTATTTATAAAAACAATAAAGAAAACTAAACTAAATTAAAAGACTCCTACACATACATAACCTATATATGTATAGGATACTTACCTTATGAAGCTAACATATGTAAACACATGTTTACATAGTTACCTTCATGGTCCCTTAGCCATCATCATGCTTATCAACCATAACACTTATCGTTGTTCTTGTTCCTCTATTGCTTATCCTATATTGCTCAAGTTCCTTACATATATACCTGTCATTACTCAGGTTCCTTGTATCCTGTTCCAAGCATAATTTGCTTTTTCTATGCACAACTTAACATACACGTTAGATAGATAATCATCATTAGTTTATAATCATCAAAACCTAATTGCTCAACAATTTCCCCCTTTTTGATGATGACAAACTATTGATGCTCATCACATATTAAAGGATAATCGTTGTACATTTATTCCCCCTTAGTTTTTCAAGGAAATAACATTTAAACAAGTTAAGAACATACACAAGAACTTAATAGTTAGGAACTTAGCAATACACATCATTTATCAATATATAAATACTTTCAACAATCATGATGTAATAACTTTAGACTTAATTACTGCATACCATAAGCATCATACATATTCTTCCCCCTTTTGTCATTATCAAAAAGGGTATTGTTCCACACGTTTGTTTTTCGTAAATTATATGCACTTAAAGTCATATGTCACACCTACCACCATATAATAAGTAAGTATATACTAGTTAAACACTTGTTGTTCCTAAAAGCCTCAAGGTACTCACTTTTCAAACACGGATACCATTTCCACACTAACTTCCAACTCACAATCCAAAGGCCCAACTTCAAAACCCTTAATTGAACTTGACAAATAAGAAGTTAAAATTCAAGTAAAGATCAGAGCTAAAAAGTTAGAAATGGATTGCATGAATAGACCAATTAAAGCGCAAGCTTAAAGGATATATAAAGAAGCATATGGAACAAAATAAGTAGAGGGAACGTGAAGTGGAATTTGTGCTCTTCGTTTAAACCTTTTGAGATGAGAACCGCCACATTGTACTTTATCTCAAACTCTTGAATCTCCTATTGAACACAACACATATTCATCTTGCCAATTGATAACCAAGTTCCCTTACCTTAACCACCAACTTCTTTGAGGAACATTCTCCATACTGGAACTTAAATAGATTTCAGTTTCATCATAATCAAGTTCCTTCGTCGTTTATTATTGTTCCTTCACTAGCTCACCAAGTATACGAGTACACGACATCAACATAGTCAACATTCTTCATATATAGATACCCAGGAAATTAAATATTTGACCACCCTTTTTCCTTTTCTTTCTCTTTTTTTTTTTTCAAAGGGTGTCATTACACAAATTTTGCATGATTTCCTAGTATAACACATTTTAAATTAATGAAGAGAATATTTACTCATACACTTGAGTTCCACAACCAGATCTGAACCATTTTGAATTCTTGGTTCCTACCTTATTCCCCCTGAGTCCCTTACCATTCTTCTTCCTTTTCAAGTACTTACTTCTTTCTTTTTCTTCAACTTCCCCTCAACATGTAATCACCCTTTTTCACGTTTCATTGAACCATAAAAAGATGGTGAACAAACTTAGAGCACATGGGAATTAAGAATAAAAAGTAAAAGTGTGTGAACGGAAAGAGGAAATTGAATTGGGTTAATAAGAATCTTCGATTTTCTAAATATGGGACAATTAAAGTATATGCAACACGGACACACAACTTAGAGTTGTAGAATAATGTTGCGATCGAAGATATATGGCGTAGATGCTTGAAAGTTGGCTAAAAGATAGGTTAGTTCCCTCTGAAATTTAAACAAGTGAGTTACAAACGGTCTGGGAACTTACCTGTCTTGTTCCATCAAAGTTTCTTCCATTGTTCCTTTGACAACTTAGGAACTTCGTGTTTGACAGCACCCATAGTTCTATTATGAGACCTCTAATACTCTTAGGCAAGTGAGTATGTCTTTTACAACACAAGAACTAAGTGTGACACATAAAAAATAAGCGCATATTCTTTACTTTAAGTATAACATAGGAACCCCAGCTTGACATAACTTATGGGAAAAAATACTTTATACTCGTGTTATGTTTCATCAAGTCTTGTTCCATTAAGCAATAAACAAGAATATGACAAATCAAGACAAGACCATGAGAGAATCAATTCACAAATTCACATATTGCATTCATACCAAAAAAATATCAATTCAATTCATCTAATGCCGACATGTGAAAAGGAACTTATATCTTATGTAGTCTCTTACCAGTAAAAATATAACTTTAAAGCATTGGTTGAGTATGATGGCTTACCTTGGAGTTCTTGAAGTGGTTGTTATGTTCCTTGATGATCTCGAATCTAATATGAACTTCCACTTCTAACTCAAGTTCCATTGTCAGTGGTTAATCTTACAAATATATTTTCTTATCATAAATTAGCAAAAACCAATTCACAATGGCTCGTTAGTAGTACCAGAGATATATCAATGTAAACAAGTACTAATAATAACTCAGTTAATCTTGAAAACAAAAATTGATACTTTTAAAACTCAATTTTCAAGAAGGAACTTGGATAGGATTCTATCCTAGAGTATGTTCCACATAGACGTCTACAAAAATTCATATCAAGACATACATGACATCCATGTGGTACAACTCTAATCCCATATAAACAGCAAGAACAAATATTATTCAATTTGCTTCAAGTCTAGCTACACACGCAACAAGTTCCTTAAAGACAATACATACCTTTGTATTGGTTGTTTCTTTTAAGAACCAACCTGGCCTTGTTCCATTCACGTGCCTTACTCAACAAGCTTTTGCCAGAACACCTTTTTTAATCTCCGACCCTTTTTAGGTGTTCTAGAATAGGTTCAGGATGTGACATGCATCTTCTTCTTTTTAAGCTTATTAAGTTCCTGCTGCACATCTAACCTGATAACAACCAATTACATGTTTACATCAACCTTAAAAACAGACTTATCTTTTATACAACTATGAGTTATAAAGTCCATCCTTTTCGATTGATATCTCGGGCTCTTCTCAGATCCTTGGTTGTTGAGGTTTTCCCTTTGGTTATATATATGCATGAAAAACACTTTAGTTCCATAGTTTGTTGAGATATTGCTGGTCGGAACAAATATTATCTTAGCTCTGGAACTTTGTTGGAACTTGCTTTCTTGTATTGAGTTCATTGACCTTTGTTGCATGAGTTTGAACTTAACATCTCAAAGTTCCTCAACATATGTAGCTAGCCCTTGCTGTTATCCTTAGTGACATATTTCTTTATTAGGAACTCCGTTAGTTCTTCAAGAACACATGAGTTCATCTTTTATAACCTGTTTGATGGGAACAAACCTGTCAGTCTCAAAATATGTTCATTTATTGCACATTAACCATGATAGTGTAGACTCTTTATGTTTTACTAGTCTAGGCGTTTATGGATAAATCGCCTTGGAACTTATATCATCAAACATCCCTAAGTGGAACATAGGGTGTCTTGTTCATCAAAGATCTATTGCTTCAGTGTTGATGATGTAGCAAGAGACATTGAAAACTATTCCAAAGAACCTGCAAAGACCATTAGCATATAACTTTGTTTTCTCCGTGTCTTTCATGATTCAAAGTTGGAAACTTGTTGTCAATCCTGTGTTCCTGCAACAAACATCAATAATTACTGGAACTAGGTTCCATTTTTAGATCTATACCTTCATAAATGATGAACGCTTAGCCACATACCCTGTGATAGAAAAGACTTTCAACAAACAGTTCATCATCTCTTCTGTTAAGAAAATTAACCAAGTATTCATTTGCTTTCATTACTTATAAACAAGACATATCTTTCAATTAGTCTCTACATATCACATGGTAAACATATTCATATCACTAAGATCCAATGGATTAGTGTTGCTTACCATATACCTGATGTTGAAAGAGAATGTAACATGTGTTTGATTCTCATGCTTCTCGATCTTAACCTGTTTGGAACTTACATATACATATACCTATTATCGAGTTCCTACTAGGTTTATCAAGCATGAAAAGGTTTACATGTTCACAGTTTGAAGCATAGAAGTATCTCATCTTCAATAAAACCTAGAAATGTCAGGTTGTTGTTAGGAATCACCTTGAGATCCACAAATGATGTGTTCCCTTTTTGATTCCCTTCATATGTGACATTTCCACTCTTTATTGATGATGTCTTATTGAAGCCATGAAACAACTAGAGTTACAAGCAATTGAAAACCAGAATGTGCATTAAAAACTCGACAAGAAAGATATTCACAATGGGATAGGAACTTGACTTACTAACTTCCTGTTCTGTAGAAATTTTACCTTTCGTGTTAGTATTATAAGTCAAAGTTCTTCCATTGTAGGTTTATAGAAAGAGATACCTTGATTTGGCTATCATCATCTCTTTTGGAACCTCGCTGTCGAGATAATGCGAGTTCCCTCCTATTATAAACCTTCGACTCTTCCATGTTCCTTTTGACATAAAGTTGGAACATGTCCTTCTGGTCCTTTAGACCATTGTATCTTGGGTAGAGGAACGTGTTGATTAAATCTCAAATTCTTCAACACCTTGTCAAAGTCCCTCATATTATCATTCAAAAGATATAACATGAAAGTTCACAACCCAAGAGATTCCTTTGTGCCTTTAAAATGTCAGTAGGTTAGTCAAAAGAGGTAGATAAAACCTAAAGCATAAAAGTGTTAAAACATAAAGTTCCTGTAAGAATACTCCCTTTTAGATGTCGTTCCATCAACGAAATGATGAATTTCTAACACGAAGTCAAATATAATCATCTTAGCTCATCATCCTTCATAAGAGTCTGCTACAGGAATTAATGCTTTGTTCCAAGGAACTTTGAATAATAAGAACTTAACTGGAACTTGAACAAGAATCTTTACAGGAACGTATACGCTAACTCCTATAGCACCTTGATATAGAAGCTTTGTTATTCCTGTATCCCTAATTCGTTTTATCATTCCAAGTTTACCAAGTTCCAACCAATTTAAGCACTGAGCTCCTAATGGAACAAACTTTTGCGCACCAATTTGTCTCAATGGACAAACCTACAAAACAATCATTAATAACTTGCACAAAGCTAGAAGAGAAGTTAGTTTGTCATGATATACATTATAAACATCCAAACAACTTCTCTTTTCATCCATTCACAAATAACCTTCATAATATTAGGGAATTGAATTTCAATAGGACTTTGTGAAGGATTAATACATACTAAAAGCACATGACCAATATTTACAGAGAGATGTATAGGCGACTTACACACTTATCCACTGTCGCTTCACCTACTACAAACCTCTTATAAAGGCTTTCTAGTGAGAGGAATTTGCACATAATTGCTTATATACAAACAACCAAAGATCATCATTATTAATAAGTTGTCTCCACTCACTTAGCCTGCAAAATCGGTCATCTTTTGGCTTTGGTTACCCAATTTATATTAGGTACCTTCATGTTAGTAATAGACATCAATAATCCATAATTAAAACAACTACGGTTAAACCAACTATCTTTACTAACAATAAACACCATGTGTCTACATAATAAATATTCAGAAAAACACATACACATGATAAGGTCATTCTTTGGCAAATATTCAAAATATACGTTCATTACCTTGCCCAAAGAATTAAGTTTCCATACAGGGGTAATCTAGGTTCCAAGAGACCAAATATGCATAATTCTACATAATACGTTCCTTGAACTATTTCCAGTAAACCGATTCTTTAAAAATAAATCAATTTGTAAATTTGACAAATACTTTTCACTCTATAAATCAGATTTGAGGTTACACAAAATTGATTTGCAAACTTTCAAAACAAAATCCAAAATTTAACTAGAAATACTACAAGGAACTTGTACACATATATAATCAAGACTTCAAAGACGAGACACTTACCTCAAAGATGTTCATCTTTGAATCAAATCTGCTTCACAAGCAGACTTTGGTCTTCACGTGGTATTGGGAACGTTCTAGGGTTGAGTTCCATTCGCTGCATTCCTTGTAGGTATCCATCCTAGCCTGGAACTTGCTCCTCGGGGTTGCCCGGTTTATCAAGAGCACCTGCTCTGATACCAATTGTTATTTTAGATGAACTACTACAAGAGGGGGGGTGAATGGTAGTAGGTTCCAATCGCGAAACTTATGCGGAAATTAAAAACAAAACGTAAAGGAACTTAAAGCACAAAGCAAGTTTTACGAGGAAACCATCCAGTGCCTAACTGGAAGTAAAACCTCGGCCCTATTGGGACTTATAAACAAATTCCACTATAATAGGCAACTCTCCTAGTACAACCTATTACACAGACCTTTGCTTTGCAAGTTCCGCCACGGACACTTGACTCTATGATAGGACACTTCCTACCAGACCTAAGACACTTCTCAGGACCCTTTTTCTCCCTTTACCCAGGAAACTTCCTAGGTGACCCAAGACACTTCTCAGGTTCCTTTCACTCACTGTGCACTCACAGCTACCACTCGAATTTTACCAGATTTCAAACTCATACACAAGCGTGAATTTAAGAGAATTCACAATCTCACCCCAAAATACAAAACACTCAAAACCCTTTTTCCCATTACAAGATCTCATCGAATATCCCTAAATACATATCTATGAATAAAGAGATAAAACTAATATGTTGAACACTCAAGATCTGTCTGGAACTCACTAGACGTACTGTAACCAAAAACCTGATAGGAACTTTGACCAGGAGGACTGACTTAGCTTCGTGGTGAAGGATAAAACCATTAAGCACGACCACTATACTTCGTCAGCCTCAACTTTGAATGAATGCATATGAGCATATTTATAGTACACTCGAATTATTCATTTCAACTTGAAAAAGATAGATTTTCTGAAAAGATAAGTTTAAAAGATATTTTCTAAAAATCAGTTTTCCGAAAATATATCTTTTTGTTAAGAATAAAAACTGTCAATAATAATAAGATAAACTTAGCATAAAATCAGATTTTATTCAAAACTTATCTTTTTGTTTAAAATACTTTTTAAACAATCTTATCTTTTTCCAAAAGGGATTTATTAGAAGATAAATATCTTTATTCAGTAAAACCAAATCCCTAAAAGATATGCACGTATAAGGTAAATATATATATCATTAAAACCGACTTTTAACGACGTTCATACTTAAGTTCCTATTAGGTTCCTGAACTCTGACAGTCTCTGAGTTCCTGACAAGTCAGTTACTCTAATTTCATTGACTGTTTGGAATTCACCTTGGTTCTATATAGACTTGTTCCAGACCGACTTTTATGTCCAACATACTTACATGAATCCTAGAGCAATATACTTCTATTTCTCTGTCTTCATGTTGCTTCTCTGAAACTCTTGTTCTGGAATCCTGTAGTCTTGATATATTCTGGATCTTAGGGTTTTCCCCAGCATTACACCGAAACCAGGTCGTTACAACCCGTTTTGAAGTTCTTGTTAAGAAACTTCTGGAAGTTCCATTTCTGGAACTCTTCTTCTAAATTTACTTGTATCCTCATGGATCCTCTAAAGTTCCTCTGTTTCAATTCCTACTTCAGCCCTCAACGCTTACTGAACCTGCAAACATCACAACACTAGAAAATCCTTATTAAATGGAAGTTTGCTCAATTCTTAACATCATCATCAAAACCTCATAAGGATCAACAAGTTGTCCCTTTTTGATGATGACGAACTGAGCAAACTTCTGAGAATAACAAAGTAAAACAGAAGGTTAGTTTTTTATTTATAAAAACAATAAAGAAAACTAAACTAAATTAAAAGACTCCTACACATACATAACCTATATATGTATAGGATACTTACCTTATGAAGCTAACATATGTAAACACATGTTTACATAGTTACCTTCATGGTCCCTTAGCCATCATCATGCTTATCAACCATAACACTTATCGTTGTTCTTGTTCCTCTATTGCTTATCCTATATTGCTCAAGTTCCTTACATATATACCTGTCATTACTCAGGTTCCTTGTATCCTGTTCCAAGCATAATTTGCTTTTTCTATGCACAACTTAACATACACGTTAGATAGATAATCATCATTAGTTTATAATCATCAAAACCTAATTGCTCAACAGTAGCCAAGGATGACTTGCCTGCGTCTATTATTTTGTCGATCTTAAATCTTTGTCAATACGTACTCTCACTATTCGGAATAAATAGTCATTGTACGTAATAGTATTATATATTAAAACTATTATGTATGGGACTATTAATTTTGGATGAAGGTATCGTAAGATTATAAGGTCCGCATTATTGGTGTCAGGCAGTCTCCGAGGCTAACCTGACAAACTCTCCATTTTCATGCTAGGCTTTCTCTTCTATGGATTTCATATTTTTCAACGGTGACAAGTTTACAGTCCCAACCTTTTCAAGGTCTGATGCAGCAAAGTAAGTAATTTTAATTGGAAAAACAAGCCTCTTTTTTATTTTATTTTTATTTTCATTTACGTAGAATTTGTTTTATATACTTATTAATTATCCTTTGAAACTTTTGTTATACATATATAGTGTAAATTTATGCAATAAAATCCAATGGAAAATAATAAAAGATTGGATATTCTAGTTAAAGTGAGTACAAGTCTATGTTAATTAGGTATTTAACATTTGTTGAAAGCACGCCATTTTAAATTGAGGCGGAGCTAATAGTGTTGAATATTATATAGGTAGTTCTGTCTCTAGTTAATACATATAAGTATTCCACATTGATAAAAAGAAAGGTAAATAAATCGCTTAAAAATGATAAATGTCTCTCCATAATATGGTTATAGGGTGGAATTGAATCTTCTTCGAGTTTATAAAGCGGACCATTTAATTCAAATTATGATATATTCATATCAAGATTCTTGTACGAATGTGAACCAAGTTGATTTTTTTGGTTGGTCTGGTTATGGATAAGTTGCTTTGTCCTTCAAATATTTTTTTACAACTTTAACTGATAATGACTCCTATATATAACCAAGACCAATTAAATTGAGGACCAAATTATCAATAATAATAATAATAATAAAACAAAAAAATAAAAATAAAGAAATAAACCTCATGATTGATTAGTGTAAGGTCTAAACCATGTATGTAACTTTTGTTTTCTTTTGCTTTATTTTCTTTTTCTTTTTTTTTTTTTGGGCACCATGAGCTCATTTTTTATAAGAGTTTTTTAATTAAATGGTGCAAAAATAAGAGACAGATGGACTTTTACAAGTTCACAAACTTAAATGGTTATCATGTTGTTTTCTACTTCGTCCGAAGGACCTAAGAGTGATGCAATCTATAATAAAAGAAATTTTAGAGGGTTTTGTTGCCCAAAAATAGCCAAACTATTGTTTTGTTTTGTTTTATTTATTTATTTGTATTTTTGTTGTTAGATTCAATAAAACTACGTCATTTGAGTGTAGTAAATGTCTCTGTATGAGATTTGTTCGAGATCAGATACTTGAGTTCAATCCAATACAAGATGATTTTTTGGCAAATATCTATGCGAGATTGTATATGATTTATAATCAAATGAATCAGGCGGTTATCTTCTACACGGTTTCAACATATTGATAAACTCTCTCGAAGTCTCGGTTAAAGAAGATTGTAAATCATGGCAATAATAGAGGCCAGGGCATGAAAAAGTTCGATATGCAATGATCGTGGCTTTGTTAGTTCGTTGAAAGCAAGTTTTTATATGATGTCTTAATTTAAATATTTTTGTAATTGTTGCATAATTAATTGTTTATAAAAAATAATAGCATTGTTGACAACAATCAAGTTTATAATTATTCGTTATTCAAGGTGTTATTGATAAGATTTCCACTGCATTTTTTTTATTTGTTATGTAAATATAAGAATTCCAAACAATACAAATAACATTTATCCTATTCTTTTTAAATAAGATTAATTAATATACCCTTTCCATTTTAGTATATATTAGACATTTAAACCTATAAAGATTGTTGATTTCAAACTGATGTATAATTTTTGTAACTTTTTATTTTGAAATTATACTTGTAACCAAATAATCGACTTATTGTTGATGCCAACTATGCATTATGCATCAAGTAGGATATTGTTAGATTTGTAATATATGTGGTCTAATTTTCATAAGTTTTGAATGCAATTCATTTTAAATTAATATGTTAAAAATATTTGAGAATATGGCAACAAAAAAAATGAAAATAAGTAAATGCAAAATAGGAAAAACCAAAAGTAATTACAGCGCGTTTTCTGTGTGGATGGCCACACCGTGTGGCCTGAGTTACTTATTCAGGGGTTACTCGATCGACCAGGGGTTTCTTATTCAGGGGATACTCAGTCTAGGGTTACTTAGTCGATCATCAAATGTATCATAAATCAATTTAAAATTGCTGCTTTTTTAGTTTAATGACAGTTCAGACGAATTAGAAGAGATGTCAACCGACAACCGTATCTGGAAACAACGATTAGTGGATATTGGTACTGTCACGGAGAGGACTCAGCTGTTAGTTAGTACCCTCTTGGTTTCGGAGTGGACCCTTTCAGTGAGGGGTTACTCGATCGGTCAGGGGTTACACATAAATAAATAGCCCCGACCACACAGTGTGGCCAGTCACATATAAAAATTGGTCGGCCAGGGATTACTTATTCAGTCAGGGGTTACTTGATCGGTCAAGGATTACCCATAAATAAATAACCCCGGTCACATGGTCTGACCAACCACATATAAAAATTGCTTAAATCCAAGCCCAATTACCAATGAAATGATGAAAATATCCTTTCCAAGGATCTAAACTCATTAGCCCCATTACTATTAGATTAATCCACAAATTCACAATTACAAATTTACTCAGGATCAACTCAAGAAATACAATCATGTCATCACCCATATCTGTAACAAAGACAAGTAAGTTTCCGCAAGATCATGTACTCCCTTGAAAGTTGAAAGGGTAACAGTTGGTCACATATATTACAGGACACCAAACTAAGATTATTCCCCGCATTAACGTCATAATATTAAGATATTTCTATTTTTGAGACATTTACTATAGTATCAATAAATAGAATCGGTTGTTTTTTAACTTTATACTATTTCAGATTTTCAGTGATGTGTTCGTTATTTATCTGTTGTTTCGGGTGAAAACAATGGGACCTTGCCGAAGGTCCGCTGAAACGGAGAAGACTGGATTCGGTCCAAGTTATGTTGGGCCGAAGGTTTCCTGCACAGTAAACACACGTAAACTAGCCTCGGGGGTGTTGCCGAGGAAGGCCCCTCCGATGCTAAAGTCAGTACAATGTGTAAAAGGAAACACTATGCAAGAGAGTTTGTAGCTTGAGGCTTTTGTGGAATCTTTTAGAATGTATGAATCTATCAATGAATCAGAATATGAATGTCCTTTATACCTCATCATACATGGAGAGGCTGGGCCTTAGCCCAATTGGCTTGCTTTGTGGGCTGACCTTTGACTTTAACACAATTGGAGAGTTGAACCTTGACCTTGGGCTTTTAATTGGATCATTTAGTGCTTAGGCCCAATTGGACTAAATTGGACCCAAACAACTTGCCCCCCAGACCCGATTCGGAAGGATGACGGGTCGGGTTTGATTTAATTCAGAAAAGGAGGGAAGTAAATGATTTAATTAATCCAAAAATTTGAATTTAAACCGTAATTAATGAGATAACAACGATTAATGATTGTGGAAGTTGGACGGATAATGGGCAGTTTAATCACAAGATCATGTGTTTAACGGTTACTTAGTGGGTATTTAAGAGAAATTAAAACGCAGACTCTTCGTATCCCGTACCTGGAGATATAAACAGAGGCGCGTCATTCTCCTCACTTATTCACCAACACAAACCCAGAATTCTTCGAGAGAGAAACCAAGAACCCGCATCAAAACTTCGCAAATTCCCCGAGCATTGAGCTTAGAAACTGAGACTTGCCACTACGAACTCGTAAATCGGCAACTTTCGCTTCAGATTAAGGTAAATTCCTTTGATTTCAGTTTATTTTTCTTCGAATTCGAACTCCTTCCCCTTTTCTTTCGACTTTTCTCTTCGAAATAATCAATGGCAAGAGGAGTTCGAGGTAGAGCCCGTGCTCCAAGAAGAGCAAGGCCGATTCCCGATCCTAGGAACAGGATTGGGACCTGGAATGGTCAAAGGCCGGAGTCTGACCCTGCTGAAGGGATTAGGGCGACTCCCCTTTCCTCGGCTCCTCCTCAAAGAACGGATGAGCCGAGCGCTTTTGGACGGGATGATGAAGTTCCCGCTGTCCTTTGGGATATCCTTCCTGGGTTTTCAGAGTGGGAGAATGCCGAAGTCGCTTCGGCCATGATAAAGAACCGCCCCTACTCATGGTGGGTAGAGAACGCCGACCAATATCGATTTGCCGAGCAAATTGAGTTGCATTACGGCATTTTTGAAGCTGATGGATATTGGTGCCGAATGCCCTCAGCATCCGATAGAATCCATCGTCCACCCCCGGGGTATGTGGGGGTGTACACGAGACAGCTTCAGTATGGGCTGAGGTTCCCTTTGGACGTTTTCGTCCGTGACTTGCTGATCCATTACAACATCTCTCTATGTCAGCTAACCCCCACCAGCATCCGAAGGGTGATGACATACTTATAGGTCTGCAAGTTCTTCAAGTACGTGCCGAACCTGCACTGCTTCAAAAAGCTCCATCGGCTAGTGCCAAATATTCAAAGTGGGCACGGAAGCCATGGTTCTGGGTGGTACCGGATTGAGTCCCGGCCCCAATACTTGACCATGTGGCCAAACGACTCTTCAGACAAGGACTGGAGAGGTCAATGGATTTGGGTTAGGGCACCCACAGATCCGGGCCACCCTTGCGTCTTCAGCGCTCCCCGGTACTTAGCTGAGCCTGATCCCGAAATGGGAAGTCTAGGTCCCCCCGCAGATAACGGGGCGGATCCGAACCTGGATCAGCAACATATCTTCGGCAAGCTGCCGAACCGGGGGGGGAGTGGTCGAATGCAGCATATCCCGGAGACTTGGCTCCCCGATACGCATTACGTTTTCCAAGAAAACATGCTAGCAGCTGTTGGCCTCAGCCGAAAGTTTAAGGATGGTAAGCTTCTTCGGCTGGGGCCGAGGCTTTTTAACTACCTCTTTTTCCTCTCTCGCTTTGCTTTTTTATGCTGTGCCAACCTATCTGAACTGACCTTTCCCTTTTTCTTTTTCAGAGCGGGACGAGACCAACGTTGGCATTAACTACGCTCGTCTTGGTGTCAACCGAGAGCGAGTTGTAACTGAACGGGCCCCGTCTATCACTGAGCCGAGGCATAGGGAAGTTCATCTAGACTCTTCCCACTTCCAAATTGAGGCTGTTGCTCTGTATCAGAGGCAGAAGCCTTGGTGGAAGAAGAGAGACCCTTGGTTTCAGCTGCTGAACGAAGAAGCTGAAGCTGCCCGCACAGCCGAAGAGGTTGCACGGGTAATCGAAGCTTGTGAAGGAGGAGAAGGGTCCTCCAGAGCTGCTGAAGCCGAAGCTGCAGCTAGAGCAGCTGAAGAAGACGAGGCTTTGCTGAAGACCTCGGTGAGTTTTCAGACTTAACTTTGTCTTTCTTTTTTTTTTTTTTTTTTTTTTTTTTTTTTTTTTACTCACATTCTTCTTCCCCCCTGTCTGTTGCAGTCTGAAGAGAGTAACAGACACAGAGAAGGCAAAGCTCCTGTTCGTCCCGAAGACCAAATACAAGAGTCTTCAGACTCAGATATGGACGAGCAGCCTCTTCTGAAAAGGCGCCGAAGGATGGCCATCATCGGACCTCATGACTTTCAGCGGAGGCCGATGACCATCGGCGTCGCAATAAGGGAACCCGAGGAAGGCAATGGATCGCCGAGGGTTCCCCAGCCACCACCCCAATCACCTCAAAAGACCCCTCCGCCACCTCCTGAGATGGAGGTGGATCAGAGAACTCCCGAGCCTAAGGGAGGGGTCCAAGAAGAAATCAAGAAGAGTGCTGCTGAGCACGAAAATAAGGATGCCGTGATGTCCAGTGCTGAGGGCTTCACGGCAGACATCGCAAGAGAGGTTGAGGCTTTCGTCCTCACCCCTGAAGAAGAGGAGGTCATAGTAATTGACTCCTCTGAGAAGGATGATGCTGAGACAACCAAAGTTAATCAAGCTCCATCGTCATCCTTCCCTTCTTTCCAGACTCTGCATTCTGGAGAAATGGGTTTCTCGGCCCCCCGAATTCCAATCCCAGACCACATCTGGGACCTCATATGGGGTCAAAACCGAGAAGGAGCTGCAGCCTACTTCGGCGATTTTGCTGGCATGTCCGAAGTAGACAGGGCAAGGATCTGGTCGCTGAAGGCCACTGCTGGGATGGGCGAATCCAGCAGATCAGTTCCTGACCCAGCCAGGTCTAACCAACTGCTGATGATGCAGGTAATTTTCCTTGTCTTCATTTCCTCCGAAATTCAACTCTTTATGTATATTTTTTTTATTTATTTTTGTCTTCCTGTTTCAGTTCGTGCACAATCAGACTCTCACTGTAGAGCTGATAGATACCCTACAAGATAGGGTAGACGCTGCTGTGCACGACAAGAAGGTGGCTGATGAGGAAGTAAAGCTTGCTAAGCTGAAGCAAGCAGCAGCTGAAGAGAAGCAGCAGGAGGTTGAGGAGTACGGGAAAAGAGCTGCTGAAGCCCTGAAAACCTTCTGCGATGCTATGGAGAAGGAAGTTTTTCCCCCACTGATGGAAGGGGAAAAATTCCTCCAGGAGCATATGGGAGTGGACGTCTCCAAACTCAAGGCTGCTGTTGAGAGCCGAATTCAAGAAGGAACTGCTGCACAAGCTGAAGTGCAGCAGCGTCTAGAGGCTCTTGAAGCCAGCCGAATGGCTGCTGAAGAGTTGCTCCTGGCCAAAGACGTCCAACTCTCAGAGGCTGCTGCTGCTGCTGAAGCTCAAAGAGCTAAATTCCAAGTGGCTGAGGATCAACTGATGATCCAGAAAGTTGAAGTGGCCCAAGCTCAGACAAAGGCTTTCCAAATTCAGCAAGAGCTGAATGAGCTGAAAGGTTCCTCCTCCAAGGTCGCTGATGAGCTGAAGAAATCCAAGGAAGACTTGGAGGAGACCCAGAAGAAGCTGGCTGATGCTGAGGCTTTACTCAAAGTCCGTGTTTATACCCAAGAGGAATATGAGATGGGTTTCAGAAACGGATTCCGAGTATGCCGAAGAGTCTGCCTTCATGCTGAGCCGAAGCTGGACTGGTCTAAATGTGCTGAGTGGGTCCAGAATCCCGAAGACCCTCACATGAAGTATGCAACTCCAGCCGAAGCTGAAATCCTTAAGGCTGAGGAAGCCGAAGAGGAAGCTGAGAGACTGGAGTTGGAAGCTGAGCAGAGGGAAAGGGAGGCTCGGCAGAGTGCAAAGCCCGCCTCTTCTGCTGGTGGGGCTGAGGCCACCATGGGGCTCAACGCTGATCAGTCTGATCCTCAGGCTGAAGCATAGGAACTCGGGCAGTCGTCTTCAGAATCTTGCGGTTCATCATGTGCTTAACTTTAGACTTGCCGCTTTCTGAGTTTTTTGCCTTGTTTTTTGCTTCAGCTTGCCTTGTCGTACAGCAGTTTTATTTTTTATTTGCTTATGTACGTATTTCGGCAGCTGTTATTTTCCGCTTGTGGGCGGCTGCCGATACTGAATTATTGAACTTGTAGCTCAATTTTTGAGCATGAATTATATATCTGATGCTCTTTTCTTCAGTTGCTTTGTTTTTGAATGCTTTACTGTTTCTGTTTCTTCAAATCTGCCGTACATACTTGCACTGAGAGTTCTTCTTGCCCCCAGAAATTGAAGTATGACTTCAGCTGAATAAGCAATTTCTTCACTTCTTCAAAATGGGTATCCGAAACACAGGGCCAACTGAAGGCAATGTTTCGAATAATGGCTTTCTGGGATACAAGGCTCAGTTAAGGCAATATCCCAGAATTGTCCACGGACTAATGTCTTTGGAGAACAGGTCTTACTGAAGTTTGACTTCAGCTGAAAGACCGGTGTTCTTTAAAAAGACGAGTTTTGTAAGCCATCTGAAACCCAGTTACCCGAAGGCGAAGGTTTCAGACGAGGCTGATTTTAAAAATTTTCAATTGTTGCTGTTATCCTTGATTTTCTGTCTATCTTTGAAAAATGGATACCCGAAACACAGGGCCAACTTAAGGCAATGTTTCGGATAATGGCTCTCTGGGATACAGGGCTCAGTTAAGGCAATATCCCAGAATTGTCCATGGACTCATGTCTTTGGAGAACAAGTCTTACTGAAGTTTGACTTCAGCTGAAAGACCAGCGTTCTTTAAAAAGACGAATTTTGGCAGCAATCTGAAACCCAGTTACCCAAAGGCGAAGGTTTCAGACGAGGCTGGCTTAGAAATTTTCAACTGTTATCCTTGATTTTCTGTCTATCTTTGAAAAATGGATACCCGAAACACAGGGCCAACTTAAGGCAATGCTTCGGATAATGGCTCTCTGGGATACAGGGCTCAGTTAAGGCAATATCCCAGAATTGTCCATGGACTCACGTCTTTGGAGAACAAGTCTTACTGAAGTTTGACTTCAGCTGAAAGACCAGTGTTCTTTAAAAAGACGGATTTTGTCAGCAATCTGAAACCCAGTTACCCGAAGGCGAAGGTTTCAGACGAGGCTGAATAAAAAACCCTTAAAGAGTAGATAGAACGAAGAAAATTTTGAAAGGATAAAAAGTTGTAAATATTTATATAAATGGCGGCTCCAAGGCCTTTCATTAGTTCAAAATGTACTTACAAAGATTGTTCTGCCCCGAAGGGTTTACACATGATATTTTTTCAGTACATCAGCGTTCCAGTGATTTCTCAACTCAGTTCCATCCAACTGCCGAAGGCGGTATGTCCCTGGCTGAAGCTCATCATAAATTTCATAAGGTCCTTCCCATGCAGCTGAGAGTTTCCCATGGATTCGGCCTTTCTGAACTGCAGCAGCATTCCGAAGGACAAGATCTCCAATTTTGAGAGGCCTTGCATGGACCCTTCGGTTATAAAATTTGCTGACTCTCTGCTTATAGGCGGCCATTTTATCTCGAGCTGAGTCTCTTACTTCGTCGAGGAAATCGAGAGATTCCCTCATCAGTCGCTCATTCTCAGCCGAGAAATGGTGCACTCGAAGGCTCTCAGAGCCAATTTCCACTGGAAGGACGGCTTCGGCACCATACACCAGTTCAAAAGGTGAGTGGCCCGTTGCCTCTTTTTCAGTTGTCCGAAGGGACCAAAGGGTTCCAGGGAGCTCCTCTAGCCATTTGGACTTTTGATCCTCCACCCTCTTCTTGAGGGCATTCAAGATCTGTTTATTTGCTGCTTCGGCTTGTCCGTTACTTTGTGGGTGGCATACTGCTGAATATGCCAGTTTTATGCCGAACTGATCTGTATATCGCTTCAGCGGTAAGTTATCAAATTGCCTCCCATGATCGAAGACAAATACTCTCGGGATGCCAAAGCGAGTGATGATATTCTGCCAGATAAATTTTCTGACAGTTTGCTCTGTAATGCTCGAGGCTGCTTCGGCCTCGATCCATTTACTGAAGTAGTCGACACCAACTATCAGCCATTTTTTCTGGTACACAGCCTCTGGAAATGGTCCCAGTATATCCAGTCCCCATTGGGCAAACGGGAGTGGATTAAGGATCGGCTGAAGATCCCTTGCTGGCTGATGGATAACTGGAGCATATTTTTGACATTTTTCGCATTTCCGAACCAGCTCCTTAGCATCTGCGATCATGGTGGGCCAGTAATATCCAGCCCTCAATGCCTTGTGGGCTAAGGTTATTCCCCCAATGTGGTTCCCACAGATGCCGAGGTGAATCTCCCGCAGGATATAATCTGCATCTGTTGGTCCCACGCATTTCAGCAATGGGGCTGAGAAGGACTTTTTCAGAAGTTCCCCCCTGAAGACAATGAACCTAGAACTGGTTCTCTTCATCTTGGAGGCCAAAGCTTTATCCTCAGGAGTTTCTCCCCGAAGCTTGAAAGCTAGGATGGGGTCCATCCAACTAGGCTCTAGGTCAGCGCAGCACACTTCAGGTGCTTCGTCGACACTTCTCTCTCGACGCACTTCTACATATACAGATCTGTTCAGCTCGGTCAAAGATGAACTAGCAAGTTTGGAGAGTGCATCGGCTTGAGTATTCTGACCCCTTGGGATCAGCTGAACCTCAAAAGTTTTCAGCTCTGCAATGACTGATTTGATCTTGGCAAGATAAGCTATCATGGAGGGCTCTTTGGCCTCGTAGCTGCCACTGATCTGATATGCAACTAGCTGAGAGTCTGTTTTTAAGCAGACATGATCGGCTTCCAAGGAGATGCACAATTCTAAGCCAGCGATTGCTGCCTCATATTCGGCTTCATTATTCGAGGCCTTAAAAGAAAATTTTAGTGCATACTCAAAGGATTTGCCTTCGGGAGAAGTTATCACTACTCCTGCCCCCGAACCGTTTTCGGTGGAAGACCCATCCGTAAACACGGTCCAGACTTTCTTTTCACTGTCCAGCACTTCTTGGTATGAGCATTCGGCCAAGAAATCCGCCAGGGCTTGAGCCTTAATGGCAGCCCTAGGACGGTAGCTGATGCTGAATTCGGTGAGCTCAAAAGCCCACTTGGCCAGCCTACCGGATTTTTCAACCTTGCCGAGAACTTTTTCCAACGGCTGATCAGTTAAGACCACTATCTGATGGCAATCAAAATAGGGCCTCAGCTTCCGAGCAGCTACTACTACCGCGAAAGCAACTTTCTCAAGTAGAGGATAGCGGGTCTCGGCATCCGTCAGTGTATGACTGACGAAATAGATCGGTTGTTGACTCTTACTCTCTTCCCTCAGCAATACTGCGCTGATGGTGGCCGGGCTAACGGCCACATATAGGTATAAAGTTTCTCCTTCAGCTGGGCTAGCCAGCGTTGGGAGTCGAGCCAGATGCTCCCGAAGCTATTGAAAGGCGTCTTTTTGCTCTTCCTCCCAAACAAGCTCTTTTGTTTTCGGGAGTTTCAGGGCTTTGAAGAAAGGTAACCCCTTATCCGAAGCTCTGGAAATGAACCTCGAGAGGGCTGCCATTCTTCCGGTGAGCCGCTGAACATCCCGCTTCGTTTTCGGCTCAGGAAGGTCTAGCGCCGCTTTGACTTTAGAGGGATTGGCATCAATCCCCCTTTTGCTGACCATGAACCCCAGGAATTTCCCTGACTTCACACCGAAGACACACTTCTTCGGATTCAGCTTCATTTGATGTTTTCTCAAGGTGGCGAAAGTTTCAGCCAGGTCCTTTACATGGTCCTCCAGTTTTTTGCTCTTGACGATCGAATCGTCGACATAGACTTCCATGTTTCGGCCCTTTTGATCGGCAAAAACTTGATCCACCAACCTTTGATAGGTTGCCCCCGCATTTTTCAATCCGAAAGGCATCATTTTGTAATTGTACACCCCAGCGTTCGTGACGAATGCTGTCTTTGCTCGGTCGTCGGGGTGCATGAAGATCTGATGATACCCTGAGAATGCGTCCATGAAACTAAGCAAGGCATGGCCACTTGTCGAATCGACTAGCTGATCGATCCTCGGCAAGGGATAGAAATCCTTCGGACAAGCCTTATTTAGGTCCGTGAAGTCAACGCACATCCTCCAGGTACCATTGGGCTTCTGAACCATCACCACATTTGCCAGCCATTCTGGATATTGGCAAGGTTCGATGAACCCTGCCTCCAGCAATTTTTTGACCTCGGCTGCGATGTCTCGGTTCTTATTAGCGGAATAATTCCGCTTCTTTTGCTTAACTGGTCGACACGTTGGGTCAACATTAAGCTTATGGGAGATGAGGTCTGAACTTATCCCGGGCATATCAGCTGCCGAGAAAGCAAACACATCTCTGTTATCCCGAAGGAGCTGAATAAGTTCACAACGGGTGTTAGGATCAAGGTCCATCCCGATTGTTACACATTTCTCAGCGTCTCCTTCGGCCAACTCAACTGCTTCAGTCTGTTGGTCCATGTCCATTGCCGATGGACTGGACTCTTCAGAATCTGGCCTGCTGCCAATGTCAGCAGGTGTCCCAGTCTTTGTGTTCCTCGGCTGGCTCTCTGAGTCTTGCGGCTCAGCTGAAGAGCTAGCCTTTTCCCTTTCGGGCCCTTTTTCTCTGGGCACAGATCCTTGGGCCGAAGCACTTAGGCCTTTCGGCTTTTTTGTGCTTGGCTCTCTTTCTTTTTCTTTCTCCTCCTCATCCTTGTCGTCATCTGGGCGACTACTGGATGGCTTGAGGTAGTTGCACCTTCGGGCGTCCTTTTGGTTGCCCTGTATCCTTTCGGGGAAGCCGGCGTCTGAGACGTAAATCATCAGCTGATGATAAGTTGAGACGACCCCTTAGATCTCGTGAATTATGGGTCTCCCCAAAATCACGTTGTACACTGAAGGAGCGTCGATGACCAAAAATTCAATCATGACGTTCCGGGCTGCCTCATCGCAACCGATGGTGACAGGAAGTGTCACCTTCCCATCTGGATAGGTTGATGCCCCATTGAACCCGGATACCGGGTAGGGTACCGGCGTAAGGTGCTTGGGCTTCAACTTGATTTGATTGTAAGCCTTTCGGAACAGAATGTTTGCTCCACTGCCACCGTCAACAAGAACCTTACTGACGTCGTGGTTGGCCACCGTGGCGATGATCACCAACGGATCCTCGTGAGGGAACGTAATCCCCCGGCAGTCGGCGGCTGTGAACGTCATGTTCGGCACCGGCGACTGGGGAGATTGAATGTCAGCGTTGTTCACCTGGTGAGTTAAAGCTCTAAGGTGGCGCTTGTGCTCCCTCCGAGAGTATATTCCTCCCGAAATAACATTTATCGGAGGGAATTTCCCCTCCGGCTTTTTACTGTTTTTCCGGGGGAAATCAAGGTCCTGCCGAGGGTCCTTTGCTGACCTCTCAGATTCTTTTTTCTCGCGGTGATCCGCGATGTATTTTTTCAAATATCCCTTCCGGACCATGTCCTCTATCTGGTCCTTCAGTTGGATACACTCCTCAGTGTTGTGGCCCGAAGACTCGTGGAACTCACACCACTGATTTTTATTTTTTCGCTGATACCACTCTGGGAGTGTTCGCGGCTTTCGGTAACTCTGCTCTTCCTTCGTCACACTGTAAATTTTGGCGCGTGGAAGAGAGAGCGGAGTGTAGGACTCGTATCTGCCTGTGTACGAGGCAGATCTTTCCTTCTTTGGGTCGCTGGCCGAAGATTGCTCCGAGGCCTTTGACTTTCCCTTTGCCTTATGGCCTTGGCCTTCAGACAAGGGTATTTGCCTCTGTTTCCCTCCCCCGGATTGAGGTTGGGTTTTTGCTTTATTCCATTCTTCGGCTCGGATGAACTTATCCGAAGCACTAAGAGCTTCCTCCAAGGTCTGCGGGGTATGCATGACCATGAAGTCTAGGAACTTTCCTGGCTGAAGGCCATTCTGCATTGCAAAAACAGCTAACCCCTGGTCCAGCTGGGAGACGCTTGATGACTCGTTACTGAAACGGGTCAGGTAGTCTCGGAGGCTTTCGGTTTCCCCCTGTTGCAGACTCATGAGCTCTGCGGTAGTCTTCTCTCGGCGGTTTGCCGTGGAAAACTTGCTCCTAAACTTGGAGGACAGATCATCCCACCCTGTTATGGAGCCCTGCTTCACTCCCTTGGAGATCCACGCTTGCGCGACCCCCTTGAGAGTGGTTGGGAAATATTTGCACCAAGTCGCCTCGGATCTGGGGCAAAGATGCATATGAGTCTCATACGAGGCCACGTGGTCCTTCGGATCCGTGGTCCCATCATATGTGATGTGCGACGGTATTTTAACCGTGGGCACACGCTCTTCCAGTATCCATTGCTCGAATGGTGAACTGGCGGGAAGCATAACAGCCTTGCCCTTGTTCCTGGCCGAAGGGACCGCGCTCCGCCCTCTTAGAGAGGTAGAAGTGGTTTTCGTCCCTGGCTGGGAAGTCTGGGCCTCGGCTGCAGGGAACGTGAGGCGACTGCGCACGCTCGGTTCCTTGCCGCCGAGTCGGTCGAGGATGCTTCGGCGAACAGTCTCAGGTTCTCGGTGAGTGGATTCTGGCCGAGAAGCTGAGCTGCTGCTCTTATGCGCTTCTGGTCTTGAGGATGAGGATCCTTTAAAAAATTGAGGACTCTTTTTCCTCTGTTTTTCATTTTTCCAAGAATCCTCCTCCCACTCTTCCAGTTCCCGGAAGGAAGGAAGCTTCCCACCATCATGGTCTAACTTCCTCCGCTGATGCCGGGTATGCGGAGGAGTTCGATCACGAGGTGGTGGCATATTTTGTGCCCTCATTGCCTCCATGAGTACTGCCAGCGCTCTTGCCACCTCTTCCGAACTGGGCCCCGTCAAAGGGGTCCTCGGCCGAGTGTGGGAATGAGGCCGCGCAGCCGACGGGTGGCTTTGGGACACTGAATATGCCCTATGATCAGACTGACCCCTGCTAGACCGAGAGTGGTCCGGCCTATATTGAGAGTCATGCATTACGGGAGATAGGGAATCCTCCTTGTATGATCCTCCCCCCGAGCCGGCACCCTTGGGAGAGTTTCGGTCCGGCGAGGGTGATGGTGTAGGGGTTTTAGGCTTTTCGCCCGCTCCTTGACGGAGGCTTTTGCTCTTGCGGTTCTTAGCCATGGCCGCTAAGATAATTGCAAGATGATCTTGGTTAGGAATTTGGCTTAAAGATTTTTGAAAGTCTTCCCCACAGACGGCGCCAAATTGTTTCGGGTGAAAACAATGGGACCTTGCCGAAGGTCCGCTGAAACGGAGAAGACTGGATTCGGTCCAAGTTATGTTGGGCCGAAGGTTTCCTGCACAGTAAACACACGTAAACTAGCCTCGGGGGTGTTGCCGAGGAAGGCCCCTCCGATGCTAAAGTCAGTACAATGTGTAAAAGGAAACACTATGCAAGAGAGTTTGTAGCTTGAGGCTTTTGTGGAATCTTTTAGAATGTATGAATCTATCAATGAATCAGAATATGAATGTCCTTTATACCTCATCATACATGGAGAGGCTGGGCCTTAGCCCAATTGGCTTGCTTTGTGGGCTGACCTTTGACTTTAACACAATTGGAGAGTTGAACCTTGACCTTGGGCTTTTAATTGGATCATTTAGTGCTTAGGCCCAATTGGACTAAATTGGACCCAAACAACTGTTATTATGGTAACATATAGCTCAGTGTTATGCACATATAGGTTGTCCCAAATTAAATTGAGGAAAGATACGGTTTATGAGGTTAAGGATAAAGGAGGTATTGCAATCATCTCTTTCTTGATTGCATTGCTTAGACTGATTCTTTTATTATTGATGTATTGGGGATATATTTTAGGAATGATAATATTGTGAACATTGTGAAAGGATATCTTAGAATATATTGTGATATTGTGACTTATCTTAGGTTATTTGGCCTTGCCCCCAAAGTATACCTAACTATAAATATTGTATGCGGCCGATGTTGATCAATGTGAATTACATTGACAATTATTCAATTATATTGTATGTCAATTCTCTCAAGAAATCAAAATTGTGCGGAGTGATAATGGTATGGAAGTTAATTCATTGAAGGAGTATTTATTTAAAAATGGGATATATTTTGAGACATCATGTGTAGGCACGCCTCAACAAAATTGGAGGGTTGAGCGAAAACACCAACACATCTTGAATGTAGCTAGAGCCTTGAGATTTCAAGCTAATTTACCTCTCAAATTTTGGGGGGACTGTGTGCAAGCGGCTTGTCATTTGATAAATAGAACCCCCTCTCGTTTGCTCGATTATAAAACCCCTTTTCATATTTTATTCAACAAACAACCTTTATATGAGCATATTCGGGTGTTTGGGTGTTTATGTTATGCATACAATCTATGGAGTATAAGGGATAAATTTGCTAGTCGAAGTAGGAAATGTGTATTTCTTGGGTATCCTTTCGGGAAAAAGGGGTGGAAAGTTTATGATTTGGTGACCGAGGAATTCTTTGTTTCGAGGGATGTGCAGTTTGTTGAGCAAGAATTCCCGTTTATTACTCCACCTACTACTCCTACCTAAGTGCCTGGCAACATGATGTGTGGGGATGAGGGGGCAAGTGATGATGAATTTAGTATGCTTGAAGAGGAGGGACGTATGGGAGATGATGAGAGGAATGGAGAGAATGAGACAGAAGACACCGTAGCCAGCCTGCGGCATGAGGATGCAGCCCGCAGCCAGGTCGCGGAGGGGACTACCAGCCACTCTGATCAGCACGTTGGGTCCCCTACGGACGCTGGTGCGGGTGCCTTGGGGGCCAACCTGTGTGACGAGCAAACCCAGCAGCCCGTGCCACACTCGCAAGCCTCACAGCAGCAGCAAGGTGCGCAACTTGGGAGTGGCAACGAGCATATGAATGCGGATGATGCCTTGGGTAAAGGCATGAGAACGAAGGTTCCCTCAGTTAAAATTTGCGACTATGTGACGCATACTATCCGAAATTAAAGTCCATCTACATCAAATCAGAGTTCACCTGCGACATCACTTACCTCAGGTACTGTTTACCCTATAACACATTTTGTTGATTCTCACCAATTTTCTGTGAAACATAGAAGATATATTGCAGCTATCACAAGAGGAAATGAACCCAAAAGTTTCAAAGAAGCCATGAAATACGAGGGTTGGAGAAAGGCTATGACTGATGAGATACAGGCACTCGAAGAACAGGACTCTTGGGTGCTAGAAAAATTACCACCCGGTAAAAAGGCACTCGGGAGCAAGTGGGTGTACAAAGAAAAATATGATGAGCATGAAAACCTACAGAGATTGAAAGCGAGACTAGTCATCTTCGGCCATCATTAGGTCGAAGGATTAGACTACAATGAGACATTTGCTCCGGCAGCAAAAATGGTGACGGTTCGATCCTTTCTTGCAATTGCGATAGTGAACAATTGGGATGTTCATCAAATGGACGTTCATAATGCATTTATTCATGGAGATTTGGAAGAAGAGGTATATATGAAAATTCCCCCTGGTTTTGAGAAGAATAATTCTGAAAAAGTTTGCAGGATGAAAAAATTGTTGTACGGCCTTAAACAAACTCCCAGGTGCTGGTTTGCAAAGCTAGCTACAGCTTTGAAAATTTATGGATTTAAGCAGTCATATTATGATTACTCATTATTTACTCTGAAAAAGGGAAAAATGTAGCTCAATGTCTTAGTGTATGTAGATGATTTAATTATTGCAGGCAACGATAAATCTATTATGCTTAATTTTAAATCATATTTGGGGAATTGCTTTAAGATGAAAGACCTAGGAGTGTTGAAATATTTTTTGGGGCTAGAGGTAGCCCGAAATACACAGGGAATTTTTATTTGTCAGAGGAAATATGCGATGGACATAATCACTGAGACCAAGTTATTGGATGTTAGGCCTGCAGAGTTTCCTATGGAACAAAATCACAAGTTACCTGTATTATCATGACACAAAGAAGTATCGTCGTCTTATAGGTTGACTTACTTATTTATTTGTCACGAGACCGGATTTAGCATACTCTGTGCACATTTTATCACAATTTATGCAAAATCCCAGGATTGATCATTGGGAAGAAGCTTTGAGAGTTGTCAGATATTTATAGAAAAATCCAGAACAGGGAATTTTATTGAGATCTGATAGTGCTTTACAGTTGGAGGGTTGGTGTGACTCAGTTTGGGCAAGTTGTCCACTTTCTAGGCGTTCTTTGACTGGTTGGTTTGTGCTTCTTGGTTTTTTACCGGTGTCGTGGAAGACCAAGAAGCAGCCTACTGTTTCTCGCTCATCAGCAGAAGCAGAGTATCGATCTATGGCAACTGTAACCTGTGAGTTGAAGTGGTTGAATATATTGCTTGGGGACTTAGGTGTACGACATGAGAATGGGATGCATCTTAATTGTGATAGTCAGTCGGCGTTATATATTGCGTAGAATCCGGTGTTCCATGAACGGACGAAACATATTGAAGCAGATTGTCATTTCGTTAGGGATGCGATTACTGATGGGACGATTAAACCTTCATATGTCTCTACGACGGTCCAGTTGGCCGACATCTTTACCAAGGCTTTGGGAAAAGTCAAGTTCGAGTTTCTCCTTCGCAAGTTAGGTGTCCGAGATCCGTACGCTCCAACTTGAGGGGGGGTATTGGGGATATATTTTGGGAATGATAATATTGTGAACATTGTGAAAAGATATCTTAGAATATATTGTGATATTGTGACTTATCTTAGGTTATTTGGCCTTGCCCCCCAAGTATACCTAACTATAAATATTGTATGTGGCCAATGTTGATCAATGTGAATTACAGTGACAATTATTCAATTATATTTTAGCATGATGGTATCATCTTAATGCCAACAAAAGAGTTACGAGTATATTATTGGTATGTATCAGCAGAATTAAAATTCTATTTTTTTTTGCGTTTTTGACTTTTTTGTACCAGTGAAGAAGTCTTTTACTCTAGCATGATACTCAATAATTATAGTTACCAATGACTATGTTAAATTTTGAGATAATACGAAATGGGCCTAATCAATCCAAACAAAGAGGAGGAGAGTTTGGTTTACAAATAAGGCCCAAGGAGAATCCATACTAAAACCAATTGTTCATACTAGAAGTAACTTCTCTCCCTTATAAAGTGTAACCATCACTCCTTGTGGGACAACTAAAAGTCTAAAACTATCTATATACTATACTAAAGCGATATTTATTTTTCCCTCCAAAAGGATTATAACCTCGCCTATTTCCTTCTTGTGGTTTTTTATTTTATTTTTTTTATTTATTTTTTTTTTGTTTAATTACCTCCCTATTTTTTTTTGCTACTATTTGGTTGGTTAGTTTGTCATCTAAGTTTATCCAATCAAAGTTGTTACATTAATGATTTCAATTATATATTTTTCTTCATGTGTTTTTATTTTTTTTATCACCTCTCTATTTATTAAATATTGATCATTTTTAACATAAATGTTCCGAGTTAACATCCTAGACATCGTACGGGTACTACCTAGTTATAGACTGAGGTGAGACATCTAAAATAATTTTGGATGTAACTATTTTTAGATACAATCTAGAGTGTATTATAAATATGTCCAAAGTTTATTATCCTTTATAAACCATTTATTTTTCTTACAATTGTATTAATTAGAATATAATTTGGTCCCCTTATTTAATTTTTATTTTTCTAATTTTGTAAAAAATAAAGATAATAGAGTAGCAAATATTTTGGAGATCTTCAAAAACAAAAGGTCCAATCACAAATTTGAACCGACCAGAAAAACGGTCCAAATTTAATTGCAATGTAGTGGCGTTTTTTAAGCTAAAAAAATAAATAAATAAATAATAAAAAGGTATAATACTTTTTTTTTTTCCTCAATCTGGTGTCCACATTGCTAACGATCCTAATTATCCACAATCTGTGTGGCCGCCCCATAAATCTGACACTGTCTCAATTATGGAATATATTCCATTTTTGGCATACTAATATTATCCTACATTGCCTTATGATTTGAAGAGCTAAGAGGTGGGACAGAAATTTATAATTATAAAATGATAACTAAATTTAAAATACAAACTTTTTTATTTTTTTTACAAATTTACTAAATAAAGTTTTTTCAAAAATATAAAGATGGAATCAAATGTTAGTCAACAATAATGTAAGAAGATACATAGTATATAGCCAACATTGGAAAAAAAAAAAAAAGAATTTGGATATTGTCAGGACAATTGCTTGGGCATAAAATCTAACAATATTACAATTTACAAATTTTAAGTAAAAAAATACGTAGTACATAGGACCACTATATATATATATATATATATATATATATATATATATATATATATATATATATATATATAATAAAAAAAGGTATGGAGTATTAAAAAATATTTCCTATTTACATAAATACATGGTGTATTAATAATAATTAATTGTCCCTTTAATTAGTATGTGGAATTAAAATGTACTTTAATCTGCCAAATTATATAAGTGCCTCAAAGATTCAAACAACTATTTTCCTATTACCAAATCAAATTCTTAATGAAGTCGATGTAAATATGTCTTTAGAAAATGTTACTCCTAATTAAGAAATAAGGCTAATAGCATAATTGTTTGTTGTGGATATAGTTTAGAGAGGAAAACAAATATATACTGGTTTAAATAAAAAGTGACTGACCATTACTTTTTGGTCACACACTAATAAGCTTCACTCTTATCTGAAAAATATAGACATGGAATTCATTTGTATTTTATTGTTGACCGTTTATTATAATTTACGACATTTTTATTGGTGATTATAAAGCCAGGGAAAAAGTATGTGATATGATAGAAATTGGGTGGCTTTACTGGCTTCTGATGTGTACATATGCTTTCATGTCAATCTCACATAACGTCACAATATAATTAGTTAGTGGTAAATCTTCAAAAAGTTATACATGATGTAATAGTACGAGTAAAAAATTATTCCAATTTGACTATTTAGATAGTAAAGTTTATACATACAGGGTGTATGAAGAATTGAAGATAGTGTACAAGTAATAATAGTCTACGTACATTTGATCATATATGGTCCCTCATAGTATATTTCTTTATTTATGAAGACCGTCTAAATTTAAATAATTTCAAAGAAAAATAAAGGAATTAGATTATTAAAGAGGGGGACAATGCTAAAATTTAGGGTAAAAGGGCATAAGATTCAAGAAGATATGGGTGGAAAAAGATATTATTGAAGAATGGGCCTAAAAAATATGGCAAATCTGACATGCACTATAGTATTTTTGAGTGGCTATATATACAAGGCAAATTCAAGGCATTAGAGTGCATCCAAATATTTAGGGGCATTTTGCAATTAGAATTATGAGTTGTCTTTCTAAGAAAAGGAGGGCCTTACATGAAGGGTTAAGAGTCATGGTTTAGTAGCCAAGGATGACTTGCCTGCTTCTTTTTGCGAAGGTTTATCACCTAATTACTACGGTTCTATTCTCTTTATCTTATTGTTTGATTTTATGAAAAAATAAAATTATTTTGATGAATTTAACTTATTTTTGCTTAACTCAACTTTTTGCAAAGTTTTATTTGTCGAGCTTTTATTAAAGTAGTCGTTATTTTTATAAACTTAACTTATTATTTATAAAATTTTGCTTAATTACTATGTCATTTTTTGAAGAAAGAAATTCTTGAATTTACATATTTTTGCTAAACTTGTATTTATTTATTTTTTTTCACTAAAATGTATCTAAATGAGATGAAGAGAACGGAGCGTAAACATTTAATTTGGTTGATTTGAGCTTTCAAAAAGGCTAGTCAGGCAGTCTCCTTGGCTATCTTGACATACTCTTCTCTTTCATGCTAGGCTCTTTCTTTTCTACTACCCATTTATCATCACTCCTTACCAAAGCTGCGCCTGCGTGTTTGGTAAATTATCATATATCGCTAGACATAAATGTTAGGTTAATTAGCCTCATTGATGAAATAAAGCTTTAATTACCCATTTCTTAATAACAAACTTTAATTTCTGCAGATAATTCTTAACTAATACGCGTACATTATTAGCAAAGGCTATTGCAAACATTTCATAAACTGATGATATTATGATGCATGCCAACATATATATACAGGTAAATACATATGTTCATAAACTGATAAACATTTATTTATTATAAAGGATCCATCCTATGGATCGATACTATTGCATGAATTTTTATTTTAGAAAAATGTTGAAAACTTGTGCTTGTTCTGTAAGGATATGATTTACCCTATACGAATAACATTTTGTAATACAAAAACTAATACTTTTAGGTATCCTCGATCTATTTAATCTATATGAATAATACGTACTATGTATTTTGTAATCAATATAATTATACTTTAGAGTATTCCCGATCTATTAATATAATATTGATATTTTAATCCATTTTGAGGAGGATATATGGTACATTGGCAAGGTACCTCCAAAAGTATGGATAACCGATAAGGTTTTGTACATTATTCGGTCAATATTAATTATTTGTACAAAATCCATATAATTGTTAGAATTTCCTACTCCTTAAAATAGAATATCTTTATTTGTCAATGGGTGCTTCTCAGTTTAGGCAATCATTCTAAATACATGCTAACATGCTCTCCTAATGCATGATTAGTAACCTAATTAAACTTGCCGTGTTAATAAGCATTTCCTTAATTTTTGTATATAGTTCGTCTTTCTTGCTAAAGAGGCTGTTTTGAGCGGTTGGTACTCGGTATTATATAACACGCGGATTCTTGTAGTACTAATCGTCAATCAATGAAGCAAGTGTTTTAGCTCGAAAGTGCAGTGAGGCAACCACCCGAAGCTAATTTCATTATTAAGGTGAATGTGTACGTAGATGATAGAGTGTGCTTTTGGCGGCGATATATTTTTTGAAGTATAAAGGTAAGAAAAAGAGAGAACATTGAAAAGCCTTTTTCTTGGCGATGATGGGGTTGGATTAGGGGTCGTTATACGAGGTCATTATGGCAACGTACAATTAGGAGTATTGAGTGGCGTGTTTGTGTGTTCGTCGAAGATGAGATGCGAATACTACGGATGTGAAAGCCATTGTGTTAAAGAACGACAGCTTACAAGTTACAAGTACTATGAGAAGACGTGTGATGGGTCTTAACTTGGAGATAGAATGAAGTAGATACATATTTTTCCCTTATAAGTATTGTTTGGGTCAAATTTACTTCAATTGGGCCGGTTCACAAATGGTTCAATTTACAAATTCCAAAACAAGATTCAACTCTCCAATCAAATGTCAAGTCAGTCAAAGGCCCAGTCAACGTGGCCAACCCATTCGACTTCAAGGCCCACTTATCTATTGGGAAACGTATAAAAGCCTTCATTCTCCTCTCTCTACATTCATTCACTTCAAGCCTCAAGCAATTAATACTCTTGTATAACTTTCTCTCTCAAAACACTGTACTGACTTCGACATCGGAGGGGCCTTCCTCGGCACAACCCTCGAGACCAGTTTTCGTGTGTTTGCTGTGCAGGAAACTCTTGTCCCAGTAATCACTTGGGCCGAGTTCAGTCTTCAACCCACTAGAAAGGTCTAGACGAAGGACCTGTTGTTTTCATCTGAAACAAGTATGTTTGATGCTATTTTCATTCCCATGTTTTGGAAGGTTAAGTTAACAAAGCGGTATATGTAATTAGGCATGTTCACGGATCGAATATCCGATCCAAAATGTGATTTCGGATCAGATATCCGAATACTCGGATATCAGGAATTGATATCCAAATCTGATCCGAAAATTTTGGATATCCATTATCCAATATTAAGTAAAATTGATTATGATTACATTCTAAATTTTACCGTTTTTTTATCGCTAAGTTGTACAACATATTTTAACAAAATAGTAGTCCTTTTACAATAAATATTATCATCAAACATATTAATAATATTATAATAAGTTAATAATATAGAGTCAGTTTTATATGAACAACTTAAAAAATTTATACATATTTCACTACTTTAGCCTTTATATTTCGGATATCGAATATCCGAAATTTTGAAAATCAATATCCAAATCCGCATCTGATATCCGTCTTTTCGGATCGGATATCCGATCCGAAAATGAAAACTCGAATTGGATATCCGAAATCCACATCTGATATCCGCCTTTTCGGATCAGATATCCAATCCAAAATGAAACCTCAAATTGGATATCCGAAAATTCGGATCAATTGCGAATCAGATTATCTGATAGTTTTGTACAGGCCTAAATGTAATGGCTCATCTTAACTACGGAGTATGTCGATTAATCTATTAAAGTATATGGGCGAATAATATAACCAATTTACATAATTTATTATAGTATTGGCGTTTATACTTGTATAGTCCACTAATAAGAAAAAGAAAAATAAAAAAATACACCCTTTCTTTTTTAATTAAGTGCAATGTTATCTTTTTTTTATTCGATTCTTTTCATATAATAACTATTCTTATTTCAATTTACTTTACATTATGAATTTTCGCTATGTTCTAAATATGATTAGCCTCACTTCAGATTGTAACTTTGCATTGCTTTTACCATCAATTCCCTTGATTAACAATAAACAAAGATTATAGAACGGTGATACGTAGAAAACAGACGTGAGGATAAATTTTCAATAAGAGTCAAAGTTTACTGGTTTTTTTTTTTTTTTTTGTATTTTTTTTTGGTAAATGAGTCAAAGTTTACTTACCAGTTACCATATGACCATCTGTATAGTGATCTTCTAAAAGAAAACAATTGTTATTGTGGTAAAATTCAACTCTAAATGGACCAGATTAATTTATTGGGCTTTTTCTTATTAGACAGAATATTGGGCTTTAGTTAGGAGTGCAATTTTAGACAAAAGGCCAAGGCTGTGTGCTCATTGGGCTTGGATCAGTCTTTGAGTGTACATGGGCTTGGCCAGCTGTCTCATTGTTTTTTTTTACTGCATTTCACTTTTTGTCTCTTTTCCACATTGCTTGTTTGGTTGTCAATAATAAAATGTTCATACTATCTGAAATTTTACTTCTATTTTATTAATTATTGTTTTCCGGCCTATATTAGTTTTACAAATAACAACACAATAAAATTTGATACACTTGTCAAGGACCAAAATGATCAAAAATTTCTGTTTTGATTTGTGTGTTCTTCAAGGTATACATTTGATCATTAATATCTTTATTTAATGTATATACAAAAAATATAAAAAAAAAAAAATTGATATCATAAAAATGTGCAATTGACATGAATTTAGCAATAGCTCTTATGGATATATTTGTATTCAATTATATATTAATGAGGATCTAATAGTGTTTCTTCATTGACTCAAGACTCAGATCACTATTCCTCCCATGTTTAACCAATTTTCCACTTTTTAATGGGTGTATATTATATATTAATGAGAATTTTGTTTTTTAAACATATATATCATTTTGAAACAGTGAAAATATTGAGAAATTATTAAAAAAATATTAATATTATGAAATTTTATATTAATTATAATTATTTAACATTATGTTACATGTAATAACATCACACATTTTGTATTTCTATAACTCCATACTCCATCACAAATTTTAAGCTAAGATTAATATAAAAACTAGTATTTGGGCTCGGGGTGATGCCTCGGGTCATTACATTTTTTTTATAATTAAATTTGTTATACATATTAATATGTTGTATCAAAATATAACATAAAATATCACATATCTTGGTGGTAAGAAATTCAGTTCTAAAATTAGAGGTTGCATGTTCAAATCTTGTGGAAAACTTTAGAAACGCCTTTTAATATATTAGTATAGAAATCTTATATTAGAAATCAGAAATGCTCAAATTGAATTACATATATAATAATAATAATAATAATAATAATAATAATAATAATAATAATAATAATAATAATAATAATAATAATAATAATAATAATAATAATAATAATAATAATAATAATAATAATCAGAAATCTTATTGGTGACACCTTGGTAGTAGGGAAGGTTATGGAGTTGATTTTGGTGGAGGGACCTCGTCTTGGCCTCCATGTTAACGTTGAGAAAACGGAGGTTTTTTGGCCCACGAAGGACCCACGTAGCCGTCTGGCCGGTGTCTTTCCTCCAGATATTGCTCGTCCTGTTCATGGGGTTAAGTTGCTTGGTGGTCCTGTCAGTGCGGATGCCTCTTTCTGTGGTGAGCTTGTTTCGCAGAGAGTGTCGAAGACCATTGTGCTCATGGATGCTGTTGCTAAACTTGAGGATCCTCAATGTGAGTTGTTACTGCTTCGTGCGTGTACTGGGGTTTCAAAACTCTACTTTTCTATGCACACTTGTCCTCCTCGTCTTTTTGAAGTGGCCCAGATTTCCTTTGATGTGGCCCTTCGGGGTTCTTTGGAGCGCATTGTAACTGCTTCGGGGCCAGGTTTTGGTGATTGGCAATGGCGACTTGCCACCTTACCTTTTTCTTATGGTGGATTAGGTGTTTATTCAGCAGGTGATGTTCGACACTATGCTTTCCTTGCGTCGCGTTTGCAGTCTTCTGGTCTTCAGGCTTCGCTTCTTCGCAATTCTGGTATTGTTGGTCCAGGTCTGGCCTTCGATGAAGCTCTTAGTCTTTTTAATAGGATTGTGGAGACTGACCTTTTGCGTAACCCTAGTGAGATCGCTGCCCCCAAACTCATGAAGAAATTGGCAGATATATATTTCACGAAGGTCATTGCATCTGTAGAATCTACTTTCTCCTTATCTCAGCGTCAGGTTGCCTTATGGAAGTCCCAGCAGGGGGACCACACTTCTTCCTGGTTGCGAGCGGTCCCGATATCAGGTTTGGGTCAGACTATGAATGGTGAGACTTACCGTTGTGTTCTTTGCTACCGGTTGGGTGTTCCCTTGTTCTCCGTTTTGACACCTTGTTCTGCTTGCTCAAGGGTTTTCGATGGGGATATTTTTGGGGATCATGCAGTGTCTTGTGCTGGGATGGTGGGCATTAAACATCGGCACAACGTTGTTCGTGATACCCTTGTTGATATTTGTTTCCGCTCTGGGATTTCTGCAAGGAAAGAGGTCAACGTTGGGTTGACTGGAGGGAACGACGGGGCTCTTCGACCAGCAGATGTGTTGCTTTACTCCTGGGATAGAGGTCTAGATGTATGTGTTGACTTGACGGGGTCTTCTCCATTAACACAATCTGGGCTGTCTGACTTCGTTCCTGGTCGTGTTGTGTCGGCTGCGGCTCAGCGGAAGCGAGACAAGTATGGGGCGCGTTGCAGGGCTATTGGCTATGGTTTTCTTCCTTTTTCCTTTACTTCATTGGGGGAATTAGAGAAGGATGCTGTTGCGTTGTTGAAGCGGGTTCAGGCGTTCGCTAGGACTCAGGATATTGGCGCTCGTGCGGCTGCTCACATCTTCAACAGGATTGGGTTCGCTATAGCTAGAGGGGTGGGGGCCCAGATTGTATCTCGGCTCCCCACTAATTTCTTGTAAATCATTTGACTTTGTAGGTTTTTTATAATAATAATAATAATAATAATAATAATAATAATAATAATAGTGGATTAATTGTTAAAGTTGTGAAAAAAAACCCTAGCCTCCTCTATCTCTTCTCTCTCCTAAACTCTAGCCCCCATTGTTAATTTTGAAGGGGCTTCCATCAGATTTCCCCGGTGGAAAGCCCCAATTTTTATTTATCTTAAGCCTTTTGTTTCTTAGGTTATAATAATGTCTCCATCGAAAGAAAGGGTTTATCTCCTTCAAAAGATAAGATTTTTTCGATCTCCTTTGAAAGACAAGGTTTTATTTGCTTTTAATTTGGCCTCCAGTTGTGGGGCTACAATTGATTATGGCTCGGATTTGGGTTACGAAATCAGCACAAAAATTTTCTTTCTCACAAAATTGCAAAGCGACGACGGATTCACTCAAAAAGTTGTATGAGACAACAAATCAAGAATGTGCCGAATTGTTATATTTATGTATTTGGATTCTTAGCCCTTTTCCGATTAATTCTTGTTTAATTTTGTTAAATTCGTTTTCATTATCATTAATTGTTAATTGTAAATGCCATATGACTTTAATTAATGAAATTTAGTTTGACTTCTTTTAAAAAACTAAATAAGTAAATAATATTGATGGATTATGTGACATTTTAAAAGGTTGAACATGGCGTAATGGCAGCCGTCAGCCTAATTTGAAGCATATCAATGCCTTGATATTAATTGGTACGTCATGACTTTGTTTCTAATTAATAATTTGATTGGTTCATGGCAGTTCACACGCAGCTAATATATTGAATGTCCACCTCAAAACCCAAAATCCTAAAAATGGGTTACACGTATTGCAAACATTTACAGGTCCTCTTTTGCTTGCCCATTCACATCATAGATAAGATCAAACCAAACTCCCTTTTTGCCATGCTATAATGCAATTATTCTACCAAGTTTTTGGAATATCTTGCTCATATTTCGACATTGTGTTGATAGCTTTGCATTTGTAATGAGTTAATAAAAGTAAGCAAAAGTGTGAAAATTTGAAATTGCTATTGCTATTGCTATTGCTACGAGGTATAAATCGAGGATCAAGGAATGGAGGGATGGTTAGTCGTCCCTCTATCTCTCCCCTATGACCAGGGTTCGATCCTCACTCCCACCCCTCCCGTGATAGGAGGGGCACTTCCCGTATCTTACCCTATACAAAATAAAATAAAATAAAATAAAATAAAATCCACTAGAGGTATTTTGGGTAGGAATTTTCTTACCCCTCCCTCCACTTCCAAAGTGTCTAGCCCGCTAACCCGAGACGGGAGGACTTGTGAGAAGTTCAAGCCCAATATGGCCCTTCGAGATATAATTGAGTTTACATAAAACTAAACGAAATAAATAACATTGAACAGTGATCAAGCCATTACTAGTTACGTACATAACTACATATGTAGTACGAATTGAAGTATAGTAAACTTGGATATTTTAAATTTAATTCGTAAAAGTTAAAAAAACTAATATAATCAATCCGATATATTGCTAAATTTGCTTTTTATGAGAAATACATTTTGATTTGAAAAGATTTCAATCGATTCAATATTGAATTTGGTCTATTATCATTATACAATTCTAAACACAACTAGAATATGTTTTAATACTAGAAATACATTAAGGAATAACAAAGACATGATAAATTAAGAATATCTTATAATCTTAAATGCAACATTTTAAAAATATCAGTCATACATTTTTTATACCGTAATATATTAAGTTATTAACCATATATATACCTTAATTACTGCTCCGTAATATATAATAGATCTCTAATATTTAAGGTCTACATTGATAAACCTTCCACCTTGGACCATATATACTTCCAATTTCATCTGCACCAAATTTTTCTTTGAGAGAAATTTTGACTTAGAAAGGAACCAAATAAAATTGACTTTCCCCCAAAAATAGGAGAACCAAAATAAAACAACAAAATAAAAAATAAGTAATTTGCCGGAGCCCAACACAGTAATAGTTGAAAAATACACCACTTTTGCGCGGCTACCCTAGACCCTTCTTCAAGGTTTCTCGCTTCTCTTTCTCTCTCCTGTTTCTGGTAATTTCTCTCTCATTTCATGAAATTCATGTTAATTCTTAATAGTATTGTTGGATTATTATTACATGTTATGATCCCTTTCCCAATATTCGCATATATTCTTGCTTATATTTTGCTATAAAGTTTGCCCCTTTTCAATATTCTGTTACTTTAATTCCATTGTTCTTTTATTTTTATTGAGTTTTTGGTTCTGGGTATCGAATTCTTGGTAAATTTAGAGTGACCCATTTGCTTTTTTTTTTTTTTGGATATTTTTTTTGGGGTTGTAGGGAGGAAAAAGTGGAGAAAAAAATGGTGGAATCTGATGAAACATACATCAATAATAAGCCATGGATGAGGTCCGAGGAATCATATGAAGATAATAATGGGTTTTTGAGTGAAGAAATTAATGCCATTATTATGTCAGAACATTTGATTAATGGGTTATTGAAGCCACAATCTCAATATCTACCTCAAAACCAGTCGAAGAAAAAATGTTCAAGTGATACAAGATCTAGTAATTTGGCTGCAAATGCGCTTTCGGCTGCCGGTGCTGCCTTTCTCTCTGCTGTCATTGTTAATCCTCTTGATGTTGCCAAGGTTTGTATTTGTTTCAGTTAATTTGAGGTTCTGAGCTATAATTTTTGTAAGAATATGAATTGTTTGGGATATTTAGATTATTGGTTATCTATAATTATGCTTATACTAAATGATATAAGTGGGTGTTTATGTGTTGGTTTGTTGAATTTGTTTTGGGGGTAGAGAATTGGTTTGAATGGTGATTTTTATTGGTGTTGTGTGGTGGAAGAGATTGTTGATTTCGTAAGTAGGATTTTGCAACGGCAACAACTATAACCTAGTATGAATTTCACTTTTGGCAAGGCATAGGGAAGAAAAGTACAGATGTAAGTGACTGAGCTACATTATATGCCTCTATGGTAGTAGTTGCTGCATTTTTTAGTTTTTTCATGTAGGAAATGCCATGTAGTTTGGGAACTTGGTTTGACTAAAGCTGTTTAGTGTTCATTTTGGCATGTTTCTCCGAAGTTGTTGAAGTATTTTCAACGTTTTGGGTATGGTGTAGGTTTACCTTTGTTTTGGACAACAATTAGAAGAGTGAGAATGTATGCTTCACAAGTCTAAAGTCAAGATGCTGGATTATGGTTTACAAAATTAGAAAGTTATTGGCCTCACTGAGAAAATTCCTTGTGATACTTAAGTAATTATCCATTAAATGAGGCCTTGAGGGTCAGAATCAGAGAGTGCATCTAGTGACTGGTTTTGGAGAGGTTTATAATGGCCTGAGTGCAACAAATACATTACATATTTACATGTAACAGCCTCTTAATGGCTTACGTGAAGGTGGTTGGCATGTATTAAGCTACTATTGCTTAGTTGTGCAGACAGTGTTTGATACTCTGATTTAGATTGATGGTTTCTGAGAGGATTTGCCAGCCTCTTAGCTTATCTTCCCGTTGATTTTGGCCACCCATACAACTTGTAAATTTTAACCATGGTTATGCGACCTTGGTGGAGAACTTGTTATTCAGTGCCCAAAGTATGAAATATAGGCCTCACTTTGTGCTTTTCACTAGTAATGTAGGGTTGTCTCTCATAAACTAATGAATGCAAATGTTCAATTGGTACTAGGGAATGTCAATTTGAATGCGTTTGACATTATTTTATTTGTTGAACTTTATTAGTGTCTATTCGTTATATAAATTTGGCAAATAATGTGGCAAAGTTCGACAAATGAATTTGGTGTCTAAGAAGCTTATTGTATATACTGGGTTTTCGTCTGTGTAAAAAATACTCATCTGCATCTATCATCTATGGCAGACAAGGTTGCAAGCACAAGCTGCGGGAGCTCAATATGCACATCCATTAAGTAATGCCCTTAGTCGCATGGCAGTTTTTGGACCAAATATGGTATATTTTTTACTATTAAAGACTGAACAGTGCTATTACATAGAATGTTTATATATAACATTTTTAGCTAATCTTGAAGATCATTCTTTACTTATTCTGTTTTTATTGTTGATTGCAGTTGTTTGCAGATTTAAGGTGTTCCCCATCATGTGCACGAGCTGGCATTCAGGGAACAGTATCGATGTGTCCGCCTGATTGTTTTCAATACAAAGGAACTCTGGATGTTTTGTGCAAAATTGTCCAACAGGTTTGTGTGGTTAGCCCCTTATTTTTACTTAAGGGGGTTAAATCTTACATCCATTGACCCAACAAAGCAATACAGCAAAAAAGGGGCTGATAATCCACCTATGCTGACAATACAATTTTGTTGTGACCGTGTCTCCCTATAGGCGCCCTATTCTACATTTAAACCTTTCTGCTGTTTGTGTTAGATCTGTCTGCCCAAGTTTTTGTGGGTATTTGTGCTAGGATTCTAAATGTTGGAAATTTATAGCTGTCTGTGTTTCATTGATCGTCTATGTTATTCCAATGAATCTATTACCTGTGATTACAATTCTTTAAGGTCAACTCCATTATTAGCTGTATTCTTTAACTTTACTTTGTGTTCAATTATTTTTTTTTCTTTCTATTTAGGGGTTTTTAATTGTAGTCTCTGTGCAGGAAGGAGTTACTAGACTATGGAGAGGAACAAATGCTGGTTTGGCACTGGCTATACCGATGGTGAGCTTCTTGTAGATAATGTGATCTTAATTTTACCCACTTAAGTTTTAGGTTTGACAAGGTAAGTTCTGCTGTGTGTTACAGGTGGGAATTTATCTTCCCTTTTATGATGTATTCCGCATCCGCATGGAAGAATTTGCAGCTGAAAATGCTTCAAGTGTAGAGCCATATGTCCCATTTGTTGCCGGTGCTTTAGCACGCTCCTTAGCTTGTACCACATGCTATCCAATTGAACTTGCTCGAACACGAATGCAGGTGCTTATCCTTTCCTGTCTTGCTAGATCAGGGATGCACTACTGTTTCCATTAAATATCTGTCTTGGCCCTCTCAATTCTGAAATGCTCTTCTCTCTTTATTGTAGGCATTCAAGGAGACTGGGAAGAAGCCTCCTGGCGTAATGAAGACCTTAATTGGGGTTGTTTCAAATGCCAGAAATGCATCCACTCAAAGCAAGTGTAAGTTCATCCTGGCTGTTATGTAACCAATGCAGTCTCCTTTTACAGCTTTACCTGTTAGTTTTCAGTCCTTCTCAAAGCTGTGAATGAGCTTTTTTTTTTTTTTTTTTTTCCTCTTTCCCGGGCTTATCTTAATGGTTATTTAAGTATTTGACATATGTTTCCTACTTTCCTATGACAGTGCAAAGTTACCGCGTTCTCTGGACAGGCCTTGGAGCACAACTTGCTCGTGATGTACCCTTTTCAGCAATCTGCTGGTCAACACTTGAACCTGTATGATCTTAAAATTGTTCTGTACTGCTGAAAGTTTTTTGTTTTGTTTTGTTGCTCTAATTATTGTTGCTAATGGGTACCTTTTCGTAATAGATGAGGAGGAAACTTAGTACTCTAACGGGAGATGAAGCAAGTGCCATCACTATTCTTGGGTCGAATTTCGCTTCTGGGTTTGTGTCTGGAAGCCTAGCTGCTGGTGCTACATGTCCTTTGGATGTGGCTAGAACACGCAGACAAATAGAGGTGTGATTCAAACCTGCTTCCTTTGGCTGGACATGATACTGGAGTTTATTATTTGGACTATTGACAGATGACCACCCCAAAGTGGTGTATTGAATAAAGATACTGTGCAAAATTACGCAACTCTACACTTAAATCCCAATGTGTGCAAATTAACATCTTTAAATAATTTCTTACAGTCCATTGTCAGATTTTAAAAGGTATCTGACAATGATAAGGTGCTTCATAATACATGACCTCTCAGTTCATTTAAACTGCTTAAGCCATTAATCAGATTGTTAAGTTGATAATTTATGTTCAATGTAACTATGTGAGTTATTATCCACAACTTCATGATGATCTACAAAATTTATAAATAAAATTAAAAAAAAGTCTTGGTACTGTAGCCTTTTAGCTCCTACTATAATTTCCCCCCCCCCCCCCCCGATAGTATCACCTTTATGTTACCACTTACTACCTAGCCTCCATAATTTTTATGGCAACACCTTTGTTATGTTTTCCCTCATTACTTGGCCCTTTGCTATGCACCTAAAATCATTATAGTCATGTCTAAATCATTGCAATAAGTCACATTAGTGGGAAAATCTGACACAAAGTGAATTACTTATGAATGAGGGTAATTGTGGGTTCTCATTCTAATTTTAACATATGATGAATGGAAAACATTGAAGGGTGTTACTCCATAGTTTGAATATATTTTGGCACTTAAGGGTGGTTTCACACTTTCACGTTATCTCTGCACTAATAATTTGTGATTAAGGGTCCAATTAGAGGTTGATTTATTATATATATATATATATATATTTTTTTATTTTAAAAATCTTTAAATCCTCGTAGAATTTGTTTGGATAGTATTATGAACCTTATTATCTCAGTTCTGAACGCTATTATTGTTGAAATTCCAGAAGGATCCTCACAGGGCACTCAGGATGACCACTAGGACGACTCTAATGGAGATCTGGAGGTAGTTCTTTTATCTTTAATTTGATAAACCTTTTTTTGAATCTTGACAGAACATGAAAATTGCTGATAGCCTGATATGTTGGTTAGAAGCTTAGAACTAAATATTCAATGCTAATGTTTCTCAATAAGGAAGTGCAAACGTGTTTGCTGTAGACAGGAGTAACCTGGTGAACTAGATAATGAGACTGTTAGGAGTAGTTGTGGTTACATTTTTGATATGATGTTTTTTCTTCTTTATCAACGTAAAATTGTTCTCTTGATCATCATCAATGTGAAAATTATTGAAATAAATGGGTTTTTTTTGTTTTTGTTTTTTTTTTTTTTTCTGGCCATCTACAAATGAATTGAAAATCCAGCTGTTATGATCATGTAATTTTTAATGAAATTAAAAAACCCCTTACAAATTGATCTAAGATGCCTACTGTAGTAGAGAGATATGTTGGTAAAAAATTTTGACTATTGCATTTAATGGAAATTTTTTCTTTACTTAATGTATTTGTAATTCACAAAGCTATTATTTGGAAGATGTGCAGGAAGAAAATCCGTTTTTACATAAAGTTTTTGCTTTTTTTTACAAAATTTTTTATGGGGATGAAATTTTCATTTCTATGTTGTTTTTGGCCTCCTTTTGCTGAGTAGATTGTAGTGCAACTATAATGGAGAAATGAAATGTTCACTCGCTTTTCCTTGTGTTCCTTTCTGCAGTTTGTTATTCTTAATTGTTACATTTTCTTATTATCAATTATAAACGCATGTGTGCCCCTGTCACTGATGGCTGTGTTCAAATACTGAAACAGGGATGGAGGAATTAAGGGTCTCTTTGCAGGGGCTAGCCCTCGTATTGCTCGTGCAGGTCCATCTGTCGGGATTGTGGTTTCATTCTATGAAGTTGTGAAATACATAGTTAACACTAGGATAGCCCCTGCTTAAAGTTATTGGCAGCTCACAGGACTAGGATTAGACCGCTCATCCAATGAAGAATGCAGTTTTTGGTTACTTGGCTTCAGAGAATACAGTCTTCAAAGTTATATAAATAAAGCAAAGAACTAAAGTTCGGACCTTGATAATTTACCGAGGTTACTCAAGTGCAGGTATAGATTATGACAGGTTACAATTTTAACAGGTCTGTTTCTCAAGGTTGAGCAAAAATTTTGTCAAGTACAGTATATTCCAAAGTAATTAAAATTTTTTGCTGAGAGTTTTCTCAGTTTTCCCTGTACATTTTGTTTTCTCCCCTTTGTTTTTTGCTTAGATGTGTTACCAATTCGGGGTACATCATTCTTTTCGCAAGATGCTAGTAGTTCGGGTTTTGTTTGTGTGTGATTCAAAGGAAAAGCAAGGGTTTTTTATGGGTGATGGATTTTTGTTCGCGCAATCGCATGCGGTACGGTCCCCTTAGATGCAATAATGCAACACCAACATCCTGCGTCATCTAGCATGGTCTTTTCATGTCCTGATGTTGTTCAATGCGATAATGTGGCTACGTTAGGTTAGAAATGGCAATACAATCCGAATTCGATTCGAATCTGATCCAATTCGAAGAAAAAAAATCCGATCTGAATCTGTTTAAAATCACTTCGAACTCGATAAATTAGATCCGAATCCGAATAGGAGGTGGATTGGGCTTGGACTCTACGCAAAGTTCGATCGAGTCCGATTCGACTTCGAGTTCGACAGTATGGCTTTATAACTTGGGACAATTGTTTGCTTGTTTTATAGCAAAATTTTGTTATGTAACTTAGTTCATAATTTAAATATGTTATGTTTATACTTTACTCGGTATGACAATACAAGCAATTATAGGTATATCACACATTACAAAAAAAAAATATTCGGAGGTCCGAATAAACGGACCGGATCCAGATTCGAAAATTACGAATCGAATCGGACTTGGATTCGGATTCGGACTCGGATTCGGATTCGAGTCCAGGGTCCGTTTACAAAACGGATCGGATTCAGATTTAGCCGCATCCGATCCGAATCCAATCCGTTGCCATTCCTACGTTGGGTTCATGGGATATAACGTTGGTCCATCAATGGAAATGATTTTGGCACACCGAAATTGATTAAGACACACCTCTATGCGAGAGCACAGTTTTTTTATGCTCATCTCACATAGGGGTGTGCGGTGCCAAAATCAATTAAGGGTGTGCTACATCAATTTCCTCCGTCAATTATACGTAGTACTTCGTATTTTCTTTTTTAATTGTTTTTTTTGGACATCAGGTTAAAATAGTCAAAGTTACTCAAGTACAGATCTACAGACTTAACAAGACAATTAGTGTAGATTTTGCTTACCTTAGATGAAAATTATAAATGTTAGACTTCTAATTTCTTAAATTGTAAAATAAGAACTTAAGAAGTATATAAAGACATAGACTTTTGACATTATTCACAAACTCTATTTTGCTTAATTATTGTGATTTATTAATAAATAATTATGTGAAATATAATTATGTGAAATATTACGATTAACTTATATATTGACAAACGTAATATTCACTAAAAAAATAAAATAAAATGGTGTCAACTGATTTAGAATGAAAATTATGGAAGAACATGCATGTTGAAGACTTTAAGTTATGATTCGCCAGCAATGAGGTATTGCTTCTCTTCCCTCACTAATTTACCTTTGGTGCTTAGTCATGGAAGTCTTATTTTCATATTGCCATATCGGTGTTTAATAGGCTTAGTTCACGCCTTCCCTTAAAATTGACAATATTTTTAAATATAGATTCATATGAGTCACCATTCAAAGACGGCATGAATTGACCTAAATCGAAGGACTAATTTACTACCTATAGTCGTATTAATAGAAGTGGTAGTAGGCATTATTATTCATTAAATGTACAAAGTATTTTTTGAGAAACATGGACCAAGAGAATTGATTTATTTTTATTTTTTTTAAATTGATAATTCTAGTTACTTGCAAGATTAGCATGCAATATTAATTTTCTTGTTTCCTTGAGAGAACACCAAAAGTTTAACATGTATTGTTAGTTATTAAATATTCTATGGATTAACAAAAGTTGCTTTTAAATATTAGTGAAGTTATTAATCAAGGTCATTTTAGCCTTTTCTTCTTCTCCAAGGACATTTGCTAACACGACATTCACTCAAGAAGTAACTCAATTGTGAATGTCAACTAGTTTAAAGGTGTACTCTATAATTCAAGTGCTGAGAACTTAGAATGGATTTTATAACTTAACATTAGAGAAGAAAAATTAAAGTAAAAATTCAAAATCATACGGATTCCTAGTTATTACAGAACCCCCGTTCGTTCGAATAAGACCAATTAATGGTAGGTAGGTGCACACAAATCACCCTCAGTAGTCAGTTCCCTTCTTGTCAATAAGTACACAAGGTACTTTATGTCTGTCTCCATCTTTTGATACTGTTGTAATGGGATTATCCCACATGAACAACAAACAAATACACCAAAAGGCCTTCGTTTTTTAAAACATGATGATAACCGTCTCAACTAGTTTAGCTGATAAAATCTTAAATTGATCGTGATCTACAAATGCAACCAAAATGTATTAATGAGGGGGGGGGGGGGGGTGAAACCGAAGAAACGAGTTAGAGGCCATAGCTGCATTAGATGAGATAAATATATGTGCAAATGAACTCACAATCACCCCATCTAATACAAATTAGATGTTACACCACCATGTCTACAAGGGCTCAAATACACCTCCTAGTCAATCACAATCAATCATACTATCTATAAGCATCCTTTAAACAAATTGGGAATAGTTACACTAATCCCACTCTCACGTTTTTATCATTTGAAAGAGAAATACACCAAAAATCACAAGCACTTTCGTCATTTTTAGTGCTCAAGGTGATGTTACAGATGATGATGCCCCCATTGTTGCACTTTTTTGTTCAATGGATGAGGTATGTAAGCGCCAAGGCAACCAGCATCAACGCGTATGCTATCCCTTGATCAATACTTGTCCCTGAAAGGTACCAATTGATGAACACAAGTCAATTGTGTGCATAACATACAAGTAATCGGCTACTATTATTAATTGAAGTGGTTGAGTTGAGGCCTTGAGGGTGATGATTTTAACAAGTCTGTCAACTTCAACTATGATATACCAAGATTTTATTTGTACCAAAAGAAATTGTAAGCACATTGTAAAATCTTGGGTCTCATTTTCATTTTGATACTATAGTTTATTAGCAAAAGAAGTGGAGGAAGGTAAATCTTATCTAAATCTAAATCTAAATCAACCACCTTTAACAAACATTCCATCTGCTACTATTCTAATTTCCATCATAATTCAATCATATAAAATGTCTCCTTAGCTCAGGATTGAATCTCATCTACATCATTGTTCTCTTTACACCAAAAAAAAACCTCTATGATACACAAAATCACAAATAATACCATTGCTTAGAATTAAACCTTTTTTTCCCAATAAATTTCTCAAAAGTATTAAAAATTCAATTTAATAATCACCAAACCCCTCGGCTACTAAGATGCAATATTTAATGGAGTAGTAGTTGTTCAAAATTATGGGAACAAACCTAAAACTTCAATAAAATACTTCCCCTCTTCCAGTAATATTACAACAACTAGACTTTTGCAATATTCATCACGCTTGTTTGAACACATATTATGATTTATACGTAAAGTAAAATATAGTCATACTGGGTCTTGTTATATTCGTATTGTAAAATACTTTCACAATATCAACCTTTTATAATTTTTACACTTATATAATTATAGATATTTAACTTATAAAATGTGCTTTAGATGCATAATTTCATCCTCATTGCAATATTTGTGGAACGGAGGAAGTACCTTTTTATAATGGCTAAACAATCAATATGTATTGAATTTAAAGGGGGCAAAAAAAATCAAAACTTTCGTTCTAAAATATAAATTCTGGGTAACCAGATTTGTTTCCCCCAGTTTTGTCTGCAATGACATAGATCTACAAAACGCGCAATCCTAATAAAATGCAGAACATTAATACGTTCTTGTTTTTTACGAATGAATGTTAGGTGTTTGATGAAATGTCCCAAAGAAAACCCCAGTTTCAATAACAACAAAAAATTCTTGGATCTGACAACAACCCATTTTTACATTTTCACCATAGTTATTGGAAATGCAGAAAACCAACATACCCATCTCATAAAATTCAATCAAAGTTCAATAATTTCAACGAAATATTCACATTATTTAAATAAAAAATTTTAAAAAAAAGTAAATGAAAAATTACCGTCACTGGTAGGAGCAGGTGCGGGACCCGCAGCTTGAGCCTGAGCCATTGCAAAGATGAGAGAGAAAACAACCAATACAATGAACGAAGCCTTTAAAACCTCCATTGTTGTTCAACTCTTTTTTTTTTTCTAACTTTAAAAAAAAATTAATCTTTGGTTAATTATCTCTGGTGCAAGAAAAAAAAAATGCAGGGATCTCTACAGCCCCCCTCTCTCCTTAAAAATAAAGGGTAGAGAGTGGATTAGAGAGAGAGGTTGTAGAGAGAGAAAAAATGGAGGAAAGAGAGAAAGAGAGAGAGCACACAAAGTGTTTGATGAAATGCGTCAATGAAGAGGCAGAGCAGCATGTGCTGGGGGTAGAAGGAGGGGTCTTATAATTGTTTCTTGTGTCGGCTTTTTTACGGGGAGCCCACTAATTTCAGATTATTTTTTCGTTTTCCAGATTTTATTTTACATTTTATTTTTTGCTGTTTTTTTAATTTTTTAAAAAATATATTAATTTTTATTTTTTGGGAGGTTGAGAGAGGCATAAGGAGAGAAATTGGTGGAGGTCCATTCCTCTTTCATAGGGTTACAAACTTACAATGGAGTACTATAAATTTCATTCTATTAGTAGCAGGTTTTTTTTCTAAGGGAATTGGAGATTTTCTTTTTTCGGTGTTTCAATTAATTGATAATTTATGACCTATTAGACTAATTTAGATGTGACTTGAATTGAAGCTCTAACGGAGGAGAAATTTTTCTAACAATTTTTACTTGTTGCAATTTTGAGAATTTAGATTGATTGAACGCATAATGTTTCTCATAAATTTGTAAATTTCGTATCAATATAAAGTTTTATACTCTGTATCTTTAATTTTGACGTGTCTAATATCAATACTTTCATACATTTTTTGAAAAAAACTATTTCTTTTGATTCCAACACTTTTGAGATTTTTTTTTTTGTAAAAATTATTATTGATCGATTATTTTCATTTATATTCAGAGGATTGAATTAATTTATCAATCATATTGTTTTTGCTAGATACTTTTTTAAAATTGATTTTGAACTTGTATCATAATCTAAGCAACAATTTTGTTAAATTCAAAAATAAAGATGTTGTCACTTGTCATCATTGAGAAAATTATCTAGGTGCTTAAAAGAAGAATTTCAAATAGTTTTGGCTTCCCGTTGCCAGTGAAGCAATCAACAGTTACTTATTCACTTAATTCTAAATTTCTTTTTTAAAAGAACTAAATTCTAAATTTCTAATACAACTCATAAACACATTATTGGACTTTGTGGGATATACCCCTTACAAAAAAATCATTATCTTAGAGGGATACTACCTAATTCCAAAATGTCTATATTATTGCTTTTATATGATAAGTTTGTTGAATTTATATCTATATCTATAATTTAAACATGATTTTTAAAGTATTGCCAAATGATAATATTTTAGAAAAATAAAACTCTCTTATTTCATTGGTTCTATTCCTATTATAAATCCCAAGATGAACCATGAAATGTAAAGTAGTACTTCTAATTAGAAGTGACACGAGTATAGCTATTTTTTTTTTTTTTTTTTGATATGCTTATAAGATATGTTTAGTTTATGCAAACTCATCTACTAGATCTTATTTACTAATCTCAAATCAAGCTTAAATAGCTCATGAATCAATTTAAAATCATTATCATCGTTATTTGTTTCTTATATTATGACTTTAACTCTAGCTACCAAAATACGAGCTTATCATCCTAAAACCGTCTTATCAACATAAAATCTCGAAATTAGTCACGATTATTTAGAGGCGTTTAATTTAGTATCGAGAGGGTTAGACGGGGTGTCCATAAAAGAATATGAGGTTATTTGTAAAAATATATATATATATATATGGGGTGTCCAAAAAAGAAAAAGGCAAAGAATTGCCAGAGCAATTTGCAAAGGACATGTGATAAGGACTTTGGGCCATGTGACCGTTTGTTACCAAATATTTTGTTCCAATTTTTTAAAATTTGATAACGGCCAAAGCGGTCTTCATTCTCTCTCATTGTCATGGAGTTAATAATAATATTAATCCTTTTTTGCCTTGTTGTTTCCAGGATGGATCCTCTCTTTAACAGAAAATTGGACCATTTTACAACTCAATTTACTCAATCAAATTAAAAGATTATTTGTTTTTAATTCTATACTTTTGAAAAACAGTTCCATATACAATAATTTGGAGTTTGAAAATGTAATTATGATCAAAAGTTAGATAGTTTTGCGTATTCAATTTGATTCAACCTATTTCGATAGGAAATGAAAAAAATGTAAATATTATAATCATCGAATAAAGAGAAGAGTTCTACCTTCCAACCATGGATTTGAGCTCTCATGACTATCTTAATTATATTTGATTATCATATAGATTTTTTTTTTTTATATATTTTTTTTAAGTGTTTAGAGAGTCACAAGGGCGGGGGTGAGAATCAATCCAAGGATCTCATGGAATCGAGAGAAAAGCTCTAACCACTTGAACTATCCTTCACTCTCATTATCATATAGATTTAGATATGTGGTTGCTTACTTTTGTTTAAGAGGTTCAAAAATTAAATACGAGTTCTATTGGATTATCTAAAGATAATCTACTTACAATAAAAATCCACTCCAACAAAATTTCAGATTTCAAATTCAAATTCTAAATTAAAAGTCAATATCCTAACAGCTTCAAGCCTTCAACCTAAAAACATTAAATAGGTTTACGTTATTACAATCATTTTCTCCTAAATTACTTTTTGTTCAAAGTTTTGTTAGCATGACAATAACCCTAAAGCACATAATGCGTATTAATAGAAAAGAGCAAATATTCGATTTACTTTTGTTTGAGTCCAATTCATCCTTATTGGGCTAATCCACAAATGATTCAATTATTAGCGCAAAGAAGGTTCAACCCTCTTTCAAGCATGCCAAGTCAGTCAGGCCCAGTCAACTTGTCAAGCCCACTTGACTTCAAGGTCCAGTTTATCTATTTGAGCAAGGTATAAAAGCCTTTACTTCTTTCTCTCTCAATTCATTCACTTCAAGCCTCAAGCAATTAATTCTCTTGCATAGTTTTCTCTCTCTAGAAACACTGTACCGAATTTAGCATCGAAGGGGCCATGCTCGACACAACCCCCGAGGCCAGTTTATGTGTGTTTGCTGTGCAGGAAACCCTCGTCCCAGTCATCACTTGGGCCGAGTCCAGTCTTAAGCCCACAAGAAAGGTCGAGACGAAGGACCCATTGTTTTCACCCGAAACAATTTGGCGCCGTCTGTGGGGAAGGCATTCAAAAAATCAATTATCATAGCAATATGACTAAGAGCGAAAGAGTGCCAAGAGCGCCAAAAATAACGACCCTTCTTCCTCGAAGAAAGGCCCAACATCCTCGAAAATAAGTCCATCTCCCCCCTCGAAGAAGTGTATGCCTTCTTCCTCATTTTCGGAGGCTACCTCATCTGAGAAAGCCACGCCGGAGATATCACCTCACAACTCTAGTCAGTCGTCCAACTCTTGGCGGCCGAGCCAGTCAAATGCTACGAGTCCAACTCCTAGTCGTCATTCCCAATCTCGTCCAATGGGGATGCCCTAAACGGGTCCCACTACGGAGGAGATGGCAAGAGCCCTTGTAGTCCTCATGGACTTCATGAAGGCTAAGGCAACCTAGTAGCTCCCACCTCTTGCTCCTTCGATGCACGCTAACACTTTTGAGTAGCCGAGAATCCTAAGAAGGAGAATTGGTCAAGGAGAGGGAGAACGAGTTCCATCCCATAGGGAACTCGAAGAAAATTGGGAGGAGGACACCTAGAGAACTGAACATGAAGGGAAAAGAAACCCCTAGTTCTTCCAGGAGTCCGAACCCCGAAGCTTCAAAAGCAACAACACCGCTTCCACGCGCGCGGCTAAAGCCTGCTCGCCAAAACGTCCACGAGCGTATCCGCCCAAGGGAGGGGAACGTGCACAGTCGCCTTACCTACCCCAAAGGAACCGCGCCCTACCCTGCACCGTCCCAGCCGAGGACGAACACCACTTCTACCTCTCTAAAGAGGGGGAAGCGAGGTCCCATCGGCTGGGAACAAGGGGAAAGTCGTGATGGTTCCCTCCAGTTCCCCATTCCAGAGCTGGATTCTGGAAGAACGAGTGCCGACGATGAAAATCCCGGCACACATCACGTATGACGGTACTCCGGATCCGAAGGACCATATTGCCTCCTACGAGGGGCACATGTACCTGAACCCCAGGTCCGAATCGACCTGGTGCAAATACTTCCCAATCACTCTAAAAGGTGTTGCACAATCGTGGATAACCAAAGGAGTGAAGGAAGGCTCGATAACCGATTGGAAAGACCTTTTCAACAAGTTCAAGTGCAAGTTCTCTACGGCAAATCGTCGAGAGAAAACAACTACAAAGTTCATGAGCCTGCAGCAAGGGGAGTGTAACACCCTAGAAATTCCTTTCCTTTAAAATACCTGTTTTACTCTTTTTAAAATACGAAATAGGAAATTCTAAGACATTACCGCCACTGTGAAAACGGCTAAGGCAATTATCAAAGACTCAAAGTGGAAGACTCACTTTAAAAATCATTCAAAACAAGTTAACTTAAAAAGTCAAACCAAACGAAAGTAAAGCCAAACAAAAGTTAAATAAGGCCAACCTATAACTTGGAACCATTGTAGGCCCTTATCAAAACCCAAAACGAATTTTAAAAACCTTTGTGTTAGTCTCACAAGAAAAATATATGATAATCAAAACAATAAACCACATCATATTCTTATAAAAACTAAGCATGATTCGCTCTTCACTCATGCCCATCATGAATATGCTTCATCACCTAAAAAACTTCTCTTTAGTTTGTCCCTATTACTCGCCATTAGGAATGGGTTGTCGTAGGACCAAGATAAAGACAAGGCCAAACAAACATACAAACACACAGTCAGCAATGCTGAGTACATAAACGTAAACAGTACACACTAACATGCTTTCATCCTATCAACACACAACTTACCTTATTACACCTGTTACAAGCATACAACATTCCAAACGACCAACCAATAAATAAATGAATTGCTTATTTAATTTGATTAAGCATCGAACGGGTTACCCACCAAATCCCTGCCCCAAATAAATTGAGGTAAACTACACCGGGAGTTAACTGAGTAGGAAAATGCCACATGAAAGTGACTGGACGTCCTGCGCATAAAATAAATAAAGGAAAATACAGCGTCCTGTACTCCCAGTAGAAGTTATGATCAAATATAAAGTCACATAAATCCCCTCATATGTTCATACTCAAGGATACACGTTCCAAGAGTTTTGGTGCGTAATCTCTTTCACTTTACGTGATTTACATAATTTTAGACTTGGTGATGACTCTCAAACCATAATACAATCAATCATAATAATCATTCAAGCAATCAAACACACCAATTTAATTCTTGAATAAATAGTGACTTGTGGAACACTTTTAACTACCTCGGCGTTAAATAACACCTTAAGCGCATAAAGCACCGCATATCCTATCTCTCGTTGTTTAGAACACATTAAGTGCACTTAGGCACAACAATACATTTTATTCCTGTGTACTAAGACACTTAATAGCTCAATTCCCATGCTTAAAGCATCAATAAAAATTATACGAACCATAATAAAATTTTCTTTATATATTCCAAACCAAATCAAACCTTTAGTTTAATTAAACATGCTCTCAATCATGCCAATAATAAAAGTGTGGTTCATATTTAACATGCCATCATAATTAATTCCAATCATCAATTCACCACAAATAATTCATACTTCACAAATCAATCACCAACATCAATCCAATCAACAATTCCAACCAATACCTATCATGATACTACCTTGGAATTAATTAAACAAAGCCTAGCATGCTTCTATACACTTAAATAATTACCGAGTACGCGAACGTACCTCGAGGATGATCTCAAAATCGCCACGACTACATGAAATCACTCACTTCGTAATCTCCTACAACCCAAAATTACAAAGAGACATTAATAACTATTCAATATAAATTTCCAGCAATATATACACTCTTTAAATCACTTATAAACCCTCTAAAACATGTTGAAAATTAATTTAAAACCCTACTTTCATTCCCAATTAATGGGTAATTAAAAATCCTTTCAAGAAACATAATTCTAACTTTTATATAAAAATTCTAGCTTTATAAAAACATGTAAAATTGCTGTAATTATGTTTAAAAACACCTATTTCAATAATTTCAATCATCTACAATCAATTCCCATCAATCTACATTAATTTAGAAACCTAGGGTTTTAAATTCAAAAATAATCTGAAAATTATATACATAATAATCATAATCAAACATCATGAAAATCATCACAAAACCCAAAAATAATAATTAAATCAAGGTTAGAATTATATTGAAACAAAGAAGAGTTTTTTTTTTTTCCTCTCTCTCTAAATAGACACAACCGCACGACGGGAGGGGGATGCTTCCGCTCTCCACACCGGCGGATGCTACTGTCGGCTATTGCTGGCGGCGGTGGCCGATTGGTAGGAAGTGGTGGTGGCTGCTGATCACCATGTGTGTGTGCGTGTGATGTGTAAAATAAACGGGGGGGGGGGGGAATTAAGGGAGAGAAAATAAGATGAGAGAGAGAGAGTTTACCTTTGGGTATTCTCCACCCTGGGCAAGATCTAACTTTCTCATAAGATGGATATTTATATCCCCTATCAAAACCCTCCTAACCTTAAATGCCCTTTCTACCCTTAATGATCCCTTCTCCTAATCAAACTAGTCATTTGTCTTCCTTTAAAATTCCATTAACTTTAAAACTTCCTTTTATAAAATAATATGCGCCAAAGATTCTAAATAATAAAATATTTTCAAAGCAATTAAATAAATAAAAAATGGACCCTTAATTAAAATAAACCTTTTTAAATTAATAAAATACCATAAATAATTCATTTCAAATTAATACTTTATAAAATAATGATTTAAATTAAAATACGTATAAAAATACGGGGTATTACAGGGAGGACGAAAACCTCCGAGACTACCTAACTCGGTTCAGCAACGAGTCGTCCAGAATTACAAGTCTGGACCAAGGGCTAGGCGTTTCCGCGTTGCGGAACGGACTGCGAATTGGGCAATTCCTTGACTTCATGGTCATGCATACCCCGCAGACCTTGAAGGAAGCCCTTGGCGCTTCGGATAAATACATTCGAGCCGAGGAATGGAACAAGACCAAGTCCTAATCTCAAACTGGGACTAGTAAGGCAAAAGGACAACCGTCCAAAGGTCAGAGCCGCAGGAAAGGGAAGGCGAAAGCCTCAGAACTGTCCTCGGCAGCTGAGCCGAAGAAAGAAAAAACCCCATTCGTAGGAAAATACGAATCATACACTCCTCTCACCCATCCGCGTGCTAAAATCTACAGCATAACGAAGAACGAAGAGATACCGAGGCCACTTCCATTGTGGCATCAAAACAAAAATAAAGACCAATGGTGTGAGTTCCATGAGTCTCTTGGACATCACACCGAGGACTGTATCTAGCTGAAAGATCAGATCGAGGATATGGTCTAAAAGAGGTATCTGAAAAAATATCTCGTGGATCGCTGTGAAGAGAAAAAAGCCGAGAAAGACTCTCGGCAACAATTTGATTTTAGCCGGAAGAGAAACAAGACTCGAGACAAAGAGAATCCTGATAACCTTGTCATCTTCGGGGGGACGAGCTTTCGCAATGTCCGAAAACGCCACTTGAGGGGTCTAACCCACCAATTCTGCCACGCCTCCATTCGAGGTCCAAAGTCTCCGGTGTCGAACATCACGTTCAAAGCCGAAGACTGCCGAGGGGTGGCATACCCCCATGATGACCCGCTGGTAATCATTACGGGGATCGCAAACCACAACGTCTGGTGAACCCTCGTCGATAGTGGTAGCGGGGCAAACATCCTCTTTTGGGATGCTTTCGACCAGCTGAAGCTGCAGACCAAAGACCTGAGCTCGGTACCCTACCCGGTGTCTAAATTCAATGGGTCTGCAACATAACCAGATGGGAAGATCACCCTTTCCGTCACCATTGGCAGAGACCGAGCAGCTCGGAACGTGATGACCGAATTTTTGGTCATGGACGTTCCATTTGTCTACAACGTGATCATGGGGCGACTCATGATTCATCAGATCCAAGGAGTGGTCTCCACATATCATCAAATAATGATATATGTTTCTGACGAAGGGCACTCCGAAAGAATTCAAGGGAGCCAAGAGGCTACCTAGAAGTGCAATTACCTCAAGCCATCTAAATAGCGTCGTGAAGACAAGGATGATGAGGAGAAAGAAAGAAAGAGAAAAGGACTGAAGCACTAAGAAGCAGAAAGGCTTAAGTGCTTCGGCCCAAGGGACCCTTTCCCAAGAAAAATCAAAGGGGAAAGGAAAGGCTGGCTCCTCATCCGAAGCAAAAGATTCGAAAATCCAACCGAAGTCTGGGACGCCTGCTGACATTGACAGCAGCCCGGATTGTGAAGAGTCCGGTTCCAAAGCAATGAAGCTGGACTAGCAGACGAAATTAATTGAGTTGACCGGAGGGGACTCAGAAAAATGTGTCAGCATCGGGCTCGGACTTGATCCGAACATCCTAGTTGAACTTATCCAACTCCTTCGGGACAACCGAGATGTGTTCGCTTTCTCAACCGCAGAAATGCCTTGAATTGACCCGAGCCTCATCTCTCACAAGCTGAACGTCGACTTGTTAAGCAAAAGAAGTGGAATTATTCCGCTAACAAGAACCAAGACATTGCAGCCGAGGTCAAAAAACTTTTAGAGAAGGCTTCATCGAACCTTGCATGTATCCGGAATGGTTGACCAATGCTGTAATGGTTCAGAAGGCAAATGGCACTTGGAGAATGTGTGTTGACTTCACGGACCTAAATAGGGCATGTTCGAAGGATTTCTATCCCTCGTCGAGGATCGATCAGCTAGTCAACTCGATAAGTGGCCATGCTTTACTTAGTTTCATGGATGCATTCTCGGGGTTTCATCAGATCTTCATGCACCCCGGCGACTGAGCAAAAACTTCATTTGTTACGAAAGCCGGGGTGTACAACTACAAAATGATGCCCTTCGGATTGAAAAATACCGGGGCAACATATTAAAGGCTGGTTGATCAGGTCTTCGCCGAGCCAAAAGGGCGTAACATGAAAGTCTATGTTGACGATTCCATTGTCAAGAGAAAAGAGGACAAAGACCATGTTGTAGACCTAGCCGAGACCTTCGCCACCCTAAGGAAACATCAAATGAAGCTGAATCCGAAAAAGTGTGTCTTCGGCGTGAAGTCAGGCAAGTTCTTCGGCTTCATGGTCAGCAAAAGGGGGATTGATGCCAATCCCGCCAAAGTACAAGCAGCGCTCGATCTTCCCGAACCGAAAACAAAGAGGGATGTTCAGCGTCTCACCAAGAGAATGGCAACCCTTTCTAGATTCATCTCCAGAGCTTCGGACAAAGGACTACCCTTCTTCAAGGCCTTGAAACTCCCAAAAACAAAAGAGCTCATCTGGGAAGACGAGCAAAAAGAGGCCTTCAAGCAGCTCCGCGAGCACCTCGCTCAACTCCCAATGCTGGTATCCCAGCCGAAGGAGAAACCTTATACTTATACATGGCAGTTAGCCCTGCCACTATAAGAGCGGTTCTGCTGAAGGAAGAAGATAAGATCCAAAAGCCGATCTCTTTCATCAGCCACACTTTGACGGATGCCGAGACTCGCTACCCCCTACTTGAGAAAGTTGCATATGCAATAGTGGTAGCCGCTCGAAAGCCGAGGCCCTATTTTGGTTTGTTATCAAATAGTGGTCTTAACTAATCAACCACTGGAAAAAGTTCTCGGCAAAGTCAAAAAATCTGGGAGGTTGGCAAAGTGGGCCTTCGAGCTCACCAAGTTCAGCATCAGCAACCAGTTGAGAACAACCATCAAGGCACAATCTCTAGCGGACTTCCTTGCCGAATGCTCATACCAGGAAACGCTAGACGAAGAAAAGAAGACCTGGACCGTTTTTACGGATGGATCCTCCACCGTAAATGGTTCGGGAGCGGGGGTAGTACTTACCTCGCTCGAAGGCAAGTCCTTTGAGTATGGGCTCAAATTTGCATTCCGAGCTTTGAACAACGAAGCAGAATATGAGGCGACAATTGCTAGCCTAGAGCTGTGCATATCATTGGAAGCCGAGCATGTCTGTTTAAAAACAGACTCTCAGCTTGTCGCAAATCAGATCCGAGGCGGGTATGAGGCGAAAGACACTACAAGAAAACAACTTGATTCCGACGGAAAAAATCCGTCGAAAACATAGGAAATTCCGTCGAAAAACGGTCTTCCGACGGAATCAGTCTGTCGCAAAACCATTTGTAGGAAATTCGACCTTTTACGACGGAAATTCCGTCGGAAGGCTAGTTTCCGACGGATTTAATTCTGTCGGCGTTGTTTTTTACTTTAATTGAAATTCCGTCGTAATTTTCCAACGGAAATTTCCAACTGTATATTCTGACGGAAATTTCCGTCAGAAAAATCAATAGAACGTCGGAAAAATCAATAGAAAAAAAAAACCATCCCCACCCACCCCTAACCCTTACCTTACCCTGTCCAAACCTCCCCCACCCCACCCACCCTGTCCAAACCTTCCCCACCCCACCCACCCACCCACCCCTGACCAGACCCCCACGCTACCCCACCCTGTCGAGCCACCACCACCCCCCCTAACCCACCCACCTAGAAAAACGAAAAAAAAATTACCAAATCGAAAAAAATAAAAACGTAAAATCCGAAACAAAAATTACCACAAAAACAAGATCTAAACCAGTAAATATGCATATTAGATCTGAATTTCAATATATAAAAAAAAAACGACAATTCACTATTATCATTACAAATATCTAATAAATTATAAACTACAATTACAACTACAATTACAAAAATAATTAACTATAATCATAAATGTTCAAAAACAAAACAAGATCTACAATTTAACCTGAATCAAAACTAGATCTACAGAAAAGCCTTGGTGTTGTTGCGACGGTGGCCGTTATTTCGCGGTGGTGGTGTTGTTTTGGAAACGTTGAGATGCTTGCACGGTGGTGTTGTCGCGGCGGTGGTTGTTGGTTGTCGGTGCTGCTGGTGTCGTTGGTTGTTGGTGTTGGTGTCGGTGCGGTGGTTGAAGAGGACGAAGAAGGAGAAGGAAGAAGAAGAGGAAAGAGGACGAAGAAGGAGAACGAAGGAGAAGAGGAAAGAGGACGAAGAAGGAGAAGGAGAACGAAGGAGAAGAGGAAAGAGGACGAAGAAGGAGACGGAAGGAGAAGGAGAAGAGAGAGAAAGAGTGCGCGGAGGAGAGAGAATGAAGGAGGAGAGAAGATCAGAGATGAAGAGAAGAGGAAAGAGGAGAGGAGAGAGAAAGAGAAGAGAGGCAGAGGAGAGGAGAGGAGAGAGAAAAGAGACGAGAAACAGGAGGAAGAGAAGGAGAGAGAAAGAGAAATGAGAAGGAGAGAGAAAAGGGAAGGAGAGTTTAGGGTTTGGTTTTTTTATATTATTAAATTCCGATGGATTTTAATTCCGCCGAAATGTAATTTTTCGACGGAACATTCCATCGGAATATTCCTACGGATTTTAATTCCGTCGGTAATTTTAATATCCGACGGAATATTCTGTCGGAAACCCTTATATGCCAACAGATTTTTATTCCGTTGGAAATTTCCGATGGAATTTCCGACAAAATGGAAATCCGTCGGAATTTCTGACTTTTCCGACGGAATTACGTGTCCATCAGAAACAGTCCGTCGAAAATCGGCCTATTTCTAGTAGTGAGAGCCCTCAATGATTCCTTACCTCGCAAAGATCAAAACGATAATTGCGAAGCTGAGAACTTTTGAAGTCGAGCTGATCCCAAGGGGTCAGAACGCACAAGCCGATGCACTCTCCAAACTTCCAAGTTCGACTATGACTGAGCTGAACTGTTGTGTTTATGTGGAGGTGCGGCAAGAAAGGAGTGTTGACGAAGCACTTGAAATTTGCTGCGTCACACCCGAGCCGAGCTGGGTGGACCCCATCCTAGGTTACAAACTTCGGGGAGAAATTCCCGAAGATAGAAGAAACCTAGTTCCAAGCTAAAGAGAATCAGCTCAAGATTCATCATCTTCAGAGGAGAGCCACTGAAAAAATCCTTCTCAACCCCACTGCTGCAATATGTGAGACCAACAGCCCCCAATTATATCCTTCGAGAGATTCACCTCGGCATCTGTGGGAACCACATTGGTGGGAGAACTTTGGCCCACAAGGCATTGAGGGCATGGTACTACTGGTCCACCATGGTGTAGACACCTGATTGTGTCTCCCCAAAACCAAACCCAGTGATGAGTACCTTTCACGTCTTTGATTATCGAGTTAGGTGAAGAGTTGAAGAGTCTCGTGCAGTTCCCTTTAGTGTTGACCATTTCTAACCTTTCTTTAAATGTTTTTAGCCAAAATAATTCATTTTGTGTCCTTAAAATCATTCTTTTCGTGTCCTTTTTATAAAATCGTCTAAATAAGTTTATTTTGGTCCATAATCTGGGTCCAATTATTGTTTAGTTGGATGGGGTTTGAAAAGAGCTTTCCAACGATATATTATAAGCCCAAATCTGAGTTATAACGAAGAAGTTATGGCCAAAGTACTGAACTGGGTCCAAACCGAGCCTTATCTACGGACCCAATGATCATGTAGAGGGTCCATTTATCTTAACTGTATTTCTAAAACCATTAGGATTTATCACAAGTTTTTAGAATTATCTAGAAGGTTGTTTTGAGTCCTAAATCCCTTAGGATTTATTATTAGCTTCTAGAATCTTCTAGAAGGTTCTAATTTATCCTGTTTTTGAAAAGATAAGAATTTTATATCAGATAAAACATGTGTTTTTAATAGATTTAATTCTGATAAAATAAGGATAAGTACGGACATTCGATTAACCTAATTTGATAGGAAGTCGGATTCCGTACGGATCTTAACTTCTGAAAAGCATCGCGTAGCGATGGAATCATTGCACAGCAATGCTAATATCACACAGCGATATAAGCATCGCGACGCGATGAAAAGTGTTTTACTACGAGTCAGATTACGACTCCTTTTCTGATCTTTTCCATCGTTTTTTTTCCTATAAATAGGGTCGTTTTCATCCGTTTTCATTTACCAACAATCATCATCTAATCCTCTCTCTAAGCTTTAAGCTTTTTCTCTTTCTCTTTCTTGGCCTTAACCTAAACAGATCACATCATACGACCTTTGCGAGACTTGAATACTCCAAGCCCTTCTCGTAGTTACGTTCGACCTCGACGTGACAAGTTGGTATTTCTGAGGGTTTGGTCCCTAATCTTTATTTCAATTCTTATTTGATTAATTTCTTTCTTGAAATTACTAACGTGTGTGTTGTTTTGATAGAAAAAGGTACGAGGCTTCAAAGTGAGTAGATCTTCTATCCTTATTCCTTTGATATAGAAATCATGCTTAGAATATTATTTTAATTATTAGTATCATTTTAGGATGTTTAGTATCATGTTAGGATGATACTAAATCATGCTTAGTATCATGTTAGATTATTTTTTTAATATTTAGTATCATGTTAGGATGTTGATTTTAATTTCTAGTATCATGTTAGGATGTTGATTTTGAATTCTAATATCATGTTGCTTTCCAGTATCATGTTTAGGCTAAAGCTTTTATTTTTATGATTTAGTGGCATGCTAGGGTTTGTTATTAATCCATTTAGTATCATGCCTAGGATCTTGCTAATGTTATTTTGGAGATATTGCTTTATGATGATGATATGTTGTGTCAATTACAATTATTATGTTACTTGATTATTCATGATTTATTGTTATTGCTTGATCACACCCCTTTATTGCAGGTTAAAGGGAATTTGTACTTAAATCACGCTAAATAAGATAATTGATAATTTGTTTTAGACTATTATGATTTTAATTTCAAGTGATCGCCAATAATAGATTTATTTGTGCATTAATAATCAACCAACATAGAATAAACAGGTTTAGGATTAACTTGTTGGATGTATGTTGATCGGAAAGCGCACATGAATATCATAAGAATTACGTAGAGGCCGATTTAGGTCGGGTTCAATCTCTTTTAGGTTGGATTCGTACCATCATCCCTGAATATCCAGTCATGGTTTCGGACCGCTATGGAGTTAGCGATCTCCGTGATCGTGAATGGGGTGTAACCTTCACACCCGTGAACGGTTTACAAGTTCCTAAAACTTGTTGGTTACTCTTTTGCTCTAGCTTCTTTCCCTTTGGACGCCACCATGCTTCGATGCATGATCATAGTAAGGCTCAAAGTTGATGTTTGAAATATTCCCTACACATGGTCTTGGATGCTAAGGAGCTGGTCAAAAAGTGCGAGAAATGTAAAAAATTCGCATCAGTTATCCATCAGCCAGCCCGAGATCTCCAGCCGATTCTAAATCCTCTTCCATTTTCTCAATGGGGGATGGATATCTTAGGGCCATTTCTAGATGCTCCGTACCAAAAAAGATGGCTAATAGTCGGCATTGACTATTTCAGCAAATGGATCGAGGCCGAGGCAGCCTCGAACATCACTGAGAAAACTGTCAGGAAGTTCATTTGGCAGAATATCATCACTTGCTTTGGAATTCCGAAGGTCTTTGTCTTCGATCATGGGAGGCAATTTGACAATCTGCCGCTAAGGCGGTACACTGACCAATTCGGCATCAAATTGACTTATTCTGCAGTATGCCATCCGCAGAGTAATGGTCAAGCTAAAGCAGCGAACAAGGAGATTCTCAACGCACTCAAGAAGAGGATCAAAAGTCCAAGTGGATAGAGGAACTCCCTGGAACCCTCTGGTCACTTCGGACAATCGAAAAAGAGGCTACGGGAAATTCGCCATTTGAGCTGGTGTATGGATCCAAAGCCGTTCTTCCAGTGGAAATAGGCATAGAAAGTCTGCGAGTGCACCACTTCTCAGCCGAAGAAAATGAGCAACTCATGAAAGATTCCCTCGATTTTCTAGACGAGGTCAGAGATCGGCAAGAGATATAATGGCTGAGGAAAGAATCAGCAAGTTCTACAACCGAAGGGTCAACGCATAACCACTTAAAATTGGGGACTTTGTTCTTCGAAATGTTGCAGCAGTACAAAAAGGCTGCATTCATGGGAAACTCTCATCCACTTGGGAGGGACCCTATGAAATTTATGGTGGCTTCAACCTGAAACCTACCGATTTCGCCAGTTGGATGAAGCCGAGCTAAAAAACCACTATAATGCTGATGTACTAAAATAATTTCATGTGTAAACCCTTCGGGGAAGAATTATCTATGTAAGTACATCTTTTAAAATTAATGAAAGGTGTCCGAGCCACCATTCTTATCGATTTTGCAAGTTTCTAGTGGCACTGTACTTCGGATTGCCGCCAAACTCGCCCAACAGGGAATAATGATTTCACCGCCGAAGTATAGCCTTATAGAGGCACGGTACTTCAGATAAATAAGTTCCTTGGGGCAAAGTGGTCGTTGACAAATCTGAAGCATTGGCAAACACCAGCACTGTGCTTCAGAGGAGTTATATCCAAGGCATTGTCAAATTCTGGCATTGTGCTTTAGATAGTCATTCCCTCGAAAAATTTTCAAGGATCGAGAGAATACTGCTCTTGGAGTCCAAGACTTCTGATCAGCGAACTCATAGATTCCTCAAAAAAAAAACAAAAGAAGAAGAAGAAAAAAAGGAAAAGAACATAACTTCAAAAATTCTGCTACAAAGCAGGGTAAAGCAAGGATTCGTCTGAGAAAACAGACTAGAGCAAACACCTTAGAAATTCGAAGACTGGAACTTCAGATTTCTGGGGGCAAGAAGCACTCGGTTCAGTCTTATTCTTCCAGCAAGTTGGTGCCAAGCAGCTCCAAGCCGAAGCTTTAACACTTAGAAATTTTTTTGCAAAGACAAACAAGAGGAAAGTTGCAAAACTAAGTAAAACAGGCAAGGCAATTGGAAATGGAAGTAGTGCATTTAAAGCAAATAAAAGACAAACAAGAGGAAAGTTGCAAAACTAAGTAAAACAGGCAAGGCAATTGGAAATGGAAGTAGTGCATTTAAAGCAAATAAATTATGCTCGGATCACCGAGCTACATCAAATCAAGTTCAGAAAGTTCAAGGAAACCAAATACTAATCGGCAGCCATCCACAAGACGGATAAAAGCAGCTGCCGAACTAAGTACAACTACTCAAAAACCAATTAAGACAAAGAGTTTGTCCGTCAAGGCAAGCTGAAGCAAAAAGGTACAAGAGGCAAAAACAGATGCGACATATTCTAAAATTAAGAGCAAGTTAATCCGCAAGCTCTGTAGAAGACTGCCCGAGTTCCTATGCTTCAACATTTGCAGGATTAGGCGAAGCAGCTACACCTTGGCCATCAGAAGCTTCAACACTAGATAAGGACAAAGCAGGATGAGCTAAAGCCTATTTAGCCTCCAGCTTTTGAGCTACTTCCCTCTCTTTCCTTGCAACCTCTTCCTCCTCTTGAGCCTCAGCCTCTACCTAACGAGCTAAGAATTTAACTTCAGCTTGGCTGGCATTCCTCAAATAAACATCCTGCTCATCCAAGCCCCAAACCTCCATTTGATCCTAAGTTATTCTAAAATTACGCGATTCTGTATCTAGCCCTCCCCTTCATCCCTATCCTTGATTATTGGGCTGATACATATTTTATAAAGTTTGGGCTAAGAAGCTGATGTTGATCATATTTTAGTCCAGTAATAAACTAATAGGCCTGTCTTTTTCACTTCTGTGGTACTGACCTTTGAGGCTTTGAAGAATTGAAGGTTCAGGTCAATCAATCCAATAACAATGGAGATAATTTACTACTCCCTCCATCCCCTAATATAGTTCCTGTTTTCCTATTTTGGAGACCAAAATGTTGTTCCTGTTTCTATATTTGGATAGTATATAAAGATCATTATACCCTCATTATTTTTTACTTTATTCATTGAACTTTCTAATTTACCTTTAAATTATCCACTTGCATTGTACTTTTTTTTCCACTTTCTCTCTCTAACTTTTGTCTATAATTGTACTTTTCACTTTTCCCTCCTCTTAAATTATCCACTTGCCTTGTACTTTTGTCTAACTTTTGTCTAGCTTTTTTCCACTTTTAATGTACTTTTTCCACTTCTCCTCCCATTTCTTAAATACCGTGAAAAAAACACAGTAGGAACTATATTATGGGACGGAGGAAGTACGTATTTATGTTTTGCAAAGCATTTAGCCAGTTAATATAGGGTTTATCATCACATATATATACGAAGTATATTCAAATCTCGTGGGACTCATTTGAGCGATTTTCCTTATCTTCCCCCTTAACGAAGAATATAGAAAGGTTAAAGGTATAAACTCAACATGACCCGACACGATGCAGCTAGGCTTGATCTGAGTTGTGGTCTATTCTCGGCATATAGCATGACATGTATCTCAACCCGGCCCAATTTACCACAGTGTCGCAATATAAATGATGCCTAAATTGATTTTTTTGTAATTGATATTGAGCATCTAGATTCTTGTTAATTTTTACCTGCACCGAAGTATTAAAATGGTGCGTTGACCCCTCTTATTATTCGATGTGTCATGTGTGTGATACAAATTTGTATAAGGCCGGGCACATATCCCTCACTCCCTCCACTTTGTATCGTGTAACATGCTAATAGATGATCTATATGGACATTAAGTCTTAATTGGTGAAGAAAACACACCATTAAAATATGTGGTTTGTGCCCAAAATGATCCATTGAAATTTGAAATGCATGATGCTTCCAAAGTCCCAACTACAAGTTGTCCTCGATTGTATTCTTTATTTGCATACAGTAAATATGTACCAAATTAGAGTAATTAACATTAGAGGAGCTAAGCTATAATATTTTCCTCCTACGTAAGTTAAAAGACCCTTTTTTTATTACTCATCAACTCACAGAAACATGAACATCAAAGAGCCCAAAGAAAAGTTCCCATGGCAAACATCCTTTTCTGTTTAGCATTGCCAATAATGGGAAGGCCGTATTGCTTGAGCAAGCAATCAAGCTGCCATTCCGGCATAGTTTCATAGTCGGTTTTCGAGTACCTAGGATAATGAACAGGCATTCGAAAATTATCCGTATGTGGCGTTTCCATTGATGATTTTATGCACACACACACCCTTGCTCTTCTGAACAATCTTATTTGTAAAGAGATGTTTGTGTATATATAATTGTGATTTGTGTGCTAGGAGAAATAATAAAACCATGAGGCCTTTATATATATGAGTTTGTTAGTTTTAGTAGGTAAAACTCAAACGTAAAGCTAGCACTGTATGTATGAATATATATTTTTGTGACACCAATTTCTTAACAACCTATTTTATAAGTCACAAGTCACATGTGAACCTTCAAAGATTACGAAAGTAATTTGCATTTTACAAAACCATCTTATATATTTAAAATTGAAAATATTAAAATTTTCATATATGAAGATTCCATACATGAAAATCCAATAAATGCAAAATAAATACAGTTAAGAAAAAGTACAAAATGCAATACATTTATTTAAATTCTTTAAATAAAATGTGAATGCACTATGATAGAATATACAAGTATGCAAATGTATTCTTCCTTATCTTGTAATGTTTGTTGAGTGTATACTAGTCTGCCATGAATGTAGATATAATATAATAGGCTAATTACTCTTTCTAATATACGGAGTAATATCTAAGAGTGTCAAAATTCCTCAATGGCGGATTAGATATACAAAATAGATAGCTGATTATCTTGAATTAAAATTTATATGAATAAATAATTAATTCAATTTAAATTATTTTGAAAACACAGACGTAAATTGTGATAGTCAAAAATTGTTTTCTAATTTTGCATAAACTTTAGTAATTTGGAGGATTTTTTTTGGCAAGATTAAGGTCGTTGATAAATTAAAAAATGGAGGTTAAGATTAAGATTGAAGATGAAAATTGATCAATATAAGTATGGAGGTCTATTTAATTATTATAAAGACAACATTGATAAGGTTAGGTTGAACACTGATCAATTGGAGATGAAACAAATTTTTATGTAATGTGTCGATTTTATAATTTTTTTTTTTTTTTTTTTTTTTTTTTTTTTTTTTTTGCTAGTTAAGGATGTGTTCTATTCACTTGATTTTTACTTATCTGAACTTATTAAACCTGAAATAAGTGAAAATAAGGTGAACAGAACATACCTAAATCTTAATAATATAATTATTTACTTGATTATACTTTTAATCTCTTAATAAATCCATTAAACACCCTCTTAATGAATTTTTTAACGTGGATGGTTTGAATTAATCAACAAAACATCAATGATGAAGATCTTATTCATTAATATGTAGTCAAACATGCATAGTTCAAACAAATTGACCATGACCGATGACTCGACTGTGCATGGTAGATCGAGTTTTTAAGGATGTGCAATGCGTGATCAGGTAAAGAGAGATGAAATTATTGTAACTTAAGAAAGTTTTGTTCCTTTTCAATTTTTATTTTTGTATGGATCGATGATATGGCGTTACACAACTCGTTGATTCATTAATAAGCGGACTAATGAGGTGGAACCTCGTGGAGCTATATGGTCCATTGATTACAATTGTTGGATCGATGAGATGGAGCAATAGGATCTATTGATCTCATTAGATGGATTGATGAGGTGGACCTATAATCATGGTGGCTAAACTATAAATAGTCCTTAACGCACCACCCTACTAGTCACATACATTTCTCACAAATCATTTTGCATATAAAAATTAAGCAAAGCAACTAATTATCATTACATGAGAGTGAGGGATAGCTCAAGTGGTTAGAGCTCCCTCCCGCTTCCAAGTGATTTTGGGATCGATTTTCATTACTTGCCCTTGTGGCTCTCTAAACACCAAAAAAAAAACTAATTATCATTACATAAATCGTATCAGTCATATAGATGGCTCTTATCAAGATGAACGCACGCGTTTACGCTCTTCCCCTTCCAATTCCAGAGTCCGTTCCTAGGGCCAGACGACGTCGCCCTACCGCGCGCACGAGTACAACAGGCCCTTGCCCTTTTGCTCTCGCCCTCTCGAAAGTCCGTACCTAGAACCCCCAGACAAGTTAAGAAGGCTCACAGATACAAACCAGGCACAGTTGCTCTTCGTGAGATTCGAAAGTATCAAAAGACAACTGATTTATTGATTAGGAAACTACCATTCCAAAGGTTGGTTCGCGAAATTGCGCAGGATTTGAAGACTGATATGTGCTTCCAAAGTCATGCTGTTTTTGCCCTTCAAGAAGCATCTGAGGCTTACTTAGCAGGCTTATTTAAAGACACTAATCTTTGTGCCATTCACGCGAAGCGCGTTACTATCATGCCTAAGGACATTCAGCTTGCATTGAGGATCAGGTCTCGCAAAGCTTAAAGCAGCTCGCTGCCTAAACTATTCCATATTCACGACTTTAGTTTACAAAAATAAATCGTAGACTCGTAGTAGAATTATATTGAATCAACAATAAAGTAGCTAGATTTATTATGTTCGTCTTTTACATTTCATCCATATTACTAATGGTCACAATTTAGAATCAAATATATATGAAACTTTACTCCTACAATATTCTCTAAATGTGAATGTAATCACAATGCTTAGCTTCATTCATTAGAACCGCTTTTATTTACCATTCATTGAATATGATGGAAGCTAAAAAGACTGTTATATTATCGATTTAATTATTCTCTCCATTATCATCCAAGTAGTACTCACAAAAGCCCAAAAAGTAATTACCACAATTTAATCTTTTCCTTGGCATGTATGAGCAGGAGTTCATATACGACGAAGTATATGTTTTCTCATGAAGTCGAATAGTTGATCTTATTATGAATGATGTAATATGACCTTACCAAAAAGTTTTCTTTTACTAGTTTAGTGGACTTTTCTTTTATATACTCGAAAATGCATGTGAAATAATTTAGGTAGCGTAATGCTATATGCATCCCTAAATACACTATCTTTTTTTTTTTTGAAGCACCCTAAATATACTATCTAAACTTATAAAAATTTATGAATTTATGACAAAAAAAACTACTAATCAGTGTAATTGATACTTAATTTTTATTAAAAAAAACATGCGTAAATCAATTAAGTTTTTTTTTTTAAATAAAAAACGTGCAGATCAGTGTAATGGGCCCAAATAAAGCCTTAATTCTTTCCACAAATAATAGGTTTTTTTTTTTAAAAAAAAAAAAGTTAGGGTTTTTTTTTTTTAATTTTTTAATTATTTTATTATGTGAAGAAAAGTTAAGGTTCTTCTTCTTAAAAAAAAAAAGTTAAGGGTATTTTTTTTTTGAAACCAAGTTAAGGTTATATTTATATGAGTAGTTATATACGAAGTACTACGTAAAATGTTTTGTGCTTTTTCAGTTTGTAAAAATTTCGGATTGATGAGGTGGAGTGATTTAACCCTTTGATGCAATATTATTAGATGGCTGAGATTTGCTGCTAATTTAATTTCTAGTTATTTTTATTTCATTTATTCTTTCCACAAATTTTACTTTATAAAGTTAGGGTTTTTTTTAAAAAAAAATATTTCTTAATTATTTTGTTATGTCAAGAGAAGTTAAGGTTGTACTACGTAAAATGTTTTACAGTACGTTTTTACAATTTGTAAATATTTTGGATCGCTGAGGTGGAGTGATTTAATCCTTTGATGCAATTAGATGGCTGAGATTTGCTGCTAATTAAATTTCTAGTTATGTATATTTTTTTCCCTATAAATAAGCCCTAAAGCAGGCACCTAACTTGTCCCAAAATCAGATTACATAATTTGAGTCTACTTTTAATCACCTTCTTTAATTTCTTCTTCCTCGCGCGATTCCTACTCTTGGCTCGAACATAGCAAGCTGCGCGCAAGTCTACCGGGGGAAGGTCCCTTGGAAGCAATTAGTGTGCGTTGGTTGGCCTACTTTGGAGATTGAAGCGCGCAATAAGAAACATAGATACAGGCCTGGTACCGTTGCCCTACGTGAGGTTCGAAAGTATCAAAAGACATCCGAGTTATTGATCAAGAAACTTCCTTTCCAAAGGCTAGTTCGCGAAATTGCTCAAAGTTTCAAGACTGATTTGCGCTTCCAAAGTCATGCTGTTTTTGCCCTTCAAGAAGCATCTGAGGCTTACCTTGTTGGTTTATTTGAAGACACTAATCTTTGTGCCATTCACGCGAAACGCGTTACTATTATGATGAAGGATATTCAGCTTGCATTGAGGATCAGGTCTCACAATGCTTAAATTCATGCGGCTATAGAAGAATTGAGGTTTTTTTAGGGGTTGTTTTGGTAAAGCTTAATTTTTAAGTAAGTTTTTTTTTTTTTTTTTGAAAGATAATTTTTAAGTAAGTTTGCGATTATAAATATATTTGACTAATTAAGAATAAGTTTTGGGATTTACATTAATTAGCTGAACTTCACAATGTATCAAATTAAAAGGTTGCTTAGGGCTAGGGTTGGTTTTAGGTCTTATAACTGTTTTATAATTTTATTTTTTAACATTGGGCATTTTATTTCTTCGTATGAGTTATTGAGGTTAAATTTGCGTGAAAATAAGTTTGAAAATCATATGAGATCATTACCTTCAGTGAGGCTCCCAAGGGCGTGGCCCCTGAAAGCTTTTTGAAAAAAAATATAGGACGGTATGACAAAGAAGCCCAAAACAAGAAAATCAACCCAACTACCACATAAGCTTTAAATACTAGTATAAAATAAGAAGTGTAGGTATTATTAAAAGATGGAGTTTCTTTTAACAATTTGACAACTAATAATGATAAAGTGAGCCACTTTTACCGTTTTATTATTACTAACTCTCCTCTCTATATCTCTATGAGCATGCAACACTATTGCAAGTGCTTACTTCATGTCTCTATACGATAAAAAAAAAAATTGTGAATGATTGTCAATTCATGTTATCAAAATTTACTCAATATATGGTATTGAAATTCTTTAGTTATGTAAAAAAATGATTTTTTTTCCATCCTTTTAACACTTAATTCAAACTTTATACGGAAAACTATGTATACCATATATAAGGTCAGACACTACAAATCATAAATGATAATAAATGCATAAATTAATTGTGCAATTGAGTATAAATTTATCATGTTTTTTTTCCTTATTTATGAGATAATTGCTTGATGCGAAGTATTAAATTCAATTTATTTAATATTTGTGAAATGCTATGAATTATGATGCATAATAGAACTTGTTAAAAATTTCGGCCCCCGATAGAAAATGTTTCAAGATCCGCCACTGATCATTACATACACCAATCACAAATCAAGCAATGTAACGCCTTGTCCGTTAGAGCTACCTTGATACTCCAATTGAAGTATGTTGCAACATGGGAGCTAAATAAAGAACTATATCTAGCTAACTGATTAATTCTTTCTATGGTTCATCCCTCACCGAAAATTAATAAACGTGATTTTGAATTGGTTTTCAAATTACCAAAGATATGTAGCTAGTCAGCTAGTCAACGAGGGCACGCACAAACCCTAACCAAGAAATGTTTAGAACATCAAGGTAAGAATGAAGTTGTTTCTTCAATGTCTTTTTTCGAGCTGGTTTCTTTGAAGAGAGGATTATAAAGTGATAAGAGTATAAAACCAACTTTGATAAGTTTTTCGTCAAGGCGTACTCAAATTTTAGTACCTTAGGATTGAGTTGTTTATATAAGAAGATAAGAAATAAGAACGGTGGAATTAACTGCAAAAAATTAAAAAAAAATTAAAAGGGAAGGGTAATGGTGGGTCGTTGAGTTTTTTCTTTCTAATTTTAACTAGATAGATAACCTATTTCTCAATTTATTTGTTGCACTCAATCACTCAAGAACAGGGTATTCTTTGTGTTCCTCATTTAAGAAAAATAAATATAATGACAAAGAATTAAAAATTAACATGGCAGAGATTTGAATACAATTGTTAGTTAAACCAAATTTTTTAAAAAAATAACATAACATACGGTGAATGAAACCCAGTACTTCCAAAAAAAAAAAAAAAAAAAAATATATAGTTACATAGCTTTGGGTTTAAAAAATATTTCATGTTGTTCAACTATTGTTTTTGTCTATTATTACTAGTGTCTCTTCATGACATGATCGAATGACTTGAAGGATCAAGCCCTAGGCCAAGTAAAGGTAATGTGTTAAAAGTTGAGTGAGTAAATTACTACCATTAATCTTTTCATATCCATTTTTTAAAAAATAAACTTTTTATTACTACCGTCTCTTCATATCTACCTGTATTATTTATGATTTGTCATTCTGTTAGACTTCTTCGTTATAAACATAGTTACACACATAACGCATAACAGTTACCCTCCTTCCCCGTCTCTATTATAAATACACGCATAACACATGACCAAATTATCATTCTTCCGCTAATATTTGCACTTGTCCTACATAACATAGCCTCTATATTATAGCATCATTCATATATCAAGGTAATGGCGAAATTCAATCTTCTCCTAATACTCTTCCTAGCATGCTCTACCAACATTGCCACATCCTCAAGGCCATTCCCACCATCAAACAATGTTGTCATGACGAGCTCGAATGCTCACTCGATGTTGCAAAGGTTGAAGCTTGACCATGAAACACCAGGCTCATCATCGTCTGTCGATTGCTGGGCCTCGATGTTTGAGTTGCAGTCGTGCACTGGAGAGGTGATCCAGTTCTTTTATGAAGGTGAGACGTACCTAGGCCCGAATTGTTGTCTTGCCATTCGAGTTATTGAGCATCATTGCTGGCCTAACATGTTGGCTACTCTTGGGTTCACTTCTGAGGAAGGGGATATTCTACAAGGTTACTGTGACTCTGAGGAAGATCAGCAAAATGGGAACTGAAATAATGGTTATCTTAGTAATCAAGGTTGTTTTTGTGTTAGCTGTTAAATAAGTGGTTTAGTTTCCACGAGAAATATCAATGGTTTTGACGTTTTGATTTTAAATTAATTTTAGTGGTTATATATTCATGTGTTTTCTTTTTGAAAAAAAAAACTATATTGTTCTTTGTTGAGATTGATGCATTTATCAAACCAAATTACGCCTTACACAGTTACACGTACTCCCTCCAACCTATTTTTTTGCCCTATTCTAAATAATTGGGTCAAACTTTTAAATTTTGACCATAAATTCTCATTAATTAGTTAAATTCGTCTCATCGTATATTTTATTTATATTAAGTTTTTATAATTTTTACATATATAAAAACGAAGTTAACGCGTCTTGGTGACCGTGAAAAGTCAAATAGGGACAGAGGGAGTAACTTATATAGGAAAAATAATAAGGAACATCGGACTCTTTTTTTTTCCTCCTTATTCCACATTTATCGGAACCACGGGGTACTTGGTTTGGTGATCCTAAACCATCCAATAATTGTTTTTAATTTCTAAATGCAGCAACCTTCATATTCTGAATTTGGCAAATATGAGTAAATTAGATCAAAGGTGGTCTGAAAAAACAGAGTACAAATAACAGTATGATTGTATGAATGCCATCCTACTTAAACCTATACGGCAAACAGCATCAACCTATGGAGCAAACATCTTTTGAATTACGTACAGTACAGTAGCTCTGATCGAGAGGTGTATTCATTCGCCGGAGAACAATCAACCATACTTCAACACTAGAAGCTGTAAGTTGTGTATTCACATATCACAATTCATGGTTGACAAACACAATACACCAACGGACGAATATATACCATAAGCAAGTGCAGAATCATTTCACAGTGATAGATTTCAACTAACAAGGGATATTATATTGGCAAAGACCAAAAGCTATGACTTACACGGGATATTAGTTAGCCAAATATACACAGCAATCTCCTACGTTATGACTTACACGGGGTAACCCAAAAGCTAAGTTTACTCCTACGAGGTTAGATTGGCAAAGACCAAAAGTCAAAAAACTATGATCTTAAAGATGGTTCATCAGCTGAAGCACCAGAAAGTAGTAAGACATGCCCATGTTTAAAGAGAGATCATGGGAAGTAAGGATCCTCTCCGTTCTCATATATATTGAACAGTTGCTTAGAATAACGGTCTGCCAATGAGCGACATTCTTCAACTCCGTTTGGATAATACTTTTGCAATTCCGCCACAGATTTTACCAGGTCGCCATTTGGTACTCTGTCAGTCAGAAATTCCCCCAAGTATGTTCCCCTAGCCACGTAAAAAACAGTAAATCTAAAATCAATCCAAAGAGCCAGTTTCTCAAGGAAACAAAAGTTAATCAGATATACTCCGTATCAATTAAACTACAAAATTAAACTAAATGCAAACATCCACAAGCTTTGAGTACAAGCTAATATAATAAACGATCAGTGTGATTCTCAAGCCAATTCTTATTTGTAAACAAAAGACAGCAGTAACTTTACCTCATTGCATCGAATTTGCTAAAGCCTCTTCCATTATTGACGATGCTTGCCTTACAAGCCTTCTCTTCATTGGTTTGCTGTCGATAAATAGCACATACAGCTTTCATGCACAACTCGGGATTCTTACCAAAGTCAGAGAGCATATCAGCTTCTGAAATCCATTTTGAGTTGGGTTTTCTTCGGCCCTTAAATCTAGAGATTATCTCTTCATAATTAAGATTACTATCTGATGAATCTCCATCATCATCAGAATCATCTCCACCATCTTCTTCCGACACATCATCTTCAACATCATCAGAATTATCTTCAGTATCTCCTTTCGATATATCATCTTCCACATCCTCATCATCAGAGTCATCGACGATGAAACTACTTAAGCTATGAACACTACTTTCTGACTCATCTTCTGATGACTCATGATCTGCAACATTTTCAGATGTTAAGGTATCAGGGTTATTTTCAGTATTCCGAGTTTTATATCTCAGTTCACCTGGTCCATACTTGACCAGACATCTCTTTGGACCAGTTGGATTCAAGGGGAGAGCAGGTTGACTGCCTTGAGCACGATTTCTCTTGAGTTGACTAATTGGAATATTATCATCATCATCATTTTCACTTTCACTTTGCTTTGTTGGTGTAATGTCACCATCCTTATCTTCACCCTCGCTGTCACAGTTCTCTAATTTAAGTAATCGTTTGTTGGGTGTACGTTTGTTGTAATTGTCACACTCATCATCACTTGTAACCACCTGATCTCGCTTTCTCTTAGTGTTTGGGGTCATAATACCACCGTCTGTTTCTTGAACACCATATTTCGACATCATACCCGGAAGTCCCTCACTTTTGGGTCTAGCAGGGACATCATCATCATTGTCACAGTCAATTATATCAATAACAGTAGATGGAGTTGAAGGAGCAATCTTCTTATCACAACTTTTCTCATTATGAAATGCAAGTCGTCTCTTCACATGCATTTGCTTAGCTGAAGTACTATAAGTACGTACATACTTCTTGTCCAGTGATCCTATACGACATGACAAGTATACATTCAGTAAAACAACAAAATAATCAGAGATAGACGGATGTTTTAAGCCTTCTCTCATATCACATATTTGAAAAAACATATTTTTAGCCGCTCAGTTGGAGAAGAAAAGGCTTATGGAACATTTCAAACTAAAGGCTAACAAAATAAATCTCGAAGGATAGTATGAAAAATGATTGTGCAATGGCACTACCCCAGAGACAAGTTTCCGGTTCAGCTACAGAATGCAGCAGTACAAGTAAGGATATTTGCAAACTTGAGCAGAACGAGAAATTTATCAAACTTGCAAGAGAAATGCTTCTTCACATGTTGTCAAATGAAAACCAAAGTCAGTAATATAATACTACTTCTTGTCCTTAAATATAGACCAAATATAACCCACATCCAACTTGCCTTAAGAAAAGACTTACTCGTGGGATTGGTAAATATAAGAACTTTTATAGACAAGAATACTTGTGGTGTTTCAGTCCAAAATCTCATAAATAACCATCAATCATATGTGGCCTACTATTTAGGGAAGGAAGAAGTACTTCAAAAGTTCAGAGTTCAAACGCTCAACATAAAATGCACCAAAATCTCACTTAAAAATATGCTCCCTTTGTTAGAGTTGCACTTGCTTTGATTGGCCATTATTTATCTCCCCACTCATACATACTCTTACTTTTTTCAAGCCTCAACTATCCATTTACAACTTATTATATTAAAGTCGATTAGAATTTAGCACTAAAAAAAAAGCCACACGATAGCAAAGACTAGTTTATGGTAGGATAGTTCACAAATATAGCATAATCACATATGCATGGTACATAGAGAACATACAAGTAAATCATAAGTCCAGTACTAAAGCTGATGACAGGTAAAAATCCAGTCCACAATAGTGGGCTTTGAAACAAAATGATCTTACAATTCAGGCCAGAAATAACATCTTCAACCAGGCTAGATCTACAATGAACGAAACAAAAAATGCAGAAGCAAAATCTAATTGGGGAAAATTAATTACATACCTTCAATTGGTGTTACTTCCTCTATTGCACCTAGTAAACAAGATGGAGAACCGAGGTCTCTTGAAGGACTTGAAGCACATACATCATCACCAATCACGGTATTAGCTCCATTAATTCCAATAGAGACATCAGCTTTACCATGACACTTCAATCTTCCCTCCAATTCAAGCACGCGCAACTCCAACTCCTCACATTTCCGCTTCCACACCTCGACTTCCTTAAGAGCAAATTTCTTCTCACATTCCAACACTTTATTCTCAACCATCGATTGACTAACCCTAGACACATCCTCATCATCCATCTCCCTCTCATCCGACGAAAACTCACCACCCACATTCGCTCCAACAAGACCGACCTTCTTCACCTTCAAAGCCTTGATTTCCTCTTCAACTCTCAATTTTTCACGTTCCAAAATCCTAATTTTACCCTTAATTTCTTCCAAGTTCATACCTTTGTTTCGAATTTCTAATTCGAGTGCTAATTGCTTCTCTTCTACCTCCCTACATCTTTGTTCTTGTTCAATAGACTTGATTCTAGATTCTTCTGACTCCTTATCAACTACACCATCAAAATTTTCCACATTTATTCCCTCAATTTTCACCCCATTACCTATTTGATCACTAACTAGAGTGGGTACTTCGTTCAAATCCACATCACTCAAAACCCAGAAAAATCCCACTGTTACAAGTTCAAAATTCCAACATATTCATCTTTAAAAAGTAAAAAAATTGAACATGCCTAGAATTTCAACACTCACAAATTCACAATTTAGCACCTGGGAAATTAAATTGTTGACAAAATTAGGAAGAATACATTTAATTGATAATTATACACTAAAAATTTCATCAAACGTAAAATTAAATATACTATATATTCGAAAACTTAAAACAGAGTAATTGTAAAAGGAGAGAAAAACTCACAAAAAGTAGTAGTTTCCTCAGCAAGACTGACTCTGACGCTTGACGAAGGAGAGAGAAACCGAGAAATTGATGTTTTCCTCCGGGCGTATTTTTTTTAAAAAAAAATCATATGAATAATCCAAGGAGTCTTCTCATATTAATTCCAATTATGAGTTATTACTATATGATGTAGGGTTTGTTTGTATTTTTTCAAATAAAATAATTTACTAAACATATATTTATCAAATAAACTTTGTGATATCCGCTTACTTACTACTTGAATTTTTTTATTATAAATGAATTATTAAATTTGGTTCTCACATTTAGATAAAATTCGTAATATAAAAAGATAATATTTTACTCCCTCCGTTTTTTTTAAATCCATCACTTTGACTTTTGCACTATTCACATGTCATATTTGGCTTAATTTTTTTGTTGTCATAAAATAAATAAATGTTATTATATAATATATCATTAGATTCGTCACAATGTCTACTTTCGTAATATAATTAAAGAAATTAATGGTCAAAGTTACGTCTTAAACTGATGCATTTAAAAAAAAACAGAGGGAGTATTTCACAAAGTTTCATGTGGCTAGTCACATCGTGTGGTCGGGATTACTTGGTAAGGAGTTACTTGATTGGTCAAGGGTTACTCAATCGATCAAGGGTTACTTAGCTTGGACGGTCAGGTGTTACTCGGTCAATGTTTGGGTGTGTCTCAGCCGGCCACACAATATTGCCAGCCACACAAAAAATGCGCTAATTTTATTTTTATAATTAATATAAAATTTTTTATCTAAAATAAATTGCAATTCTTTTTTTTCATTGGCTAAAATATAACATTTTCCTATGTGACACTCTAAAACTAATCTTACATGGCATTCCTATGATAGCGTTTTAAAATTATTAATCCTACGTGGCACTTTTTTTATTATAATCTTACGTAGAGCTTTAAACAAACTAATCTAACATGGCATAATCCGATTGTAGCGTTTTAAAAATATTAATCTTAAGTGGCGCTCTAATAATTTTTTAAAAATTAAAATCCTACGTGGCGCTCTAAAAACTAGTGAAAAAACTCCCCTTTATATATATACTAGTTTTGTGCCCCGGTCGATGCCCACGTTGTTTATTAAATTTTAGGATAAACCTTTTGGCTTGAATGTTAAATACGGTCATATAATCACTTTTGATAATGCAGGATATATATTTAGACATGCAATATCATACTTAAATTATTTTTACTAAACTGAAAGTATTTTTACCGATTATAACTTATGTTTACTATTTCCTAATTATTTTGAATATATTATAAATGGATCTTATTTTAAAGAACTTTTTAAAATGAATTTTATGATGAAAATAGAACCGAGTTATTAGATTTTTATTAAAAGTTATGATTATTTTTCTATATATGAGATATTAGTAGTATATCGGTAATAAAACTGTATACAACATTTTTATCTTCAAAAATCTATCCAAAACTCGATTATTTAGCATCATATGTGTCACAATAATACCTAGTTTTGTGCCCAGGCGATGCCCGGATTGTTGATAAAATTTTAGGATAAACTTTTTGGCTTGAATATTTATTAATACAGTCATATAATCTCTTTTGATAATGCAGGATATTTAGACATACGATATCCTATCGCTTATTTATAGAATAGTGTATATGTTGTAGTTTTGTTTGTAAATGGATATCTATGTTATTATTGACTTGAAATTATTGTTATTGAACTTAAATTATTTTTTACTGAACTGAAAGTGTTTTTACCAAATCAAAATTATTTTTACTAATTGAAACTTAGTTTTAATGATTCTCTATTTTTTTGTTTTTTTACTAAATCAAATATATTATAAATGGATCTTATTTTAAAGAATTTTTTGAAATGAATTTTATGATTGAAATAAAATTCGGTTATAGGATATTTATTTAAAGTTATGATTAATTTTGTATATAAGAAATATTAGAAGTATATCGATAATAAAACTTTATACAACATTTTTATCTTAAAAATTTATCCAAAAATTGTTTTTTTGTGCCCGGACGATACCCAGATGGTTGATAAACTTTTTGGATTGAATGTTAAATACGATCATATAATCCCTTTTGATAATGCAGGATATTTAGACATACTGAACAGAAATATTGAATTGAAATTATTTTTTATTGAACTAAAAGTATTTTTACCAAAACAAAAATTATTTTTCATGATTAAAATTTATTTTTACTGATTCTCTATTATTTTTATAAATAAATTAAATATATTATAAATGGATCTTATTTTAAAGAACTTTTGAAAAAGAATTTTATGATGGAAATAATACCGAATTATAAGATACTAAATGGAAGCCCGTGCGATGCACGGTTTTTTATACATAAATCTCATGAAAAAGATTTTTTTTCTTAATTAAACCCTATAATTTTTTTATTATTTTGCTTGTTGGAAAACGGATAATTTGTTTTATGTTTATGCAACTTATAATGCGACCTTAATTTACTAATATTAGTTATATGAAACTTATAAGTATGATAGATATTAGAATAAAATCATAATCCTGTTCGTATTTTTTAACCTATGTTTCGTTTGTATAACGAAAACACGTTGTTCCACTATACATATATAGTTATAGAATTATTATTTTTCTTTCACAAACAATATATTAGACCACCATTATTCTTTTACTCCGTATCAACTTTATACAATGAAAAATTAATAAAGTAAACCCAAAACTATAGGGTTAAAATAAAGACAGTGGGAGTAATAGTAAAAGACATGACTTTATAAATTTTTAAATAGTTAAATGAAATATATATATACTACCCAGAGTGTTGCATTACTAAAATTAATCTAATTGAATAAAATTAAATCTTTATAATGAAATTTCATTATCATATGTCTTAATAATAGAATTATATGTATACACTACTACAATGATTTTTACAATAATAATATAGATATTCTACCAGAAACTATAATACACAAAAAATAAAAATTATCAGAGACATCTCTTACAATCTTTAAATTTTTTTTTCCCTACTATTGTAACATTATAGTTGATTTAGGGTCTGTTCTGATTTACTGAACTGAGCTGAGGTGAACTGAACTGATTGAAGCTGAACTGAACTGAATATTTTATGAGAGAGGGAAATTAGGAACTGAACAGAACTGAACTGAGATTAAGCTGAAGAGAACAGACCCTTACTTTTCCAATAATTTCTTTCAATTGGCGCATGGACATAATCCCTTCAAATACAGAATAATTAATATTAAGTTACAATTAAGTTGTTTAACAAAATTTAATACGATAAGTAACATAATTAGATTAGGTAAAATAAAACAAAACATACATCTTATAAAATAATGAATAACAATCAATTTATTTTGCTTACCATCAGAAAGTCTTGATATACTTACATTATTTCCAATATTTTTTGTTAATCAACGAATTAGACTTGAAAAAAATTCACACCATGAAAAAGTGTAGATAAATAATATTCACATGTTTGTGTTTTTTGTATAGTATATATATATATTGTCTATTTACAATTGAAAAAAAAATCAAAATTATATTTTTGAGAGGATGTATACAAATCTTTAATATCATCCTATCTTATATATTAGTGGAGTAGCAAATAAATCTCTTATAAAAATTTTATCTAATCATGAAATGGGTTGCTAGATAAGATAAAAATTGAACATTTTTTTTTTTTTTAAGAATATTGATAAAGACTGAACATTATTGTTATTTTTTTTTTTTGAAGAATATTGATTTTTTTTGAAAAAAATTGAAGAATATTAGTTAATTAAAAATAATTTATATTTCTTTAAAAAAAATTTAAAAAAAAAATTGATTGAACGTTTTCTTAAACACAAAATGAACATATATTTTCCTTTTTCAAATATTTAATTTTAAAGTGTTTGTATATAATAATTGTATAATTTATAGTTTTTTTTAATTTAAATCCTAATATCAAAAGATCATCTTTTAAAAAAGATAATTTTTAGTTTTAAAATAATTTAAATAATAAATCATTATTCGTCATTTTTACCTACGTGGCAAAATTTTTAAATTTCATTCGTTACTTTTGCTTCTGTGGCAAGTGAATTTTTTATTTCTAAAATAAAATACAAATCTAACTTTTAATTGGTTAAAATAATACCGTGCGATGCACGAATTGTCATACATGTATCTCAAGAAAAGATATTTTCCTATATACTCTAAGTTTTTGTTTTTTTTTATAATTATTTGATTTATTTACAATTTAATAATTTCAGACAAAAAAAAACAAAAAATAATTTAATTAAAATGATATTGCCAATTACAAAAGTATATTTTTTTTAATGTAATTTATAATGCCACTTAATTTATTGTTGTTTTGTATTTTATTCCTTGTTCTTGGTTATATGACAATAATATGATATCTTTAAAAAAAAATGTAAATATGATATTTCATTAATTACATATTAGCATAAAATCTTTAATGTGAAAAGATAATATTTTTTTATTTTTAAAATAATTTAAATCCTAAATCATTATTCGTAGAACAAAATCAAAATCAAAAATAAAAATAAAACTATAATAATCAATTTTGAACAAAATTGTAGAACAAAGTTGACTTTAATTGAGGGAACGTAATCACCCTGTAATTAAAAATAAAAAAATAAGTTAATTTTATGACTTAATTAAGCTACCTAAATCACAAAAAATTTGTTTTAATCATAAAATTAATTGATAAAAACTAAAAGGTTCATTAAAAGATTTAATAAATGTAAACAATTTATAAAGATATAATACCTTCTCATCCAATAAGATTATCAAGCGAGAAACTCTTACTTTGATATTCCAAAGATTTTTGCTCGAATTTAATTCTCTGATTAAATTAGATATGCATGTAAAAACAAAATTCAGTAAACAAAACATAAACATATAATCATTAAGTATCCCAAATAAACACAATTTAATCAATAAACACAATTTAATCAATAATCACAAATATACATTTAAACATGGGTTTTAAAAATTAGGCTAAGAATTACCCAGTCATTGATGACCTAATAAAACTGACACAAATTAATGACACAAAATTTGCTTGGTTTGGTTTTGTATTGATACGAAATTTTGTTGGTGTGATATGATACATCAATTTATAATGGTAAATATCACAAATTTTAATTTAATTATAATTAAGGAATAATTTTTATTTCTTATCATAAACACTATCAAAATTTATCTTATAATAGTAGGTATATAAATCCTATATATAAAGATGATTAGTTTAAAAGATAACTTTTAGTTTTTTAAATAAATTAAATCCTAATAAATCAATATTTGTTGTTTTTACTTACGTGGCAAAACTCTTAAATCTCATTTGTCACTTTTACTTAGGTGACAAACGAATTTTTTAATTCTAAAATAAAATAGAAATCTAAATTTTAATTGGTCGAAATAATGCCTTTGCTTATGTGGCGCGTCGAATGCTCTCCAAAAATGCCTACTTTATTTATATATATTAGATTTATTAAAAGTTATAATTAATTTTGTATGTATGAAATATTAGAAGTAGATCGATAACATAACTCTATACAACATTTTTATCTTTAAAAATCTATCCAAACTTTGCTTACTTAGCATCATATGTGTCACAATAATACTCATTTATCACCTACGTGGCGTGACACTTGGCGAAAAGCTGGAATGCCATGTATCGAGGTCTCATGACCTGGCTGCGAGACCAGTTTTATTTATTAGTGACTACCTTTGTGTCCGGGCAATGCTCAGATAGTTGATAAAAATTTTAAGATAACATTTTTACTTGAATGTTAAATACGGTCAAATAATTCGTTCTGATAATGTAGGATATTTATACATACGATATCATATGAAGTGTACTTTGTGTAGTTTTGTTTGTAAATAGATATCTATATCATTATTGACTTGAAATTATTTTTATTAAACTTAAATTATTTTCAATGAACTGAAGGTATTTTTACAAAACTTAAATTATTTTTTCTGTTTAAAACTTATTTTTATTGATTCTCTAATTTTTTTTATAAAATTAAATAACAATACATTTTGTATGCGGCTAGCCGCTGGCCGAACAAAGTAACCCCTATAAAACTGATAGAGTAACACTTGTAATATTAACTGAGTAACCTCTAACACTAACTAAGTAACCCTGTCTATAACACTGATTGAATAACCACTATAACACTGACCAAGTAACCCCTATAAAACTAAAAAGTAACTCTTGTAATAGTTGATGACATGGTTTGACCAGTTACGCATAAAAGTTTTGTGATTAAATATATTATAAATGGATCTTATTTTAAAGAACTTTTTGAAACGAATTTAATGATGGAAATAGAATTGAGTTATAGGATATTTATTAAAAGTTATGATTAATTTTGTATATATGAAATATTAGAATTCTATCAATAATAAAACTCTATACAACAATTTATCTTAAAAAATCTATCCAAAAATCGCTTATATAGCATCATATGTGTCACAATTATACCTATTTGCCGTCTACGTGGCATGACGCTTGGCGAAAAACTGAAATGTTAAGTGTCATTGTCTCGTGGCTTGGCTGCGAGACCAACTTTATTTATTAGTGATATGATATACTAGTTTTGTGCCTGGGCGATGCCCGGATTGTCGATAAGATTTTATGATAAACTTTTTGGCTTGAATTTTAAATACAGTCATATAATCCCTTTTGATGATTCACAATATTTAGACATATGATATAATATCGCTTATTTATATAATAGTGTATTTTTTGTAGTATTGTTTGTAAATAGGTTTTTTTTTTTTTTTGACAGAAATAGATTTCAATGTTATTATTAACTTGAAATGATTTTTACTTAACTGCAAGTATTTTTACCATACTAAAATCATTTTACCGATTAAAACTTATTTTTACTAATTCTCAAATAAATTAAATATATTATAAATGGATCTTATTTTAAAGTACTTTTTAAAACGAATTTTATGATGGAAATAGTACCGAATTATAAGATATGAAGTAAAAGTTATGATTAATTTTGTATATATGAAATATCAGAAGTATATCGATAATAAAACTCTATACAACTTTTGAGTAGTCCTTGGGATCTAATACATAAAAAAGCAAAGGATTAGTTAAAAATAATAATCTTTGATAAACCTTTAATAAACCTGAACATGATTAATAAAATTAGATGGAACAAGAGTAGTACCTGTGATGAGTCTATTATATATATATTTTTATTCCCCGTCCCACGGTTATATTTGTGCTTATTTGAGCTCTACGGAGCTATTTTTATTACGAATATACGTTTTCTAGTGTTTTTGTAGAGTTGGTATTATTTTGTAGGAATTTACAGAATTATGATAATTCCCGAGCTTATTAGACCACTATAAAGATATTGGAGTTGGAACGTATTTTATGATCGTATATTTAAAGCCCAAGATCGAGTTGAAGAAATTTGGTTCGGTGATTAAGGGCTCGTTTAAGTGCGTAGGTTACGAAGGTCCAAGTTACTCTCATGAGTTTTAAACAAGTACGACGGACCAAATTTATTATAATGGACGAATTAGTGAACAAAAGAGAGAATCAAGACCTATAATTAATGGCCCAATATTGCAAATCAATGGACCAAGAACAGCCAGCTGCTGGGCGTGATTTTAGCAGGCCCGATCGATCGGATCAAAGCAAAGTCGGTGGATTTGTTTTAATTTAACCGGATATTGTTTTAGGAGGAGTTTGGGCAGGTTTAGAAGTGGGCTTAGTATAAAACTCCTTTTTCCTTTCTTATCAAAAGGGGGAGTAGTTACGTAGGTGAGGGGAGGTATCTTAGATTAGCTTTTAGATTAGATAGTTTTTAGTTTTATTATTTTTGTTAACATTCTTTTAGTTTAGTTTTACGTAGATTAGTTTAGTTTTGTTCTTTTGACTAGTTTGGTTTTACTTTAGTTTTAATATATTGCTTTTACAGTAGCTTGTTATTGCTTCCTGATTATTTTTGTTATTATTGTTTTCTTATTAGTTTTATTATTATCGCTTTTAATCATGCTTTATTTAATCGCTTTGATTAGTTTAATTTTAATGAGTGAGTAGAATTATTTCTGGGGTTTGTGGGGATCCATGAATAATACGAAGGGGTAATTTATTATTGTTGATTATTGATGATTGATTTAATACTATACAATTAGATTAGGCCTAGTTTAATTGCATGAGTTTTGCAATATTGATTCGAGATTCGAAAGATGAGAATTGATGTTTAGGCTTAGTTTCAATAGGCATGTTAATCTATAAATGGTTAGGTCAAGATTCGAGAGATGCAATTTAATACCGGTAGATTAATTCTGTGATTATAATACGTAGCGAAAGCCCTTTATAATCTGATTAATTTATGCATTGATGATTAATTGTTATTTTTACCCTGAAATATTATTTATTGGTGAACCTATACCCTAGACCTTCTATTATTGATTATTCTCTTATTTAATTTTGCTTAGTTTAATTATTAGTATAATTCACACAATATAAATTGGTTACTCGATAATTTAGATTATGATAATTAATTAGGAGTAAAAAGAATATTGTTTCCCTGTGGATTCGACCCTACTTCCCTATCTACTTTAGTTAGAGGACTTAGGAATTACTTTTGATTAGGTGATACGACTTTAGCCTGTCAACCTGATGAGTAGTCCTACTAGCTCTACCGCCATTTCTTACGCATCTGCCACGACCAGCCCTTCTGCCCCTACCACCAATCCTTCCGCTCCTGCCACCATCAACACTACCACTCCTCCCACCTCCTCTACTTCCTCTACCCCTTCCTCTTATGACTGTTCTCCCATTCCTGCCAATTGTAGATGGTTCAGTGGGATGATTCACCATTGTCATCCCTGCTTTGTTGTACTGCCATAGCCCTGGGTCTTCCTCTCTTTCTTTTTGGCTAAGGTGGAATTTGAGTGCCTTTTTCTTTGTCCGGACACCTCCTTTTGTTGTGCTATTTTGATTTACAAACACTATAACTCATTTCTACCCCATGTTTAGTCAATTTTCCAGGAATTTTAGGATGCTCATGTGACGTTTTTCTTCTATTCCTCCTCAGTCTACCGGGAACAATTTAATTGGAGGAGGGTCAATTGGGAGATCAACTTTAGGCCAATATCTTTCGCCCACACAAGGCGGGATTGATGCTGAATAAATTTTCAAGTAGGTTTCTGTTTTGTAACATGCATCCACATATTTCTCCGGTTCCTCATGAATGAAAAAAATGCAAGCACAAGCATAACAACACGGGACCCTTAACAAATCTCATTTCCCACAAGTACAAGATTTGTTAACCAAGTCTACTGTAACCGTGTCTAACTTGTAGGACACTTGAAATAGAGTGATTGTTGAAGGCATTACAGTACACTCAGCTAATGCCTTTTCTTTGTTTAACTTAATCCTCACTCTAAGTCATATTTCATCTCTGATTTTCTCCATTTCTTGTTTTTTCAAAACAATTCTTTGCATCAATGCAGATCTAATATCTTCTAGTATAAAAATAAGATGTTTTGTCCTAGCATTCATTAAAGGTCTCTGCCATATTGTTGACAATAAAAGCCATACTTGTCCCATCGGTATCATCTAAAACCTTCCTCAACTCAGCAAAGAACCATCTCCACGAGTCATTTGTTTCACCTTCAACGAACAACCGCCCAACACAAGGGATACATTTGTTCATTAGCATCCATACCGACTGCAACTAGTAGTTGTCCTCCTAAGAAGGTTTTTAACCATCCACACACAATACTCTTCTGCATCCATCGATCCAACCCTTTTTCACACCTTCAAAAAACACAAACATTCTCTGGAAAATAAGTGGATAAATGTTTTGAGAAGGATTAGTCTTAATGGTGAAATAATTGTTTGCACTTGCTGTTTTCAAAGCTTTAATGTACTTACCAATCTTATTATAATGCTCCTTCATGTTCCCATGTAGTTTTCTATGAGCTAGGTACTTTACCTTATAAGCATAATTTTTCTTCACAATTATCTTATAGGCTAATCTAATTGTTTCAATGATATCTTTTGCCGGCCAATGAGGTCTTGACTTGAAAACCTCAAGGAGTTGTTCAGCAACCCAACTAGATTTTAATTGCCTATTTGACTCCATATTCCTGTTACAAGTATGCTGTAGTGTTACAGATTTCACCACAAAGCAAGACCTCCTATATTCCCAGCTAGCATATATCTTGAAAGGACTGTTCCCAACACACCTTGCCCCCAATCGTTGTTGTCTCTTTTTGTCACTAATACACCAGAATAAATTTCTACCTTGAGCAATAGCATATTTGACAATAGAATCACTAAATTTTTCTCTATTTTCAAATCTAATTCCAACCTTCCATTGCAATTTATTGAAATATGTACTATTATCAACCACAGGAACTTTTACTCTTCCTTTTCTTAGTAATATGTTGTCTTCCTCCTCATGCTCATCTGGTGTGGCTATTTCCTCCTCTGAATCTTCATACTCACTCAAAAAGTCATTAACTATCACCCGGTCACCCCGTCTCCTTCTCTATTATAAGTATCTTTTCTTTACCCAGCTAACTTTTCTTGTTAAGCTTCTTTTTGAAGTTGTAAAGCTATGTCAACCACCTTGGTATTCCAACCTTTTAATTGTTCTCTTGTATTCACATACTCTTCATCACTAGTTCCACCGTTATCAGATGGAGGTATTGGCTCTTCTAATTCCTCCTCATATTCAGCTCCACCTTCATTATCCACCTCGTGTTCTATTTTATCCTCAAAATCCTCTTCAAAATTAGGTTCTCTTCCTTTTACACCAACCAATCTTCCTCCTAAATCAAAGTTTACTTCATAATCTGGATCATCATTGTCATACTCATATGCTTTGTTTGGACAGAAAATAAGGAAGGAAAGGAAGGGGAGGGAAAGAGGAGGAAGGGAAAGGAAAAGAAAGGGAGGGGGGGGGGGGGAGGTAAGCTCCATTTTCCCTCCAAATCTCTTTAAATTTGGAGGGATTATACTTATTATAGAGAGAGGGAAATGGATCCCTCCCTCTCCTTTACCTTCCTCCCCCTAATCACTTATCCAAACAAGAGAGTTTGTCCCCCTCCTTTTCTCTTCCCTTTTTTCCCTTCCATTTCCTTTTATCCAAACGAAGTAATAAGGATCTACTTCATATCCAGTAAAAAAGGTGCCCCAATCTACTCTTGGATCTTCCCAACTGTAATTAGGATCTACAGGTTGGATAAAGTGGTCTTTTTATTTTGCATGGTTGTTTTGGATGGGTGAATGTAGTTGTGTTTGGTTCAATGGTGGAGCTTGGCTATTCTCTATATGAAGAACAACATCTTGTGTTGTGTTCAACTCATTAAAACTGGTATTTATGGGAGAGTTACAAGTGAGCAAATTAAAAAAAACTATTTTGACAATTTTGCTCGGTGGGGTCTGTTTGGCTAGTTGGGGTCATGTGCAAAAATGTTGACTCAACGTCATCTTTTGAGAACAAAGTATCACATTTTGTCCCATTAACATTTTTATTTCTTCTAGGGGTGTATGGTTTTTTCTTACTAACTCTGTTTTTTTGGTGATTCTACAAACTCATCTTTCTCATATACTTACATAGCACTCCACACATTTATCCTTCATAGCTATCTTACTCATCTCCCTAACCTCATCATCACTGTAAACCCTCCTTACTCCTTTTTCTAAGTCATCAAACCCGGAAATTAGGTAGTAGATTTTCTCAATTTTTTTGATTCCCCACCACAACTTTTAGCAAACTCCTCTAGCCAAAACCAACATAATTGATCAGAGTCAAGTTCAAAGGTCCTTCCCCCAAAATATTGCAATACCCCATTATCCTTCTTGAACGAACCACCACACCACATTTTCAAAGTCACCACAATGTCCATGTTCTACTCAATTACCAAATCACAGTAAACAAAAAAAAAAGCTCAAATATATGGAAATTTAAGTAAAAATGAATCAAAGTAACTCATAATCAATCAATACAAACCCCTGCAAATGAAAAAATAAGATAAAATCAACTTACAACTCAAGTTCAACAAATAACTAAAAAAAAAAAAAAAAATCGAAATTGCAAACTAACCTTTAAAAAGCATAATTGTAAACCATGAAATCGAAAATTTGTTCTTCGTTGTGCGTGAAGGATGAAGCAAAATTGTCAAATGGAACTCCTTGATTTTTTTTTTGTTTGGGGGTTTTTTACATTGTACGGTGGGGGTGGGGTAGGTATAGGTTATTATTAATTTTTTAGGGTTTTTTATTTTTTTTATTTTTTTTTATAATAATGTTAAAGTAAATCATTTTTGGAGGGAGTTGAGCACTACTTCTTCTGTTTACTTGCATAACCGGTCATAAGTCATATTAGAGTAATAAAATAAGACCCACACTAAAGATTAGATTATACAATAATAATTCATAGTTAGGATTAATACGGGAAGACCTCTCATAGTTTGAGTTATTCATGTAAATTTTCCTTTTTTTTTTTTTAATTGTACTTTGTAGTTTGTATTACAATCCTTGTTTTTTAAGAATTGTATTTTGTACAATCCTTGTTTTTTGGATACTTTGTACAATGATTACAATACATTAGGGAGAACCAAGAGATAAAAGTACAAGAAAAAAGAAAGACAATTAAAAGTACAAGAAAACAGAAAGAAAATTAAGTACGAAGTAGAATAAAATAAAGTAATAATGAAATACACAATCGTAAGACAAAGCTTTTCGAGGAAGCCATAAGAAGCAAAGCTTTTTTAAGGAAGTTTGAAAAATGGAAGAAGTGGAAATGGGAACACCTCTAACGAAAAGAACTACGGAACCACCAAAACGTCGGGGAATCAATGGACAATTGTGCTGACGACAAAGCAAAGACGATGAAGACGACCTATGAAAGGACAACAATGACAAGGAGAAAAGTCGTGACGACTCTTAAATGCATTATGCTATTATACGATTTATATCCATTGTATGATCTCATATTACAACCACACATAGTCACATTTGTTATGAAAATTTTAACGTAGGCTTATGACTTTTGACTATCATAATTTTTTAAAATGGATGGTTGAGATTTTTTTTTTTGATTTTTTTTAATTAGTAATTTTAATTAAAAATCATTTTTTAATTATTTTATATATATATATATAGGATCATATGAGACCACCCCCCTTATGTGAGAACCCTATTATATGTGAGGACATATTACAACCGTTGGATCAATTTCATCTAACGGTCATAATACAACCCGGTAAAACAAAGCTCATTTATTTCAAATTCATTTCCTGCGTTTTTTCTCTCTCCTCCTTCTTCCTTTCGCTTAATTTTCTCTCTCCTCCTTCAATATTACGGTTTTCTACTCTGAAGCTCTTTGATTTTTCATCACAAGTTCTTCAATCTTCATCAATTCTTCGTTAATGTGAGTCTATTGTTTATACATTTGCTGTTTTTCAATTAATTTTATGTTACATTCATTGTTTATTTTCGTTTTGATTTTCGTTTAATTTGTTTTGATTATCGTTTTTTTGTTGATTATAGTTTTATTTTCGTTTTCTTGAGTAATTATCAAGTTAATTTTAGTTTTATTTGGCTGAATTTAGGTCTTACTAAGTGTCCTTGCTTTGATTTTGTTGCGATTTTTGCTTGATTTTCGTTTTCCTTTTCGTTTAATTTGTTCTGATTTTAGCTCATTAATTTTAGGTTACTTTGTGTCGATTATCTTTTAGTTTGTTTTTTTTTTGTTGATTTTAGTTTTTTTCGTTTTTTTGAGTAATTATCAAGTTATTTTTAGTTTTATTTTGTCTGAATTTAGGTTTTTACAAGTCTTCTTGCTTTGGTTGTGTATTTGAGAAATTATGTTGTGGTTTTGTTGCGATTTTTGTTGCTCTATTGTTTTGTAGAAACTTTACAAGAGCTTCGTGCAAACATTAAGCGGTTGTTTGGAGGGAAGGGGGGGGGGAGGTGGGAAGTCAGACCGTGGAGACACTCAATTTTATGACTGTTATGATTGATGACACTCAATTAAACTAATCCTTCACCTGGTTTGTAAACAATAACCTGAAATTGGAGTAAAATGCTGGGACAACCTAAAACTTTCATTTCTTCAAAGGATTCTTATTACTTGTTTATACTTTAATATTTCCTTCAGATTTTAATGATTGATGATCTGTTTGTTTGTTTGTTCTGTAGCTTATATAATATTTGTTCTATAACCTGTCGTATGTTGTTTCACAATGGTGATTTGTTTTCATTTTTCTTCATTGATTCCTATATACCCTGCTGGATGTTAGTCAGACCCACTATTAGGACACATAGCCACATAATAATCTACCTTAATTACTATGTCAGCCACATCCTTTCCGTTTTCTACATCCAAGGTTATAATCTATGTTACTCCTCAACTCTTGTTCAATAATTATGAGCGGAGGTTTGTTTAGAATGCTTGGATTTATTCTACTATTTTTTTGGATATAGTTGTTTTGTGCATGATCCTATGTAGTGTGCAAAAGACTAATTTTTTGGGGAACAAGTTTGAATTTTCTAGATTATTTGTTTATATCATTTCAAAATCAGATAAACTGCACTGCATCTGCGTACCTTTAGCCTGTATGTAGTTCAGCACTTCAGCTTTGGCCGGTGTTGAGGTTTTAAATTGCTACTCGATGAGCAGTGACAACTCTGTATCATAACATAGATTTTCTAATAGCTCGAAAGGAAACCTCAGCCATTTGAAGCATTATTTGAGAGTTAATCCAAAAAAAAAACCACCACATTATGATGACAGAGATTGGGAGGCTGTAGTACTAGCATTAACCTTCCACTTTATTCTCTCCCTCATTTCTATGGTCCATGAAGTACAAAGGTGGGAAAGTCAGAAATCTTACGTGAGTTCAATCTAATATGAGAGTTTTACTTATTTGGGCCTTAAGGAAGCTAAAGATTTAGCTGTGAATGAAAGATGAATGATTTGGGGAAAAGAGTTTTTTTTACACGATGAAATGGAAGGTATATAATGATATAGACTTTTTAAAGTAAATCAATTATGTTTTAAAGTAAATTGAAAGATTAAAATTATGATATCTCAATTTCTTAGCTTCCTCGTTTCTATGTCATGGTTCTTTGGTTGGTACTCTGTTATTAAGAGCTTGTATGTGTTGGATTTGTCTACTCTTAATTTTTGCTTTGTTGTTAGGAAACCTTGTTGTTGTATACAGGTGCTTAGAGTATGTTATAATTGCTTTCGGATCGAAGCTTGTATGTATGTTAAATGTGCTTTGTTTTTTATAATGTCGGGGCTTGGATTTATGGGGCTATAGGCTATTAAAATCTACTCTAGCAACAGTGGATGTTGTATATAACTGTTTTTGTCAATGGCAGGACTATGTATGCTTAATGCTTTAGTTAGGGTCCTTAACTACTGCTACACTTGAAGTACAAAAGAAGGTCTTAAAGATCATAGAGAGCACTTCCTAAGCATGCCTTATCATAAATCTAAATTGATTAGAGTTTATAGATGGATATATACGAGTTGTTAGTATAGCTCGAAAGAAAACAAAGTTTGGAATGACATTCTAGCAACATGTGTGTAAATTTATAAGATAATGGTTATTTATTATTTTGGGATTTGATTCAAAATAGCTGAACTCTGAACCAGTTCCCCAAACTGCTAAATTTCCTTTTCTTTTGGTTTGGTTGCTGATTTTTCATCCTTGCCTGTTGTTGCTACATTTGTGTTTGAAGTACCACCGTTCTGTTCTTTGTGCAAAATTTCTGGACCAGAACGATATTATGGAGAACTCAGTTTACGAAACTTGCTTATTGCTGCTACATTTGTGTTTGATGTACCACGTTCTTTTTGCATGAGCTCTTGACTTGAACAGTATGTAGAAGAACTGAGTTTGCAAAACTTGACCTGAACCTATTTGATGTTAGCGTTTGGCTTATAAGCTAGAACTATCGACAAACCAGGAGATAACTACGAATCAACCAAAATTTTTTGGTCAATTCGTTTGACAGCTCAAGTAGCTTCAATTTTTTTTATATAATAGCTGAAATTATGGTTTTCGTAGTGTCAAAGCACTCTAGATCTCATTGGCAATATTTTTCTGATTTGGTAGCTGTTCTTTAGCTGTGTGTAAAATAAAATAGAGAGAATTATTTTATCAGGAGTAGAAGCGAAAGCAAGCTAGTCAGCCACCAACTACAGAGAACAATGGCATCATTTCAACTATCCGTTGCCTGCATTATTATCTTTTGACCATTCCAAGCATAGTTCTTTTTTTGTTGATAGCATCACATATATTTTCTTTAATAAATAAATATTTCACCACTAAAATTAATGATTGTATAAAATTATTGGTCAAAAGTCGTCTTAATTTCTGTTAAATTATTACTAGTATATCTTTATATCCCATTTCATATAATAACAATAAATAATACACCAAGGTATATAGAAGTATTATTATTATTATGATTATTATAAAGTTGATTGACAAAGTCGTGTTGGATAATACTCGTACTACAACAAGTAAAACTCAGTTTTCAGTGAGTTAGGTTTTTCTTTTTGAAGTATGTGGTACCCTGGAATATCTTAAAGGAGCAAATCGGCAATGACTCAGTCATATGGCCTTATATCCTTCGTTCTGCTAAACTGTGTGTTTGAGTCACTAGTGACCATGGCATAAGCCTCTGCATCAAAACAGAAAAAAACACCACAGACAAAATACAACCAGAAAAAACAGAAAACCAATAAGGAAACAAACAGAAACTAGCTTGCATTCCTAAGTTGAAACAACCATCTGACTTGGGCTCTTGTCCATCTTCTGTTTATTAGTTGCTGGCTTCTGTTTATAGATGCAACATTGTAGATTAAGTTACCTTACATTTTTTTTTGGTTTTTTTGTAACAGTGCTATGGATTCTTCAGTTGCTACTGATATTAACAATGCTAAAGATTATACAGATGTACATTTGGAAAGGATAATGTACGTGTTTTGTTATTTCCTTATTTTATGTTGTCTTATTAAATGCTTGTTGATTTAATGAATTATTAAAGAAATGCTTGCTAATTTGACATATGAGAAAATAACTATATGCTTATTTTCTAAATGAGCAAAAAACTGTTTGCTCATTTCCCAAATGAGCAAAAAACTGGGAAATGAGCAACTAACTATTTGCTCATTTCATAAATGAACATCTATGTGTTTGCTCATTTCACAAATGAACATCTATGTTTTTGCTCATTTGTGTAAAATTAGCAACTAAATATTTGCTCATTTGACAAATGAGCAACTAAGTATTTGCTCATTTGTTAAATTAGCAACTAAGTATTTGCTCATTTGACAAATGAGCAACTATCTATTTTGCTTATTTTAGAAATAAGTAACAAATTATTTGCTAATTTAACAAATGAGCAAACTAATGTTTGCTCATTTCAAAAATGAGCAAACTAATGTTTGCTCATTTCACAAATGAGCAACTAACTATTTGTTCATTTGAGAAATGAGCATCTATGTTTTCCTTATTCGTTAAATCTATGTGATATTTGACTTTTTTTTATGATATTGTATCAGCAGGAATTCTATTGAAAAGGAGTCTGGTGCGAATGCCGGTTCATCAGGGGCGGCTACTGTCGATGCCGGTTCATCAGGGGCTCCTGACGAGGCTGGTTCACCAGGGGTTGCTGCCGAGGCTGGTTCATCAGGGGCTGGTGCCGAGGCTGGTTCACCAGGGGTTGCTGCCGAGGCTGGTTCATCAGGGGCTGTTGCCGAGGCAGGTTCATCAGGGGCTCTAGTGGCAGAGGAGAAGATCAGTGAAAAGAAGAAAAAGAAAATCAAAGTAGTTGCTACAAAGGGTAAAGCAAAAAAGGTTGAAAAAAGAGTGAAAGAAAAGCATAATGTGAAGTTTGAGGATCCAGACAGTGAAGATGCTGTTGATGAAGTGCAGAAATCAAAATCTGTTGTTTATGGGACGTTGCGTAATAGGATGTCACCTTCATCTGTTGTTAATGTTTTTAAGGAGTTTTCTGAAGATCAGTTGACTGCCATTAGAGCTATAGGATTTGGGTCTTTGGAGTTTTTGAAAGTGTCCCAACTGCCTTTGCAATTGGGTTTTTGGTTAGTCAAGCACTTTGATGCTCATAGTTGTACGTTGAATATTCCTGATTCCGATCCTTTCAAAATTACGGAACAACATGTACATGATGTCCTAGGGCTGCCAGCTGGAGGCATGGAGATGGATGCTAATCTTTTTTCAAAGGATGATAAAGTTATTAACCAGTGGAAAAAACAGTTCCCAAAGAACTCATTATCTGTGAACATTGGGGAACTTTCAATGTACTTGAAGAACCATAAATCAGCTGGGCCAATGTTCAAACGCAATTTCGTAGTTCTTTGTGTTTCCACTTTAATGTCAGGTAGTTTTTTCATTTTCATATTTCTTATTTTAATTTCATTTTGTTCATTTTAATTTCATTTTGCTCATTTTAGTTTCATTTTGCTCATTTTAGTTTTTGTTTGATCATATTTTTTTAATTTTGTTATTTTATGTTAAGAGGACAAAACAAGAATGTTAATCATGACGTTCTCAGATATTTGAGTAATGTTGCTAAAATCAAGGATTTAAATTGGTCGAAGTTTATCCTTGATTCTCTTGTGAAGGCGAAGATCAAATGGGATGAGCTTCCTACTCGCTACTTTCCAGGATCTTTATTATTTCTTATGGTATGTTTTTATGTGTTGCATTTTATTGTTTGAAAAATAGCAGGATCACCTGCAACTCCCTTCCTCCCTTAAACAAGAACACACACACACACTTACACACACACACACACATACACATACACATAAATACACATATACAAGCACACAAACACACATATATGCACACACACACTGACACTGACACACACACACATATGTGCACACACACACAGAGATACACACACACACACACACAGACAGATGCACATACATACATGCACTCACAACCTATAATAGAATCTGAAATCAGAATTGAAATGTGTGGGTAGGTTTCAGTAAGGGCTGGTTCTGGTATTTTCTAAGTTTTATTTTTTTATTTTTTATGCATTAACTGTTATTTATTTGTTTAATTTTAATGTACTAATCTTTTCTATCTTACTTGTTTGTAGCTTTTATATGTTGATCATTTTGTCATTGAGGAAGTTAGAGCGAAACGAGAAACTCCTGTTCTCAAAGGCTGGACAACGAATATGTTGTCTAGCCGTGAGAAATTGAAAATTTTTAAGGGGAGGCTTGGAATTTTCGATAAAAATCTGAAGGTTGTTGGTCCTTCTGGCAGCAAACAACCAAAAATGGTATTTCACTTTCAATCAATACTTAGCTTTTTTGCCTTTTAGAATTAAATTGAATTGGACCAAATCTTGTTAGATTTCATTGCAAACGATCCCAACTTATTCTGACTTTTTTTTTTTTTTTTTTTTTTTTTTGCATTCAGGAAACATCTGTTCCAACTGTTCCACAAACTAATGAAGATGTTGAAGTAGATCCAAAGAAGGTATTTATATGATTTTTAATGTAGATCTAATATTAATTTATTTTGTTGTTTAATGACATCCATTCTAACTCAATGTTCTGAATTCTATTCTGTGAAGTTTGGTTGGCAAAATTGGGTTGTGGAGTATCAGCAACAGTTGAATAATGATGCAATGTGGCACTCTATTATGGCGCATCAATGGAGTAGAAATCAGCAAAAAATTAATTGCTCATTTGACAAATGAGCAAATATTTTACCATTGATTTTTTATTTATGTTTTTTTAATTTAGACTTTTGTTTTATATTTATCTTATTTATTTATGTTTTTTTTCTAAAAATGCTTAATGGATCTTGCAGCGTCTTCAACTAAGCTGGTGTTGGCATACATGGACTTTCATGAAAAACATGAACTAGCTGTGAAGCATTTTCCTCACAATGAGAAAATACGAAAGCTGAAGGAAGATGCAATGGGTATTTGTGACGAGCAAAGATTGAGTTCTCAAGCTATGCCAGAAAATCATAGCTTTTCTTTAAGCCAAGACGATGAGTATTGGCAAGATCTAGCCGTCATTGAAGCTTGGGATAGATTTTCCAAGATTTCTGCTAATGAGAAGAATGTTGAATCCTCAGTCTTTGCTAGGGCTGATTGTCCAACCGTGTTCAGATAGCAAATAGTCTTTCTGAAAATGAAGGTCCTGCTATTGTAGTTGAAACTGAAAAAGTTGTAGGAGGTTCAAGTATTCGATCTGGTTTGAGATCTTCAGTTAAAAAAGGATTTGGAACTCCTACTTTCAGTTTAGGATTTGATGATCCGGAGAACTCCCCAACTATTGTACAACCTTTAGTAGCTGCTGATGCTGATGTTCCTGTACGACCTTCAGTTGTTGCCGATGCTGATGTTCCTTGTGCTGTAGGTGGTGCTGATGTTCCTGTTTTGAAGAAGCGTAAAGTTCAACCATCAATGCTGCTTAGATCACCTTTTAAGGCACGGATTATCAACATTTACACTACATTATCAGAAGTTCAGAAAACTGTCTTGGAAGCTCTGTTTGATGATGATAAAAATCGTTTGTAAGTATTTTTTTTATTATAGAATTTGCTATCTTGTATACTAATTCATATTTTCTTTAGTGATATTAACTTTTTAATTCCTTTATGCAGTGATCTAGTCTTTTTATCCAAAGTTAATGGAGTGCATGATGTTGAAGTCATGAGATTTCAACTTGAAAAGCTGTATACTCACCTTAAAATTGATTCAGAAATCATTAATGCTTGGTGTAGTATTTTGAATTATAATGAGCAATTTAGAGACTCAAGTTCTCCTGCTCGTTTCTTTTTTAATGTTACTGCTACTGTAAGTTCATATTCTTTAATTTATTTTATTTTATTGAAGTATTTTACAGTATTCCAGTTGTATTAATTTTTTTTTTAAACATGTAGGAGTGTCTTGTTCATTATGAGATTGATTCTGTTAGTTATCGGAATACTATGTTTCGTGAGGTTGCTCAGAAGTTATACAGCCAAAGTGTTGTCCCAAAGAAGGAAATTCAACTTTTCTTCTTTCCAGTTTACGAAATAGGTCATTATTTCTTGGTATGTTTCAACACTACCACAGAGCATGGTAATATTGAGTTTATTGATTATAGTGAAGATTCCGGAGATCATACACAGCTTTTAAAACATTTGGTACGGTTTAAAAGTTAATTTCTATTAACATTATGTTTGCTTATTTCAGTAAAATTATTAGATTTTAAAAATATCTATTATCTTTTCTCATTTGACATGTTTATTTTCAGAGAAGTGCATTTTGCAATTTTATGCAATATGAAGGAAATGTACAGAGCTCTGTGTTGTCAAGTGATTCAAGCGCATGGAGCATGTTACACTTGATTCTCCTTGGAAGTCTACAGATAATAATCATTTGCACTGTGGAATTGCATTGATGAGGATTATGGAAACATACATGGGTTTGTCAAAGTGGGATTCAGGTTTGAAGAAGAATAATGTAAGTCTTTCATCTTATATGAATTGTCCTTAGATACTTGTTTGCTGGATTTTACAAGGCGTACAATTTTTACTTGTTAATTTCTAATACTCTCTGAGTTTATAAGAATATGGATATGTAAAGTGCAAATTTGAATGATAAAGAAAATTCATGATAATAAAAGGATATTAGTATGTTTATATGCACCACCAAAATATTTTTTTTATTATTCTTATATAGAAATTTAAATAAATCTTGCTCATTTGTCAAATGAGCAGCCAATAATTTGCTCATATTTCAAATGAGCAAGCAATTATTTGACTGAATTAATTTGAATTCTGTTTATTGTTTGAAAAATAGCAGGATCACCTGCAACCCCCTTCCTCCCTTAAACAAGAACACACACACACACACACACTTACACACACATATACACATAAATACACATACACACGCACACAGATACACACACAGACACACACATAGATACACACACAGACACACACACATAGATACACACACAGACACACAGACAGATGCACATATACACACACTGACACAGACACACACACAGAAACACATGCACATACTTAAACTGGCATCAACTAGTGCTCTAGGCTGTGGATTATGCATCCTTGATAAGTGAAATCTTCCAAGCTTCCATCTGTTTATGCATAGCAGAAAAGGTATCACACTAAGGCAGCTTCCTACTCTGGTTTTTTTTTTTCTCTTGAAGTAGAGGCTTTGCACCAACATTTCAATAATTAAAAAAACAGGACATAATTTCCACAACTTCTAATAGAATTCTGTTTATGTCCAATATAAGTAGCAGATGGTTCTGAGTGACCTTGCACACCAATCATCCACCTTCCCTTTTCCAACTCAGATGAAAATTGGACTATAAACTGTAGAGTAATTGAACCAAAATTCAGTGAACCCGGTGAACCTTTAGCAAGATTTCAAGCTACTTTTCTTTTTTAAATAAATGTAAAGGAATCAGAATTTGGGTTTCTTATTACTTATTCTATTCTTCTTCTACGTGCTTCGTGCTTCACCCTGCTTTATACATTTATATTTTTTAAAATTTTCTTGTTTTATTTTTTCTTTCCTATTTCTTACAGGTGATAATCATGGAAAAACTTTGTGTGAAGTACACCTTGACAATAATTTCAAGCGAAATAAACACAATTCAATCCGTTAAAGAAATTCCTCAAAAGAAGAAAAAGCAGAAGAAAGTTTCTCCTAAGACTGAAGAAGAAAAAGTTGAAGAACAAAAGGGTGAAGAAGAAAAAGCTTAAGATGAAAAGGCTACTTGTTAGTGTTACCTCAATATTTTGCTTGGTGTAGTATTGATTAAGGTGTTGACATAGCTTTCTAATTTTAGGGAAGTAGAGAAACAATGATTTAATCAACTTGTAAATTGTTATTTTTTGAATGATGTAAAAATGGTGACTTTTGATTATGGTGACTTTTGTGTTTACCTGAAATGCTTTGTCATTTATATTTACCGTTTATTTGAACTATTTGTTGATTTACAAATGAGCAACGAACTATTTGAGCAAATAAACATTTGCTTATTTGCTTATTTGAGCAAATAAACAAAGAACAATTATTTGCTCAAGGGTAGAGCAAATTATTCTTTGCTCATTTGACAAATGAGCAACTAACTATTTGCTCAATTGACAAATGAGCAAAGAATAATTAACTCATTTGAAAAATAAACAAAGAACAAATTACTCATTTGACAAATGAGCAAAGAATAATTTGCTCATTTAACAAATGAGCGAAGAAATGCTTGTTTATTTAATGAATGGTTAAAAATAAATTTTGCTTATTTGACAAATGAGCAACTAACTATTTGCTCATTTGCTAAATGAGCAAAAAATTGATTGTTCATTTTCCAAATGAGTAAATAATTGATTCTGTTAAGAAATATAAAATCAACAGAATATTAACAAAATTTAAAACACAAATTTCCAGGATCTTTATTATTTCTTATGGTATTTTTTTATGTGTTGCATTTTATTGTTTGAAAAATAGCAGGATCACCTGCAACCCCCTTCCTCCCTTAAACAAGAACACACACACACACACTTACACACACATATACACATAAATACACATACACACGCACACAGACACACATATATGCATTCACACACACTGACACAGACACACACAAACAGATACACACACAAACAGATACACACATAGATACACACAGATACACACACACACAGATACACACACAGACACACGCACATACAGATGCACATACACACACACTGACACAGACACACACACAGACACACACGCAGACACACACAGAAATAGATGCACATACTTACACGCACTCACAACCTGTAATACAATCTGAAATCAGATTTTGTAATTAGATTCAGAATTAGATTTTGAAATTAATTTATGGAATCAGAATTATGATCAGCTACTGAATTGAAATGTTTAATATATAATGAGGAGATGTGCCAAAAATATTAAATCTTATATTTATGTAAAGTTATCATTACACTTTTTTTGGACAATTTCTAATATCATGGTGACTCAATTCACCACAACCTCTACATAATCTCTTCTTTTTCTGGTTTTGTTCTACAACCTTTTCTTTTTCTCCCTTCAGCCTTTTTGCACTTCTACCTCTTGTTTCAACATTTGGCACATCAATCCCAGCCCCTTTCTCTTTTGAAGTCTCTTCATTTGATACATGAACTCCAGTCCCTTTATTCTTTGAAATTTTTGGAGGTTTGACAATTATTTCAGTTGGCACACTAGCTCCAATCAATAGCTCAATGTCTTGTGCTTTGTTGTTTGCACTTCATGTTGTTTCATTATTTCTTGCAATCCTCTTAGCTTCCAAATCCTTTCTTATTCCTTGAAGATTTATCACAAGATCTTGAATATCTTCATCATTTCCTTCTTCCAAACTTACACAAGTGTGTATCTCTGACCATAAGTCATTTAACAATTTTTTCTTGTCAATTAAATTAGCACATTGCTCCAACATGTTTCCACCCAAGTCAAAAATTGGTTTTTTTAATGCCATAGTAGTCCATCTGTGTAGCATATACTGCTCAGGAATGGTTTCAAACCTTTTTGCTTTCCAAACCCAAATCATATGTCTGCATGGAATACCTTGTCTATAAAACAACTTGCAAGAACATGTGGTGTCATAGTTAGTTGGATTAAACACAACATCAAATGTTCTAATTCGATTTCCTTCACTTACTTTTGCAACTTCCAATCCATTTTCTTTCTTCAATTCATCAACACCACAAGAAAAACAAGCAATTTCAACCTCATATTGAAATTCATAAAAGACAGAGTTAGTATATAAATGCGAGGCATGCTTTTCTATCCCTAGTGGTGTTTTGCACTCAGGATATTTGTGCTTTGAATCATTATCATTCTGACCTTGAGTGTGTCTCTGGGCATCAATTGCAGCTTCATATCTCAAGTAAAACTCAACAAGTGACACATGAGGATTGATAAAGGAGCAGAAAAAGTTGTTTTCGCTTTAGGATCTTGATGTTGTACGCATTATTCCTCCAAGGAACACATCTCTGAAATACGCCGGAATCCACTTGTTCCTTATCTTGTACATATAACCTAACCACTCATGTTCTTCCAAGTGGTATTCAACCATCACCTTGTTCCATCTTTCTTCAAACTCAGCAGGTTCAATTTCAAGATGCCAAACACAAGCACATAATTTTTTTAGGAAACCAGTTTCTTCTTGCATGATTGATTTCTCCACCTTATCTGGTAACTTTTTCATTATGTGCCACATACAGAACCGATGTTCAGTCTTGTTAAACACACTTTTAACAACAATTTTCATTGCTGGATCTTGATCTGTAATCATACAATTCAGTTCATTTCCACCCATTGCTTTAAGAAATGATCTGAACAACCACTCAAATGACACTATATCTTCCTTTGCTATGAAACCAGCAGCAAAAGTAATGCAGCTCTTATGATGGTCAACCCCTGTAAATGGAGTAAACACCATGTTGTACCTGTTTACACATACAGATTAAATTTTAAATGATCAAATAATTACACGCACACATACATAGACACACATGTACTTAGACACAGACACACACACGCACACACACACACACATACACATACATACACGCCCTCACAATCTGTAATAGAATCTGAAATCAGATTATGAAATCAAAATTGTCATCAGCTACTGAAATAATTCAATGCTCATTTGACAAATGAGCAAATAATTGATTGCTCATTTGTCAAATGAGCTTATAACTCAATGCTAATTTGTGAAATAAGCAAACAATTGTTTGCTTTTTTGTCAAATGAGCAAATAATTGAATGCTCATTTCTGAAATGAGCAAATAAGTCAATGCTCATTTGTGAAATAAGCAAACAATTATACTAAGTTCATTTAAAACAAAGTTATTAATTTAAGCTATAGTTATAACATAAAAATGAATTGTGATTTTTATGAATTACTTATTGGTTTGGTATGTGGTATCAAAGGATACCATATCACCAAAAAGAGCGTAACTCTTTTACAAAGGGGGTCAGCCCATAATGCTCTACAAAGGCAATAATCTTCATCCATCTCAAAATCAAAGAAAAAAGCGCTCCACATTAGCTTTTTGTTGGTAAAGTTATCCACGAACATTTGAGCATCACTTCCTTGAATGTATGCTTTCAAATCTCTATGAAATTTTTTGAAATCTTGCTTAGATGCACCGATGTTATCATATCCTTGATAGGCCGTCGTCGAGCCTACCAAAGATAATAATTCCTATCTTGGTCTCACTAACAATAGTAAGGGTAAGAAAGGGTCGAACCCAAGAGAGGCGTTGAATCAACCACCGAGTACTACCGTTTAAATAAGCTAAACGAATTCTAAATTGGGTTGGTTTTTAGTAACTTCTTCTAACACAATTAAACTAAGCTAAGAGGAGGTTAACAATATTAAGAGGAATCTAGGGCTTGGGTTATACCACTCAACTTCATCACAAATCACAATTAGCATGCAACAATCAAGGTAAATTAATGGGATAAATTAGGGGAAGTCATCTAAAGCACCCAACTACTCTCTCAAGCTAGAGGGATTACTTGAATCATGAATACGACCTACTCTCGTGGTTACATAGCATAAAACAAGTGTTAAAGCATAATCACGATGACATAAACATTCCCTTGACCGGTAATCCCTATTCTCATGGCATTTCGGGTCAATCAAGCATAAGGGAGCTAACTCAAGTTCATCTCTCGATCCTTCGTTGAGAAAGCTTGGATAAATAGTTCTAGCAATGGCCATATACAAGAACTAAGCAATTAAACCACTTAAGCTCAACTAATTAACATCCCACAACAACCAAATTAGCACATACAACAAGTAATTAGTGACTACATTGAGGGTTTTGCCCAAACCCTAGAATTTAGACTACTCACAATCCATGGGGGTTAAAGCAATTAAAGATTTCAAGCAATTCATGAACAAATTCAAACTAAGGATTAAGCTAATTAACAATCCAAAACATGCAAGAACTAGCAAATAATTAACAACAAAGTAAAGAGAAGTAGAAAAGATGAGTAAGAAATGGTTACTATGAAGCTTCAAGGTGAGCAACAATGGTGGATTTTGTCTTCTACAATGATTGAATTTGAATAATTCCAAGCTAATAATTGAGAACTAACTAATGATTTGAGAATTTAATGTTCTAAGACTACCAACTAAGAGAAAAGCTCTGAAAAACTGCCTCCCCTTTACAAATGAGCTCTAAAGGGGTATTTATATGACCCCCAAATAAAAAGGACGGAGAAAACAAGGAAGGAGTTCGACTGCAGGTCTGCACGGACGTGCCAGATTTGGCACGGACGTGCAAGGCTAAGCACGGCCGTGCCAAGTTTGGCACGGACGTGCAAGGCTAAGCACGGCCGTGCCAAGTTTGGCACGGACGTGCAAGGCTAAGCACGGCCGTGCCAAGTTTGGCACGGACGTGCAGAGGGGGCAGAAATGAGGCAGAACGTACTGCTAAGAATCGAGCAGTTCCGCACGGACGTGCAGATATTGGCACGGACGTGCAGCTACATCTGCACGGACGTGCTTAATTTGGCACGTCCATGCAGGCCTTGGCAGAATGTTCTGAGTTTCTGGAGCACTTCTGCACGGACGTGCAAAGTCTGGCACGGTCGTGCAGGCCTTGGCAGCATGCTGAAGCTTTCTGGAACCTCCTGCACGGACGTGCAAGGTCTGGCACGGCCGTGCAGGGTCTTCTAAACCCCTTTTTTTCATCTTTTCTTCTATAATGCTCCTTTCCTTGGCTTCTTTCATCCATCTTCTTGCTTCTAACCTCGGCTTTGTATCCATGGGCTCCATTTGGTCGTTCTTTTGAACCTAGAATCTCAACAAAAACACCAACAACCCGTGAAGCATAAGATACACAAAAATTGCATAATAATAGAGTAAAAATGAACCAAAACGCAATTTATATCAAGTAAACTAGGTTCAAAACACCCTAAAATCGTATCAAATAGCAAGTTATCAATCCTCCAACAATTTCTTTCATCATTCGAAAAGTTGCAACAGGACCAATATTCACCTATTTAAAGAACAAAACAATTTGTCAAATGAGCAAATAATTTAATGCTCATTTTTCAAATGAGCATACTACTTTTATTAGAACATACAGAGAATTCATGAAACATAAGAGACTTTGAAAGTCGTACCTTAGAATTATTCACAATTATTTTTTTGTGCAATATGTTCATTTTTCTTCCTTCTTTTTGGAAGAGATTGCAACTAGTTATATAAAGTGCATGAGTATGTCCCTCATGAAATTGTGACACTATGAATTTGTTATCATCACAATGCTTTATGACAATATGTGCCTTGCACCCAACACGAGTAACGAGTCTCTTCCTTTTGATTGAAGTTTTTTCTTCATTGCTTTCTCCTTCGTTGTTATTTGAATCTTTTTCAACAGTAGGCTTTCTTTTCTCTTTGTATCCTTCTTTATTGCATAAGATAGACTTTCTTGTGTTGAATCCAGCATCAAATGCGTATATTTTATAAAATTCAAGGCCCTCTTCAAGATTATTAAACTTCATCCCTATAGCTGGTTTCAACTCATTGGGGCATATTGGAAGCCATTCTTTTGTTCCTCCAGGAGTGAGCAAAGGTGCTACTTTAGGAGAAACTACTATTGTAGGAGTAGTTGCCACATTTGTGATGGTACTAGAATGACTGTCAAGTTCTTCGTTGTTGCTCATCATTTCTGACATTAAATATAATAGAACTAACAGGTTAGTAACAATTCCATAAAATAGTTTAAGGAAGCTCATTAAAAATCTCATATGTGTTGCTGAATCATGTTTTTAACCATACTAATTACTACTTACAGCAGAACTCTTACACTTACTCACACACACACACACACACAAAATAATTTCAGAATCTAAAATAGATCTAAAATCAGATTCAGAACCAGAATTGCAAACAGAAAGATGAGGGGGGGAGGGGGGAATAGGTTTGTATAAGGAAGTGTAAGAAGGGAGTGTGGTTGGTGTACAGGAAACAGACCAAGAAGAAGGGGGGTGGGGCTTGTGTGCAGGCAAGAAAACCAAGGAACTCAATGCTTTGATAGCAGAAACTAGATGATTTGAAAAGGAGTAAAAGTTGATAATGCTACCATTCACTATGATTTGCAAAACCTAGCATATATAGCATTCAGTATAGCATATTTGCCTACAAAAACCATACATTCTTAGACACACACACACACACAGTAATTTCAGATTATCATAGCACACAGAAGTGCTCAATCTAAGAAGCACAACCACTTGCTCATTTGATAAATGAGCAATTAAATATTTGCTCATTAGCTACAACTACCTCTTTCATTTTCATTGCTTCTGCAACTTAAATATTTGGATTTGCTCAATTTAATTATGTTTTCTCATTATATGTTTTTTTATATTATTACAAATATTTAGGTTTGCTCATTTTATATTCATTTGCTCATTTTAAATTTGATTGCAAATTTTCAATTTCTATCAAATTAATCAAACCTAAATTGTTGATTTAATTCAAAAAATTTCAAAGAAGTAAATTCAATCAAATCCATAATTGATGCAATTAAACAAGCAATTCAATGAGAACAGAACAAACCACAAAAATCGAAAATTATCATGCAATTAACATGCAATTCATAACCTGGCGATTGATGCAATTAAATATGCAAATTTATAAGAACAGAACAAACCAAAAAATCAAAAATTATCATCCAATTAACATTCAATTCAATAACCTGGCGAATTTGATTTGTAGCAGCGATTGCAATCGCGATTAGTAATATAGCGCAAGGCGAGCAAGGTCGGTGTGAACTTGCTTATGATTACTTTGATGAAGCAATTGATGAAGCAATCTGAAGCAATGAGAAACAGCGTTACTGATTAGGCGCCATTGATGAAGCTCTTGGTGGAGAGAGAAGTTAGTTAGCTAGGTGGAGAGAGATGACAGTTAGGTGCGATTTTAGGAGTTTTATGTGATTAATCACATGCGTTGGATTGAATACAATTTGATGGCTGAGATTGGTTCTCACATATAGGATGTGTTCTCACATAGAAGGTGGTTCTCACCGGATCCCGACCCTATATATATATATATATATATAAATGGGATCATATGAGACCACATCCCTTATGTGAGAACCTAGTATATGTTAGGACATATTACAAACGTTGGATCAATTGCATCCAATGGCTACCATTTATCCCGGTCAAACATAATTTCAAAAAAAAAAAAAAATCAGCATTTTCTCTCTCCTCCTTCAATTTCTCAGTTCTCAGTTCTATCTGCTCTCTTTCTCTCTGCTATTTGCTCTAATTCTTCATCAATTTTTCTTCAAACTTCATCAATTCTTCGTCAAGGTAAGTTTCGCTTATGTTTTAATTTGCGTTCGATTTTCTTGGATTAATTTTTTCAATTTGTGTTCGGTTTTTTTGGCTTAATTTGTTCAATTTGTGTTCGATTTTTTAGCTTAGTTTATCACTTTGTGTTTAATTTTTTCAATTTCATCATCAGAATTTTATGAATTTTGTGTTTGTGTTGATAATTTTGATGATATTTTTCTGATTTTGTGTTTTTGTGGACATTTAAGTCCGTTTTTGCTCAATTATTTCATGTAATTATGTTTATTTTTTGGACATGTAATGTTTTGATGTTTGCTAGTTACTTGTTAAATAATACAGTGTAAATGTTTTGTGTTTTAAGGTAATAATATTGAGTTCTAATTTAGGGAATGTAATGTGCACACCAAGTGTTTGATAAAAGTCTCTCTATCTAGGGATTTTTGGCTAGATATATGAGAAGCACTTTTTCCTATTGTTATTTCACATTTTTCTCATATTAATTAGGTTGTGAATGCTAGTTTTCCAGCGACTCTGTCATGCACTTAAAAAAGAGGATGAGGGGTAGATATGCCATTCTCGTTGCAACATAGAAATTCTGCTCATTGCTAGTGCTCTCAATGGCCTGGTGATATAATACTCTATACCTTCTTAAATTATGGGATAGCTGCTGCAGCGTGGGCAACTGCAGCATCACAAGTGGGTCAACTGGATATAATCTTTGTTTATGTATCAATGTTGTTTAGCCCATTCAATCGTTTCATCATTCCATTGTCTACATGTTTGTATTTACCATTTTTTAAATTGTGGGAATGATCTTTCATATTGTTGCAGCTTATGTGATGATTGGTGGTTTGAATAGAAAAGGTTACAATGTGTATTCCTTTTCAGTTCCATCACTTGCTGAACTGCAAGAGATAACTGGGATTGTTGCCCCCGTCTTTGTAACCATGGTTTCTAAGGTTTACCATTATAGTAACTTCACATCTAATCCTAGCATTTTTTTAATCCTAATTAATTTATGTAAGCTATCCTATATCTGTCAGGTGGGCTTCTACGATCTACTTATATATTTTGCTACGTCTATGGGTTCACATGTAGTGGCTACTCATTAGGTAAGCTAAACCTGCCTAAGGTTCAGGGATTTCCAATTAATTTATGTGATGATTGATGGTTTGAATAGAAATACTTGTTAATTTAATGAATGATTAAAGAAATGTTTGCTCATTTGACAAATGAGCAACTAACTATTTGCTCATTTGACAAATGAGCAACTAAGTTTTTGCTCATATGTTAGATTAGCAACTAAAGTATTTGCTCATTTGACAAATGAGCAACTAACTATTTGCTCATTTGATAAATGAGCAAAAAATTGATTGTCCATTTTCCAAATTAAATGATCAAAGAAATGTTTACTTATTTTACAAACAAGTAACTAATTATTTTCTTATTTAACAAATGAGCAAACAAATGGTTGCTCATTTTACAAACAATTACAGGTTATAGATTTGCAAAACAATTCTTTGCTCATTTGTCAAATGAGCAATTAATTTTTTCTCATTTGTTAAATGAGCAAAAAAAATTCAATGCTCATTTGTCAAATGAGCAAACTATTTAATGCTCATTTGTCAAATGAGCAAATGATTCTTGCTCATTTTGTCAAATTAATGCTCATTTGTGAGTGTGTTTGAATGTTTTAAATACGTTAGCCTACTAGCTCAAGGGTAGAGCATTGTGCAAATGCACAAAAGATGTGGGTTCGAATCCCACGTAGGTTCATTTATGTAATGTGGAGACACAAGTTTGTATGAGAGTTTAATTGTAACAAAGTTGATATAGTTATAAATCATTTCAAACCATTTTTTTTCTCATATAATTTAGTACGAATTTGAATTTTTTTTAATTAATTTTGTTTATAGAGATAACCTATGTAGGAATTGAACCTACATCCCCTATGCATTTGCATAGTGCTCTACCATTTGAGCTAATAGGTTTATCATATGTTTTAAATCATTTTCTATGTTAAAAATTTTTAATCAGCTCATTTGATAAATCAACAAAGAATTGTTTGCTCATTTGATAAAATGAACAAAGAATTGTTTGCTCATTTGACAAATGAGCAACTATCCATATGATATCCATAAGACTATGATGCCAAATTAGCTTAGGCCATATACATACTCCAACTAGACATTAACTGAATGAGAGCCAGGAAAATTAAAACCAACTAGGTGTTTGTTCTTGTAGTTGTAACTGATGTTTGCCCCTTAGCTGGAATTTTGGCAGCCATAAAGCGCAACTCGTTGGCGATTTTTGTGAAGTTCGGCCTCTGTAATGGGTCTACAACCCAGCATCTCCCCATCAGTGATCTCCACTCTGGGTCACAATTCACGGGAACAGGTGGTCTCAAGGTGTTGCTCACAATTCCTCCTATTTACATGTTGCACAACAAAATGGAGTCAATATACCTACATTATCCTCAAAACCCAAAACCCTTTCCAGACATAACTTTTCACAACGGAAAAGAATCTATGACCTAGGGAAATTTTATTTTCTCTAGCAAACTTTAAAATTGCAAACCGGGCACCCAACTAAATGAGGCTTGGATGTCATTAGTTTCTACAGTCATCTACCGAAACCAAATAAGTATTACAGCAATAGCAATTTTGGTACAATACCAAACTTCAGTCAATACCATTTTTTGCCATGTTTCTCAATTGCAAGTGCTTAGCTGCTTAGGGTTGAAGTTATTGCCATTCTAACAGAAAGAGTTACTCTCTGCACATCCACCCCGCACCCAAAAAAAAAATAAAAAAATCGTTGTGACATAGCTCAGAGAAAAGATTTTAAGGAATTACCAATAATAGCCCCATAGTGCAGGTCAACATATGGCTCTTCTCTAGTGAGAAGCTCGCACAAAACAATACCAAAAGAGAACACGTCAACCTAGCAATATGACAGATTAAAAAAGTCAGCACTAGTCTACTGCTGTCGGAAATTATGTTATAGAAACCATAAAATTGGATTTAGAAAAATGACAACCTTCTCAGAGACTAGACTGCTGCTGCCACTCAGAAGCTCAGGTGCCATCCAAGGAAGGGTACCTCGCACTCCCCCTGACATTAATGTTTGACATTTCACTTTGGATAGACCTAAATCCCCGACCTGCTACCAAAGAAGGAGTCAAATATCACTTCATAGTACTAAATCATAATCTCATCCAAGTTCAACATAAAGCATTCGGTACATCAAATTTTCCCATCCTGTAAAATCTTTCATCCTTCCCACTCCCCCACCTCCTTTACTTCTCTATCATCCCAGTAGATAAAAAATAATGATGCACCAATGAGGCAATGTCATGGTGCAGTCATAGCCCTCGAGTATTATGACCCAAGAGGTCATGTATTGATTTTTAGTTTCCTGGGAGAATGATCAAAGTTAAAATACACCGTTCCCCGAAGCAGCTTTAGTTTTTACCTTTAGAAATTGTTGGCAGAGTAAAGTCAATATGATTGAGTGTTCGGTGGCACCACCAACTCAACCACAACAATTGCACCAAGTCCTACCCCCCCCCCCCACACCACCAACCTAACCACAAAAGACTAGAAGGTTATATTTCACATTCTGACACGATGATGGGTCAAGATATTTGAAGTCTAAATGTTAACCATACCCAAAAAAAAAATTGCTCTCAGTAATGTGCAGGGTGATGGAGATAAAAGACTAAAATCACAAATGTGAGGCATAATTCACATATCTTTTTAAACTGAGTTTTCTATGAATTTCTTTAATGAATGATTAAAGAAATGTTTGCTCATTTGGCAAATGAGCAACTAACTATTTGCTCATTTGACAAATGAACAACTAAGTTTTTGCTCATTTGTTAAATTAGCAACTAAGTATTTGCTCATTTGACAAATGAGCAACTAATTATTTGCTCATTTGACAAATGAGCAACTAACTATTTGCTCATTTGCTAAATGAGTAAAAAATAAATTGCTCATTTCCCAAATGATCAAAAATTTGATTGCTCATTTCCCAAATGATCAAAGAAGTGTTTGCTTATTTTACAAATGAGTAACTAATTATTTGCTTATTTAATGCTGCACAGAGAAAATAAATATCAAGGTCTCAGTCATCTGACACACACTAGATGCAACAGATTGAAGAAGAAAACTATGAAGTATTTAACAAATGTAAAAGTTTATGTTTGAGACTATATATTTTCAAACACTGAATATCTGTTTAACAGTTTTGCAGTCCCCATAAAGCAACATTGCAGCAGTTGTAATCTCAACCGTCAGACAGTTATTAGAGTAGCAAACAGATAAATCAGCATCAATATCAGAAAGCACAAAGTAAATGTTAAGTAAATTGGAAGGTGAGGCTGCTCTAAATGCAGTTACTTGTTAAAAGGAGACAAATAGCCTATATATGATATATTACTTGTCAAAATAACGCAGTACAACGCAGCAACATCAAGCATAAAGCATATCTATAGAACCAAATTTACATCGAATGATCAATTTTATTTACTCACTTTTCTACTCACAAAAAGCACTGGAATAAGTAAAGTATTTTTCATAACATCCTATTTCGGACATAAAGCCTCACTGAATTCTTACCTATCTTCGACATTTCCCCAATCAGATGCCAAACTAACAGCATATCCTCGATCATACAATGGCGAGCAATCATTATTCACAGATAATGACTCTTTCCGTTGTCTTTTCTGGACATGGCCATCCATTGTAAATGACTAGCATCCAAAAGAAAATATATGTTAGGTGAAACCTTATATAAAAAGTCAATTATAGACCAGGCAGATGCAGGAGAAGGGGGGTTGGGGGGGTGTTGATGTAGAAAATCATCAAAATCAGAAGAAAGCCAACAAGCAAAATAGTATAGCATGCATTTTCTAAAATGTTAGGAACCAAGCTGCACCACACAACCTCATAATTATCTTATCTACTAGTATTTGAGAGACACTGCTTTCTTGTAGAAGAGAACAACCTACCATTCTCCTTGTCATAAATCACCATAGCATAATAAGGCAAAGAGAGCCTCAGCAACTCAAAGAAGAACAAGAAGAATTTCTAAAATACAGATTGAGTATTCCTATCAAATTATATTTCTAAGATATTTGAGAAATGAAATAGTTCACCATCCAGATATATAGGCAAACGAGTGTGGAATTCACCACTTATAATGAAAGATCAGTATTTGACACTAAATCATCAGTACCAACCAGCAATTTGACATAGATCTTCATGCAAGGCAAATTGACAAATCACGAAAAAAACAAATTGATGAATCGAAAAAAAAAATTGAACTACTTAAATCGAACAAAGAAATCTGCAGAAAATAATTAAAAAAACGCATAGAATCGCACAAATCAGGAAAAAATCAATAAAAATAAAATTGATGAAATTGGCATATAAAATCGCACAAAATTGAACAAAAAACCAGATTATGAAATTGCACAGGAAGTCGAAAAAAAATCAAACAAAAATTAAACAGGAAACGCACAGGAAATTGAACAAAAATCAGAAATTAACACGCAATTGAAAAATATTTTGTAAATTTTGATGCTAAGATTAAACTAAGATTGTTGAATTTACAAAATTTACAAAACTAAGAGAATTACAAACCTCAATAATTTATGGAAATTGATACTCGTGAACAAGAAGAGGAGAGAAAAATTGTCGAGTTTAAAATTTTAATTAGACGCCATTGATAAAACCTTGAAGCTTCGTGGTGGAGAAAGAGCAGAGCAGAAATTGAGTGGCGGAGAGAGAGCAGAGCAGAAATTGAAGCTTCGAAACAGTTAAGCATGGTTGTTAGGGAAGGTTTATATCATTAATCTTAGCTGTTGGATTTATTACAATCTAATGGTTGAGATTTGTCCTCATATAAGGGATAGGTTCTCACATAGAGGGTGGTTCTCACCGGATCCCGACCCTATATATATATATATATATATATATATATATATATATATATATATATATATATATATATTTTACTTCCAGAATTTCAAAAATATTAAAAAATAATTTCTAGAAGATAAAAATATATTTAAAATAATTAAAAAATTATTTTTAATTAAAATTACTAATTAAAAATAAATAATCTCAACAGTTTATTTTAAAAAATTATGGTAGTCAAAAGTCATAAGACTATATTAGAATCATCACATTCATTAGGTCAATTTGAACGGAATAGCTGATTATATTATCAACATTAAATTTAGCCCATTAAAAAAAGAGACATTTGTATAAAATCATGCACTGTTATGATAATTAGAGTACTAGTCACAGGTCGTGCTACTATATGCACTTCTAAATGATAGTTCATGTTGGTGAGGCTTTGCCTAAACTTAATCCAACTTTGATCATCCTTATATACATTCACCATTCACATCCAAGATTGTTAGCCCTAAATATACCGGTTAATGTTTACCATCAAAAGATAGAGGTGAATAGGTGATGGTATAAAATTGGACAAGGCCAAAGTTTAGACCAATTAGTAGCCCATTTTGGGCCAAATGTTCAAGTTGTGTAGATGCACTTATGACCTCACTTAGACTATAGCAAAATTTGACGTGGAATAAAATAAAATTAAATATTTCTAAAATTGATTTATTTTCTATAAAATGCAATTTCAAAATTGTAATAAATATTACCGGTGTTTCATTTTAACTAACACATTAATGAAAATATTGCATTTAGAAAATAGACGTTCAATAATGTTGACATTTAGAAACAGACGTTTAGAAAAATAGATGTTTAGAAAAATATGACATGAACTTATAACATTAAGTTTCATATGTAGCTGGCCATAACGTGTGGCCGGGTTACTTGGTCAGGAGTTAGTCGATCGGTCAGGGGTTATTTAATTAAGGTTTACTTGGTCAGTTAGGGGTTACTCGGCCGATCAAGGATAAGCCAATCAGACTAATTGCCCTATGACTAGCCACACAGAAAACGCGGTATAAAATTGAAAATACTCGTGGCCGGCAGGACGTATACTTCTCTTCTTGACTCGAGTCTTAAACTCTTACCGTGGTAGTCTATCTCCCAAAAACACAATCTTTCACTGCCACCAACACCACTAAGGCGGCGCCGGCGAACGGAATATGGCCACTAGGTTTAATTTTTCTGATTTCAATCTCATTTATACTGCATTTTCCATTTTAATTTCTGATTTTTAAGTTTCAATTAATCTCAATCATCTTCCATTTCTTCTCATTAGATTTTTAATTTTTCTGACTTTTCATCTTTAGTTTAGTTTTTGTATAATTATAGTCTACACTTGTAAATGTGAACTTGAAATTGATATGAATTGGAATTGAATTCAATATAGGTTTGATAAAATTGAAACTTGTGTCATACTGTGAATGATATTTTTTGTATTGATTTTGAAAATGAATTTGAACAAACTTGTTGATTAATTGGTAATGGAATGATTCATTTGTTGGATTAACTATGTTAAGGAACTATTATTGATTTTTTTAGTTGATTTTCTGCCCAATTTCATTGTAATTATCTAGTGGTAACCATGTTAATGTTGTAGTATTATGGAAGTTGTTTTGGATTTGTTATTTGCAATTGTAGATTGTTTTATTGGAGTTATGATTGATGGTGTTGTGGTTTAATTGCGGTAATTTAGTTAAAGCCAAATGCATGATGCTCGTAAGTTATGGAGTAAGAAGTTAAAGTCGATGGCAAAGCAACTTAACCTTATATGATTAATGTGCCTTGCAATTGAATTAATCGAGTGCTGAAATTTGGATACTAGTTAATGTTATCATCCCCGGGCTGCAGAATCGTTGATTACCTGTTCACGGGACTAGCTTGTTCTCATAGGGAGCAGTGGAGATTCTTCTTTATAAGCTTGTTATGCAAATATTGAATTTGCTATGTGAATTGAATACCGTTGACAGTCAGATAATTACTCTGTATAAGACAACTAGATAGCAAAAAGTAGAATATTGCACAATTTGAACTCCTACTGACCCCTTGGAAATTGAATTTTGCTTGGCAGGTTGTGAATACAGTTGGCTATGAATCTTCACTAAATTAGATGGGGAATATTGGACTTGTGGGTTACAAATAACATAATCACCCACCAGCATAAGTTTTTCTTTGTAAGCCATGACGGTCAAGAGCAACATAAGTGCTCGTTATGCAACTTAAATCTGTCTTTGGATTCCCCTTGTGTGTTAGCAGAATGAAAGTATTTACTTCTATCTACAGATGTGCCAAACTGTCTAAGCACACAAACTTGGATAGTAGTTCTATGATCCCAAGTGTTAAACTAGGCTGTATTAGAACTTTGAGTACATCCTCAGAGACACGAGAGGTGGAAGAGTACTTGGATAGACTAAAGAATTTCGAGAAAGTAGGAGTACCAGATAATGCTGGCACTGAAACTGATGATGGGTTTGATATGGGTCGTATGAAGCGCTTGATGGACTGCCTTGGAAATCCACAATCTAAGTTCAAGGTCATTTTTCCTTTTCTTATCTCTTTAGCTTTTATTGATTTTGAATCTTAATCTAGATTTTTGTCATTTAGTCTTTTTGGAAGAAGAGTTCTTGCTGGCTATTTGATATTATAATTTTGTAATCCCATCCATTACCATATTGATTAAAAAAACTTTTTCCTCAATATTGTAATCATGCTGTTGTAATCATGGTGTGTATGGATATCTTGATAGAGGAATTTGGAATGAAATTGATGACAAGTTTTTATTTCATCGAATAGTCCTATCAAAATGGTTACTTTGTCATCATTTATATGACGACTAAAGCCCCCTTTCCAACTATCAGCATTTGTTATCTTTATGATTTGCCCAAGTGCTCATGAATCTTGTTTTGTCATTAATTTATAAATGTGGTTTGCCTGCCTATCAATTGATGCAGACAGTTCATGTTGCTGGGACTAAAGGCAAGGGTTCAACGGCTGCATTCTTGTCTAATATTTTGAGGGCAGAGGGGTATCGTGTGGGTTGCTATACAAGGCATGTAATATCTTTTCTTATGCATTTTCTTTAAAAAAAAAATAGTAGTTAGAGCTTTGGTCAGATTTGGTCCAGAAACTATTTGTTGCTCCTTATTTTTATGGTAATTCCTATGTACAAGACTACAATCAATTTTAAAGTTTTGCATAAGACTTCATAAAAAAAGCCTTATAGAGTAAAATTTGGCGTGAACTTATTTTTTAAGTTTATTAAGATTAGCTTTATGTTCAGAAGCTTTGCTTATTTACTTAACTCACTATGTATCTCTCTATTTGCACAGCCCTCATATACGAACTATTAGGGAGCGTATATCAGTAGGAACACAAAATGAGCCAGTTGCAGCAGATTTGTTGTATTCTCTATTTCTTAGGATCCGGAAGTCTCTTGATCAGGCAGTGGCACATGAGTCTGGATGCCTAAGTCATTTTGAGGTATATACTTGTTTACTACAAGGTATGAGTTGCTAGAAAAGATATGTTTTATGGAAAAGGAAATTATTTATCTTCTGTTATGGAGTGAAAGATTGATAAGTTATAGCGTACTTAGTAAGACTTATGATAATAGTTTTTAAAATGAGCTGGTTTCCCACATCCTACATTGTGTTATTGTTAGAAATGCATCCGCATGTAATGTGCAAGATGCTAGCTTATCAAATGAGCACCTGGGCTTCAGGGCTCCACACCTTCAATCTTGAGGTAGGGGTTTCAAATACAATGTGCTTGTTAGTTTGGGTAGTAAGTGTTGGTTTTCTCTGTAAGTTTTTCTAACTCCCCCCTTCCCTCCACCCTGGAATTTGCTTCTTGCTTTTGTCTAATGGACTGGGTTGGGATCCTTGTTACCTACCTTACCGCTGTTTGTCCCTTGACTCATTATAATTTGTTTGTTGTTGTGGTATGGAGGTTGAATCTAGTACAAATTGACCATTGAGGGGATTGATCACCTTAAGACATACTCTCTTGATGGCTTATCGTGTGGTTAAGAAAATAGATTGTCTTGTTCATTCTGCATTTATGTTTCTCATGCTAAAGAATATTCTCTCCCTGTGTTACTAGGCCTCTTCCTAGGTTCTGTCCTGGTTAGAGTTGTCTCGTATTTATAGTTTATGACAAATAACACGTTAGTTCTTGTATCTGTTAAAAGGTTTTGACTTTTGAATACATATCTTGATGTCCTACATAGTCAATAAGGAAAACTGGAAAATTAGAGTAACAAAGCTCTTAGTTTCATTCAACATTTGGAAGTTTTCTCTTCATCTGCACTCCTATGATTATTGTTGTAATTTTTTCTTTTCAACTGATGAATGGAAATCTTTTAGGTCCTTACAGCTATAGCATTTGCTCTGTTTGCTGATCAGAATGTTGATATTGCAGTTGTTGAGGTAATTGCTTGGCTCCACAGTCTTTATATGTAATTACTACTTAATTTGGATATGTCGACATGTGCAATTATGTTCTTGTTGTTTATGTGTGCTTATGTTAGGCTGGGTTAGGAGGAGCACGGGATGCTACAAACATAATCACAAGTTCCGAGCTTGCTGCTGCAGTTATAACAACTATAGGAAAAGAACATCTGGCTGCTCTTGGGGGTTCCTTGGAAAGCATAGCATTGGCAAAGTCAGGGATTATCAAACAGGGTCGCCCAGTTTGGTGCCTTTTCTTTCTTTGTAATTATCTATATGAGATGATTGAATATAATCATATGACATGCTACCGGTTATATTTTATGCAAATTTTAATCTAAGATCTGAAGTACTTTCAATCTGCGAGTTGCCTAATGCAGGCTGGATTTCAGGGCTGAGATAGCTTTGATCTTAAGTTAGTCACTGGTTTGAGATGTTTGTGGCAGACCTTGGGAGTTTTGTAACATATTATCTGCATTATGTTTCTATATTTGTGAGGTGTTTAACTTTCCATCCCTTATTTATCAAAAAAAAAAAAAAAAAAGAAAAAAAGAACTTCTCAGCTTTTTCAATACCAGGATTTTGCTATCTTGCATGCTAGTTTATATGGCAAAGCTAAAAGATAATAAGCCTGTTGTTAAGCACAACAATGTTCGACTCTTACACGACTTCAAATTTTGAAAAACAAAAATTATTCTGCATTGCTTCTATATGATCCAAATATTTTTGCAGCCACATAACGTGTCTGCTTAATTGCTTATATCTATGTTATTTTCTTGACTTGGTTGAACTTTTTAGGTAATTCTTGGTGGCCCATTTCTTCCTCACATTGAACAAATTATACGTGATAAAGCTCTATCAATGTTCTCGCCGGTTGTATCTGCTTGTGATTCTGGAAACAGAAGTGTCATTAATGGCTTTGGCATCATCAATGGTGAACAACGCCAGTCTTGTGATTTACTGCTTCATATTCAGAAGGACATACCATTAGTATGCACTCCATTAAATGCTTTCTAATTGATTATATCTTTAGTTAGTGATGTTGGACTTCCTCAAAATAATTAAAGCCTTGCTGTGGAACATTAATATTTATCATACAACTCTGTTATTAACTAAATTAAATATTTCTTTTCACGCAGTGTATTGAGTTATGTGATGTGAATCTATCATTGCTTGGGCAACATCAACTTCAGAATGCTGTGACTGCAACTTGTGCTGCACTATGCCTCCATGATCAAGGTAAGAATTTCTGATTGTATTTTGATAGTTTAGTTGCTCAGTTATACATGGATCATGTAGCCAACATTTCTAATACAACTTTACAAGTGTGTGTCTGAGATCCATCGTGTTTGATATTTCATAAAATTAATCTCAATGATTTTTCAAGATGTGATGTATGTCGTTATGCCTTGATGGTCAAACATATCATCATCCCAAATACCTGAACCCTAGAACTGTATGTTTTTTCCCCCTTGTTAAAAAATTAATTTAACATTGCTTGATTTTTTCTCCTTGCTATCACTTCTTTTCAAGTTAAGTAATGCACAGACCACATGAATTGGGGAGGGCTGGGGGGGTGGGTGGGGGGGGGGGGTGAGAGAGAGGATGTCGATATACTGCCAATCCGTTTTGAATCCCTGTTTCATACTTCGGACAGATGGTCTACTAGATTGGTGGGAGTGCTACTATTCTTCCACTTGAATTTTGCCTCCTTGCTATCACTTTCTTATCATTGTCTGCTCTGTTGTTGTTTAGGTTGGAGGATTTCTGAAAGATCCATTCGTAGTGGGTTGGAGAGCATGCAGATGCTTGGGAGAAGCCAATTTTTGAAGAAAGAAGAAATTGATGCTCTTGGACTTTCTGGATCAATGGCATTGCTCGATGGAGGTTTGTTACTTTAATTCTTTTCCATCTATGTTTAAGTCTATAATAATGGTAGTGGATGGGATTTAAATCGCTCTATTAGTTTGAGTTTGTTAATTTTACTCTTTTCACGTATTTTCAAATCTATGTAGTAGTAGTGGTGGGCAGTACTCAAATCACACCAAGTGTGGGTTGGTAATCTCTTCAGCATTTCATTGCCAGTATTTCTTCACTTTGTTCCCATCATCACTTTGTTGCAGTAATAGTGAACACTCTGGACAGTCTCTTGATTGATTGTGATTCTTAACTGTTATCATGTAAAGTTGCTAACGTCTTAATTTCTCTAGATGCCATGACCAGATATTACTTGTTGGCTTGCTTTTGATTACATTCGTGTGTAATGGTTTGGCTGTGAATGCATTTGAAATTTCTTTCTTCCTAGTTTCCTGTAGATTAAACATCAGCTTCTTTGAGGCAAGTTTGGAAGGGGGGAGAGGGGAGGGGAGGTTGGGGGAGGAGGTGAATAAGGTGAACTAAGAAATAAGCTGAAGCAAAACTTTATCATTTCTCTGTGCAAAGTTTTTGCTAAATCCTTACTGTGTACACCAGAGATTCTATTCTCGGAAGAAGAGTGGAGCTTCAGGTTTCTCAGCTGCAGCCCTCCAGAATAGAAAATAACTTCTCTAGAAGTCTGTTAATACCACCACAAGGCAGTATTCATACGTGGTTGGTTTATTAAGATACATTAGCTTGATATTTGGGGTCCTTTTTTTTTTAATTAAATCTTGAAGCCACTACTTTGTTGAAGCCTTGGCATTCTGATTTTAATATGATCTTACTAACAGTTTAATTTGTGTTTAATCCTGTACCTTTTTCTGATTTCAGCTCACACTCAAGAATCTGCTAAAGCATTGGCAAATACGATTTCTACCGTATGCCAGAACTCTAGGTTGGTCCTTGTGGTTGCAATGGCAAGCGACAAAGATCACAGTGGATTTGCAAAGGAACTCCTTATGGGTTAGTTATTTGCCTATTGGTGGATAGATTCCCACTCAGACCAAGATTAGAGACTTATAAATCATAATTGGGCACTTATATTTTGCTGCAAATTTTTTACGTAAAGTGTTGTTAATACTATTGACGTTTCTGGTTCATTATTTGGGATGACTACTTATTGTTTCCTAGGGATATCACCTTCTGTTTTCTGTATACATTATGCTGTAAAAGGCTAGCAAATTATGCAAAATGTGATTTTGTTTTTCTGTTTCTGTTCAGCTATCAATAGCTTACTGAAGGGACATACAGGGTTTAAAGAGAGCTATAGTTTGACTGTGTTTTTAATTGCAGGTCTACATTTTGAAGCTGTTTTCCTGACAGAAGTAGATATTGCAGGAGACAAGTCTCGAAGCACTTCAGCATCGTTTTTGAAAGATATCTGGATTAAAACGTGCAGAGAACTTGGTATCGAATTTATTTTTGAAGATTTAAAAAATCTGAAATTGGATGCATCAGTTCATTATGTTGGAAATTCAAACAAAATGATATTAGCTGCTGAATGTTCGTTACCAAATTGCTTGAAGGCTAGTAATAAGATTCTCAAAGCAAGAACAGGGGACCAATCAGGTGTAATTGTAGTTACCGGATCCCTACATATAGTTTCATCTGTATTAGCTTCTATCCATGGTTAAGCTGCAGTTAGGAACAAGGTATCTTCCTCACTATGTTGTTCTTTCCTTGTCTGAAATTCAAAAGTAGTTTTCTATACCAGAGCCAAATTATTATGACTATTTGTTATTTCATCATTATTCAACATTTGGGGCCCAAAGTCTTTGAGATTCGTAATTTTTGAGCAGTTGTCTTACCTAGATTAAGTCAGTAGTAAGAGTAAAAGTAATGTCTTTATAGTTTATAGGCTTATCGGAGCTCCAGATGTTGAGTGTGATATTACGAATTCGTGGCGAATGTTAGCTAGGTTTGTGACTTTGGAATTTCTGTGATATGTTGAATTAAATTATAGAATTGCTACTAATCTACTATACCTCTCACTGAACAATAAACTAGGTTTTGACTCTGGGTAATACCAAAGCTTTTTGTTTATCTAGATTCATTGTATCTAAGTATCTACTGCTGTGTGTTTAACAACTAACTTCTGGTAAAAATATAACAGGTCTCAATTATTACAGTTATAGTATCAGTAGAGTGGTAGACAATGGTTGCAGTATTCTTTCCTCACTTGGTGTCCTTTAACTTTTAAGTGGGTTGAGTAAAGTAAATTTGGTATGACTGTCCCAACAACATTCAATTTCAATCTTTGAAATCTTTTCATACCTGAGAATGGTTTTCAGAGTATGTCTGTCTTACATTTTTTTTTACTGTTTTGGTTCCTGTGTTCCCATTCACGTTGTCAGTAAAAATTACTACTGGTGCACTAAGTTTTTTTTCTGGTTCATTGCATAATGAAGAATCTACTGCAGTTCCTATTTCCGCTCCTTGGTTTTTGCTTTTACTGGCAGGCATTCGAAGCGTAGCTTATCGGCTACTTGATTAGCTCTGTTGCTTATCGACATTCTACGGCGTGGACTCCGAAATTTCAAATTAGGCCAAAATCAGGCCTTAACAGTCCAAAAACTAGCTACATTGAACCTTCATATGATCATATCCATACTGGTACGGTACCTGGTCCCCTTGGCTTTGGTAATTTATACTCATTCAATGACTAAATGTAGATACCCAGTTGAAGAAATAAAGGAGTAGGAGCAAAAGGATTTGGGTTTTGTTTCTTGCCTTGTATTCAATTTCATTTAAAACCAAATTGTTCTCTTGCATTTGGTGCTTAGTTATTGCAGTCACAGTTTTCACATCTAAGTTTTTCTTTTTTCTTTTTCTTTTTTTTTTTTTTTTTTTTTTCGCCGAAATTTTTAGCAGCAGCAGCCAGCAGGTGTCACTATCCTGTTGAATGAGGTGGTGTATTCATGTTTCAAAATCTAGCATTCATATTTTATGATTTTTACGTATCGTTTTTGAAATGTATGTTAGAAATTGCATTAATGCACCTTCTCTTTACTAGCATTAGGCCACCTTTTAAACTAGAGTTATCAATTACAGATTTACAGGGTATAACAATGTGCCAATGTGGTAATTTCTGAGAGGGAAACCCGTTACTCCATTTGGGAAATTTTACTCCCAAAATTCTAAAGATAAACATGAGTCAAGTCCTAATACAAAATTTTTAGATCAACTTCAAATTAACCTTGAACATTTAGGACATATACTCTGTTTTGAGGGCAAAGTCAATATGGTACAATTAAAAAAATAGAGGAAGTACGGAGTACAGTTTATGTAAAAAAAAAAACGCGGTGACTTCGTAAAAGTCCAAAGTTAGCAAGTGGTAGGCCGGATTGGCGGTAACTTATGTCCTTGTAGTAGCAAAATTTGTTTGTATATGGTTGTCTGCACATATTAAAGAGTAAAAGGGTAGTAAATGGTAGTTGGGTAACATATTGAGTGATGCTAATAATATGATCGATCTTTGTATTCATTCATGATGGTTACACCCACTGTAATTTACCGGCGAAGTTTGCGGTCCGACACTTTGGTTATACGAGTAATAGAGAAGGTGGCCTTTTTATATGATAGTAACCCTTTTATAATGTTATCATTGCTTTAAGCTGCACCACGTTATTTGTTTTTATGCTCTTCTTTTTTGCATGTTGCTATTATTACTCAGTATCTACCGTTACTATAATCCCTCTGTTATTAACGGTTGTGAATGTGAATGAGAATTGCTAGATTTGAAACAGCTTTTTCCTCAGAGAACATTCATGTTATATAGCACTATGCATTGCATTTATTGTCAGCTGATAATAGGGCATGTATTGGACTATACTAGGGGTGTTTAAAACCAGTTTGGGCCAAAGAAAACCGGTCTGGTCTTCGGGTTGAGAAATTTATTTTTTCGGTCTCCAGTATGATTCAGTTCAAAACCCTTTATATAAAACTCAATAGTGTATGAGAGACATTGCGGGTGCTCTACTAATTTTTGTCATTTCTCGGTAAAACATAAGATTTTTCACCGTACTAAAAAAAGTCAAAACTTGTACACAATAAGTAGTGTATTGTGTTATCTGCGTAAATGTAAAGTAAATGTCACAAATGGTGGACTTTTTTATGTGATTTGGACTTATAAAATGCCTAAACGTAATACAATACACTCGTTGCATATGAAATTTCCCGTTGTTGTCGTAGTTAAGTTAGTGGTGCTCTATCTTAGGCTCTTAGCAATCAAGAGATGAATGTTAGTCAACCAGTTTGGTCTGCGAAATATTATTGTTACTGTAGGGAAAAAATACAGTACTCCGTAAATTATTTAAATTGTAGGTATAGTACTATAGTAGTTCATTTATAAAAACATTCTTTGGGAGCTATTAATTTTTTAACCAGTGGACCAAACAATAGTACTACTACTGTGAAAAAAGGTACTCTTACATAATTAATTAAGGAGTATTTAATAATTAATTATATTTGCATAGTTTTGTACCAAACAGAAACCGTGGTTACAATAGTCACATCAATACAATGAAGTTGATCAGTTAGCAAAAGCTCTTCTATTTTTGTCTTCCTTAATTACATTTGCATATTATGGTGCTATAATAAATTTTGACAATTAAAGATGTTTTTGTAATGTTCTGAGTTTGGTTTTCTGCTTGCAGTGTTAACCATGATTCATGCTAATAATCACCAGGATTGGAGAAATTTGATTGAATATATGAGTACGTACGTATGTTGTAGAAAGAAAATTGTATAAATAGAATTTACGAACTTCCTATCACATTCGTTCAAAAAAAAAAACTTCCTCTCACATGTAAGCCCATAAATGTTGCATAGTGAAGTACCAAGTCAAATTTGGTCTAGTGGAAAGAAGAGTGCTATTGACAGTTTGGGGGGAGTGGGATTTCCTTACTTTCCCCACTCACCCAAATTGTCTAGCCTGATAACCCAGACTGGGTTGACCCGTGAAGGGTTCCGACCTAGTAGGACCTCTCATCTTACCAACCAAAAAAAAGTTATTAAACTATACCAACTTTTTTTTTTTTTTTTTTTAGTGGAATAAATTACACTATTACTATTACGAGTAATACGAAAATTATTTTCGAACAGTAAAAGTATGGGAATGTTATTTCCAATAGTTGAGCAATGATTTAGTAGATTTTGTACATGTACTTTTTGTTATAATATCATCGTTTTAAAACACAAAATCATAGAATTAAGTGGTGTGGTGTCTTAGCCTTGAAGGAAGAATACAGTGGTTTAGATTATTCATGCATGCAAAAATACTGTAGTTCAGATGATGGTGTGTGTTCTTGTCTCCCAATGTAAGATCCTCGTAATACTCCATTTTTATCATTAAATTTATAATGTTGGTTGCGAAAATCAACAACGGTTTTCTCATATTTAATGTTGATAGATGATTTCTTTCTGGTCCTGGTCTCATGCCAGGAAGCTAAGGATCATAACTCTCCTCTTTCAAATTTTAAACCTTCATTTTAATTTTGATTTTTCGAAATATATTTCTACACATAACAACTAATAGAAATTAAATGTTGTTAAAAAACAAAAAAAGAAAAAAAAAATATAGAAATTATAGTGATTTTTGTTAGCCGAAATAATCTTTGTGAAATGGATCTTTATTGATTTAAACTTATCTTTATGATTGAAGTTACTGTAATTTTTACTAATTCACTTGAAAGAGTGTGTGGGTTAATAGGTCACTTTCCTTTTTGATGTGCTAAGGGAGCCGCAACGGCAGTGATGTAAAAGGGATTTCAAATCTTGATAAACACCCCACTATTTTAATCAACTAAGGTAGTTGATATCCACTATCAGGTCAATTTCTAAATTAATTAAGTTTATGTATTATGTAGCCCGTCTCCTATTAATAAAAATAAGGGGATTAATCGTTGTGGATATTGTCAAGATCTTGATAGTGGCCTTATGATACGGTGTGATGGTAGAATGTATATTTCATTAAATTCAATAAGATTTGAAGTAGATTTTGTTCATATATTGAAAAATAATGAATGAAATAGAAATCCATGAAAATGGGCCTAGTGGGCTTTCAAATGAAGAGCAGCAATCAGCTCAACTCCCCGAGGTTAACGCTTAAACATAGATAAGGACTATACATTTTCATGTGGACCTCCCTTTCTATATCTGAATATTTTGCAATCAAATTTTTGGGCCCACTTTCTGTTCATGGACCCCATTTCCATGATTCAGCCAAACCCGGGAACTTTTTTGGACTTTTGCCATCCCCAAATAATTACCGTCACAAATTTGTATGGAGTACTTCGATTTGAAAAAAAAATTTATTCTTATGAAAAATTTAATTAGAGTTTTTAATCAAAAATATACATTTTTTTTTATTGATTCTAGTATATGTATGATTCTAACATGCGATGACTACTGCGGTACTTCGTAATTACTTTAATACGAATAAATAATTACCATTAAATTTGCAAATTAATAGAATATCATCCATTAAAGTAGTCTACATGTTGTATTTATTTACCCCATTTGACTTTTTAGAATTTTAAAATTACTATTTAAAAATATAAATTTCTTCCATTCTATATGTGCTAAAATTATAAATATTTGACATTCTTAAAATTGACATTGTAATGAATTATTATAAGATTCCACATAACAATATTTCTTATAGATTAATAAGAATTTATAGTCAAAGTTTTTAAAGTTTGACCCCAAAAAATATAATGGGACAAAAAAAAAAAAAAAAAAACCCTCCATTTATATTATTTTTAACTGTATTTTTTAAAGTAGGAAAAGATTAAATACAATTTCTAAAATTGTGCAAATTTAGGAATTCATGACAAAAACACATGTAAATCAGTGTAATTTTTGTTTATTATTTCTAAAAAAAAAAGTACAGAGTAAATATATTAAAAAAAATAAACATTAATTACACTTATCTATACGTGTTTTTGTCATAAATTCATAAATTTACACTATTTTAGAAAGTGTATTTAATGCTTATATGCGGACTGCATATAATATTATCCTAAATAAATAAATAATTAAAATATACAAGTATAAATTTCACCTAGCTAGGTCCACAAATTAAAACAAAAATACGATCACTGATCATATATATACCACATAATTAATTTTACAACAGCTAGTACAATCTAAGTCCACGCCTGAAAACCTAGCTAGTTGCTATGTATATGGCTCCCAGTCCCAGTCCAGTAACAAGTGGTTGACCTTCACCTTTGTCCTCGTTGTCTCGTTGATTGTTGAGCTAGTTGGAGTTTGTTCTAACTTAACATTTTCAATTTTTAACATGTTTATTAAGGTTTTGTTTTATTCAATTTGTTTCGTCTAAATTGTTATTAGTTTGAACCGAGCAAAACTAACTTGAGCGCTGTCTGAACATGTTTTGACTTTAGCATGACTTTTTTGTTTTTAATTTATCTTATCTAAACTTATTTTGATATATATTGTCGAAAAATTTAATGAAACAAAATCGAACCTTTAGATTATGATAAATGTGTTAAGAGATATTTCCTCCATTCTATTAATATTGCAATAATGATGAAATTACGCATCCCAAAACACATTTTATATGCTAAATATCTATAATTGTGTGAGAGTAAAATTTATAAAAAGTTGATATTGTAAAAGTATTTTATGAGACGAATCCAACAAGATCCCACATGACTATATTTTGCTTAACGTATAAATCATATTATATGGTCAAACAAGAGTGATAAATAGTGCAAAAAGTCCATTGTTACAGTATTAATAGAACAGAGGAAGTAGTTGTTTGAACTTCAAAATTGATACGAAATATGATGTATGTATCTAGCTTAAAGTATGTGTATAGGTTTTCTTTTAGGCATAATAATGGAGAGAAAGTTCCACTAAGAGTGATGTTATAGTTTAAGACTAGCTAATAGATAATAGAAAAAGCGAAACACTTGACTTACTTTATAAGCTACATGTATTTTTATTTTATTTTTTTAAAAAAAAGTTACATAGTAACTAAAAGTTTATTTTTGATTGTTAAATTTCGTCTTTTATGCAGGACAAATATATTCACACTAATACCTGATAAATAATGTTGAATTGGTTATTTCATGCATATTATATACGAAGTATTTGTATTAGTGTCGTGTTATATAAATGATATAACCAGTGATTGATCATACTAAGGGCATGTTTAGCGGTAATTTTACTATTTCTCGTCATGGTGATGGAGGGTAGTTATATTTTTTTTTTTTTTTTAAAGGAGGGTAGTTTTGTCTATTGCAGTTTAAATTTTCATTTAATTTTTTTTTAATGTATATTGGAAGTGCCATAAATAACGGTGCTAAGTTGAAAAGAGGAGTAATGTCTCACTCAAAAATTTCGTGGTGCTAATAAATGGTGTATCAGAAATTGTAAGAAATAAATGAAGCCTGGAACCACTGCCCCCGCCAATCTACTGGAATATAAAAGTTTGTGCATTAAACTTTTGTCCCATATATATTTCCATTAATTTTTATTTTTTTATTTTTTTATTTTTGTAAGTGGTAGGATAAGCATGTACATTTTACTCGTACAAAATTTTCCGAGTATACGATGAGAACGAAATTCAATCTTATTTTGTTTTCCAAAAAAAAAAAAAAAAATCAATCTTATTTTGGATGGAGTATTAGGTCTCTTAATTACACCTGTAACTACTACGATAACTAATACTTCTCACTAGTCTAAGGATATGTAAAAAAAATTATTTTATTAGGTAGGAGGGTTTACTTGATTCTTTATGATTAAAAAGTTGTATAAAAATTTTGGTAACCTAGAATAATTTTAATTTAGGGTAATGCTATATGCAGCTCTCAGGGTTAAAAATAAGCATTTACTCCTACATTTTATGAATAATTGACACATATGTCAATGAACTATTTTGCTCTTAGATATATTTGTTTAAAAATTAGTAAAAAAATAAAATTAAAATTATATTTAGGAAGGCTAAATATAATTAATGTATAAAATTATGCGCAAATCAATGTATAATTAATGTTATACTTCACTTAATTTTTCCATTTTTAACTCCTTATATGTAGCCCTAAGCTCCTTAGAAATATGTATAGCATTTTCCATAATTTTATTATGACCTCGCCCTTGTAATCATACCATACGTATATAGTTGTATAAAATTGTGGTACCCTTACTATTATACGAAATAATGCATTGCACTCTAATGCATAAAAAGCTGAAGAAGTTGAGTGTATTGCATTATTCTCGGTCTCCTCTTCCTTGCATGCTTGCATGCATGCCATTCTCAACGCTGCCAGTTCCCTCAAATTCTCAACTAAGATCATCAGTAATCATCTTAAATGAGGAAGATAGTAAAAAGGTACAAAATTAAAAGTTGTAAAATATTATTACTACAAAATTGGGAATCCAAGAGAATTATCAATGAAACTTGCTCATTATTGGTGCATATAAATGTAAAATAATAAACTGAGATGAAAGTAATATAAAAAAATAATAAAGAAAAAAAAAAGTTAAAACTGTAGTTGAGCAGTGGTATAAGACATAAATTCTGAAGCATTTATTTATGCAAAAGTATAATCAAAACACATACATCTCATCTTAAACAGTATATATAACGTCTCTTGAATTATTAATGGGCCAACTATATATGGAATGCAATGCTCGTTACTTATACATATACATAGATGCATGTTTCCTGTACTGATACTTAAATTAATGGTGTCAACTGTCAACTAACACTTCTACTGTAGTATATAGCTGGTGACTCGAGATGTTCTTTCATGATGATCATCACTTATCTTCAATGGTAGTAGTCTAATAATATTCATATATACGATCGAGTACGTACTATGTTTCGACCCCATCTACTGATTCATATTTCATGTAGGGTCTTATATATACATCATGTTAAGTGATTGCTTAATTATCTGATGGTCATTTTGTAAATTTTATCCACAATGTACGACGTAATGAAAAAAAAAATCGTTGAAAAATCAATAACAATGTAGCAACATGATCTACTTTAGCTATCGTCGCAATAGGCATGATGGATATAAGTCATATATAATAAGTGTTAATTAAAAATGCACAAATTTTCTATTTGTTTGGTGTTGACTAATATTAGCAAGTGCTCCGTAGTACATTTTTTAATTAGTCAAATTTTCTCAATGTTATAGACGAGAAGTAATCATCAAAAATATTGGATTCTACTCTCAAAACTTTAACCAATTAACTACACGATAGTAGTTGGCATCCATCGAAAATCGTAATGCTTGATAGTTATGGAAACAGATTTGCAAGAAATGAATATACTCCCTCAATTCCTGGAAGTTCGACTCACTTTGCACTTGTGCGGTTTCCAATGAACATCTTTGACCATGAATATCTTCGGCTATGTATAAGTGAAAATTATAAAAAGTTGATATATGAAAACTTTATAATAAGGGAAATCTAATAAGATCACTCATGCTAATTTATTTGTATTATATAAATCATAACATGTGGTCAAAGTTATTTTATTTTGACTACATGAATAGTAAGTGAGTCGAACTTTCAGAAATGAAGTTAGTATGAGAATTGAACTGCAAAACAAGAGAATGTATGTACTGATTCACTAAACTGAGCGCAATAAATAAGGTTAGAGAAGATAGATACTTGTATAATGGAAGAAAGACGTAGATTAAACATGCAGGAAAGAATCAAATTAGATGATCATCGTAGACACGAAGATGCCGTGTCTGCGCATTGAATATGCACCTAGACACTCGATATCCTTGTGTTTACTGCCAAATACTATTTGCATTCTCTCTCATTTTTATCCACTTCTGTTAGACTCTTGTTTCTCCATCTCTTATCTATCCGACCAGTCGCCCACTAGATCATGCTAAGCTTCCTCGTCCTTTCTTAGTTTATGACTTCGGCCCCATTCTCTTCAATTGTTTTATAATTAACCAAGTTGCAGGCCTTGCAGCTCACTAGTGTGTATTATTGGTAATACTAAGTACTTAGTTGAAGACGCTTAAAGTTATAATTACATCTTTGACCATCAATATATTATATATATACGAAGTATGTTTGATATATATATTGAACTTAATTCTATTATAAGTGTCACATAATAATGTTTAAATAACTATGCCTTACAATATTTCTTTTTCACAGATTCAGTCGGAAAATGTCCCTTGAGCTAAGGAACGTGGCCGGCAGGAAATTGGGCAGATTTATATGCTTGGAAATTATACTATAAAGTTTATAATACAAATAAGTGCATGCAGTCCTTAAGAAAATGGAAATCTCCAATCACAGGCAAATTATTTATAAATGTGTACTTGTCAAGTGGGGCTCGTGACATTTTTAATGTCTTACAAATATATCATCATCTCATCTACGTACATTTACAACAGATTGAACTGTTCATTTGCTTCTGTTTTGGTCTCAAAGGACAAAAAAAGGGAATATATGTACTACGTAGTAATTTTATTTTCTCTTTCAGATCAACTAGGTTAATAATATGTATATAGAAAATTTCATATAGTTATATCTTATATGAAGTGGTAGTTTGATGACCTTGACGTTGGTCCATTACAACGTGTTTATGGAGGTTTAAGGAGATCGTGTTTGATGATGAAGGTGTTCTCTAGCTAGCCTCAAATGTGTATATATCAATTAGAATTGAAATTGATCATGACATGCATAACACGCAAAGGTAGGTTATTAGGTTACCCAATATTAGGGGTGGCAATTCGGGTCAGCAGGTCGGATTCGGGTTAGATTTCGGGTTAATTTTGGGTTATGCTTACAAACTATAAAAAATAGTGTAAAACTTAATATTATTACGAAATATGAAATTTGGATCAAATCGGGTCGAATTCGGATTGTTCGGGTTTGGTTCGGGTCGAGTTCGGATTTCTTTCAGTAACTTCGAGTCGTGTTATCGGGTCAGGTCAGGATTTGCCGGTCCTACCCAATATATTATATGTAGAGAGAGTGTGTGTGTGTCATAATTCTCATAGATACAAGACAATAAATTAGAAGCAGTGTCATCATGGTTAGAATCTAAAAAAAACATGCGTCTTCAATATTTAAGTTACTTATTTCGAGGATATTGCCGAAATAAATTACATAATTAATAACATAATACTAAAATAGATATCAGGAATGACACATGTCACTTCCTGGTGCTGTATTTTTCCTCCAAAACTATTTTCTCCTTTTTTTTAACTTTTTATTGTAAATATACTTTATATATATTCATCAAATCATTTGAGTGTGATTCACTTTCCTAATAAAAATGTATATATTTGTGATTCACATATTTTTCATATCTGTTATTATTATTATTATTATTATTCAATCTATAACGTAATATTAAAACAGATACTAGGAATAAATCGACTCTAGAAATAACACTTGTCACAATTTGGTACTGTTTTTTCCTCTAAGTTTTTTTTCCATGGTGACATCAACAACTTATTGTAAAATATACTAAAAATATTCACCAAATCATTCACTTACTTAAACAAAATATATATTTGTGATTCACATATTTTCCATAAAATACTATTCTAACGTCTATTACTTTGTATATATTATTTCCTAATCCTTATGCAGTATTTTATTCCTTCAAATCTTCAATATATTATATATGCAGCAATTTTGTAACAAAAAAATAAATAAATTATGCATTTTAGAAATAATTGATTCATACTTGATTATTACTATTACTATTATTCCCTAAGCCTTCTTTTGTTATTCATATATTCTCTATTTAGAAATTTCAAAATGTTTTAATTTCTTATTAAAAACAGCTTCCTAATAGCATAATTTTGTTTTTACAATATCAATCTTATTTGATTTATTTTTAATTTTTAGTTATTTATGTATATCAAAAGCACGACAAATTAGACATGTTTTCCACTATCCTAAATTGTATCAAATACACTGTAGTAATTATTTATGTTACAATCCCATAATATTTAATATACAATTTTAAAATACTTAATTATTTAGTTAATAAAAAGAAAAACGATATTAATTTATCATTTAAATTTTAAACTTATTTGTCTAATTACTCTGTTGTCATTATATTTCATGTTTCATTTCATTATTTACATAAAAAAAAAAAAAAAAAATACTATGATTATATATTTTGTCCACATGCATTATACAAAATATTTTACTTTTGTTTTTAAAAATTTTGTATTTATACCATGTATGACACGGAACGTAATCTAGTTTGAACAATAGTTAAGTATTTACTCCATATCCATTTTGTTTGTAAATTTAAGCAGTCTAGGATTTATTACGTAATTAAAAAGTTACTGAAGTGGAAGCATTAGAGTTAGTTCCCCAAAAAGACTGCATGTGGTAGATAAGCTGACAACAGGCAATGCAAAAACATTCAAAAATAAAGGCCGACCGTTGAAATAATGATTGATTCATTGTAGCCCCTTTTTAAACAAAATCTTGTCACATTTATGGTCTGCTTCCACCTTCTCTTCATGGGACACTCTTTTTCTCTCTTTACCTCTTTATCTACAATTCTATACAAATCATTCAAATTTTTTTCCAAATATGACTAAAACATACATCTTACATGTAAAATTGACAAGTTTTCCATTTACATATTAACCACAATGTAACTCCAAAGATATCTGAAGTCGAGATTGAAAAATTATGTCGAAAGTTTTCATATGTTCTTATGTTGGTATATATATATATATGTACTCCGTAGCTAGGTACGAGGATGAACATGTTTACACTAAAATATTTGAATTGAAATTTCCACTTAACGATATAATTGGGCTACTCTGATCCTCGATCTTGCAATAGGATTATTAGAGAATATATTCTCACTTTAGCTTTGCTTGTAGGAATCACTCATGTATCCATTCGTAATAATATGATCAATTATATTGTTATGGTTCATGCATGAAACACAATCTATATCCTTTAATTTGGTGAAAGAGAACTTAGCTTAATCATACCAATTTTTAAGGAGTCATGCATGACACAGTTTTATTGTAAATTCGATTATTATGCTCTTTCAAAATATGTTTCATCAAAAAATTAAATAAAAATAATCTTTAAAAAATAGATACCCTAATTAAGTCTATTACACGTTTTTCATTTGTTTTATACTTCTATAGCAATAGTGATTAGTGAAACTGATTTGTATCCTAATCTTGTCAACTTCGATAATGATTTTCGAACATTTTCATTAAAATTTTGAAAACTTCCTTAATCAATGTAGCACATATAGTAGCTTACCAGTCTAATAGTAAAATGGAAAAAATTACTCCATATACAGCTTCAATTATTATTACTCCTATAACATGAATTTTTTTCCCCAATAATATTACATTTTAGGATGTTATAAATATCCATACAACTTGTACCTCCAAAAAAACAAAAAAAAAAGTCCACCCCTCTAATTTAAAAAGCCTATATTAAAAATAAAATTGAATAATAAAATCGTGTGGACCCGAAGATGTCCTGAAAGCCATTACTACTAATAGCATCTCTTCTCTTTCTTCCCCCATTTGTAAGAGTACACATGTTTTCTCTCATTTCATCTTCTTTACTATAACCCTTTTCTCACTTCTCTACGTTTTTTTTTCCTAGGAAAGAAAACAAAGCAAAAAAAACAAAAACCCTAGGAAAAAAAATAATGGGTGATAGCATTTCAAGTTTCTTTGATGATCAAGATTTGTGTGATCCTACTTTTTCAGGGCTTCCGGCCTCACCGGAGGACCTCTTTAGCATCTTTGATGCCTTAGAGGGTTTAAAAGAGGCGGCGATAACAGGTTCCGGTTCTGGTTCTGGTAGTGTAGATGAAGATACAACAAAAGGAGGTTTTATGATGTCGTTCCAAGACTTGTCTGAGACTGAGCTTGATGCTCTTGAAGCCGAGTTAGGTGACAATGAACAGCCCAAAAGTAAGAGAGCTAAGATTGTAGCTTTAGAGGAGACTGAAACGGTAGGACAAGTAGGAGGTGAAGATGGAAGTAAGATATCTCATATAACTGTGGAAAGGAATCGTAGGAAGCAAATGAATGAGCATCTTTCTGTCTTGCGTTCCCTCATGCCTTGTTTCTATGTCAAGAGAGTAAGTTAAATTATTTAAGCTTTTTACGTTTTATTTTATTTGTTAGCTAGGGATAAGACTACATACATCTCGAGTCTTCCTGATTGAGAGTTACTTGGAAATTTGTAGAGTTGCTTGACGATAGTTCTAGTAACTAACATTGATCGCATATTGATGTGTTTTCCTTTTGTTGTGTTACCTTTATCCAAATTTAGTTGTTACAATACTAGTTTAAATACAATATAATCAGGGAGTAATTTTCGGTCATCATTTTTACCTGGTGTCTTTACTTGCTGACTAACAAAAAATTCAGCTACTCGTAGTAATAATTAGATCCCTTTTAAACATTTAGGACCATCCATAGTGCATGTAAAGAAGTACTCCATATTTAAACTTGCTCTTTTTGTCATGTTGTACCATTAGTTTTTACACATTATTCTAATGGAAAATAAAATTGTAAGGATGTAATCTTTCTCTATAAAAAAATACTTTTGGCTTCTGTCTTATGACACTCTATAGTAGTAATCCAACTAATGTACATTTAATTTATGTTTGGTACGTCTCTAGCTCAAACTCAACCAATATGAGGTACATGGTGGGACACATACCTTATTTCTAGGTTTGGAAATACATGTACTCCTAAAGCTTAGATTTTTCCACTAAAAAAGCATTAAAAATGTTAATTTATGTACTATTTATTTTTTTGGTGTTGATAGAGTCATAAAGACAATGATGTAGACATAGATGAATGTTTCTATCTAATTATATTAACCTGAATTAATATTTTCCTGATTTAACTAGGGCGATCAAGCATCGATAATAGGCGGAGTAGTGGACTACATAACCGAATTACAACAACTTCTTCAAGCACTTGAAGCCAAGAAACAAAGAAAGGTTTACAATGAAGTACTTAGTCCTAGAGTTGTTTCAAGTCCAAGACCTTCACCTCAAGTACTTAGCCCTAGAAAACCACCATTAAGCCCTAGAATTAACCTACCAATTAGTCCAAGAACCCCTCAACCAGGAAGCCCTTATAGACCAAGAATGAATATTTCTTCAGCAATGGGTAGTCCTATCGACCTTTCGCCCTCATCTTCAAGCTCTTCCATTAACGATTGTTTTCCTAATGAGCTCGTAGCAAACTCGAGATCTCCAATGGCTGTGGTAGAAGTAAAGTTCTCCGGGCCAAATCTTCTCCTTAAGACAGTTTCGCCTCGAATCCCAGGACAAGTTGTGAAGATTATTTCGACCCTTGAAGATCTCTCCTTTGAGATTCTTCATATCAACATTATCACCGTTGAAGACACTATGCTCAACTCGTTTACTATCAAGGTAAAACTCCTTTTTTTTACTTTTTTAATTGCATGCTATACATTGCATTTTTCTATACAATATATAGAAATTTAATAGACTAACCAAATATGAAATTAGCCACTATTTCATAGGATTTGTTAACTTTTCTACCAATTCTACCCATAAAGTCTCTTTTTTTTTTTTTTTTTTTTTTTTTAACTTTCTCTTCCATATTATCCCTAGATATAATTATAAACCAAATGTGTTTGAACTAGTCTTGGTCACTATAAGTATATAGATTCACATGCTCATTTGCAATTCAAAAGGTTTAATTTGCACCCTAGTGCATAATATTTTAAGTCTATATTTATATTGAGAATTCACCATACAAGAAAAGGTAAAAATATGTTAGAGTATTTACATATAATGATTCTATCCATTTTATCATTGGTATATAAAGATTCAGATGAGAAAGTGATACAAACAAATTAAATTTGATGCAGTTAAGTGATTTCATCGATCTAACATAGAATTATGAATTTATCTTAAAGGTCACATTCCAAAACTTTATCCGAATAAACTAGCGGACATTTCACATAAGTTACCTTTACCCATTAAGGTGTTAAATCATGAAAGTTGACCTACACATTGCATTGAACTTTGATACACTATTGTCATTTTTCTTCCTGCTCACAAAGTACTCCTTTCTCTGCCATCTCCTACACAACATTTTCATATATATTTTATTTATATTTTCTTGAGGATTATTTTTGCATTGTTTTCAATAATAATAATAATAATAATAATAATAATAATAATAATAATAATAATAATAATAATAATAATAATAATAATAATAATAATAATAATAAAAATGGATCTGCTGATGAAAATCTTAAATGTTACTTGCAATAATATTACAACTGAGTGAGTGCATGTGTGCCTTTTCTTCTTTTTGCAGATTGGAATTGAATGCCAACTCAGTGCTGAAGAACTTGCTCACCAAATCCAACAAACATTCTGCTCTACTCCACTCATTAATTTTAATTAAATTTAAAACCTTCCTATTTAAATTAATTAAAATTACCAATATTCTCTATGAATTTCCACCCTAATTAACTGTACTCAAGAAAAAAAAAAAAATCCAATTACATACTGTAATAATTAATAATTATGAGGGAAGGAATTGCATTTACTGCCATATATTTTACTGATCATGTAACTGTATTTTTATTTTTAATTTTAGTTTTAGTTTTTTTAATTCTCTTTTTGGGGTACAAATTGTAACTTTTTTTTTCCATGATTGTTTGTTCTCATTTGTGTAACCCTTTTTTTTTTTTTTTTTTTTTTGAACGGCGTGTAAATTTATTTTTTTTAACCTTTGTAATTTTAGACTTTTAGCTATGGTACAGATACCATGTTTCTATAGTTTTGATCTTCAGCAATGAACTTTATCTATTTCTTGGTACATTTTCCGATATCTCTGTATATTTATTTTAATACTACTTCATACGAGTATTAGATTAGAGTTTAATTTATGTTTCCAATAGAGAAATGTGCAATAATACATCGATAAGTTAATTTTCCTAAGGTACCGAACAAAGTTTGTACCTCGAAAGAGTCTGAAAATTCTACAATGTCATTCTTTAAGAATGACACCACAATTTGTTGATGTGGCAAAATGTGATTGGTCTAAATTTAGTATTTTTATTTTCATTTTGAATTATTTTTAATATTCATAATGTACTAAAATTGTATTTTTTTTAATATTCTTTTTAATACATGTATTTTTTTTTAGAAATACATAATAATTATGAAATCTATTTTTTGTAATATTAATTAATTTTCGAATTTATAATTATAATTAAAAATCACAAAATTAAAATCGTTCAATATTGTTCATATTGTTTAACAATCATTCATCATTGTTCATTAATGTTCATCAATCATGTCATAGATTAGCCTCCTACTCCCAAAATCAATGTTAGTTGTTGATGAATTCGCAAATCCGGACTAAAATTGGGATAAAAATTCGAAAACAAATTGTGTTTTTTGCAGTTTTTGATTTTAGGTTTTCGTTCATAAAAAAATCTCAACAACAATCTCATTTATAAGTATTTGCCAAAGGACGAATTCCGCTTTGAATGGTTCGAAAATATGATTTTTGTAGACTCAAATTGTGTAATTTTGTCAAAGAACAAGGAGTATCAAGTTTGTATGTAAAAGATGAAGTGGTAGCATTTTTTTACCTACCGCAACCCCTGTTTAATCGATAAATGTAATTAAGTTTTCTCAAACTTGTTTGTGGGTTAGGTAATGACTTAAACTATGTTTGGTCATTACACAGAAAAACAGTGTTTTTTATATTCTGGTATTAACCTTATTATATTATGGATGTGACAAAATATTAAATTATGAATACTTTCTCACACTATGCTATAATATATACTTATATATTGTTAGAAAATTAAATACTCCATATGTTTCATAATAATCGCAACAGTGGGATTGGCTAAAAGTTTTTGGAAAATTATAGGGTTGTGACGACCAGAAGGAGAATTGTTTGGTATAAAGTATGGTTACTAGGGATATATTTAATTGTTAGTAGGTGAAAGAAATGTAGTAATAAAAAGAGTGTAAGTGGGGTTGATAGAAATAGAAAGTAATTGTAGGTCATTACAAAATGATGAAATATTATTAAACGGATGAAAACGAAAAGTTTTGCTAGTATTATGAAACGATGGGAGTAATGGTCAAACTTTAATGCTTGTTCAATTCATAGAGGTGTACATGAACTAAGCCGAGTATTATGTTCATGTTCATTTAACTTAGGCGAGTCCATGCACGATCTGAGATTTCATATGAGAACATGAACAAACCTTCAACCGAGCTTGAACCTGGGTAGGTTAATGATCGGCTCTGTTCATTTACACCTGTACTTGTTCAATAAATAATATTATAGATCACATATATTAATCAACATTAGCCCTATCCGATTCAACTCCAACCCAACTCCAATGGGAAACTAATTTTCAAATTAGATTTGTATGTAACATACGCTTTTTTAACTAGTTACATAGTAGTTTGATATTTTTTTTTTTTTTTGAAAGATGATGATTGAAATTAGTTTCATAGATACAAATTTTAAAAAATAAGGTATTTCAAAATATTAACCTTTAATAGTAATGGTAAAAACCTACGGCTAAACAACCATAGAGCTACACCAACTGCAAACAAATTGTCAATTCATCATTTTGTACTCCAACCCAACTCCAATGGCAAACTAATTTTCGAATTAGATTTGTATATAACATACGCTTTTTTAACTAGTTACATACTAGTTTGATATATTTTTTTTTTTTTTGAAAGATGATCATTGAAATTAGTTTCATAGATACAAATTTTAAAAAATAAGGTATTTCAAAATATTAACCTTTAATAGTAATGGTAAAAACCTACGGCTAAACAACCGTAGAGCTACACCAACTGCAAACAAATTGTCAATTCATCATTTTGTACTCCAACCCAACTCCAATGGCAAACTAATTTTCGAATTAGATTTGTATATAACATACGCTTTTTTAACTAGTTACATACTAGTTTGATATATTTTTTTTTTTTGAAAGATGATCATTGAAATTAGTTTCATAGATACAAATTTTAAAAAATAAGGTATTTTGATATTTCAAAATATTAACCTTTGATAGTAATGGTAAAAACCTACGGCTAAACAACCGTAGAGCTACACCAACTGCAAACAAATTGTCAAATCATCATTTTGTACCATTACCTAAATTTTTTTTTAAGTAAAATGAACTTCAATTCATTAGCTATAAAGACAATAAAGTATTATTTTGAATTCAAAAAATCATAATTTAGTTTTACATATAAAGGTAATAACCTTTACCACTGTAGGTCATAACCTAAGTATATAGTATTACATGAAATTGAAAACTTTAATGCAGTTTTTGATTTTTTTTTTTTTTTTAATAACCCCCTCATTAAAATTTGTTCTAAAAACAAATCCCTTCATTTTCGTTTTTTTTTAAGAAATCCCTTTGACAAATTTGAAATTTAAAGCGGTATTTTAATTAAAAAAATTTAAGCGGTTTTTGAATTGAAGCCCTCATTGAATTTGTAACTGTTTATTTGATTTGTATACAAAAATAACTTTATTATAAATTATATATATATATATGTAGGCATAATTATGTAAACAAAAATATAAATATATGATGTATATAAAAATGGCAAAAAACGTGTTCCTTAACGATAATAAAAAAAATGGGTCCTAAAATTATGGATGTAGATGTATACGACATGTAATTTAAGGAAGTTATCATTGTCTAATATATATATAAAAAGATGGTTCCTAAAATTATGCTTAAATTTTTTTTTTTTTTTTATTTTTTTTTATTCTCTTAAATGTCATTAAGGAATTTTTTTGAGAGAGAATATTTCTCTATAAAATTGCTAAAAAAAAAGGGGCAAATGTTAATATAAATATGTCAGTTAACAAAAAATTAGGTAAATGCTACTGCTTTTTTTTTTAAAATAAAAAAATAAAATTGAAACCATTAAACTATAAAGATCAATTATAATCTTTCAACATTAAATTTTTCGGTCAAACCTTCACTATTCGTAACAATATACCTAGATATTTGATATCATATATATAAAAAAGCTATATTTGTATACAAATCATATAAACAGCTAATTAGAATATACCAAAATTATAGGAACTAATTAATTTTTTATGCCCAAGATTTCAAAAATATTTTGTATAAAAATCATATAAACAGCTAATTAGAATATACCAAAATTATACTTCGTAGGAACTAATTAATTTATATGCCCAAGATTTCAAAAATATTTTTTCCAAATATAATAAGATAATAATCCCATAAATCCTTTTTTTTTGTTATATGATTAGCGTAAAATTGTGATTTCCACTAAAAATAAAAACACTATTGTTAGGTAATTCATATGTGCCTTGAGCACAAGCAGATTCCAATTATAACATAAAACTTAATTTTTTAAGTAATGACCCAAACTAATACTGATGGATGCCTTATACACAAGCAGATTCCAACTACAAATTAAAACTAAATTTTTTAGGTTATGACCTAACTAAATATAGGTAATTTACCTAACCACAAACAGATTACAGTAATCGCAGACCTCAATTATGGATCAAACAGGTTTGCGAAAAAAAATATTTCAAACTCTAAATCGCAGAGCACACCCTGATTATCCATTGACCCGTTAAAAAAATTGAAAGATCTGTGTTTTAGATAATCATAATATACGCTTCTAAGACTATTTTCATCCTCAAAACCATCAAACAACTTGATTTTTACATAAATCAATATTATCAATAATCGAACCCTAAAACGAAATTTGTATACAAATCATGGAAGCAGATTCGAAAACCAATGCAATCAATCCGATCTTTGGACGGAATTTTGGTCGGAATTTTGGTCTAAAGTTCGAATAGATTATACAAGATTTTTGGGGCGGTTAATTAAGATCATGATTGAAGAACAATGATGAATTTTTTTTTTCTAAATTTTAATTTTCGAAAATGATTTAAAAAAGATAAACATAAATTCAAAAAAACTATAATTATGTATTCTCTAAAAAAATACATGTATTTACAATTATATATACATGTGTTGTACATTTAGGATTTTAAAAATAAATCAAAAAATGACCAATCATAACACGACACATCATCATGTTATGGTGTCATTTTTTGAAAAATGACACAGTAGGCCTCCCTCGAAAGAGTCTCAACCATCTGAAATATCAACACTTCAACATCACCACCATAAATATTATGTACCTCTAAAACCATACTTATATGATACAAGAAAATATGTGTTATGAGAGGATTGTTGAGTTCATATGTATCAAAACACATTAATTGTAAGTTCCAACTTAAGTCTCATTATCATTGTATATACTATTAAATCAATCAAAGAGACACGTACTACTCTTAAATAAAAGTCAACGTGCGTTAGTCTAAAACTTATAATATGGACTTATAATGTTAGTTAATTTTGTGAGTACAACCAATAATGTGAATTCGAAGTTTTTCTTATGACTAGACTAGATATAGATACCGTCACAAATATCCAAAATACCTTTATATATATCAGCTTCTATCTTTACAATCATGTTGTATGTTCTATTTTGTAACTTTGTATTATTAGAAGAAAAAGGACAAAATCGAGGGAGGAAGGAAATAATGCGAAATAAGGTGGTCCAAAAAACTTTGATAAATAACAACATTATATTATATAGATATGAAAAAGGCTGCCTAACAATCAAGTAGCAATTGAGTTATATATATATCTGTCACTGCATTGACTTTGCCTCATTTAACAACGTACACTTTTATTTCTATTATCCTCGTAAAGTTCGATCATATTATTGCATGACATAAAATCTTTGTTACATTCGAGTATTTTCATGATTTTGCTTTACATTTTTAATGTGTACCTATGTAACATTATTGATGTAAGAGCAACTCAAGTCTTTAACATAATTGCTCAAATTGGACAATTTGATCACATTTCTCTGTTCCCATGTTGCCCTTCAAATTAGGCGATGTCCTTATTTATCTATGTTGATTGTTTGCTTCTTTTTTTTTTTTTTTTTTTTTTTTTTTTTTTTTTTTTTTACAAAATTTATGTTATAAACTACAGAGTATAAAAATTGATAAGCCATGTACTTTGTAGCACTCAGCATTATTGGTGGCATATCTAGACTTGAATATATACTAAAACAAAAAGAAAGAGTATATGACAAACTAATTTTGTATCTAACATTAGGGTAATTTTCTAATTGCCCCTCTTTTATCCGAACATAGTTAGCAACTTTCCATTATTGCTCTTAAATTTATGGAAAGGCACAGCTTATTTGCCTAATGCGTTGCTACACGTGTTTAATCAAAACATAACCAGAGAAGTTGATGAAATGATCCCAAAGACCCCAAAACTACTTCATACAGTAGTCAAATCTAATCAGATAGCCCAACTTTCATGTTTTTCTTCGGGCTAAGGCCCAAATTATTAATATCCAGGGAAATTGAACGAATTTGGGCCACTCAGCGCTTTGTAATGCCATCGAAGGGCCCATTTTGCTTTTTTATTTTGACCTCTTCCTATCTGAAAATCAATCCAAATCTTATATTTTAAGACAAATCCAACTATAACATTATTATTGAAATATTCATTATTTAGAAGATCTAATAGCTCAAAGTTTGAACGTTAAACATATTTCGCACAAAAAAATAAGGAATTGACATAAGAAAATAAGTAAGAAAAACCATATGAGATGAAAGAAGCACCATGGAACAATGATTGGCTACTATACCTTTCATATCAGAGACATCTGATCATGTTTTGGATAAAAACAAGTACAAACGCAAAACTGTTACACATTGAATGTGTTGCATATTATTTTTTTTTCTAAAATAATCTTACTAATTAGTTAAAAAAAAAAAATATCAATGCCTACTTGTAACTCGTGTATATGTATATAAATAAGAGTTACTGAATGTAATTTGGGTTGTCAATGAAAAAATCACGGTCAAATTCACCTTGATCAAATGAAAGGTGTGGTGCACTATCAGAATAATGAGTACCTGAAGAAGAAGATGGATGTGTAACTCCACGAACGAAAGCTCCTTGTGGATTATATACTGTCTCATTACGATGATTGAAGTCAATCATGTTCGCTTCACATGAAGGAGATTGGAACGTATTTGTAATTGTATTTGTAGGAAAACTAAGATTAATATAATTATTAGTGTTATAATTTGGCATTGTAGTGGGAATTTGATGAGTTTGTAGAGTACTACTACTAAAGGGTTTGATATCTTTTTCAAATATCAACATGGTATCCTTTGATTGTTGACAAGGAGGATACGCTATGATTTCGATGGACTCGGGTTTTTGTGTAGGGTTAGTGGGGAAGGAGGAAGAGGAAGCCTTAGAGCAGGTGTGCATACCGCGGTAAATGACTTGAAAGAAGGCAGGGTCATCTTCGGTTCTTTGAACTAGCTTTGTAGCAAAACATCCTTCAAGAGTTCTCTGATTACACCTAAAATATGCCCTGCGAACATCCAACATAATAGTACTTCTTATTAATTATAAGTACGTTTAGGAGATGACTCTAATGTAGTCTTATGACTTTTGACTACCACAATTTTTTAAATTGGATGGTTGAGGTTATTTATTTTTTTTATTTATTTTTAATTAGTAATTTTTATTAAAACTATTTTTTTAAAACTATTTTTATCTTCTGCAAATTATTTTTTAATATTTTTAAAATTCTGGAAATAAAAGTATATATATAAAATAATTAAAAAGTTATTTTTAATTAAAATTTCTAATTAAAAATAAATCAAAAAACAAATAATCTCAGCCGTTCATTTTAAGAAAATTGTGGTAGTAAAAAATCATAAGACTACATTAGAATTAGTGACGTTTAGGAAGAATTGCATACAACATTTTTTTTTTTTTTTTTTTTTGAGGAAGAATTGCATATAATACAAGTTATACAAAATATGTTCTCCTGTACTGTCATATTGTTAAGCTAGTGATGGTTAAAGTTTGTTGTATGTAACATTCTTAGGCTCTTTGCACGAATTATTTTCGTGCAGTATATAGCATATACTATATGTTAAACATGTATGTCACACAGTCTTCCGATTTGTTAAAAGTTGCATAACTATAGGCACGCAGGTATGACTTATGATGATACCATTACAACTTTCACTTTTCATTCGTGCAATATCAGGCCAAGTCGAGGACAACAAATTGTGTTAGGGGAGATCAAGAAAGATCGAGATCAGACTAATGGTTATACTAAACAACACAGGATTTATGATCTAACTAGGTTCCTTCATAGCTAGGTACGTCATCTATATGATTATGAAATGCAACCTCAAACAAAATTCGATCCCATTTTATATATACTAGGTAATTACCTTGGAAATTTGGCTCCAAGAATGTCCTTTTGTCCATATTTTCTCCAGTTAAACCCATCTTCAATCGGACCTTCAAGCCCGTTTTTCGTACAACCTTGCACTCTTTGTGTCACTTGTGGAACAACCCTTCTACAATATAAAAGCCTCAACTTGATCAATAAATTAAAATCAGACAAACACATTTTAGATGTTTATAAATTACATGAAACATTATCTTTTTGGGAAAATTTTATTATTTTTCCTGGAGAATGTGGACACAGGTGATACGCATGTTAAAAATCCAGTGTGTTTGCAACAAGAAATGGAATAATGCCATCTTCACAACTGACTCTTAGCTTAACCTGATACTAATCAAGGAATCAACCAACCACATTAAACAAAAGATACTGTACTAAATTTAATTATTTTGTTAATTATATTGCAGGAAGTGTAGCTAAGATATACTTTACTAAAAAAAAATAATGGAATAATGCCATCTTCACAACTGACTCTTAGATGGACGATGTTGTCCTACTTACAAATAATTAATTTTTAATATTTCGTATTTGATTTAGGAAAAAATATAGAGTCATTAACATGAAAATCTTTTTTTTTCTTTTTTTTTTTTGGGTAAATTTCATCAAGAATCAACTTTGTTTGGTTCCTAATCTATAAAATTAATTCAAGGAAATATCAAAATGGAGAGGAATTGAACGTACAGAGTGAAGGGGAGAAAAAGGAAAGTTAAACATGTACTCGTAAAGTTGTAAGTATATGTAGCAAATCAAAATGTTGAAATAACTAAACTCATTTCTTTACTAGGAAAATTTTGAAAATTTGTTAATATTGTCCTCTAACGTCTCTACTAAAGGAAAATAGATTTGATGATTGATTACAAATTTCTAGGAAAAAAATCCTTCAATTCCAATTAATCACTATTTAACCTACCAATGCAAAAATTGAACAATGAAGCAAAGCATGATGTAAAATATTAATCTAATTATTTGGTTAAATCTAATGCTTAACCACTATAACCCCACCCATACCCACCTATATATCCCACAGCCCAAAAATAAAAAAAATTGTCATGTTTCTTATTTTCATTCAATAATTATAATAAATCTAAGGTTTTGTTTTTTTTTTTTTTTTTTTTTTTTTTTTTTTTTTGTGGTGAGGAGAAAATAAATTTAGCTATATGTGTAATAAATAAAATAAAATCCTAGTATAGATCAGATTATAACATATATTTTTTTTTAAAAAAAAAAAAAAAAAAAAAATTGCATTACCTCAATTTTTTGGGATCATTTTTAAGGTCAGATGGATGTTTGAAATCAGCATTATTTTCAGAGTCTTGACTTTTAGGGCTTCCACTGAAAGAATAAGGAGAATCAGTTGTAGTTTGTTGAAACAACTTAGACTTAGATTGGTTGTTGCTTGGATCATATTGCAAGATCTGTAATGACCTCTCAAACTTGGCTAATATCTTTTGAGCAATCAATCCGTACGCATCGTTGTCGTCGTTGCTAGAGGATGACCGTGGTTGTTCATTGTTGAGAATCATCAGCAACAGCTGCTTGGTAAGATCTCTCCCTTCAACAAGCTCATTCACTAATTCACCCTTTTCTGAATATTCATTTTTCTCCATTTAGTAGGTTGTGTTTATGTACGTTTCTTGCCCAAAATAGCTTATTATACTTTAATACTAATGAAGTATTAGAACTTTGCTAGAGCAAGAAAGATGATATGGAGTAATAATTAGAAGTAGAAAAAAAAAATTGACATAAATATTACTCGTAAAATTTGGGAACTTACAAGTTTAGAGATTATATGTAATTTCAATTAGAGAGTATTACTACGACCTTGATTTGCAATAATAACTCTGATTGGTCCATCTTTTCTCTTTATATAATATGTAATTTTTATTAGAGAGGAAAACTATAACCTTGATTAGCCAAAAAAAAAAAAAAATCTCCGTTGACCCAATTTTTCCCACGTTAAAATATGTAATTTTTATTTGTTTAAGAGAAAGAGATTATCGGAGGATCTTGATTGGGGACGAAAACTTTACAAAGCCTAGCAAATGCAAGTGGGATAGACTTCAGAAAAATGGGTTTGATACCACCATATTATGAGAATTATAAAATTTTATTACTGCCATTAAAAAAAATTAGATAGACGTGGGCTATTAATTAAGCTAGTTTCTCACTTAGTGGCATAAAAGAGAGACAAAGAAGAGGAAGGTGGTATGGCATGTATTTGAGTAATTTGACTACTGACCAACAGACATTTAAGAGCGTACTTTGATCAATAAAACTTCAAATACTCATTTTGTTTAATTTTAGTTGTCATATTTAGGAATAAAAAAAAAAAAAGGAACGTCTATACTACCTTCATTTCGTAATATATAATTATAGCAATTTGACTTTTACACTATTGATATACTTACTTTGACTACATTTTTACCAAATATATAAATAATATATGCTTCCATATACATAAAATATTTTTGGTTTAGTCTTTATTTATGGTTTCATTATATCAACCTTTTATTTATACTTCTTAATAATGTATACTCCGTATTTATAATTATTACCTTTTATACTTCTTATAAATACATAATTATAATTGCTAATGGTAAAAACTCAAAATTGTGCATTGGTATATATGCTAGTCAAAGTGTTGCGATTATTATGAAACGGAAGAGGTATATAAGAAATGTCCATGTAAATTTATTAAATGCTTCTTATATTTATAAACTTATTATTGATTTGTTAGCTTTAAAAAAGAAGAACTTATTAATTTGTTATATAAACTTTTCTTACTCCCATATAATTTGATTATTTATATACGTATAAACTATTTTTATCCTTACCGAAAAAAATATAAACTATTTTTATTTGATTTGATATAAAAAATTTATTCAAATTTTTTAATAAAAAAATTGATAGGGTGTTTTAAGCATTATTAACATATATTGCTCATGATTGTACATATCTTTTTAAATTTTTTTTATGTCATGAGTAAGATGGTGAATGGTGCCGGTATCAAGGAGCCAAGATGTGGGAGGTGCAACCCTCCTAGTTGCGACAGTGTATACTTGGGGTGTTAGTAGTGATCGGTGATTGAGAGGAGGGATGGTGGGCATGGCTATGGGGGAATACTGTTGAAATGGGGCAGTTGTGCAATAATGTACGTATGACCAAGGATATGACACCATTGACATTTACCTCGATTTGTTCTTTTGTAACTATTTGCAAATTGGCTACGGGTTTAGATCTTTCCCTGCTTAGAAACATGAGAGAATGAAGAATGTTATATTATTCACAAGTAGTCAAGTAGATATGAGTTCATATAATGTAAACATTGATTACAAAGACGGCTAACTATAATAAATTAATAAATAAAATAAAATCCTAACCAAGATAAATTATATACATAGAGGTAGAGTACTAGTTCATCTATTCTATACCTAAATAACAAAACAAAACATGATCTTACCAAAGGGATTATACATAGGTTGTAATTAAGGAGATGATATCAACTATTATAGTATTATGGATATAATATTAAGAAGGATTCTTGGTAATATATATCTTCTATTATACATTGCAACTTAATATTTCATTATATATTGACTGGTGATATTATATCTCATATATAAACAACAAAACACGCAAACATGTAAATTTATTTCTTATATAACTAACATCTCAATTTTCTAAGCTTCTGGAAGGAGTAACTTCGCTAATTAGTCATTTATCTTTCATTTTATTTTTTTAATTTAATGAAACTTTATAATTCCTGCTGAATTTAGGTTGAATTTTTCCAATTAATTTAGGCATGTACTATATCTATTACAATCATTTGTTCGGTGTTTATATTGTAATCAATCACTTAATCTTTACACTTGTAATGAACATAAATGCACTTTAAAACATCACCAGATTATTTTTCTAGGAAGTCTCATCTACAAAATTTTCAATAGAACCCATGTTTGAGTTTTTGAAAGTAACCTTCGCGTTGGTTTCACAGTAACATAATCATTAACCTTGATGGTGTTAGTAGCAGTATGTATTTAGTTCTTCACAATCAAAGAAGCATCTCTCAACTCGATTTGGGTCAATTAATTTAGGTTGTTTAAAATTTATTTAGGTCAATAATTAGTTTAATTTCATGTTGAAGCGAAATTGATTCTGGTCACCTTGTGTATCGAGTCAACTTTTTTCGTTTAGTTTTATTTTCAATTCGGGGTATTATGGGTTGCATACATGAGCATTCAAATAAATGAAACGGTAATATACTGTAAGAACAAAAGGATATTGTGCAAAAAAGAAAATTAAATGATTAAGAATATATTCTTGTATGACTAAGCTAGAACAGTGGGATGGAGTAAATATTACTTGTAAATATTTGGAAACCATACATTAGAATAAATCTAGCTTGACCAAGTTGATAATGTTTTTCCAAATATATTGGCCTATATATAATATCGTGTATCCTTATAAATTAAATACAAGTGTGTAAATCCTAACAATAGGTTAATATTGTCTTCTTCCCATAATTTAGTGTCTATATTCTAACAATAGGTATAATTATTAATGGGTATTTGATATTATTTGAAATGTAAAAGAGTTACGAGCCAACCAGAATAATGTATTTACCCTGATATATACGGTACATATTACTTATACATACAATGATACAAGTGTTTAAATCTTGATAATGGGTTTGTCATCATGAGTTGTTCGAATTGAAATTCCATTACTTACATACGTGATACAAAATTTCAAACATATATACAAAATAATCCCAAAGCATGACCCGTTAAATTATTATAAAGAAATTTACTTCCCCTACATTTTAAAGATAATCACTAGAAGTAGTGCAATGTTTTCACATCTCAATTTCTATTAATCTTCCATCATTTGTTAATTTCAAATCCAAAGGACTAAGTAGAGCACTCAGTCTCGCTCGCTCCTATTAGCAATTGTAGTTGATATATGTGTACAACTAGCCATCATAGGAAGGCTAAAAGTGAAAATATTAAGTTAAATTAAATATTAATTACGCTAATTAATCAACGTGTGATTTTTGTTATAATAATAGGTAGTATTATTATTCCAAAAAAAATAAAAAATAAACAATAGGTAATACTTATTTACGATGTCAAATTATTAAAGTATTATATATGGACCAGCCTTGGTTTGTAGAAGATTCAACAAAATAACCCGGAGTGTATAAGATATTGAGTATATGGATAACTATAGCATACACAAAAATGTTGTAATAGATACATAATGAAATATCTCAAAATTATAAGTAATTTTCTTTTGTAAAGGCAAAGTAGTATCTCTAACTAACAATACAATAGTTGCATATTAACACAGCGTCAATATACATCAAAATTAAGACATATAATAGGTCAACAAATAGCCTTCGACTTCCAATTAATTTTTAATAATCATTATTGTGTTACAACTTACAAGAACTACATACCGAGCAAGAATACATAAATCATTTCTAATCAAATATTGAATTGAAAAATAAGGGGAAAAAAATAAATGTGGGCACATAAACAAAATTGTTAGAAATTAAATCATGAAACTGAAGGAAATAGGTAGACACATATACCAATACTACCGCCATCTAAACCTATTTGTCACGTTACTACTTCAAATTACACAATATAAAGACAATAAAAAACTTCTAGATGGAGGGAGTATCTAGTACGAAGTATCTAATTTTTCTTGAGGCCTTTCATTCACTCAACTAAACCTAGAAAACAAATGCATTCGATCTACTCCATCGCTACGTTACTCAAATTAAAAAGCGTACCTCGGCCTACTAATTGTTGTTTGTCGTCCATGGAAAAATGTATGTGCATAAACAAATACGAAGTTCTATTAATAATAATTTGGGTTTTCAAGATTGAAAACATCATCAAATTCACCTTGGTTATCAAATGAAAGCTCCGATGCAATCGTTGGGGAGTTAGCAGCCGAGGTAGATGATGGATAGACACCATTTTGTTGAATCAAAGCACCTTGTAATGGATGATCAACATCAATATTATTTTGATTGTTATGATCATTGAAGTTGTGGTTCAATAATAGACTTTGAGAAGATTGGTATGTTGTGTATGTACTTGAATTTGTAGGAAAATTTCCTTGACCAACAAAGTTATTATTAGTACCATGATGTAGCAATGGATTAGAGGATGAAGGGAAGGAAAAGGAAGGACATTTATTTTTTAGGTTGATAATATTATTATTATGAGTGGTAATAATAGGTTTGATGTCTTCAACATTATTATTGTCTCTTTTAAAATCCCATATGATTTTTTGTGGTTGTTGTTGAGTATGTGGATGTTGATGAGGAGTGTAGATTAGGGTTTCAATAGGTTCGGATTTGGGTGTAGGATTTTGAAGGTGGGAGGACGAGGAGGAGGAGGAAGCTGCCTGAGAACACGTGTGTTTACCCCGATAAGTGACATCAAAGAAGCTAGGATCATCATCACTTCTTTGCACTTGCTTTGTGGCCAAACACCCCTGGAAAACTCTATGAGTACACCTATAATATGCCCTGCAAATATCAAGATCATATAAATTATTATTGTATTAGATTAATTAATAAACACCTTTAGGTGGCATTTGGTAAGAACATTGGAAACGAAATGGAAAGGAAACATATAAGAGGGGGGAGGAATCATTTTACTCTATAGATTACCTTTTCATTTGTTTGGTTTAACCATGAAAAGGAATCACGTAATTTTAACTTCGTTTCTTTTGTTTGAGGAGGGACAGAGTAAATGTTACTTTAGGTTTTAGAGAGGTAAGAACAATTAAATTGACTAAAACCACATTTGTAAACCCAAACCTTCAATTCTAACTAAACAGTAACAGTAATGGTTTAATTAAATTTGTTTTCAACCAAAAAAAAACACATCATATATGTTCCGTTAATTTGAATCACATATACTATGTTCATTAATGGAATTGAAGTAAAGTATTGACTTGTTTAATTAGAATGCACGTTGAGTAGTTGATACAATAATTAGTATATATTAATCAACGTCTGCAATAATGATAACATATTAATCATGCAAACTTTATTATTATTGTACTTAAAAATGTCATTCAAAAATATATAAGTCATCACTGATAATTCATGGATAGGTATCAATTTATAATCTCTTTAAACAGCTGGAAGCATGCATGATTAGTGACTGGACTACTACAACCAGAGTTTGCTAACTACTGTTTATAATGAGTACGGATTATAAATATTGATATCTGTTATTTGAAGCTTCTGTTATGCTTTAATTTCCTTGATTTATGGACATTCATATGATGATAAGGATAAAATATGCAATAATATAGTATTAAATAAATAATTAAGTAATCTTAATTATTTACTGATTACATTTACTTACCTTGGAAAATTGGCTCCTAGAATGTCCTTTTGTCCATATTTTCTCCAATTATAACCATCTTCAATTGGTCCTTCAAGCCCACTGCTAGTAGAACCTTGCACTCTTTGTGTAATTCGAGGAGAAACCCTTCTGTAATACAAAGTTTATAACATAATTAATTCGATCATCAATTTAATTAAGCACGATAAATAAAATCGATTTGATGATAAAAATGGCACATATTGAGGTAGGGAGCTTCTTTATCACTAAAGTGTAATGTTTTTCAAAACTAAGACGTACAAATGATGAACATAGAAAACAAAAATTAATGTTCTTCATCATGATTCTCCCTATCCATCCACAAAAAGTAAACAACAATAATACAATAACAAACAGAAAGAATCAAATTTAAGAAAAGTTTGTAAATAAAGGTCTCGATATACACAACTTTATCCCTATATAGTCAAGGACTATAGGAAACCACAAAAAGTGAATCTTTCTTTAAACTAGATCTCTGTCGAAAATTATCTAGTTTAATCAGTCAAATTGAATCTTCACATGGTAGTTACATACCTCTTTTTGGAGTCATCTTTGTATTCAGCTGGATCTCTGAACTCTCCGTCAGAATCTAGGCTTTTAGGGCTTCCACTGAAGAAATTAGGGGAGTCATTTGTCGCAGTAGTTGTCAGCTGAAATTGAAACTGGTTCATTGGATCATATTGCAAGATCTGTAATGACCTTTCAAATTTGGCCAATATGTCTTTAGCCATCAATCCATATGCTTTATTGGAAGATGAGTGTGTCTCGTTGCCAAGACCCAACTGAAGTTCCCTAGTAAGATCTCTCCCTTCAACAAGCACATTCACCAAACTATTTGGACTCAAATCATTCACATTGCTCCCCATTCTTTTTCTTTATTTCTTACCAAAAATAAGCCCTATAAAACCAACATATATATGATTCAATCAATATATTTATATACCTCATATATTTTTCTTGCTAGCTAAAACTAAAACACAAAATACTAATTATTGTAAACTTATATATATAGCTTCAAAAATGGAAAGATAAGATCATTAAAAACAAATGAAAAAAAGGGACAACATGAGAGTCAACTACACAAGTTGCAAACTTATACTAGTAAATAAACACAAGTTGAGGATAATGATATGGATGAATCTTTCAATGGCGCCTAGCTAGCAAATGCAAGTTGTGCAATGGCTTTAGCTAGCTCTTCAACAATTGGGGGGGTCGTCGTGCCACCCTCTCGCGAGATCCCGGGATCGAATCTTAATTAAAGAAGCATGCTCATAACGTAAATAGCTAGATCGATCAAGAGAATGATAAAGAGAGAAAGAGCAAAGAGTGTGCAGTGTTACTCACCTTTGAATAATTAGCTAGCTAGCTAGTTAAGAAGACCAAGTATTTGAGAATATATGGCTTGTTCTACGGTCAAATGTGGCTCGTTTACATTTCTTCTGTGTGATTGTACGCGGTCTTGACTATTAACGTAAGATAAGGTCAAGAAAAGAGAAGAAAATGAAGGCAGCCAGCCAAATTTATGTGGACAATTATTAATATAACCATAGTTAATTAGTATTGTGCTTCTCAGATGATACAAATTATATAAATCGGCGACAAATTTTATATATCCGCGTTTGTTACTCCTAAGTTTTAGTTAGAAATTAAAAGAAAAGGAGAAATATTTATAGTAGCTAGATTGAATTTTTTTATTTAAGCTACCTCGAATTTGGTAATCTTGATTAACTATATGTACTAATTTTTTTTTTAAAAAAGACAAAGAAACTATATATACTAACTAATCATAGTATTATCATTAGTTACTAGTTCAAAAACTTATTAGTATAATTAGATTGTAAAGTGGTGTCGTCAGATGATGTCACGATGACATGGTCTAATCCCGCATTGACATGTGCCCTGATCTAATCTATTGGAGCTAGATGGCACCAAACATCAAAATTCATGTTACGGAGTAGTATTATACTATAGAGAGTTTAATTTGTATAGCTACTTAGTCATGTGAATTGCTTAAAATCTTTTATGATTGAATTTTTCATACGAAATTAGTCACTAGCATATATATTATAATTGACATAAATTTTTCACTAATTATATATTAATTTTGACTATGGTTTGTAAATCTTTTATGTTTGAATTTTTCATACAAAATTAGTCAAAAAAAAAAAAATTAGGTGATATTGTACAAAATGACAACAATAGATGATGGTATTTTTCAAAATTTCTTAAAAATAATAAAGGTGCGTGGGAATAAGTAGAAGGGTTGAATAAAAAGAGTATATGACATCAGCATGAAAAGCTATGCTTACGTCGAAAATAAATAGGTCATCCACTCTGGTCAGACCATCCACGCACTAAGCTCAATCCCAGCCTCAATATATGGGATATGTTCCTATTTTTTTAAAACCTTAATTCATTGGGAATTATAACATCTTTTAACTTTGATCCATCTCCTAATTATAGTAATGTAATTACATTGTTTTTTTTTTTTTTGTTTACTTAGTTTGGTGTGCAGTGTGCACATTCAGCACATTTAGGCCGAAGATTCCGCACCATTTTTCCTTCCTAGATCTCCATTTCCTCGCTTGTTGGGACACTCTATTCATACTTCTTATCCACACTCTCCGGTACGGATAGAGACATTGCTAGAGGGGTGCCACAACCGTGCTCGCTATATCCGAGCTAGTTCTTATGGTGTACAACCCCCTTAAAAAACATTCCTGTCTAATAAAGTTTTTCCAAACAATACAAGTGTCCCACATTAATAAAAGATGAGAGAGTTAGAAATATTATAAAGCTAACATGCTACTCAGCTACTCCTTTTATAATCATATAATTTTGGAATGAAATCTCTTTGGAGATGTAAAATGGATCCTTTCTCATAATTGTGGGTATGGAGTGCAACTAGGCACATAGCTGCTATTTGTTTGGGATGCATATAGGAGCTGAGGACTAATTGGTAAATTCACTTAATTTTTGTGATTTTTTATTGTTACAGTGCTAATTTTTAATGTATTATTATACTTATAGTGGTATTTTTAATATACTATTATACATGTATTTTATACTACTAGAGTATAACTTGTTTTAGTAGTACTATTTAGGTCTTGTTTAGTTCAACTTGTTTTTACTTATTTCAGAAAAAATAAGTTCAGATCAGATCAGATCAGAAAAAATATCAGAACATTGTTTTATGTGCGGTTTTTTATCGCTAAATATTCTTAATTTCGTAATGAAAAAAATTGTGAAAATTACATATTAATAAACTACACATTATTACGAATCTAACAAGATCTCACTTGATATATTTTTTCCTTATAGATTATCGTACACTTCAGGTCAAAGTTTGGTCAAATCAGACAATCAGATCAGATCAGACCAGACCAGATCAGATCAGACCAGACCAGATTAGTAAAAATAAGGTGAATCAAACAAGGCCTATAGCCATTACCTTAGCAAAAATTTATGTAAATTACTAAGGTAATTTAGAAGTTAGAACATGATGCCAGGAAAAACTTTAAAATAAAAATAAGTAGAAAAAAATGTTGGACAAAGGGATTGAACTGACCAAAGAGAAAACTAGTAAGCCCTTTAACCATTAAACCAACTCTTTTTCTTACTCTTTATGCTGCATATAATTCTTTTTAAGTAAAAAATTTTTTTTGAAGTGGGGGACAGCTGTCCCCCCTTGTATCCACCTAGCTCCGCCAGTGGTACATTACAGTAATAGTAATAGCAGTAGTACTAGATTGAAAATCTACAGTGAGTATCTATCTCCCTATTGTTAATTGCATTTTATTTCTTGGGAGAAAGTACAGCCAACGCATTTGTTATTGCTGACTAATTAAGTAATGTAAATTACATTTAATTAATCATTGTTGCAGTAAAATGATAATATTAATTAAATCAAGTACTTGTCTCTACCACTATATTTTATCAATTTTCGTGCATGCCCTACTCTAAATTAAACTTACTTAATTTCTTTATTAAAGAGACAATGACCTCTAACTATATAATCTAGGAAGCTCAACCTACTAGGGAAACGTACACATACAGGAATATACTGTATAGAATCAATTTATCATGCTTTTTTTTAGACTAGCTAGATTTGATGTGCTTCTAATATGTACGCATAGAAGTAGAGCAAAACGATCTCAGTCGAGCATTTAGAATCATACATATAGTAAAATGATTAAGAACTAAGAAACAATGTGAGCCTTAATGGATGCTCAAAATCTCACTCGTGTCAATGTCATTATTAGCATTTTTCGTAATTTTATGTTATTCTCAAAAGAGACAAGTTCAAATAAGCAGGAAAAAAGAATACCTAATTTTGATTCTATAATATAAAGTATGATGTGCATGCAGTGTATGAATATACTTGTATAAGAAATCCTAAAATTGGTATTTTTGTAATCGAATTGACATCAAAAAAGATAGTAAGTTAAGATGTCCGGCCAAGTGCCAACTAGATATACCTAGGTCGCATGGTCAATTTCATAAAACTAACCTAGATTAACTTAGATTAGTTGGATAATTAATTTGAGAAAATTCTACTTCTATTTCCACGCCCAATAGAATAATAGATCGAGGAATAATCATCTGTTGACTAGAACTGAAAGAAGCTGTCATCTGCATTTAATAATAAGCCAAGTTGTATCATTTTGTCAATCTTAATTTAAATAAATGCGATGTACGAGTATTATTAGCCAACCCTAAATACGACAATGAGCCAAATTGATGATTTGCTTAATTACTCTCCAAGTCTCATTAGCTCGGAATTAAAGAGGCAGACCTTGAGTATATAGTCTATAATTCTATATACCAATTCAAGTTTTCAAAATATATCACCTTGTGAGAGGTTCTGGACAGATACGGTTGTTCACTTAAAAAATTCAAAATTGTTGAGCTAATGAACAAACCCACATTTGAGTAAAAGTTTTGTTCCACGTCAAGAAAATATGAACAATAAGAGTGAATGTACTGAACTACCAATATGTATCCTACATTGAAGAAAAAAATGAAATTGTATCCACTTTCATGGTGGGTATGTCCTAGGCTCATTTAACAAAAAATATGTATATATAGTCAGTCTATTGCATTTTGCATTTCATATGAATTTCATCTATGAAATAGAAAGTAGTTTGGTCTGGTCAGTCTAAGCACTATTGACAAGGGAAAGGAACCGATATACTCTTTTTACTTAACAATTGCAACAATTGGATTTTTATATACACTATCATAGTATCATGTGATAATCCGTTGTGATTTTTACATAAGGAAAAATAAAGCCAAATATTAGCTTATAGATGATTGAATATATATACATGACTAAACTAATTCATTAGGAACAAATCTCAAATTTGTTTCAATAATCAACTAACAAACGAAGTGCAAAGTGATGACGATTTGCTTGCTGTTGCTAAACAAGCTTGATTGCTTGGATTTAGAGCTTTGAAGTTTGATTGAAGATCCACTTTCTACGTGGCCCAAAAAAAATGCGGCCCAACGTCCAAGAGACCGATCTTTTTGGGCCCAAAAGATCTTCTACTAGGCCCTAAATTGGTTGGGCAATGGACCCTTTTTTTTGTTTTGCCATTTCACTCCGTAAAACCCTTTGGATGATCAAAAGGACCTATTTTATACTCCTGTAAAAACTACCCTGTACTCCATAAATTTTTATTATTTTTTTTATTTTTGGAAACCATTGTACTTCACAATTTAAATTCAATAAAAAATACAGATAAAATAAATTTAACAAAAGTAAATAAATTTAGTAAGAAAATCAGTATCACCATACTACCATACAACATATACACGGAGTAATACTACTTCATAGTGAAATTAATGAAATAAGTTTAATCAGTCTAAATAATTTTAGTTCAATAAATATTTTATGAAGAGAACATACTAAGATTAAAAATATACTTCGTAATACTTTGTAAACTATAAGCTAAGTCTCGCTTATAGCTTTTTGTTTGGGTTTAAATATGTTTTTGTATAAAAGACAGTGACACTTGTTAATTATTCGTGGATAATTATAAACTTATGGTTATTGTGGATATAATCGTAGTTTTTTAATGGAAAAAACTCCAATTATAAAGTTGCTACAAAAAATAAAAGAAGGGTCAAAAAATATCTCATGGCCATAATGTAGCAACGTAAGGTCCTTGAAGCCACCCAAATACAAATAATTTGAGTCAATTCCAAACCATATGCACGTGGCAAATACATCATCCATTAAAATTATATTTTAGCTGCCGTGGCACATCTTTGTTCCATGCTGGCTGCCTATCGTTCTCGTAAATTAATTAATCAATTTTTTAAATTGTCAATCAAATAAAGTAAATTACTACTTTCATTTATTAGAAATCCAACTTTCATATAGAAATGTTCATATGTATTAAACTATTTTCGGCCCTTTTTCATTAATTTTTTCTTTAGTTTTGCAATTTAGTTTTCAATAAATCTATACGAGTAGTGTAGATATTTGTCCGTCTCCCTATGATAGAGTCGTTAGTTTTTATTTTTTTTGTTTGTTTTTGTTTAGGGTTTTTGTTTGTGTGTTAGGGTTTATTAAAAAGTTAATCATCTTTTGCCCTATTATCAGTTCGTTGGTTAAGAGTTGTCTGGGATCACAACGGTTGTCAAATTTTCAAAGTCGTTCAAGTGAATCAGATGACAATCATTCTTACAGCTACAACAAACCGTTAGATCGTCTCTCCGAAAATGCTTTATATTCAAGCAATGTGTGTGAGAGATGTACCACAGTGCAAGATCTATTCAACGATCGTAACTTTGATGAATGAAACCCTTATTTGATTCAATTTTATGTATTTGTTGATTTAGATTTCATTTGTACATGTCGTATGGCTTTTGATTAATGAATTGATTTGTTTCAAAAAAAAAAAAAATAGATATATTCATATGTAAAATTATGTTTACTCGTATGAAGTATAATAATTATACTCAATTTTCATTAATTTGAATATGCTAAACTGGCCTAAATTTTCTTTAGTAATTTATCTGGCATGCAACGAATGTTCATCATGCATTATGTTACCCTAGTTTTACGAGTATGTTTAAAAACAACTAATGATATGATTTATAAAATTAACATGTTAGATTTAACAATTATGTGGTTAACCTATACAAAATAGGTTTGATACACAAACAAGCACGAAGTACTTCATATATAAGTTTGTAATATTCAAAGTTTATTAGATAAAATTTATTAGATAAATTTATTTATTTAAAAAAGGTTAATTAAAATCAAATGCATCAAAACAAACTTTTATAACCTAAGACAAAACAAAATCTTATACATTTTTTATCCACAAACTATTTTAGACAAATAAGTTGAAATAAGATAATTTTAGACAAAATAAGTTGAATTAAACATATTTTAAGGTCAACTTATTAAGCGACATCATCAACCCGAATCCAAAAATTAAGGTAATTTTCTCAACTCTAGCTACATTAATTCTAAATCAATTTTTTAACACATCCGTAACAAATCATCTAAAAAAAAATATCGAGGAAGATGGTTACATAAAACTGCTTCCACGTCACTAAAAAAATCCAGTAAAAGTAGAAATGTAGAATTCTCTGCCAAAATTTTACTCGTTTTTTTGTTTCTTCTCTCTCCTCTAAGCTTGTGGTTGCCATAATTTTCCCATAAATTCATTTTCTATTTTCTGGGTTCTTTATTTTCAAAGCAAATTCTTTTAATTTTTAGTACTGTACCAATAGTCAAGTTATTTTCTTCATTTTACTACTGCCCATTTTCTTTGATCTAACAAAAACAACGCATTTTTGCATCTGGTTTTGCGCCATAATCTCAAATTTCGAAGCTTTTTGGTGTGTTTTCCAATTGGGGTAAGTTTTCTGTTCTTTTTTTTTTAAAAAAAATTTGTTTTGAAAATAATAGTAGTACTTGCTTAAATTTAAGATTCTTTATTTTTGTGTAATTGTGTTAAGCTAGAAATTGAGGTAAAAATCATTATCGTTGATCATATTAGATATTATGTGTTTTTTTTTTTTAAATAGAGAGTTTATATGAATATATTGAAGTGAAATTGTGCATAAGATTGAAGGAGTGATGGCATGGTTCAGCTGAATTATTGCTGTTGTAATTATTGACGGCGTGTGATCATTCTCATAATTCGGTAAAGATGCCGAATTTATATGGCTGGAGTGGGACTTATTTTTATCCAATTTGATATATATTTGTTTGTTTATCATTTTGTTGTAGATGTAGTATAACTTTAAATCGATAATATTATTGTTCTTAAAAAAAAAGGTGTAGGAGGGGATTGATCCCACTTTGGTAAAACTGGTACATGTGCATATATGATTTTAGCATTCCTTAAATGAGGGTGCCTAAGGTCTAGGTGTGAACCAATGGATTGCATATAGAAGAGATTATCGAGGTTGCTCGATGAGGGAGCAATACAAGTTTATTTACTCGGAAATTTTCGTGAAGTTGATATTTGAGATGTGATGAAAGACGAACTCATGTAGTGTTGTATACATTCATATGAATGGGAATCAAGGATATTGTTTAGACTATTTTCAGTTGGATCCTCCATCTTTGATCGAATTTATCATTTTATTATGTGAATTATTCTCATATAGGATTGTTCAACTAGCACAAGAGGTTTCCTAGAGTTCTTCCTACCAAGGAAGTTAAGAGAGTATGTATGAAAGTGTGTCATTTTAAAAAGGAAAATCTATTTACTTAATACAAGTAAAACAATAAAGAAAATGTGGGATGAACTTTAAGGAATGATTTGAAACTAGTAGTGTAAAAAACTTTTAAGGAACATAGAGAGTATTAGGAAGTGCTTAAGTAATTTTAAAGGAAATAGATCATCCACATGAATCGTCTAAAGACTCTACACATTGCAAGAGGCCTAAAAAAGTAAGATGAGAATTATGTAAAAAGATGTGAGGGAGTGCAAGTCTTTTCTATATTTTAGTTGCTATTTGGTGCCTTGGTGGATTATCTTCCATATTGGTCATGTGTTTTGAACTATTTTACTCTCCATTCTTCATTTCACCTCAAGTATGACACTTTGACATGGATATGGTCATATGGGAACTCCTGTTTGGACCTTAAACATGCAATTTATTCATAAATTGCTGAGTTGGCACTTGGGCATGTATTAATACTGATCCTAGTGACCGAGTTTGAATAACATGTGTTTGAAAAGACTTGTCTAATTTAATGGGAAAATAATTACTACAAGTCTTAAGAGCCAATGGCAAGAACTTATTTTGGTAATCTAGAAATATCTTTTAATTTATGGTCTCATATTCTAGCTATTGCTCATAATCCATAACTTGCAGGATTTCTTCTGCAGTAAACATCTACTGAATAGGAAGCTGATATGGGAGTTGTGACTGTTTCAGTCTCAGCTTCTCGAGCATCTTTAGGATTAAGCAGAAGATCAACAGCTCATCAATCTAGTTCTAACGGACCGTTAATTCTGGGGTTCAAAGTAGACAAAAACAAAAAGACAGCCTTAGTTGCAGTGAGTGAGCCTAGCCGTTTACATGCAGAGACGAAGAAAGAGAATCAAAAGAGATTAAGATCAGTCACGAAGCCTGTGAAAAGAGTTCGTGCTGCTAGCATAGCTGAAGCTTCTCCGTACGCCGCTGAATTAGATCTTAATGAAGCTGCAGCTAAGCTTGAAAGCATTTTTAAGCTGAGTCCTGCAACAGATGCATCAGACGCAGAAAACATTGATCAAGTGGTAAAAGAAAGACGAGGAAGGAGAAAAAAGAGCACTGACGATGAGAAACAGGTGAAAGGAACTGACAGTAGTGTGGTGAGGAGTAAGAACAGCAAAGCAAAACGATTGAGCCTTGCGAAGAGAATTGAAATGAAGCAAAACAAAGAAAGTAAGGAAGAGAAGGCGGTTCTTTTAGCTAAAAAGAAGAATGTGATTAAGAATGAAGATGAGAAGATTGATGAGCTTGTAAGAGAATATTCTGCCTCAACTGATTTGGCCAGCTTGGATTGGAAGAAGATGAAGATACCGCCAGTTCTTCCTTCTTCTGAACACTTTTGGTTGTTTAAGTTGATGGAACCAATGAAGGTAGTAAAATCTTTTCCTCCTGACATTCTTTCCAAAGTGGCACTGTGAAGTGCTGAAGGGATTATATATTTTATATTTATAGCAGGTTTCGGATGGAAGTGTTGGGCCTCTTGGCGTCTCCTTCTGTTGTCTCCTTTCCTGCTTAGATGATACTTGCATGCACTTTTATCAATAATGGATATATTTTACTCCATGAATGTAGGCACTTAATCAAACGAAGGAGAACCTGAGGACAGAACTGGGAAGAGATCCAACTGACAATGAATTAGGAGAGGCAACAAATATGACTGTAGTACAAGTAAGAAGACACATGGAGGTTGGTCATGCTGCAAGAAACAAGTTGATTAAGGTGAATCTCATGTTTGTTTTATGATTTTGAAATGTTTTGAATCGTTTCCAGAAAACATTAGCTCATAAGTTGTTGCTTACTTGCTTCTGCGGTTCTATTTAAAGTTCAAACCTGTTCTTATGTGCTTATAAGATGCTTAAGACCTGCCTTTCATTCTTGTTTTTGACATTTCACAATATAAAGTGAGATCACATAATGTTTCTACCAAATCCTCTTTGACATATTTTTTAGGATAAATCAATGAACAAAAATGAAGTTGAATTTTGTTAAGTGGACCCTTTTAATTCTTTACAACAAATTTTAAAGCATGGATATGTCCAATGCAGCACACAGAAGTGTTCTTTTGAAAAAATTCCATGGTGCCTGTTCTTTTGAAAAAATTCGAAACCTGCCTGGTAATGAGAGTTCTTGATGATAATGCAAGCAAGGTGTATTTGATGCTGCGAGTAATTAAGAAAATTTTATCAACTGTTTAATTTATGATTATGCAGCACAACCTGAGACTAGTTTTGTTTGTAATGAACAAATATTTCCAAGACTTCACAAATGGACCAAATTTTCAAGACCTGTGTCAGGCAGGAGTGAAGGGTTTGATTACTGCTATTGATCGCTTTGAACCAAGGAGAAAATTTCGGCTGTCTACTTACGCTCTGTTTTGGATAAGGCATGCCATCATTCGTTCAATGACTGTTTCAAGCTTTACTCGTGTCCCCTTTGGTCTTGAATCGGTATGTTCATATTTTCTTATAATCGCTACTAAATTTATCCACTTGCCTTAGTATTGTTCTCAGTAACCTATGTGCTAAACCATGATGCATCTCCATCACTCCAAGTATGGATTTCTGTTCTTTATCTCTTAATAACAATAACTTTACCTCTTCTCTGTTTTTCATTTGATAACTGTTGGATTAAATATCCAAACCACATACTCCAAAAAATTGTCATATCATTTCCAAAGCATATGCACTGAAAATTTTGTTTATTAATTTCCAAACCAATTCATCAGGTTCGACAACTTCCACAACTTCCCTTGGAAATATTTAATGATTGACTGCTGCAGGTCAGGGTGGAAATTCAAAAGGCCAAATTAGAGTTGATGTTTAAGCTCAAAAGAATGCCTACAGAGGAAGAAATAATGGAGAGGGTAGGAATCTCCCCAGAACGATATAAAGAAGTGATGAGAGCTTCGAATTCCATCTCTTCCCTGCATGCTAGGCATCAAGTCACACAAGAGGAGTTCATCAAGGGGATTATTGATGAAGATGGTGTTGGGAGCGACAAGCAGAGGCAACCAGCCCTTCTTAGACTTGCAATCGATGATGTGGTAAGCATTGTCTTTCATCCACATTCCATAGGACTTAATATATTTCGTCAATATATTATTGTTGAGGACTATCTAGATTGAGGGCTTGTTACCTGAATTTTATTAGGAAGTCTTACACCTCGATATTACATGGCAACATTTTATATTACCGTTCCAACTTTTTTACACTCCATTTTATAATTGATCGTGACCACAAATGACATGATGGTTGTGGACCAAGTTTTTAGAAATTGTACGTAATTTGTGTTATTCCTTGACAGCTTGACTCTTTAAAGCCCAAAGAGAGTTTGGTCATCCGGCAAAGGTATGGTCTTGATGGCAAAGGAGATAGAACACTGGGAGAAATCGCAGGAAACCTTAGCATTTCAAGAGAAATGGTCAGGAAGCACGAAATGAAGGCACTAATGAAGCTTAAGCATCCAGCTCGAGTGGATTATCTTCGGCGTCACATATCCTGAATCAAATTGGCTTGAGATGCTGTCGTCATGGTACATATATATGATCTGTCCATTCACACCCTTCCATCTCGTCTACTGAGATACTACTCAAATTCTTGTATCATAGTGCTATTCACATAAAACATACTAGTAGAAATATGGTATACCCTAATGTTATATAGGCTAGGATTGGATGTTGCATATATATTCCCTTCCTTCAAAAGTAAATATTACCTGTAATCTTTTTTTTTTTACCCAGATTTATATCTTCTTTTGTAGTTTTGTTTTAAGTTGACAGATGACTGTCCTTCACCCCCATACTATATGGAAATATGATATTAATAATGATTACATCAAACATTATTTTTCGGCTTATTAGTTTTTAGCTTTTGGTACATGAAGTATTTCATTTTTGCTTAAATTGTAGAGTATGTGATCTTTAGTTGTCTGAGTAAAAGATTTATTTGAAGAAATCATGAAATTATTCGAGCATTGCCATTCGAAACCACCAAGTCTGTCATCAATTACAGATTTCCAGCTGATAGCGCAACAGAATCTGACTGCATAAAACCTTCTTGTTTCGAAATTCATCATGGGAATCTCTCATTGTCCAAAACTGCTTAATTTCTTCAGCTGTTCTTCCTGAAATCTCCCAGCAATCAAATCCCACTTGACAGTTCGTTTACAACTTTGCATAAGTGGTCAGGAGTGTTCTGGTCATAAAGTCTATATTTAGTTATTTAAAGTAATAATTAGCTCATTAAGCATAGTTTCTTAAGAAAAAAAATTCTGCAACAAAGGACTTTACTTATTGTAGGGAATTTTTCAAACTCAACCTTTTGAGCCCCACTGTGATTATGCTTTTAGGCATAGCGGCGCTCTAAAGGAAGGAAGCTAGAGATAGAAGAGTCGCCAACAAGTTTTAAGAACTTGTAAACCGTCACGGGTGTGAAGGTTACACCCCGTTCACGATCGCTAACTCCATATTGGTCCGGAACCATGACTGGGTACTCGGGGATGATGATATGAATCCAACCTAAAAAAGATTGAACCCGCGCTAAATCGGCCTCTACTTAATTCTTATTACATTTATGTTCGCTTTTTGATCAGCATTAGAGGTGGGCATGGGCCGTGCTGGCCCGCGCGCGGCACGGACCCAGCACGAGATTGACCCGGCCGCCAGCGGCCCGGCACGGCTCGGTGACCGAGGAGTGGGCCGTGTCGTGAACACGATATCAAGAATTCGACACGAGCACGACACGAACCCGCTGACGGCACGATAGTTTGGCCTGCCAGCGCGGCATGCCAGGCACGGCTATAAAATAACATAAATAATAATAAGGAACTGTAATAATAATAAGAATAAGAATAATAAAAAGAACAATAATAATATAATAATAAAAAAAAAACATAAACATAAATTAATAAAATTATTTAAATAGTATATCCCAATATGATACCAAAAATCAAAATCAACATCCTAACATGATACTAGGAATTAAAATAATATTCTAAGCATGATTTATATATCAAAAGAATAATTAAGTATTCGAATTACTTACTTTGATGCCTCGTATTTCTTTCTATCAAAACAATACACACGTTAGTAAATTCAAGAAAGATTAAATCAAATAAATAAATCAAATATGAATTGAAATATAGATTTGGAAATTAAACCCTCAGAACTATCAACCTTTTATGTCAAGGTCGAAGGCAAGGGCAAGGAGTATTCAAATCTCGCAAAGAAAGTATGGTGTTTGATTGGGGAAAGTATCAAGAATGTGTTTAGGCTAGGCTAAGAATATGAAGAACCAAGAGAGAACGAATGATTAAGAATATTATAAAGGGTATTGATGATGATTGTTGGTGATTAAACTTGTTGATGATTGAAAATGGGGTAAAATGACCTCTATTTATAAGGAAAAAAGAGGGTCGAAGGATTAAAAAAGAGTCGGACGGCGCGTCGGAGTCCATCACAATGCGTCGAGTCCGTCGCGGCGCGTCGGGTCCGTCGCGGCGCGTCGGGACCATCGCGGTGCGATGGTTCTGTCGTTTTACGATGGTTTTCTAAAGATAAGAATTTGCATAGAATCCGATTTCCAATGGAATTGGGTTAACCAAATATATGTACGTATTCTATTTTGATCAGCATTAGGATTATCAATAAAGAGATGTTTTATCCAATATCAAATTCTTTAATCTTTATCTTTAGAAAACAAGATAAATTAGAACTTTCTAGAGGACTCTAGAAGCTCGTAATAAATCCTAATTCGTTTAGGATTGGGATTAAGGTATTTGGACCCTCCACATGATCATTGGGTCGTAGGTAAGGTGGACCTAAGTTCGATTTGGGCTCGGTTTAGTATTATGGCCAGAACTTATTCGTTTTAAGTCGGATTTGGGCTTATAATATATCATTGAAAAACTCTTTTCAAGCCCCATCCAACTAAACAATAATTGGACCAAGAATATGGACCAAAATAATCTGATTTGGACGTTTTTATAAGTTGGACACGAAATGAATGATTTTCAGGACACGAAATGAATGATTTTGGGTTTAAAGACTTGAAATGAATGATTTTGGATTAAAAACATTTTAGGAAAGGTTAGGGATAAGGTTAAGGCTTTAGGAAATTTCACGACTCTTCAACTCTTTACCGAATTCGTAAATCAAAGACTTGAAAGGTACTCATCACTAGGTTTGGTTTTTGGGAAGACACAATCAGGTGTCTACACTTACCTTTCTCCAATTAACCTATGCATTCCGTAAATGAGATCCTCTTCATGTCCATTCATTATTATGGTTTCTCCTTCAATTTGTGCAAAATAAGACAAATATTTTAAAACATCTCGATAAACCTCATCAACTAAGTTTATTAACATTGATAAAGTAACCATATAGTACGGAAGAAAGCATGACATTAGTAGGTTATTATGAGGAAAAAAAAATGCTGATTTTTACCTTGATGAAACCTTGAGCTAGAGGTTTTTTCCACCTTTTTCCATGGATTTAAAAAAAAAAAAAAAAAAAAAAAAAAAAAAAAAAAAAAGAATGAAGAGGAGAAATGGAAGAAATAGAAATGCAAATAGCAATACAAGGAATTAGCTGCAAGAGAATATGTAAAAACTACCAACTGATGGTTAGTCTGACTTTTGGACTTGCAGTTGAAAAATGCTGTTTAATTTTCTCTACTTCTCTCCCTATTTCTTAAGTTTATTCATTTTTATTCTTTTTTTTTAATAACTTATTCTTCTTTTAATTGGGTGCGTAATAATTAAACTATGATAGTAGGCTTGTAAAAGTTGGGCAAACATGGCATAATTATTTGATTTTACATGAAATAAGCATCTTACTATCTAGAATTGTGTCGAATTTTTGAAAAGATTTAAAGAATCTAACACGCTTGGAGTAAAATGAGATTTATTAGATATTTAAATTTTATCCACGTGTGAAAAAAAAAATTACTATATATATACAATTATAAACGGCAAAGTTAAAACTGTCTATGGCAAAACATGAAAACTACTTAAATTTCTAAAATATTCGAAATTCATAAAGGCAATCATAAGTTCCCGAGATCCAAATTTTCGAATCTATGATCCTTTTTTCCTAAACAACCCAACTTTCAGTTAATTCGGATTTATATCAATTTTGGGCAGTATTTTTGGATTTTGGTCCTGGTATCACTCTCAGATTGTGTGGTTACATATTCACGAAATAGAACTTCTATAGACATTTTAGCAAGGCTTTAACATGTTGCTTGGTAGGTAGCAAAGGATGATATATGTATGACTTGCAACTGTTGTGAGAGAAAAAAGATGATGAAGATGATTGGGTAGGAGATAGATAGGAAGCGGACTTACAAGTAATAAGGTTATGAAATAAAGTAATGTTAACAAATTAGAAGATAGGCACCCGCCTCTAACGAACTTTCTCTGTTGGCGAAAGTAAGTATACAAGTTAGTTCCTACGCACTGTATATCTTTACAAAAAAAAATAAGTAATCCGCATCAGGTAGCACTAAGCTCCATGTCAAAGGGCAAAGCTCCCAAAGACAATTGGCTAGCTAATAATCCACTTGCTACATTAACAGAATATAAAATTTTGTAGATAAATTGCTTTTGGCGCGCACTGTAATCTGCATTGCAACACAACAGAAAAAAGCCTGAATTTCTTGGCTTGTTTTGAGCTCCAAAATTTTAAAAAATAAGGAATAAAGACCCAAAATATTGTACCAAATTCCATTTACATTAAGATTGTGTTAATTATAGCCACTAATTTGGAGTATATATGCACTTTGTCCCACAAAGGAACAATAACAAGATTGAGGGAAAATAGAGATCAGATTTAAAAGAAAGTGGACACAGATATACAGAAAGATACAACAGAGTAAACTATCAGTCTGGTTTCCATTCACCTGGAAATGGTGGGAGTTCACCAATCCACTCATCGTAATAATGTACGTTTTCTCAATTGACAAACTCAAGATAAGGATAGAGTACGTACTTTAACACCAAATGAAGTCTCTCGGAGATGAATCAAATTCCTCAAACTCTGAGCTTTACAGTTGAATCACACACGCACACAAACATAATTGAAATGTGGCTTATAATGTTAGACACGAAGCTTTTACTTGCTGTTGCAGCAATCTACATACACCACTATCACGTTGGAATCCATTGGAGTAGAAATAGGGACTCCTCATACACCATGGGACAGAGGGAACTTATTCTGTGCAACAATCTTCATAACCTAGTCATTCAAATGCATCACTGTGTACTATCATTGTTGATTAGGACATCTAAATCAAATAAGTCGAAAACATTCTGGAATACACGAAAGAAAGTACGAAATAATAGTGCAGTTCCAATGATGCAACACATCATGACCATAATCTGTAACCTTTACAAAGATTGTGACGATTCCAGTCTCCAAGATTCTAGATCAACAGAAGTAGATTCTCTATGCATAAACAATAATACATGAGATAGACAATGATACAGCACAAAAGATAAAAGCCACAAGCAAATTCTCTAAGAATATATGATTTGCTCAACTAAATGGGTCTTAAGGGGAACTAATTGGTTGAAGAATAGGGTTCTCTTTGCACAGCCTCACATTACTTAATATGTTAAGGCTAATGACTTACATAATTTACTCTGACAGAACGTCCTACATTGCAGTTTCTTCCTACTTGTTTACCTCTGCTGTCAAGTCAGATTGATTGCCTCTGTCAAACTACAATTTGCGGAACTTTTAGCAGTCTATCAGACTAAGAATACTCTTCCATCTAATATCAGTTACTTGACTTACTATACTTGTCATCTCAGCATATCCTAAATCAGTTGTCTAATTATGCCCAGCTTTAACTTAGTTTACTTCCATCAAAGATTTAAAAGAACACAATAACCAATAAGATCTTAATCTAAAGGATAAGTATGAGATTCTTTCTACATTAAATCTTAGGCGCACAAATTTTGTCGTCCACAAATTTATGTAGGTCAAGGGACTTCGCGCTTCAATGAACCATAAGCAAGAGAAAGCAAGAAAAGGGATTTGGTCCAAGCCATTCGTAATGGTGCTAAAAGTGTTTGTGACTCACTGGATGGAACCAGGAAATGAAGTATGAGAATAAATTAACATTTTATCAGGATGTTGATAGCCACACTAAGAAATATTTAACAGAACTATGCTGAGGATTTAATTAATCTTATCACCACATTATGCTTTCTGATAGTAGAGGTTTGATTGGTATTAGAAGGGGAAAAAAAAGACAGCTCATGGACATGTTGACATGCATAACAATCGTCATTGATTGGCTTTTCTCCTTAGCTAACTATGCTTTCTATATAATATAATATCCCAACATCAATAATCTGTATGTAAGCAACATCCCTATGCAATCCAAGACTGATCGAAGGCTATGAGGCTATTTCATTAGACAACGCTTTCTTTGTAGGCATAGTTCGATGACTTCTACCTACACGATTCTTAATAGGCTTAGTTTGATGACTTCTACCTACACGATTCTTGATAGGCTTAGTTTGAGGCTATACTTATAATGATTAATTAGACAACACTTTCTTTATAGGCTTAGTTTGATGACATCTACCTACAGGAATCTTAAGCACAAAGGTAATAAGGTGGATATCCAATGCACTAATAGGAGCAGTGCTCTAAGTAGCAGCAAAGAAAAACCTACATCCCGAAAGTTACATGTAAGACCCCTTGAGTTGTGAGGATATGGGAATCAAATTGCATTTACATGGCCGATGGATGATGAAGGCTACCAATAAAGCTAACCCCGATTGCCATTGATGCTGCTTTCCACGATGATACAGATTATTTTCTCTATCTAAACCTAAATTGCTCAAACCAATTTGGTTGCTTCAAGTTTGCATAAATGACAAAATTCCACTTATACTTTCTTGCAAGGCTCGTGAAATTATTGCATTTTCTGTTTCCATCTTTAAAGTGAGCACCTTCAAAACTAATAGCATAATGGCAGATTAAGTGCTAATTATGCCTAAAAAATAGTAGAAAACGGTAGGAAAATCAATTTTAATAACAGTTAAAATCAGTCAAAACGGAACAAATCAATTAAAATGGTCAGCAGTCAAGGCTGTAATTATGGATTATTAAGGCAATATTCAGTAATTAAACCTTGTTCAAAAACCGTATAAAAAATTAAGTTTGTTTAATAAACCCAACCCGACCCAACCCAACTTGGTGCATGTTGGGTTGGCTTGGTGGGTAAGTCTTCCCTCTCCACAAAATGTGGGTAGCCCTTGGGCCACACCCAAGTATACCACACTCTACATTATAAAGGAGGAAAAACTTTCATTTCCCACCAATGTGGGACTTTGTGTTTTTCACAAAATTCACACCCAAAACACACTTTGTTCCAACAATTTTTAACTGCTTTTTCTTTAAAATCCACTACGGATTGTTAATAGTTTAATTTTTACACTGACAGTTTATTTCCAAATAGTTATGAGAAGACCACCTAGTAGGAAAAAGGAAAGTTTCTAGAATAGGAAATTCAATAAGTGAACAACATTATTAGCCATATAAATTTAACACGGAATTAGAGCACAAACAGTTCACCTCATGTTGTTCCACCATCAAAACTATTTTGCCTAGTACAATAATACAAAAGTTATATGATCAGAATAAGTTAAAAGGAAAATTATGCTCCTAATATTTTTATATCGTATGCCTTTTGTCCTATCTTTGGCTCTATATATATGCATCTATCAGGGGCTGCCAAACATACCATGCTGCAGTGCTGCACTAACAATAAATATTTGTGAAGTATCATTATCACACAGCCTTCTCCCTCTCAAGACTAGGATTGTTAGTGTGATAATATGGGGGATAAACTACGGATAGCTGTTGGAATATTGGGTACATCCCTACACTCTAACCATGTTAACTAGATGAGTAACTCAAAAGGTTTACCATATATCTTATCTTGTGCAGGAAATTTGGCTTCTGCATTACTTTACGCATCACCCATGTACTGTGAACCTCCACCCAATTGTATCATCGACTTATATTTTTTGTCTTCTTTTTCTCCATGATCAGAAGATATCAACTTGCCATATAACTTCAAATTTCTATGTTTTCCCAGATTAACATTTTCAACGGTCATAAAGAAGAAGAGCACTCAAGGGTTTTCATATGTCCCGTATAGTGTTGCTCTACTCAACGCTCTCATTTACACTTGGTACAGCTTACCTATTGTAAGCAAAGGATGGGAAAATTTCTCCCTCATCACCGTCAATGGCCTAGGTTTCCTACTGGAATCCTCCTATGTCCTCGTCTATCTTTTCTTCTCTTCACCGAAGGGAAAGGTCAGTCCATACAAACATCCTTGGAATATTTTGATACTTCTAGGAGTCAGAAACCTTTTTTTTTTCTTTTTCACACAGTTTGGGAAATAAATGAATAATGTTTATCATTTAAGCAACATATTAATTAATATAAAAAAAGTCGGTCCAGGCTTGCATGAAGATTATGAAATATTTTCCATGACATGATGCAGGTAAAAGTTGCAGCAGTGACACTGACCTTTCTTGCACTATTCGTAGCCACAGCATTAATCTCTGCCTTTCTGTTGCACGATCATCATAAAAGGAAAGTATTTGTTGGAAGTACAGGGTTGATAACTTCAACAGCACTGTATGGTGCCCCTCTTATCGCTGTGGTGAGTCTTCAAAGCTCATCATACTGTCTTGAATTAAAAAACAATGAGTCCGGTTTTCCAAATCTAACAGAAATGCTAATTGGCTAAAGCACTATATGAATGCACAGAAGCAAATTATCATGTAACATGAAATCTATCATGTTTCGACATACACTTCTCAACAAATAACAATTCATTGGACCCTTTGACAAGGAATTAACATCTTACCTGGATATACTGCAGAAGCAAGTGATAACAACCAAAAGCGTGGAATTCATGCCATTTAGTCTGTCACTCTTCACTCTGCTTGCGAGTTGCTTCTGGGGAGCTTATGGACTACTGAGTCACGATCTCTTTATCATGGTCTGTGAAAGCCCAGTAATCTTCACTTTCCATAAAATCCTTTTACATTTAACATAGCTTCGTAAACTGCTTTGTGATTTTTCTAATTCGAATCTTAACCACTTGGCAGTCACCTAATTTAGTTGGAATTCTCTTTGGCATCCTGCAACTGGTGGTTTATTGGAAATATAAAGGAAGAGGAATAGAGGAAGACACAAACAAATGGGACATAGAGAAGAACAAAGAGAAGCCCAAACAAGTGCAACAACTTGTAACTGAAGACGAGACAAAAAGCAAGAATTGAATTGTGCATACAGATTTATATTTACACATGTAATCTATGTATGCCACACTGCGAATATAGGTCGCAATTGCTTAATATGGTAACAAACAACTAATGGAAGAAATCTTTGTTCCTAGATAAGAAACTCCAAACAAAAACAAGAAATTTGAAATTGAGTGCTTTTGTACTTGTGATAGGTATCAAAGTAGTCATATCTAGTACTATATTCCCGTAGAAGAAAATAGGTACACCCATGGGCGACTACCTTACTGCCTTGCTAATCTTGACATCGCTGTAGATGAACAAACTAACTTGAGTGTTATTCTAGAGTAGAGTCATTCTAGACTGTCTTCCTGTAAACATGAATAACAGGAAACTTATTTAGCATCCCTTCTTTATGAGTAGCACATCAGATTATCAGACGCAACTAACTGATAAAATATTCCACTTAATAAGCAAGATGAACAACAGAGGAAATGGAGCTATAAAAATTCTATTAGCAATTGTTATAAAAATGCAGGTATATAATTAGCTAACCTTCATATGCAAGTTTAAGTTTCAGGGTAGTAGACAGTTCGTTGCTCATGGCTACCAACTAACAAGTCTATGAATCTATAATTAAAATAAAATTTTGGCGGAATCTTGCAGCCTTGCAGGACCACCTTTGCTAATGCCAACAACAGATTAACAAAGAAAGAAACTTTAGTGCTTATTTTGGTACAAAAGATATTGTACAAGGTTTTTTCGATGGCACAAGACTATGATGAGATAGTTCTATATTAAAATTCTAAGAATTAAAGATATTTGACCTTCCCTAATACATTATCTGATATTGATAGGTAAATGATTGAACCAGTTAGGAATGAATAAAGTCAGAATGGCCAATAGCATCGAATTTTAAGGCTTGCACCCGGGTTAACAGTCAACACAGATTCTATCAACATTTCAAGCATTAAACAAAACAACATCTAGTCCTGTTATTTGCAAATAGGTTCAGTTTCATGACATTGAAGAACAGCTATATAATCACCAATATCAAATTATCAATAACTGTAAAAGTACCATAAAATCCATAATCAATCGAATGCCATAGAAGCACACGCAATTGATCACAAACCCATAGCATGAACACTATATTGTCTAATCAAAGTTTCATAAAATCAATTGGGAACTTAGAATATGACATTAAATCAAGAAACAACTTACATATAGTTCATTTGGCCACACAAACTCCGACAATAACATACTTCCTATACGTGCACCTATTTTGACTTTTAAATTTGCCAAGGAAACAACTTTGACCATTAAGAAAGAATTAATAATAGTTGATATTTTGAAAATATGCATTGAAATTAACCCAAAAAATAATTAAAATAATGATCAAAGTTGTATATGAACAGCATTTAAAAGTCAAAATGATGCATATATTAAGAAACGGGGGAGGTGGGATTAACTCGTTGCAATGTACTTGGTACGAGATCAAAGCAAACAAAATTTAGAAATTAATTTGTATACCTCATCTTGGGACTGGTGTATCCAGTAAGCAGTGTTTTGCAGGTGACTAAAGCTTGTTTAGGCATTTCGTCGAACAGTTGGGGTGCAATCGCCGACATTGAAAGAAAACTTCGCTACTAAGGTAGATTCACTTCGGTTCAATTTTTGGTAGTTTTTTTTTTTTTTTGTTTGGTTGGTAATAGAGCTGGTTAATGGGTAGGGTAGTCCAATGATAATAGCATCAGGGCCAAGTTTAAAGGGTTTTTAATGAACAGTGCTTATAACGGATAGGGCCCTTATTGGGTAGGGTCAATATAGGGTCAAAATGTTTTTCCAATTTAATAGACAAACATAATAGATAATGTAAAAATAATTACATAGATAAATTTGTATTCATATATAATTAATAATGGCTTTGTTCAATATTTATTTTAATTGATATTTTGTTGGCCCACCCATTATCGACCCGCTATTGATCCGCGACTCGCATAGACCCGATCTGCTATTGACCCTATAAAATATGACCGTCTTTGACCCAACCCACAATTACTAGGTCTAGTTGGTAAGGAGAAGGGCCCTACCGGACCGGAACCTCTCACAGGCCCTCCCGGTCCGAGTTAGCGGGCTTTAACTTTGAAAGTGAGGGGATGGGTAAGGGAATTCCCACCCCAAAGTGACTCTAGAGGAGTTTGATCCCACAATTATGAACTTGTGAGATACAAACTTTACCACTAGACCAAGTTATACTTGGTAAAAATTTAAAAAAGTTAAAAATATTGTTGATAGAAAGACTTGAACCTGCGTTGCAATTGACAACATAAGCATACCGCACCATTGTAACAACTACACAGATCGGTTCAATTTTTGGTAGGGGGTTATCAACATTTCGAAGCAAAATGAAATGTAAGGTTCACGAGGATTATGAAGTGAGAATGCAAGGAAAACTATACTCCCTCTGTGTTTTCCAATAATTAAAGATATTATAATGGTCAAAATTTTGCATCAATGTGTTTTTCGATAGTTAAAGATATTATAATGGTCAAAATGTTGTATCTATAGATGTGGTCAGAGACCACTTAAATAAAAACTGAAAAAGTAAAATGTGGATATGTACGATAGTACGAAGTATTCTGAATGTTTTAAAACGCGTTTAAGAAACTATGAAAAGTCAGTGAGACAAATGAATAGGAACAGAAAGAGTATGTTATTTAATATAATGAGATTAATGTTCTTAACTATGCTATTTGTACATTTCTTTAGATAGATAAGACGAACTACTTGGACCAAAAACTCTCACAGGTTAATTCAATCGAGTTTACAGGTTAGCACTTTACGATCAAGGAGAAGAATAAAAAGTGTCCCTAATAAGGATTAAACCCCAAGGCTCAATCCTTATTACTAGGCAGCCGAATTGATGTACACCTCGGTCAGTAATGGAGGCGTCATTTAACAATTCCTTAAATAAACCACCTCCTCGTGCGCATTAAAAGCTTTGAGCTAATTTTAAAAAGAAAAATACAAAGTGTAAAATTAATAAAACGTGTCAAACCAATGTAAATCTTACACTTAGCTTGTATTGGTATACATATAAGCACCCTACTTCCATGCATGAAGACACGTATCACTTCAACTTCATGAATTTAGCTTCTCACCATCACTATTATATCATTATTTATTCTCTCTTATCATCATCATATAAACTTTATGTCTTATGATAATCTTTTCTTCATAAAGTTATCATATCAAACCATCCAAAATTTAAAAAAAATAAAATAAAAATGGTGAAACTAGCAAGTGCAAGAGAGAGCAGGCTATATGGGCCAAGACTAGCAAGAAATCGATCAGAATACATGAATGCTGGGCTATACTTGTTTGGTACAATCGTGTTATTAATGGGCTTTATAGCCCAATTCTCTAAGGAGCCCAAATCTGGCCTTCTCCTACTATTGATCGGTTATTTTCTTATCACCGCCGTTAATGTTCATGATCTGGTGGCCCACCTTGCCGGAATCGATTTCCGGTTGCCGTTGATGGAGTTTGATATTCAGCTTGCTCTTGTTGAGTTTGCTGTTCCTGTTGTTCAGATTTTTGGCTCACTTTTGTCTTTATTAGGCATCCTTTTCCTACTCATTCTGGTATGTTTTTTTTTAAACTTATTTTGTTACACTTGATACTCGTGTCGTATACGAGTATATACCCCCGTTACCTAACTATTGCAACTTGCCAACGTGCTAAAATTTGATACCCTTAATGATATATGCAATTCTTAAGGATGCAAATAAGCATGTAATATTATTATTAAATTTAGGAATATTACTATTGATATTTTGAAAGTGTTTACTAAGATGAACCTAACCAGAGTATGTTTTATTTTCCAACATGTAAAATAGACTGTATTAATTAATATGTTAAATGCATGGTCAAATGGGAGTGTGAAAAATAGTTCAAAAGTTTAAATTTTGCAATATTCATAGAACCGTGAAATATATCTTATATTTAATCAATTTTGTTCTTACTTTTAATTTACATAGCTAAATAGCTAATGCCATTAGGAAATATCTTGTGTCTTCCCATTTTGATGGTTTGCTTAAATTGAAATATATTATAAGTAATTTATTAAACTTGGCATCGGTTCTTCCGCCGCAATGACAAGATATTTGATTTATTTATTTGATAGAGAGAGGAGATCACAAAGAGGATATTTTTTGATTTATTTATTTAATTAATAGAGAGAGGAGATCACAAAGAGCAATAATATAGACGGGATTCAATTTCGCATAGTTTTGACTCCACAAAAGATTTATTGATAGTGGATATAGATGCAGCTAAGGCAATGTGGGTAAATTCTCTTCTACTAAATAACACGAGCACAAGACTACAAGAGCACCTTGACCACTAATTAACCCAGTGAAGATTTAGTAAGTAAGAAGCAAAGTGGAGATCTTTTTATGTATGTTATCTGTAGTATTCTAATTAGGATTTCTTACAACACTAATTACCTGCAGGAAGAGAAGGGTGTTTATTACAGCAGTTTAGAAAAGCATGCCTTGAATATGCTGATTGCCGGGCCAGTTTTATGGCTTATTGGTTCGATACACAATTCATGTCAAATCTACGAAAGAGCTGATGGCCATATTCAAATTTTGCAAGAGAGTGTCAACATTCCCTTTTTATTGGCAAGCTTATTGTTTGTGGTTGGTGCAATTCTCAATAGCCGCGAGCAATCAAGATGGATTTACCATGGCCTCATGTTACTTGTAAGTCATTTTTCCCCGAATAGTGCTCTGATTTCCCTGTCCTTTATCTTGCGAGCTAACTCTATGGTTGTTACGACCCAAATCATCAACAAGCTCCCCAAGTCTTATATTAGTTGAGGATGTTTTGATGTACTACTGATCATATAAACTACAACAGGGCTCTTCATTCTTAAATTGATGTCATGAAACCTAATAATTTGTCTGTATGTTTTTCGCTGATTAAATTATTGTACATACATTATAAATTTATGACTTCAACTAATGACATAATGTTAAAATCATGCAGGGTAAATCATGGGTATGGTTGGGCATATTTGGGAGCTTACTATTGTTCATAGGAGGATTAATGAATGTGGTGAAGGTGTTTAAGATGCAGCAAATGAATGGACTACGTTTGGAGAAGCTACGAGGAGGGGCTCAAGAAGGGTTAATTCGAGTGAGAGAAGGTCGAGTTCCTCTAATGAATGAGGAAAATCTTTCTTCTCATAGATTACAATCAGGGGCTGAGCCAAAAGGGCCTAATCCGGCAACCCCTTACAAAGATGTTCTTGTTGGTAACACTTGAATTGAAGGAGCTAGTAATATATAGCGGATGGAGCAATGTATTATGTATATGACTTTCTCCATATTGATGAACTATATATTGATGATTGTGAAATCATTTCTCGACCTATTTGAGTAACAAGTTTGTTGCTAGAACTAGTTTTAGTATGAAATGTATGCCAAAATCACCCATCGATCGGTGCAATTAATGTTTTAATTCACTATAATATCTTAACACCTTGAGAACGTTTGTTAGCTTTTGTCAATTATTTATGCCAAATTTTTTTAAGCCTCCGATTATAAGTAGGTGTGTAATAAATAAATTTTTCCGATTTCCAAAAATTAAAATAAGTGAAAATAACCCTTTTTTAAAATACTTAACTAAATAAGCACTTGACCAAGTTTGAAATAAAACACTTTAAAATATGTTTGGCTTTAGTGGTAATAAAAATCTCACCCTAAGCTCCCAGATACCACTTTGTAACACCCTAGAAATTACTTTCCGTTAAAATACCTGTTTTTCCCTTTTAAAAATATGAAATAGGAAAATCTAAGACATTACCGCCACCGTGAAAACGGCTAAGGCAAATATCAAAGACACACACAGCGGAAGACCATCTTTAAAAAACATTTAAAACAAGTCTACTTTAAAGTCAAACCAAACGAAAATAAAAACCAAACAAAGTCAAACGAAGTCAACCTACAACTTGGAACCAATGTAGGCCCTTTAAACCAAACAATTACCGAAAACCTTTGCGTTAGTCTCATGAGCATAATAAAATAAATAATATTCAAAGCAAATAAAACTCATCATATTCCTATGAGAACTAAGCATGATTCGCTCTTCACTTATGCCCTTCATGAAAAATGCTTCACCTTAAATGGGTCGTCGTTGGGCCAAGGTAAAGACAATGTCAAACAAACATACAAACACACAATCAGCAATGCTAGTACATAAGCGTAATAAAACACACTAACATGCTTTCATCCAATCATCACACAACTTACCGTGTTGCATCTGTTTACAAGCATACAAAACATTCAACACCTAACTAGACAAATACCAATGTTCATTTACTTTTGATTACACATCGAACGGGTTTCCAACCAAATCTCTGCCTCAAATATATTGAGGTAAAGTACACCGGGAGCTAACCGGTTAGGCAAATGTCACATAAAGTGACTGAACGTCCTGCGCATAAGATAAATAAAGAGGAAAATACAGCGTCCTGTACTCCCAGTAGAAGTCATGGTTAAATATAAAATCTCATAACTCCCTCAATATGTTCAAAACTTAAGGTATACACGTTCTAAGAATTTTGGTGATATTTACTTGTGCATCCATAATTATCAACTTAATTATGAATCTGCAAAAAATCAAGAAAGAAATCCGAATGAAAATATGATAATATACACAAATTCACTATGTCCAAAGTAGTATTTTGAGTAAGGTCAAACCTCAATATATGAAAGTGTCAATAATTTTTTACCAAACGGTTAACACCTAAGGGGGAATTACTCTATAGTCTATATAACATTATCATAGTAGTAAGACATAGTAGATTATTTGTTATAATTTTGTAGCTAACCTCTGTTATCTCAAGAAAGAAATAGAGGCAATAGGCTAAGAACAATACTAGATGAAAAAATCAGTTAGAATTGATAGTTTGGTAGGTATCAGTTTAGTGAAATTTTTTAGTTATGTTATATGTACTGATCATTAAGTGTTCCATGTGATTAATGCACTTACAATGGATGAATTTCTGTTCATTTTGAGTTGATGAATTCTTTCAGCTTTCAGTACTTGCTTTAGTGTTTTCTTTCTGTTAGATCTTTATATTTTGCTCATTTAGATTTTGTTTGCTCATTTTAATTCTATTTGCTCATTTTAATTTTGTTTGCTCATGAAATACAAAAACCCTAAATTGGAAACACTAAACTCTAAAAATTCAGCAAAAATTAGAATGTTAAATTCGAATAACCAAAATTAAGGGCTATCAATTTGCAAAATTTCAGAATATAAAAATCGAAAATTAAAAAATCAAATTAGTAAATTATGACAAAAATACTATTTTGGGACAAATTAAAATCAAATTAAGAGAAATTCGAACAAGATTATTTGAATTTATCAAAATTCGAACAAGTTGATTTGAATTTATCAAAATTCGAACAAGATGATTTGAAATTATCAAAATTACAAAAATCAAAACAAGAAGATTGGGAATTCAATTGAAATTACCAAAATTAAAATCAAATTAAGAGAAATCTAAAAAGTATTAACTGAAATTATGTAGTAGTGAACAAGAGGAGAGAGAAATTGTCGATCTTCAGTTGTCTCCATTGAAATCTCACCTTCAATTCAAGTTTTGTAGAGAGAGAAAGAGGAGTATACAAATTATACGTTATTGGAGTTGATGTATTTATTTTTAAGATTACATTATTGCCATTACTAGTTGAACAATCTCAGTAGTTGGATCTTGTATGATCTAATGGTTATAATTAGTTCTCATATATAATAGTGTTCTCACATAGACACTTTTTCTCACTGAATCTCTCCCCTATATATTTATATATATATTTCGAATTTTTTAATTAAACATAAAAATTGTACGGAGTATTTCCTATTTATTTTACTCCTTACGGCGCATAATACATGAGACGTTGGACTTTTTTTTCACTATTCATGCATTAGGTTTGACCATAATTTTTGACTAACCTAATAAAAATATATTTTATCATAAGATATGTTGTTAGATAGGTTTTAATATAAAGTTTCATAATGTAATTTTTAAAATAATTTTCATTAATATTTAATTTTATAAAATTAAAGTCAAAGTAGTGCATTGACATGTGTGTAATGTTTGACTATGTCATGAATTATGGGATAGAGGGAGTAAGGCCCCGTTCACTTCACCTTATTTTTGCTGAACTGAAATGATTTTTACTGAATTGAAATTATTTTTGCTGAATTGAAATTAATTTAACTGAACTGAAATTTTTTTGCTAAACTGAAATTATTTTTACTGATTTGCTGTTATATTTCTTCTTTAAAGTTACTGAATTTTACTGAACTGAAATTATTTTTACTGGACTGAAATTATTTTTACTGAATATTATTTTTGAAGGTGAAGTGAACCGGGCCTAATAGGCCTGAAAATAATCAACATTCGACCATTCGTTGCTTCCAATAGGAATTCTATCAGCCCCTTACGTGGAACTGTGGAAGTATAAAAGCGTTAGATAATAGCGTTTTTTCATAAATTCAGATAAAGATTTTTACTACTAACCAAATACTAAAACCTTTAAAAAAAAATGTTATACATAGTCCTTAAGACTACATATAACCATTAAAAACACTCTAGAAAATTGTTTAAATTTAGAAAATCATGACAAAAACACACTAATTATATTGATCTACGCGTGTTTTTGTCATGAATTCCTAATTTTATACTACCTCCGTTAATTATTATGTGCAACAAAGGGGTATTATTTGTGAGATATAAAATAAGTCTTTGTTGCACATAATAATTAACGGAGGTAGTACAATTTTTAAAAGTGTTTTTTAGCATTACCCTTAAAAAAAAAAAAAAAAAAAAAAAAAAAAAAACAATAAATTAATTAATTAATTAAATAAAATAAAATAAACCAAGATTTGACAAGTTTCACCGGAGAAGCTTTTTCTATGTTCGCTCATCAATTTCGAGGTACATCTTCTCTCTTTATAATTTCTTGGGTTTTGATTATACTTTAATTAGAAATTACTGATATACTGTTTAATTTACGCCCAATTGCATCACCAATGTCGTTGTAGAACCCTAGTTTATCAATTTTATCGGAAATATTTAGGATGCTTGTTTTTCAATTCAACTTAATCTTTAGGGTTTTTGATCATTAATCAATTAGGGTTTAACTCAATTGTTTGTTTAGAAAGTGATTTTGATTAGAATTTCATAGACGAACTTGCTCTAATTGACATTGTTCCCACTGTTTGAGCAGGATGTATTGTATGAAAGTTGCTGCAGCATTTTATATGTGGAGTTCTGTTATGATATTACTGGGGTTTCTTGCTCAATTTACGTCGTACTCGAAAGATGGGCATACGGTTATTATGTTTGGTTATGCCTTGTTGATGGTGGTGTGTTTATGGTTGCTCAAAATCAATGCCAAGGCTCCATGTTACAAGGAACTTCGCGTTTACGAGTGGGCTGCTTTTGTGTGTGTGGTTTTTGGCTCAATTCCTTCCTGTCTGGGCACAATCAACATCGAGGTATCCAGTAGTAATTTTGTTTTCGGGTTTTCGAATCGTGTCATTCGATTGTTAAGAGTTCGTTTGGTATGGTTGTGCTTTTCTTTTTTGGTTTTTTGTTTTTCAAAATTATACTTCACGTGTTATATGTCATATAATTAGTCACAAATTGGTTAAACTTATTAAAATCACCATAATTTACAAAATTGACAACAGAAAAGTTGAAAAACAGGCCCTTAGTTGCTGGTTTACAATATGTATAAGAAACAAGATAAGGTCTGTTATTAATAAAGTCCGTTATTGATAAGGTTTGTCTATAATCTTTATGCAGGGACCTAATAGATTTGTTTGGGTCGGGGTTGGGGCCGGTGGGAGCCTGGTGATGTTCGTCGGAGGTGCGGTGCTTTTGGCCAAAGAAATCCGGATCGAGCAGCTTGAAGGGAAGATACTCCCGGTGAATGAAGGCGAGCTGTAGTAGTTTTTTAATTGGTTTTCTTATAGAGTTTTAACATTCTGATTGCATTTTTTTCGGGTTATTATAGCGTATAAAGGTACTGTAACTGAATTTTTTTCTATCATGGTTTGTAAATAGGTAATACAGTAGCAAGTTACTCGTAGGTATTACGGCATTTATATGTTGAGGCCGTTGGTGAATTTCTAGTGATATGATAAATTTACTAAAAGACAAGCATTTAAGTGCTAAAATTGCACTTATCACTCACACAATGAAAATTCTCTAATTATTAATGGGGTAATTTTAAGAAAATCATTTTAGTCATACTACGGAGTACTGGCCAGTAAATCAATCTCATGAATGTCATGATAATGGATTTTAAAGTAGATCATGATAATGATTTTTGGTAGTGTATGTTCTAATCAAAATGGAATGCAGCCAATATATTAACAGGCCAAAAATTTGGAGTAAACCAGACATATTTGGACTAATCTAATACGAAGTACTTCGTATATACTTTACTAGGTTCATGCTTCTTTTGTTTAAATTTTAAGGACTTGTTTGGTTGCACAAAGAAAATAAGAGAAGTGAAAAATCATGGGAATTTGAAAATGAAAGAGTTGTTTAGTTGACAATAAAAAGTGTAAATGAGCGAATTGCAAATTTATGAGAATTGTGACTTCCCACATAACATGGGAAGTTAATTACCCAACCCCCCCTTGGTAAGTCAAAATTCTCATGATTTGCATCTTCCTTCATGCAACCCAAACAATTTTATGCATTTCCTAGGAATTTGATGTAGGTATTAAATTTTCATGAAATACAAATTCCTATGGGAAGTAAATTCCCATAACAACCAAACGACACCTAAATTGTTTAAGATCAGTTTAAAGTAAAAGCTTGCACATTTGGATTTAAGCTTAAGCTCGGTCAAGTTGAAGAAATACGAAGTAGCAGAGTTTAGGGGAGATTGAATAGCGTCTAATTTAGTACCCACACACCTTTTGTACAAACCAATCTAAAACCTAGACCAGATCAACTAGTTTGGACAAGGTTTAGATCTTTGTATAATTTTATTCCTAGATGGTGCTATCGTTGGTAGCTTCAATGGAGGAAGCAAATTGGACACCATTATTAACGTTAGCAAACGGAGTTATGATATGACCTATGTTGTTGGTGATTAAGCAGCTGACAAAACACAAGTATGAGTTAGCTGTTATGACTTAGCACTAGATTGACAAAATATGTTGATCATAAAGATCAACTAGGGCGAGCTTTGATTGCCTTAAGTTGAATTTTAAAATTGATTGAAAAAATGAAAAGCTCAAAAAAGAATTTCCATGATATATTAAAAAATAATTCATAACTCAACAAAGTTCCTTGAAAAACAATCCTTATGGCTTATGCATTGTGAAGCAACAAAAGTACGAGGAAAAAACATTTCATTCAAAATAGTTTTTTATTTTTTTATATTTTTTTGAGAAAAAGGAACGAGATAAATCAACTCAGATCAAACCCTGTCGAGGTCCAAGGACTATGAGGAAAAAAGCTCATACACTTGCATTCGGATTTGTTAATAATATCCTATCTTACCACTAATTCTTTTGCCATGCGTTTGAATTAGTTAATACTATAGTATTCTCATCTTACCACTAAATGAGCCATCGTGCTATGTTAACATAATAAATTAAGATAACACATTACCCTTTCAAGAAAATTTAAAATATTCACAGGACACTTTACTTAACACATTATAGAATTGTAATAGATTTTATGCATAGCACATTATACCTTCAACTCTTCAAGTAATGGTGTGGTGCTTTACATAAGATCTAATTACAATAATCTTGGGTTAGTGGTAAGTTGTTAACACACCGTTTATACGAGTATTTTAGGGATTGAAAAAACACATTATTCAATAACCATCCTATTATGAAGTGTGAAGAAATTTTCTTTATCTATTACTGTAAATTATACAACACTAATCTTTTTTTATTTTATTTTTTTATGGAGTAATTTTATTGGAAAAGGTTGGCTTAAAATAAGCCAACCTTTGTCCGGTTAGCTTAAAATAAGTCAACCTTTTAATTAACTCAAAATAAGTCAAGCTTTACTATAAGACTAATTTTATTAAGCCAATTGACTTTGTTACCTACAACAACAAATAAAATGCGGACGTGGATATAACCGTTGTAGGTTTTCTGATTTTTCCTTCTTTTTTTTTAGTATTTATCTCTTTCCCCTTTATATTCCCCCTCCCCTGCTTCTTATTGTTTTGCGATTAATTCCCAAAAAAATCTCCATCCCCTGCTCCTTATTGTTCTTCGATTAATTCTAAAAAATCCCCCAAAATTACAACCCTTCTCTTCTCACATCCTTCTATTGTAATCTAATCTCAATTTTAGGATAATGCGGCAACATTCATCTGGATCAAGTTCATCTTCAAACTCTAGGGGAGTTGCAGACCCTGTAATTAAATGCAATTGTGGGAGGAATGTTGTGCCAAGGACAGTGAAGAAGGGGGTAAATGTGGGAAGGAAGTTTTATGGCTGCCCATTTTGGCTCGTAAGTATTTCAACTTATTTGTTGTGTTCTGTTTAGGGTTAATGTTGGTTGCTTATGAATTTGTTGTTGGTGTTGTAGGATACTCAGTGTGCAATGTTTAGGTGGATCTCAGACATAAACGATGGTGAAGATGTTTAATATCAGATACTCGAGAGAGACACAACCATTGCTGAATTGGAGCATGAAAAAAAAAATGTTGGAAGAGAAGATAAAGAAATTACAAGTGAAAAAGGAAAATTTAGAGGAATATCTGCAAGAATTTAAGACTGAACTTGGCCAAATTAGGATAGAATTATTGAGGTGCTCAAGGAATGAGAAGAACTTTTCAATGGCACTTCTATTTTCTTGAATTTTCTTTGCGTTTCTTCTTTTCTATTTAAAGTAGATAGTAGTATGTCTGTTGTGTAACAAGAATGTGCAAGTGCCATTGACAGTTATGTTATATGCTTTTCTGCCTTATGGTATTAAATAAAGAGTTGGATTTTGTTGAAATATATTATCATATTCTGCAAATTTGTCAATGCTTATTACAATAAGCATGATTGAATACTTTACTTGTTCAAAAGTTTAGCCATAGCAGCAGTACAGGCAACATAACATTGATGTAAATTACAAAAGTTTAGCCATAGCAGCAATACAGACAACATAACATGATAGTCATTCCAAAATGCTAACATAGAGCTTTGTTCATCAAATAAGATGCAAGGTGAAATACATTACAACCAGATTCACTAATTCATAACTTGAGCACTAGATTTTCTTTGCTATTGAGTGGGTTGATGCAAATTCGAAGTTTGACTTGATTGTGTACCATGCATCTGTGGTTCAGTCACCCTTCTTGCCCTCTTGTTACTCTTAGATGGCTGCATAAACAGGAAAAAAAAATATTGCAAAGCAAACTTAAGTCCAAATGAAATTATAGAGTACTCTTAAAAATCTACACTTACATTTGTTACAACACTGCCATCTGTTGCAAAGTATACTCCAACACCTGCAGGCACTTTTTCTTTACTTCTTCCCCCTCCTATAGCACCTCTCCCACCCCTGGTTGAACTCCCTATTCCACCCCTACCACCTCTTGATCCTTCACCTGTTGTAATCTTTCTTCCTCCTCTTCCTAACTGAGTAGGGTTTGCAATAGAAGTGTGGTGCTGATGTGTGGGAGGAGCAACTGATGATGCAGTTTGTGTGGCAGGGGTAGGTGTTATGATAGATGCAGTTCCAACAGAATGTGTTGGTTTGCCCCTGGGCCTTTTAGGCTGTGGTTCCTTAACAACAGGTGAGTCCTTATTTGGGCATCTTCTTTTACTATGGTCTTTCACCATACAAATGGAACAAGTCATTTCCATACCCACCATGCTTGGTGTTCCAGGTTTTTTAGGAAGTTCATATGGGCCCTTAATCCTATTCTTCCTTGGCCTACCTGGCCCTATTTTTATAGGTGGGGGTCCAAGTTGCACAAAACTCTGGCCACTGCCTCTCCTCACAAGGTGTAATAGAGCCTGCATATGCCTTCAAATACACCTCTCTTTTGTAGCAATCACTTACAAATGATTCAGCATCTCTGTTAGAGAAAAAAATGCAAGAAATAGCATGACAACAAGGGATTCCTAACATATCTCACTTTCTACATGTACAACTCCTTGCCTCCAAATTCACAATCAACTAATCGAAGTAGTACTTAACATTAAAAAGATGATCTGAAGAGGGTAAAACTTCACATTATGCTGCCTTAACCTTCTCTTTTTCTAACCTAGCCTAAACTCTAGAACATAGGCTAGAAGTTGAGTTTTCCGTTGCTTGACTTTTTACAACCAATCGCCGCATTAAAGCTACCCTTATATCCTCTAGCATATGTATGAGATGCTTAGTCCTAGCATTAACTATGTAAGGCGTCAAATGTTTCTGCCATGTTGTTGGTAATGGCATTAGTTCTGATTGAACTATCTAGGAAAGCCCTACAAAAAAGGTTAGGATTGTACCCTTTAAATGCAATAGTTGCATCTGCATTAATCTCAGCTAGCTCATCTAATGCTTCATTGTAGTCTGTAAGACTATAAGATTTGGCTATCTTCCAAAAAAGCAGCTTCATCTCATCACCCCTAAAGCTCTTGTGCCAATGAATGAAGGTGCCTAGCACAATGTCGATGTTCTGCTTTTGGTAAAACCTTTGCAACATCAGTTAGAATAGCCTTCACACGGGTTTCAAAACAACACACAATAGCATATCAAAACAACACACAATATAATCAAGTCATGTTAACACTTGTATAAGAAACTTTTAATATAGTTAAGGTTTGAAACAATAATGTAAGGCAACAAAACAATACCTGATGTTCATCACTAATGATGGCAATTCCAGTTCCATCTTCAAGTCCTAAACATTGCTGTAAGTTGGTGAAGAACCATTCCCAGGAAAGAATATTCTCAGCTTTTATAGCAGCCCAAGCTACTAGATACATCTGGTCATTGGCATCTCGACTTACTGCAGATAGAATTTGACCACCAAGAAAGGTTTTGATGAAGCAAGCATCCACAAAAATCACCTTTCTACATCCCTCTTTCCAACCCTATGCCAACCTTTCATAGCAAGTGAACAATCTCTGAAAACAGGAGGATGGTCTGGTTTGTTCACAACAGTCACCAAATCTAACTTAGTCCTAGGACTAGCAGCCTTCAAAGCCTCTAAATACGTTCCTAACTTCTTGTAGTGATCCTTCATTGACCCATGAAGCATTCCGTGGGCATAATATTTCACTTTGTATGCAAATGCTTTTCCCACAACTACCTTGTATGCTCTCCTAACTGTCTCTTGTATTTCTTTGGCTAGCCAGTGAGGCCTTGATTTGAATACCTCTAACAATTGTTTTGCTACCCATGTGGATTTAAGTTGCCTATTTTTCTTCATGTTTCTATGGCAACTGTGTTTCTCATCCACCCTTTTCACTATATATGTTGCTAATCTTGAATGCTAGGCAGAGTACAAATAGAAGGAACACCCCTAAACACACCTTACCTCTAGTTGTTGCCTCCTATTATTGTTACTGATCACAATGCTTACATCTCTACCTTGCATAATAGCATATTTAGCAACAACATCTTTAAAGTCTCCCCTGGTTGCAAATCTTTGCCCAACTCTCCACCTGAAATTACTGAAATCACTATTAGGATTCACAAGAACCCCCCTCCTTTTCCTGCCCTCACCAGCACCATCTTCACCATTGTCAGGTGTGTGAATTTCCTCATCACCACTATCATATTCACTAACATAACCAGATGCACCAGTTACATTCTCAGTAGGCACTTCTTCTGCAGCTTCTTTAACCTCACATGCATATTTGACAGCCTGATTAGCAATCTCCTTTAACATATTATTGTAATTTCTCACTCTTTCCCTAGTTGTCTTATATTCTTCGTCGCTTGTCTCTGATTCAGTAGCTTCACCCTCATCCTCAAATAACTCATCTTGTTCACTATTCAACTCTAGATCTAGCTCCAAATCATCATCAAACTCACCATCAACATTATAGTCTTTTTTCTAATTAATCATCATCATCATATTCTAGTTGGTAAAGACTATCATCGTCATCACTTTCACTGAACCCTACAAGCTGTTGTATTGTCAAAGGACTTTCTGGTCTGCAGTCTTCCCACTCATACTCCTCAAGTGCAGATCTGTTTTGGTTAGAAGTAGGCTGGGAGATGTGTTTAGGGTTTTGTTGTGTTGTGTGTTCTTTTGCATGACTTTACTGGACAGGATGAGTCAAAATAGATGAGGTGGCAACATCTTTATGGGTTTGTGTTGTCACTTTATGTGAGTTGGAGTCAAGAGTGGGCAGTTTTTTTTCTTGGACTAGATCTAGTTAGGACTAATAATAATGGTAAGGTCCTCTTGGGTGTTAATTTTTTAATTGATAAAGGCTGGGAGATTAGGGCATTTAAGGGTGCTAATATTTTAGACTCAAAAGGCTTCTCCATAGGGGCAATTTCAAGTTGTATTTCACAGTGCAAAACATATACATCTTCATCTTCATCCATTCCAAGAACATCTTCATCACTCACAGCCTTCGTTAACCTAGTTGTCAAACTCATCCCATGCACCAAGTAAAAAATCCCACCTATTAATTCATAATCCCCACACTTCTTAGCTAAGTCAATTAAATCAAAATAACAAAGCTCATCTGGATCAATGTCATAAGTCTTTCCCTTCCCTCCCATGTAAACTAATTCCCCATTAATAACATGTTTAAAACTTCCACCATGCCAAAATCGTACAGAGATTATATCAAATACTCCCATCTATCTCCCCTATAATTAACCAAAAAACGCATACAATTATGCCAGTAATGACAACAATCATCACAATATTTCAACCCAATTCAAAACATAATCAAATGCCTAAATCATGTTCGCAATTAAGCCAAATTTCAATTCCAATTTCAAATACATCGTGCTAATATCAATTATAGAAATTCAGAGCAAATAGCAATTTTGAACTACTGGCAATTTCGAAGCAAAGGTTTAATCTTCCCAATTCATCACCATTATCATAATTTCAAAAAAAAAAAGGAATAAGCTAGGGTTTACAATTCATATTTGTAATTGTACAATAACCGTACAATATGGAGATGACCTCTTGCAGTAGTTGCCAATTGGGGAAATGCGATGTCCTCTTCGTCTTCAAAAAGCGGCTTTTTTTCCCTTCTCATACAAGCTTACGTCCTTTGCAGTACTATTATGGTTGAAGCTTAGTAATGGCGGGTGACAGAGTGAAAGGGAGAGGGTAGTTGAGGGTCTCAATTAATGATTTAATGTTTGAGAGGGAAATGGAGTGTCTTTCGAAACTAATTACCTCCTTTCTTTTCTTTTAATCGGTTACCAGTCAACTGGCTTAATAAAATTAGTGTTATAGTAAAGTTTGACTTATTTTGAATTAATTAAAAGATTGACTTATTTTAAGCTAATCGGGCAATGATTGGCTTATTTTTTGACAAAGTTTCCGATTTTATTTAGAATGTGTTTTTACACTTTACGAGGATTTATCCTCAAAATACAATGATAACCGTTGATCTAATTAGATCTAACGGTTGACATTATATGATGCGTTTCATTAATCTTCATCCTCCCATGTTTTCATTTTTATTTTATTTCTATTTGGAGGTTCTCACTTTTACGCTGCGTCTCTTTATCTCTCTCTCCTCCATTGAACCGCACTCTGAATTCTCCATTGAAGCAGCTGCTGAGCTTATTCTCCTCCATTGAAGCAACTTCTGAGGTATGATGTTTTGTTCCAATTTCTTTAATAATCGAATTCCAAATTCACAATCTAGGGTTTAATTTCTTACTGTCGTAAATTAATTGTCAGTATTGTCAATTTAGGGTTCTTCAAAGGCAATTAAATTATTGTTTATAATTTCTGAAGTTATGAAAGATTATAACGAGTGAATTTGGTGCTAGAATTTTGCTATGTGCAATTAAGTTAGATTGCGAGAAGAATTTTATTTGATCTTCTGATCCTAATCTGATTCGGTTGCTAACGTGTTGCACTTTTTGACCCTAATCTAGCCCACGAGCTGAGCCAAAAATATTTGAGGCAATTCGAGCTTCGAGCCGAGCCTGTCTATTACGAGTATATTGTAGCTCGATCCTATGATTATTCGGGCTTGGCTTGAAGGTTTAGCTCGCCTAATATTTGATTATACACTCCACATGATTGCATGAGAAAATGGATTGTTGAATTATATTCTTCATTGATAGGATATGCAATACTATGGTTTTATTCTATATTATGATAGGATATTTGTATGGGTTTGAATATATCACTACACAGTGAAAATTATGACGGAAATTAAGGAAAAATTTTCACTTGGAGGTTTTAATATAAGTCACTTTGAATTATATTGTTTTCAAAATAAATTAAGTTATTGCAATATACATCCTTATAATAACTTTTAAATCTAATATTGAGACCTCTTTCAAGTTTTATGAATCGAGCTTGAGAATAATGTCATAAAATCTCAAATTTACCATCTGTCTTTTATCCATTAAAAAAAAAAAAAAACAAACCATATCGTCCCCATGCTCAGTAAATAACCAGAATCCTCCTTTTTTTTCCTTCTTTTTTTCTTCTAGTAGAGCAGGGCCCATGTTACTTAGATAGTTAGACTCGGCTATAACTCCTATAAGTGTAATACACCGGTATGTGTCCAAGTGATAGGCTCGGACAATTTATGAAAATTTTGCCTAAATTTCGCGAGAAATGAGGTGTCCAAATGTCAAACAAATAACCAGAATCGTCCTCTCGTTCTAGTAGAGCAGGCCTGTTACTTAGACTCGGCTAGAAGTGGAATTCTCCGGTATGTGTCCAAGTGACAGGCATGGACAATTTATGAAAATTTTGCCTAACTCTGGCGAAAAATTTAGTGTCCACGTGTCAAATCAAAGTCCGAATGTTGAGTATCCGCCATGAGGATCATGAGTATTTGAGGTGAAATGAAGAGTTTGAAAAATCATAAATTGGGTATCATAAAAGATTTTTTTTTGCCTAATTTATTTATTATGTTGAATAACACTATCCTTAAGCTGTATAATGGACCTAGTTTGCCTTTCAATATATCATCATTTTGTCAATCAGGACGAAATAATAAATAGTTGATAACTATTCTTCCTCAATTTAGAGTTGTGCGATGTCCAATCGAAGGTCAATTTTTTAGCTTAAAGACTGTTTAATTAAAATATCAAAAATGTGTGGTTTGGAAATTTTGGTAATGAATTTCTTAAAGAAAATGCTGGATATAATGATATTTTGTGAATGCTGCAACCCCCCTACTCCCAAATAAAATGGTAGTAAATGTTTGTCAAACCGGAAATGCTACACATAGCTAATCTGAGTTGGTGATTGATTTAATTTGGAAATTTTCAGCTGTTGTTGACCTTGTGCTGCAGGAGTTTATTGCTGCATCTGTGTGGGGCTACTTGTGTAATGGCATCTGTGTCGAGTCAGCCACAGTTCCGTTACACCCAACCACCATCAAAGGTGCTTCATTTGAGAAACTTGCCTTGGGAATGCACTGAAGAGGAGCTGATTGAATTGGGAAAGCCTTTTGGTAAAGTTGTCAACACAAAGTGCAATGTTGGGGCCAACAAAAATCAAGCGTTCATCGAATTTGTAAGTGCCAATAATATTGCTGTCTTACTATCAACACCAACCTCTCCTGACCATCACCCCCCCCCCCCAACCCCCCACCCACCCACCCACCCACCCAAAACTAAAAGAAGGAAAATGGCATTGTAAAGGAATTTACTTGGTAATAAATAATTAAATATTACTGATAACAAATTGTTTGGACAAGGGCTGATTAGCATTGAAACTTCGTTACTGAGGTGAGATTTAGTAAGTAGCTGATGCTTACCTTCTGTGTGTAATTTTTTTTTATTTTTGTTTTAATTTTATAAGTAAAGCTATCTTGGGGTTTTCAAGGATTACTCGATTAAGGATACGTTCATAGGAACCGGGTTAATCTGTAATTTATTCTTTTGGTTTTAAATGACTGTTTGTCCTCTTTTGCTTGTACTCCTTTATCTGATTATCTGAGCTGTTATCATAATTGAATTTCCCAATAAAGAAAATCTATCTTTTTTAATTGCATTATTGCGATATAGTGTTTATGTGGTCAGAGTATGGTAGATTGATTGGAGTGAAGGATAATGTGGAAATGGAAGCCTGATATCATATTCTAGGTGAACAAAAGATTTTAGTATGATTATATATTGTGCAGACATGACAAATCCTGTGCTTAGTCTTCTGTATTTGTTGTTGAATCTTATGATCAAGTCTCATGAGGTCTTGCTTGAGGAAGCTGGAAAGAAGTTATCATATCCACTTTCTGTCGTGTCAGATTAAGTGGAACATAGACTGGAATTGATGGAGTTTGGTGTGCCCCTATTTGACTGTTAAGTTTGGAGTCTGGATGTCATGATTGATATACATGTTTATTTCTTTTCCAGGCGGACCTTAATCAGGCCATTGCCATGATATCCTACTATGCTTCATCATCAGAACCTGCTCAAATACGGGGAAAAACTGTGTACTTACAGTATTCCAATAGACAAGAAATTGTGAACAATAAGACCACTGCTGACACTGCAGGAAATGTGTTATTGGTTACCATTGAGGGAAATGAAGCTCGGCAAGTCAGTATTGAAGTATTACACTTGGTAAGTCCCACATATGCTCCTCCATGTTATGATATGAGATACAGCTGACTGCAGAGATCCTTGGGGTTAGTTTTTCGGACTAGGCTATAGTTGGTCATACTTAATAAGCCATTTATTTGACATGAGTGTAAATGGATCAGCAGGCCCTTGTCAAGGATATATCTTCGATGGCAGCTTAATGCGTCGGGAGAAAGAGCGCATGTGTGTTTGTCTCCTTTCTCCTTTTCCTAACACTGCCTCTTTCTTCCCTACTTTTCTCCTTCTTTCATCTACCTCTACAGTTCATAAGAGTTATGAGTGCTCATTATGCTGTACTGTTGTGCATCCTCTCTCCTTGTGTGAATGTCCTGTTATATATTTTTTTTAAATTACAGTAATATCCTGATTGATGATAGTAAATCTTGTTAAATTCTTGTACATAGAATATAATTTTAAACGTTCAGTATCATTCTGTTTTGTATACAACCTGGCAACCTGCTACATGTTGTGTTTCTTTAGTTTCTTCGTGCAATATCTTTTTTGCTCTCTATCTTCCTGAAGATTTTGATGTTAAGGCATTGTTTGAAGGATGCCTATGTAGCCCGGTGCCTACTATGTAGACATTTTGATTGGCATATTCTGACTCGATAGTCTGATCTAATATTCTGGAACCTGGTATGGGAACTCAACCTCTGTCATGACTTGGTAATGTTTGGCTGTTACTTGCTGTAGTAATACTTACATTTGCTTAAGATGATTTATTCAGTTGCACTTCATAATGTTCTTAAGCCCTTAAGCATAGGGTTGTATATGTAATGACCTCGAGCTAACTTTTCACCCCAATTTCAAGATTGGTGAGTTTATTTTTAATCCAATAGTGTGCTGATGTGAGCTGAATTTTCTCCTTGATTGCCATTGTTATGGATTTAACAACACCTAGAAGAATTCTTCTAAAGAGGCTTCCTCCTTGGTTGGATCTTGATTCTATGTACATACTATTTGAAGTGCGGACAATTTAGTCTATTATGAGCCAAATGCTAAAGAACAGTGAAAATTTTACTTTCATTGACATCAAATTAGATGCAAGTCTATTTATATTTGTACATCATTAAGCTTTGTAGATTTACTGATGATGAAACCTTTTGTATTGCATTTAAGTATTTTTTGTTCCGGGATTGAGTATATTTGTTCCTTTTCAATACACAAAGAATAGGCTGACGTTATAATTATCTTGATGCTGTTTTCAATCCTATTCTCTAGACATGTTTGTTTCTGAATGAGATATTGCTGATGCAGGTAGTTTCAGCATTTGGATTTGTGCACAAGATTACAACTTTTGAAAAGACAGCTGGATTTCAGGCAAATCTTCTATTTTTTGTTCTTTTTTTATTTCTTCCTCTCTATGCTCCTTTCCTGTAGTTTATCATCCTTTTTCACTGCTGCTGCTGATAGTGGTTATTTAAGAAATCATTGTGCTATTCTGCATGTCTTGCTGAAAATGAAGCCTCACTCTGTTCTCTCTTTCTCCTTGCAGGCGTTGATTCAGTTTTCTGACACAGAAACTGCGTCTTCTGCAAAGAATGCTCTTGATTCAAGAAGCATCCCAAGGTGATTTTGGATTTATTGTGTGGCTTCAGGCGTTGTCCACATTTAGTGGATCTTACACTATGCATGTCAATCCTGTATGCGCTGGAATCAGTTGAAGTTGTGAGAATCCTTCTCGCATCATTTTTCATTGATAGTCTTAGATTCCTGTGTGTGAATATTATGGTAAACCTCCCCCCCCCCCCCCCAATCCCCCACTCACAAAAAAAAAAAAAAAAAGAAAGTAAAAATCTTATCAATTACACTCTAAATTCTTATCTTAATAACTGTGTTGAGATGTGAGGTGTCCACACTTAGGGTCATCCCAAAGGTATATAGCATCTCATGATAGCATATTAGCTGATGGGTGTATGGTGTCCCATACATGCAGTGTTAGTATTTTACGGTCTAGGGTTTCCTTCTCCGTGCTTATGCTTGTCAAGTTGTCAGATTACCTGGCTATATGGTTTACAAAGTTATGAATGAATTTGTCATGTGAAAGTGTATGTTTTTAGTATTGTGGCTGATTTTTTTGCTGTTGACTTAGGTACCTACTTCCAGAGCATGTTGGGCCCTGCACTCTCAGGATAACTTATTCTGCACATACTGATTTGAGCGTCAAATTCCAGAGTCACCGCAGCAGGTAAATTTCTCCTTGCTGTTATTGTTTTATAAAGTGCTGACAGATATTTGACTTTATTACTTTTACTGTCTCAATTATAGTATCTCTTTTGTGAACAATAATTTATTATCGATCTGTGTTTTTTTAGGGATTACACTAATCCATACCTTCCGGTTGCCCCATCTGCTATAGATGCAGCTGGTCAGGTAAGGCATACAATCTTGAACTTTTACCCCCTCTCCCCTCTTTTCCTGGTGATAGGTTTTTTGTTTTTCCTTTCATGGACATTTTACGTTCGTCTAAAAGTGTCCTGGTTCAGAGAACTATTGCTTCTGTCCCGAAATAAACTTCCACGTTGCTAGTTAAGTTGTCTTGAAAATAATTCGCTCTCTTTCAGTTTGGTAAAGTTCACTATAATTGTGATTTACCATAGTTGCCCTAAAACAGCTGTAGGGGCGTTTGGCTCACAAGTTAGTATGGGTTTGAAATTTAGAATGAAATCATAGTGGTATCGATTTGGATCTTGATATTAAATACCACGTGTTTGGTAAATATTCTGGAATGATTTTTTTTACTTTTAAAACTCCATACCCTTGGGGGGGTTTGAGGTATGAGTTTTAAATGTAAACACATGGTATGGGTTTTAGTCATTCTAAACCCATACCCTATACCAAAATATTGTGAACCAAACACCTCCTGTGTAGTATGCTTACAGATGTGGAATGAATTGAATAGTTATATTAATCACATAAGCATTCTTAATTGCATGTTTAACACCTTTAAATTGAAAGATATTGATTAATGTTCAAAGTAATTATCATTTGATTTACATGCTGACAATTAGAGCAAGAATTTCTTTAATAACCATTTTTGTGCTTGTGTAGATACTGTTTTCATATGTTTATGTGTACACACACAGAACACTCATACATGTGCTTGTGCTTACACATGCTACTACAACCAGATGTTTCTAGAATCTAGCTAGTTTCATGCATTACAAGGTTGTTGGCTGGAAATCTGTACTTCATGCGGGTGGCAAATTTTTTACTGTTGTATTTATATTTTCTTCCTTCTCTACTCTTATGTTTTGATTGCCAACATTATTCATCTTTGCAGCTTAGTGTGGGTGTGGATGGGAAAAAGCTGGAACCTGAGAGTAATGTACTATTGGCATCCATTGAGAACATGCAGTATGCTGTCACGTTAGATGTCCTACACACGGTATTGTCATTAAATATGGTTATTTACCTTTACAGCCCCTTTGGTAGTCGATAATAAATGGTGGTAATGGGAATGAAGTGTAAGTGTAAATTAGGAAGGAAATTAACCTTGTAATCTCCATGGTACTGCAATTTTATCCTCAAGTATGTGTTTTCTTCATGTTTTTTCATTACCATCCTTTACCACTTGGGAGGAGGTATTAGGTGGGAATGAAAATTTGTAAAGAAAAAATGGTCAATTTGGGGTGAGCTAGCGTTACCATGGGAATGGACTTAGATTTTCCTTACAAATTCATTCACCCATTACCATCATTTATGGCCATCTACCAAACAGACCGTTAGGGTATTGCAGATAGTGTCATTTACTGATTTCGTTCCTTGTTCTAGGTCTTTTCTGCCTTTGGACTTGTGCAAAAGATTGCTATGTTTGAAAAAAATGGAGGGCTGCAAGCTTTGATTCAATACCCTGGTGAGTGCCAAACTTATGGGCTGTATTTCTGTCTATTATGGTTTTCAAGATTTCAACTATGAAAAAAATGTTCAAAAATAGATCTCTAGCTTTTAAGAAGGTTATGATCTTGCTGATGCCTATGTCCATAGCAATGTAAAAGGGCATGCCTTTATGGTTGATAAATTTTCTGGAAATATTCCTTGATAAATTAAATTATGCTGGGCACAGGAAACATCATGGATTTTTATATCATCCATATAACTTGCATGTGGTAAGGAGTTGGAACTTCCTTCTCGTCTCTCCTTCAGCTCTCTTTCTCCTCTTTAGCTTTTCAACTTCTCAATCTCTAACATGAGCCATATAATTTGTTTATCATCTCTGGGGTTCTTGGTGTCATCTCTTTGCCTGAGGCTTCCCTATGCTGCAGCAGTGTGCATTTTCTCAAAAGTAGCTGCTAGTTGCGCTGAGTGGCAGGGGCCAGGGAGTACTCTCTCTCTCTTCTATGGCTCCTTTTCTCTTCTCTGAAAGGATTTCGCTGCTTTTTCTCTCTTCGAAATTCCTGTATGAATCAAGGAACATGCTTTTGTGGTTTCATTATCTAAAGAAGGTTCTATTGAGACTAGCTAGATGAAATTTATACTTATAAATGAGATATCTTGGCAATTTATGGTATAATATTGGAGATACCTATTTTCCTGCTATGGGTTAACATTTTAGAATTTTTGGTCTCCTAGATAGTACACCTAAAAGTGTGTTAGCTATCATTCGTCACTCATTATGTAGCTGTTAAAAATGAAGCTGGAATATAGCATGCATGAAGCTTGCTATCTGGGGAGGAGTGTTTATGTGCTCGGAATCTCTGATGTAAAATAGACCACTAGTTTTGTTGTCTGCTTCTCTCTCTCGCTTGTGTGTGTGTGTGTGTGTGTGTTTTTTTTTTTTTTTTTTTTTTTTTTTGGGGGGGGGGGGGAGGTAGGGGGGTGAAGGCATATTGGCAAAACCAGACAACTTGTCTTTTAACTGCTGCTGATAATATAGTCCTTGTGAATCTTGGGCTACTTAGAAGGATCTGTGCTATGAAAGACTAAACTTTGTGATTTCCACAGATGTTCAGACAGCTGTTGTTGCAAAAGAAGCACTTGAGGGACATTGCATATATGATGGAGGGTTTTGTAAACTCCACCTATCGTATTCACGGCACACTGATTTAAGTATCAAGGTACTGAGTACTACTTTCTCTTTTGAATTGTGTATTAGCAATATTTTCTTTGATAAATTGATACAGCCAACACCGATTACCTCTTTGATTCCATTGTTGGATGTAATTTGGTTATAGGACTTTTTTTAATCATGGGTGTTTTTTTTATTTTATTTTTTTATTTTTATTTTTTTTAAACGTGTTAAAGGATCCTAGTCATCCTACCTATGAAGTTCATATAAAAGAAAAATTATGATGTGCTTATATATTAATAAGTGAGTTCAAAAATCATTTAGGCTACATACTATGCATCTACTTCTAATTCATTCAGGCTACAAACTATGCATCTACTTCTAATTCATTCAGGCTACAAACTATGCATCTAATTCTAATTCCTGCTTGTTCTTTGCTTCTTATATCTCAACATTACTTTAAACCTTTGCTCAATAAACACCCTAGGAAACTGTAGAGTGAAGAGAAATGAGTGAACCTATTGCAGATCCATATATGTTTTATGATGTACTTAAAAGTTCTAATGTTTTTTCCTTGTCAAGAAGGTTTCATTGGATTTGCTTGGCTTGCCATGTGTCATTCGTATATTTTTTTGGAATTGCTTTACTCAAAAGTCACAGTTAGTTTTTGATGTAATTTTAACTTCTGTTACAGTGATGTCCATTTTTAATTTTGCAAGAACTTTTCTTCTTTGATGTGTAAACATTGTTGATTGTGTATGTCTGAAACTCCAGGTAAACAATGACAGAAGCCGAGACTATACAATTCCTATACATGGGGCCATGATTCAACCCTCAATTCTCGGACAACAGCCAACAGGAGGGCCAATGTCGGGAGCTACTGCTGCTCCTTATAATGGTGGGCAATATCCAGGACCACCTCCTTCATCAGGAGGCTGGGCACCACCTCAACATATGCACATGCAGATGCCAATGCAAAATTACCCATACAACATGCCATCTGGACCTGGTGCTGCACCTCCTGGTCCTCCTGGCACCATGCCGCCAGGATCCTTGCCACCAGGGTCAATGCCACTCGAAATGGGACCTGGAACAATGCATATGCAGAACCCAAATGGCTTGCCGCAGCCACCTGCTATGCCTCCATACAGTCAATGACATGATGTGGCTCGAAGACTGACTGGGTTCTACTGAGGTTTTTGGGTTTGGGGAATGTGAGCAAAAAAATCCAGCCTGCCAAATCTCAATTCTTGATTTGTTGAGGGCTTGCTATAATTTCGTTTAGAGTACAAATAACTTTTTATTGTTTGAACTATTTCCTAAATACTTAAAGGTTGAGCTTCTTTGGAACTCTTACTCTATTCTGGTATAAAAAATTCTTTATGCTGCCATGGAAAAAGCTCTGTTTTACTTCATATGCCTTTCGCGATCTTTTTATCTTGGTAAATACTCGTATTTGTTTTAGGTTTGGCATACGAGTAGTACCACATTGGTGCATTGAGGTTTCAATAATTCCACTTTGGTGACCTGTGTATCAAATTTTGTTTTATTTTGATATCCAATGGTTTGGTAATCTCACTTTGGTGCTCGAGATTTTAACTTTTTTCCACTTTCATGCTATAAATACTTGCTCACTTTTGTAACAAAGATCTTTATTTTATCTCACACAAAGGAGTGTACAAATTCTATCCATTGAGAAAATTAGATCTTCAATGTTATACTATTATTATATACGAAGTATATTGTTATTTGTCAGGGATAAGTCGATTTTAATAATTTTTACAAATGTAATTTTCTCCCTGATGATTACATATGTAATTTTCTCCCTAATCATTACATTAATATACATAGTAAAAGTTAACTATTCTTTTTATTGATGAAATTGCTCTATTTATAATATTTTACCACGTAAAAATTACTCCTAATAAAAATCCGTTAACCCTAAAATTGGGCGTGGCCGAAAGAAAATAAATGCTAGAGGGTTGATCAAGGACCCATCTCTTTACCTTTAGAATTTGTTATATACATCTGGGTGTACCGTACACCCAAATAACCCAAGGTTAGTGTTTGCTTTTCATTTGATGATTAAATAAAAAACAATCATCAAAATGAGAACAAAATACTCATGGGTATACGGTACACCCGGATGTATATAACAAGCTCTCCTTTACCTTGGCTAAAAAGAAATTTCAATCTAATCTTAATTACGAGTATCTTATTTAATTGACCACATTTGATACAAACCATCAAGCAAAATTGTGATATTTTTCTGGTAGATACCAAAATTTTGTTAATTTTTGGGTGTCAAATATATGTAAATAAGGAGATAATATAAAAAATACCCCATAAAATATCATCTTCAGAATCTCGTTGATTTATTTGATAATTATCTTATTTTCTATAATACGACTCTCTATTGAAAATAATATAAAAAAATATATATAAGATTATCTTCATAATCTCGTAAATTATTTGATAGTTATCTTGTTCTCTACTCTACGATTCTATATAAAGAGGCTTGTTTTCAGTGTTCATTAGGCTCGGATGGAAAAAGTCATGAATACCTATCTCCTATCCACGACTGTAAATACATAGTAGGTTCATTTGTAAACATTGTAAATAGGATCATTTCATTGTAAATACATAGTAGGTTTATTTATATTATAGGTTTATTTCCTACTAAATACATAGTAGGTTCATTTGTATATTATAAGTTCATTTATATATTGTAGGTTTGAATTTTAACGATTTACATTTCCTATTGTGATATTTTACAACTGTTAATAGTCCAAACCAAAACCTCAATTTAATAGTCCCATAGTCCATAGATCACAACAAGAATTAACGTGTGAAGAAGAAGAGGATACAAAATTTCCACAACAAGAAACCAAACGATTCTTTGTCCCTTTGTCCCTACTTCCCTAATCTTTCCTTGAACTAACACTGTCTACAACAGTTGACTGGACCGAGTTGCACACTTCCACCACTCGCTCGACTCACCAGGCGCCAATTTCAATCAATCCAATCCAATCCCTCCAAAGATAAGGTTTTTACTCTCTACCCTTCTTCTTCTTCTTCTTCTTCTTCTTCTTCCCTTCTTTTGCCTCTTTCTCTCTCCTCCATTGTTACACCTCCTTGAAGGAGAGAGAAGGAGATAGCTTTCAATTTGAAAAACCAATAAACACAGTAAAACCCAGAAGCAGAAGAACAAATATGACGACATTACAAGCTTCTCTTTTGTTGAAACCCCCAAATTCTGTCCCTTTAATACGTTTATCCCCAATTCTTCGTTTTAGCCCTCAATTTTCTCAATCTTTTGCCCTAAATTATTGTATTTCTCGTTCCCGTAAATTTTCCATTAGTTGTTGCACATTACACCCTCAAAACCCCCACATTAGCTCAAATTCTGACCCAATTGAAAAACCCAGTTCCTCGAATTCTGATTCTTTCCTTGAATTTGATGGTAAAAATGGGGATAATTCTGCCCAGGAGCTTGAAAACCCTAGTATTAGCAGTATTAGTGATAGTGGTAATGAGGAGAGTGTCTTGAGAATTGGGGAGAGAGAAAGTGATGAGGAGAATGAGGGTTTTGAAGGGGAGAAGAAGGGGGAAGAGGGTAAATTGGCAATAGTAGTGTTTTTGGTGGGAGTTTGGGTTAATTTTAAAAAAAAGTTGGAGAATATTTGGTTATCTGGGTGGTTGAGATGGTGGCCGTGGCAGCAGGAGAAACGGCTGCAGCGTTTGATCGCCGAGGCCGACGCCAATCCGAATGATGCCACCATGCAGAGTTCTTTGCTCGCTGAGCTCAACAAGCATAGGTTGGAATTTGTCACGGGAATAGTAATTATCTGAATACTTTGATTTTTAATGTTGCCTTTTTGTTCTTGCTTGAAAATTTGAGGCAATGTGGGTGAATGTGATGATTGTGTATAATTATTTGGAATTTGTTCAATATTTGCAGGTGAATTGATATCTTGTTTTTTGTTTTTGGGTATGTGACTAGGTCCTGGCGATTAATTTGGTTTGCATTTGCTTTGAATTGTGACTAGTAGCCAATTGAACAGTTTTTTACTTGCTACTTAGCTAATTTGTTGACAATGCTTAAGGGTTTAGACTTTTATATCTTGAATGAGCAGAAGCTGTAAAGTATCAAAGGTTGGACCTTTTTAGTGGCAAAGGTTTAAAGATTATATAGAGTTCTTGAAAGTTACCGTTGCTTCTTCATGTTTGTAATGTGTCCGAAAATACTCACATTTGGGATCATTAGAGCTGCTTATTCCGAAGTGCCTGAAAATGATAGCTCTACTTGCTACTAATGGGCTTAAAGGTTTTAGGAGTTAATACAGCATTTAGGATTTCATCTTTTCCCCACCTATGGGATTTAGGAAAATTATAATGAACGGTGAAAAGCAAAATAAACTGTTTACAAAGGAGCTCTGCAGCATTGTACCGATTTTGTCTTGCATCTTCATCCCATTTTGTAATTTGTTTTTATTTTTAGCTGCTAGGTTATCCTATCTCCTATTCTAAAGTAAGAAAAGGAAAAATAAAATAAAATAGTGATGTATTTTTTGAATTGTCTTTTCAGCCCTGAATCTGTCATCAAGCGATTTGAACAAAGAGATCTTGCAGTGGATAGTCGAGGTGTCATAGAATATCTTCGAGCTTTGGTATCTACGAATGCCATTGCTGAGTACCTTCCTGATGAGCAATCTGGGAAGCCATCCAGTCTCCCTACATTGGTAACTTCCTATTCTTTTAAATAATTATTATATGCTGTTGTTACATTTCTGATTGTAAAATGCAAATCTTAAGCTACCGCTCTTCTCTCTGTCTATGTGCCACTTCTGAGTTTCTTCCATTTGGCTTTGTCCAGTTAATATATGGATCTTGTAGAACTTAATATGCTGTACAAAGTACCTCCTCTTCATATTTTGACAACAAATCATTAGTAAACTAGTATAAACTTGATGCCAATTAGTGTTTTATCCTCACATCAATTTACCTGAAAGACAGGTTAACCTTGTCAAGCCCTAAATGCAACAGATCTTCTCTTTTAATTGTGCTAATCTTACTCCAACTTTCCCGTTTTTTTTTTTAAAAAAAGTTTTGACCAGGAGCTCTGCTCTATGGACTTTGTCGAAGTGTGATTCATTATGCCTTTTTATATTTTCCTTACATCAAAATATGTTGTTAACAGATGCATTAGTTGGACTTTACGAAAAATGTGACATTAAGCGTTTAATCCTAAATCCTCACATATACTTACCTTAAGTCAGTACAATTACAATATTTATACTGACCGAACTGTAACATGGTGGACCTCCTCTTCTACCGTTGTCTTCATATCACTTGAGGTTTCTTATCTTTTGTTTTAACCAGCTTCTCTTTTGACATTGACACCTTGTTGAAACTTGTTAAGTACGCCATGTTTTTCTCATACATTAAAGTTGTAACTTTTGGAAGTACTAAAGATAACAAATCCGTTTGTAGGTCTTAAATGAAAAAGGTGCAAATAATTGCATTGCTCTTACATCAATTAGCCCAAAATAAGTTTAATCTTGTGATGCTGAAAGGCCTGGAACTACCAAAATCCAAGCAGCTGCAAGAAACTGGAATTAGTAGGCTCATTATCTAGCTTACTGCTGATTATTAAGCATTTTTTGGTTTCTTCTCTTATGCCCTCTTTCGGCTCTTTGGTTGGAAGTGACACAATGTGAAACTTATTATGTTATGTAGCATCCCCGTCTGAAAAAAAAATATATATATGTAGTATCAAATGCATTGCTACAATGAGTATGCCTAAAAATCTACTTGCCTATGCATTGTGTACTTCCTTTTTTTTAATTTTTTTTGTTTTAACTGTATTCCTTAATGAAATTCCATTGTAGCTGGTCATTGACTTTATGATTCATGTCACTTAAATATACATTCTAGCTTACTTCCGTAATTACTTTTGATTATACACTCAATTGTATCCAGTTTAGTGTTAATTTGTTATCACCAGTACCCGTTTCTCATCAATTATGATCCTTCTTGTAGCTACAAGAGTTGAAACAACGTGCTTCAGGAAATACAGAGGAGCTTTCCTTTAACCCTGGAATATCTGAGAAGCAGCCATTACATGTGTTGATGGTAAGGTGGCCTGTTAGATAAATAGTCCTCTTTATGTATGAATTTGTGTTGTTTGAGGGCACTCAGCTATGGAATTTGGTGAAACTGTACTGAAAGTTGGAAGTTATTGTCGCACATTGATTACTATTAAATATTTCAATTGTTATATATATATATATATCACGGACTTGAGACCATGATGCGTATCCTGGTCTTGGATGAACATATAGTTAAAAAATAATGAACAAAGATTCCAACGATTACAAGAATTTTTAACATGTTCAAGTATTTTAATTATATGCTCATTTTCACTCCTGAAGCAAAAAATAAAAAAGAAGACGAAAAAGATAGTGTTTTTTTTAATTTATTTTTACTACAAACTATATAATTTTTTTAACTATATATTCATCCTGGACCAGGATGCACATCCTGTTCCAGGACCATGATATACTTTAGTTAATATACTCTATACAATGTTTCTGTTACTAGTCATAACTCTCTGTGGATTGTGTTTGTTCAGGTTGATCCTAAGGTGTCCAACAAATCGTCTCGTCTTGCACAAGAGCTCTTCTCAACTATCCTCTTCACTATCGCTGTTGGTTTAGTTTGGTACAAGTTCTTTCGTGAGTCTGTTATATGTATTTATGGTCGCTATTTATTGTGTAAAATTCTGCCTTGGGTGCTATCAAATTGATCTGTCCATCTTATGTCAGCTCCTCTTCAGCTTTGACACTGGGTGTTGATGCAATAAATTCCTGTCTTGAATTATTTCCGTATTGGTTCAGGATAATGGGAGCTACTGCACTTCAGAAGTACATAACTAGCTTAGGTGGTATAGGAACCTCTGGTGTTGGATCAAATTCTTCGTACTCTACCAAGGAATTGAGTAAAGAAGTTGTTCCAGAAAAGGTATTATCCTTTCCATAACATTTCATCCTACTGTTTGGCTCATTAACACAGTAATATGATCAGTCTTCACTTTAGGTTAAAAGAGATCTAATCCAGCTGTATAAGAGTGATTTTGGGTGTTTGATTAATTGTATATTATGGTTACTTGATGCAAGCTCTTCAAGAATGTGATGCAGAAGTATTGTTCTGTTTGGCATATATTACCCTTGTTTTAAAATTTCTCATGCAGATTTATAGGAATTAAAATGGATATTTACAAATTAAAACTTGTCATTTTTGGGTGCTGATTAGCTGGTTTTTGTTCAGAATGTCAAAACTTTTAAGGACGTTAAGGGCTGTGATGATGCAAAACAAGAGCTCGAGGAGGTGGTGGAATACCTCAAAAATCCTGCTAAATTTACTCGCCTTGGAGGGAAGTTGCCAAAGGTCTGTTAGATCTCCAGTTTTGTGTGTATTGAATATGTTGCTTCTCCACTTAATGCCATCAAAATGTTTACTATTTACTTGGAGAATCCCTTTTAAAATCTTGGTTATATGTGATGAATTAGAGAATTTTGCAGCTTATGATTTTTCAGTAGCTGATGTGAGTATACACTTAAACGTTGGGTACTATTCTTAGTTTCTTACCTCCTCTTGCTCTTGCTCTCTGTTACTTTTTTTTTGGTTTTTTCCTTTATATGATGCCCACCTTTGCTTACTGCTACTGGTTCTAAACTTCCTTTCAAACTCTTCTCTTTCTCCTGTTTTCACTGCCTTTTTGTTCCACTATTTTTTTCTAAGGAAATGGTACTTATTGCTATCCCTGTAGTAGTTGGTGGTAATAATGCATGTCTATAAATTAATTAAATTTCTAGGTCCAACTTTCTATTGTTATTGCTGTTCTCTGTAGCAACTTTCCTCTGAGCTACAACTACTCCTCTGTTGCCTGTCCATTGCGCCTTGCTGATGTGTACATGCTCCATCTTTGATTCCTCCAGCACTCTTTCCAGCCACCTATTGTGCATTCGACTTCCATTCAGAGAGCCTACCCTCGACATTATAATGTCTGTGACGTTAACTGTCTTCTAGATCATGCTGTCCTTTGATAGTATGTCTGTGTCTAAGTTGTCCCTTTGTCAAAATTTTCCTTGGTCCTCCTCCCCTCCCTGATATATATTTTTGTAAAAAAAAAAATTCTTTTGATCATGATCATTTGTACTCTAGTCAACTTTAAGTGTCAAACTACATCAATGATTATTCATTGCTAAACATGCCTCTGTTTTGTTTTGGGCAAAATGTGGCAACATTGAACAAGAAATTTGAGCAGTATCTTGGCATAGAAAAAGGTATTGGTTGCTTAGCTAGGGAAGGTCTTAATGATAAGATTATGTACTTTTTTATTAAATGCAAGGGAAAGATAATTCTTATAGACATCAAACATTGATTGATCTTCTGTGTTTTTACTTTTATTAGGTTGAAAAGAAAATACACTGTAGATCTTTCACTAATAACAACTCTCTGATAGTTTTTGATTGGTCAAATATATGATCTTGTATATTCTTGTTGTTAAAATTGTTGTTACTACTGCTGGTGTTTTACGCATTAGTTGTAACCTGTACATAAACGTCTATTTATAATGGGTTAAAACTTAAAATACTAGAAATTTCTATTTGCCGTCTTTTTTCACTTTAACAACAATTTGTATCTCTGATGGCAGGGAATTCTTTTGACTGGAGCTCCTGGTACCGGGAAAACACTGCTTGCCAAGGTACTCCTTTCTCAAACCTTTTGGAGCTTCTTGAAAAGGAAATCACATGATCTTAGAATGTTATGTGTTGCCTGCGTAATTTGGTTGTGGTGCTTTGGATGGGTGCTTTTGTGGGTAGTTCAAATTGATGAACCGTATAACCAGCTGAAGCTTTATGCTCATATGGGCATGTACTTAGCAGTTGAGGTGAACTGTTACTGAATATGATATCTTGAATAGACTGAATTTTAAATTAATAGCTACAGATCTTTCATGCTCATGAGGATGCTTACGAAATCAGATTAGTGATGCATATTAGATTTTTTCTTAATAAATAACACATAGGGGCTCCCAAATTTATTCCGTAAGTTCTATGTTGTTTGTTCAGTGTCAGTATATGAAGCTAGTCTTAGATATATGTTCTCTTAGAGGAGCTTGTAATTTGATAATTCTGATTAGTAAGTAATTTATTCCCCAAGGGGAGATGTTGATGTTGATCTCATAACTCTACACATTGCTGTTGAAGTTTTGTTAGATTCTTACATGGAATGCCAAACCATATAAATACAGCAAAATTGGTAACTTTATATGGCGGGAAGTGGTATTTATTAGATTGAAAATAGTGTTAATACAAATCCATGCCAGAGTCTGGTGACCTCTTGAGAATAAGAGAAAAATAGAATCTAGCAAACTGGGAGTCTTGGGACAGTGAATGCGTAATGCTGTTCTTTTTTAATCATGTTTTGTGTATTGCATGCTAACTACTTCCCATGTCCCATAAATGTTGCAACATGTGGACTTTTACACTACTCACACACTATTATGATTTATGCACATGGAAAAAGAGTCATGTGGAATCTTTTTAGATTTGTCTGGATATATACTTTCAAAATACCAACTTTTTATAATATTTACCTACAGATAATTAATGTGTAAAGTTGTGCATTGGGATTTGGGAACTATGAAAACTCTACGTGATGCAATATAAATGGAACGGAAGAAATAATTCTTAGGGTAGATATCCAAAGGTTGTCATAAACTCACACTTGTCCCTTTTTTATTGACTAATTTATTTACTGTTCATAGCATGTGCTGTTTTTTGTGATGCTCTTCTTGGAATTTTATGTAATAACTTTGAATGTAAAAATTAGAGCTAAATCATCTACTTCTAATGCTCATTACAAACCAACTCTTCAAAGGTCTTTATGCAAGTGAATTTTCTCCTATGCAACAACTTAATTCTTCATTTTGGCAATACCATTGTCCCTTTGTTGTTTTCGTCCAATTTTAATTTTAATTTTAATTTTTTTTCATTTTTCATCCTCTCTTCTCAATAGTTTGTAGTTTTGTACACTTGGCCAAGTCCTGATGCACATTTCAGCAATATGCTGATCCTCCATATATGGTAATGACCATATTCTAGTTCATCATGAACCTAGTCTATGTTACTTGGACTTTTCATTTTACAAGGATCCTTGACACTCGGACATGAGTAGAACACTTTGACCATTCATATTGGGCCAAAATCATGGACAAATTTCTCATAAATAGGCGAGTTGAACTTTTGGATACTTAACCATGTCGGATATGAGTACCTAAGTTTGAGCAACATAGCTTGACCCTAATTAAAAGGGTTTTTTTTGTTTATAACTTATAAAATTTTAAAAGTTGCAACTCTTGAAATTTGTTCATCAAGTATGGAAATAGAAGTTAATCATTGAAATAAAATCAATGTCAAAATCTTTGGTCACCTGCTCCCGTTAAGTAAGCTTAAAATTGATGCTTAACTGCTGAATACTGGTTGTTATGCTATTTCAAAGAATGAACTTTATAGTATTTCGATTAAGGTCTATTGTAGACAAAGGCATGAAGCTTCGCATTGGCCTCTCTTATTATTAGAGCTTTTCCTATGCCTGTGAAATAGCTACTCATGTAGTCATGTTACCTGAGGGCTTTGGCTTATTGTATATTACTTCTCTTTATGTTTAAGGCTGACAACTTGTTAATGCATCTGGAACTTTGAAGGCTATTGCCGGGGAAGCTGGAGTACCATTTTTCTACAGGGCAGGTTCTGAATTTGAGGAGATGTAAGTGTTCTATCATTGGCGGTTGCTTTTGTGGAAACTAGATACATCCTTTGATAACACTGACACATCTTGGAAGTAAATTACTAAAGTTTTACAAGTGAAATGATTCTTGTAAATATTTCTATGGTATACTAAGTTTTATTCTGGAGATTAACAACCTCACAAACTTGTACTGTGATGTAACTGCTCATAAAAGCAAGTTTTAATTGGATTTTTTTTCCTAAGTCTTAGTGTGCTCTCCTGAAATTGTCTTTTTTCATTTTGTGTGTGCCTTTTGCTACACACTGGATGGATGGTGTTTTGATTCTGGGAAATAATCATCCATATTCGCAAGTTAAATAATATTTTGTCACTGCAGGTTTGTTGGTGTTGGTGCTCGACGAGTGAGGTCTTTATTCCAAGCAGCTAAGAAAAAGGTTTAACTTTTATGATTTACACAATCACTATGCTTTTCTGTCTGTTGATCTTTTGCGTTTTAGTAGCTCTCCTTCATAAATTCTTACCCTTTATTGCTATGAAGCCACAGAGAAAAAAAAAAAAAAAAAAAAAAAAAAAAAAAAAAAAAACCTCCTTGTACTGAGTGGATATTAAGGTAGATATCTTGTTTGTTTAGGATCATTGTCATAGCCCTCGAAGTTAGATTTTTGTTGATTGATCACTATCAGTAGCCTCATTAGTATTATGTCTTGAAACTCAATGTCTTAGGTTGACGGAGGCTTCCCTTCCTTTGAATTTAGAAATTCACTTTAGCCAAACATTTTCTTTTTTTTTTTTTGGGGGGGGGGGGGGGTAGTTCAGCACAATGAGGATTTCGGGCATTTGATGTGCATTCTCAATATTCATCCTGGGATCCACATAATCTCTAAGTAAACTTACATATATTACTGTTTCTGCAGGCTCCATGCATAATTTTCATTGATGAAATTGATGCCATTGGATCAACTAGAAAACAATGGGAAGGACATACCAAAAAGACCTTGCATCAACTGCTTGTGGAAATGGATGGCTTTGAACAGAATGAGGTACATAATAAAAGTTCACAGTAATAGTGCAATATAAATTATGCAATATGCAGTAATTCTTAATTTGATATTTGATGCAGGGCATTATATTGATGGCTGCAACAAACTTGCCTGATATTCTGGATCCAGCTTTGACCAGACCCGGCAGATTTGATAGACATGTAAGTTCCATTATCTTGTTAAAATAACTGAACCTACCTTAAGGTCATCTAAGAGGAAGTAGTCTAGACTCTAGAAAGGTGTTGGCTGTTCTTTAGAGCAAGCAGGTGGCATCCCTTAAACCAAATAGATGTATCTGGAGTTCCTTGATTTCTGGCATTTAGACCTGGACTTTGGTTGATTCCCATTTTTGTTTTATTAAATCTTGAGTTCATTGTCGGGTTGAGGTGGGTATGATGCTCTAAAATATCCAACTAAGCTAACCTTGGACTGAACACTTGTACTAGATTCAGGTACCCCAATATTATCCCAAATGATCAAAATTGTAATGAATACTTATCCATGTTGTCCCAAGCTAGACAACTTGGGGTACCCAAATGGCCAAATTCACAGCCAACTGTCAAAAAAGTCTGGATACTTGTTCTGACAGAAGTCATGGCCCATCTTATCAGAAAGTAAATCTCATTTCGTGAAAACATAAGGCTTATTTAAAAGATCAAATAGTAGTTATCCGTCTTGTGATTGAAATGTTTGCTAAAATATTAAACAAGGTTTAAGAATAAATGTTCCTCATAAATCAGAACCAATAAAGTTCACTAACATGCCATTATTTTTAGATTGTTGTTCCCAGTCCAGATGTACAGGGTCGCCAAGATATCCTAGAGCTTTATTTACAGGATAAACCAGTTGCAGATGATGTCGATGTCAAAGCAATTGCTCGGGGTACCCCGGGATTCAATGGGGCAGGTAAATTTATGTCTGTTTTCCATCACACCAAGAAATTCCACACATTTCCAAGTTTTTGATGACTGAGTCAATTATTCCGACAAATGTTTCCTGTGACTTTTCTACATTACCTTGTGGTACCTCTTCTCCAGATCTGGCTAATTTGGTCAACATAGCCGCCATCAAGGCTGCAGTGGAAGGTGCTGAAAAATTGACATCTTCTCAATTGGAGTTTGCAAAGGACAGAATATTAATGGGTACAGAGCGAAAAACTATGTTCATAACTGAGGATTCCAAAAAGGTGAGTATATAACTTACTAGAAATTTGTACCAAAATGGTCAGCCTAGGAAGATAGTATATCTTGAAGACACTTAATTGGCATATTTTTTAGAAAATAGATCCTTCTACCGTCTCACTGAAAATGGTCATCTACAAAATTGTCTTACACTTATAATTGCGAGAAGTTGCACCTTTTCTATGGGGCAATAGTGTTATGCTTTTAGCAAAATTCTATGCATAGGCTGTTTAGGATGGAGCAATCTGGATGTCTGTGTCAATGATTTACAGTAGACTACAAAATACAAACATGTGCAAAACAACTAAACAAGGACCCCCCCTCAATCCAATTGTACTTGAATCACTAAATTATCTATAAGGGAACAAAAATTTTCAGTTCACAAAGATGAATGGCAGAATAAAGAAAATAGGGATTACAGTAATTCTAATTTAATGCATATGTAGCACAAAAGAAATGAATAAACAAGCTATTATCTACTTGCCCTGTCTGCAGCTTACTGCATACCACGAGAGCGGCCATGCAATTGTAGCTTTGAACACTGAGGGCGCTCATCCCATCCATAAAGCTACAATTATACCACGTGGATCTGCTTTAGGGATGGTCACACAACTGCCTTCAAATGATGAGACCTCAGTTAGCAAAAGGCAACTATTGGCCCGACTTGATGTTTGTATGGGAGGTAGGGTAGCAGAGGAGCTTATATTTGGTCAAGATTACATTACAACTGGAGCCAGTAGTGACCTTAACACGGCGACAGAGCTTGCTCAATATATGGTATGGCTTGGTAAAACTTTTGTTTAGTTATCTTGTTAGAAAGGAAGTACTGGTCTTAAATTTGATTTGATACCAACAAATAAGTTAATACGGAGTATTCATCACATTTAATAAATGCTGGCCCATTGTTTGATTTGCAAGGTAACAAGCTGTGGGATGAGTGATGCAATTGGTCCTGTTCATATCAAAGAAAGGCCAGGTTCAGATATGCAGTCCCGTATTGACGCAGAGGTCAGTCTAAGAATTCCAAATTCTACTATATAGTTAAGGTGTTAGCGTGATGACCAATACTCTACTGGTTATTGTGCAATAGGTTGTCAAACTCCTTAGAGACGCATATGATCGCGTGAAGGCCTTGCTAAAAAAGGTTAGTTAAAAATTTCCTTATCAACTAGCTATCTCCCTACTAGTTAAATACAAAGACAGTACTCGAGATTACTTTAAATAAAAAGACAGTACATTATTTGTTTGTTTAAGATTTATATATTTATATTTAAATAAATGCCCTAACCGAATTTTTAAAAATCATCCGGAGAAACTTACGAATTTCATCTTCTTCGTTTGTGCTTTCCCGTCCTTTGGCACATTCATCGTTGTCTCAATGGTTTGGTGAAATTGATCAACATTATAGTCACGATGTTGAAACTTCCGTTTATGATTATTATTGTTTAAAATGTGTGAATTACATCAATCGGTAGAGACATTTCAACTATTTCCTTGATCTTCTACATTAGTAAAAAAAAATATTGTATCGAGAATTTTCTCCATTCTATTTCCGGAACTCTTTAAGTTCATCCATTCTATTTGCAACTTCGTTAGCCCGAAAATCAACTACGGTTAACATTAAAACAATGTTATAATTGGTTAATCATATTACTTAGATTCTAATTCTAATTAATTGTATCATGTAAAATTGTGTTGTGGCATCCCAATATAAGTTAAATCTAAAGTAAAAAGAAAATTAGAATAATAGCATACAATCTCAATTGCAACATCTTTAGCCGATTTCTTTGCTACAGCAGGCTTCTTCTCAACAATATCAGTAGGCTTCTTCCTGGGTGGCATGTTTATGTGGGCATTGTATTATATTATTAGGGAGTCATGCACTTTTTATATATATAATAAACATTACATGACTTAAATTATATATAAAAAGCGTATGACTCCTTAATAATATAGTACAATTCCCACATAAACATGCCACCTAGGAAGAAGTCTACAGTTGATGATGTTGGGAAGAAACCGCCCAAAATGAAGTCTATTGATGATATTGGAAAGGTGTTTGATGATGTTGGGAAGAAGCCGCTCAAGAAAGAGTGTGTGGATGATGTTAAGAAGAAGTTGCCTAGAAGAAGTCTACTCATGAAGTTGAGAAGAAGCCTGATGTAGCAAAGAAGTCGGCTAAAGATGTTGCAATTGAGGTTGTATGCTATTATACTAATTTTCTTTTTACTTTCGATTTAGCTTATATTGGGATGCCGCAACACAATTTTGCATGATACAATTAATTAGAATTTTGGTAATATGATTAACCAATTTTTTATTTTTTTTAACGTAGACCGTAGTTGATTTTTGGGCTAGCGAAATTGTAGATATGGTATGAATGGACTTCAAGAGTTTCGGGAATAGAATGGAGAAGATTCTCGATACAATAATTTTTTTTTACCAATGTAGAAGATCAAGTAAATAGTCGAAATGTCTCTATTGGTCGATGTTATTCACCCTTTTTAAACAATGATGATGGTAAATGCAAGTTCCAACATCATAACTATAATGTCAATCAATTTCACCCAACCATTGAGACAATGATGAATGTGCCGAAGAGTAAGAAAGCACAAACAAAGAAGATGAAATTCTTAAGCTTCCCTGGATCAGTTAGGGCATTAATTTAAATATAATTATATAAATCTTAAACCAAAAAAATAACTTACTATGCTTCGAGTGTGTGACCCATACCTTTACTGGGAGTCTGGCACAAGTGCTCGAGATTATATTACTTGGACTCTCCACTTCAAGTGTGTGACCCATACCTTCACTAGCACAAGTACTCGAGTCCAAGTAGCGTAGCTTCTTTCTTTTAATCTAGACTAGATTTATTCTTAACTGTGCTGACATTTTTCCAGCATGAGAAGGCATTACACGCTCTAGCTAATGCTCTATTGGAGTATGAGACACTTAGTTCCGAAGACATAAAACGTATTCTTCTTCCATATCGAGAGGAAAGCCAGCTAGTGGAGCAGCAAGAACAACAAGAAGGGGAGCTTGTCTTGGTCTAAAAACCAGTTTCCCCTATTATGTCTTATTGAAGAATTATAAAGTGGAGCTGCTGCTTGTGGAGGTACAAGCAGATCGAAGGGCTGACTGCTCGAGCCATCATTGTATATTGTACACTAACATACAACCTTGATACACTAAGGCAGCTGCAACAATTCCTTTGCTAATGGTCGTCTTTGTTGTATTATCCAATGGGTTTGCCACGCCGATCATCTTTGCAGACCACTTTTACAGAGAACTTCTAGGCTCTCAGCGAAGAATCGTGGGGCTTTCAGTAAACCTCAGTGTCTTGGGGAAATTCTGTGTAACTTATTATTTTTTCTATATCTTGATAGATGATTAGCAGAAATTGTCCATATAGCTGGGTCAGCAAATGTTCCTCGCATCTTATACATCCAGACATCCCAATCATATGCGCCATATTCTTCGTATTTTAAATTTGGTACTTTTATAAATTGAATAAGGAAAAGTCTATTTTGTTATACGAACTTATGTACTATTAATATTATTATTTCAGTTTTATTTTATTTCTTACATTTTTCAACTTATACGAGTTTAGAGAAGCTAATCAAGCGGCGGACTGCTTTGTTAACCAGGATACATTATCATAAATTTGTCGAATCACTTACTCTTTCAAGTGTTTCATTTCAACAAATTGTGATTTAAAATTCCCTTTGTGAAAAAAAAAAGTACCCAAATATATCGAGGCTGTCCCAGTTACTCAACATAAGAAACAAAATTTGTTTCTAAAGAGGTTAAATTTGTAAGGTAACAGGAAAAAAAAAGCGCTTTTATTTATGTCTTTGCCATTTGAAAAACATAGTTTGTTTCTCATGTTGAGAAACTTGGAATTTCTCAAAAATGTCTCCTCTCTCAAAATAGAATGCAGAAATTCTGTCAATTACCATTTAAAAAAAAGGCTTGGGAACCAAATTATTAGGATAAGAAAGTTCATTTGACATTCTCACTAGTATGAAATTACATAACTACCCCTCCTATACGTATAACATTTAGTTTTATACCAATAAACGTACTCTTAAGGAAAACATTGCGTAAACAATTCTAAATCATCATTTTTGATGTAATTAAAAAAAAATAAAAAAAATAATTTCTTTAAACCTTTCCCTTAAAAAAATTCCTTTTGAGATCCAATTAAACAATTGAGATATTCCAAATGTAGTTGAATGGGTAAAATTGTAATGCCTAAGCCTAAGATAGATATAGATAGGTAGATTTGTCTAGGAACAGAGTACTCAAACTTATAATAATAATTTAAAGTGGATGCCTCTCCATTATCTAAACAAAACAACCTGCTCCTCTGCATCATTCACCTATAATAAATAAATAAATAAATATATATCATCCGTCGCTTTTGTTTAGACTGGTAAGGCACTAACTCGAATCGAGTTGAACCATATAAGTTTTCGGCTCAATAGAGCAATTCTTCTTACCTTACTATATACTCCGTAATACAAGTACTTGAGAATAATAATGCAGAGTAGTAATAACCTAATCTAATTTAATATATATATATATATATTATATAAATAAAGTAGGCATTTTTACAGAGCATTCGGAGCTCACGTAAGGAATATACTTATTTCGACAAATAAGAAGAAAGATTTGTATTTTATTTTTGAATTAAAAAATTATGTCGCCACCTAGATAAAATTAATGAATTAGATTTAATATATCTAAAAAATTTAATGCCACGTAGTTTATAATACACGAATTAAATTATTTTAATGAAAAAAATAAAGTAAAAATATAGGAAAAGATAAATCTATTAATTCAATACTACGAGTATAAGAAATCCAAAAAAAAATATACTAAAAAATATCTAAATGATAAACGGTTATAATAAAGTTTGATACCTATCATTATAAGATAAATTTTGATAGTATTTATGATAAGAAATACAAATTGTTCGTTAATTATAATTAAATTAAAATTTGTGATACCTACTATTATAAATTGACAAATCTTACGACACAAACAAAATTTCGTATTAATAAAAAAAACCCATCAAGCGAATTTTGTGTTATTTTTTTGTCATCAATGGCCGGGTAATTTTTAAAATCCTATGTTTAAATTAGTATTTCTAATTATTTTACATGCAGATCTAACACATCATACGACACAAATAAAATTTCGTATCAATACAAAACTCCATCAAGCAAATTTTGTGTTAGTAATTTTGTGTTAGTTTTAGGTCATCAATGTTCGGGTAATTTTTAAAATCTTATGTTTAAATTTATATTTGTAATTATTAGTTACATTGTATTTATTTAGGATACTTAACTATCATTTGTTTATCTAATGGCATACGATTAGATGTTGTATATTTAATATATGGATGACTTTGGTTATTTTTGGAGATGATGAAAAAATTCCAATGCATAGGTTTGATTTTATATCGCAACAATTTATCATTTATTGGTAAATATATTGATTTATTTTATATAAATGTAAAGATTTAATTTATATCAATTTCAGTTTGGCTAACATTTCACGGTTCAATTTATCCATTGATGTAGTAGGTTGGTTGTAGACGAGGTTGGTGATTCTATCGAAATAAAAGATATGGTAAAACAATGAATAATGATTTAGGATTTAAATTATTAAAATTTATCATTTCATATAAAAGATTTTATATAATGGAAAAAATATCATATTTACAATTTATTTATATTTAATAAATTCATTTAAATTTTAGTAAAAAAAAAATAAATATTAAACTTTTTTAATTTTGTCTGAAATTATTAAATACAATTAATCAAATAATTAAAACATTGTATATGAAAAAACCGTGTATCGCACGGGCTTCTATCTAATAATAATGGAAGAATATTAAAATAATAAGAAGAAAAAAACTGCAATCACAAGTAGGAAAAGACTAGTAGAAACTAAATATGGGGGCCTGTAACACTTTATACTCGGTTTAAAGGGACACCCACCTCACAATGTGCTAAAACAGTTCCATCTAGAAGCTTCTCGGAAAACCTACAACTTTGACAATGAATTTCAATAACCTGTACACTTTCTTTTAGGGAAGGGATGAAGGTGATGGATGAGAGCTTAGCTTTCTACCAAAGGCGGCCACCGCTAACATCAAGGTACCGAAAGCATGGTGAGACTAACATACAAGATGTTCTTAGGAGAGTTATCCTAACTAGCTAACATAAGATTAAAAGAAAAATAATTGACCATAAGTTTATGACAACAATGACAGTAATTCACAAATGACGATAAATTTATGGTGAACTGAAAATGAGAAACACTACTTACAAGCCTTCCTATACCCTAATGTGATTAATTGACTACCTATCAGAACACCTCTATAATTCTCTCCACAGAAGCTATAATACGACGACAAAGATCTACAATCACCCGTTTAATCACATGTTTATATACAACTATAAAGCATGGACGCACAGAATGAGACTGTAAAGACTTGAGAACGACAGTTTCCAATTCTTTTCGTCTTCCATGAATGTTTTTAACACACTTCTAAAAGTTGTGATTTTTGGACTGCCTAAAGGTGGAAGTTCGTAAACAGGAACTGCAGACAGCAGTCGTTTCTAGCAGATGGAAGAACCAGTCAACCCCAAGGCCTCTGCAATCCGAACACCTTGGTAGCTTCATTCATGGAGAGAAAAGATATCCTCCCATCACATCAGGCTTCTAATCACATCCTATCAATAGGCTCGGTTCTGTCTTGTACAGCCAAACGTTCAGAGACATCAGCAAGAGACTTAAGATTGCACTTGATTAAAGCTTCAACAAAAAAGCATGTTTCATCCTTGGTGTTGCCTTCAGGTACATCAACCACAAACGACTCGATCACCATTGTCCCAGGCCTACCCTCAATGATCTCTGGATGTAGAGACACCACAGAAGAGTAGTTCTGAACAAGAGAAACGTGACTTAGACAAGGTAAAACTCTGTACATACAAAAGGATACATAAATGTAAAGGCAACATACGAAGGTAAGATAAGATTCCCAATAACCTCTTTTCTTTTTAGCAAGAATCTTATAAATTGAGAAAGTTGCATCCACCAAGTACTCAGCCAAAGATTCCAAACATATGACTAAACAGTAAATACCATACTAAACCCTAATTCCAATACTCCTCACCAGGCAGTCTATAGTTTTTTGTCCTACATTGTATATGCCAAAGAAGCAGGCGTCCAAAATAAAATAAACTCCAACTATTCCATTTTAATAGTAAGATTTTTATGAGCATATATCGTCAACCAAAAAAGAAAATCATACATTGAAGATACAATAACATGAAGAACGAACCCTGATACTGCCCCTGGGTAGAGCACAAGAAGGGAAGGTTTTGGATCAGGACCTAATTATGTTGAATGTTCTCCAACAACCAAACATCCCTCCGAATTGATTTCAAAGGCCTTGCAGGTAACAAAATGACCTACAATAATAACATAATACAAAGGACTTGCAGGAAACAAATTGACCAAAAATAATAACAAATGCAGAGGCCCTGCAAGTGAACAAAATGACCTACAATAAAAACATAGTACAAAGGCCTTGTAGGAAACAAAATGACCTTCAATAATAACTAGTGCAGAGACCTTGCAGGTGAACAAAACGACCGGCAATAATAACAAAATGCAAAGGACTTGCAGGTAAAAATGTCATGACCTACCATGATAACAACAATCAATATCTGTATTCAGCATCCTCTTCCCTTTTTCTCCACCGATTGTTAAAATGAACATATGCCATAGACCATAACAAGATGTTGGATACCATTAGTTAATCATATATGCGATATAACCAACTCAGAGTATAGACCCCCCCCCCCAACCACCACCACCACCACCAAAAAAAAAAAAAAGAAAAAGAAAACTGCACTGAAACCAAATCACTCCAAGACGTTCATTCATCATCATATAGAACAGGATCGACTTTGAAAAATTCAGAATAATTAACAAAGTATTACATAATTAACGGTGTTCTGGAACCCAAACCGAAACACCATTTCCCCAAACACGCACAGAGCTACACATGCACATAATAAAGCAAGAAATCATAAAGTGGAAGTGCCGTACCTTTAGCCTATGATCTCCACCAACAATTCTGATACTGAGAACATGCTCATTGTCATCCAGAACCTCCAACCTCTCAGTGCTTGTAGTCGCTGGCAGCCCTGATTTAACATCAACCTCTCTTACACTTCCAATCTCAAGATTTCCCTGCACCACGCATCTGCTGATAAATGGCTTATACTTCTGGGGTTGATCAAATCTCCTCACTAAAGACCAAACCTGACATGCAAACACTACATTAATAGAAGACAAACAATTATACAAAACTTCTAACAGAATTCGACAAACGCTCAAACGCTAATCGCATCCATATGAACAGCATGATCAATCATCGATACGACTTTAAATTCTAACTACAAAGTCCCAACTTCATAACCATTATCCAAAATCAGAAGGGCGATAATTTCCCCCGTTTACTCCCATTTCAAAGGTATCAAAAATGTTGAAACAATTGCTAACTAATCAGTCCAAAAGTAGAAACTATCTTTATAACACAGCCACTTTTTTATGAAACTCAACAACCACATTTCCTTTTCAATTGCGATATGATTTTTTCCACAACTATGAACAAATAATATCCCAGATTTTAATATTCATTTTTTTTAATTTTTTTTTACCAAATATTGATCCCAAGATTATATGCTCAATTCCCAAGAAAATAAATGCCTCATTAATCAAACTACAAAATATAACCAATTAAATAAACCCCATATTTACTAAAATCCATAACAACAAATGGATCAAACTAACTAAATAAACACACCCAAAACATCAAATTCAAACACCCCCAAAAAAATAAAAAAATCAAGAATCAAAATCATGATTTAATCTGGATCCATCCAACAAAAAACAATCAAAGAAAACCCAAAACAAACAATCAAAACATCAAAAACAAAACAGGAAATTAAAAATTACCAAATGAACAGGAGCTTTAATGTGCTTGATTAAAACAGAGCTACATTGATTATCAGCAGGTTCATGCTTATGATGTATCTTAATGTACTCTTCTTCAACTCCACCATATCCGTTTCCGTTCATCATCCCTTTATTCTTTCTCTTCGAAATTGAAATTCAACCCTAAAACCAGCGATTAAAACTTCGCCGGAAAGTAATCTCCGGTGGTCGGAAAACCGGCGATTGAATCGATAAACAAACGAGTTGACTCAGTAGAAAAGATTAACGCGCTACTACCACCATAGCCAAACAATCTCAAGCTTTCTCTCTCTTCGCTATCAATTTTCTCTCTCCTCTTCTTCTTCTCTTATGAGTGTTTGTTTTTACTCCACTTTTTTTATTTTCTTTTCTCTTTTTTTTTTGGTGTCTGCTTTTCTCGAAGTCTCAACCTCATCGCCTGGGATTAAAAAAGAAGTTAGGCAAATAAAGACAATGAATATTTTATTAAAATAATTTATTTTTTTTTTAACAGGAAATTTTTTTATTTTTTTTTAACAGGAAAAAATAAATTAATTTTGTTACTGAGGGGGTACTTATGTAACTTTAGTGGGTTGAGTTGGAATTGACGAAAATACCCTTGTGTGCGCATCTTTTTTGTGTTTTGTCTGTTTGTGGATTTGGTAAATCTGGTCAAGGCTATTGGTTGAGATTTGATGTTGCTTATTGTGGTAGGTTTGGCTTAACTTAACCACCTTTCATAGCCTCAATTTAGTCCTCTTTTGGAAATTTTCACTTAGGAAGTCCTTTACCCTCTAAAGTATCTTGAATTTATTTCTTAGTAGTTTGAATTGAATGGTGGGGTCACAGTTTTTACGGATCTGTGTCGTGTGAGTTTCACAATCATTTATTGTTTCAACGCTATTTGTGGCTGATTTGAGTTCTCAATCTAACAGTTGTTTTCTGCTAAATCCAAAAATTTCAGCTCACTGATTCCTTATGGGGGATGTTAGTTAGTTTTCAACACATTGTCATTGTATGACATACTGTGTTGTGTCTTACGTGTTGTGATTTTCTATGTCTTTGTGACATGTCTGTTTATTACATACATCTGCTGTCGTTGGATACTGAATTAAGTTTTAGGATGCTTGTTCATGTGATAATTATAAAGTAAGAAAAACTTTGGATTTGAATTCTAATTTAGACTAATTAGATTTGCCATAATGTCTTAGATGTGATCAAGTAACAAAACAAAAGTGGTTACAGTCTTTATTACGAATTAGGTAATTGTGAATTGAGTTATGACTTTATTATTACATGATAAGAGCATATTGTTGATGGTTCATGCTTTTCCACAAGGTTCACTTGCCGACAAACATTGTTATGCAATCCTTGCGTTTATAAACAAACACTAAATGATGCAATTCTCACGTTTATTAAAGAAAAATATGGGAAGTTGATAAAGCAAACAAACTGCCCTATAAATATCATGAGCAATATATATTGTCTTATGTGATGATTTTCGGGTATCATTCCATTTGTTAAAAGGCTTAGAAAAGACAACGATCTTAAACAATATTTGTAATGTTATTTTTACCGCATATGTTGTTATTGGTAATGTAGAATCCAAAGAAAGACAATTTGTTGTTACTTGCATAACAATAATATAGAAATCACCTCCAACCTGAAAATTTGAAAAAGAAGCCTTTATTTTAACTTTATACATTATATTATAAGTACTAAGTTATTTTATATATATGTTGGTAATTTTATATATCTAACTAATGGATTGACTATTAGCGGGTAATTAAACATGCAACTCATCATAAATTGCTAGAGTCACATACGCTTTGACATAAAAGGCAATAAATTAACAACAATCCAACCCATTTGTTATTATTATACATATATATGTATATTTTTTTTTTTCTGAACTCTTATTCTTTTAAAAATAATATTGATAATACTTTAAATCTCTCAAACACTAATTCGCCGAAAGCAGTCATAAAAAATATCATGAAATTATGCTTGAATAAAAGCCACATTTGGAACTACGTACCCTAGTTTATTCCGTTATATACATAACTTCCTTGGATCCAAACCAACCTGAAATAATTCAACAAATTTGGCTCAAAGGTTAATATTATATCATCTATTTCTTTAATATGCTTCGATTATTAGATTTCACTTACCCCTCCTTTATTGAGTCATGCTCAATTATTGAGTCCATACAAGTTGAAATTTGCAGTTTGATTTTATCGGGTCTGGCCGACCAAGTCGATTTTTGACAAAGCTACCTCCCTCCCCCATCCTCAAATGTCCCACCTAAGTATCGAACCTCATTAAACCCATTGAAAAACGTTCACCTCATAGCACTTTGACTTGTCATCAAAACGAAATCTTATTCTGGTTTTGAAGTGTACCTTAATGCAACAAATTTAATTAATAGTTAGTCAAATGTAACTAAATATTGTCTTCGTTGTTTTTTTTTCCTTTTCCTTTTTTTTTTTAATTGCAGAACTTTGTGTCTTTACCTTACATAGAAGACAAAATAACTCCTAATAAATACTCGTATTTAATTTCAAATCTTGGTTTTAAAGCTGGACATGGGCTGAACTGGCACGCGGGATGCCCGACATGGCGTCATGGCCCGGCCTGACACGAGCACGACAGCGGCACGATACGGCATGTGGAACGGTCGGTGGGCCGTGCCGTGAACAAGGAAATTGAAATTTGACATGAGCACGACACGAGCACGGCGGGCGACATGAACACCAGCCCGTCAGCACGGCCCGCCAGACACGATACTTTTATAATAAAATTAATATTTTTTAACAAAATAATAAAGCAAATATAAAAAATAATAATAAAAAAAATAAATAAATGGGGGGGCCGACATGACACGGCACGCTAGGCACGTGGACCGTGCTGTGCCGTGGACCGACTCGTGGAAATGGCTAGCACGGCACGGCCCGGCCAGCCACGGCACCCAGCTTTACTTAAAAAAGGGGAAAAGAAAGTGCAACTATTACGAAGTGTATGTTTTTTCATTTTTAAAGTGGTCAAAAAGTCAAAATTCCCGGAAATTGCAACGATCACTGCAAAAATCACACACTAAACCTCTGTCTACTGCCTTCTATTTCTCTCCCTCGATCTCGTTGGTTTTCGGAAGGTTAGTTTATTTTTCATGTTAAACTCAAAAATCTCAATTTGATTTACCAGTTTGTTGATTGTTTCGTTCAATTAATTTGTGGGTTTGAATTTTTCATGTTTGCGATTCGGTAATTAATTGGGATTTGTTTAATTTCGGAGGTTGATTGATGAGAAATTGTAAACCTATTTATTCAAATTAAGCTGACTTTTTGTGGATTAGGGTTTTCAATTTTGTGTTGTTGATGCAGCGAAGGAATTTTTAAATTAGGGTTTTTCGTGTATCGTCTTCTAGATGATAGATAGGTTAGTGGGAAGATTTTGAAATTCAGATTTTATTGGGATTTTGAAGGAGAAATTAGTTAGGGTTTAATGATTGTCAATGGGCATGTAAATTTGATATCTTTATTATAATCACCAATTCACCATTGCTTGTAAAATGTATTTACCTCCAATTTCATGGTTACATAGGCAATGATGATGAATTTGATTGTTTGTTTCATTTGCGTTTTTACTATAAATAATTTACGTTGATCTTTTGAATGCAGTAATCTATAGATTTTGGTGTTCCAGCATCTTTTCGCTTTCGTCAGGTTTTAGGTCCTTGTTGATAAACACACTGGTAAGTAGAATGACTTAATATACTCGTATTACACTTTATGTTGTACTGAACTACTAAACCGGAAGCAATGGCATCCTTATACAGGAATTACTTAGAAGTCTGACAATATGCACGGTGGCTTTAATGTTCCGAATATGTCGGGTACACTTACATCTCGAAATTCATCCATGAATAGTGTCGCTTCTGGTGGGGTTCAACAACCAACAGGGAATGTTCCAGGGGGGAGATTTGCATCAAATAACATCCCAGTTGCTCTGTCTCAGGTTTGTTGTTGCTGTTAAGGTTATGATTGTTCGTAAGTTTAATGCATATTGCATATGGGCCTCATATTTCATTTCCTATTTTGGTAAAAATTCCTTTTCATTTGTAGATGTCTCATGGGAGCTCACATGGTGGATATTCAGGAGTCACAAATAGAGGAGGTATGAATGTTGTAGGAAGCCCTGGATATAGCAGTAATACAAATGGAGTTGGTGGCTCTATTCCTGGGATTCTCCCCACCTCTGCTGCAATTGGTAATCGTAGTGCTGTTCCAGGCCTAGGAGTCTCCCCTGTGTTGGGAAATGCCGGTCCTCGAGTTACTGGCTCAGTGGGAAGTATGGTAGGCAGTGGCAACATTGGGAGAAGTATAGGTTCAGGTGGAGGACTATCTGTGCCTGGCCTTGCTTCTCGCTTGAATATGTCTGCAAACAGTGGATCTGGGAGCTTAGGTGTGCAAGGACCAAATAGATTAACCGGCGGTGTACTTCAACAAGGTATCACATCTAACTCATCATCTTTTATCATAAACCTTGGGTGGTTGAGTTTCAACTTTCAAGGTTCAACTCCAAATTATCCTTACACAATGTCGTAAGGAAGAAAGGATTGTTGATGGACTTTGAAGAGTAATTCTGGGTGTGAGATAAATTTTTTTTTTTTTTAGTACATGCAAAAATCGTTGACCTTAGTTCCAAAAAAGACTGTTCAATCCAAGTCTGGTTATATGTTTACCATATTATGAAAAAGACTTAGGAGGTAACAGAATTGTTGCTGGTAGGAACAAAGTGTTTATGTGGATAATATTATAATTTGAGACAGTTCTCAGAAAATATTTTTTTGGATGAAGATGATAGGAGGATTAGTAGGCTTGGTGTTGTGTTGAAATTGAAATTTAAAAACCCTTGTGGTTTAATGACTTGGAGATTCTTGGATAGGGAAAACCTCTGGTCAAACCTCTCGCAAATTAGCTGGAGTTTGTGAAGGGAGATAGAAATTGCAACAAACCTGCTTAATCATCTGTTACTATTTATGGATATTAATTTTTGATTTGATGTGATCAAAATCCATTGTTAATATACACTGAAAAAACTATATCTACATATCAAGCTATCAATTCTTGAGAACAAAGTAGGAGCATTTAGTTAGGGCTTATCAGTGGCCACGCTTTACCTTAATTCCATTTTTTAAGCTTGCGTTGAAACCCCCCCGCGCGCACGCGTATCCCAAGCCTATTATTGTCAGTAAGCTTAAGAAAACTGAAATTCATATTTGATAGTTGATTATTGTGACGAAACCCTAAATTTAAATTAGGATAGAGTCTCATGACCTCTTTTCGTTTTTTTTTTTTAATGGTCTGACTAGTTAGACTCCCAACTTATACGAATATTGCCATTATCCAAGTTTAGATAATGTAGTGATAAATAGGATTTGGGGAATAGATGAAGGAGGCTAATCAGTGGTTGTCTTTCTTTGTCTCATTTCTCTTTACCATTGGTGCTTGGACTGTGTCTCATGAGCAGAGGGTGAGAGGCAAATTGACCTTTAGTCCCTCTTTTTTTGTTTATCTAGGTAGTGGCATCTTGACTTAGATGGTCGCTGGAGTGTCCTGGTTTCCATGTAGTTGCCACTGTCTGATGGTATTATTTTGTTCCTTTTTAGTGTTGGGGAGAATATTAGAAATGTGTTTACTTTATAGCAAATTTTTGAGTTTATTTATGTGCTTTAAATTAATCTAGGTAAGCATAGTTTCATGAGAGTTGATGTGGATCTTATTGCTCTTGATAGATTCGCTTATATGTTAGGTTTCGGGACCAAGTATTGTACTCTTATCTGGGAGTTCATGAGGCAGGATAATCCCGTACATTGTGTAATTTTGGACGGGCCATACCCTGGGGCTTGGTAACTCAACCTTAAAATGCTGTTCTCTTATTAGATAAGCCGAGAAAGAAAAGGATAGCTGGATTGGGACAGTAAGTGTTAGCATAGGAATTACGAAGAGCAAGGTATTGTTTTGATGACATGACCTCCCTTTCTAGTGCTGCAATGAGCTCCCTCAGTGTCTCACACAGCAAACAGCTGTCCTTTTTCCCACTCTCTCCCCTTCCTTCAGAAATTGTTCCAAACAGATGCTGCCTAAGAGCCCAAATTGCTTTTAGTGGTAAGGCTCATCTTACTTTCCTAACTACTTTCCTTCATTTCTTCTTGGATTTTGTTCCTATTCATTCCCCAAAAATGATCTTTTGTCATCTCCTCAGTGGAGCATCCTGATGCCTATTAAGCAATTAAGTTGTGCTACATTAGCATATGTTTTCAAGTTATACACCCATCTCATCTCTTACCACTTACTTTCTATGGCCGTTTATTGCTGTAATGTTTTGATTTTTGCACTAATCATACTCTAAATATGACCATTATTTTAATTCAATATATAACAAAATGCTACTATTTAATATGTTGTTTGGTTAGTGTCAATGTGTTTTTCTTCTACATAATATCAACATTTTATCATATTTTCCTGACAGATATAGTAAATATTTATGAGCAAGATTATGTGTTAGCAAGTTCAAAGGTTAAATGTTGCCAAAATAAATAAAAATAAAAAGAAAAAAAACTGAGGCAATTTTTCATTACTATATACAAAGTGTGTGTGTGTATTCTGTCAAGTTCTCCAAGGACTTTGCCCTCATCCCTTCACCTCTCTCTTTATCAAGATCTGGAATAGTTTTCCAAGGACAGATATAGTCAATGTTTTGACTTTCGCCACTCAAATCAATAGAGCTTTCTAAAGAAGTTAAATTGATGTAAAATTTGATTTTCTTCTGGTAAGAATTCTTCCAGGCTTGAGGTTTCTTTTATATATTTTCTTTTGTTACACTTTTACAAAGCGGAAGCAAGGCTGCATTCCTAGCTTGTGTACAGAGGCCAGTAGCAAAACCTAAGCACAAGACTAAGAAATCTGCCTAGGAAGAATACAGAATATTCTTAGGAATAAGAATAAATCTAGGAGAGATATTTACAGTAGGGGAAGAGTAATTACCAACTCACCATACTACTCTCAATACTTTCCCTTGAATTTGATCGATATATCCTTGTTGCAACCAACTCTCAATATTATTATTATTTTTTAACCTGACACTTGTTTATTAGTACAATCTATTGTATATTTGTTAGTTTCTCTGTTGTGCTGATTGACTGGCTGAAGCTATTTACATAGGAATTTTAACTTTCCTATAGTTATTTTAACTGGTTCAGTTCTACTTTCTAAGTCTGGGACATTTCTTTATTTTCTTCCAATCATTTTTTACCCAGTGCTGTTTTTAACTAAATACAATTTCTAACTGTACATAGCTCTTGCTAAGATTGTACTACCTTCTATAGCTCTATGTCGGATAAATTGTTTGTTAATGTGACATGGTTAATGCCTCAAATGTTGCATATGGACCTTGTTTATTTTGAGGAAGCTATGGTCCAACTTATGCTATGCTGATGACTATTTGGTTCCAGCTTCTCCGCAGATGCTTTCTATGTTTGGAAACTCTTATCCTTCTGCCGGGGGCCCTCTTTCGCAGAACCATGTCCAAGCAGTGAATAATTTAAGCTCCATGGGAATGTTAAGTGATGAGAACTCCAATGACGCCCCTTTTACTTTAAATGACTTTCCTCAGTTAGGTAGTCGCCCTAACTCTGCTGGAGGTCCACAAGGACAAATAGGTATAGTCTTTTTTTTTTTTTTTTTTTTTTTTTTTTTTTTTTTTTAAAAGATTCTTTAGAATTTATTCCTGCAGCTTTAGATAATTGGTAATTATGCCAGGTTCTCTGCGAAAACAAGGCCTCGGAGTTAGTCCCATTGTTCAGCAAAACCAGGAATTTAGCATCCAAAATGAGGATTTTCCTGCCTTACCAGGTTTCAAAGGTTTTCCCTGCTCCTTGCTCTCAACCCCAAATTGTCTCCTCGGGCTTATTTACTGCTTTGGTGGATATGGTTTATCATTATATTGACTGTGATTGTGAAGGGATGTTGATATTTTTAGTTATTTTGTTGCTGCTGAGGTTAAATATCTTGAAATTAATCCCTTTGTCCCAGTTTCTTGGATATTTACACCTTTTGAATTGGACTAACCTAGGATTGGTATGGGTGCTATGTTCCTTTACTATATATTCTTCAAATAAGTTGCATTTTCTTTATAGTTCCCCATATTGGACAAGTTTTTTTTTTACATGTATTGCTGATCTTTTGGCTAGCCAATGTGGTATATTTAACTTCCTTTGTTTATCTTTTCTTCCCTTTTGCCAGTTTTGAATGCTCTAATAATCTGCCAACTTCTTTATTAAATGGTAATGTTTTTTGAACTTCCTTAGTGTCTGTTGATTAATAAATTAGCTTTTTCAAGTTAAGAGTACCAGTGCTTTCAAAAGGGTAAAGTTGAAAACTGATGGTACCTATCACAACGTTGAGTTTAGACTCGTTTACTGATGTTCTCTGAAGAAGTTGTATTACAAGTGATAAATTCAGGATAAAGTTACTATAATACTATATCATTAGTTAGTTTCAATAATGACTATAGATGCATTTACTCTACAACACTGCATGAATTTGCTGTCATGTATGGTTCATGCCACTTGCTAGTATAGAACAGAGAACATCAGTTTTCTGACATTTCTCAGCTTAGGTTTTTTTTTTTTTGGGTGGTAGCATCTAGCTTTCTGTGATTCTGAATACATATCAGAGAAAGATGGCTGTTTTTACTTGGTATATTACTTTTACTAATACCTATTATCTCTTTAATCACTTTTTTTTGTAGTAAAAAAGAATTTTCTTTCATCGATTGGGAATTTGATTCTTGTGCTGCTTGGAATGTTGATTATAAGATTTTTGTAGTTTTAAGGAATAATTGTAATGAAATCTGATTCTTGTGCAGGTGGAAATGCCGATTATGGGATGGATTTCCAGCAAAAGGAACAGATTCATGATAATGGTGTACCAATGCAATCTCAACACTTCTCTGTGAGTACTAGTTGATTATCGAGATATAATTTTGCATTTTAGGTGTTATCTTTACTACTTCAGCTGGTTTCTTGGGAGATGTATGTGCTCTCTTATTTCAAAGATTTATGTCTAGATGGGAAGATCACCTGGCTTCAACTTAGGAGGAATGTACTCATCACATCGTCCACAGCAGCAACAGCAACATTCACTTTCGGTCAGTAATTTTCCCTTGCTTCTGTTGTATAAAAATTTTTGCATCTAAAATTCCCTGTATATTTCGGGACACTTACGGGTTTAATACAAGGCCGAATGGATCTTTTGAAAGTTTTTGGGGAATCAAGCTCTTTTACCAGTTAAAAAGTTGTGCCAGAATTGTATATGAGGCATCTTATCACTAGTAATTGGTTATGTGTTCGCAGTTCTGTTTCTGCTGATTAGATTAATGGAGAGGACCTAAATTTTAATCTCCATGTTGCCTGCATAAATTTTTGCATAGGCAATGTAGCAGTTAAGGTAAAGAAATGTCAAGGGTGGATGGTAGAGAGATGCTTACTATATCTAGATTAATTTTCTTCCCTTCCCCATAACTAACACTGCCAGAAATATGAGCTTAAGAGTAATAAAACCATTTTTTTTTATTTTGAATAAATACTTGAGGATTCAAAAGATATTTAATATTGATTTAAGAGATGCTAAATACACATACTGGACCAATTAGTATGAAAGTTATTTGACTAAACTTGCTGTAAATGTTCCCTTGCTGAGTGTAACTATGTTATAAAGCAATGTATGGGGAGAGAGGGGGGGGGGGGGGGATAGGTAGTCATTATGAAAGAAAGATTATCCTTTTTGATTTATTCTAATATTGCAATTTTGTTATGGTACAGAATAGCATGCCCCCTGGCATCAGCCTAAGGTCCATGAACACTCCGGGTGGGATTTCTAATATGAATTCTTACGAGCAGCAGTTTATGCAGCAGTATCAACAACATAACCAGACACAATTTCGCCTTCAACAGTTGCCATCTCTCAATCAAACTTTTAGAGATCAGGGCGTAAAGCCAATACAATCTCCACAACCTGCTCCAGATCCATATGGATTACTTGGCTTATTGAGTGTGATAAGAATGAGTGATCCTGATCTGACATCTCTTGCCCTTGGAATTGATCTAACAACATTGGGATTGAATTTGAATTCATCAGAAAATCTTCACAAAACTTTTGCCTCCCCTTGGTCTGATGAACCAGCCAAGGGTGAACCTGAGTTTATGATACCTGAATGTTATCATGAAAAACAACCTCCTCCACTAAGTGTGAGCTGCTTGAAACCTGTTGTTCCTCTTTGTTATTAGGTTTTCTTATTTATGCTCTTCTAATAGTTGTTTTGCTTGCAGCAAGCTTATTTTGCAAAGTTTCAGCTGCCAACACTGTTCTACATATTTTACAGGTAAATCTTCTAGCGGAGGTCCTAATTCTATCATCTATCTCAATTTTTGAGCTGTTGTTGATTAAATTGTTTTCCATTTGCAGCATGCCAAGAGATGAAGCCCAGATATATGCAGCCAATGAACTGTATGCTCTTGTCTTGATTGTTCTTTATACATGTGATTTAGTTCATTCTTCATTTTCGATCTGGCTCTTTTCCTCTTCTTCTCTACCCCTGAGTTTCTCCTGTGCCTAAAGGTTCTAATCCTATTAATGACATTTGAAGCAAATTAGAAAATCCCTTCATTATATATATACTAGATTGGTTTCCTGTGCTGTGCATGAGCCATTTTTTTTTTAAGAAATTACAACTATTAACACTCTCTTTTAATTGATTCTTTTAATATTATGGCTATGAGACTCGTGAACTATGACACAAAGCATAGACGCTAAGTTTGATATGTTATATTAGTATGTAGTTTCACAAAATACCTTTCAACATTTGAATGATACGATCTATCTATATGTATTTTCTATTAAAACATGAAGAGGGCCACTCTGTAATCAATAGAGATGCCTAGTGTCGAATGAGGGTTTATATCAAAAACAAACTTATATATATATGGAATCCACTTAGTTACTTGAGAAGAGTGATAGCGGGATTTAAATGATTTTCTGATGGCACTGGGTGCTTCTGTATGAGCTTCCATGTAACTAAATTGCTTTGGTAGCATAGGAAGATTTCGAATTTTGACATTCAAAGATATGCCAAAAAAAAAAGCCATAAATCATTTGACAACAGTTCCTGGTTGACATCTTTATGACACAATAGAACCAACTGTCTGCTGTGGTAGATTGGTTCTATGGTTTTCTTATTTGGCTGGTAGGGATTTTTGTCAGGAGCCATTTTACTCCTCAAAGAACAAGGATTGAAGCCATGTATAGTAGATTAATTTTTTTAATGTCTTGATCCATATGGCTTGAACATCTGCCCTTACCCCTCAATGTGCTTAAATGTCTATCTCTACTTAAATCATTTCAGAACCCAGTGTTAGGGCGTCACCACCAATTGCTCAACTCATGGAAATATCCACTACCTCTTGGTGTCATAAATCTCACAGCTTTTTTTTTTTTTTTTTTTTTTTTTTTTTTTTTTTTTTTGTTTTTAATCTTTTTTGGCAGCTATAACAGAGGTTGGTTCTACCACAAAGACCTCCGACTTTGGTTTATGAGAGTTCCCAACATGGAGCCTCTTGTTAAGACCAATGCATATGAAAGAGGTTCTTATGTTGCCTTTGATCCCAATACATGGGATACGTCTATTAAGGTATGTAAATTTCTATATACTCACGATTTTATGAAATATACATGAATACAATCTCATTATGGTGTTCTGCTGCAGGAGAATTTTGTTATACATTATGAACTTGTTGAGAAAAGACCAGCTCTACATCATCAATAGGTCTCCTGGTAGATTGTACATTCAGTGGCCGATTATGCTTGGGTTCAGCACCAGCCCTCTAGTGCTGCAAGAAATCTACCTTGTGATAATTTAAAGAAAATTTTGCATTTAATTAGGCATTAATTTTTAGGACCTGAAAGGTGCAAAGCTAATTTCTTCTTTCAATTAGTTACAGAATTGTAAATTCCAGTGTATTATTAGACTGAACCGGATGGTGTAGGTACAGTTTGATTTGGGAGTTCAATAACAAAATCCTGTTGTGTTTTTCCCCATTGTCGGATTTTGAAAGTTTTTAATGTATATTCTTTAGTTTTTAATGTATATTCTTTAGTTTGCAATCCAGCTGCGTTTCAATGTATGTTCATATTAATGTTAGTTAAGGGTGTTATTTTTTTGGGTGTTAGGACTTGGAAATATGTGAGGTTGTGTGGAGTGTAATTGTAAATAGTACTTCCTCTGTTCTTTTTTATTTGACCTGCTTTGACTTTTGCACTACTCACCACGGCAAAATAAACCCCTCATTTGGCCGTGTTTTGTGAATAATATGTAAGTAAAAACATATTAATATTGGATCCTTTTGAATTCGTCTAAATAAGTACTATCTTAATATATAACTTTTATATTTTTTTACTTATGTAGAATTAAAGTTATTGATCGTTAAAGTTTTGCATTGACAAGCGTGATAAAAGAAACAGGTCAAGTAAAAAAGACCAGAGGAAGTAGTTTTTTTATGCTGGTTTCCACTCTTTTTTTGTCCTATTTAAATACACAATATATTTAGGCTGCTGCTTTTTAACCATCAATAAGTAAGAATAGGCCGAAAATTGAACCATCTTCTCCAATTGAGACTCCATCCATTTAAGTGTGGTGTAGAACTTACCGGAGATGAGCCTGAGCTTGGATTGCTGAGACGTGAAATGGATGCATGCCTATTCAACTATGGAGAGAAACATACATAAATACATGCAACATTTTCCAGCTCCCAATTCTCTCTCTAAAAAACCCCAGTACTTAACTCTTCCACCGCTTCTCGCCGGCGATCAACGCTCTTCTTCTTGCCATCGCCGGTGAGCCGTTTCCCGCATAGCTTTCCCCTTTCTAGAATTTCTTTTAGTTTTTTCCCAATAAAGGAGACAAGGGAGATCGCCGTTAACCGTCAATTTCTTGTTTTGGATACGGCTGTCGTCGTCTGTGTTATTCAATTAACCAACGAAACAAGAAGCCAAGGCGAGTCTTAACGCTGGCGTCGAAAGGAATCTTGTTATTTGTTTTCCTGGCGGTAAAGGTGAAGTTAAGGTTAGGGTTTTCCTTCCTTAATACGGAATTAAATTCAGGTGAGGCTTTTGACAACAGGTCGTTGTGAGAGTGTAGCGATGCGGTATCTTTCTTGTAATCTTCTTTTAGTTGTCTCACAAGTAGCTTTGTGAGTATTTCCTCTGCTTTGGTCAGTACCTTTGAGTTTTGTTGTTCCTGGTTTGTCTTATTTTATTTATGTTTTCTTTGGTTGTTGGATTTAGGTTTTCCAGGAGGTACTGTTGTTAGTGCAGGGGGTTTATTTACCCTGTATTTGTTGAGGGGGAAGGTGTTTTTGCGTTTCTTGTTGTGTCTTGGTTACGGGGTGATTTAGGTATCCTTTCAGTTGCTTTCATCCCGTTGTTAGTCTTTGTGATGACATTAATCTAAATCTAGACGGAGGCTCCCCATCTATTTTTAATGTTTGGGGTGAGCAAAGTCATCCAATCTCTTGCTCTCTTTGTCAGTAGAGTTGTAAGAAGAGGAACCACATTTGGGTGTGCAGTTTCTCATGTCAGGGTCATAAAAATCAATGACACTATTGGGTTTGTTCCTAGACTCCTAGGAAGTTGCTATGCTTTCCGAACCCTAAGAGCGGAATGGTGTCAAGGTTTTTGTCAACAGGAGACATTCATCTTTTGGTTGTGTCAACTCTCAACTTCTTTTATCAAGAACTTACATTTGTGGTGTTGCAAGTTTCTCTTCCCTTCCCTAATATCAACCCGCAATCATCGTTCATTTCAAGTTTTTCGGCAAAGGTAAGAATTTGGTAAGTTTTTCAGGCTCCAAAGTAACAGGTACGAAGCACAACATTATGTGAGTTTTCAGTCACTTCAGTTGTCCTCCAATGGTGGTCATGGCAATCCTTGTTTATGAGACGAGTTTAGCGTCTTGCCTCAGCTACAGTTCATAAGTTCTTCCTTTGTTGGTTATGCGGGTGGTTTGATGTTTTTGGTTGTAATGTAGTTTTGTTTAGCTCTTATAGGTTGTAATTTATGCCTTTCGTTATATGAAATCTTTGTCAAAAAAAAAAAATACCTATGGAGAGAAACAAAAAATTTAGAGAAAAATCATAGAAATATGGTTTAAAACTTGATCAAGGGCGGTAAATTTTCCATTATAATAAATCGAGAAAGAGAAACAAGTTGAATTCAAGTTTAATTGGAGGATGAAAATGGAGTTGTTTCAGTCTTAATATTGCCCTTTTTTATATCTTTTTTTTAAAATTAAAAAATTCCCAAAAAATTGATACTTTAACACGAAAAAAAAGGGAATTTGATACCATATAAATGGTTTATACAAATTTTCATATGTGGCTGACCACACCGTGTGGCCCGAGTTACTTATTCAGGGGTCAAGGATTACTCGGTCAAGGGTTATTTATTCAGGCATTAATCGGTTGGTCAGGGGTTGCTCAGTCAGTCCGGGGTTACTTGGTCAGAGGTTGCTCGGTCGGTCAGAGTTTACCCTCACACAGAAAACGCGCTAACCGATCAAGTAACTCAGATTAGGTAACCCTTAATCAAATGAGTAACCCCTAAATAAATAATCCTGAACACACGACATCAAAAACACCTAATTTTAAATAATTTATAAAGCCTGACCCACTCATCAAATACCCATTTATATATTGAACGGATCTGACCCATATATAAGTGGGGCTTTCATTAATGGGGCTCCAACCCATTGAATTGCTCTGTGAATAAGGAAAAAAAAAAAAAAAAAAGACAAAACGGATGAACATAGCCCTGCCTAGTTCCTCCTCCTTCTCTCTCCTCCTTCTCCATTGAAGCGCACTCAACATCGCACTTCACGTTCTCCTTCGATTACTTGTTATCCTCCATTGAAGCTGCTTCTGAGGTAAGTTGTTCTTTCTTTTAGTATTCATCATATCAATTTCACAATCTAGGGTTCATCTTTCGTCTAATTTAATTTTATAAGTGTAGGGTTCGAAAATCCCGACTAATTATGACCCTAATTTGATTATTGAATCACATATCCCTAAAATTATGTGATTTTTTGTGATAATTTGATCAAATTTGGTTGCTAATATTAGGATTGAACTATGCAATTAGACCTCTTTTTCCTGGGCGTAATTATATTTAATTTTTTGTGAATGAGGTGAGTATACAGGTGTTTTTGAGCCTAATTTGATGATTGAATCAAGTTTGGTTGCTAATGTGTTGCAGGTTTTTGATTAGAACCCTTTAATGTTAGGACGGAACTATGAAAATGGACCTTTTAACCATGCGGCCGCCAATCCGGCTGCGGCCTGTGAGGATAGTGATGATGAGGATACCCCATTAGTTTTTAGTAGAAGGAAAACAACTCCAATAAGCTCAGAATTAAAGAATTCTTCTTTGCCACTGAGAAATGATAAGCCGTCGGGGAAGTTGGGTTCCGATGCTAGAACCTTGAATGATCGAGGTTCTAGCCCTTTGAAGGGGAAGACGGTTTCATCTTCGAAGCCGTCTTCTTCAAAGCCAACTCTTGGAACTCAAAAATCTCCACCTCCATCCTCGAGAAACCTAAAGTCACTGCTTTCATCAACTAGACCTTCTCCTTCTCCACCTTCATCAGCTCGACCTTCTCCATCTCTACAACCTTTATCGAATAGACCTTCTCCTCCTTCTACCCGACCTTCTCCATCTCCTCCTTCAACTCGACCTTCTCCTTCTCCGCAGCCTTCATCAAATAGACCTTCTCCATCTCCCCTACCATCTAGGACAACACATAGCAAATTACCTTCCACAAATGGAGCTTCTTCAGCAAATCACCAGCTAAAGAAGGATATACTGGTTAAAGGTGAGAAGCGTTCTCCCGCTGCAGTTAAAGAGGAGAAGCGTGCTCCCGCTGTTATTAAAGAGGAAAAGCTTGCTAAGCCATTAGGTGACGACTCTGATGATTCTGATGATGACAAGCCACTTAGTACAAGATGTTCTGTTGGTTCACAGAAAGGAATTTCCAATATGGCTGAAGGCAAGCCTTGTAGTAGTGATTCTGAGGATGATAAGCCGCTTTGTGCTAGGATAGATAAGGGAAGGGCTACTGCTGGAACATCACAGACTCAAAAGTTAAAGGCCGGGAGTGTGAAACCTTTGTCGACTAAGTTACAGATGAAAGGCAACAGTGGGACCTCTGCTATCAAGCATGATGATTCTGATGAAGACAAGCCATTGTCTTCTAAGCTACAACAAAATGGATCTATTAACAGGGAAACTCAAATTAAGAAAGGACCTGTTAGTTCAATTAAAAGGCCTTCAGCAGATCTCTCTGCTGGTCATTCTTCTATAAAAAAGGCAAAGCTTTCAGATGCATCTACCTCAGGTAAAGCTAAGCAAATACCTCTAAAAGCAAGGGTCAAGGATGATGATGACCACATTCCAATAAGTCAACGGTTGAATAAATCTGCATCAGGTAGTAAATCTGTGCCAGTTAAAAAAATTACTAAAGTTAATTCTTCCAAGTTGAAGAAAGTCAATAAGAAATCAAAGAAAATTATGAAGAAATCGAGTTACTCAAAGTCTTCAAAAGAGCTACCTAATTCAGGTGATGGGCAGAAATGGACAACCCTGGTTCACAGTGGTGTTATATTTCCTCCTCCATACCAGCCTCATGGGGTTAAGATGCTGTACAATGGTAAACCAGTTGACCTCACACCTGAGCAGGAGGAGGTAGTTTACTCACGTGCTTGTAGTTTCTTGATTTTTGACTGTCTCTCTAAACATCTATTAGCTTATCATCCTTTTTTTTCCCTTTACGCAGGTATACTTACTTGTATGCTTCATTTTACTTATTTCTGTTCACAGGTTGCAACTATGTACGCTGTGATGCTTGAGACAGATTATGTACAGAAGGAAAAATTTAATGAAAACTTCTTTACTGATTGGAAAAAACTTCTTGGGAAGAACCATGTGATTCAGGACCTTAGCAAGTGTGATTTTAGGCCGATACATGAATGGCATTTAAGTGAGAAGGAGAAAAAGAAACAAATGACCACTGAAGTAAGTGTGTCAGTTAGAATAGTGATTTTATTTGATATAATATTTTTATAGCCTAAGATGTTGATCAGATAGAATTTTGTAGGGATGAATTTGCTTGTTTATATTTGTGTATCATGAGTTTTATGATGATTATTGCCTAACTTTTTAGTGCAATTGTACCTGCTGATAGCTATAGCTATTTGCTCCACATGATAAGAGAAAAATGAATTTTTTCTTGCTCGTACTAGGGAACTGCTGTTGCTGCTGGAGTTTGTTGTCAAAATCTGTTGTGGGCATTTGACTGTTAGAATTTCCCTGTCTAAAGCTATTTGCATGTTTATTTTGGGCTGTAGGAAGTACAAATATCTGGTTAAAGGGGTTAAGACAACTAATTTTTAAATTTTTTTAATCTTTTTTTTGGGTGTCACATTGATATGTGTATCGTCATCATTCATTCTGTCACTGGGTTATACCTTAGGTGACCCTGTTGTCCAAATTTGTTGCTTTGTATCTTTTTATGATTAGTCTTTTGATCATTGATGATTTTGGTGAAATGAATTATGTGATTTGTTTGATGCTTTTGCTCAGGAATCTGACTAGAATCACCATTATTGCAGGATAAGAAGGCATTAAAAGAAGAGAAATTGAAACTAGAAGAGAAGTATATGTGGGCTATTGTTGATGGTGTCAAAGAAAAGGTTTTCTATCCTTTCAACCTGCAATTACAGTGGCTGTGTTACTGTGTGCATATTTTTTTTTGGTCTTGTTAATTGTATCTAATTATGCTTCAAAAGCCACCATTTCTACTTTTTAATTTTTTTTTGGGAATTAAGGACTTTGGTAAATAGATTTATATAGTGAAGATGTTCATACTTGTAGCAACTTGAGGTTAGTTTTTTATGCAGGAACTTGGTCTGGTTTGTTGAATGTAATTTCATATGAGGTTGATCAATTCATGTGTATATTGTTTTGTTTGTTTTTTGAATGTAATTGCATATGAGGTTGATCTATTCATGTGTATAATGTTCATACTTGAAGCAAAATTTCATTGTGTTTGTATCATATTAAGGCAATCCTTCCACTTGTGGCACACTGCTTCTTCCATTATCCAATGCGTCACAGAATGGTTGAGTTTCAGGTTTTGGACTGTATCCTACTAATTTCTGGTTTCATAGTGACATTTTTTTTTGTACTTTTTGATTACTTGGTTATAAATGTAATTAGAGCAGGCCTTGCAAACATGGTCACATGTTCACTATTGAATGATTGTTTAATAGCATATTGTGATACTGCCTTCATTCTTATCTGTATGTTTTTATTATCTTTTCTTTTGGCATTTAGTATTTTTTTGTTACAAAAAATTTTCTAAACAAAATATTTTTGGGTACGAAGAAGGGGGGCCCATTGAGTGTCAAGTCCCTAATATATTTCAAATGCCAAATATGTTGCTGTTTTGGTGTTACTGATTATAAGGCCAACCAATAGCATTATAGTAAATACTTTGGTACTATCATTACCAAGCTGTTGATGATTCAAACATAGTTTCTATGTAATAATGCTTCTTTTTTGTGTAAGGCGCATACTGTTGCTGCACTAGCATGTGTGCTCTCTCTTCCCGTTTGAAACGTGTTCATGTTATTTTGATAGAAAGATTGACAACCTTCTGAGGGTTATGAACTCTTATTTTGATAAAATAATGGGCAAACCAGTCAGTTTCCCAATTTCTTTTTGTGTGAAACACTGCTACATATCATATTCATGTATTGTAGTCTAATTTAAATCTGAACTATTGTTGAAATATTTTTACAGGTGGGAAACTTTAGAGTTGAGCCTCCTGGGTTGTTTAGGGGCCGTGGAGAGCATCCCAAGGTTCTCATATATTCATTTTGTGTCTTAGGCTTAATGAGCTTACTTGACAACATCTTTAAGCATCATTTTTATTTGTCATGGCACAGATGGGGAAACTCAAAAAACGTATTCATCCAAGTGACATTACAATAAATATAGGAAAAGACGCTCCGATTCCAGAATGTCCCATCCCTGGTCAGAGGTGGTGGTTCATTCATTTATCTATTTTTCACAAAATAAGATAATACTTCCTTCTGTTCACGCATTGTTTAATGAATTCTTGTCTTTCTCTGTAAAAATGCATTCAAGATGTTCCATCTTTGTTGGCAGTTGGAAAGAAGTACGGCATGACAACACAGTTACATGGTTAGCTTATTGGAATGATCCCATAAACCCAAAGGAGTTTAAGTATGTGTTCTTGGCAGCTAGCAGTACGTTGAAGGGGCAAAGTGACAAGGAAAAATATGAGAAAGCAAGGAAGTTGAAGGTTGCTCGTCTTTCACCTCGATGTTTATTGTTGGTATTGATTTGTTGATGGTTTGTTGTAATGCTTGCTTTTATTAAGTGCAGGACTACATTGAAGGTATTAGAACAACATATAAAAAGAATTTTAATAGCAACGATATGACCAGGAGACAGATAGCAGTTGCTACCTATCTCATTGATAGACTTGCTTTGAGGGCGGGTAATGAAAAGGTAGAGTTTACTTACTAATTATACTTAATATGTTCCGTAGATGAAGCTAAGTTGGTTCATTGAAGATGTTTTGGCATGGGTTTGCCCTCTGTACGTTAATGCTGTGGTGGAAGCCTTATAGCATTGGATGAATCTTTATTCTTTGGTTGAAAATTTTAAATATGTGTATTTCTTGAGTGAAATCTGTTCGGCTACAACTAGAACCGCTGGAAGGATAATTTTGAAACTGCTTATTGTGTTTAGTTATTTTCCCAAAACAAATAGTAGTATAGGTTCAGATAAGACTAATAAGAGTATACTGTATACTAGTGAAGCAATTGGTATGTTTTTGCGTGTATAAAAGGTGAGATTACTCCAAATTCCAATTTAATTTGCCCACATATTAAAGCATGTAATCATAGGAGGTGTTTTGGTGTTTGGTTATCAATTATTAATTGAATAAAAAAGTAGATGTGATAGGGGATTATGGGGTGGTATTATATTCGAAGTATAAGTGAAGAGAGAAAATTGGTTGGCCACGGGTAGAGATGTAATAAAATAATATTGGGCCCTTGGCAACTATAGAAACAGGCAAACTATTTTTGGATGGATTAAAAAGGAAAGTAGGAAAATCTAATGGGCAACCTTTTTTTTTTTTTTTTTACCTTCAATAATCAGAATCTCTTCAAAATAGGAAGACTTAGGTCAACATAAAAGCCCCATGATATGATTTGAAAGAAACAAATTTTTATCTTCAATTTTTTGAGCTATGAAAAATGAAGTTTCATGAGTTCAATTGTGAACTAGCAGGTTGATGTGGAAGTGTCTAGAGATTCTAGACATGGGCTGTTGGTGAATGTACTCATAACTTAGTAAAAATAGACTCATAAGCAGAGAATTAGGACTCCATTACTCCCAAGGGATTGTAAGCAAAACAAATGTGCATCCTATCGTCCTCTTCATTTTGAAATCTGTTTTATAGTCACTGCAGTCACATAAGCAGTATACAATATTAAGATTCCTGAATGATTGCATGGCTTGTTTTCCCAACGTTTCCTTAACCCACTCAATTGTTACCAGATAATGGAAAATTGCCCCCTTCCTCTCTCTTCCCTCTCCCTCCCTCCCTTCCCTTTACATCCTTGTATCCAAATAAATTGATATTCACCTATCTTCACTGTAATTTAGAGTTTTTGATTAGCTTTGTGGTCTCTGGTTTACACCTCAAGATGAGGGAAGTGTGGATGAAACTCTGGGAATCAGGTTACTTGTTTATTAACACATTTATATACTGTGATACCTCTTGCCATGTTCCAGGATGATGATGAAGCAGATACAGTTGGTTGTTGTACATTGAAAGTGGAAAATGTAATACCAAAAGAAGGGTGTATATTGGAGGTAAGTTGATTTTCACTCCTTTCTGGCTTTATTCAACAATAATAATAGTGTGGGGGTGATGTTCAGGGAATGTTGGTGGATTTCTAAAATTTTGCAGCTTTGATTTATCACGACCTTAATATTATTTATGCTGTCCAGTTTGATTTTCTTGGTAAAGATTCGATCAAGTACTACAAACAATTTGCTGCTGACAAGGATGTGTATGAAGCAGTTAAGAAATTCAGACAAGGTAACAAACAATAGTTCACGTGCGACTATGTTGGTGTTTTTTTGGCAAGTCTTGATTTACAATATTAACTCTTTTTATTAGGGAAGCGTGACGGTGATGATCTCTTTGATAAGTTGGACACTAGCAAGTTGAATGCTCATCTGAAAGAACTAATGCCTGGTCTCACTGCTAAAGTATTCCGTACATTTAATGCATCCGTCACTTTGGATGACATGGTATGGATTTCGTAACTGTCTCTCTAGTCTATAGCTTAGAAAGAGTGGCTATGTTCACGCTGTTACATAATTCATATCCATTAGGAAAAAGAGGAAAAATTTGAACCTGTGTGATTTCTCAACAGTTCTTTTTATCATCTTTGAACAATGGAATGCTTCTGTTATATGTTGCTGCGTCACTTGTGTGAATAAAATGAAATAGGAGTCGAAACAACAACTTAATGGTGATTCCTTGTGTTCATGTAGTTGTATGATCAGTGTTGCATATTTGATTTCAAGGCTTTTTATGGCCTTCTCAAACTCTGATGCAAATTTCTCTTTACATGGAGATGTACATGAAGTAGGACCCGATCCCCCTTTCAAAACAGAATAAAACTAATGTTAGTTTGCAATGAGTTAATTTATATCATTTGATGAATGTTTTTTTTGTGTATAATAGCTTGCTAAAGGGGTTGGAAATGGAGAGGTGCCAGAAAAAATAGCCAGTTATCAGCATGCAAACAAGGAGGTAAGTTGAGTCTTCAGCGTTTCTTGATAACTTTGCTCTGAGGTCCATGTACTAGGTTTCATGCAATGTGTCATTTCTCTTGCAGGTTGCAATCATTTGTAATCATCAACGTGCAGTATCAAAGTCTCATTCTACACAGATGGATAGACTTAAAACAAAAATAGATGAAGCAAAGGTATGATTCTCTGTTTTACTCAATTTGTGAAGCTTTTGATACGGGTATATGTCTATATGATGTCTCAGAGACATCTAATAAGAAATGGAGCAATCCTTTTGTGTAGTCCAAGTTCATGATTTTTTGAAGCATAACTGATGTTTCTCTTTTGCCCATTATATTGGTGAGTGCATATTAATTAATTACATGGTTTTGAAACTGACACTAGGCTGAGTTGACTGAATTGGAGATGGATTTGACTCGGGCAAAGAAAGGAAAGCCTCCATTGAAGGACAGTAATGGAAAGCAAAAGAGAAATTTGACCCCCGAAGCGTAATTGTCTTGATGCCTTGTGCTGATTGCTTATTGTAAAATCTTTTCAAAGTTACTTTTGAGCATTTTTGGCTGATCTATGATGATGTTTTTGTAGGATTGAGAAAAAGATTCTCTCAGTGAAGACAAAAATTGATAAATATGAGCGCGATATGAAAAGTAAAGAAGATCTCAAAGAAATCGCTCTGGGCACATCAAAGATAAACTATCTTGATCCTCGGATCACAGTTGCATGGTGCAAAAGAAATGAAGTCCCCATTGAGAAAGTAAAGTTGTTTCTCTTGCACAACTTTCCCATCTTAGTGTTATAGCTTAATAAATTAATTTTATAATGTTGATTAATCTGAACACTTTGGATCCTAAATAATTTTTTGGAAAAGTAACAAAAATCCCCTTAGTAATGTTTTTATTAAAAAAAACTATCCATAACTAATATAAAATCCACTTCTTACTCTAAATCATATATCCACAACCACTTGTACTGTCTTTTTTTTAATTAATTTGAATCCTTTCTTGAGTGGAATTCTTATTCAAATAGTCGCCTTTTAGATTGAGTCATTGTTCTGAAAACCACCCTCAAGTAACTAGCAATTTGGAAAATAAATGAATACACCAGGTTGTGTGGATGTGGACTACAGGAAATGGGTAGTTAAGTTTATCCTATGATTAGGAGTAATATTAGTCTAACATCCTCATTCTGTGGTGGTTGTGTTAATGTTTTTAACATCTAATCCCTTAAATCTAAATATTATGTATCTGACTTCTACTTCTCTGTCTCTCTCTGTTTCACTGGTTTCTTACAGATCTTTAATAAGTCTTTGCTGGCAAAGTTCTCATGGGCTATGGATTGCGATCCCAGCTTCAGATTTTGACTGCCTTTCAATTATCTCTTTCCATGCCATTACCCATCATCGATACAGGCTGGCATTGCCAGATTTCATTTCTTTCATACTTTGCTCCTCCGGATTCTTGTGCTCGCTGTTGGGTCTATGGAACCTTGGGTTTTTCAGCTTTAATCTGTCTGAGCGGCCTTTTCTTTATTTTTCCTTTGCTATTCTAAGACAACGGGAAATTGAGACAATCCTCTGCTGAGTAGAAATTTTAGAGTTGTACCATTATTGTTTCAATGCATAATTCAACATTTCAAAAGGAATTGTGGGCTGTTTGCATTAGTGAAGCTGATGAAGCAAGTTCAGTGGATATGAAATACTGCCCCCCCCCCCCCCCCCCTACTGATATAACTAAGAGAATCGTGTTCTTTGTGCTAAGATTGCTAATGTATTATGTATAGACCCTTTTCAGAAATTAATGTACAAGTATAGCAGGTTAATTTGATTGCATTTTGAGGCAGGGTTCAATTACAACGATAAGGCTGTGCATATTTGACCCTACACCTCGTTCACATAGAAGCCGAAACTGGAAGTTTTCAATTGAGATCCATATCCGCTGGCTTTATTCAATTCTAATTTTCTAATTTGTATACGAAGTTCCGCCAAGGCAATGGTACCGTGGTTGATAGAGGACGGGATGTGAAATTCATTGTTCCCAGTTTTTTCATCTCATAGGATTGTCACTAATTTTTTTATATTGTTAGCTGTTCTGCCGTACGGATTATGTATTCTAATGTTGGGTACTCCTGGTTTGGCTACTCATTTTCAAGTAGCCTTTTACCTGTTCAATATACACGGGTTATTTCTTATATGCAGTAGATTATTTTCTTGAGGTGTGTTTTTAAGAAAATGAATCATCTTATTTTTATACTTAAATTATGCAAGTGGAATGCCTGGAGTCTTTAAACGTTTAATGTTATATAATATATATTTAAGTTACTAGAAATGTGAAAAAAATAATGTTGATTATATGTAATGAATTAAATTTATTGATAATATAAGTATTTTATAAAACAAGAAATAGAGAAAAAAAAAAGTTAAATAGTTAGTGTGACATGTAGCGCTATTGATTTGTGTCACTATATCTAATAAAATAAAATAAAAGGTATAGATATATGAATGAGTAGTCTCAAGGAGTTCTGGAAAGGTGGCTTTTCTTTAAACTATGTGAAACATAAATAAGCATGAATTCATATTAATAAGGTCAGACTTAGTTATAGAGTATGCTATCATAATGAGCCCACCCTAACCTGCATTAGTACAAGTGATTAAGTTTGTAGGAGCTGAAGGAGCTGAAGGATATAAATGATTAAATGTAACTCGTGATTAATGAAACCCTGAATATATCGCAGAATGCATTTCAATGCATCATAATGAGTGCATCATAATAAGCCTCCCTAGGGTCATGTATGAATAGACAAACCTGTTTAATTGCCATATGCTATATTATGGCGAGTAAAACTAAAGTACTGTAGAGCACCTATAAGATCGTGATAAAAAAGTTGGATCATGAAAATTAGGTCCAAACTTTGCATTGAGTTTGGATTGAGTATCCACTAGAGTCGTCGCAAGTTTACAACTCTTCATACCCGTGTGCTCCAAAATTTCTTGTGCATATTTCTATCGAGATAAAAACAAGTATGATGGAGTACGACCCAAAAAATAATTCAAATGACTTAAGTCAATCATCAGAAACTCAACATTTAAGTGAGAAGTGATGCTATCACGTAACCGATCTGAAGATGTAACCAACACAATTTGTATAATTAAATTTTTTAATATCAGATTATATCTTCTTTATATTAGATTATGTCTGTCCTCTTTGCTTTTAACTTTTATTTATTATATATTGTCTTTATTTTATCATATCAAAATTTGTTTATTCAATATAAGATTTTATCTTGATTTGGGCGGGGAGGTCTAACCACCTGAGCTATCCCCCACTCTCTATCATTTTATATTTGATATAAATACTTTTAAATTTTGTTCTTATTGTAGGTTGTTGAGATTCAGCCTACACAATCAAGTCAGATTTGTAATCCGCTGAGAAAGAAATCTTCTAATAAGAATTCTATTAGCACGCCCGATTTGTTAAAAGGTTGGGATTATATCTCAAAGGATGATGATGCAACGGAAGATACTTTACCTTTTAGAGACCAATCTTTTTTTCATCTCTCACATCCAACACGATATTTTATTCGTACTCTGTATTGCTCAAATTAACAACAAGGGCAATTAATATGGTTTATACATGTAAACTATATCCAAATTGCAATTAGTGCAAATTATTTGTATCAGATTAGAATTTAATAAAAACAACCGTTGACAAGAAAAGAACACACAAAATAACCCCAACAGAAATTACTTTGACCCTGTCCTCTATTCTCTCTCTCTCTCTCTCATCTCTCTCTCTCTCTGCTATCACTACTCTTTTGTTAAGAAATCAAAAAATCAAAAACCAATAAAAACTCAAACTTTGCGGCATAACTTCATCAATTTCGATCAAATTCTACAATTTCAGAATTACTTTGCTACTCTATTGATTCTTCGTCTCAGAAATTCAATCCTTTATTTATCAGGTCTTTACAATTTCTACGCTCTTTTAAGTCAAGCATTTTTCAGCAATTTTTTTTTTTTCAATTCTCGATTTTTAATTTTAATTTGGTTTTTTTTTTGGTTTTTCTTTTTCTTGTAATTAATTTCATCATTTTTAGCATTGGTGAATTTCGAAGTATTCTGTTGTTGTTCATTGTTTCATTTTTTGCGAAGTGAATTTTGGTGGAAATTGCTGTTAGGGATTTTGATCAGTTTTTATTGAAATTTGATGATTATTTTTATGGTTGTAACGGGAGGATCGCAATGAAATTTAGGGTTTTTTTTTTTAATTATTTGAAGTGAGAATTAGGTGTGTTTTCATATAAGTTGATGTCAAATTTTATATATCTGCAATTATTGATAGAGAAACTGGAAAATGTATGTTTTACATTATAATGTGATAGCATTTCTTACTTAATTGTTTATAATTTGTCTTAAGCAGATAGGAAAAGGAAGATAGAGTATATACCATATTAGGATGGATAGTCACAGTGATTGGGTGCAATCCAATGGCTTCCAACCTAATGGTCTATTATTGACAGGAGCTGCTTCAGTTACTCGACCGCTTGACCCGGGAAGATGGGCTATAGCCGAGAAGAGAACTGCGGAACTTATATCACGAATTCAGCCGAGTTGGGAATCTGAGAAGCGTAGGAATGCTGTTGCATCCTATGTGCAGTGTCTAATTGGAAAATGTCTGCCTTGCCAGGTTTGAACTCATTTAAAGTGTTGGTTTCCGCCGTATCCATGCATCCATTTTTCCCATATATGGACTAAAGTTGTTGATAATGTTATGGCATTTGTTGATTCTATATGATTTGTTTCATGATTTTATCACGATAGCTTTGGTTAGTTGTGTAATGCTACAACGTTTTATACCTAAATTTCTTTCATACATTAGGGTTTACACCCTAGACACAAATTTAGTCTAAGGAGTATTTGTAGTTTTGTACAGCTACTCAATTTATTTTATCTCCCTCTCGTGCACAAATGCACACCCCAAAAAGAAAAATGCAAATCCATTATCAATTACACCTATATAAAATTTCCATACAGGTACATGTGATGAAGAAGTAGCCTACTGAGTTTTTTTGGACGAATTAAGTGGTTAAAATTTCCAATATTTTTTCGGACAATAAGCTTTTTTTTTTTTTTTAACCTTTATTCTCTCTTCCTTTTCTTTGAGTGTTGGGGAGAGGTGAAGTAAGAAGAGTGACTACTGTGCTTGGGATTCCTTAAAATTCAAAGGGTGAGATTTGTTTCATTGTTTGTGACAAAGGAACTCTTACAGAAAATTTTGAGTTAAGGAATGATTAGAACGCTTTTAGGAGGAACAAAACATTAGTCATCAAGTGTGTTAAATCATATGTGTCACCTTTTTTGTAAAAATTAATAAATAAATAATGTTTTTAATTGCTACTTACATCTAGGATTTTTCCTTGTTTGAATTAGTGCCAACTTTTAAGCCTTTGGAATCAGGGGACTACTTATCTATCATAGCAATACTATATACTTGTTTTTATACTTGTAACACACCCTTTTGACACGTTATTTGAGGAGGTGATTTGACAAAATAAATGGAAGAATTAAGCTATAAAATTTGAAGTGTTGCAACTTACCACTTTCTTCTTATTAGTGGTAAAATTTTGTCTATTAATTTGTCCTTATAATATAGACTTTAAAGTACGTGTGAAAATGGTGTGTTGCAAGTTGATAAAAACTGAGGAGGTATATGTATATACACTTCCTCCGCCCCCCTACTATTGCAACATGGGAAGAGGAGACAGATTTTAAGAAGAGAGAGATAGAGCTGAATGAAGATAGGGACCTATGTGATGAGGAGAGAGAAAGAGAGAAAACATGAGCAAATAAGGAAATGTTTCAATATTCGCGAAACTTTCTAAAATGGTAATTGTTGCAATATTTGTGGAACAGAGGAAGTATTATTTTCTTTTGGAGCTGTGTAATCTGGTTGAATTATGAATCTGCATGTCTCTAGAAATTGAAATGCCATAACCTAAGGATTTTTCCCTATTACGTTGCTTAGAATCCAAATGAACATTTTTCACATAATCTTGAAAGTACAAAATGAGTAACCTGTCTTTCCTCTGATCCTGTTCTTGAAATCTTGGGTTGTCTTGCCAATAGTCATTTTGATCTGGGGAATTTGTTCATACCAACGGTATGAAGCCGATGAAGGCACATATTTCCTATATTGTTTGGCATGAATCTTTTGTATGACGTGGCCACGTTGGTGTCTCTTGAAGGATGAGAAGTCTGAGTTACATAGATGGTATCTTGCTGTGTATTAGATTTCTCTAGTCAATTAATTATATCGACATAATTAGAGCTCATGCATAAAGCTAGTTAAATTTCCTATGTTCAGATTGAGTTTCAAAGAAACACCTGGAGACAATATTTCTTCTTCTCATAATGATCTTTTGAACTTTAATGGATCTAAAAACAAAGTGAAACATTTATTACTCTTAAATGAGGTATTTATCTTATAGAAATTTTTTTTTTTTCTTCAGTGAAAATATTAATTATGATGCTAGCATGTCGACGATTTCGTAATTAAGAAACTGAGTGAATCATGAACCTGTTGGTTGTGATTGAATGACTGTTTACAAGCATTCATATATGCTTAAGTTCTTGATTCTGTACATACTGCAACAGAAAATTTGAACTTACTATCCTTCTCATCTTGGATCTATGACTTATTGACAGGTGTTTACCTTTGGTTCCGTACCTCTTAAGACTTACCTACCAGATGGGGATATTGATTTAACTGCTTTTTCTGAAGACCCTAAGTTGAAAGATAATTGGGCTAATAGCGTTCTAGATATGTTGCGAAGGGAAGAAAAGAATGAGCATGCTGAGTTCCAGGTGAAAGAGGTTCAGTACATTCAAGCTGAGGTAGTTTCTTAGTTTCTTCCGTGTCAAATTTACTTTGTGTTTCTTTGTAGTCTATTATATACTTGTATATATTACTGAGTGCACTTATAATCCTGTGGCTAAGGTTTCTCACATGAAGTTAGTTAGGTAGACTGAAGAGACATCACAAAAAAAATGATGTTGTTTTGCAGGGACCACTTCATTGTAATTTTTTTTTTTTGGATTGTTAATTTTTGGTCTTTGTCTTAGTTGAACATTCTCTTTCTCTTTCTAGGTTTGTGATGTCTTTGATTGAATAGACACTCCAAATTGTCCTGTACTGGTCTTTGGTCTTGTTGATAAGTTACAGGCTCTAAATGATGTGTGTTAGACAATTTGGAAGATCCTTTCTAACTATTAGATTATGTTGGATGAGGGTTGCAAGTCTATTCTACGGTCATGTTACTAAAATACAGTAATAAAAATATTTACCTAAGTCAATGAACATACAATTCTGGATTTATAGGATGAGAGTTTGGTACCATCAATGTAAATGTTACGCTGCCAGCTATTAAATTTAAATTTGAAAATTCTGTATTTTTGGCTAATGTTATCAACTAGTATAATACCTTACCTTGGCACATATTGCAGGTTAAGTTAATAAAGTGCCTTGTAGATAACATTGTGGTGGACATATCTTATAACCAGCTTGGCGGTTTGTGTACACTTTGTTTTCTCGAAGAGGTGTGCTTCTATATCCTGGTTATATTGATCTATGATGGTAATATGTATGGCTCATATTATCATTCCTTGATTAATCTATTTAAATGAAATGGCCATTGGTAACCGACTTATTTTGGATTTTAGGTTGACAACTTGATTAACCAAAAGCATTTATTTAAGCGAAGCATCATACTAATCAAGGCCTGGTGTTACTACGAGAGCCGTATACTTGGGGCTCATCATGGACTTATATCAACTTATGCTCTGGAAACCTTGGTTTTGTATATATTTCATGTTTTCAACAATTCCTTTGCTGGGCCACTTGAGGTATGTTTATGCTATTGCCTATGATTTTTCGTATCCTAGATGTATGAATGTTTTTCTATATTTCTTATGTCATTTTGTTTTACTTTCCTCATAAAGGAAATTTATACAGTGTTTTCCATGTGTAGGTCCTCTATCGTTTTGTGGAGTTCTTTAGTAAATTTGATTGGGCCAACTTTTGTATTAGCCTCTGGGGTCCAGTACCGATTTGTTCGCTTCCCAGTATGGCAGGTAGTTATCATGGCTGCAGAAATTGGATAACAAATGAAGATTTCCTTCTTTTTTTTTTTATTTATTTTTCTGTCTGATATCCAGTCTATGTTTGAATGCTTGCAGCTGATCCTCCTCGAAAGGATGATGCAGAGTTATTGCTGAACAAAATGTTTCTTAATGCTTGTAATAGAGCATATTCTGTCTACGCTGGTAGTCAAGATAACCAAGAGCAGCCTTTCATTTCCAAACATTTTAATGTTGTTGATCCCCTGCGTACAAACAACAACCTTGGTCGCAGTGTTAGTAAAGGTATCTGACTAACATAGTGCACTCTCCTTACCAAACAATTTTTTTTCCTCATGGTTGACTATCTGTTTTGAAATCTGATGCCTCACTAATATCTACTTTAATCGTTACATCTTCTATTTACACATTTACACATGGTTTCTGCTTAATTGTTACATAAGGCTGGTGTATGTAGTAAGTGACCAATAAGAAGCGTAAGATTGATTTGTGGGCTTTCAGAATTTGAGCTTCCCAAATGAATGATTAGGGAGTTCTCTTTTGACGACAATGTTAATATGTTCCTCTTATTTCCCAATCAGTCAAAACTATCTACTTTATGTTCTTTCTAATAAAACTTTATTAGTCCAAATATTAAGTAGATGGTTATATATATCAGCCAATATGATTAGTTTTCCAACTTGCTGAATTAGTATTTTCCAAGTCATAAGGGATTATTATGTATACCCTTAATGGCTTAATGGCTGATACAGAGCAGGTATGTCCAAAGCAAGGCCTTGATGGACCAATTTAAGCTCAGTTGACAGCTGATATGACCGATATGAGACATATAATGATCATTATTTGGCTTGTTGCACAATATTACAACACACACTTCTTCGATGCATGATTGTTATTGCTATCACAACCCCAATATTTAAACTGTGAGTAGTACAAACCATGGAGGGAAAAGGTTTTTTTTAGTGTGTCAACTAAGCAAAACACTAAGGCCTGAAAAGATCTCCTTGGAACCAAAGTGAAGCAAGGGAAAGTACTCTATCCCACGTAAAGTCACAGCATGTACACCTACCACAAAAATTATTAATAATATGCTATAGCCACAACTTTTAAGAGAATATCTAGGTAAGTTGGTCTCTAAATAAAGCCTATTCCCTTTTGTCTTTCCAAAACTTATATATTGAAGCAAGAAATGCTTGTTCATATTATGTTTTTAAAGTTGAAGCTACTGCTTTGTTTAGGCACACTTAATGAGTTTAGTTAGAGCAGAAATATATTCATCTGTTGAGGACTTGAGGGAATTAAGTGCATGAACACCTTGGCGCCAATTTTCACTAATGTTGGAATCAAGAACTTTGTGGGACTTTTAGTGCTTATCCCTGTCCTTACGCCTTAAGCTAAGCACTTCGTAAAAGTAGGTAAATTATGGACTTACAGTAGCATTGTTTCTTCATTTGTTCTTGACATTTGGCTGATGTACAAACCATATAATATTATGAACAAGTGGCTTAGACTAAAATTATGTAGTATGTACTTTGAATGATGATGAAGCCTTATATATTGGAATTTATCACTATAAGAGTTCTACAGAATAGTAAAGGGTCATTTTAGGCTTGAAGACTTTATTGATTGTTTTTTAGCTTAATACAAACTTTGTAAAGTTTAGAATATTTCTTATCAATTCTTTCTGTTCAGTGTTGCTAAAATCTTGAAAATTGAGCAGAAAAAAGATATTACTGTGTTACTCATTAGGTTTCAATTTCATGCATGGTGATAACTAAATCCAAATAGGAAAATGTTTATTTAATTTTATTTTTATTTGAACTTTTAACTTTCTGAAATTTATTAAGTACTATAGAACAAAGATGATGTATATTTTGTTCAAAGTCATTATTTACTTACCAAATGAGTTTTAACAAGCTTGTTTGTGTGGAAAAATAAATTGATACTCTTGTGACCTACTTGTGTGTGATGAGTTGTTTCTTTATAATACTATGAATATCTTTTGCAGGTTCTTCTGAATTGTGCTATGAATGAATGTTTCTTTAGATTTCAAAGAGATCATGGTCATTGACCTATATTTGGTTTTTGTTGAGATGGAATCTCGAGAAGTGCTTGCATGGAGTGACTAACCAATTGAAAATGAGTATCATATCGAAATGTAGTTGTAACGGAGTTAAAAATGGAAAGGAAATGCTACGTACATCTAGCCAAACTTGAAATTGGAGTCATGCTTTCTCTTATGTGATTGAAGTAGGTTTAATACCACCATTTTGCCACTGAAATGATTTTCGGGAGGGGTTGGGGAAGAGGGGGGCATTTGGGACCTGTTTGGCATTCTGTCTATTTCCCTTTTTCTAATGTCCTCGTGCATGGAGTTTCTTGTCGGTTATCATCTACTTCTGTTCTGGAGTCTCTAATGTCCAGCGTCAATTTCCTTGCAATTCTGTGAACATATATTTTCTCTTTGATGTCTGGTTTATACAACCTATTAATTGTTTTGAAGTGTACTTCAGTCTTTATCTCGTACTTCTTGGTATACCTTCTTTGCTCCTTCATTTCACTAAAGCAACCACCGCCTTCATCCTGTGATATCTTGAAGAGTAAGATTACATAGCCTTTCTAAAAAGTAACCAACAGTCCATCAGTAAATTTCTGACACTTAAAAAAAAAAAACAAGTGTGAAGTGTATGCTTCGTCAAAATAAACCAAAGATTGAATTGACTGAGCTCTCTATGTGTGTTTCGGGTTTTGACAAGCCTGATAGTGTTGTTCGTTTTCATATTTGAATTCGTCTTTTATACATTCCTTGGTATTTTCCTTATATCTGTTTCTTGATCACGAGTCTGTCCTGATTCTTTATTGGTATTTATCTTGTGGTGAAGAGGATTATCTAATGACCAATTTTTATGCACTTATCATTCTATCTCTATGTATATGTTCAGGCAACTTTTATAGAATTCGCAGCGCCTTCAGTTTTGGGGCCCAACAGCTGACTAGAATACTTGAGTGCCAGGAAGAGAATATAGTTGCTGTAGTGAACCAGTTCTTTGTGAACACATGGGATAGACATGGAAAACGTGTCCGTCCTGACATACCCGTAATTGATGCGTTTCACTCGCCACTGGTCAACTCCAACCATGACGGAAATCGCAGAAAACATATACTTGTTGATAATTCAACAGAGAACTTGAGTCAGTATCCACAGGTTGATGAATCTCAAAGCTCTATTGATTTTTTGATGCAGCCTAGTATCCTTCCTGTGAATCAGATAGCTGAGGCCATTGATGTGCACAAAGATTTGCATTCTCCTGGACAGAAGGATTATGAAAAAGAATCAAGAACTCACATGTCTTCTGATTGGGATCAATATTATACTCAGAGGAAAAATCCTACTAAGAAGCAACTGAATGAAAGAGAAAGAATTTGCATGGCAAATATCTTGCAAACTAAAGGGCATGCCACGCTGCAGTTTGCTAGGACATCATCTAGTCCTGAACTGGCTAGCTTGTCTAATGAAGCTGCATCTCTACACAAGCATAAGGCCACCGAAAAGGTAAATGAGGTTGCCAGTTCAAGATTTGAGTACAACAGAAGAATGAGAGGCTCTGGCATGATGGAAAATCCTGTCGTGAATTGTTATGTAAGGAGACCTGCTAGTTCTACAAAACCTGTAGTTTCTTCAGGTAATGATCCAAATCAGAGACTCCAGGAGGGACAAGACTTTGTAAATCTGATGTCTTCTTCTGGGGTTCAGAAACATGGTGGGCATGCTCAGATGCCTGTGAATCTAGCTTCTCATCAGTTTGTTTCAATCCCACCTCCTTTTCCTGGAACCAGACCCCAAAAATATGCTGGCACAAGGCCATTAAATTTTGCGCCTCATCAGTCTGATTGGGGCGATGTTATGCTTCATGCTGATGGTACCTCTGTAGCACCTTCTTATCGCCAATTAATTCCTGTTGGAATCACACCTGATGAAGAAGTTAGGGGGGTTTTAAATAGTGGTTCAGCATCACTAGAAGTCAATCATCTGGATGATGACCATGGTTTTTGGACAAACAGTAAAGCTGATTTGATGAGAGAGGGTGATCATGAAAGCAAGGAGTTTTCTGTTGCTAGTTCTAGATTATCACCTACTTCTTCTGCTAATTCCTATAAGACAAAGGCAACTTCAGACAGTTCTTGGGATGGAAAACCCTCCAAACTAAACAATACAATGAGATACCCGGGGACAAAGAATGCAAATTCTTCAAAAAATCCCTCTCCGGTAGTTAAATGCCAATGGCTAAATGAGGAAGGATCTGTTGATCTTACTTGTGATGATGATGTTGATGATAAATCTGCTTCCTCATCTGTTACTTCCTCACACATGGAGGTTCATCAGTTACCTGGGTATGGGCAAGCTCATATGAACTATCCAAATTCAATGTTTCCCTTTTCTCCTTTTTTGGTACGGCCTGGTCCACAGCAGGGTATTAGTCACAATCATCCAGTCTTACCAGTTGCCTTTTATCCCGCTGGACTACCTGTGCCTTTGGTTACAATGGTACCTGTATACAATATAAGTGCTGAAACAGGAACCTCTGCAACACCTGCCAGTCATGATGATACGGATAGGGAGAAGTCTACCTTCTCCTTGACCCAGTCTAGCCATAGCTCAGATTCAGCTAATGGGCTAGAGCGGTTGAGCCGTAGTAGTAGCAATGGTTCAACAAAAAGGATTACATCCAGAGAAGATTCTGATGAGTGTGGACCTGACATATTCAACAGCGACTTTGCTAGCCACTGGAAGAATCTTCAGTATGGGCGTTTCTGTCAAAACCCACAATTTCAGCATCCTTTTGTTCATCCTCCCTCTGTATATGTACCTCCAGTACAACTTCAGGGGAATATCCCATTTGATGCTCCTCGATCACCATATTCTGGGAATTCCAGTATCTTTTCTCATCCAGTGCCCGTTTCAGAAGCACAGCAGTCAGGTTCCATTAAGCCTGCTAGTGTCTCAAGGCAATATGGTGGAGAATTTCCTAAACACCGCAATGGAACTGGAACTTATTTCCCAAATCCAGTAAGACTCTTTCCAATTGACACTATATAGGAGCTTTTTATTGTTTTTTGCTGCCTATATTAATGGTTACAAATCTTACAATGCACTTCCATGTTCTGATTTAATACTTGCCTTTTTTGCATATCATGTTTAGAACATGACTGAAATATTTTGCTTTCTTTCATCAAATTGGATCGTCGTATTATTGTGGTGTGTTGGCAGCTTTCTGTTTGGTGGTTATTAAGAGCTCATTATGTCCTTTTCTTATATAATAATCTTTAAACAAGCTTATCCATCATTTAAAGTTAATTCTGATGATACATGATAGCCACTCTTTGTTCTGTCTATAATCTTCGACTCCTTGGCCATAAGAAGTTGTTCTTTGATTTGTAAGGAGTGGATAAAGTTACATCTGGGCCATATCAGACTGTGCCTGATACTTGGATAATCATCTGGTTTCCCTATATTAGCCATAAGAACATGTTACTTTACAACTTGCATCATCATGCATCTGGTTATTGGTTATACCGTCTGTCACTACTCTGTCTTGTACTGTCAGACTTTTAGTGTAGAAGACTATGAGTTATAACTTTTGCATAATTTGTTTCAATCTATGAAAATTTTCAGAACGTTCTCAGAGATCCCCCCCAATATTCTACCTCCAGACAGTATCAAGGAGACTCCAAACATGACAGGAACGAGCACCATGGGGAGAGGGAAGCAAATTGGAATTCCAGCTCGAAGCCACGATTTTCTGGTCGTGCTCAACCTCGATACCGAAATGACAAGCCAAACTCAAAGATAGACCGGTCAGTTACTAGCTATTCCCAAACTGATAGACCTTGTGATACCTTCCGGAAAAATTCATATCAGTTGTATCGCTTCCCAAAAGATCCAGCTACTTCAAAATCTACATGGAATGGCTGTTATGATACTGATTATTCGGTGTATCAGACATGTTCTGAATACCATAATGAGGGTCCTCAATCTGGAGATGGTCGTCCCCCCTTTGTTATGCTATATCCTTATCCTCAGACCATTGCTTATGATTCCCAGATTGAACGTCAGTTTGGTTCTGCTGGACGAGAGCAAATTGTAGGAACAGAAGAGGTACAAGAGCAACTGCAAAATTACGAGGGAGATACAGGACCTCCTTCACCAGACTATGCATCTCCCCCAAGGTTCCCGCGGTAAACTGCTTACTCTGCTGCCCTTCTAAATATATATTTTGATTGTTCCAGTATTGACATGGATAGAAGTGATGTTGCATGTACACTGTACATTGCTATTTTTTCTCCTCGTGAAGTGTTTCGCCAATGGTGTATGTTACTTGACGTATCTGCTTCTATCTTTGACTCTTAATGTGATAGTCAAACTTGAGGATTGTTGATGACTCCATCCCACCAAATAGTCTACAGTATACTGTGCATATTAATCCTTAGCAGCACCGCTATCCTTGGAATAGTATCTGGCTTGGTGACATCTTTTTCTGAACTTGCAGAGCTGACGGACTTTAAATTTTTGGCCTGAATATTGAGGCGAACACATGGGTTCTCTTGCTTTGGCATCTCTTATGCCAGTTAAAAGCATATTTTGGAGACCTGCATCCACAGCCTTTTGCGCCAAACATACTAAGAAGATCTTGGATGTTAGTTGCAGTTCCTGCGTATTCCATCAGAGGGCCAATCTCTACTTGAGCTTTGCACCTAAGTCCTTAAAAAAGAGCGCCTCTGATCAACATTGGTGGAGGGATCAATTTGGACATAATTGATGTATCATCATTTTGTGTTTCCCCCGAGGATTCTCCGGAACTGGAAAATTCAGGAGTCGGGTGTCTGGTCTCAAATTCGAGGAGCTTCCATCCTAGTATAGAACAAGGTGTTTGGGAGAAACATATTCAATTAGTAATGGAAGTGTTTGCCTATTGAAATGGGCTACTTCCAGCTGTAATTTTATGTAATCTCTAAGCCACCATTGTAATGAAAGTTGCTCCAATCAGAGCTTTCAGCTACTTAACTCTCAAAGCTTCTTTGTTGCAAGTCATTAAAGTAGTGGCTACTGTATTTGGCTGCGGTACTACACCTCTCCTGTATTTAGCTGCCTTGCCTAAAAACCAAGTGATATTTAGTTAAATTTCAAAAATATTAATCCCTCTAATCCTTTTTTTTTTTTTTTTTTCATTATCATTCTTGGCACTATTTATAAGTTGAGAAAATCTTATAAATTACTCTCAATATATAAACCATAACATAGTCATGCTGGGTTTTATTTGACTCATTTTAATGAGTAATTTATTAATATTCAATTGTTATAGAAGTATATATATATAGTTTTTAAACTAATATTCAACTATAGATATTTATGGTTAGAATAATGTATTGGTAGTGCAATGAAAATAGGTAGAACATTTAGGGTCAGAGAGATTACATGTCAAAATTATTGTGCATAGTGGTGGAGTATCTTAAACACTTCGTATAAGGTTTATTTACTACCTGGAAAAATTGGCATTTGGCAAAATTAGTGATGAACATTGAAGCAAAGAAAAGAAAGGGTGGGATTTGTTTAGATTTTTTTTTTTTTTTTCTAAAGAAAATTAAAAACATTTAATCAACAAGAAATGATGTACTCCTTCCGTGTTTTAATAAATGTTGCAGTTTGACTTTTTTTACTATTTACATATTGGTTTTGACTTGATTAATTTACTAATATATAATAAATAAATGTTATTGTATATACATTGTTGGATTCGTTGTAATGTACACTATCATAAAATTAATTTTCTTAAGATTTTACTAACATATAATTAATTAGATAAAATAATGTTCGTTGTGTCTTGGTATGCGTGTTTGATCAAAGTGTAACACTTATTAAAATATGGAGGGAGTATTATGATTAGGGATGTTAATAAGACGAGTCAAGTAAGAGACACACGCTCATCAGGTCAAGTAGGAGATGGGGTTAAAGATCATACCCAGTACCCACTATGGTTGATGGAGCGAGATGGATCTTAGGTGTACCCGTCCTAGTTGGTACCCATCTCATACTTGCATTTATATATGTAAAATAAATAAATAAATAAATGTATACTTTTTACTTTCAAAAAAATATAAGTGAATTATAGTTGTAAATATAGTATTTTGTAATATATTTGTACTACCTCGTTTTATATTAATCGTAACTTTAGGGTATTACTTGTGAAATATAAAATATTCTACAATGGCAAGTAGTTCAATAAAGAAAACACCAATTGTTTAATATTAACCTTTGAAGTGAACTTTTTTTCTTTGTTTGTAATGTATAGTATGTAATATTGTTATATTTTGGAGGTGAGGATTAGGTGGCTCTTGGCCGGATTAGGTGTGTAGCGAGGTGGGGAAGGTGAAGATTATGTGGGTACGGGATATCCAAGTGGATGTGGGGGCGGGAATGGGATGAAATTTGGACCCGCGACAGAGATGAGGATGGGGATGAGAATCTTATGCGGAGATGGGGTACGATGCGAAAGCTAACATTCGTCCTGCCCCATTGTTATGATGTCAAATTGAGGCAAAATTTGCCAAAAAACAAGATAAGGTTAAAATAGTAATCGTGATGCGGTTTAAAAGGTAGTAATTGATAATTTTTGTAAGAGAATGTAGTAACTGCCAAGGTGTTCATTATACCAGATAGCAAGAGACAAATTCCTCACTTGTAATCATACTGATCAAAAGCCTTGGTGCAAGAAAACTTTGTTCATTCTATGCCAATAAAACATAGTTTGATGATGCTAAAAAGTGCCGAATTGTCAACAAAATATCAAAACATCTAACTTACTAACTAATAGCCCTGTCCTCTATCTTGCACTACTTCTCTAACTTAGTCCCTTTAAAGCTATATACAAACTACATATTTCCATTAACAATCACTTGGCCGTCATCAAAAAATCACTAGCTCAAGTGCTTGCCTTTTACTTTATGCCGAATTTTTCCTCCACTTTGCTAATCTTAGTAGGAATGTTAGTACTTCAGAAGGATCACGCAGAGAATGCGACGCCTTTGTCTCCTTGGGATTTTGTGACACTAGAATTGGAAATCCCTGTCCTCTTTTCTGTAACACCTGCAAGAACATTTTGTTTCAGTCACGCTGTTTTTTTTTCAGCCTATAAAGATGCAGAATGTCGAATGTTAGGGCAAATACCTCAAAGGCATCTTCATCAGTTCTATCATCTCCTATGTAGAAAGGAAGGACATCACTTGATTCAGCTAGGCTTAAAGTGTCGAGTAAATATTCCAGCGCGTTACCCTTATTCCATTTTATAGATGGACGTACTTCCCAAACCTGTAAATGGCGCCTTACATTAGTCTTAAAATCACTTAAGTGCACAGAACAAATCAAATTCAGTCTATTCAGATGTTCTGCAGTTGAATAGCCTTTCATCTTACCATTTTACCAGTAGTAGCATGAAAGCGAGCATGTTTTTTCAGAACTTCCTTCACAGTCTTTTTTACATCAGAATGAACCTGCAATTCCCAAAGCAGTAAATCCTCAGATAAATTTGATGGTACATTTTGTTTAATCGTTGTAAAAATTCTGCATAATAATAATTAACTCTTATCTTCTGCATGAATTACCTTCTCTTCAGCTCTACGATAGTGAACGGAGATACAAAATCTGTTGTGTTCCACTGTCACCCCTTTCAACTCCTTAGTTGCCTTTTCGAGCTCATCATATATCTATTACGACAATCAAACGAAAGATTCCATTAAGATATTATGTCATGAAAAATAACATCCTGCATAATGATTATGGCTTATGTTTATCAGATTTCTTTACAAGAAACTGCCTAATCATTAGCTTACCTTTTCGATTTCAGGCAAGAATTCTTGAGCAGGTTGAAAGATTACAGAGTTATCCTACATTAGTCCATAAGAAAGGTCAATTTATGGTAAACTTTTGTATTGAATACAATTATGTATTAAATAAAAGAGGAGGGCTACAAAAAACCTTTTCGACAGCAACTGGAGGCTGGTAATTGTAGTCACCGGACTTATGCTTCCTTGGCGGAGCCATGATATCCATACCATGGCTCCCGGCATAATACACTTCATCTAATTTAACAAAGCCATGCACCTAACAGAAATGTTAGAGGACTTGTATTAGCAACACTCACACTCTATAGAAGTTTTAGGCACCAGAACATTATATCAAAACAGGGAAAATGATGAAACTAAAAATAGATGAACTTACCTTATCTCGGCTTCTTCCACTGATAATTGCTGTTGGAAAGCACCCAGCAACTTCACGTAATGCTGCTCTCATCTGCACGATAAACACGATACACCCATATCAGAAAATTAACAGTAAGATATCTCATAATCTCACTAAATAAAATGCTTAGTGCATGCTGCATAGGAAGATTATTGTTTACCGCATCAGACATGAAGGCTAACTCAGGATCATTAACAATGGGGGAGAGAGTCCCATCATAGTCTAAAAACATAACGATCTTCTTTCCCTTCGCTGTGTTCATCAATTCCTCAAATGAATTCAATGCCGAGGGATGATCACTCTACAAAAACAATGAGACAGATTATAATACATAAAACACATTACTAAAAAAAATGAGAATGATTCAGAAGAAAACTTTCTGGATTTTCTACTTACCAACCACTCTTCATATGTTTCTTCAGCATTTGGTGTTATCACCTTCTGTTCACATGGTTCAGGTGTCACCATGCTACTCCTTTCATATCGTACATTCGATGCAAATCCATGAGATTGTGAACTCGAGGGATGTTTGAAAATCCCTATTGCATTGAACAACTTGTTCAGCTTGCTTCTCATCATCTAAGTTCATAAATCAATTGAGAAAAAAAAAAAAAAAAAAAGTCAGGATTTAGCAAGTCTTTCATCTAGGAAAGGTCACAAGCCCAAAAGGTCTATAATGTCAGGCTATATATGAAACATAAAAAGCGAGTAACACCACGCAATCGTTACCTTAAACAAACTTGCTAGCTGATAATTAACACTAGAAGGTACAAGTTTTGAACCTGAAGCTGAATTTGCAGTTGATGTAAGAATTTTGAATAAAGATGAAAATCTACAAGAATACCCTTATTAACCAATCACATGAAGTCATGAAGTTTAAAGACAAATTTATGGATTAGCAAGTCACAAACTGACAAGCAAGCTGGCCTAATAATATTTTATTCACATTTTCCTCAAAAATTTGGGATCATGAAAGCTCTGTTAGCTTTAATTAATTATAGGCTCCTAAGTTTAACAAAAAAAAAAAAATGTTCTCTGGCACTACTGTCGAAAACAAACCTTAGAAAAGGAAAGATTACTGCATAACACACCACCTGACCCAATTTTTAACCAATCGTACTAGCACCATGATGAAAATCTAGTGTAATCATGTTTGTTAGCAGGTACAATCGACTGATCGAGAATAATAGAGCTTTAAACATTATATTGTTCACCTAGTCAGTTATTCGAGTCTGGGACGTTTGCAAATAAGCTGATCAAGGAATATGGACCAAAACATGCACTGGGTAAGTGACAAGAATCAACCAAATGTTGTTGCTTTCTCTTTTTTGGTTTGAAAAGAAGGCAAAAGGTTAATGGATCATTCAATCTCCAACTTAGGAAACAAAACTCCTAGCCACTAAACATTGTTTGATTTCGAATTATTTTGGTTTATAGAATGTACGTACCTAAAGCATGGTTCCATAATTAATAATCATTGAGATTATTAATTAAATCACTTATTCGAGTGATAAGAGACAGAAGTTATTTTAAAACAAGTTAAACAACCTCTGAATTGGCTTTTCAAACTCATGAAAAGCCTTTATAAAAAAAAAAAATGACGAATCATGAAAAGCCAAGAAGCATGTATTCCCTATCTGCGAAAAGAATACAATCTCTAATCCTAGTAAAAATCTCAGTTATACAGAATCTTAAATGGATATGCAGTCCAAATTATTAGGCAATCGATCATGGTGAAAATCCGAGAAATCTGCTACAACTGCCAATTAAAGAACTCGATTCATCTGACATTCCGAATAAATTAACATAAACTGACAGCATTTGCACTTCAGAAACTGATATCATCTGACAGCGCAGACAGTTTAAGTAAAAATTAATGATTTAGATCCACCTTGGGTTTCTAGACTCCAAAATCACAGAAACTCACACATATGGAAACAGATTATCACCTGCGCCGCTTATTATATAGTATAAGATAATTAATTAAAACTCTACCCCAACTAACCATAATTTAAGTATAGTATTGGCAGAAAACCTTAAATGAGAAAACAAAACAAGGACATGTGATCACACATGGTGAGTTATATATATCAACAGCTCTGTGATTCCCATATATCATATTCATAATAACAGATTTGGGCGCAACTAACAAGAAGTTTCAACGAAAGTGAACAGATTTCCCAAGCTTAAAATAAATGCACACATCTACGACAGCTTTATAAGTCGCCTTCAGAGTTCAGACTATGGAAAATGTGGCATCAGCTATTATGGATGCTAATGCATTATCAATAAGTTGGTTAAGAAACACAGCACCTAAGAACTGACCTCATGACAGCAATGCCTACTGACTACTAGAACTATTTTCCACATAAAACTCAGGATAACAAGTCAACGAAACGTACTGTTCTTGATAATAAAATTATACACATCTGAAGCTAATTTAGAGATGTCTGCCTTAGATTTTTCTGTTCATTGTAGTTGATTTAACTTATCAAAGCAAACGTTTCTATCCATATAGTCCTCGTCTATGACAACTAGCACATCATGTTCCCCAAAAGATTGGGAGACAACTCCCAAACTCCTTAAATCAACAACTAACAATGGACTCAAAATACCAAAACAGACTTATAATTCATGCATACATGATGATCAACACACAGAATATCAGTTCAATGTTATACTAGTAGATGCTACTACTATCTCAATCCAAACATGTACAACAGGGTCAGAGTGTGAAAATGATGTTGCAATGTAGGAAAAAATTAGAGAATAATATAAACAACAATTATGAAAGTTGGTACAAAGAAGTAGTTGGATCAATTATCATAATATATATTATGAAAAAACAAAGATTGAGATACATGAACCTGGAAGCTGGCACAAGGTTTCTCATCAAGTCAAGAAATAAATAAATGGCTTACAAGTTACAAGTGTTTATGATGATAACAGCTAAATCTTGGCTGACCCAATGGCGGATTTGCTCAAGGAGAAGCTGACAATATAATACATATAGATGATTTTCATTTTGGACTCAGAACACGGAAACATTTCATATAATAGTCGAGTCTAACTCTTAACTCTTGGACACATACCTATGCCTAACACAAGTACCTCAGCTCGAGTAACATAATTGCCAAATAAATCTAGAACAATAGTGAAGGATGAAATACCTAATGAAGCAGAGTTGAAAAAGTGTAGTGAAGTATTTGATTTTTGCAGCTCTTCAGGGAGGAGAATAGGAGATAACTAGCTAGTATCCATACAATATTCCCCAAGTATTCAAATAAAAAATAAAAAGATTAGCTACATAAAAACAAGGTTATAACATTAATCATCAAATTAAGAAGGCTTAATATATAATCATTATGCATTTAAGTTGGACTGGTTTTGACAGAAACCAAAAGTTAGGCATTTTCTAAAAGAAAGTTTAATGATATGACCACTTATTTATTTCTACATTAATAGGGAAATACCAGACTTATAGTGGAATTTAGCTAATAATTTCATGCAATTTATTCATAAAATTCCAAACTTTACCCAAAAACCATTAGCACACCCAAGACTAGCAATACCTAATTAACGAAACAAAACACTGGCAGAAATTGTATTATTGGTAGGAACTATCTAGTGAGAAAATGGGTATTTAAGCAAATTAAAATTATAATCATCATTACACTAATATAGAATATGAATATGAAGATTAGTTAGATTCATAGTACGGAGTACAACACATAATAACCAACTTTATATGATGGGTTTTTACAAATTTAATTTCACTATATCATCAAATAGTTTTCAAACTAAAGTGGCAAGATAATAATCATGTGAAAATTTAAATTGAGAAATAATTTAATTCAACTCTTTAGGAATGATATTCTTTCATATACAACTTTCATCTTTAATGAAAATGTAGCTTAATTATCAATTAAGAGGAACAAAATGAGAAATAAACTTAAATGTTGTTTCACAAAAAAAAAAAAAATAGTCTTTTTAGGCTGTTATATGACTATATCTTATATGTGCTACTGCCTATTAGTTTTGTTTGTCAATTAGCTAACTTGTCTTGTTTGGTTGGCTGGTAGTACTAGTTAAAGGACTCTAAAATTAATTAAGTGTTACCAAACAAAGCCATCATCTATTCTGCATTGAGATCAATTAATATTTATGTTACTCGGATTCTTACATTTACATCCATCAGTCCGACATGAGTAAGTATACTTCAACCCAACATATTAATTCAAAGTGTAGAATTTTTCATAAATTATCAAAATTAATTTTACACTTTGACATGTACCCGTATATGATATGTTGTCGAGTCTAATTTAATTCACACTTAATCTAGAAGAAGTAGGACATGAACCAAAAAGGGCAAGGATCCAATAGACAAAGTAATATGCCCTTTTTAACTATCTAGTACAGGAAAGAGTAACCATCAAACATGTCAATTAACTACTAACATTGCCAACCACAAACTCCAAAAAGCATAAACCAAAACTACCATTGTCACTTAAACTTGCTAATCTTAAACACCCCACCAAAAATGGACCCTACTTTTTAAAACATGAAAAAAAAAAACAACAAAGGGCCCCATGCCACGTATGAACCATCACACGTGTATCCTATGTAGCATATTTTACCACCTTTTTTTTTAACTTTCTAGTCAAACCCAAATAGTCAAAGTATAATAAAATATTATGGTATGTTATACTTATTTTCTACCCTTGATAATTAAAAGGTAGTTAAACATGGGTTACTTGCTCTCTAATGAAAACAACGTAAGACAAGAGAGTAAGAAGACAGATGAGTCACGTGTCAATGACATAAAGGATGGTTTAAGAAGTTGGTTAATTAGGATAATACGATTAATGTAAATGCGACACATAAATTTACCCTCTTTTAAAGGCAGTATGTAGATTGAAATCCTTAAATCATGCATCAATACAATTAAGATAAATTCTTCATTCCAATGAAGATATACCTTTTATGTCCGGAACAAAGTATTTCGAAAAAGAATTCTAAGAGAAAAAGGTCAACAATAATGTGAGAGACAAGGATTATCTCAGGGGTCTTGTGAGTTATGACCAATTGGCTAGTGCTGTGAATTAAGGGCAAGGGCAACTTTTGGAGATCTAAGATATTTAAAAGAGATAAATTAATCTAGAATAATATGACTAATAGATCACATCAAAACTATGACAACTTTGTCAAACTATATAGGTTCAAGGTACTAATCAAGAAATACACTTTTATTTTTGTAAGTAATATACAATAAATGTTGAATATTCACTTAAATGATAAAAGAATAAAGAATCGTAAAAGATACGAGTAAAAAAATAAAAGAAAAAAATAAAGTAATTTATATTGTGTATTAAGTTAGCACACATTTAATGAAACTTTTTGAAAAGTTTTCAAAAAGACTAATACAAGTAGCATTTATTAATATAAATATTTGACTTATCATTCATTTTAGACTTGTAATTAAAAATTAAAATATATGCATCCCAAAATTTATGATACTTTTGAGATATTTTAATTGGATGATTATCAAATCAATGAATTTTCATGCCTAGCTAATTTTACAGAGCATTTAAAAGAAATCTGCAATTAAACCATTTTAAAGATTTATTGATTAGGTGAATTTAATTTATTTTTTTAGGAGCTGTAATTCCAAAAATAATTTAATAATTTATTATTAGCATGTTCAACTTTTACATATCCATCGTTCATCAATAGTAAAGGACTAAAGGCATCAATAATGCATCATCAGTTACTACTTATTCTAATTTGATGACCACATAATTCCTTTGTTGACAATAAAAATAAATAATAATAAAATACACTTGTTGTAAATTATAACCTGGTTTTTTTATTCAAATAATTTACACACTCATACCTTAATAACCCTTAACAATGAGAAACTTTATTATCCATGAAATAATTTATACTCAGATTTTAATTTGTCACCTACATTTAAGCCTCACCTACATTTTAATTTGTCACTAAGAAATCGAACTATAACTCTGTCTATCTAATCTCGAACTCCATATATTAAAGGTACTAATTCATACAAGTACATTTCAAAGAAAAGTCTAATCTTTAAAACAAAATGATTAAACTCTTCAAAAATAAAAAATAAAAAATAAAAAATCATAGGATGAATAAATCAAGTACAAAGAATTTTGACTAAGATAAAAGTCAAACAATAAAAATTGGGCCCCTAAGACTTACAGTCAACATAGGACCCCAAAATCCGCCACGTGTACGGCACAACAACCTCTATACTTTTCCCGATGAATCCGAAATCTACTTAATCATCGTACCTCAACTGAAGTAACGGCCAAACAAACACTACTCTCAATTTCCTACGTCAATTACACGCGCTAAAATTTCACATAATTAATCAATTTTTATTGTATTGTGATTTCACGCGACAGAAATTCGCGTTAGAAAACCGTTTTCTCGTTGGATTCTTTCGCGGTAATTCACGATAAAAAAAAAAACAAAAATTAAAAAAAAAATCATTAATTGGTCGGCGGTTAAAAACCAACGAGAAAAGTTTCGCCATACCATACAACACCACCACCGTAATCAGCTTTTACGGTGGTGTTCGTTATCGGACGGCGAAACATCGGTTTAGAATTGAGAAAACATTCAAGAAATTAAAACAATGTGCAATTACACGAAAACATAATGGGAAAAATAAGAAGAGAGAAAAAAAAATCTTACCGGAAGTCTGAGGAAGTGATGGTTGATAATGGAGGAGAGAGAAGTTGTGAAGAGAGAGAAGTTGTGAAGAGGTGGAAAACAAGGATTTTGTGTTGAAAACGAGAGGTGGTATTTGTAGAGGTTGAGACTAATTAATTAATTAGGAGGGTTTTAGGATTTTATTAGGGTATTGCTCCTTCTAAACTAGGTGTTTAGAGAGCAACAAGGGCGAGGGTGAAAATCGATTCTAAGATCTCTTGGAATCGGGAGGGAAACTCTAACCACTTGAGCTACCCCTCACTCTCATTGCTCCTTCTAAACTAAATTAATTTATTATGGAGTAATTATTTTATGTGATATTTATTAAGTGTATCATTGGTTAATTAATTTTATTAACAAATTTGATATCCTAATTAATTTAGGTGTGAGTACTATTTATGAGTTGACACGTGTGTTTAACGTTTAAATATAGTTTTATACTCCGTACTATCTCCGTTTTTTAAAGTCTAAACTTGGCACTTGAGTATGTGTCCAAAGTTTGTAAACATTGATCATATATAAATTTTCACTATGGTATATTTTAAAACATACTCATATGTAATCTTGTTAGATTTATCTCAATTCATATGTTCTGAATATTAAATTTTCATATTTTTTTCATAAACGAAGTTGGATATATTAATGGTTAAAAATTGTAATGAAGTCTATGCATATATTGAGTGTAAAGAACTTTTAAGAACAGAGATAGTAAACGATAATCCCTTTATCCCATAATATTTTGCACGAGTTTTGAGACGTAACTTTGATTATTAATATATTTAATCACTTACTAACATAAAATATTAAAAGTTGATATGGAAATAAATCTCACAATATCTTACATTACCAAAAAATAAATTTAATACATCATGGTCAAATATTTTAAAGTTTGACCATAAAATAAGAATTGGAAAAAACATTATGAAGCAAAGGTAGGAAATGAAGATGAAAAACTAACTAAAGTCGGATCATTTGGGATTTCCTTTCATACACAAGGATTTAGGGGTATCAATCTAAATTAAAGGTATTCATTATCAGACCCGTCTCATTAAATTTTATGAAAAAAAAAGGACTCTCAATCTATAAATTAAACGAATGTTTTTTTGTATGTAAATTCATTTTTTTTTTTGGCTTTTTTATGGACATAATTACTTTTTATTTGTGAGGTTTAGGAACGCTACTCCTAACTAGGTCCTTGGTTTATTTCTCATATATAAAAATGTTAAAAGCAGAAATATTAACTTATTTTAATGAAGGATCTACATTTGCAAAGTCTACATTTGCAAAGCACTAAGCTTCTACCTAAAACTTGTTACAATACAACATTATATTATTGCTTATTAGATGTCCTCGTATTACATCTACTTTTAAGGCCCCAATTTATTGGGGTCCTATATTGTGTCACATGTTGGACTTGCTGAGAGTAGGACCTATTCCTTATTATAACGAGTATATTTTAGTAAAGAGCTAAAGAAGTACTCCCTCCGTTTATATTTGTTAGTTCCATATGCTATTTTGGACGTTTCAAAAAGATGTACTCATATTGAATGTATTTCATTTTTACCTTAGTTTTTATTTTCTATTTTATACATGTTAAGTTTTGATTGGTTAAATTAATTGATGACATGGCTCTAAGTAAGGAAATCCCTCCCTTAAATTATGCAATTATGGCAGATGCTTTCCCAAAAAAATCAAAAAATTTAAATAAGGCAAAACTAATTATAAACTATTTTTGTAATTTTAATGTTAGATTCCAAATATTCTTCTTTTCTTATTGTATGTGATCGATTCCATTGGAACTATCATATGAAAACAGAGGGAGTACTTCGTATATTGTTGACATTTGCGGTGTCATCTGTAAATTAAACTATTTTATAATTACTTCCTCCGTTCTTTTTTATTTGACCCGTTTTGACTTTTACACTATTCATCACCCCTCCTTTGACCATCTTTTGTGAATAATGTAAGGAAAAAAAATATTCATGTGGGATTTCTTTAAATTCAACTCAATAAGTACTATCATTATATATAACTTTTATAAATTTTATTTAACGAGAATTAAAGTTATTGATTGTTAAAGTTTTACATTGACAAGCGTGATAAAAGAAACAGGTCAAGTAAAAATTCATGGGAATAATCCCACCTTTGGACCGTTCGTTTTTAATAATCCCACCTTTGGATTATTTTTAATAATCCCACCTTTACCACCCCCCCCCCGATCTTTTTAATTGTCCCAACCGGTCAATAACAGGTTACATGACACGTGGCGGCCTATGATTGGTCTAAAAAAATAACAAAAAAGGGGAAGATTCCCTCGTGAAAACCACCCCATCCCCTGACAGCCACCGCACAAAACACCTTCCGCTCCCTTTGTCACTGACCCCTTTATTCCCCTCCCTGAGCAAACTCTCTTCCCCTCCCTAAACGCCGACCACGATCAACCCTAATCCGCGCAGAAGTCCCGAAACTCACCTGAACCACCTCACCTCGAAACTCTATTCTACAGATTCCCTCCTGAAAACCACCACAAACTTCGAATCCCCACCCAAACTATCAAATACCCACCTCGAAACCCAACAATACCCATCTCGAAACCCAACACCCACCACATTGTTATTGTTATGCGGATTTGTGACTTTGATTGTGTGGGACGTTTAGGAATTGAAGTGGGTTTCAGAGAACTCGAGGCGAGTTTGGGGGTGGTTGTTGCAAGGGTAAAGGCGGCTAAGGTGAGGGGTGAGGGGAGGAGAAGCGGCGGCGACAAGGGTGAGGCAGGGGAGGAGGAGCGACAACGACAAGGGTGAGGGAAGAGGGATGAACGACGGGGGTGGGGTGATGGGAGGAGGAGGAGCTGCAGGGGAAGATCCGGTGGGTGGGTTAAGGGTGGGGGGTTTATTTTTTTAAATTTTTTTTTTAATTTTGGACAAATCAAATTGTGACACGTGTAAATTAATCTTTTTTTAAAAAAAAATTACCTACTCAACCGGTTTCTAGTAAAATGGGACCATTATAAAAGATCGGGGGATAAAGGTGGGATTATTAAAAAATAATCCAAAGGTGGAATTGTTTAAAACGAATAGCCCAAAGGTGGGATTATTCCCATGAATTTTTCCTAATTTTTTTGTTTAACTTTATTGCGTGTATAAAATATGGATTGAAACAATTCGCCCAATCTGATTCGCAATGTTGAACTGTTGATGTAAATACAAAGGATTTCTCTCTTTTATGACTTAAATCTTGGGCCAAAAAATTTAGAAAGGAAATGTTAATTACAGTTTATCTTCCAACCTTATGTTAAAAATAACAATAATTAATCATTATTATATCACAATTTTTTATATGCATTTATTAGACATCAAATATCAATAATTTGTGTACGTAATTATATACCATTATTATTATTCTTCACTCCTCTTTGTTAATTATGGTGTACTGTGAATATAGTTGTTCAAGTTTTTTTTTTTAAAAAAAAAATACATGGTTACAATTAGGCTTGTCTTAGTTGTTTCTAATGACACTTATCAAGGAAGATTATTAGTTAGAACAACTTCAATTCGAACTAGGAATCATCCAATTTGTTGTTCCGATAAAAGAAAAATATGAAATCTATTTATTAGTCATAGAAATAGAAATCAACAAGTAGTTCATTATTGTCTTTAAGTAGTCAATTAAGAAGTTGAGGTTAGATTCATACATCGTAGTCATTGCATGTGTAGTTATGAAATAGTATTCCTTGTACTTTTCTTTTAGTGCTTGTTTGGTTCAACATGCGAAATAAATTTGCACATGAAATTATATACCATCAGATGTTTTTTTCATGATAATTGCATAAAATTGTGAAAAGTGTTGGGTTGAGATCATGTAAATTAGTATTTTTTAGAAAATAACTTTCTATGCATTGTAGGAATTCACTCACCTAAGGGACTTGATGAGTTATTTTTCATATTATGTGAAAATTTCTAAACAAACATAACATATGTTAGCTATTGCTTACGAATTTTCATTTAAAAAAAAAACCATTTTCCAACAAAACAAACACTTACATTTACTATCGAATCGTGTATATACAAAGTATACTGCCAACAACAAGGTACATATAAACATCATAAAATCTGGAAGAAAAGAAGTATTAAACACGTGTTCAATGGTAAATTTTTAAAAATAGCAAATTAAAACACAAAAGTAGGTTTATTTTACATAGAGAGTCAAATATTTTTTAATGTTTTCAAATTTTTTAATAGTACAAAAACATTTTTAATGTCACAGTGAGAATAGTGAAAACTACAAATTAATTGTTCTCTCTAGGTTTTCTCCTTGGAAGGGTTTTTTGGTTCCCTCTAGAGTTTTTCCTTGGGATGGTTTTTCTAGCCTTCATTGCTAGATTTTTTTCTACTTTTTTTGAAGGTTTTCCTTCACTCTTCTCTTTTCTCTCTTTCTCTTTCATCTCTTTTCTTCTGATCTCAATTGTAAATTTTTGTAGGGGCTTCCACCGGTGTTTTTACCGGTGGTAAGCCCCAAAAAAAACTTTTTATTTGCTTTCAATAAATGGATCCCATCTTTATGATGGTGCTTATTTTATTAGGCTTAATTTCTTTGTTTGTTCATCTGCTAAAGATAAAAGATTTAGGGTTTCACAGTCTTCGAAAGTATCTAGAAGGTCATATGAGTTTTTCACCCAAACAACTAGTCATCCATGGATCTCAAGCCGAATTAAATTAGTGCTAACTCACAGATTGTATGGCTTCAAATGAAGTTTTTTATTAAGGCGATCGTTGATCGAATCTGCGATTGTAACTAGTTCTAAGGTGATTTGTACTTGTGTTGAAATTTTAGATTTCCTAGGAATTGTTTATAAGTACGTTCGACTATTTTTCATTAATGAAATCCTTTTTCTAAAAAAAATGTCATAGTGAGAATATATAAACAACAAATTCTCACATGATAATTCCGTATTTTTTTTATTACAAGTATATATAATTGTATATTACTGTAGTAAATGATGCTCCAGTACTTCATATGCACAAATTTTTGCAATTTGACCTTGAGAAAACAAATGTCTCAACTTAATTTAAGCATTTAACTTAGGAAAAGCATATAGGAAAACCAAGGTGGTACTACTGGTATTCATAAATGTTGGCTACTAGAAGGGCTAAGGAGTAGACAACTAGCTACTCCCTCCGTCCCTAATTGTTTGCACCATGATCATATTTTGCTTTTTCAAATTTTGGTTGATTGGAATTGATGAGAGAGAAAAGAGGTAGGACCTAAAATAATTTTGTGAGAGTGGAGTCATAGTCCCCAATGACATGGTATGAGGCAATTTTTAAAGGACACCCTTTTATGAAAAGTCAGGCAAACAAATAGAAACAGAGGGAGTAATTATTAGGGTGATATGTAAGTACAGTCTCATTTAAAACAAAAGCTTCACAAAACATACAGACAATGAGCAAGGATTCATATTTGACATGCTGACTATGAGATATATGTTAAAGATCAAGTAATAAAAGGACACAACAATGAACCCGAATGGAACTCATAAATATTGCAAGGGCCAAAGATCAATCCTGCGTAAATTCACAGCAAGATTTTGTACAGTTTAGATTCCAAACATACAGGTTTGGAAAAAAAAATCCGCTATCCTAGACCCGATATAGCAAAAAGGTTCCATCTATAGTTCTACATTAATTAACCAACTAAAACCATACCCCCTCTCTAAATTACCAATATATTCTAAAGAAAAACTATAAAGCATACTTCCAAGGTTTTGCTCAATGGACATGAGCAAAATCCAGAAAGTTTGCCTGTGTACCCTATACCCCTATTCCCCAAACCCAACAACAACTAAAGGTTACCAAAAAGACAGCTCCTTTGATGCAAACTCTAACCAAGGTTTCATGTCAAAATGCTAGCTAAATTTGATATGGCTGCTTCATTCAACTAAGAGAGCTAAAGCCTACCTATTCAGCGCTTAAACCTGAGCCTGAGCCTGTTTCCATTGTATGATCCTTGATAACTGGTAAAGCCTGAAGATATTCCATCGGCGTTGCAGCAGGATCTAGTTCTACATAACCCTTTGGAGCATTCGGGCCTTCTGCACCTGTGAGCACATGGCTAGGAACCTGGTGAGAGAATCTAAACATTTCCTCCCTTGGAATCCGGTTAATCCCTAGGTCAGGCTGCTTATAGAAGACAGTTAGGAAACCAGCAGCTTTCACAAGAGGGGCAACATGCACACCTTGCTCTACATTGTAATCATCGAGCACTTCCACCATGTCGTAGGCATGTACAACATCTTCTGGAGTATCTTTGTTCCAATCAGCAGACCAATTCTTGTATAGAGCCCAAATTTCCCCCCTTCGTGGGTATATCTGGATAGCTCCACGGGATCCTTTAGCCCACCCAACTTTGTGAGAGAAAGAGTTTAGTGAATTGTTTATTACTCGTTTACCAATCCAGAAATCCCCACAACTCTTAATAAAACCATGACCTACCCATTCCAAGGGACCAAACTCAGCGCTGCTTTTGGAGTTCAGCCAGCTAAGCCTCACCTGGAATGGATCCAAAGAGATGACCTCATGAATCAAAGCATAGAAACGGGGCATTCCATCATCATTATCATATGCAGCCCACACTTGATTGTCTCCAAAACAACTTTCTGATCTGTCCAAATCAAATATATGAAAATCAGGATCTGGCACAGTCATTGTGACCATTTCAACATCTTCTTTTACAGCTTTACCAGCAGAAGAAAATTCTGAATGACTCCCCAGATCTTGAATGGCAACATCATCATCAAGTTTTGACTTCTGCCTTTCCTTTTGTTTCACCTTCTCTTTCTCTTTGGCAGCAGTCATGGCCTCTTCGTCTGACTTCCATTCCTTAAGTTTCTTCCGTATCTCCAGAAGAGCTTTCTCAGACAGCATCTTTCTGACTTCTGCGGCTGATAATTCTCTGGTGGCATTATTAATCTTGGGACTGACTCCTGTGACAAAATTTGACCTTCCTGATTCGGAGTTACCTACGCTTTGGGGAAGAGACATTCCTTTTCCGGTTTCCCTAATTCCTATCCCTGGTTGACTTGGAATGCCACCCACAGAATTCTTAGCACGGTCATTCATTTCCCTCATCCTCTTTAGAAGATCCTCTCCGCTTGATACAAATCCAGGATCATTACTCCTCTCCCGTTTACCAGCTGCATTTGCCACCCCATACTCTCTTCTCAATTTTTCAGCCGCCAGCTGCTGATCACTTGCGGCTTGAGCCTTAACAGATGTGGTGTTTGGAGCAAAGGAATTATTATAGGTTGTTGTTCCAGACAGAGGGCTCCAACGAGCACTTGCAGCACCAGATGAATTATTAGCCCCAGACACTGAAGGTCTTGAGCTCAAAGGCGGCTTTCGATATTGTTGAGGGCGAATTGGAGAAAGATTTGAAGGTGGAGGTACTTCTACAGCCGCAAAGCCCTCTTCACAATGTGGGCATTTCAGAACCTGATTGAGATAAACTCGCATATACTCATACTGCATCTTGCATCTAGTGCACATAGTCCAGAATGTATCACCTTTCTTAAAGAATGATTGAAGTGATGAAGAAGATTTGTTACTGCTACTCTTTGATGCCTTTCCACGTGAAGAGCTGGAACTGGGATGTTTACAAAAACCATTAACTTCGGGTGGTACTGTTGAACTCCCACTTTGAGTAGGGACCTTCTGTTGGGAGGAACTACTGCATTGGTTCCCAAAAGTTTGCTCAGCAGCTCTCCTGGCTCCAAACTGAGTTGGAACCTTTTGATCAGCTGTTCTTCCAGCATTGAATGGCGGCACTGGAACATTAAAATGATTTGAAAATCTGGGCTGGGACTGTCCATTGCCTGCAAACCCTGATGAAACACCAGGCTGAGAAGGGACCTTCTGCTGGGCTAATTTCACATTACACCGGCTATTGTAAAGAGATCTCTTAGCTTTGTCAGATAACAAACTAAAAGCTTCTGTCACAAGTTGAAAAGCACCCTCAGCACCAACAAACTTATTTTTATCAGGGTGAAGTTGAAGTACTAACTTTCTGTAATGCTTTTTTATAGCCTCGTCATCAGCTGCTGGAGTAACACCAAGTATGCCATACAGATCCATCTCTCCATTAATCCTAGCTTCAGATGTTATATATACGTCAAGAGTGGCTATCATCTGTGCAATGCCTTCGAGCCCCTGATATAAAGTCTGAGCTTTCAGTGCAAACTTCTTTGCACCAGCAAAATCTTTCTCTGTAAACTTCCTGACAGCAATATCTTTGGCCCTCATGGCTTCATCTTTATTGCACTCCATCCTTTGCACACTTCTCCCTTTCCTTGCCAATGTTTCACTATAATAGGTGCTTGAATCAAAAACCCCTTCCAAATCAGCCACGCTAAATTATTTTATCAGATTGTACAAGTGAAGAATAGATTCTTGCTTCCATCAACCAAGACCTGCTTTATTAAACAGACAAAAATGATGAATAAGGGCAATACATAATCACATAGCCAAAAGGTAACATAAGATTTCGCTAAATGGAAAATTCTCCTATAGTCCATGCTTAGATTATGAAGTAAACTTTGATTTAGGAGGAAGATTGGTTGGTGTAAAAGGAAGAGAACCTAATTTTGAAGAGGATTTGAGGATAAAATAGAACACGAGGTGGATAATGAAGGTGGAGCTGAATATGAGGAGGAATTAGAAGAGCCAATACCTCCATCTGATAACGGTGGAACTAGTGATGAAGAGTATGTGAATACAAGAGAACAATTAAAAGGTTGGAATACCAAGGTGGTTGACATAGCTTTACAACTTCAAAAAGAAGCTTAACAAGAAAAGTTAGCTGGGTAAAGAAAAGATACTTATAATAGAGAAGGAGACGGGGTGATAGTTAATGACTTTTTGAGTGAGTATGAAGATTCAGAGGAGGAAATAGCCACACCAGATGAGCATGAGGAGGAAGACAACATATTACTAAGAAAAAGAAGAGTAAAAGTTCCTGTGGTTGATAATAGTACATATTTCAATAAATTGCAATGGAAGGTTGGAATTAGATTTGAAAATAGAGAAAAATTTAGTGATGCTATTGTCAAATATGCTATTGCTCAAGGTAGAAATTTATTCTGGTGTATTAGTGACAAAAAGAGACAACAACGATCGGGGGCAAGGTGTGTTGGGAACAGTCCTTTCAAGATATATGCTAGCTGGGAATATAGGAGGTCTTGCTTTGTGGTGAAATCTGTAACACTACAGCATACTTGTAACAGGAATATGGAGTCAAATAGGCAATTAAAATCTAGTTGGGTTGCTGAACAACTCCTTGAGATTTTCAAGTCAAGACCTCATTGGCTGGCAAAAGATATCATTGAAACAATTAGATTAGCCTATAAGATAATTGTGAAGAAAAATTATGCTTATAAGGTAAAGTACCTAGCTCATAGAAAACTACATGGGAACATGAAGGAGCATTATTTTGTTGCCACCAACAGTGCAAAAGAGAATCGTGTGCAGTGACAGACTATGACCAAAGAACTTTCATAGGCCCGAGATTGAATAATTGCATAAAGACATAGCGCCCCCGTGACTGGAAAACTAATATGTTACATTCTTTATATGGTTTAATAGCATTAAAGGGGTTGAACAAAAACAGGCCCAAAATAAGCCAAGTCAAATACATAGCGCTGGGGAGGGAAACCTTGAATATTTAAGTATCTTGTATATCAGAGAACTACATCATCTTGATAATGCTTTCAATTACAAATAATCATATTTAGACAGGATTTTTTTTAAATGGAACATATTTAGACTGAATAGTTAAAAAATATAACATTAACAAATTTAAGAGGTACAACCCAGAAACTGTTGCATATTCAGAAATGCAATTACGATGATTAAATAAGCCATAATAGGGAAGAAAATGTTATAAGTTTCTAAGTCTGCATGTTGAAGGAGGTTTGTGGATTCGAATACTAACCAGATGACTTCACTTGAGTCTTCTGAAACATACTTTCGTCACTAAACCACAACACCTGAAGCAAGCACTGATGAAGACTATATACTTTATGTTTTCGCCAGTCCTACCTGGAAGTCAATATAGAAATGTCTCAGATATGAGCATATAAACGACATTTAAAGAAACCAATCATAATTATAAGCTGGTCGGTAAGGCACGTTCATCAACTATCAGGCATTATTCAGTAGTTATAATTAGGAGCTACAGGAGAGAAAACATGAATACGTGCTATAAATGCATTAAAATGGCAGTGTGGACTATGTTATGTATTCAGAAAACTTCTGTTAAGGCAACAGACTCAATCAATTATAAAATATCTGCAGTAGTAAGGCAGTAAGGCCAGTAACAATAGTGATAAAGAGACAAGTGTAACTGTGTAAGTGAGCCAACAGCCAAAAGACATCATCAATGCAATTTGATACAGACAAATTATTAGAAAATCTCTCATATAAACCCAACAGATTTGAGTACGTATTAAACATGTCACAACACCAGTGATCCAATGCTGATCAACCCACACAGCAGATTTAAGAACCAAACTAAACTCAAATCATAATAAGAAAGCCTACAGCACAAAAAGCGTTGTATCTATGCTTTAAGTGTGAATAATTTATCACACAAACATGCTCAGGTTGGTTTATAAAATTCCAAGTGATCAATTAGAAAACAACCTGTATTATAGCTACGGAAAAGAAAAAAGGAATCAACTACAAAGACTAGAAACTAGAGCCAAACAATAGACAAATGGGCCCGTGTGAGCAAAACAAAGCATTTTTTTCTTGTATCTAAGAATAGATAAACAATATAACAAAATAACAATAAACAAAAACCAATTGGCTTGAGATGCAGGGAAAAAAAAAAAAAAAAAAAAAAAAGAACCACTATACACAACTACATTCTTGCTAGAAATGTCTATAAAGTCAATAACTACAAATCTGAATAATCAATGCCTCAACATACATATAAGATAGAAGAAAATGAAACCCATCAACAAGAAAAACTGCAAAGCCAGTTGCAAAACTCCTAATCATGACAAGGAAAATAAAAAGGTTCCAGGTTCCAACAAAATGAGCACACACAAGTTTATAAGTCAATTTCTTTTTCACCAGTTACTACCATAAACATATTTACATGCATGTAAGATATAAATACTTATAAGCAAACTTAAAATTACAATAGCTAGTTATTGTCAAGCAAGAATCTTATCAACACATGGATATCAAATACATGCATAGATTAAAATAACGAAGCACAATAGTAAGTGATTTCACCAAGAAAATGCAGATGATCATCTTTATATGCCTGGAAACAAACAAACATCTGTTCGCATAGATGAGAGCAATTACACCCTGACACACAACCAACAAATATATTTATACAGGAAAAAGTTTAAGCAAAAGAAAAAAAAAAAAAAAAAAAAAGATAACACAATCAAACTTGTTCAAATAGGAAGCTATGCCTTTATAACCATTCTAAATTTTATAACACTAATAGCCATCCAAAATTAATAAATCTTGATGATTCTATTCATTAGCTTAACCCCAAAATTAATATAAAAAGTCAAAGATAATTTGCATCCCAGAAAAAAAAAAAAAAAAATACAATAAAAAAATAAAATAAAAACCAAACCTCATCTGACCTCAACTTGCTTGAAAATAAACTATACAGTACTTTACAACAAATCACTATCTCGTCAAATATGAATTGCAATGAGACCTCCAAGTGTGCAAACATTCATCCCCTCTGTCCAAAATTTTACAACATGAAAAAGAATTCAAAAAAAAAAAAAAATCCTTTGGACTCTCCGAAGGATAAAGCCACATCTGTATCTATGAAATTGTGAACTTATTTCTTAAATCTTAGCTAATTGTATACTTAACTTATCTGTATTTATCAAGATGCCCACACCTTCAACTATCTCATTACATCATAAAATTGAAGTTGGCATCTTATCCTTGAATCATATTACCCCAAAGGAATAGAGGCAGTGAGGGTGTTACTAGAAACAGTGAAGCCATAAAAGAGAATTGCAAAAGGTAAATGTGGGAGAGAATACGGTACTTAAGACCTATAAATAATTTCCTAATTTGTTTCTCAAAACAAGAACTGTTTTTTTTCTAAGATTCCATTACTATTTGATACACACTAAACAGTTGTTCCCATTTTAACGTAAACTTCTAGTGTTTCACACGTGTACCCCCTTTTAGCAATATGAGCCTTTGAGATTAATCATCATTAGTAGATAGATTAGGAAAGTCAATGAGACAAGACAAGACCAAATATTAAAAGGAGGATCCTGCTGTGAGAGAGAGATCAGAGATGTATTAAAAATGCATCCTCAAAGTTATTGCACGAATAAATAAATAATGTGTAAAGACCACGGCCTTTAAACAAGTACTAAACAAGCAATCAAGATCTTCCTTCAAAGAAGACCTGGATTATTTGGCTCATAGTTCAATCAATTATTTCTTCAAATTAGCTGAAAAAGTGGCATTTTGTTCACTGACCATCATACTAAATACTCATTGACGCAAAAGATTAATCAAGCTAATTCACATAACAAAGATAGATTCATTAAACATTTTCTTGAAATAAGGATAATGCACAGGTGATACTTGTATCATGCGTGTCAATATATCAACAACATACTAAAGCCAAGCAACACATGATGAAAAATGATGCCTATCAGTGTACAATGCACAACTTATATTTTTCACCAGTGACCCCTCTATGTCTGTGACCTAGATAAAATAAAACATATCTTCAGCTAAAACCTCAAACAAAATGCTTTTACTGGGTCAATTATACTATTAACGATATCAACAAAGCCAGTTGATCCAGAAAATAAAACATATAGAAGTAACAGAATATTCGTGACATTATGGCCAGTCACTGCTTCACAATATAAGTTACACAAAACAGACCCCATGATTGCAGAGGAGAGGCTGATACATTTTATTTTACCTCTTTGATGTACAATTACTCTATCCAAGAAAATCGTCCCCTCTACGGACCAAATTAAACCCCTAACCGTAAATGCCCTACCATATACAGAGGCCTTATGAGAGGAAAAGGCTGAAAGAATCAGGGTTTCCTTTAATATATGTGTGACAACCTATGAACGTTCCAGGAAAATTGCAAGCAATTATTCATTAGAAACAACCAACTCACTCATACCTTAGCTCAATAAAACCAAGGAAGCAAACAAGATCCAAAATGATATTTGGAAACATAGCCCTAAGAGGCTACTAAGAAAACACTACAAGAAAATCATAAACCTGGTCAGAGTGGCAACCAGCAATGCAATAAGTCAATAACAGCTCTTAATTAAGAATTCTGGCAATGAAAAGGTCTCAGGAGGTGACTTTGTACTCCAAAATGCCCCTAACATAAGAGAGAACTAACAAGTTCATTAAGTTTTGTCACTTACTATCCCATTTGACTATCCACTATTATCCTATAACAATTCCATATGACAATGGCCTAAAAGGTTTAATTATTAAGAAAAACGAGAAATAATATACTTGAACATTAACCATGCAAACAAATCAAAATAGGTATGCACGTACAGGAAAGTATTCCCAAAATCATGGACAAACAACTCCTTTAATTTCTATGCCAAACCCTTACAGCAAAAAAAAACATATATATAAAGAAATTCTTAAAAAAACCACCATATATATATATATATATATATATATATATATAAAGAAATTCTTAAAAAAAACCACCATTCCCAGAAGGAATTTTGTCGTTACGTATTTTCCAACAAACATCCATAATTATATGAACACATAACTAATCCGAAAAGGGAAGCAAATTAAGTGACTGGTCCGACAAAAGAAATTTTGTCGGTTTTGAAATAAATTCCGCATCTCTTGACTTGGTAATAGAATTACTCAACTCCGCACTCATGACACAAACAAACCTCTTTTTCAAAATTATCTACATGATATCCAACATTCCTAAAGCCTTTTTCTCACCATCTACTTGTATTTCAAATATGAAAATGAAGTAACACAGCAGTTCCCAAATGTCACGAAAAACCAAAACATTCTCGAGAACATCCGATGACAAATTGGCAACCAAATCCATATGAAATCAAACAAAAATATATTTTATAAGAATAAAAGGAATAACAGAGTTCAACCCTTAACCTTTCAATTTTTCAAAAACTAATCAAAAAGGGGCACATAAGCAAAAATTTTAAATCTGAAAATTCGCTTCAGAAAAATTCAGAACAAGACTCAATTCGCGAAATTCATCAACCACTTTACAGCTACACATAAACACCACCAATTCAGATGAAAAATAGCAAAATGTAGATCCTAACACTTGACAGCAAAAAAATGGAGGGAAAAAAACCCAATGACAAAAAATCCAGAAACTTCACTCTACTCCATAAATTCCTCATTTTTACAATTAAACATTAAATTTCAGCAACTTGTCGAACTTAAATTAAAAACAAAATTTCACACAGCACCAACAAATTCAAACTCAAACCCTAAAAATGTATAATCTGTGCAAACTTACAAGCAAAAATTTACACTTTTAAAGTCCAAAAATCAAATAAATTCCATAAATTCAAATATAAATATAATTCACATAAATAAATGAAGCAGAGAAAAATAAATGAGATTTATACCAAAAATACAGCAACGTCACTGTAGAGTAGTTTAATTCAAAATGCAAGGACCGCCATGAATTTGGAGTTTTTATGTCTCTGGAATATTCGAAAATGACCTGAGTACCAATCTAAGAAGAACAAACAATAATTTTTTTGTCAGCAAAAACCAAAAAAATCAGAAAAATCTATAGAGAATGGAAAAAAAAAGAAAAAATTATATATATATATATGTATGTTCTTGAACCTTAGATGAATAAAGAAAAGAGAGGAAAGTTGAAATATGGGTATTAATGATATTTTAGCATTTTCTATAACAACATTAACCAATTACTCAAATGGAGGGTTTAAATAATAATCATAATTCTCTATTTCCTAGAAGAAAAAGTAACCATGGTTAAATTTTAACTCGGGTTAAGTTTAAGGATTGGGTGTAAGAGGCTGATCAAGGATAAGTTTTGACCGTATCTGTAATCAAAGTTACGGTTTTTGTAATAAAAAGTGGAAAGTGTTAACTACGGTTATATTTTAACCTAGACACGTGTTTGAATTTTGTAGCGGACTTAACCTTAGTCAGCTTATATGTGGCAAAGCAATCTTGTGGTATGAATTATTAGCTAATATTATGATTTTCTACTTTAAAAGTTTATTTGAGATAGGTAAATTCATATTGAAAAAAATAAAAATTCTAACAAAGAATCAAATTAGATATGTAATAAGAATCAAGTGAGATTTTTATTTTTTAAAAAATCAACTGAGATAATTAGTTTTTTTATTAAAAAAATTTGACACAAATCCTACACGATATGGTTCTAGTATTGTATAAATACATCGATTCAAGTGACATACGTTCCCTTACCACAAAGAAGGTTAATGCTTAATTTTGTTTATAATTCTATCTTTAACTCATGAGTGATGTCATTAGAGAAAATACAAATAAATATTTATAAAAATTAAAAGAGGTTAACTATATAGCTAATTCTAAATTTTGTATATAATTCTATCTTAATCAATTATTCCACCAATTATCTGTCAAAAATAATTATTGCACCAATTATCTGTCAAAAAAAATTATTGCACCAATCATAGGTACGATTTGTTTACTAAAATTGTGATTTCTTTTCATAAAAGTTGATTTGGGACAATATCTTAAGTAATATTGAGTTAATGTTAAGAATTATTATACTTACCTATTAAATTTTAAGGTAGGAAAAAAAAAAGTTGTGTAGAGACATTGATATTATTATAATATATAATAGTATATAGTGGACCATGTGGTGGGGTGGTAAGGAGGGGTAAAAATGAGAATTTTCATAGTGATAAAAAAAACATATCTAACCGTAAATTAGAAATATAATAAAAAGAACGGTAGAGTAAAAAAAAACAAGCTCATTTTATTAGAAGAATAACACTTTATTTACTTTTGAGATAGTATTGTAGTACATATTGAGTTAAAGATATTAATTGACACTTTGTTTGAATACAGTGAAATGGAAAGAAAAGAAGAGAAGAAAAAGGAAATGGGACAAATTCTCTTGTAAATTTCAGAGATTTAGAGTGAAAATAAAGCTCACCTTTCCCCTTACCTTTCATTTCATTTTCCTTCCCTTCCTCCTCCTCCTTCATTCTCATTCCTTTCCTCCCTTCTTTGTTATACAAACAAAACATAAGGTTATTTTAATGTAAGTGAACTTCTTGCTTATTACTCTAGCTATAACATTTATTTTCCATTAATCTCCAACCAAGTAATGCAAAGTTAATTTCATAATTCATAGTATAATAACTTTGGTCTATTGTAAGTAACATAAGGTTATTTTAATGTAAGTGAACTTCTTGCTTATTATTCTATAACATTTATTTTCCATTAATCTCCAACCAAGTTGTGCAAAGTTAATTTCATACTTCATAGCATAATAACTTTGGTGTATTGTAAGTTTAAAACCAAAGTTATGACACAAGTTATCTACTGTTTGGGTCCAATTTAGTCCAATTGGGTCCAATTAAAAGCCCAAGGTCAAGGTTCATCTCTCCAATTGTGCTAAAGTCAAAGATCAGTCCTCAAGGCAAGCTTCAGCAGCAGCAGCAGCCTCTGAGAGTTGGACATCCCTGGCTTGGAGCATCTCTTCAGCAGCCATTCTGCTGGCTTCAAGAGCTTCTAGTCGTTGCTGCACTTCAGCTTGTGCAGCAGCTCCTTCCTGGATTCGGCTCTCAATGGTAGCCTTGAATTTGGAGATGTCCACTCCCATGTGCTCTTGGAGGAATTTTTCCCCTTCCATCAGTGGGGGGAAAACTTCCTTCTCCATAGCATCGCAGAAGGTTTTGAAGGCTTCAGCAGCTTTTTTCTCATATTCTTCACCCTTCTGCTGCTTCTCTTCAGCTGCTGCTTGCTTCAGCTTAGCAAGCTTTAACTCCTCTTCGGCTACCTTTTTGTCGTGCTCGGCAGCGTCTACCCTATCTTGTAGGGTATCTATCATCTCTACAGTGAGAGTCTGATTGTGCACGAACTGAAATCAGGAGCACAAGTTAAAATAAAAAATAGAGCTGAATTTTAGAGGAGATAAAGGCAAGGAAAATCACCTGCATCATCAGCAGTTGGTTAGACCTGGCTGGGTCAGGAACTGATCTGCTGGATTCGCCCATCCCAGCAGTGGCCTTCAGCGACCAAATTCTTGCCCTATCTACTTCGGACGTGCCAGCAAAATCGTCGAAGTAGGCTGCAGCACCTTCTCGGTTCTGACCCCATATGAGGTCCCAGATGTGATCTGGGATTGGAATTCGGGGGGCCGAGAAACCCATTTCTCCAGATTGCAGAGTCTGGAAGGAAGGAAAGGATGACGACGGAGCTTCTTTAACTTTGGATGGCTCAGCATCCTCCTTCTCAGAAGAGTCAATTATTATGACCTCTTCTTCTTCAGGGGTGAGGACGAAGGCCTCAACCTCTCTTGCAATGTCTGCCGTGAAACCCTCAGCACTAGGCATCACGGCATCCTCATTCTTGTGCTCAGCAACACTCTCTTGAACTTCTTCTTGGACCCCTCCCTTAGGTTCGGGAGTTTTCTGATCCACCTTCATCTCGGGAGGTGGCAGAGGGGTCTTTGAAGGTGATTGAGGTGGTGGCCGGGGAACCCTCGGCGATCCATTGCCTTCCTCGGGTTCCCTTATTCCGACGCCGATGGTCATCGGCCTCCGCTGAAAGTCATGGGGGCCGATGATGGCCATTCTTCGGCGCCTTTTCTGAAGCGGCTGCTCGTCCATGTCTGAGTCTGAGGACTCTTCTTGTATCTGGTCTTCGGGACGAATAGGGGCTTTCCCTTCTCTGTGTCTATTACTCTCTTCAGACTGTAACAGACAGGGGGGGAGGAAGAATGTGAGTAAAAACAAAACAACAAACAGAAACAGACAAAATTAAGTCTGAAAGCTCACCGAGGTCTTCAGCAAAGCCTCGTCTTCTTCAGCTGCCCTAGCTGCAGCTTCTTCTTCAGCAGCCTTGGAGGACCCTTCTCCTCCTTCACAAGCTTCAATAACCCGTGCAACCTCTTCGGCCGTACGGGCAGATTCAACTTCTTCGTCCAGCAGCTGAAACCAGGGATCTCTCTTCTTCCACCAAGGCTTCTGCCTTTGATACAGAGCAACAACCTCAATTTGGAAGTGGGAAGAGTCTAGATGAACTTCTCTATGCCGCGGTTCAGTGATAGAGGGGGCCCAATCAGTTACAACTCGTTCTCGGTTGACGCCAAGACGAGCGTAGTTAATGCCGACGTTGGTCTCGTCCCGCTCTGAAAAAGAAAAGGGGAAAGGTCAGTTCAGTTAGGTTGGCACAGCATAAAAAAGCGAAGTGAGAGGAGAAAAAGAGATAATTAAAAAGCCTCGGCCCCAGCCGAAGAAGCTTACCATCCTTAAACTTTCGGCTGAGGCCGACAGCTGCTAGCATGTTCTCTTGGAAAACATAATGCGTATCGGGGAGCCAAGTCTCCGGGATATGCTGCATTCGGCCGCTGCCCCCCCCCCCGGTTCGGCAGCTTGCCGAAGATATTCTATTGATTAAGGTTTGGATCTGGGCCGTTATCTGCGGGGGGACCTAAACTTCCCATGTCAGGATCAGGCTCAGCAAGGTACCGGGGAGTGCTGAAGACGCAAGGGTGGCCCGGGTCCGTGGGTGCCCTAACCCAAATCCATTGACCTCTCCGGTCCTTGTCTGAAGAGTCGTTTGGCCACATGGTTAGGTACTGGGGCCGAGACTCAATCCGGTACCACCCAGAACCATGACTTCCGTGCCCACTTTGAATATTTGGCACTAGCCGATGAAGCTTTTTGAAGCAGTGCAGGTTCGGCACATACCTGAAGAACTTGCAGACCCATAAGTATGTCATCACCCTTCGGATGCTAGTAGGAGTTAGCTGACATAGGGAAATATTGTAATGGATCAGCAAGTCTCGGACGAATACGTCCAAAGGGAACCTCAGCCCATACTGAAGTTGTCTTGTGTACACCCCCACATACCCCGGGGGTGGACGATGGATTATATCGGATGCCACGGGCATTCGGCACCAATACCCATCAGCTTCAAGGATGCTAATGCAACTCAATTTGTTCGGCAAACTCTGCTGAAGGGATTAGGGCGACTCCAATTTCCTCGGCTCCTCCTCAGAGAACGGAGGGGCCGAGCGCTTCTGGGCGGGACGATGAAGTTCCCGCTGTCCTTTGGGATATCCTTCCCGGGTTTTCAGAGTGGGAGGATGCCGAAGTAGCTTCGGCCATGATAAAGAACCGCCCCTACTCATGGTGGGTGGAGAATGCCGAACGGTATCGGTTTGCCGAACAAATTGAGTTGCATTACGGCATCCTTGAAGCTGATGGGTATCGGTTTTGTCCATTCCAGGTCCCAATCCTGTTCCTGGGATCGGGAATTGGCCTTGCTCTTCTTGGAGCACGGGCTCTACCCCTAACTCCTCTCGCCATTGATAATTTCGAAGAAAAAAGTCGAAAAAAAGGGAAGGAGTTCAAATTCGAAGAAAAATAAACTAAAATCAAAGGAATTTACCTTAATCTGAAGCGAAAGTTGCCGATTTACGAATTGGTAGTGGCAAGTCTCAGTTTCTAAGCTTAATGCTCGGGGAATTTGCGAAGTTTTGATGCGGGTTCTTGGGTTCTCTCGAGAATTCTGGGTTTGTGTTGGTGAATAAGTGAGGAGAGATGACGCGCCTCTAATTATATCTCCAGAAATGGGAATACGGGGAGTCCGCGTTTCAATTTCTCTTAAATACCCCACTAAGTAACCGTTAAACACACGACCTTGCGATTAAACTGCCCATTATCCGTCCAACTTCCACAATTATCCGCCTTAACTGTTGTTATCTCATTAATTACGGTTTAATTACGGTTTAAATTCAAATTTTTGGATTAATTTAATCATTCACTTCCCTCCTTTTCTGATTAAATCAAACCCGACCCGTCATCCTTCCAAATCGGGTCTGGGGGGCAAGTTGTTTGGGTCCAATTTAGTCCAATTGGGCTTAGGCATTAAATGATCCAATTAAAAGCCCAAGGTCAAGGTTCATCTCTCCAATTGTGCTAAAGTCAAAGATCAGTCCTCAAGGCAAGCCAATTGGGCTAAGGCCCAACTTCTCCATGTATGCAGAGGTATAAAAGCCATCAATATTACATTTGTACATTCATTCAAGCAAAGCCTCAAGCAATTAATTCTCTTGCATAGTGTTCTCTTTCTACGCACTGTACTGACTTTAGCATCGGAGGGGCCTTCCTCGGCAACACCCCCGAGGCTAGTTTACGTGTGTTTACTGTGCAGGAAACCTTCGGCCCAACATTACTTGGATCGAATCTAGTCTTCTCCACTTCATCGGACCTTCGACAAGGTCCCATTGTTTTCACCCGAAACATCTACTAAATTTTCAAACATACTTCGCATGTCTTTTGTCTTTAAAAGTTTATAGAAATTTAGATTCTATGTCAAATTGCAATGAAAACTAATTTCAAATAAGACCAATCATACTTATTAGGTTTTTCTTTAGGGATAAATGTTGTAATAACATTATGCAAAAAAGTATAAAGATAGAAAATCAATAATAAAAAATGCTTAGATTTAAGTGATTCACCAATGTTGAGCTTGGGTACACCAATGTTTAACTCGAATGTGATGCCATCAATCTGTCAAATGCTATTAACAAGAGAAGCAATGGGAGGTCTGTTTTCGATCTGGTTGTGAAGGGTACATATTTGCTGCTTGAGTGATGAATTTGCTGGTTTTTCTTGTTTTTGTGTTAGAAGGAATGAGAATTCTGTGACACATTTAACAGCTAGACTACTTCCTGTTAATGGGGTGGAGCAATTGTTTGTTGATTCATTTCCACAAGGACTGATTTCATTGGCGGAGCTTGATGTAATGTGATGACGTTTTCTTATTAATAAAGTGCTCCCATGTTCTTCTCAAAAAAAAAAAAAAAAAAAAAAAAAATAAGTGATTCACTAATTGTAATAATGTATTTTCATAACAATTAAGGAGTTGAAACAGGTATATTGGGGTTATATAAAGTTGCACGACAACATAGGTTTGTGACATGACATGGGGGTAGCGAACACCATAAGCTTGATTTAAGGATTCTAATCTCGAATAAGATTACATGCCACGATTAGAAGAATGGCTATGCTAATTTACTTCTTTAACGTTATATTAAATGACTATGTTTATTAACTTATTAAAACACTAGATTAATAAACCCGTAAAATCGTAGTTTAAACTAGGTTTGGATTTAATTTTTAAGTAAACTATACTTATGAAACCTTTATTAACATAGAATATTTCAATTATTGAGAATCTGTTATACTTGAATTCATCATTTTTTTGGTTTTATGATTCACTTTTGACGTAGCTTTAACTATGGCCCTAATTGCAAGATCTATCACTATGAGCTCACAAATAAAATATTATTTTTTATTTTTTTATTTTCAAGTACACAATAGTACTCTTTAATATTAATACTGTATATGTTAAGATAGAGCAAAGATACATTTGACATTTTCATATACTAATGAGAATTTATACGACCTAGTAAATTCTTTTGAAGTTTGACCCTCAAAGAGAAACATGCAATTATTAGTAGTAGAGAAAGTAAATACAATTCTTCTGTTTCTTTTACAGTAAAATGCATTTTTGGGGATTCACCTTTCATATAATTCATCATTTGGGGACTCACTTTTCACTTTTCATCATTTAGAGATTGTTGGTCACCGAAATCCAAAAATCCGGTCACTTAATCAAATATCTCCTTAATGTGTTGATTACAAGCCGTTAAAGAGTAGTGCAATTGGATAAATTTCTTAAAATAAAATTAATCAATGAGTCCTTGGCTCTACAAAAAATTACATTGCAGAAGAAATCAAATATCATATCATATCATATATCACTAATAAATAAAGTCGGTCTCGCAACCAGGCCACGACAGCGATACTTGGCATTTCAGTTTTTCGCCAAGTGTCATGCCACGTGGGCGACAAATAGGTATTTATTGTGACATATGATTCTAAGTAAGCGAAATTTGAATAGATTTTTTAAGATAAAAATATTGTATAGAGTTTTATTATCGATATACTTCTAATATTTCATATATAAAAAATTAATCATAACTTTTAATAACTATCTTATAACTCGGTACTATTTCCATTATAAAATTCATTTTAAATTGTTCTTTAAAATAAGATCCATTTATAATATATTTAATTTATCTACAAAAATAATTGTGAATCAGTGAAAATAAGTTTTAATCAGATAAAAAAAAAATAGTTTTGGTAAAAATACCTTCAGTTCAATAAAAATAATTTCAGTTAAATAAAATATAATTTCAGTTCAGTATGTATGTCTAAATATGCATTATCAAAATGGATTATATGACCGTATTTAACATTGAATCCAAAAAGTTTATCCTAACATTTTATCAATCAACCATCTGGGCTATAACACCCCCAAATCCCCTTCTACGGAAATACTAGTATACTAAGTATAATTATACCGTAGAGATAGACTTAGGCGTATTACCGCCGCGTGATTACGCAAGGCTACTCAAAATACTAACTCAATAACAAAACTTGCAGCAGAAACTCAACTTTCTTTTATTAATACTTTTAAAAATAGTAACATTGTTATGAGTACTCAAAATAAAGACAAGACCAACATTCCTAAACTAGGTGAAGCAAATCTTGGGACTCCCATATGCTCATTCATGACTCCACCTGAAAATAGTCAATACTGCTTACGGTAAACAGGGCGAACCAATATAAATAGGAAATACGGATTAGCAAAATATGCTAAGTACGATAAGTGCAAGATATGTAAATTCAATTCATTTGCAAACATGCTTTTAAAACCAATTCCAATAATTAATCCAATGAATTCCAAAACTCATGTTTCAAACCAATTCTCAATAATTCAATAATTCGATGAAACGATTTATAAAACCAATTCCAATAATTCAATATTTCAATAATCAATTCAATAAAACGAATTCCTCTTTTTAAAACCAATTCCTCACCCAAGTGTGCACACCCCCCAAGCTAGTCTCCTTATATTGCAAGGCTATTCTTGAGAAAAGACTCGGTCATACAAAGTCCAAAGTCTTATCAACCAAATCTGCATAGTGGGATTGATCACTATCAACATGCTTGTAAAGCTTTAATAATAATAATAATTCAATAATTCCTCCTTAAATAAAATCAACCTTTATAATAGGTTAAATCAAAACTCCTTTTTATTTAATTCAACATGCCTTCAAAATCAACCTTTTAATAAAAACTTGAGAATTAAATCTCATATATATAAATTTTCAAAATCAATAACTCTTCCTTTGAAAAACCTTTTATTTAATTCAACAAGCTTTTCAAATCAATTCCTTTATTTAAACATGATAAGTAATTCAAACCATTCAAAACATGATTTTAAATTCAATCCTTCAAAAATACATTTATTAAAACAAATACTAAAAACAATTCCTCCAACCAAACTTTGTTTCATAAATCATAATTCAAATCAATTTAATTCAATCACCAATAAAATCATATAAAACATGTTATTCAAACCAATCACTTCCAAAGGTATCTAGCCACCTAAATGTACCTTTGATCCTTGCTAGCAATTACACAAATAGACTTCAAGAACCTTGATTGAACACACCCTACAAATAAATATAACCTTAATTAATATAAGGTTAACAAATAATCACAACAATTAAATTAAAAACCCCCAACTATGGACATGAACCTTTTAAATTATTTTTCGTAAACATAAATAAAAATCTGATTTTATTTAATTAAAACTACTCATAATAATTTTTATAAATCCCCCATAATAATAATAATTAATTAAATAAGAGAAGAGAAGAAGAAAAGGTAGAAACCCAAGGAAAAGAGAGAAAGAGGTGGCGGCAAGGGAAGCCTTTCGGCAGGTGGCTGGAGGTGGTGGTCGTGGTGATTGGTGGTGGTGCAAGAAAGAAAAGAAAGGAAAAAAGAGAAGAATTGGATTTGCGTTGGAAAGAATAGGCAGAACTTGCAGAGGCTATAACTCCTTTAATATAACTCTGAATTAGGTGATTCTTAATTAACTCAAGGATTTTTCGAGAGAAATAATTTACTGTGAAATAGAAAAACCCCAAAATTGACCAGAAGTGTTCGAAAATTGGCTCCAAAGATGTACAAACTGATTTTCTTTTAGAAAAGAGGAGAAGAGGAGTAAGAGAGAAGAAGAGAATTGGTGTGAGTGTTTGGTCATGAATCAATGGGTATTTATAGGCTAGCTCATGCATGAATTATGGTAGGAAAATGTATGAAAAATTATGGCAAAAGGAATTAGGGAATTACTTGGAGAAGAGAATGAAAGAAATATGAAAAGTTTTGATATTAAGGTGATTAAGAATAATAGAAATTAAGGAAAGTGTGTTGTCATGACAAATAATATGGCAAAAGAGATTACTTGGTGAATAATCAAGGAAGATATAAGGTAGGAAAATAAGATGATCAAATATTTAGGAGATGGAGAACTAAAATTAAGGAAAATAAGAGATTATAAGGAAATAATTAAAAAATACAATTTTCCAAAATAAATCACCCAAAATTTAACCACGAGGGCCGAAAATATTGAGCTTCCATAGCTCAAATTTCGGATCCTATCAGTATATATATTTTAGGGAGTTATTTTGCTAGATTTAAGGAATTAAAAATAATTGTGTAAATAATATTTATTGTATAAAATAATTAATTAATAAAATACCAATTATTCACTAAATAAATTAACCTAGAAAATCAGATTTTCCACACTAGGAAAAAAAATATTTAGGAATTTTTGGACCTTATTAATTAAATAATAAAATATAGTTTTTGCATTAATTGAAATATCCGAAATATATAAATAATCCAGCTTTTAAAATAAATTAAATGGATAATAAATCTTATCCAAAATCTTAAAATAATAATTAGGTTTCAAAATACTTTTGGCGTCAAAATTCAAATATCATTTTGGCTCCAAAATTCAAATAGTAATTTAAATTACTAAAATACCCATTTTAGGAAATAATAATTAATTAATTTAGAAAATACGTATCAAAATACGGGGTATTACATGGGCATCGCCCGGGCACAAAACTAATTTTTAAGAAACCATCTCGGGAATGCTTAATGTATCGAAAAAAGAATATAATATTATATCATATTATATCACTATCATATCATATCACTAATAAATAAAGCCAGTCTCGCAGCCAGGCCACGAGACAACACACTTGGCATTTCGATTTTTTGCCAAGTGTCACGCCACGTAGGCAATAAATAGGTATTATTGTGACACATGTGATGCTAAGTAAGCAGAGTTTGGATATATTTTTAAAGATAAAAATGTTGTATAGTGTTTTATTATCGCTATACTTCTAATATTTCATATATACAAAATTAATCATAAGTTTTAATAAATATATCTTATAACTCGGTACTAATTCCATAATAAAATTTGTTATTAAAAGTTCTTTAAAATAAGATCCATTTATAATATAGTTAATTTATTTACAAAAAAATAGAGAATTAATGAAAATAAGTTTTAATCAAGAAAAATAATTTTAGTTTTGGTGAAAATAATTTCAGTTCAATAAATCTAATATCATATCATATCACTAATAAATAAAGCCGGTCTCGCAGCCAGGGCACAAGACAGCGACACTTGACATTCCAGTTTTTCGCCAAGTGTCGAGCCAAGTAAGCGAAAACTAGGTATTATTGTGACACATATGATGCTAAGTAAGCAAATTTTGGATAGATTTTTTAAAATAAAAGTGTTGTATAGAATTTTATTGTCGACATACTTCTAATATTTCATATATACAAAATTAATCATAACTTTTAATAAAAAAACCTAATAACTCGGTTCTATTTCCATCATAAAATTCGTTTTTAAAAGTTCTCTAAAATAAGATCCATTTATAATATATTTAAAATAATAGAGAATTAGTAAAAATAAGTTTTAATCGGTAAAAATAATTTCAGGAAGGGGTCATTCACTTACCTACTTTTAACGGTCAAAGCGACAGAATGAAGAATGAATCCAATCCCCCCAAGTAGGATTCGAACCTACGACCAATCAGTTAACAGCCGACCGCTCTACCACTGAGCTACTGAGGAACAACGGGAGACTCGGTCTGATAGAGTTCAATTCCCGTTCTCAAACCATGACCAATATGAGCTCAAAGCTTAGAAATACAATTCAGCCAATCAGAAAAACATGCACACAAAAGTTACGAGACAGGAACACTTGGCATTCCAGTTTTTCACCAAGTGTCAAGCCACATACGCAACAAAGTGATATTATTGTGATTAGATTAGATGCCACGTTAGATTAGATTGGATAGATTTGTTTAGGATAAAAAACAGTATACATAAAATAATTTATGATTCTTTTGAAAAAAAAATTATCTTTTTATTGACAATAGAATTTTACTTATAACAACACACCACATTAGATTAGATGCCAGATTAGATTGGATAGATTTGTTTAAGATAAAAAAAAATATATACATAAATATAATTTATAATTCTTTTGCAAATTTTTTATCTTTTTATTGATAATAGAATTTTACTTATAGCAACACACCACATATTATAATTAATATGAATATCCAATTACAATAGAATTTTACTCCCATACCAATAACCACATAATTATAATTATAAATATGGCTACGTATCATTAATTTTTTTTAGTCTACCATTGATTTACCGTTAAATATTTTGAATCAGGTATTCTTCACATTCGGTTGTAATATTTTTTGTGTATGTTAGTGATTTTGTTAATAAAATTAAAGAAGTCGAAAACTACTTAATTAAGTTAGGACACAACAGAAACTGTACAATACAAGGGAATCTTGAAGTGAATTCAGATCAATGTAGCAAGGTCTTAGAACTTTATGGGTTTTACAAAGCCTTCATAGCCCATTTACCATCCATGTATTACAAATGGTCCAATTAAACCAATAATATAATCCGTTGATTTTACGTGTTAAAAAAAATAATTTCTTTTATTTATTTATTTATTTTTTAATTTTTTTTTACCGACGCACTCTTCTTTTTCACAAAATTATACTCCCTCTATTAATTTAGTATCCCATTGAAATTTAGCCCTATGTCGAGATAGAATTTTGATAAAAGATAATTATATATATATATATATATATATATATATATATATATATATATATATATATTTATGTATAATTCACAAATATTGGTCATAGTAGATCAAATGAATATAGTGCAACTTACAAAAACAGAAAATAATAACAAACGTGAAAAAAGAATAATAGGTATTATTTCTACTCTAACATTTAAAAAAAATTTAAATACTGATAATAATAATTATTATTATTGTTATTATGATAATTATAACTATAATAATAATATAAAACAAACCCACAAGTATACTCTTTAAAATGGGTATTCGGGGCAACGCTCGAGGCACGTACTAGTATATATATAAAGGGGAATTTTTTCTCGAGTATTTAGAACGCCATGTAGGATTTTAATTTTTAAAAAATTATTAGAGCGCCACTTAGGATTAATATTTTTAAAACGCTACAATAAGGTTTTGCCATGTAAGATTAGTATTTTTTTTTAAAAAAAAACGCTACGTAGGATTAATATTTTTAAAACGCTACAATAGGATTATGCCACGTAAGATTAATTTTAGAGCGTTACATAGGAAAATATTATATTTAGCCAATAAAAAGAATTGCAATTTATTTTAGATCAAAATTTTTATATTAATTATAAAATAAAATCAGCGTGTTTTTTGTGTGGCTGGCCATATCGTATGGCCGGCTGAGACATACCCAAACACTGACCGAGTAACCCCTAACCGTTCGAGTAACTCCTGATCGATTGAGTAACCCTGGCCTTGACCAACCAAGTAACTCTTGAACAAGTAATCCCGACCACACGGTGTGACCAGTCACATATGAAACTTTGTGAAATAAAATATTACCTTTTTATATTAAGAATTTTATCTAAATATGAGAAATAAAGTTAATAATTCATTCTATAATAAAATATTCAAGTAGTAAGCAAGCGAATATCGCAAAGTTTATTTGATAAATATATATTAGTAAAATATTTTATTTGAAAAAATACAAACAAATCGTGCATCGCACGGGCTTCATATAGTGTTCAATTATTTGCATATTACTCTATTCCAACCAACATAAAAGATTGTAACTGGATAACCCCAAAATGTTCAAAATTTATGCAAAAAAAAAAAAAAAAAAATAGCATATATATTTTTAAACGAGTTATGAGAATTTTTAAACGCTGTAATATTTTGATTTAAAAAAAAAAAACATAGCATATATATTGTAATACAGATATTCAATTAGCAGTGGTAACAAAAAAAGTATGAATAACACAAATAGAATCTTAATAAAATTTTAAAAGTAGAAAATCTTATAAAAGTTTGGCAGAGATCAAATTATGTGGCACCTGGTGCTAATTTCATTAATTGAAGGAAGATTACATGCAAACCTGTTAAATACATGTAGACAATGTAGAAGCCATTCATATAAACAAAATAGTGTAAGAGTATAGTACTACGAATTTGACGCTGAATTAAACACTATTGAAGTAGCCTATTTACATATACAGAGTTGAATTTATGTCGATGAGTTTACCTCGAGTTTGATTTATTATGTAACTCCTAAACCCTTATCAATTGCAAAAAAATAATCTAATTCCAAAAAAAAAATTATCATTTAGATACACACCCAGAGTGTTGAAGAAGCTTTCGTTTAGCAGCGTCTCTTGTTTGAGAAAATAAGGGTTGATTGACTTTTAGTCTAATCTGGGTTATTTTAATTAACCGTGCTTTATTTTATTAGGAGGAGGATGTGTCGTAATTTTTATTTAACTAAGTCAAACTGTTTATGAAGCCAACTGTAAAAAGCAAAATTAAACAATGAAAGTCTATTTAACTAACTTTTATTTAACTAATTTTTATTACTTCATTGGAAAATTTTTAATACCTACTGATAATCCCCAAATGATGAAAAGTGAAAGGTGATTCCCCAAATGATGAAAAGTGAAAGGTGAGTCCCCAAATGATGAAAAGTATGAAAGGTAAATCCCCTAAAATGCATTTTACTCGTTTTTTTTTAAGTTGTTACTCCCTTCGTATTTTTTTAAGTGATATATTTTGAAACTATTCACCTATTTCACTTTAACTAATGTTAGTGATTATACATTAAAAATTTAGTATTTAACTAATTAATGAGTTTTTATAAATATAAGGTTACCTTAGTAGTGTAAAAGTCTGTTTTACTTGGCTTCAAAAAAAAAAAAAAAAAAAAAAAAAAAGATAGTAGTGTAAAAGTCGAGGTTATATAAAAAAACGCAGAAAACACAGGGTTAAAAACTCTGTAATATTTTATCTTTTTCCAATTTTATTTTATTTTTTTTTTTAAAAAAGTTTATACTTTGGTAGGAGTACTAGATTAGATTATGGGTTCGGTACTGAGCCTTCATCTCTCTCCTCCACCTTAATTCTTTCGACAAAATTTGTTTTACTATGTGAGTTTTACACAACTGTTCAATTTCGCTAAATTATAGCTTTTTTATTTTGGCAATTGTGTGCCCAATTGTTTAATTTTGATTTGGTGAATTTATAGCTTTCTATATTATTTCTGAAAATCTTGATATTTTTTTGTTTTTTTTTTTGGTTGCTGAATTATGTAATTTCCTTTTTGTTATGAATTTCTTGGGTTGATTTATTGAATTTATTGGAAATTCAAGTAATCTTGAGTATTTTGTTTGCAGGGTTTAATAAAATAAGAACCAATTTGATTATTGGAGGGTGTAATATAGAATGTAAAAAATTAAAAACATTAATTAATGATTAAGTAACCGCATAAACTATGAGTTGTTTAATTTGCTTTGTCAAAATCCATGTTTTTGTTGGAATTCCAGCTATTTTCTGTTGTGTTTTAGAATGTTTGGGCCAAAATTACATTGAATTTACTGACTGTTGGTTGATGATATAATGCTGTTTCATATATTATGCTGCTACTTTAAGCTGTGAATATTTGTATTGATTCTTTTGATGGATTTATAGTTGCCTTATCTGTAGAAAACGAATTTCCGAACTTTTTGTTACATTCTGATTGAAGTTGATTGGTGTTCGGTGTCTGTGAAAATTTCAGAATAAAGCAAATCGAGGTGGTTTTGTGTGCTGTGAAGGAAGATGAGTTTTCAGGTACCTTAGTAAGGAAGATGATTTTGTTATTTTCCTTGCTTTCAAATTCGTTGTTGCCTTGAATCCTTGATGTCACTGTTTTGGTTGGTGGTGTAGTCTTTAACATGTTTAGGAATTAGAATTAGTTTGATGATGTAGGAAATTTATTTATGTTTTCTTGTAACTAGTGGCGGATCTTGAAGAGTTGTTATGGCTTATTTCATACGCTCTCTATTGATTTTTTTTTTGTATGATGATGGCACACATGAATAGGAGGGAAATTGATAGAGATAAAAAGAAGAACATGTGACTGGAGAGATGGAGAAAACACATTACCAATATGGGTCTATAGCTATGAAGCTTTTAAATTAGGAATTTGTAACAAATTAATAGAGATTGGAGGAAGTATGTAAATTATAGAATTACTTCGCTTGTGTAAGTCATCGTTTGTCAAAATTGGTCCAATTACCAACCTGTTGTATTTTTATGTTTAACTTTGGATTGTTGCTGGAGCATCCTGATGGTTCCTAAGAACTTGTCATTTTCTTGATATGTACTTGGTTGACAAATTAAATTTTTATACAAATTACTGAACACATTTAGTTTGGCAGAAGGTGCCAAAGAGGGAGGAAGAAGAACCAACCGAATTATTGCATGACCGTGATGGTGAGGATGGATCCACTGCATCGGAGGCTCAAACAGACTCGCCTTCATCTCTCCCAAATGAGGCTCACCGGAAAGTGACATGTGAAGATATTAAATTTGTGAGGATGATATCTGCGTCTATATTAATTTTTAAAAATTGGTAGATAATCGCCTCTCTAATCATTCTAGATGTTATGTTTATGTTTACTCTTCATTTGAATCTCATTCAGGTCCAAGCTCTGATTGAAAGGTGTCTGCATTTGTACATGACTGAAGATGAAGTGGTAACCATGCTTGTAAATCAATTCAAATTAGAAAAACGTTTTATAAATCTTGGTAAGGAAGTTCACGTAATGTTCATTAATTTTTTTGTTACCTATTCAGTTTTCCACTTGTTCAGTTGTCTGTGAAATGCTATACATAATGTATCTGGATGTCTACGTCTTGACTTTTTTTTTTTTTTTTTTTCAGTGTGGCAGAGATTGGAAGAAGAAAATCCCGATTTTTTTAGTGCTTATAATGTAAGGCTGACTTTGAAGAAGCAGATCATATTATTTAATCAACTGATGGAGAAGCAGTTCCACTTGACAAAGAACAGAGATTTCGATAATTCAAAGCAGCCTTCTTCACAAAATGGTCATAGTCACATGCTAGGTAAAATTTTGTACATGAAGTAACCTTATTCTTTTTAATGAACGCACTACAGCAGGAGTTCAAAGTACATGAAGAACTTTTCTATTACATCGAGTTAAGAAGAAATTCATTTCCCTATACACACCGCTAAAAAAATCAGAAGGGAAAATTGAACCCTAGAGTAGTTATAATCTTTCATCAACTTGCCTTAATTAGATTCATTTTTGCTAGACTTGTTACTAATTTCTTCTGTTGTTTGGTGCTGCAGTAAACTCGTCCTTTGGATATCTTCCCCAACAGCCTTATTTTCCATCTACTGGTGCTACAGATATGGATTCCTTGCCGTATGGGTCTCCATATCATGTGGTAGACGGAGTTCCTGCAGCAGGCAACTTCAATTTCATTCAACAGAATGGGTAAGGAAACCCTTTATTAACCCATTTTCATAAGCACATGTGGTTTCTTTTTAATAATACCCTCTCTTCTTGATAGTGGTGATTGTTATGTTGCTCCTGGCTTCCTTTACATTAGGAATGATTCCATCAGTATTGATGTGGCACATCATGTCTTGCAATATTTATCAATCATGTGTTTACAAGATAGTTTTGTGAACTTCATATGAATTTCCCACACTTCAATTGGCTTTTATTTTTTTCAAAAGAATTTGTGGCTATGAGGTTGCTTATTGACCTGAATTTTAATTACTTGGCAAGTTGGCATCTTCAAATCCCTACCTATAACTACTATTAAAAATACCAGTACCCTTTTTGCTTGCACACTGCTAGAATGGTATTTCATCCTCTTGTAGGACAAGGCTGATTGTTTTGAAGGTTATCATAGATTCCAGTTTAGCGGTTGCGGTTAAGTCTATGAGTAGTTAGACGTTGCTGTTTGGAGAAAGAGGGGAAGGATACGGGTTAATGTTGGGCTTGACAGTGACAAATGCCAGCTATGGAAATTTATACATGTTGTTTAGTTTTGAACTTGATATTGTTTGAGGTATCATGCAACAAAGAGTGCAGAATTCTGCTATTGGCCTATTAATCCAGTTCTTTACTCTCTATCATACCTCTTATTGAGGATTGTTGCGTATATGTTTGTGTCTTTCTGTAGCTTTATCAAAAAAAGTAACTGAAAGTGCATCATTCCTAGCATGATTTCTCTTTTATTTGGTTGCTATATAAGTTATAATGCAGAAGCTTGCACTTTTATGCCTTACTAACAGGTGTTTGTTGAGCAGAGAGGCTGCTAGTGGCAACCATGAGATGCATATAGAATCCTATGATCAAGTCTCATATGAACCGCATGAGTTTCAGAGATCGAGTGGTCAATCAATGGCATTTGGTGCAAGTTTTCGGTCCAATATGTGCAACATAGAAGGGTTCCAACCTGCTCTGGATGGTGGCGGTGGAATTTCTTTTGATAATCTTGTTTCACACCATAATCTAACAACCAGTTTGACCAATATAGGAGGTGATATGCTTTACTTGTAGAGTTGTATCTGTACCTTCTCACTTGTACATTGAGCTCATAAATATGTTCATGATCTTCTGATAGTTTTGGTTTGATGGATAGTATTGGTTTGATGTTTAAATGTCTATGCTTGTTGCTAATTCAACATTACTGATAATAAATAAGATTATCAGAAGAAATTGTTATACTGTTACACATTTAGTTCAATTGCGTTTCTGCCTTTCTGGTTTGTCATCTAATCATTTTGTGTTTTAATCGATTCACAGATCTTGCAGCATTCCAGTGCAACCAAAGTTCCCTATTCCCAAATTCTGAAATAGTAGATATCGTGGGCGGGTCTCCTGATGAATGTGACATAGGTACAGTTTACTGCTTGTTTCTTTCCTCTCATCATCTGCTCCTGTAGAAACTCACTTATTTGGTGCTTAGCTTGATAATATATATATATTGTCCAACATTAAATGGATCTAATTGCCATGTAAAATCTGACCATCCTGGCAATTAGATCCATTTATTGTTGCACAATATGCATCTCTACTTCCACTTAGAACCCAAAAGAATAAATCCAAATAATATAGAAGAGAAATGAATTCGAAAAAATGAAGATATTCACTCGGGAAAGGGATGGTAAAGAAATTTTGGGGCGCTTCAAACATGTTAATGTCACTGTTTCTAGCATCCTTTCTTTTCTGAAAGAGAGAGTATCTCCAATAGGAAGATAAAATATTATGTTGCAGCTGGCAGCCTAATTATGTATAATGCTGTAATATTGTGTTTTCCTTTCACCATTTATAACTGAGTAAACCACACAACTACTCCCTAAACTTAGGACAAAGTTGCAGATCACTCACCGAACTTCCAAAACTTGCAAATTACTCACTGAACTGAGTTGTGACCTAACATAACAGGTAAATACTTGAGCTCCCTAAACTTTCTGACATGGAAATCAAAACTCCCTAAATTTTCTGACATAAAAATCAGGAACTCTTTAAACTTATTTTGCAATCCATTTTTTTTGTTTATAAAAGTAGCCGTTAGAATACATGAACTATTTTGATAAAAAATACAAGGCAACCAACAGCTCTATATATACTCCAATGCTTGTGACCATTTGTAGATCAAATCTGCAAGAAAAATTCAAGGAAAAATTTTGGTGAAAATATTTTCAGCACAAAATTTAGTCAAAAATAATAGAGAAATTTTTAGGATTATTGCTGCAGAGCAATTGTAAGACTTAAGTAACTAAAGGTCTAAAAGCTTGGTGAAAAAATTCAGAAAATTCACAATGATTTAAAATGTAGTGAATTCTTAGTAAAATAAAGAGACTAAAGGCTAAAACATTCATTCAAAGTAAATACTAAATAAACCATTTACAGTAGATTAGATAATTGAACAAAGGGAAGAGGTAATTGATCCTTAAGAGTTCCGTATCAATTATCAACTCTATAATTCTTCTGGCTTGATGATATATTGATATAGACTTAGATGGCACATAGCCAAAGCCAAATTCATAATTTAGTGAAAATCGAAGAGCCCAAAATTTAAAAGATAGAAAAACAATATACCTGCTGCTTATTTGCTCCCACTAATTCGAGCGGCAACAACAACACAACCGGCAGGAAAAACGAGGCTTTGACCTGTTTCAAAAAAAAAGAAAAGGCTTTGACCAACAAAATTTCATGCAGCCTGTAGTTGCTGCTGCTGCTCCTCTCTCCAATTCTCCCAAGCAGCCCTCGTTAACACCATTTTACTCCCACTAATTCGAGCGGCAGCAACAATACAATCCCAAATCGGTATCCACCGCACCAATCACCGCAGATTCCAGCAGTAATTCCGGCCACCAATCCAGTGATGTAACCCTAAACAACCACCAATCGATGGTTTCAACATCAATTTAATTCCCATTTAGAAAACAGATCCGCGCTCTAACACGACCGCGCAAACCCTAAAATTTATGATTTTGCACTTTTGCTTGATTGTTGTTGCTGTTGATTAGATCCTTTAATTTATATATAAAAAAAAAAATACTACGTACAAAGTTGGGATTATACACTTTAATTTTAGGGAGTTTACCCGGGCTAGCAGGTTACCATCGGATAAATGACCTCCAACCACCGAATGAGTGAGCAGTTTGCAAGTTTTATAAGTTCAGTGAGTAAAGTGCAATTTTTAGCTAAGTTTAGGGAGTAAGTGTGTAGTTAACTCATTTTTAACTTCGCTGTAAGTAATTATGTTCCTTTTTTTTCTTTTCCAGCTGATTACTTCATTGCCGATGAAGTTCCCTATCCAGAACCCCTGTTTGAAATTGACAAAGGTAAATCATAGCTGGGTGTACTGGGTGATGATAACTGTACTGACCTCGTGATTGCAAATTGCATAGGACTGGTATAAAAGTAAGAGATATTGACACCAGAAATCTGAATTGAGGAAGTGAGCTGTCAAATAGATAATCAACTCATTGTTGAAGAAGCTGATTAACTGATGGGCGTTTACACAGTTTTGGATACTATCTATACTTAACTTCATAGAGCGAAGCTCTCATTCTTTGACATGCGAGTTAATTTTATCTGCTTGGATAATATGCTTGCTGTGTTCTTGGCTTTGCTTTTGTTTGAGGGGGCTGGGATGTCGAATGGTTTTCTACTCTTTTGTATTTTGGAAGTGGTGATATGGGCTCGATTGTGTCTTTAATGCGTAGTAATTTTTCATTGCCGAAATCAAGTCAGCCAGGTGAACTTTGAGAAGTTCAGTCATCTATGACCTATTTGTCCAGGATACAAGAAGAAACCTGAAACAGATTCAGGGGAACTGTTACACGGATAGGGTGTAATTTATACTGATACTAAGACTTGTGATACATGTCAGAATTTTATTTTTGCTGTGCAATGTATACCTAAGTGGAAAATGACACGTTACTCTTACAATGAAAATTTTCCCGCCTAATTGCAAAATACTTAGAACAACTAATTGTTTATCTATTGTTAGTTTGTTACTCTTTATAATCAAGGCTGGGTTTTGTTTATCTATTTATTTAAAGGAGTTCATTTGCAAGTGTATCGTTGCTTATTACATTGCTCCATATTTGAGAGAGTGAAAAGAGCAACTGAGCAATAGAAAAGGAACATGCTCAAGTAGTCAAGTTGAAAGCCAATTAGAAATAATACTTCTTCCATTTCTTTTTAGTTGCATCACTTTTCTAAATCGGAAGTTTTAAATTAGTTGCATCACTTTCCTTTTAAGTTAATAAACTCTCTTTAAGTTGCATCACCTTTCTAAATCGGAAGTTTCAAATTAGTTGCATCACTTCCCTTTAAGTTAATAAACTCTCTTTATCTCTATCCTATTATATGGGTCTTTTTTTTTTTTTTTTTTTCACTCTCTCTCTCTTATCCCCAAAAATTGTCCGATGAAGGAAAAAAAAAAATTGGGTCGTTGGATTAATAAGTACCAAAACGCGCCCCACGCGCGAGTAAAAAACCTAAAACCAGCCCTTGTTTCAAGCCCCCAGTTTAATCAAAACCAGGACCTCTCCTCTACGGTTTGTAGCTAGTCAGGCTGCTGGCAATCGGAGTGGGTCGCCCTTACTCTTCGGTCGCCGGCGCGCCCCCTCCACCTCTTCCTGTCCATGGATGCCGGATTATCTCTTTAGTCAATTGACAAGAGTGAGATTGCTACGGGTCCGACACCGATCTCCGTTTTGCTAGGCTGGGTTCCGTCACTCTAGCTCATTCCCTAGCTAAGTTTTCAATTGGGGTTTTTTTTACCCAAGTTCTCTAAGTAAGGCTTCCATAATTTTTTTAGTTTTCGCTTTCTCCTGGGCTTTGAGTTTTGCTTCTGCTACCTCAGTTTCTCCTAAAAAAAAAAAAAAAAGAAAAACTGAAAGTTTGTTTTTTTCCTCCTCTTCTGTGCTTCTACTTCTCTTTTGGGGTTTTTTAAAGCGGCAATTTTATGAAATGCCACTGACTACTTAAAAAATTCACCAAATGTCATCGCGTTTTTCAAAATTTACTAAATGCCACTGAGGTTTAGTACAATATCACCATATGCCATTTTCGTTAGTTGACCGTCAGTGCCCGTTAGTTGACCCCACCACTTGCCACGTGTCACCTTATGATTGGTCCGTTTTTAAAAAAAATTAAAAAAAAAACCAAAAATATTTTTAAGAAAATTAAAATAATAATAATAATAAAAATAAAAAAAACCACCAAATTGCTGCCACCAGCCAGGCAGTACCGCCATCCCCCTTGCCGCTGAGGCCAGCACCGGAAGGCGCGCCGGCGGACCCCCACCCCTTCCCCTCCCCTTACCCCTTTGCGCCACCCACCCTAGCCCAAACCCCTAACCCGCGAAACCCCACCCTCCTTCCTCCACCATGCACCCCCCTTCTCTTTCCTCAAACCGTGAGTTTTTTTCCCCTTTTTCTTTTCAATTTTCTTAGTTTTCCTTCATAATTTCTAAAGGATCTTAATTTAATTTAGTTGCTTGTTTTGTTTGATGTGATTAGGTAGTTTATAACCCGATCTCGCTGGCCCGTACTCCACCGAAATCGAACTCGAGCTTCCTCACAATCAAGGTACACCAAAACGAGTTTGGGCTAATCTGAAGTTTTAGTTGTAAATGGTTAATTTTGTGGTAATCTGCTCAATTTACAGTGGAATTTCGGTGATGAAATCACATTTCAATTTTTTATTTTATTTTTCTGAAATCATAGAAAAGATGAAGGAAAGGACAACAAATTAATTTTGCCAAAAAAAAAAAAAAAAAAAAACAGTTGAACAGATTAATATATTTTTGAACTTCAATTTCTCCTCTGAACAGATTTGTTTTTTGGGTTTTTCTGAGCTATACCCCTAAGGTAGTCGGGTTTCTAAGTTGTACCCATGTTTTTTTAAGTTTCTAAGCCGTGCCCTTCAACTGCTTATCAATACTAAAATGTACCCTTATTAGTTGTTTAAAAGTTAATTGATAGTGTGATTTTGTGGCTTCAATTTTTGTTGTTAGGGTTGCGGTGGCTAAGATTTCTTTCTCCTATCATTTCCTTACCTTTTATCATCTTTTTATTAAATTTATAGTTAACTTTAGGTAACGCGGAAGTCCTAAGGAGGGTACCATTCATTAATGGTAGTGAGTTGAGGGGCACAACTTAGAAATTTGAAAAAGCATGGGTACAGCTTAGAAACTCGACTACCTTAGGGGCATAACTTAGAAAAACCCTTATTTTTTATTTTTCGAGATTGGTAGAGTTGTATCGAACAAATTGGGGATGAGCATTATCATACTTAGACACTCAGTCACTCACCCTTCGTTTGCCTTGATTGGGGAAAATGGTGGGAGCTTGAATTTGGTGGTTTCGGGGTGGTGGAGGAAGGGGGCTGGAGTTACGCGGGATAGGGGTTTGGGCTAGGGTGGGTAGCGTGACGGGGTAAGGGGTAGGGGTCCGCCAGCCGCCGGCGCGCCTTCCGGTGCTGGCTTCGGCTGTAAGGGGGATGGCGGTGCTGCCTGGCTGGTGCCAGTAATTTGGTGGTTTTTTTTTATTTTTTTAAATTTTTTTGGTTTTTTTAATTATTTTTTTTTAAACGGACCAATCAGAAGGTGACACGTGGCAAGTGGTGGGGTCAACTAAGGGGCACTAACGATCAACTATCAGAAATGGCATATGGTGATATTGTACTAAACCTCAGTGGCATTTGGTGAATTTTGAAAAACACGATGGCATTTGGTGAATTTTTTAAGTACTCAGTGGCATTTCATAAAATTGTCGTTTTTTAAAGACTTGTTTTTTGGTGTATTATGGATTGGCAACCTTTAAATAAAGCCCATAGTTTTTACTCGCTTGAATGACGACTATGATGAAAGTATTATGAACTTTGATAAGAATAATTGCCCTCGAGATATCTTTAATCAAGCCAAGAGTTTGAAGGACGAGGGTAACATGCTATAAACGTGGTGAGTTTATCTGTGACGGGGCTTAGTATGATAGAGGGTTGAAATTTTTGTGCTTTGGTTTACCAAGGAATGAGGAAGATTGTGCCTTGATATGGAGTCTTGTTATTGCTTTGGAATTGAATCTTGTAGCTTGTGCCTTAAAGGTCCATGAGTATGAACAAACTAAGGAATTTTGCTCCTTAGTCATCGAGTTTGATGGTAGCAATGCTAAATCTCTTTACAGAAAGGTTTTAGCAGAGATCAAGTTTAACCAATTGGAAGAGGCTTATGAGAACCTTGACAAGGCAGTCAGGTCAGAGCCTAATAATTAGGATATCCTCCGTGAACTGGAGAAAGTGAAAGGCCTAAGTTGCGAGGAAAGCAAGCCCGGTGGTAAGAGGGCTTGTAAGAGAGGTGTTGAAAATTCTATTGCGACTGAGTGTAACCACAACAAAAAGGGGAAAACCAGTGAGTCAACTATCAGCCTAGTGAAAGGCCCAGTTTCTCATAGCGATGACCAAAGGAGTGATGTTACTAGCCTTCCTTCTACGGGCCAAGCTAGTGAGATGGAGGTTGAGAGCCCCATCCATAGTTCCATACCCACAACGTGTATGTTGCTTTGGAATCAAGAAATGTTTTGGAACTTGGAAAATCCATTGTTTTTCTAATGGAATGAAAAGAAACAAGACCTTAAGATTTCCTTCTTGTCCTATTCGAATCTGAAGGAAGGGAGGACATTGAGTTTCTTTAACCAATTTGCGGGTTCATGGATGACTGTACGAGTAAAGGAAAAGACTACTGAAGATAGGCATTCAAAAATTTACAAGGATACGGATTCCAAAGGTCCAAATCTCTATCCATGCTATTAAGAAGACGAGTTCGGGCCGGAAGAAGCGAGACAAGAAGCCCAAAAAGGAAAAGGTCACCCCCCTCTCTTCTGGCCCTAAAGTGGTCAACCATGTCCTCTACACTATTGCTGTTGTGAAGTTAGATGAGTCTATGCTTTCAGGCCTAACTTATAACAGCGTTGAAGGTTCAAGCGCCGAGTATGGGAGTGAAGGTCTAGCAAGAGACTATCATGCCACTGACTTTGTTGAAGTGGAATCCGTCGGATCCAATGAGGATGACCCCATGGCTTTTGAACATGACCAGGTGCAGTTTGTCCCAATACTACCTTCAAGTTCTCTGCCACGGCGAGGAAACATAGTAGGCCACACATATCAAGGGAGAAGAACAAGAAAGGTAATCTTTATTCCAGGTATCGTTTTTGCAGGTCCAAGAAGCGAAAAGGAACAAACTCTGATCATCTTATGGATAACGTCTATGATGGAACCTGTCAACCCCCATATTTGTATCCCATAGCAAGTCATGAAAGTTGTACCCCCATTCCCCGTTATAGTCCTTGTGTTAGTTTGGTTAAGAGAGTTAAATCTCTTTTTGTTTTATTTGTAGTCTTGAGTCTGTTGGGAGCTTGTCTCCTTTTTGGATCGTTGAAAAAAAAATAAAAAAAATAAAAAATAAAATGGGCTACTCAATTTTTTTTTTTTCAACAATTAGTTATATAGTAATATTATACGAGGTGTAAACAGTTGGTGACATAAAAAATGTTTTTGATGATAAAACTAATGGTAACACCTTAGTTATGTTCTCGGGTGCATAATATGTGTTTGTTAGTTTGCAAGACCTATGATCTCAACTCTATAGTTGGCCTAGGACTCAATGTGAATTCTGGTATATAATTAGAGTTTTTTTTGGAAGCTATAAAGTGAAAACAAAAAAAAATGGAGTTGTGCACCCTAGTGAAGGTTTCCATGTTTCCATCACTCAACTTAAATACAACGGCGATTTCACCAAATGCCATTGAGTTTTTTAAAAATTCACCAAATATCATTAAGTTTTCACAAATTCACCAAATGTCACCGAGCTTTTAAAAAATTCACTGAATGCCATTAATGACTAACGACCGTTAACTCTGTTAATCACTAGGATTAAATCATGACACGTGTCATGATATGATTGGTTCATTTCAATCCTTTAATTTAATTAATAAAATATCTTTTTTTTTCTCGATTTTCGTGATGAAAATTGCTCGGGTAAAGTTTTGGGGGTCATTTTGACACTCTATGTTCAAATGAAGCTCGGAATTGGAAAAAAAAAATGCCCCGTTTTGTGCGTCGAAAAATATCTTGATTAGTGTGTTGTTATTTTCTAACCTTGAAAATTGGTCAGGTAAGATTTTGGGGGTCATTTTGACCCTTAATCGGATCAAATTAAGCTCGAAATTTGGCAAAAAAATAATGTAAATGCCCCGTTTTGTGTGTCGAGAAATATCTCGATTTGTGTGTCGTTTTTTTTTTAACTATGTTAATTGTTCAGGTAAGGTTTTGGTTGTCATTTGAGCCATTTATGGGTCCAAAATAAGCCAGGAATTGGCAAAAAAAATAATAATGTAAATGCCCTGTTTTGCGTGTTAAGATCGTAATTTTTTTACCATAAAAATTGTAAAACGCGGCATTTATGTTAATTTTTTTGCCAAATATAAGCTTAATTTAGACGCTCATAGGGTCAAAATGACTCCCATAATCTTACCCGGTCAATTTTTACGGTTAAAAAATTAACAACACGCTAATCGAGATATTTTTCGACACACAAAACGGGGCATTTATGTTTTTTTTTTTGCCAATATAATTCCAAGCTTAAATGACCCACAAAACTTTACCCGAGTAATTTTCGTCATGTAAATCGAGAATTTTTTTTTTATTTTTATTAATGAAAATAAAGGATTAAAGTGAACCAATTATATCATGACACGTGTCATGATTTATCCTAATGACTAACGGAGTAACAGACGTTAGTCATTAATGACATTCAGTGAATTTTTTAGAAGCTCGGTGGCATTTGGTAAATTTGTGAAAACTTATGGCATTTGTTGAATTTTTAAAAAATTTAGTGGCATTTGTTGAAATCGTCATAAATACAATTTACTCATTTTATTTTGAGTGTTTTCTTTCCTAATTAATTGTAAATGAAGGTAATATGAGCTTACTAGTTCAGTACGTAGTTCTTGTATTATAAATCTAGGAGAAGTCTACAATATTTGTTTATTGATGAAGGGGTAAACCAAAATCAGTGGCGAATTTAGGACTTTAGAAATGTTGTCCCAAAGTACATGTTATTGAATAGTCTAATTAATAATATAGACCCACCACCGGGTTTTACTCAAGCAATGATAAGAACGGATAAAGTTGTCCTAGGGGACAATACAATAAGGCAAGAGTGTACTATTAGAATTGATGGTTCGTGGGAGAAAGGCACGAACAAGTGCGGTATTGGTTGGACAGTAGATTATGGTTCATGTTGTGAGCATGATGCGGGGGGAAACTATGGTTTAGCTACTAATGCCCTTCAAGCTGAGGTAGAGGCATGCAAAAAAGCTTCACAGTAGAGTCGGGATAGGAATTTTAAGAAAGTTATGGTATACTCGGATTCAAGTGTGATGATCTCCATGCTTCGAAGTACAGGGAATGACAACATCGCCACTCACTGGTCCATGAGGGAGATTAAAAGCCTCGGTTTGGGATTCCAGATCTGCAATATCCTACAATTCGACAGGGAACAAGTAGCACGTGAACATTTTATAGCTAACTAGTGTCGGTTAAGTTTAGTTGATTTTCTTTTAATATCTAGTGTCTTGTGTTGTGCCATTGTCAAAAAAAAAAAAGACAATGTGATAATGGAGATTCATGGAGAGTATGAATGGAATACCAAGACAAATCGACAAGTATTGCGGAATACAAGAAAACAAATATAGAAATTTTGATTACATGCATTTTCGGTTAACTTAATTTTCAAGCTCTACTCGCATCAAGTTTTCAAGTGAAAACACTGACGATATAACAATATTCAAGAAAATTCGGAATAGTTTAATTGAAAAATTACATCATCGCCTGACATTAAATTAAATAAAAATAGTATTTGCTTATTTTGTCCAAGGTACAAGTACAACCCACTAATTGCAGTGGCGGAGCAAACTTTCCAACAAATGGTTCAAATCAATTAATTCTTAACCAAAAGTAAATGATTTTTTTATCCTAAATTATTAATAAAAACATTTATATAAACTTTCATATGACTTAAAAATCTTAAATACAAATTCATATTATATTATATATTATATATTGTACATATACACATACAAATATATGTGTTTTACATTGATAGTTTAAATTTTGATATCCTATTACCATATAAAATAATTCACTTTAAATTATTAATTTTTTATTTTTGAAATGTTTGTAACATATCTTCACTACTAGAAAACAGGCGATTTTCGACGGAATTTTTCCGTCAGAAACACCCCGTTTTCCGTCGGAAACCCCATTTCCGACCAAAATTTCGTTAGATGCAGTTGTCGAAAGAGGTTTTGTAGGAAAAACGACTTCTTTTCCGTCGAAACCAGTTTTCCGACGGAATTTTTCTATTGGAAGACATTTTCCGGCCTGAAAAAGTCCGTTTCCGACAGATATTTTTCCACCGGAAAATTCCGTATGAAAATCCTATTTAAAAAGTAAAAAAAAAAAACTGCACCACCACCAGCCCCCACCCCAGAACCACTAGCCCACCCAACCAGACCCCAACCACCAACTCACCCTCCACCACACTCACACCAGCCCCTATCCCATCTTTACACATCACCACGGACACCACCTCACCAAAAAATAACCCCAAAAAAACGAAACTTAGCGGAAAAAAAAAACGCAAAAAACCGAAAATTAATCTAAGAAAATGAAAATTAACACAACAAAATCGAAAAATACCACAAAAAAAAAAATCATAACTCCTATCAAATCGAAAAATACCACATATATATATATACAAATTTTTATATGTGGCTGGCCACACCGTATGACTGAAATTACTAATTTAGGGGTAACTCCTAATCGACCGAGTAATCCCTGACCGAGTAACCCTTGAATAAGTGACCCCGGGCCCCCGACCGCACGGTGTGGCCAGCCACACAGAAAACGTGTTGAAAAAATAATATTAAATGAACAAAAAAAATGCCTTTGGATAAGTCTTGCACTCAGTGTATACTTCCTCCGTTCCAATATCATTGCAACAACTATACTTTTGCACTATTCATCACTCTTGTTTGATCATATACTATGATTTATAATATAGTCTCTGGGATCTTGTTAGATTCGTCTCATAAAATATTTTCACATTATCAACTTATTACAATTTTTCACTACTAGAAAACAGCCAATCAACGACAGAAAAAATCCGTCGGAAAACCCTGAAATTCCGTCGGAAATGCCCATTTCCGACGGAATTCCGTCGGACAGCACCGTTGCATTACCTTTTGTAGGAATTTCGCGATATTCTAAGGGAAATTACGTCGGAAAGGTCCATTCCGATGGATATGTTCTATCGGAGTCAAGTTTGACTTAATTGAGAAGTCCGTCGCAAGTTTCCGACAGAAAATTCCGTCGCAACAACCCAAGCTTCCGACGGAATTTTCCGTCGGAAAATTTAATAGAAAAAAAAGCCCCTACCCACCAGCCCATCCCCCTACCCTTAACCCACCAGGCCCACCACCCTAAACCACCACCTTAAACCACCTAACCCTACCCCACCAGATCCACCACCTTAACCCACCACCTTAACCCACCGCCAATAACCCGCTTAACCCTACCAGACCCACCACCTTAACCCTAACCAGCCATCTTCACCTACCCACCAAAATCCCTAACCCGTGACACCTCAGCACAAAAAAAAAAAAAAATCAAAACATAAAATAAAAAACAGAAGCAATTATTCAAAATTAAATAAACAGATCTAAAATCAACACAAAATTCGAAATTTAACAAAAATAAATTATACTATACAATTATCTCAAATATTTTAACTTAAATATACAATTATTTCAAAAAAAAAAGTTATACATTGAAAATTTGAACAAAATAAAACTAGATCTAATTCTAACCAAAATTAAATGTAGATCTAGAATGATATGTTAACGATGCGGCTGAATGTGACGCGGCGGCGCTGGAGGTGACGCGACGGTTGTACGGTGATGTTGATGTTGTTCTTACGCGGCCTTGGTGTTGTTGGTGGTTGTTGCGGTGGTGGTGTTATTGATGATGTTGGGTGGCTGGAGGCGAAGAGGAGAAGGGAAAGATGAACACAGAAGGGGAAAAAGAGAAAGAGAAGAGGAAAGAGGAGAGGGGATAGGAGAGAGAAAGAGAAAAGGAAAGAGGAGAGGGGATAGGAGAGACAAACGAGAGAAAGAGGGGAAAGAGTGGCAGAGAGAGAGGAGATTGAAATGACAAAATGAAAGAGGGGAGAGGGGGTAGTTCCGTGTTTAAGGGTTAGGTTTTTTTTTTTTGTAAAAAAAATCAAAATTTCGTCAGACTTGGTTCAAAATCCGTCGGAAGCTTTTCGACAGAATTAAATTCCGTCGGAAAGTATTTATTTTCCTACGGATTTTCCCTCGGAAACTAAATATTTTTCGATGGAATTAAATTCCGTCGGAAATTTCCGACGGAATATAAATCCATCGGAAATTTCGCTTTTTCCGACGGATTTTTGTGTCCGTCAGAACACATCTGTCTGAAATGGACCTTTTTCTAGTAGTGTTTTTTTCAATTTTGCTATCACCAAAAGGCATGCATTTCAGTTTTGCTACCCCTTTAATTTTTTATTTTATTTTGCTACCACCTAAATCACAGTTGTTAAAAATTGCTACCACTTAACGGAATGGAATAGGTTTCTGTTAAGTTTATTAAAAAAAAAAGTTAAATTTAAAAATAAAAAAAAAACCACCACCCTTAACTGCCACCCTCCCCCCTCCCTTTCCTCCACCTTTGCAGCCCAACACAGTCACCACCCCAGCCAGCCCCCTTCCGTCAGCCACCCTCCCCCCTCCCCCCTGCCGGCGACCCAAACCCTTCCATCAACGCAACCCCCCAGCCCAACCCCAACGCCCCATCATCGCAACCCAAACCCTTCCATCAACGCAACCCCCCAACCCAACCCCAACGCCCCATCATCGCAACCCATCCCTTCCATCAACACAACCCATCATCTCTGCCCCAACCCTCCCTCCCCACCTCCCCATCCCCCCCACCGGAATCGTCCCCCTCCCCTTCCCCCACCCTGAATCGACCCCCCTCTTCCCTTCCCCCTTTAAAATTTTCGCGAAGAACCCTAAAAAAATTGAATTAGGGGTTTTTGTTTCACAAATGTATTCGCGCAATTCTTGATCCCAAATGATAGTGTGTTGCATTGTGAACGTTTTGGTACTAATTTTGTGCGTTTTGGTGAAGAAATGAACATGTTACCCCTTTCCTTAAGCTTTGTGCGTGAGTATCAATGGAGTTAGGGGTGGCGTAGGTTGGGGAAAGGGTTTGGGGTGGGGTCGCCGGTGTTGGCCCAAGCTTTGGCCGCCGCCGCCGGCAGGGAGGAAGGGGGTGGCTGGCTGACGGGAGGGGGCTGGCTGGGGTGGTGACTGTGTTGGGCTGCAAAGGTGGAGGAAAGGGATGGGGGAGGGTGGCAGTTGAGGGTGGTGGTTTTTTTTTTTTTTTTTTTTTTTTTTTTTTGTTTTTAAATTTTACTTTTTTTTTTTAATAAAATTAACAGAAACCTAACCCATTCCGTTAAGTGGTAGCAATTTTTAACAACTGTGATTTAGGTGGTAGCAAAATAAAATAAAAAATTAAAGGGGTAGCAAAACTGAAATGCCTGTCTTTTGGTGGTAGCAAAATTGAAAATGTCCTTATAGATATATAACATATAAAATGTATTTTGGGATGCGCAATTTCATCCTTGTTGCAATATTATTGGAACGGAGGAAGTATAAAAATTTCAAAGCTAGAAATAGAGGTGTCAAAACCGAACCGATCAGAAAAAAATCATCCGTTTCGAATTGTAACCGATTCGATTTGACCTGAGAAATCCGATCTGTAACCGACCCGAACTTAATTTGAATCCGAATTTAACTTGATCTGAACTTATTATTAACCCAACACCGATTTGACCCGACTTGAACTCAACCCGAACCCGATATGACCCGACTTGAACTCAAACTGAACCAATTTGACCCAACTTAAACTCAACCCAATCCAAAAAGGACCCGACAAATAACCGATTTTATCCGATCTGTTTTAACTCGAACTGATATTAACCCGACCCGATTTTAAACCGATCCGATTTTAACCGATTCGATTTTAACCCGGCCAAAATTTAAAACCTAACCTATTATTATTGACCTTTTTTTTCAAGTGCTTATACTACTATATATTTACAAATTTACTAATTATTAATAAGTTAGAAAGTCTAAAATTCTAACAAATATCTTATACAAATCTAATTAGTATTAAAGCAAACTAATAGTACTTGTAGCCTCATGAGATTAAACAATTGAAGAGTAGTACCTTAAAAAGAGGACGTTTTTTTTTTTTTTTTTTTTTTTTTTTTTTTTTTTTTTTTTATATCACTATATGTGATTATGTGACTATCATCTATATATCAATCTATCAGTCTATCACTAGTTCATTACTAATTGTCTCACTTATGTACGTAGGTATGATAAGTCATCGATAATTATTCAATTTAAATTTGGCTCCAAGATAAATATTACACAAGAATTGATTGAATGAGAAAACTAATTCTTCGCATTTTGTAATAATTAACCACGTAATATGAGAAATGACACATAAATGACTTGATATCGACCCAATAATAAGGTAAAAATTCAATAATTAATCTAGTCTAAAAATGACCTTTTTTGGATATTGAATTTGGTCAACTCGACCAAAATCTAGACAAACACAAAAAGGATTTGAATCGAAATTGACCAAATATTGAACCAACCTTATTGTTTCAGGGTTTTTTGATGTCCTACGGGAGAGTTACAATTCCGAGACTGGATCCGTGCGCCTGTACCTGCAAAACAACGGAGACTTCGGGTGGTGGGAGCTCCGCCTCCGACGGTCAAGTTAGTACAAGTTAGTACTTGTTTGAGGAGTGAATAGTGCGGAAAAGTAAAGGTTGGGAGATCTGGTTCCTCTAGGGGAGGAGTGATCAGTGTGTTTAGGTATCTAGGTGAGAGTAATTAATTGTTGAATCCCCTTTAATGAGGATTAATTAAAGTATTTATAGCCTTGAGAAGCGTGCCAATCCTAGGTTTAGGTCAACCTGGGCAGATTGGGCTTCTTCCGGACTTTGGGCCTTGGTGGCCATTTTGCCTATTTGGCATATGGGAGGCCACGTGGCGTGGCCTGATTAGTCCATGTTGGACCTCTTAGGGTGACAAGTGGCGGACGCTGATTGGCCCACGTGGTGGACACGTGGCAGGTCCGGATTGGTCCATTTGTCATGGGTAATTTTACCCTAAACACTTATCTTAATCAAACAGAACTTGACCGAATCGAAATCATCCGAACCGAAATCAACCCGACCCAAATTCATCTGACCCGAAATTAACTCGGTCAAACCCGTTTTGAACCCGATTCGAATTTATCCGAACCGAACATGAACCGATCTGGAGTTGACCCGACTCATATCTGACCCGGACTCAATAGAACATGACCCGAATCTGATCCGACCCGACCCGATCCAAGTTAAAAGAATATTTTTGACCCGAACATATCCGATCTGAATAGACCCGACCTGAATAAACCCGACCCAAACTCCATTTGATTATCCGAATTAACACCTCTAGCTAGAAATGCTAGTAGCCAAGTAGGCATAACATTATGGAATAAAAAGCAGCCAAATATCTTTTATATCTTACGAAATACGTAGTATTTATTTACTCTATTTATTTATTTATTTATTATTATTTTTTTTGTGTGTGTGTGATACTGCGAGAGGCAGCCATGTTGGAACACCGAACAAAAGCACCCAAGCAGCCAGTATAGAAATTTAGGATGAAAAATAGCCAACTTTGTTGTGCTGCCCTTATTATATAGTAGTCTGTAATTGAAGCACGAGCCTTGAGTATTAATATTCTAAAAAAAAGCATATATAGATGACGTAAATAAGATTAAAGATAATCATTTTCCACTAAATCTAATTGACAAACAAATCATACGCTGATAAAAATATAATCTCTCATGAGTGGATCTCTAATTATTTTCTTTTTCCGCTGGTAACCATGTCATGCTTAGGATTTACATTTGACACTAAATTATCCAAAAGTTGAAAATTATCATCGTAATGACTTCAATAGTATTGTCGGAAATATGAGTGTAAACAGATTCAAATCATGTACTTTGTATAGTTTTAGAAAAGATATATATAGATGACAAATTAAAAAAGCGAAAATGTTGTGATAAATGTACTAAATTGAGAGTGTTTTCCTAATAATACACAGCTCGTACAATATTTTAGATTTGACTATGCTCATACTTGTGCTAATATTATATATATATATATATATATATATATATATATATATATATATATATATATATATATATATATATATATATATATATATATATATATATATATATATATATATATATATATATATATATATATATTCATTTAAGCTTGAACTTTCAAAAAACCGAAGAGCACACAAATCTAGAATACCCCTAATCAGCCATCCTAAAAATCTAATTAAGATAGACAATAGTATTAGAACACAAACCCTTTAAGGTATCTAATAAAAAATTACTCTTAGAGTCTTAGATTTACGGCCAAACATCTTCAAAATTTGGTGGCGCAAATCTAAGAGCATATATGACACTTCCTTTCTCTATACCAAAAACAGTTGCTGGAAATTTCAAAGAAATTGTATACTTATCTTTAGGAGATTATTCAACCTTGTAATAATAACATAAAAAATTTCTACACTTGAAAATCCTACTTGTATATAAACATGAGGCACTAACCTTCAAAGTACCACACAACCTAGTACTTTCCAAATATAATCACTTCAAGTAGAAAAAAATATATACCATTTTAAGACCTGAAAAAAGATGGCTAGTGCAAGTGCAACCTCTGCTTCTCAACCTATTGCTTACTTTCATCCAACCCATTGGGGTGACCAATTCTTACAATTTACTCCTCTCGATAATGTTCGTTTTCTTTATCCTTAATTCTTCGTCGAGTCTTTTAAGTATAAGCTAATAATCTTGCATGAGACTATGGTCTTATTGCATTGTTTGTTCTCTGCAACTTATTTTTGTTGAATTTGATTTATAAAACAATAGTAATTTTTGTTTTACTTATTAACTTTTGTTTTTTTTGGTTACATTGAGCTTAATTAACCTTCTTTTTCTTTTAAAATTTTTGTACAATTAATAAGAACGTGCAACCTGATATTATTCTTATCAACTTTTTCATGTCAAAAATAAAAAAAAATAAAAATAAAAATAAAAAATCGTAAAAGATTGAAATCCTATAGATTTCTTAGCTCAAAAATTTGTTTGGGACATAAAGTGACGAGTTATTTTAATTTTAAGTAAACAAACTCAAAAAGAATAACCTTATATGAGTAATAATCAAACTTTTTACATCTATCTATTGCATGAAAATTGTAAAACTATGAAATAACAAATTGGATAATATTATAATATAGGTAACCCAACTTGAAAAGGAGCAAGAAGTTGAGCATCTGAAAGAGCAAGTAAGGAAAGAGCTACTTGCAAGAGTTGCAACTGTTGACAAGCCTTTGGAGCTGCTGGATTTCATCGACGCAATCGAACGTCTTGGGTTGGCATACTACTTAGAGAAGGAAATTGAGGAAGCTCTAGTTCAAGTGTATGAAAACTACCATGACCAATGTGACAAAGATGATTTGTACCATGTTGCCGCTCGATTTCGAATCCTCAGGCAACATGGCTATCATGTGTGTAGTGGTACGTAACAAACACTAATCTTCTTCCTTTAATTTTTTTTTTTCTACGCGTCATATATAACCTTTACAGACAATATATATCCGAATGTATAATGGACATTTAGTAAAATTGACAAGCTTTGAATTGTTGATTACTAATTAATTGTGAATCAATTAGATGTTTTCAAGAAGTTTAAGAATGAGAAAGGAAGCTTCAAGGATTGCATACTCAACGATGTTCCGGGCCTCCTAAGCTTGTACGAGGCATGTTATGTTCGTATCCATGAAGATGAAATCCTAGACGAAGCTATCGTCTTTACTACTACTCATCTTAAACTTATGGTAGAGAAATTGAGTTCTCCTTTGGCCGAACAAGTTACTCATGCCCTAGACCAACCTCTTCACTATGGCTTTGTTCGACTAGAGTCAAAGCATTACATAGGATTTTATGAACAATATGCTTCTCACAACAAAACTTTAGTCAAATTGGCAAAGTTAGATTTCAACTTACTCCAATTGTTGCATAAACAAGAATTCCAAGATATTTCCAGGTAATGCATACCGTACAACAACCCCAGTCTTTATTATTTACCATTAGGTCAAAACGTCATTAGTACTATTATATCAATTATTACCGGACCGAAGGAGTATGTATGATTTTGTGCTAACATTAAATTTGTTACATTAGTTGGTGGAACGATTTTTACCCGAAGGTACCATTTGTAAGAGATCGTTTGGTGGAGGCTTACTTCTGGGTTTTGGGATGCTATTATGAACGTGAATATTCATCTGCAAGAAAAACATTCATCAAAATTTTCATGATTGTGCAAGTTTTTGACGACGTATTTGATGCATATGGTACCTATGACATTCTAAAACTCCTGGTTGAAGCAGTTCAAAGGTTTGTAGATTTTATTAATCCGTAAATTGAAAATTTTGTAGTGGTCGTTTGAAATATGACTACCATAGTATTCTAATGATTTTGTAATTCATAATTAACATATTTTTTTATATTTATTGTACTAATCTATACTGTTAATTAAATTTCTTAGGTGGGACTATAGCTACATAGCCAAATTGCCAGAATATTTTGATTGTTGTTATCAAAAGCTTCTTGAAACCGTAGATGAAGTGGAGAACGAACTAGCTAAAGAAGGAAGATCACAAGGTGTAGAATGTTATAAAGAACGGGTATGTTCGGATCAAAATTATCTTGCATTTTCATTAAAATTAGTGCATTTTCCAATAATTACCACTCTCTGTTTGTTATCTAACAGTCACTTATATATACTACTCCGTATAATATTATACTTCGTAATACACCTTACAAGTACTTTTTTTTTTTTTTTATTTGTTACAACGAACCCACCTTGAGTTCATGTCTAAAATATATGTGTTGCAGATGAACCGTGTTTGTGAGGCATGGCTTGAAGAAGCAAAATGGTGCGGCCAAAGGTACACCCCAGGATTCGACGAGTATGTAGAAGTAGCTAAGATCTCGATTGCCCAAATTCTAGGGTTTGTTTCATCAATGCTTGGCATGGGACCCGTTGCAACCAATGAAGGAATTGCATGGGTGTGCCAAGAACCTATGCCTACGTTAGTAGATGCTTCACATGTGATCTTTAGGCTTAAAAATGACCTAGGCAGCACCGAGGTATGTAATTATTAATCTTTTTACCTTTTACCAAACTCGTCCCACTGACATCCCTATTCGATCAAATCTTTTTATATATTTTTTTTGGTGTCCTTAGCTCGTTTATGCCAAAGCTAACACATTAAACGTGCTTTTATTGCAGTTCGAACAAAACAGCAGAACTCATGTTGTGTCGTGTATCCAATGCTACATGAAGGGACATGTCGACGTAGATGAGGAACAAGTTAATCAAATTATCGAGAAGAAAGTGGATGATGCATGGAAGGACTTTAACCAAGCATTGCTTCGACCATATGTTATCCCAAAACCTTTGAATGATCGAATTCTCCACCTTACTCGCGCTATAATGGTTTTCTACAAGGACAGAACCGATGGCTACACCATTGTTAACAAGATCATACAAGATAAAGTTGCATCAGTCCTTGTTCATCCTATCCCGATATAATCACAAGATTATTATAACTAAATGTTTTATTCATTTTCTGAATAAAGAGTGTTTTGGGGTTGATAGATGGAAGGATTTTCCTGGTTTTAATCAGGAAATCCTTTTGTTTATTAAATTGTATAACGAATAAATTTCGCTTGCCTTTTGGCATAAATAAATTACTTCATGAATATCTGTATTACCTTTGTTCTTTATTTATTACAATAATAATTATATTGGGGTTTTGCACTATTATCAGTTTATCACTTTGCCTTTGACTATTTACAGTAAATTGTAATTTTAATTATAAGAAAATACAGTGTTGCAGGACCGGAATTTATAAATTTTTGACTTTTTGCATTTATTTTCAAAATGTTTGTCTAATGCATGATGTTTATGGGCACATGTTAAGTTACAAAAATATATAAGAGTATTTTTCGGCAACTTCACAGTCATATTAAAAGAAAAGAAAACCAATTAAGGGGACGTTTGGTTCGAATAATAATAGTGGAATGAAAAGAAACAAATAAGAGTGTAGAGACGAACCATTTAACTATTACCTATTCATTTATTTGGTTTAACCATGGAAGGAATCAATTAAACTTTACTCCCTTTGATTGTATTTGAGGAGGGTAAGGGTATTTGTTACCCTAAGTTTTTGAGAGGTAATAAATGAGAGGTAACTATTACCCTTAAGTAATGGTAATTGTTACCAAGCCTTCTAACCAAACACTCGATAACGGTATTGGTTTAATCGAATCTGTTTCCAATTCAAAAAATACATTAACCAAACATGCTCTAAAAAGAGATTAAATATAGAAATGGTGAACCCCGACCCAAAGAGAAATTATTAAGCTTAATCAATTTAGATTAACTAAGTATTGAAAGATTCTGTTTTATTTGTTATAAAACTTTTATGGATAAGTAATCTCTTAGGTCTTGTTGTGTGCGCGCAAGGTACACAATTGCTAACGGTCTCCATATCATAGAAAATGACCAAAAGCAGCTAGTGATCTCTGTACTTCAAGAAAAGGCCAAATTCAGTTATAATATTTACTTATAAACAATTAAAGATACTAATGATCATTTAGAACAATATGAAAGCATAAAATTCGACTTAGGAGATGCAAGAACAAACACTAGCTTGGTAGAAAATCGTATTCGTTCCTAGGTTTGTTTCTTTACCACTAAGTTCTATTGACTACTGTTTGGGGTCCAAATAACTCATATTTGGGCCCAATCCATAAATGAAAATAAGCAAAGCCCAAATAGCAAGGTTTAACCCTCCGGCCCACATGTCAGGTCAGTCCACAAAGCTAAGGTAAATGGTTAGCCCATTTATTCCACAAGCCCACTCCATCCAATTGGGGCAAGGTATAAAAGCTCACATTTTGTCAACTTTACAATCATTCACACATATTGCCTCAAGCAACTAACACTCTTGCATAGCAATTCTCTCTCCATTTTACACTCGTACTGACTTCGGCATCGAAGGGGCCTTCCTCGGCACAACCCCCGAGGCTAGTTTACGTTTGTTTAGCTGTACAAGAGATCCTCAATTCAGTCATCACTCGAATTGGGCTTCGTCTCCACTTATCCGAAGGACCTGCTGAAGGTCCCATTGTTTTTACCGAACCAATTTGGCGACGTCTGTGGGGATTCTTACAAAAAATCAGCCAAAAATCTCATACCAATCTTAGCCAACGCGAAAATGACTAAGAGTGGTAAAAGCTCTAAAAAAGCGAGAAAGATAGGCATGATCACGGTGAGGATCGATAGGACACCCTCACCGTCGCCTGAACCATCTGCCTCTAACTCTCCGAGGAGAGAGAATGTGCGCGAGGGATCTTACTCCCGACGGGTTCACCAAATTGGGAACTCGCCGAAAGAGAGTAACGCTCATGAGGATAACCCTCCGCAGAGCGTGCATTCACTCTCCCATTCGAAGTCAGAACCTCCCACCGTTCCTTCAACTGAAAATGTGGCGAGGGCAGTGGCTGTCTGCATGGAGTTCATGAAAACCCTGGGTGGACGCCTCCCATCCGCGCACAATACTCCTCCTTCACCTCCGCCGAAGCCGGAAAGCCGGAAGAGGAAACTGGCCCCGGAAGGGGAAGGACGAATTCCTTCCTCCTTTGGAGGAAGCGGAGGAGCTGAAAGCCTGGCCAGGACAGGACGGGAACGATGCGGACTCCGGTCACTTGGAAAATTCCCAAGTCCGGAACTCAAAGGACTTCCCAAGCAACCACAACGCTTTTCGCCGAAGCGTTTACGAGCGCCTAGGGGAAAGGGAGAAAGACATCCACGGCTGTCTCACTTATCCCAAAGGCAATCGCCCAGAACTGTCACGCGGAGACACCCCTCGCTTCCACCTCTCTAAGAGGGAGAAGTAAGGTTCCTTCGGAAAGGTAGAAGGGAAAGGTCGTGATGGTTCCTACCAGTTTACCTTTCCAGAGGTGGATACTGGAGGAATACGTGCCGACGATCAAAATTCCGGCACACATCACTTACGATGGTACTTCGGATCCGAAGGGTCACATAGCCTCTTACGAGGGGCATATGTACCTTAACCCCAGGTCTGAAGCTACCTGGTGCAAATACTTCCCCACAACCCTTAAAGATGTTGCCCAGTCATGGATCACCAAAGGGTTGAAGGAAGGTTCTATAACGGGTTGGAATGATCTCTCCAACAAGTTTAAGAGCAAGTTTTCTACAGCTAACCGCCGAGAGAAAATTACTGGCCTGCAGCAGACGGAAGACGAAAGTCTCCGAGATTACTTGACTCGCTTTAGCAACGAGTCGCCTGGAATCACAAGTCTGGACCAAAGTCTAGCCGTATTCGCACTACGGAATGGTTTGCAAGCTGGAAAGTTTCTGGATTTCATGGTCATGCATCCACCGCAGACCTTGGAAGAGGCCCTCGACGCTTCGGATAAATTCATCCGAGCCGAGGAATGGAACAAGGCGAAGTCGCAGTCTCAATCAGGGGATGTGAAGCCAAAAGGCCAACCAGATGAAGTTCCGGGGTCGAGGAAAGGGAAGGCGAAAGCCTCAGAACCTCACTCGATCACCGAGCCGAAGAAGGATAAGGCCCCCTACACAGGGAAGTTCGAATCCTACACCCCTCTCACCTTACCACGTACTAAGATCTTTAGTGCGACGAGGGAGGAGGGAAGATTCAAAAAACCAAAGCCGCCTCCTTCTTGGCCCTAGAAGAAAGGGAAGGATCATTGGTGCGAGTTTCATGAATCTCGTGGACATCGCACCGAAGATTGCCTTCAGGTGAAGGACCAGATCAAAGAGCTGGTCCAAAAAGGGTGCTTAAAAAAGTACGTCGCGGAGCGGCGCGAAGAGAAGAAGGCTGAGAGAGATTCTCGGCAAGATTTGGATTACCTCCGGAAAAGGGACAAACCACATGAAGGAGGAAACCATGACATCCTCACTAGTCCTGGAGGGATTTCTCGGAATGCGCTGAAACGCCATCTGAGGGGGCTAACCCATCAGATACACCACGCCGAATTCCGAAAGCCATAGTCTCCGGTGCCGAACATGATGTTCACAGCTGAAGACTGCAGGGGGTGGTGTACCCCCATGATGACCCGTTGGTAATCATGAGGGTCATCGCAAACCACAACGTCTATCGAACACTGGTAGATGGTGGCAGCGGGACGAATATATTTTTCCGAAAGGCATTCGACCAGCTGAAGTTGGAGAGCAGACACCTAACTCCGGTTCCTTACCCGGTAACTGGGTTTAACGGCTCTTCTTCATATCCACGAGAAAATTCTTCTTCGCGTTAACCTCGGCCAAGACCGAGCGAAGCGGAGCATCATGGCCGAATTCTTGGTCATTGATGCCCCATCAGTATACAACGTCATTATGGGGAGACCCCTCATCCATGACGTCAAAGGGGTTGTCTTGACGTACCATCAAGCAATGATTTACGTTTCAGACGAAGGACGTTCCGAGAAAATCTTGGGCAGCCAAAAGGAGGCCCGAGAATGCAATTTCCTCAAACCATCTAAAAGTCGTCGCAACGACAAGGATGATGAGGAAGAAAGAGAAAAAGAAAAAGAACGAGGTACTAAAAGGCTTAAAGGCCTAAGTGCTTCGGCTCAGGGATCCCCATCCAAAAGAACATCTTTGGGGACTGGAGAGGCTAGTTCTTTGGATGGGCCGAAAGACTCAGAAGAAGATCAGCCGAAGTCAGGGAGGTCTGGTGATATTGACAGTATGCCCGAATCTGAAGAATTTGGCTTCAAGTCTATGGAGCTAGATGAACAAACTGAATCAATATCATTGACCGAAGGAGATACTGAAAAATGTGTCAGCATCGGACAAGGGCTCGATCCGAGCTTCCGAGTTGAGCTAATCCAGCTCCTTCAGGACAACCGAGATATGTTCGCATTCTCAGCAGCTGATATGCCTGGGATTGATCCGAACCTCATCTCTCATAAGCTTAATGTCGACCCCACATGTCGGCCTGTCAAGAAAAAGAAGCGAAATTATTCCGCTCAAAAGAACCAAGACATCGCAGCCGAGGTCAAGAAACTTCTTGATGCAAGGTTCATTGAACCTTGCCAATATCCGGAGTGGCTGGCTAATGTGGTGATGGTTCAGAAGGAAAATGACACCTGGAGAATGTGCATTGACTTCACGGACCTAAATAGGGCTTGTCCGAAGGACTTTTATTCCTTGCCGAGAATCGACCAGCTAGTCGACTCGACGAGTGGCCATGCTCTGCTTAGTTTTATGGATCCATTTTCTAGATACCATCAGATCTCCATACACCCCGATGACATAGCAAAAACGACATTCGTTACAAGTGTCGGGGTGTATAACTACAAGATGATGCCCTTCGTCTTGAAAAACGCCGGGGCGACATATCAGAGGTTGGTGGACCAAGTGTTCGCCGAGTAAAAAGGCCGCAACATGGAAGTTTATGTCGACGACTTCATTGTCAAAAGCAAAAAGGCTGAAGACCATGTTGCAGACCTAACTGAAATGTTCGCCACTCTGAGAAAACATTAAATGAAGCTGAATCCGAAAAAGTGTGTCTTCAGTGTGAAGTCTGATAAGTCTATTTTATATAAATATTTATTCCCCATTCCGTGATCATGGTTAAGAGTATTTTTGGCTCTTTAGAGCCAATTTTATTACTAATATGTGTTTTCTAGTGTTTTCGTAGTTGTGGTATTATTCTACAGGAAACTGTAGATTTGGAACATTTTCCGGCACTTAGTGGAGCCACCACGAGCATTGGAGACGAGACGCATTTCTATGATCGTATTCCAAAGCCCAGGACCGTAATTGATGATTCAATCCGGTGATTAAGAGCTCAATGAGGAGATTTGGAGCTTGGGCAATTCGATCCAAGAAGGATGACGAATTGGGCTAAGGTAACAAGGCCCAAAGGACGAAGAAGACTAAGCCCAAGCATCCGCCTGGCCGGGCAGTGCCCTCGCCCTAAGGCGCGCCCGGCCGGGCGAGAGGAGAAGACCATAGGGCGAAGGTTCGCCCGGATGCCCGCTCGACCGGGCGCGAGCAAGGCTTTAAGTATGAAAAAAGGCGCGCCCGGCCGGGCGATGCCTCGCCCGACCGGGCGCGTGTTCTATTTAGGAGTTTTATTTTCGTTTCTCTTTTTATTTATTGAGGATTTTAGTTTAGTATAAATACGCTTTTGTTAAGTGAGTTTAGGGGCGTCGTTGACACGGACGACTTTTCTTTCTCTCTTCCTTTCTCTCTCCTTCTTACTTTCTCTCTCTATACTTTATCTCTCTACACACTCTTGATTTATAGAATTCATTATTTTCCTTAATTTTGGTAACGATTTCTTCCCTCTTTATTTTCAATAATTTAATTGCTTTGACTTAATTATGCTTTCTTTAATTGCTTTGCTTAGCTTAATATTAAATATGTGTGAGTAGTTTAATTCTAGGGTTGTGGGGATCCATGAATAGTACGAAGGGGTAATTATTTATTGTTAATGGTTAATGATTGATTAATTTCCTATTGATTGATTTAATGTTGTGCAATTAGATTTGCGCAGATTTAATTGTATGAGTTTTGCAATATTGATTCGAGATTCGAGAGATGAGAATTGATGTTTAGGCTTAGTTTCAATAGGCATGTTAATCTATTAATGGTTAGGTCGAGATTCGAGAGATGAGATTTAATACCAGTAGATTAATTATGTGATTATAATACGTAGCGACAGCCCTTTATAATCTGGTTAATTTATGCATTGATAATTGATCGTATGATTTACCCTGGAGTATTATTTATTGGTGAACCTATACCCTAGAGCTCTTTATTATTGATTATTCCTTTGATTTATTTGCTTAGTTTTATTATTAGTTTAATTCACACAAACACAAATTTGGTTACTTAATAGTTTAGATTATAATCGTTGATTAGGAATAAAAGAACACCGTTTCCCTGTGGATTCGACTCTGCTTCCCTATCTGCTTTAGTTAGAGGACTTAGGAATTTATTTTGATTGGGTGATACGAATAAATCCTGTCAAAGTCACGAAAGTTCAAGCATCTCTTGACCTTCCCGAGCCGAAAACAAAAAGGGACGTTCAGCGTCTTATTGGAAGGATGGTTGTCCTATCCAGGTTCATATCCAAAGCCTCGGATAAAGGGTTACCCTTCTTCAAGGCCCTCAAGCTCCCGAAATCGAAAGAGCTCATCTGGGAAGAAGAGCAAAAGGCAGCCTTTCAGCAACTCTGAGAGCACCTGGTTCATCTCCCAACGCTGGCAAGACCAGCCGAAGGAGAAACCCTGTACTTTTATGTGACGGTCAGTCCAGCCACGGTCAGTGCGGTGTTTTTGAGGGAAGAAGAAAAGGTCCAGCAACCGATCTACTTCGTCAGCCACACTCTGACAGCCGCCGAAACCCGCTACCCCTTGCTCGAAAAAGTTGCGTTCGCAGTGGTGGTAGCAGCTCGAAAGTTAAGGCCTTATTTTGACTCACATCAAATAGTAGTCTTGACGGATCAACCGCTGGAAAAATTCCTCGACAAGGTGGAAAAGTCAGGTAGACTGACGAAGTGGGATTTCCAGCTCACTGAGTTCAACATAAGCTACCAACCGAGGGCAGCTATCAAAGCCCAAGCCTTGGTAGATTTCCTAGCCGAATGTTCCTATCAAGAAATACTCGATGAAGGGAAGAAGACTTGGACTGTTTTCACGGATGGCTCAGCCACCGTGAATGGTTCGAGGGCAGGGGTAGTGATTATCTCTCCAAAGGCAAAAGCTTCGAGTATGCACTCAAATTTTCATTTAAGGCCTCCAACAACGAAGCCGAATATGAGGCAGCAATCGCTGGCCTAGAACTGTGCATAGCCCTAGAAGCCGAACATGTCTGTTTAAAGACAGACTCTCAGCTAGTCGCCAATCAGATCCGACGCGAGTATGAGGCTAAGGAGCCTTCCATGATCTCTTATCTCGCCAAGATCAAAGCAGTCATAGCGAAGCTAAGAACCTTTGAAATTGAGTTGATCCCAAGGGGACAAAATGCTCAAGCTGATGCACTCTCCAAACTTGCAAGTTCATCTCTCACCGAGCTGAACCGATCTGTATATGTGGAGGTGCGCCGAAACAGAAGCATCGACCAAGAATCTGAGGTTCTATGTGTCGAGGCCGAACCAAGCTGGATGGACACCATCCTCGCTTATAAGCTTCAGGGGGAACTTCCCGAAGACAGAATCTTGGCCGCAAAACTGAAAAAAATCGGCTTAAGGTTCATCGTCTATAATGGGGAACTCCTGAAGAAATCCTTCTCAGCCCCACTGTTGAAATGTGTGGGTCCAACAGATACAGATTATATCCTTCGGGAGATTCACTTCGGCATCAGCGGAAACCATATAGGGGGAAGGACCCTGGCCCACAAAGCGTTACGGGCGGGGTATTACTAGCCTACTATGATTCTGGATGCCATGGAACTGGTGAGAAAATGCGAAAAAAGCCAATAATTCGCACCAGTCATCCATCGGCCATCACGAGACCTTCAGCCAATCTTGAATCCTCTCCCTTTTGCCCAATGGGGATTAGATATTCTGGGGCCATTCCCTGAAGCTCCTTATCAGAAAAAGTGGTTGATAGTCGGCATTGACTATTTCAGCAAGTGGATTAAAGCCGAACCAGCTTCAAACATAACTGAGCAAACTGTCAGAAAATTCATCTGGTAGAATATCATCGCTCGCTTCGGCATTCCGAAGATGTTTGTCTTTGATCATGGAAGGCAATTTGACAATCTGCCGCTGAGGCGATATACGGATCAGTTCCGCATTAAGTTGGCATATTCGGCAGTTTGCCATCCTCAAAGCAATGGCCAAGCCGAAGCGGAGAATAAGCAAATCCTCAACGCTTTGAAAAAGAGAGTTGAACATCGAAAATCCAAGTGGATAGAGGAACTTCTCGGAACTCTATGGTCACTTCGGACAACTGAAAAGGAGGCAACAGGACATTCACCTTTTGAGTTGGTGTATGGATTCGAAGCCGTTTTACCAGTGGAAATTGGCTCAGAAAGTCTTCGAGTCAACCAGTTCTCAGCCGAGGAAAATGAGCAACTCATGAAGGACTCCCTTGATTTTCTAGATGAAGTCAGAGATTCGGCTAAAGACAGAATGGCAGCATACAAACAAAGAATCAGCAAATTTTATAACCGAAGAGTCCAAGCGAGGCTCCTCAAGGTTGGAGACCTTGTTCTTCGGAATGCTGCAGCTGTCCAAAAAAGCTGTATTCACGGAAAACTTTCGGCAAATTGGGAAGGACCCTACGAAATATACGATGAGCTCCAGCCAGGAACTTATCGGCTTCGGCAGTTAGATGGGACTGATTTACAAAACCACTGGAATGCTGATGTACTTAGAAAATTTCATGTGTAAAAGCCCAATGTGGGAGAATAATCTATGTAAATGAAAGGCCTTTGAGCCACAGTTCATCTCAAATCTATTACGCTTTTGTTTTTTCTGCTTTCACGGTTTTACAAAAATTCAAGATTTACATTCGGTGTTGTCTGGAGTATTGGATAGTGATACACTGTACTTCGGCAAGCCGAAGAGTTTGCCAAAATGGGAGCAACGAATAGAACCTCGAATTATTGCATAATGATGCACTGTACTTCGGACGGATTCATTGCTCTCGGCAAAGAGGCCACAGACGCATCTAAGAGTACCGCCGAAAATAGGAACTGATTAGAACCCCGGAATATTGCATAAGTGATGCATTGTGTTTCGGCGGATCAATTCCGGGTAATGGTTACACCTCTGAAGTATTGCATAAACATGCCTTGTACTTCAGACGATCATTGCCCTAGCATTGTGTCTCAGATAGTTGTTCCCTCTGATATATAAATCAAAGACAAGGGAAAAACGGAAAACAAAAAATCTCGCTAAGCCAAAACCGTCGGCTGAGCCGAAGGAATTGGGTCCGGGGGGCAAGAGGTATTCACCTAATAAATCCTAGCTGAGATCTCATACTTGGAAAATTTTCAAGTAAAATCCGAGTAAGATGGACAAGGCAGAGGCATCCAATGAAAGTTTTCAGCTAAGATTTCTCCAAGCCGAAGCTTCATATTTAGCTAAAATTTTAAAGAAATTCAAAATAGCAATTAAGTTCAAAACTACTCAAACAGGCGAAGGAGAAGAAAGAGTTAAAGTATCATTCAGAAGAAAGATTGAAGCTACAAGCATCAAAGTTCAGAATATTAAACATAAATTCAAAGTCGGCAGCCGCCCACAAAGCGGAAAACACAGTTGCCGAAAATACACAAAAACAAGTTTAGAGTTTGTACAGAGGCAGGCTGAAGCAAAAACAAAGGCAAAGCAGAAGTGGAGATCGTCAATTAGGCGCATGTAGATCCGTAAGACTAAGAAGACGGCTGCCCGAGTTCCTATGCTTCAGCATCATCCTGGGCACCAGAAGGACCAGCATCTGCTGAAGAAGATGCAGGACGAACAGTGTCCACTTCCTTGGCAGCCTTCTCAGCCTCCCTGGCATCAGCTTCGGCCTGACGAACCAAGAAGTCAATCTCAGCCTGGCTGGCCTCGTTGATACAAGGGTTGTCAGGGTCCATCGACCAGGCTTCGACCTGATCCCAATTGATATCTGGAGCAGCATGGAAGGCTAGGCGACGAGCAGACTTCCAGCCATTCTCGAACCCTTCAGCATATTCTGCCTCAGTGTAGATGTGGGTTTCGAGAAGCTTCTGTGTAGCCTCAAGCTCAGACTTCTGAGCCTCTAGATCCTTCTTCAGTTGCTGGTTAGCAGCTTCCAGGTCTTCTTGCTTCTTTTGGGCCTCTTCCCGAACCCGAGCAAGCTGGCTCTCATGGTCAAAAATCAGAAGCTGCCAAGACTCAGCTTCCTCCTTCATCTTCGCCTCAATACGGGCCTTGAATTCAGCAATGCTTTCGGCCCCATACTCTTGAATCAGGGCGTGACCCTCTTCCAGGCAAGGGAAGATTATTTGCTCCAGACCCTGGCAGAAGGAAAGGAATTTGGCGCCCATGTCTTGCATGTTGAGTCTCAGCCCAGAAGCTTCCTCTTCAGCCTTTGCTTGCTTCAGTTCAGCAAGCTAAGCTCGGGCCTCAGCTTCTTCAGCCTTCTCAGCCTTGGTTAACAGCTCGTCACGCATTTCCACAGAGAGGAAATGATTATGCACGACCTACAAAAATTTAGCCGAAGCCCAACACTTAGAAAAATTTTCTCAAAAAAAAAGGAAAAGAAGAGAAAGAGAATAGAGAAGAAGAAGCAAACAATCAAAGAAATGTTTAAGTGAAGAAAGATTACCTGCATCAGCAACCTCTGGTTTTCCAGAAACGGGTCCGGCACCCTAGCCAAAGGCTCAGCAGCCCTTGCAGCAGCACACAGCATCCAAGCCCTGGCCTTGTCCAAGGCTGAAAGGTTGTCCAAATTACCGAAGTAGGCAACAGCCGAATCATGCTTGGACTCAAAAACTGCTTGGGCATGTGCTGGAACCGGTACTAAGGACGCCGAACCAAAACCCATCTCTGTAGATTGGAAGGTTCGGAACGAGTCTGCAACTAAAGTGGAGGGAGCCTCCTTACTTTTCGGCTCTCCGACCTCAGCCATCTGAGGCTCTCCCTCAGTTCCAGCAAGGCCGATGTCCTCAGCATGGACATCCAACGCGTCCACCTCGCAGTGAACCTGCTCCGAAAACGGCTTGGCAACATGACGAGGAGGTGAAGGAATAGTCTACAGCTCGAACACCTCAACTGGAACTTCCTGAGATGGGGAAGTGACTTTTGTGGTCTCTTCTTCTTGGACCTCCTCAAGCCGAGGCCTCTTAGCAAGTAGTTTTGGCGCCTTGAACTGGCCAAGAAGAACCAAAGGTCTCCTTCTCCCGCCTGCCATTGATTCTTCAGCAGTAGATTCAAGGGCAGGAAAGGTCTCAGCTGGGTCGCCTCTGTCTACTTCTTCTCCGTCAGACTGCAGCAGAAGAGACATAGGGGGGCAGTGAAGTGTGTAAGCAAATTGTAAAAAAAAAAAAAAAAAAACAACAACAAATGCACACAGATCTCTAAGCCGAAGCCTTATACTTAACAACTTTTACAAATCATACAAGTCATAACAAAAGAGGGAAACTGCTAAAAGTTCTACGACTATTCAAGCCCTAGCATGCCGAGCAAGTAGAATGAAGCATGCATTCGAAAATCTACACTTAGCTAAATTCTTACAAGTTAAGAAAGCTACATATAACATGCATGCTTAAGATGAAGCTACATACTTAGAGGGATTTTTCACAAGCTAAAGAACCTAAGTGCCGAAGCTCTATACTTAGAAAATTTCAAACAAACCAAAGCATGAAAAAGACTAATCTAAATAATGAAGTGCAGAAGAATCGAGAACTTACCGAAGGCCCAAACAACTCTTCGGTGTTTTCCTCGTCAGAATCTTCTTCGTTCCCTGGTGCAGAGGATAAGGCTGGAGGTGCAATCCCGCCACGAGTAACAGCAGCAGCAACAACAACAACTTCTTCTTCGGCTAAATGAAGAAAGAAGGGGTCAAGCTTCTTGTGCTAGGGCTTCTACGCCAAGTATTCAAAAGCGCTGACCACCTCTAGCTTTCTCTGCTGAAGCGCAAGGGGTCGATCTTTGACAGCGGTAATTGTGGGAGTGTTGGTGATTGACTCCCTCGTCTGGCTGATCCCGAGCACGCTGTAACTGATACCTGAGTTATCTTCGCAGACTTCTGAAGACATCAAAAAGAAAATGTCACCTCGGCTAGATAAGTCAAAAGTTGGAAACTTAAAAGCAAAATTGAAAGTTTCGGCCCCAGCCGAATCACTTACCACCTTGGTATCTTCAGCTGAGGACGACAACAGCTAACATCTTCTCTTGAAAGATGTAATGACAGCAAGGCAACCAAACAGTCAGCACCGTAGCTATTCGGCCAGTAGTGCCTGGAACGACCGTTCGGCCAAAAAACTCCATCTGCTGGCGATCCGCCTCGGTAAAGTCATCGGGACCGATGCTAGACATCGAGGGATCAGGCTTTCTCGTGTAACGAGGCCCCCAAAAAATAGTTAGGGTGGCCTTCTTCTGAAGGGGCTCGCACCCAGATCCATTGACCTCGCCAGTGTTTGTCCGAGGTATCATTCGGATAGGTTGAAAGATACCCCTTCTCGTCTTCAATCTGCCACCAACCAGTGCCGTGCCACTTGTTTGACTGGGTGTTCGGCGTCAGCCGATGCGTTCACCGGAAGCAATGAATACTCGGCTTCAACCCATAAAAAAGACAGACCCACAAATAGGTCATGACCCTTCGGATACTCACGGGGGTCAGCTTAGCCAAAGAGATGTTATACCCGTTAAAAATCTCCACAACAAACGGGTGAACGGGGAATCTCAACCCATACTGCAGTTGCCGAGTATAAACCCCAATGTAACCAGGAGGGGCTCGGTAGATCCTATCTGTAGCAGTGGGCATTCGGCATCAGTAGCCGTCAGCCTCCATGATGCCATAATAAACCTCAAGTTGCTCGGCGAATCAATACCGAGCATCATTTTCCATCCACTAAGGGAACGAGGCAGTCCTAATTAAGCCGGTATTCTCAGATTCCTCAGTCCACTCCCGTTCTTCGGGAGTCAAAGGCCTAGACCCTGAGATTACCCTTCGACCCGAGGTACTAGCTTCGGCCGTCTCGGCTGGGGGGGGGGGCACTGTTTAAGGCACAGCCCTCAGTTTTGGCATTAGGGTTCTGTCCGCTTAAAAACGGCATCATCGCCAAAGGTCGATTACGTCTCAAAGTCAACTGCTGACCTCTTCTTCTAAAACGCTCGCCTCAGAATCTACTGGCCTCTTTCCGGGGTTACCGGCCATTTTGAAATCGACGGCGACGCAAAAAGAACGAAAAAGGGGAAAAGCTTAGAAAACGTGGAAAGCCGAATGAAATTCGAAGAAAGTTACCTTAATCGGGTTCGGAATCCGCCGATCTATCGGTTCGGAACAACGGATTTTGCTGAAAGGCTTCGAAAACTTGGGATTTTGAGGAAGAAAAAGACGGGATATTTGCGCGTATTCTAGGAAGCCTGGTGAGTACGAGTTTTAGATTGAAGTGATTTGTTCGAATGAGTTCCAGAAACGAGATTTCTAAAATTAAATATCCACTGAACTTCCCACTCTCGCCACTTCAATTCATGGCTATTCAAATTCGTTCCATTAATTACAACCGCCAAAAATTTAATTATCCACTAAACTCTCTCCACTTTCCCATTACTCTTAATTAACTGTCATTAGCGTTAATTAGGCTCCACGAATTTCTTAAACAAAATACAAATTATTTTCATTTACTTCCCTCCAAATTTCTCAAAAATCAGAAAACCCGACCCGTTATCCTCACGAATCGGGTCCGGGGGGGCAAGTTGGTTGGGGTCCAAATAACTCATATTTGGGCCCAGACCATAAATGAAAATAAGCAAAGCCCAAATAGCAAGGTTAAACCCTCTGGCCCACATGTCACTTCAGTTCACAAAGCTAAGGTAAATGGTCAGCCCACTCCATCCAATTGGGGCAAGGTATAAAAGCTCACATTTTGTCAACTTTACAATCATTCACACATATTGCCTCAAGCAACAAACACTCTTGCATAGCAATTCTCTCTCCATTTTACACTCGTACTAACTTCGGCATCGAAGGGGCCTTCCTCAGCACAACCCCCGAGGTCAGTTTACGTTTGTTTAGCTGTGCAGAGTGCAGGAGATCCTCAATTCGGTCATCACTCGAATTGGGCTTCGTCTCCACTCATCTGAAGGACCTGCTGAAGGTCCCATTGTTTTCACCGAAACAACTGCAATTTTGTTTTTTTGTTTTTTTGTTTTGTTTTTTTTTTTTTTTGAGCAGAATACAAGTAAGTTTTACAAACGTGCAATGTTCTATATTTTTCCAAACTCCAATATTCAATCTTTTAATGCATTGATTTAAAAATTTAAGGGCTTTCACCTTTTGAATTTGAACATGTAATCAAATTTTAGAAAACAGGATGTTTATACAAGTAATCATGATTGAAGAATTAAAATTAGGGGAGAGCATGGATCGGGTACCCGTACCGTTAACACTATCGATTTGGGTACCCGATAACCAATAACACTAAAAATGATATCCATTAATCGAATCGATAAATTCGGGTACTTCGGTACCCGGATTTTCAGATCGGTTATCGGGTACCCAATATGCTATCCAATAATGAAAATTTAGACCTTATAATTTAGTTATTATGATATCATTCAACACTAATTAAGAATAAAACCACATAATCATGACAAAATTACTAATAATATTACTAACCATTTAAATTGTGAAGTGATTATGAAGTAAAGTAATTTTAGATTTTGGATAAATAGATTTAAGTAGGAAAAAAATGAAAAAATTGCTTATCGGATCGGATTAAGTAGCTGTTAACTTTAAAATGATACCCAATAACCATACCCGATAACAAATTAACGAATCGGGTACCCCAATCGTTATGGTTATTGGAACGAGTACCTTAATTCTTGGATCGATTACGGTTCGAATTTTCGGATAATCAGCCCTAATTAAAATGCTACCCAACTCCCTCATTTTGAACTTAAATTCATTTTAATAATTTTTTTCACGTGTCCTTTAATAAATTACGTAATATATAGTTATCTCTAATTTATCATTAAAAAAAAATAAAAAAGTACCTACCATTAATTTTATACCCATTCAATATTTTTTTTATTGCTATATCCCAATACACCCACTAAATTAAAAAAATGTCATTGTTCATAATACCTATTACCAAACGTAAAAAAATAAAAGGAACATAGTACTTTTGGAGGAATTTGCAATAACTTTGCATAGGACAAAGGAGAACATTGTCTGAGATTTTGATAAATAAAGAGAAAATGGTTTTTTTTTTTTTTTTTTTTAAACTTTTAGAAATTAGGAGCTTGAAGGTACTTTTTCAATGGTGTCTTCATTCTTGAGAGAGAATAATTTAAAACGTAACATTCAAAATATAACGTACTTTTTCAATGGAGTCTTCATCTTGGAGATTCATGTCATTGTTCTGGTCTTGTTGGAGCGCCAGGTCATTGTTCTGGTCTTGTTGGAGCCCCAAGACACTATTCTGATCTTGTTGGAGCTCTAAAACATTCTTTTGATCCTGTTGGCACTCAGGTAAATTACTCAATTCTTGTTGGGGCCCAGGCTCCGAACTTATGTCTTGATGGAGCTCAAGTGACTTCTGCTGCTCGAGCCGGGGCCTGCCTGCATTATCATGGTGGAACCTTACCACAATGCAGGTGATATTGTCAGCACTACCACGGTTGAAAGCAGTCTCAGTTAATTTCCTAGCAGCTGCTTCCGGTTCTTCTTCTGCCCAAGCAATTGTAACAGCATCCTGACCACAAAGCAAACACAAACCACTTAATTTAATTGGTAGAAAACTTTGAATACAATCTGATGCAATTGGTAGAAAACTTTGAATACAATCTGATGCAACAAACAACAGAAGACACTGCATAAGTGAGCTAATGGCTAACGACAAGACCATGGAATACAAATAAATAACAGCAATATAACCCATAATAAACTATCCTCTTCAAAGTAGAAACTAGAATCACTAAAAGAACCAATACTATTAAAACACAGAGTATTACTCTTTTACGTGTAAGAGTCTGCTCAAATTGAACACATTTAACATCATATAATTAGAAGTAGCTAGCCTTAATTTTTAAAAAAGCTTAAATTCTTTTAAAATATAACCAGAAGATTAGCATATAGCAGATTTATTGTCAAGAACAGAGCATACCTCATTTGGAACAACATCCCAAAGGCCATCGCTGGCAAGCACAAGTAACTCAAGTTCTTCATTGATCTCTTGTTCCTGAGACAGTAAACTAATCATTAGTGACTATTAAATGTAAACCCTCTACACTGCTACACCCACAAAGAAAGACCACCACAAATTACTCTAACTTAAAAGGAACACAAACACACATAATTCAAAGAATCATGGTAGTTGACAATCCACATTATTAGAAGTCTGAACACCTTCAAAAATATGAAATCAACAGGGGACGCCTTTACATCAGTTACATCCATGAATTAATAGTCCCCCACAGTCCCAAAACAACAAAAGAAATCCATCAGAAAATTAATACAGAAAAGATACCCAAAATGCCAATTCAAGTCTAAGAAAAAAAAAAGAAAAAAGAGAGAGAGAGAGAGAGAGAGAGAGAAAATCACATTTAAAAAAGATGGAAAACATTGTCAGGAGGAAGATGGATTACCACATATATTAGATAGGATACCCCATGTAAAGGCCAACAGAAGCTAACTGATACCTCCATGACTTTATTATGACCTAACACCAAAGTTCGGGTCTAACCAAAAGTTTGCTAAATTAAAAAATTAAAAGAATTAAGACACAACAGAGACTACATTATACAGAAACATTTGCATAGGGTAAAGTTTGGGTCTAACCAAAAGTTCGCTAAATTAATAAATCAAAAGAATGAAGACACAACAAAGACTACATTACAGAGAAACATTTATCTAAACCCCAATATCAATGTTCATAACAATGATATGTACACTACTCAAGAAAGAAAATTCGAAGATTTCACTAACCATTCTGTACGATCAATGGATGATATTCTAACCTAAAATAGTTGTCAGGTCTTAAGATTTTTACCTGAATTTCAGGTTCTGCCACAACAAATTGTTTCAACATGCGATTGCCAAAAGCACGAGACATGGCTAATACACCTCCAACTCTCCAAGTCCCTGAAAAGGCAATATAAGGTTAAATGATGTACTGATAATGACAATTAATATTTACACTTGAAGCATTAGGACATGCTTGACAACACTTCAAAAAAGAATTGTAAGAGATTGGATCACACATGCTATCTATACAGACTCAAATCCGCACAAGTTTCAAAAATTTAACTAGTTTACAAATTTGTACTCATTTTAGTAAGATGGATCTTTTTGTAAAGGTGGAGCTAAGCATAGCTCACAAAAAGCCAAAATTGTGGATAATCTTGCTCCCATTAAGCAAAGAAGAATCACACACAGAACAAGTTGCAACACAAATTAACAATTGCATAATTAACAATTATCAATGCAATAATCAAATATCAGTGCCTCCCAACACAAGTATATATCTAATCAAGGTACAGGATAACTCATTTCTCAGATTGTTACATATTTCACGAATTCCCCAATAATCTCTCTCTTTTTTCAACTAGTATAAGTCCCAAAACTATCACATACCAGAAACAGAACGACACTGAATGCCTAATCACTCAACTTATCTGTCAATTTTTAGTGGAGTCCAAATTTACTATTCATTGGCATTTGGGTTATACTAGACTAAATTAGCATTGCTGATAAAACTGCACGCAGTTCTAATTTCTTGTGCAGATAAACACTCATAGCATAGGATGAATGCTTGGCTGGAAAAGCCATCTAATAGCAAAGTAGGCACTAAGGCTGCAGATATCCACCTCCTCCCATAAGGAGCTGAAACCTCTTTAGAGGCATTGGCATGATATCAGCAAAAGAAAAAGGCAGCCAAATGGCAGATAATCAGTAAGCAACTCACCTGCAGGATCATTTTCCAATTTCCATACTGCCAATTGCAAGGCTGAATGAAAACTATCAGAAGCCAACTGCTAATATAATGACGCTAGTGTAAGTTCAGAAGTCACCACTCAGCCAAAATAACTATGAATTAAGAGTCTAAGTAGTTCAAGGGCAAGTGGCAACTCACCGGAAATATAAATTGCAAAACAAACAATTACCTTCCTCACAGCAGAAAATCCACATAGGCCTATACAAAATATTCTTTTGGATACTTTCTTTTGGAAACCACTCCAAACCGTTTTGTTTAAATGATACAATATTGAAGCACCAAAATATCCAAGGGAGAATTTGAGAAAGGTCATCATGATTCGGAAATTTGAGAAAATAACTACCACAGAGGTCAACAAGACAGCCTATCTAATATTCTGCTACATCCTTTATCTCCATTCTTTCTACAGGGCAAGGTATCTGATATTCTGATGTATCTACAGCTTAGCAACTGCAGAAGTCTCCAGGAAACCAAGCAACACTAATCGATCTTCAGTATCACAAGATATGCAAACATAACAGACCTTCATAATCCTCCCAAAAGGTCATTACAAGGAATAAGAGACAAACTCCATAATTGGTACACAAGACATCTACAACTCTAGAAAGAGAGAAAATATGTAAAAAAAAATCTCACAGACAATCATGCCCAAGAAAGAAGCTATGCACCTAGCACATAGCACACAACAGCAGCATTTCTTGAGAGCACACCAATCTAGAAAATACATTCTCTTATATGATAGATGTCCCTTTGAGCAGCCTCCCCAAAAAGATCAATTTGGCCATCAGGCAATAAATTAACAAGGATAAGAGAAATCTGTAGAGAATTAACACAATGAAAGAAAAAGCTAATACTGAAGTCCTCCGATGGATGTTGATCTCACCTGCCCACATTACAACACCACCTGCATTCTCTATTCTCTTCCGCTCATCAAGTCTGTTTGGCTTGTGATCTTCAGAAAGGGCTATTGCTGTTCAGATAAGTGACGTAATATATCAAGGACCTTCAAATCCATTCAATATAGGCTAAAGACGAGAAATTAACAGTAAAATATTTATGTTGCACAAACATGCATAGCATATAATCATATAAGGATGAATCCTATATATCAGCCACAGCTTATAATCATTTTTGTGGAGAGGTAACAAATTAAAACATCAGCAAGGTTTTGCTAAATGAGCAAGAACTTGATTTGCTTTGCATGGTCACTCCATTTATATCCACATGAAAGTATATTTTATTATTTGAGCACTCTTCTTTATCTAAAATTTACACTTTCAACATCAACTTATAGTCAAAAGGTCTAACAATAACAAATCATAATGGAGCTTCTCTTTTGTTTCATCAGAAAACTCATCTCTCTTTTTTATTTATCAGTTATCCCTGCCATACAAGTGACAAAAATACATTGGCTATGTACACCCTGCCAACATTATTTCTAATATTTAGTTGAGCTGGTTCAGAGTTTAATCCTAATAACCATCTCCAGTATATTTAAGAATAATTAAATCCCAAAAGTCCTCTTCAGTAAACCAAGATACAATTTAATTACTGTCTTTCAATTTTCATAATTACTGGGGATTCTTCAAGAAACATGATCTCCACCCCATACAGTTCAATGATAGAAAAATCATCAATAAATTTCATTAAAAAGCAACAGGATTTTTTTAAAAAAAAATACACCATACAAGAATACACTGGTAACTACTTCAATGTATTCCAAAAATTTTAGCAAAACAAATATTCACACTTTTAACCTTTTCCAGCCTTGGATATTACTGTGCGTGAATCTCCAACATTAGCAACATAAAGATGGTTTTCAACGAGTACCGCTGTTGAAGCTGTGGACCCATCGTCCCTGAATGTATCCTTTTCAGAATCCAAGAACTCCACATCAGTTTTCTTGTATGTTTCACCTGGGGCATTGACCACTTATCAGATAACAAACAGGATATAATTTCAGCAAAAGAAGAGCACAATCTGTTTTTTATTCAAAACTGTTTTTTTATTTTATAAAGACGGGACAAGAGTTTATTCTATGAAATAACTTCTTATGTTCATTTAAATTGAAATTATACATTTATGTACATTTTGAGCCTCTATATTATATGTCAGGAATTATATTACACATTGGCACGTGAACAAAGTACACAACCGCCACATGCAAGTGACCTAATTAACAATATCCATTGGTAACCAATCAAGAAAAGTGGCCTTCTTAACAGTTGAAGATACAGAAGTTAATAAAACATGCAATCGTAGGTTCATAGAATTAATGCAGCCACGTGAGCATCAATTATCATTCAACACAACAGACAGCGAAATAGGAACGTACTTATAGCCACTTTAGTGTCCTCAATAAATTTTGGATGTTTCATGAGATTCTCAAAGAGATAATCCTTTAAATACTCAGCTGCACGAGAACCACCATGACCTACACAGCATAAAAAATTTGTTAACCATAGATCCAATAGTAAATTCACTTTCCTAATGTTAATATTCTTGGTACTTGCTATTCCTGGCAATAGTACCAAGTCCATGGGAACCTAGCACAACACAAGTCAAAAAATCACTCATAACAGGCATATAGTTAGAGATAATTATAATTGAATAAATTCCTGTCATGTACTGTATCAGCTAAAATGCACAGCATTCCTACAGAATTGTGTAAGTTAATAAGAACGTTGCAGCACATAAAAATTATAGTTTGACCTGAGTACAGGAGCTGCCAAATTAATAGATATTTACGATGCAACTTTTAAAAACAATTGTAAAAAATAAGGCCAAGCGAGAAAAAATTTCTATTTCAGTACACAGACACCATTATGCTTATCACATCATAAGTAACAAAGCAAATAAAGCTATTCCATGTTGAACCATATACCACAGAAACAATCTATGGTATAATCCAATGCTTTTACTTAATTTGCTTTTACCCCTTCTCTTAGGTTCACTTTCTTCAAGTTGGAATTCCAACAGTCTATCCTTCCTCATCTGGGAACTTTTATTCTCTTCTCATATGAAACTTGTAAACTCCAGCATATATCACCTTAAAGCAGGCCAAATTGCCAAGCAGAACCAAAGACATACAGTAACAAAACTCTGTCAAGAAAGCAGCAACTCCACATCTCATGGGTCTAATATTGGACCTCACAGCCATAACTGCAGGAATTGACTAGAGGGGAAATCAACAATTTGATATGCCGTTCAAGAAAATCAAGACTGAGACACACTACTTCCTCCGTTTCTGTTAAGAAGCATTACTTTCTACATAAGGAAATTTCAAATCTCATGCAACACTTTCCTTTTAAGCTTATAAATTCTCTATCTCTCTCTCACGTCACATGGGTCCTCTTATTTCTTACTCTCTATCTCTCTCATCTCCAAAAACTGACTAGAAATTCATGTTTTTAAAGTGATGCATCTAAAACAAAACAAAGGAAGATTACATTTTGACATACCATTAAGCATTTTATCAACTCATGATGAAAAATAAAACAAAAGTTCCAGCTTTGTAGCAACTACAATATATATACAAGTTTTTAAGAGCTCAACAATGTCAATATGCGCAATGACTTGCAGAATGCATCTATATTTGCTTCACAAAATGGCCTTTACATAACTAAAAGGTCTTGACCGTACAAAATCCTACCGCTACACTCTTTAGCTAATTCAACTAACAGTACTTACAGTATTATCTCTTTTGATCAAATGTGAATAACCTTCAGCAGATTTACCAGCTAACTTAATGAGACTCTAGAATAAGAGCTTTCTCTTTCATCTCAAGGTAATGAAAATGATTGCATTTATTGATTGAAAACCCCTACTTATCAGAGATCCAACTTAAAGTCCACATTATGTTCGTGCAATAGAGTCTTTAGTATAAAGGTGGAAAGAGAGAGAAGGGTAGGTATGCCCTATACTAAGATTACTAACAGGCCACAAATGATACAGCTTCAATGTCAAAGACATTTAAGGTGATAAAAGCTAATAAGTACTGCAGAATGCAGCAATCAAATTCACTTACTGCAAAAGAAAGATACCTAACCCCAAAGGATAATAAAAGTGAATGAGGGTTGAGAGGGAAATGTGCAAGATGCATCTAAATATGCACGTTAACATGGTTCAAATTCTTCAAAAACAGAATGCTAATAAGCAAGCTGCAAGTCAAGTATAGAATATCTGACCATCAAAAATTCCGAAGAGGCACACAGTCTTCCCATTCTTTTTAGACATTTTGACATCAAAAAAATCTTCCATGCTAGCTCTCTTTCCCCGGAAACTTGAATATCCACAGCTTAACTTTCCATCTTCACTGTCACACAAGAAGAAAATCAAGAAGTACAATGCCACTTAATAACAGAAATGAATGGTTTATTTATTCAGAAGGTAATTCTATAGCAGAAAGATAAAAAATCAACACATTAAGAAATAACATTGGCACATCAAAGTTATATTGTCAAACAAGCTTTGGAGAATCGAGACCAATTTGATCTACATAAATGCCACGATAAATTTTTTTATTCTTTTTAAAGATAACTATGGAGAGTCATGCAGAGCAGGAGAGCCTTTTTCTAATGGCTCATCCAATGCAACACAATGCTTATAATTGTGAAAGGAAGGGAACAAACACCTAGTTGTGCAGAGTAAATAATAACATCAAGAGGTGAAAAGTTGCCTAAACAGGAAAACACACAGTTATAGAGGTCCAGGCCTTTCAAGTGCCAATTTCTAAGTGAGGTCAAGCTTTAATGTTATTCTCTGCAGAATGTGTGCCAAAGAAGTGCTCTTTCATTTCAACACTATGAAATACCTCTTAAAATAACAAGAAAACAAACCCTTACACAAGGAAAACATCAGAAAACAATGGTACCATTGTCTCTTGATGTTTAAAAATTGTTTTGGGGTAGCTTTTAATAGAGAATACGAATGGGTAACTTGCAAAAAATTGTAATTAAGAAGAGGATTTGTCCGTTGTTAACAAAAAAATAAGGGGTGTGCTATGTTCATTCAACCCAAGTATGATGTGAAACCTTAATTCAAAGCAATCTGACAAGATCAGCTATAATTTGGGAACATACAAGTAGCAAATAGGTGGCTAAATTTGATTAGGCAAACCAAGGATCCATTAATAGTTTTATTTATAAAAAGGACGTAAATTTGACATGACAAAAACAATAGGATGCTATAAAATTCAATGAAAGCCATGTTTGGTAGTGACCAGTAGAAACCGGTGACATAAACTTGCTAAGCCAATAAAATTTAAAACAAAATAAGATAGTTAGCATTAAACAAAACGTTCAGTCTGACAACAAACAAAAGTGATGAACAGCATACAGCTGGAGACAACCAAATAACGTAAAGGAAACATTAATCCTGAAGTCGATCAGGCGTTAAAACATTCTCTTTTCAGCCCTTGGAAGAGCATTGAAAAAAAAAATATGTTTCACCTAGTTTAATAATATTTAACGATAATTAGCAATGAGAGATTCAAATGTAACAGATACAGACATCAACTTGAATTTCTCAGCAATCCTTTGCCATAAACAATTAATTACACTGATACTTGTAATATGCAGCAGTCATTAAGTTCTAGACGATCAAGTTCCTGCATGGAAGGGATAAAAAATCTAGAATAAATCTGCACAAAGATATTCACCTTTTGCATCCACCACTAGCATAGCCACCATTCTCCCCTTTCTCTGGCAAGACACCCACTACAGAACCGCGATTTTGCATGGAATCAGTATCAACCATCATTTTTCCACTTGCCCTGAACCTTCTAATCTCACAATTGAAGGAATACGAGGGACTACGTTTGTCATGCAAAACTCGTCCAGTAACTCCTAGCCATACACTTCCTCTGGAAAGAACCCCGATGCACCCGACTTGATTTATAACATTTTTTATAGAACTGCTGCATATCATCAAATTCTACCAAACTGGCCTAACTTTCTCAGGCAATAACAAACACATCTGCATAATTCCATCAACATATTACTTAATATGAATGACAATTCTAGTATTCCAAATAAAATAAAAAAACACAAAAGTTATCTAAGATAAACTGAAACAACATCCAAATTTCAAGCTGAAAAACTTCTACCACTTAACTTGATCATCGTACTAAATGTGCAACACGGTTACAGGCTGAAATCAACATCTGACACTCTCTATACACCTCAACTAATCAAATAACAACAACTTATAAATTTGAATAAGCATATGACATCAAATAATCACTTCGAAACAACGCGAAACCTTGGGAATTCAAACAAACACAATCATATACAAAACTTCAAGCTGAATTCAAACAAAACACAAAAACTAAGTGCAAAATGAACTTACAGTAACACGACGTTACTCCTTGGGTAATCAGCAACACAACTTCAAAACAATATAATCGAATCAAATTGAGACAAAAAATCACAATTCCAAACAATAATTACAGATCCGCCAAACAATTTCCCCAAATTTTAATCAAATAATTGTGATAGTAACCCAAAATTCAATCAATCGTCAAAAAAACAATAAAAAACGAAGAAAAAACAAAAAAAAAATCGAATCTATAGCAGAAGATACCTATCTACGTCTGCGATTATGGATAAATTTAATTGTTCATATAAAATTTGATCAGAATCAAGAAGAATCTAAAGAAAGAAAAGGCAAAATTCCTTTAATAAGGCTTTTGAATTTCCTCTCTCTAGAAAATGATAGAAAGAGAGAGAATCTGGAACCCTAGAGAGAGAAAGAGAAAAGGTGATCTGGAGCGTGGTGAAATTTGCAGTTTTTGAGAGAGTGAGTGAGGAATGGTGGAGATAGAGAGAGAAACTGACAGATTAAGAGAGAGGGAAAGAAAGAAGAAAAAAGGGAAAACAAATTAAGTGTGAATTTTTGGCAAAGAATGAGACTGACACCGTGGCATTATTCATGCATCTACTGTTAACAGCTTTGATTGGGAAGGATGAATGGATGATAGATTGATAGGGTGCATCATGGGCTCATGCCCATTTTGCATTTCTATCCAAACTCGAACTTGCCCGTGCTATTGCATTGGATATATTTATAAGAAAACTTTTTTTATGAAGGAATAAAATTGTACTCCCTCTTCATTTTATTACCTGCTTTATTTTTATATGCGCACAATTTTAGAACAAATAGTATAAAGTAATAAAATATAAAAAAGGTGAGATTGGTAGAAGAATAAAATACGATAGCTGGGATAAGACAGAATCTAGAAATATTAAATTACTCTGTATGATATTTGAGGGTCCACTAGGAGATAATAAATTAGTAAAATAGTGTAAAAAGTTTTTTTAAAAATAAAAAAAAAAAAACTAGAGCAAGTAAAAAAATAAGACTGCAAAAAAAAGTAGAGCAAGTAATAAAATACGGAGGGAGTACCAACTATACAATGCTAGCTAGTACTCCATAGCATTGTAGCAACTACACAAGCTTAATCACATGAATTCTCTAAAACTTTCATAAAATGTTTATACATTCATCCTTTGATTGTAGATTCCTGCCATATTTAGTCCAAAGTAATCAAGCATATACTTCCTACGTTTCTTTTTAGTTGACACGTTTCTTTAGTCACGTTTGCTAATACACAAATTCAACCATTAATATCATTAATTACCCATAAGCAAAAATTATGAAAAGTTGATATTTTGAATAAATATATCGTGACGAATCTAACAAGATCTCACGTGACTATTTTTTCATCATGTATAAAGCACAAAACACGGTCAAAGGGAAGCGTGTGAATAGTGCTAAAGTCAAAACAGGTCGACTTAAAAAAACGGAGGTAGTATAATCTAACGAATGATTTCCGTAGAAATTGCTTAATTATAAATTAATTCCCTAATTGCGTCGGTCCAAAAACTTATTCCCACGGTACTATCCACGTAGGACTAGTACAAGGTTCGGTTTTTTTTTTCCTTTTGTTTTTCTAGTTCAGGAAAGAATCGCTAACGGTGATAGGGTGTAACACCCCCAAATCTCCCTCTACGAAAATATCAGTATAATATGTATAATTATACCGTAGAGATAGACTTAAGCGTATTACCGCCGCGTGATTACGCAAGGCTACCAAAACTACTGACCAAAACCAATACTTTGCAACGGAAACTCAAACTTTTTATTTATTAATAATATATATAAATAGAAATATTGTCATGTGTACTCATAAATAAACAACGTCCAACATTCCTAATCTAGGTGAAGAACATCCCGGGACTCCCATATGCTCAAATATTGACTCCACCTGAAAATAGTCAACACTGCTTACCATTAAGGTATACAGGGCGAACCAAAACAAATAGAAAATACAGATTAGCAAAATACGTTAAGTACGATAAGTGCAAGATAAGTAAACACAATTTATTTGCAAACATGCTTTTAAAAACCAATTCCAATAATTCCAAACTCAATATTCCAAAACCAATTCCAATCATTCAATATTTCAAATAATTTATTAATAAAAACCAACTCCTCTTTTAAAATTCAATTCCTCACCCAAGTGTGCACACCCCCCAAGCTAGTCTCCTACTATTTCAAGGCTATTCTCGAGAAAAGACTCGGTCATGCAAAGTTCAAAGTCTTATCAACCAAATCCGCATAGTGGGATTATTATCAATATGCTTGTAAAGCTTTAATAATAATAAAATTAATTCAATAAATCCTTTTTAATTCAATAATTCCAATATAATTCAAAACTCCTTTTTACTTAACTCCACATGCTTTCAAAATCAAACCCTTTAAACATAATAAATAATTTTAATTATTCAAAACATGATATGAAAAATCAATCCTCCAATTTATTTATCAAAACCAATTATTTAAACATGCTTTTATTTCATAAATCATAATTCAATTCAATTTAATTCAATCATCATAAAAATCATATAAAACATGCTTATTCAATCCAATCAATTTCTAAGCTATCTAGCCACCTAAACGTACCTTTGATCCTTGCTAGCAACAAAAAGGAACTTTCAAGAACTTCGATCAAACACACCCTACAAATAAATATAACCTTAATTAATATAAGGTTAACAAATAATCACAACAATTAAATTAACCCCCCCCCCAAGTGTATGTACATGAACCTTTTACATTATTTTTCATAAACTTGAATAAAAATCTGATTTTATTTAATTAAAACTACTCATAATAATTTTTATAAATCCCCCATAATAATAATAATAATAATAATAATAATAATAATAATAATAATAATAATAATAATAATAATAATAATAATAATTAAATAAGAGAAGAAAAGAAGAAGAGGTAGAAAACCAAGGACAAAGGGAGAAGAAGGTGGCGGCCAGGGCAGCAGCTGGTGGCTGTCGTGGCTGTGGTCGATGGCAGTTGGCAGCCGGAAGTGGTGGTCGGCGGCAAGTGGCAGCCGGAGGTGGTGGTTGTGGTGTTTGGTGGTGGTGGTTGGCGCAAGAACAAGAGAAAGAGAAGAGAATGAGTGAGAAATTAATAGAGAATTAGAGAATTTGGTGTGAGTGTTTAGCCATGAATCAATAGGTATTTATAGGCTAGCTCATGCAAGAATTATGGTAGGAGAATGTAAGAAGAATTATGGTAAAAAGAATTAAGGAAATTACTTGGAGAAGAGAGTTTAAGAATTATGGAAAGTTTAATAATAAGGTGACTAAGAATGGTAAAATTAAGGAAAGTATGTTGTCGTGAGAAATAATATCGCAAAAGGTGTTTGCTTGGGGAATAATCAAGGATGATAAAAGGTAGGGAAATAAGATGATCAAATATTTAGAAGATGGGAAATAAGAATTAAGGGAGATAATAGATTTAAGGGAGATAATTAAAAATACAAATTACCAAAATAATTCACCCAAAAATCCACCAAGGTGGCCGAAATTTTTGAGCTTCCATAGCTCAAATTTTCGGACACCCTATGTAGTATTTAGGGAATTATTTTGCTAGATTTAAGGGATTAAAAATAATTGTATAAATAATATATTTTATATAAAATAATTAATTAAGAGAATACCAATTATTCACTAAATAATTTAGCTAAGGAAATCAGATTTTCCACACTAGAAAATCATAGCCAAATCAATAGGAATTTTCGGACCTCTCAATTAAATAATGAAATATAATTTTGCTTAATTAAAATATCCGAAATATATATAAATAATCCGGTTTTTAAAATAAAATAAATTGATAATAAATCTTATTCAAAATCCATAAATAATAATTAAGTTTTAAAATACTCTTGGCGCCAAAATTCAAATATCATTTTGGCTCCAAAATTCAAATAGTAAAATAAATTACTAAAATACCCTTTTTAGAAAATAATAATTAATTTATTAGAAAATACGTATCAAAATACAGGGTATTACATAGCGGTTCTATACATCATCATTAGCGGTTCTTGTAATTAAATAATGCCACACTTGTATTACTCTTTCAAATTCCTTCTGACTTTGTTCTACGAAAAACCAAAAAAAAAAAAGGAAAGCAATTGATGATCACCCAAAACCCAAAGTAGCATTTGAGTAATGCGTATGGACTTTATATTTGAGTAAATAAAATTTTGTATTGCATTTTTTTTTTTTCTGTTTTTTTGTCGCAACTTCTTTTAGTCATTATGCCTTTCTATTTAACAGGTCAATATAGCTGTAATTAACTATTGGCAGGCTCACAGGTTAAAATCGCTAACGATGTTAGTGGTTCTTTTCTAAACCAAAATTTTTTTTTAAAAAAAAATTAACGAGCCTTCTACCAGTCCTTCGTGGACAGTACCGTGGGAATAAGTTTTTTAAACCGACGTAATTAGGGAATTAATTTATGTTTTAGCAATTTCTAGGGAAATAACTCGTTCATAATCTAACAACAGTGTAAGTCGTGTTCTAAATAAATTTACCAAAATAGACCAAAACACCAGTGATAATAACTTGCATGCATACTTGCGTTGCACTGCCTAGCAATGAGTAACAAATACATCAACCTCTCTCTTTGTTTTGTAAATATCCCTTCATACTAGTTCAAAACTCGCGGTTTTACAATAGTTTTTCATTATTCGTTTATTAAAAATTGTATAAAATGAAATCATTAGAAATAAAAAAACATTAAAAAAAAAAGTACAATAAACATTGGGATATACCATAAGATTAATCTCAATGTCTAAATTTAATTTATAGTACAATTAATGTGATATGGAATGAGTAATAATATTTTAGTATTCATAATATGAAAGAATATGCTTGTTGTTAATTAAAAAGTAATCAATACTCACTATTCATGTTATTCTTGTTGATAACAAAAAAAAAAATTAATTAAAATACTTTTTGATATCCTAAGTAGTATTTTATAATATTACGTAGCATTTCTTATTCTTTACCACAAATTTTTTTTATTTAATCTAAATTATTATTGTTGGATATCATTTCCTAAATATATAAGGTAACAGCTTCTCCCTGAGACATAGTAACAAACTTGTTTCAATAACAAACCAAAAAAAAAAAAATTTAATAAGGTGATGACACATGTACTTAGGGGATAACTACGGGAATTGCTTTAGAATATAAGTATAGATTCTTCTCGATTTATGTCCGAAATGAGATTTTCATACCTTACTATTAGGTGTTTGGGTCTAATATGGCTATTTGGGGCGGTCCATTTAATGGTCTTATACTCATATATCCCATAAGGTCTTAATCCTAAAGTCTAGGGAAACGAGCCTCTCCATGCCTAAGCCCGGTCAGCTATCTAATCCACTTGGACATGCTTACTTGGCATCTTCTACCACGTGGCATGTCCTAGTCAATTCATAGCCTAACAAAGTTAAACAAAGCAGAAAAGCGGCTCGGATTGATGCCACTTAAAAAGAGCGTTCCGAAGAGAAACACTTAAGTAACAAAGATGATGCTTGGATATAAACGTGAATCTGAAAAGCAAATACATACGAATAAAGACAACGGCAGCCGCCAACAAGTCGGAAAACACAGCTGCCAAAACAAGAACACAAAAAGAAATAGAGTCTGTATAAGGCAAGAAGAGGCAAAATAGAAACGCGACATTCGGCAAAGTAAGGCTAGGATGATTTGCACGATTCTGAAGACGGTTGCCCGAGTTCCTATGCTTTGGCATTCGAGTCCTTTGGCTCAACCTAAGAGGCAGAGGGCTGAGATGAAATGCCAACCTGGTTCAGATTTTCTTCTTCATCCGAGGAGCTCCCCTCAGCAGCCAGAGCGTCTAAGTAGTTCTGCTCGGCTCGGTTGGTGACCCTCATCTGAGGAGAATTATTAGAGGCCCAATTCTCGATCTACCTCCAATCAATATTCGGCATGAGATGAAAGACGAGCTTTCGAGCCATGTTGAAGCCACCATTATAGCTCTTCTCATAGGCCGCGAACAACTTGAGCTTCTTTTCCTTTATCTTGGCCAACTCTTCATCCCGTTGACCAACCAGCTTAGCGGAGGCCTCGAGCTGCAGTTTCACCTCGCTTAGCTCGGACTAAGTAGCACCAAGGTTGTTGGTCAGCTCGTGTATCTGGTTGTTCAAAGCCATCAGTCACAGAATTTTGGAGCTCGGCCAGATCTCTCTCGACGTTAGCACGCAGAGCCTCGTGTCTCTAATGAAGTGCATTTACTTTGCTGGTGGCCTCTTTCAGCTCACCCTTGAGCTGAAGCCTCTCCTCTCGATCGATTGCATTCAACGCGACAGGCATAGCATGGCTTCGGACAAGCTACACAAGAAAGAAAAAACCTAAGTAATGGAAAATCCCAAGTCAAAATGAAATGAGAAATAACTTAAGAAATTTACCTCCATCAAATGGTACAGAGCGCCGCTGTTGTGGTCTTGTTGAAGCTCCATGTCATTGTTCTGGTCTTGTTGGAGCTCCAAGACACTATTCTCATCTTGTTGGAGCTCTAAGACATTCTTCTGATCCTCCATCAAATAATTTCCCCAAATTTTAATCAAATAATTGTTATAATAACCCAAAATTCAATCAATCGTTAAAAAAAACAAAAGAAATCGAATCTGTAGCAGAAAATACCGATCTAAAGGAATCAAGAGGAATCTAAAGGGCGAATAGGCAACATTCCTTTAATAAGACTTTGAATTTCCTCTCTCTAGAAAATGATAGAGAGAGAATTTGGAACCCTAGAGAGAGAAAGAGAAAAGGTGATATTTGCAGTTTTTGAGAGACTAAGTGAGAAAAAAGGGGAAGTTTATAAGTTTGAAATTTTGGCAAAGAAGAAGAGTGACAGCGTGGCATTAATAGCATTTATGGGAAGGAATTGGAAAAAAAAAAGTGGATTACACCAAATTCAAAGCTAAATGGGCTCATTGCTCTTTTAGGCCCAAGTGTTTGCTTATGAAAATTGATGCTTACTTACAACCTAGTAAGGTCTCATTTACTTTACTTTATTTTTACTGAATTGAAATTTTTTTTACTAAGTTGAAATTTTTTTTGCTGAACTTAAATTATTTTTACCGAACTTAAATTAATTACTGAATTGAAATTATTTTTACTGATTTTCTATTATATTTCTTCTTTAAGTTTACTGATTTTTACCGAACTTCAATTATTTTTAAATATACTAATTCCAATACTATCCCAATTTTTTTTGGAAAAAGATGGCTTAAATTCCATCAAGGCCCGGGGAATTAGTGAAATTCATGGCCATAAGATTAGATTTTATCTTATCCGGTAGGGGAATGGTACCTAGGTTGGCTACCTGGTCAGGATCAACGGTTTTAGGGTAGAAGAAGTTGGCTAGTAAATGACTTTCAGGCTGTGTAATGGTAGAGGAAGATATTTTTTGAAAATAAATCCTTGCCATGTCTTTTGCTGAACTGAAATTATTTTTGCTGAACTGAAATTATTTTTATTAAATATTATATTTTTAACGTGAAGTGAACAGGGTCTAAGTATTTAATCATCATCATTTATACTTTAGTGTAAAGCCTGGTCGAACACCCAAACAAGTCTTACCTTCGCCCATGCACAAGGACTTATCCCTCAGAAGATTATCAAGATTTGTCATGCTCTCATCCGTCCACAAGCCGTAATCTATTATCATGCTTACCTCTCGTATTATTTCACGACAACTTAGCTAATTTGAACTACGGGAGTGGGGTACGTGGATACCCTCATATAAGCACTTGCACTTACTAAGATCTAACCCTAAAGCTTTAGTGTCTGAAGTAAAGTTTTAGCCAAATGAGTGAATCTTTATTTTAAGAAAACTCATTTCATATGTGATTACATCGTATCAACCAAAGCTTAGCCTAACGATAAGAGTTTGAACTGTTGACTTGTTATGAGTTCATTTTTTGTTGGTGTAAATAGATTAGCAAGGATAAATGATGTAGATGAGATTCGATTTCAGGTTTTGAGTACCATCTAAAACTTTAACCAATTAAATTAGTTGACATTCATTAAACCTTTCTGATGTGCATAAAGCCCTCACTTTTATTGAGCTTAGTCGAACTTATACTTACGAGTGTTGTATTTTATTCACAATACACAATTGATTAAGAATCTAAATTGCAAAATTATTTGGTTAATCTAATGAGTAATTTGTACTAGTTACACCTGGGCCCACAAAACACAAGGACTATGTCAAACCCTTTTGACGGTTTGACCCTTTCCTTCCCACCCTCTATCTCCTGTCTATTTCACATTTTGTCATCCATTTTCTTACTTTCCATTGGTAGAAAATTCATCATTTTGGTCATTTAAATCCATAATTATTTTATAAAACCAATATTACTGAAAATTGAATCTATTTTTATATTTCATAGTATAATAAAGTAAAACAAAAAGGTTGGTACTATTGATCTTGAAGGTCTCCACGAAACTTCCGTTTCTCCCCCCATTAAGAAATTGTCACAGAAACTTCAAAATACTCCATTATTTTTCTTTTAAATCAACAATATTTATTCAAAGTTTAATTCTTTATCTTTCATCACACTCTTCCCAAATCCCTACTGCCTATTATGGTAGGTTTAGTTTAATTTCTTTGATTATTTTATTTTCAAGTTTGCATTTTTTCAGTGATTAATTATACTTCAAGTTGTACTATATAGTAATTACTTCTTGTTCTTTAATTAAGTAATTTGCTTTAATTGCGGGTTTAGTTTCATATTCTGTAATTTCTGTATAGTATATTTGGTTGTTGGTTTGATTAAGTTATTGATTTGTTTTTAATTCTTAATTTTTTTGTTTAATTAAATAGTGACAGTGGGAAGGAATATATGTTTGTTTGAAATTAATTATGGGTTTTGCATTTTGTGCTTTAATTTGATTATTTCAAAGTATTATCCTCCTTAATACTCGTAATTTATTAATTGTAACTGGATTTTTAATGTGTTATGTTAATGGGTCATTGTTACTTTCTTAATTTTCTAATTTCACATGGTATTGCTTGATGTTGGTGCATTTACAGTATGTATCTGGGTTTGTGAATAATCATACTTCAGTGTTTTTTTTAGGGTGTTGTGTTGTGGGGAAGGGTGTTGGTGTTTGTAGCGCGGCGGAGTGGAGGAGTTGTGTAGTTTGATTTGGACTTTGGTGTTAAAGTTGTGTTCCTCTTGGACCCTCCTTAATAGTGATTGATGAGGCGTGCTCTAGTCGCTTGAAATGGCATACTGGTTGCTTTAATTTCATGGTTTGTAGCCTGTTTTGACACACTTAACCTTTAATTCTAAGTATCGCGCTTCAATTAGGGTGTGTTTTGCATCTAGGCTCTAGGATCCCTATTGCCTTAGTGTTAGGAGAAATTTGGTTGGATTTTAGGGATTTGGTTCATAGGTTGATTGTTTGATGTTATTTGAATTAATTGCTGACTGTTTTTGAGTTAAAGGTTTTAGTGAATTGTATATTAAAACTCTTAGGTGTCATTTGTAATGATTTTTGACAATTTGTTTGTTGCATTGCAGAAATTGAAAGGAAACAGAAGACTTAAGTTCATGGAGCAATTATTTCCTACTTAGGATCATAATTTTAATCATTATTTCTGGTGATAGTGTTACCAGCTAAAGTGATGAAGTACAACCAGGAGAAGATTGTCAGGTTGGATTTCTCTTAGTTATTTATTTGTGTGTGTTAGTTATTCCTTGATCAAGGATTGGTTCTTTTCTTTTTGTAATCTCTCATTTTGTATCTACTTCCCCATAATTTTATATTATAATGCGGAAAGAGCTAGGCCTATGTCTTACCTCATTTTGGTGTGTTTTCATTTTTTCCAATTTGCCGGAGGATGCAAGTTGTGTGCAACTGTGTATGCATCTGTAATGTTTGGTACCTTTTATGATTTTGGATGGAACTTTGGTAGATATCTGACATGAATAAGATTTTTAAGTTATAGATTGATATCTAGCCTATGTTTCATGTCTAGTACACTACCTGCATTTGTAATTCTTATTCTTTTTCACCATGTTGATGGGTTCTGTCCAAATGTCCCTCAGTGTCATCAACAGTCATATGGGAATTGATAATGTGTTTATCACAAATCGGAGGGAGTATTTTCTGTAAGGGCGCGCCGGGGGGTGGGGGTTGATAGTTGTACTTTAGCCGTCTAAGTGATAGTTTTTATTGTATTAACAATTTCAAAGCCATATTTGTAGAACCTTTGCGGTTGTATCTTAGCACTTTCTATATCTTTAACGATGCTTTGTTTAGCTACGCTTCTTGAATGTGCTTTTCATATTTTCCCAGTTATTGTTCAAGGTGATGCTTGTTATTCAATCCCTTGTTAAATTTGTCTATATACTCGTACTTATTAAGAAACTTGCCCCCCCCCCCACCAAAAAAAAAATAAATAAAAAAATAAAATAAAAATTATTTGACTGTCACTTTTAAATTAGCTTGTAAATGGGCTGCACTGACTGCCTAGGGTGTCTACTTCAGGTTTCAGGACTGGGTTCCTCAGAAAAGTGCTGATGGGCAGTTTTACGTGCAAGATGACATTCGATTTGGCAATTTTAGAAGGGCAATAGGCTCGATCTCTCATAGGTTCAAAAGAGGATGCAGTTCCTTTCCTCAACGTTTTAAATGGATCAGCAAATCTCTCAGTGGCAGTTCTTTACGTGAGTCATGGCCTAAAAAGAAAGTGCTAGATCCACAAGGCGCCTTTCTTCAGAAATGGAATAAGATATTTGTATTATCCTGTTTTATTGCAGTATCAATAGATCCTTTATTCTTCTACATCCCTGTGGTTAATGGCGATAAAAAATGCCTGGATTTGGACCATAAGTTAGAGATAACAGCCAGCGTTTTGCGGTCCTTCACTGATATTTTTTACTTGCTTCATATCATCTTTCAATTTCGAACTGGTTTTATTGCTCCCTCTTCTCGGGTATTTGGCAGAGGGGTTTTAGTTGAAGATGCTAAGGCAATTGCAAAAAGATATCTTTCTTCATACTTCTGGATTGACATTCTTGCTGTACTTCCCTTACCACAGGTATGCATTACTTTTCCTTAAAACCAGCCATACATGTATTTTTTTTTTTAAATAATTTTGGTATTCTGCTTGGCCATTGCTATAGTTGTGGTTTGGGTTAACTCCCCTTATTCATTCCTTAATACTTCCTCTTTAGTCTTTGATCTTCAAGGAATGCCTGTGCTACAGAGATCTCTATTTAGTTGTTCTGGCTATATTGGAAGGAACAAATGATAGGAATTGGGGAGGCTCTATTTTCTTTTGATGGTCGCCACCTTAGGGATAATTCTGAATGAATTGCAGTTTGCTTAAAAACAAATAATGTTTTGTTTGACTGTGCTTTCCACATGTAGTGAAAATAGCTTGACTGAAATAAATTTTTTCCATTATGAAAGTAATTGTGTCAGATGAATTTTTTTTTTGTTTTGTTTTGTTTTTTTTAAAAAAAAATGAAATTTATGGTTCTGTGTATTGCTAGAGAACATATCGCCCTTAAGTGACTTTTATAGGAAGTTGGTTTTAAGTTATTTTTGTTCCCTTTGTCCTTGTAAATTTGTTTGGGGATTTTTTTTTGTTTTTCTTAAAGTATTTGAGTTTAAAATCCATTACTATACTTAAGTAGATTTTTTTTTATGTTTCTACCTTTTAATTGTTATCTTTCTTCAAAATTGTTTTTAAGGCTGTATTTAAGGGTAAATTGGAAATCTTAATATTAAACTATCTAAATTTTGAAAGTGACCTGTATTGGGAATGCCTAAAATAGATTGACTTATGGTTTGTTATTTATGGGTCGACAGAGTATTTCTTAGTACCTTATTTTATTTGGTTGGTTAATTGTTGCACTTATACTATTATTTGCAGGTGGCAATCTTAATTATCATACCCAAATTGGGAGGCTTCAGATCAGCAAACACAAAAAACTTGCTAAAGTTTATTGTAGTCTTTCAGTATGTTCCAAGGATTCTTAGAGTTTTCCCACTATACAAAGAAGTTACTAGAACCTCTGGCATCTTGACTGAAACAGCATGGGCTAGTGCGGCCTTTAATCTCTTGCTTTACATGCTTGCAAGTCATGTGAGTGAGAAACTTCACAACAACTTCTACTTGTTTTCATTTTGTACTACCTTTCTAAATTGAGAAAGGGTGGTATATGAAATTTGTGAATCTAATATATAAGTTTGTATTGAATGGTGTTTCATTTTGCATATACTATGAACCTTTTTGGTTGTACGTGTTGTTTGTTTGAATGAGTTTCTCTATGATATAGATGTTGATACATTTCCTGTGTAACATACTATGTTGATTGTTGTTTGTCTTCCACTTGGTATTAGTCACTTGCTGTTATTATCGCCACTTTTTTCTCCACATTTGATGATTATGGATTATAGTCTTTTTAGACTACCACTAGACAGAAATGCATGTTTAGGGCTTGTTTGTTATTATGATATAGATGTTGACACATTTCCCGTGTAACATACTATGTTGATTGTTGTTGTTTGTCTTCCACTTGGTGTTAGTCACTTGCTGTTATTATCGCCACTTTTTTCTCCACATTTGATGATTATGGATTATAGTCTTTTTAGACTACCACTAGACAGAATTGCATGTTTAGGGCTTGTTTGTTATTATTATAAAATTTCAATTACTTTTTTGAAACTAAAGCATGTTTGGAAACTAGGAAATGTGGTTTTAAGTTTTCAATTTTAGCATAACTGGTACTTATGGCCCTTTTTATGTTCACTAAACAACTTGCTATACAATTTGAAATTTAAAACCAAATTGGCAGCGATACTGAACATGGCTTTATAGGTTTTTTCCCCTTCTTTTTGACACCTATGTTTTTCAAATGGGTTTGGACTTGGGATAATCATGTAAATGCATGGTTTTCTTCTTTGATGTTCCTTTTAGTTTATATTAGCTTATTTTCTAAATAATGTTTCATGATTAATTTCTAATCCTCTATCTTTGTTGATTCTCATTAGGTAGTTGGTGCTTTTTGGTACTTATTTTCTATTGAACGGGAAACTACTTGCTGGAAAAAAGCCTGTAGAAAGCTCCAACTATCTCATTGTGATATTGGTTCTTTATATTGTGGCGTGGGTTCTGGAAATAACACTTATTTGAATGAGTACTGCTCTATCGACCCTGATAAACCAGGTCCCTTTGATTTTGGAATGTTTCTTAATGCCCTTACATCTGGTGTAGTGGAGACAAAGGATTTCCCAAAGAAATTCCTATTCTGTTTCTGGTGGGGCCTGCAAAATTTGAGGTTAGCACAATTTTTTTTTCTTGATTTCCTTATATTTGATTTTTCTGAAGAAAAATATTTGTTTTGAGTATTTTTATCCTGGCTATGTTGATATTGTTTGATTTTTCCCATTTGCAGCTCACTTGGTCAAAACCTTCAAACAAGTACCTATATCTGGGAGAATTGCTTTGCCATTTTGATTGCCATAGCTGGTCTGGTGCTGTTTGCATTTCTTATTGGAAATATGCAGGTGGGTTTTGAACATTACCTTTTTTTTTTTTTTTTTTTTTTTTTTTTTTTTTTTTTTGTGGTTGTACATTGGCATAGTTGATAGTGGACGTAAAAGCCAACTAACTTGAGAACTTCCTCCATTGATTGTGCTGAAGTGCCTCAACTTTATTTTGTAAAGCTTTCTAAGTCGTAATGCATTTTGCTTCTTAGTTATGTTGGACATTTGTCTTCAGAAATGTTTTAATAATACTTAATGGTATGACAGACGTATTTGCAATCTATAACAACACGACTAGAGGAAATGAGAGTGAAAAAGCGAGATGCAGAGCAGTGGATGTCACACCGTCTTCTCCCTCAGGATTTAAGGGATAGGATCAGGCGGTATGAACAATACAAGTGGCAAGAAACAAGAGGTGTGGATGAAGAGAGGTTAATCCAGAACCTTCCAAAGGATTTACGGAGGGACATTAAGCGTCACCTTTGCTTGGATCTGGTTACTAGAGTGAGTTCCCTTGTTGCTCTTTCATATTGAATAATAAATATGAAATGTTATATAAGACATACTTGCGAATTATGAAAGTAAACTGAATTGCCAAATACATGCTTATGTTTTGCTTACGACCCTTTTTCTTCCGTAGTACCCCCACATCCCCATTATCAACTCTCTCTTTCCTCCTCAGCCTCCTCTCCGTCTTAGCCTCCCCCTCCTACTCTTCAACATAGTGCATTTCCTCTTCTCTAACTCCCTCCACTGCAGAGGAGGTGAAGGATGCTTTGGTGGGGACTGGGGAGTGGAGGGTAGAGGAGAGGGCAAGGGACTCAGGTAGGCTGTGTTAGAAGGCAGTGGAGTAGGAGAGACAGTTGAAAGAGGGTGGGTGGGAAATTTTTTTGGTGGTTAACAACATGTAAATCATATCTAGAGATCTCATTCTTTGCTATCGCCTTCTAGGTTCCAATGTTTGAGAAAATGGACGATCAGCTGCTGGATGCAATGTGTGACTTCCTCAAGCCAGTGCTTTATACAGAAGATAGTTATGTCATCCGGGAAGGAGACCCAGTGGATGCAATGGTCTTTGTTATGCGTGGCAAACTGCTAACTATAACTACTAATGGCGGACGAACAGGGTTTTTTAATTCTGAATATTTGAAAGCTGGTGATTTCTGTGGTGAGGAACTACTCACCTGGGCCCTAGACCCTAGCCCATCATCCAACTTGCCTCTTTCAACTCGAACGGTCCAGACCCTTACAGAAGTTGAAGCTTTTGCTTTAATGGCTGAAGACTTGAAATTTGTGGCCTCTCAATTCCGAAGACTTCACAGCAAGCAACTTCGACACACTTTCAGGTTTTATTCCCAACAGTGGAGGACTTGGGCGGCTTGCTTTATACAGGCAGCCTGGAGGCGGTACCATAGGAAGAAAATGGAGCAGTCACTTAAGGAAGAGGAGGATCGTTTACAAGATGCATTGGCAAGGGAAGCCGGTAGCTCCTCACCAAGTTTGGGTGCTACAATTTATGCCTCAAGGTTTGCTGCAAATGCACTTCGTGCTTTACGGAAAAATGGGGCACGTAAAGCAAGGTTGCCAGAGAGAATATCACCCATGCTACTTCAGAAGCCAACAGAGCCAGATTTCTCAGTTGAAGATCAGTAGGAAAATGGAGTTGGAGGGAAGGGAGTCCATACTAGTTAGTTTGCATTGTTTGGTGGTGTAAAATGGTGTATTGATGTTAGGACCAATTCTAACACATTGGTTGAGCTAATCTGTGTATATTGTATATCTGTATTTAATCTACGTCGATGTTTTGGTTAGCAAGCAGAGAAAGGTATGGCTAATGAATCTGTATATATTGTGCTAATCTGCTTATCATGGAACTAACTACTGTGATTAATGACATACTGACAACCAGTTGAATTAGTTGTAGTTTTGCTACTATCAAACTTTATAGTTGGGGTGGTGAGTTGGTGACATAGAGTTGGATTGTGTTTGGAGGAATAACGAATTGCAAATTTGCAGTGATTCTATTTCAGTGCTAATAAAAGGGGTGGCAACATAGAGTTGGACTGCAATTGGATCAATCGCAGTGATTGATCTATATAGTGTTCATTTAGAATGCTGACTTGGTTGTTATTGTCTTTGTTCACTTGTTCAGTGCAAGTCATGAAGACTATTGGGATCTTCTAGGTCCTTAATTATGGGCAGATCAATTACACAAAGATATCTAATGAAATGTTATTAAATCCGTATTAATGTGGACTTCTCAAAAGATGGAAGTTTCATATTTCATAATCGTTTTTAATTATTGTGACTGGCATTGTGGGTAGATTCCCAATACAGGGTTTCACAAGAGGACAAAAAAGGTTTCGGCAATGAAATGAAATTTCCTTTAGATAAAAAATCTCATACTGCTATGCAACAGTTTTTACATGATAAAAATCTATTCATTCATCATATGATAGAGCTACAAAATCAAGTATGTCTTTGATGCCGAGCCGTGCCTTCTTTACCTTCTAGAAAGGGTTGATTGGATTCTAATTCAAAAATCAGCTGGTGGTCTACCTGTTTAACAAACCAAATACCACTGTCAAAGCAACAGAATACAAATAGTCAAATAGTAGCAGTCAACATAAACTCCAGTAAAACGAACTCTGGATGTTGTTTAGGGAAAGAAAACATAAAACAAACTATTGTACTGCTCTACTGCAACATCTAAACAAGCCCAAGTTTCATGAAGATAGATAAATCAGGAAACCAACAGTCAATGTTAATTATAAATAAAAATACAGCACATGAAGTTTGAGGATGTGAGGAGGCAAAAGGTTTTAAAGCACCATACTTCATTCAGCTTCTTACTTTTATTGAGGTTGTTTAGGAAAACAAGAATGCAGGACAGAAACATGCAATGCAGATACAAAGACACACAGAGGCTCCGAGCATTGGTGCATATTACCTTGAATTGGTAGGCATGGTAAGCTAGTCAATCCATAATGAGTCCAACCCATGAAAGCCTTATGAGTCTTGGCATACAGATATCAGATCCTCATTTACATGGGTATGAAGCCCGTGCACACTCTCTGCTCTTGCCATTGCCAACTCTCAAGTAAGGGTCTCTCAGCAAGTTCTTTGGCCTTGCCTGTATGAAAAATGGCATAAATCACAGAACATAAAATGCTCATCAGCTACAGATTTCCTCTGTATAGAAATGCAAGTGTGAATCATTTTACTTGTACAACATACCTGCAGGATCTGATAATATAGATATGCATGGCATCACAATTCCCTTTGGGTGCATTCTTCAGGAACTCCACAGCTGCCAACAATTAAAAGTACAGGGGAAAACATGTAGCTAATCCTTCAATATTGATAAATCACCAGCATCAATAGTAGCTCACAAGTCAAAGAAAAACAACACACAGTCAAGAAACATACCATCATCAATGTGAGTGAGGATTGAGCACGGGGATATTCAAAACCAACAGCCAACTCAGGAAAAATAGTTTTTATCAGAGACCCTGGATATAAGAAACTAAAGAAAGCAATTTCTGTTCAATATTCCAAAGTTTGCAAAATTAAGGCAAGACTCTAAGAATGCAATTTATGTCACTTACATATACAACCATTATTAGCCTCACAAATGTTTATGTGCTTCACAAAGGCAAGGCGAGAAAATTCCCAGAGAACTCCTCTGTCACCTCCACTAGTTAGGCTATTACCAGAACCTGCAGTACCAAGACAACAAGAACAATTATCAATATATGCACAGAGAATCCTTAGCATCTGCAAGTAGAGCGCCACAGCAGAAACTCTACAACAATTACTAGAATGATGATAGTACTCCCTCAGCATTTTATTACTTGCTCCACTTCTTCATGCGCGGAATTTTAGGAGAATTAGTAGAAAGTAATAAAATATGATGGAAGTAGGGTTGGTTGAAGAGTAAAAAAATCTTAAAAAGCAAAAGTGAGTATAAGTCGGGAGGAGAGAGAATATAAAATATATTAAAATATGATATGAGGGGACCACTAGTGGGGAGAAAAATAGTAAAATATTGTTAAACGTTTCCAAATAAGGAAATGGAGCAAGTAATAAAATACGGCCGCAAAAGGAAAGTGGAGCAAGTAATACAATACTGAGGGAGTAGATACTATGCTCATTTCTGAGAGATAACCTAAATTAGTTGAAGCATATAAAAGTGAATACTACAAGACAATTGATACATGATTCAAGTTGTCCTCAGACAAAAATTCAAAACTAAATTTAAGAAATGCAGGAAAGTCACAGGTTATCATGCAGACAACATAAAACACTCAACAAGATTTATGATGTTTTCTCATTCATCATATAGATATACAGAGCATGTATGACATAAGAATGTGTTTAATCCCAACTACTGTCTAATGCAATACTAGTGTTAGGACTTAGGATGATCAGTTTCTCAAGAGAAGATAAACATTTCATTTAGATCAAGTACCATATAAACAGACACCTCTCCCAGTACATTTATGAAAAAGAACAATCTGCTGCAAGCATATAGGAAGAAATGGTCAAATAATGCAAAACGCAGAAGTAGCAGTAGCTATATATTCATCTTCACTATTTCCACTTGGCTTCAATTAGCTGATGGAAGACAGAAACACATATTTCAGTTGTGATTAAGAAGCCCATACTAATCACTACAGTTCATTTACAATTTCAATAGTTCAGATTTGCAAATGACAAACTTGAAAGTGAGGATGAGTTACCTTCATAACTGATGTTATTCTGACACATCAGCTTCTAGAAACTAGTGAGAATAGATAGTTTGATACTATCAAATTGTTATAAATGTCTCACCAGTAATCTCCACAAGTACATGCACCATCTTCAAAATGATGGAATCTCTTTCTATCTCGAATAACGATCTTTCTTTGAGTGACATTGGACATGAACTTCATAAAAGTGTGACAGTCACCACAAATACGAAGGTTCTTCAAAATCAATATAGATGATCTGTCTGGTGTGTTCAGAATCCCAAAGGCCAGAGCAAGTTTCTCACTGTGGTAAAGGAGCTGATTATGTTTTTGCTCCTCCTCCACATCATGAAGAACGAATTCTGTTTTGGGCACATACCCTGTCAGCTTCAAACGTCCATAATATTCCTCTAAGAGTGTTTGAATCTGTTCCACTGAATCATGCCCCTTATCAGCTGTGAAAGTATAAAGCTTATTCTTGATGTGAATCCAGCTGGTTGCTGGTTCTTTAGACATTCCCCGAGCTTTCATCAGCTCTCTTATTTCTTCCACTTTATCCCATCTACTATGAGAGGCATACATATTAGACAACAGCACATATGTCCCTGATTTAATTGTATCCATATGGAAGAGCCTTTTGGCAACTCTCTCAGCAAGTTCAATGTTGCAATGGATCCTACATGCACCAAGAAGGGCCTCCAAAATTACAGAATCACGTTCAACAGGCATACTTTCAACTAATGCCTCAGCTTCAGAAAGTTGACCAGCCCGACCAAGAAGATCAACCACACAAGTATAATGGTACACCAATGGCTTGATCCCATAATCTTTGCACATGGAATCCAAATAGGCCCTTCCTTCTGCTAATAGCCCTGCACGGCTACATGCACATAATATACCCAGAAAACTAATCTGATCTGGCAAAACCCCTTCAGCTTCCATCCTCCTAAAATATCTTATGGCTTCCTTACCCAAACCATTGTGCGCACAGCCTGCCAAAACCGCATTCCATGTGACTAGATCTCTCACAGCCATGTCCTCAAAAATAGAAAATCCACCCTCGCTTCCGAATTTGAAATACATAGTTATCAAAGAATTATTAACAAACAGGCATGAGTCAAACCCAAGCTTGCTGAGGAATCCATGAATCTGCTCCCCAAGCTTCATGGCACCAGCACTTCCACAAGCACTTAGAATACTTGTAATTGTTAACTCATTTGGTCTCAACTGTCTAGCCAACATTTCACCAAACAGATGCAGGGCTGCATCAACATCACCAGCTTGCACATAAGCTGACACTATAGCAGTCCAAGACACAACATCGTGTTCAGGCATTTTTTCAAAGGTGTCACGAGCTTTTTTAAGCATGTCATTGTGTGATAGCCCAGTTATCAGAGAATTCCAGGCAGTAATGTCCTTCACTCCCATTGTACTAAATACTTGAGAAACATCTTCTATATTCTTGCACTTGGAATACATAGAGATCAATGCATTTGCAACAAAGGGATTATGCTGACAGCACCTTTTGATTGCCAGGGCATGCATTTGTCTTCCTGTTTCAATTGCTCCGAGGCTAGCACTGGCATATATACAGCTAGTGAAACAAGAATCAGTGGGAAAGTTTCCTAAACTATGGAATCCTGTGAACATATGAAGAGCATCTTCACATCTTTCATTTTGCGCAAGTCCAGAGATCATGGCTGCCCAAGAGGCTGAGTTCCTAGTTGGCATGCGCATAAATACATCTTTTGCCTCATCAATCATTCCATTTTGGGAATACCCTGCGATCATAGCATTCCATGTAATTATATTTGGATTCTGAATTTCTTTGAATAAAGCTTCAGCATCCATGATTCTTCCATTCTGAGTATATGCAGTCATCATAGCAGTTTGTGAAAAAATGGTTGGTTCAGGAATCCTCTTGTAGAATGCAATCGCATCATCCAATCTTCCACACTGAGAAAATGCAGTGATCATTGTTGTCCATGAGTATTCGTTCCTTTGTGGCATTCTACTGAAGAAGTCAACTGCCATGTCCAACCTCCCACTTCTTGTATAGGCATTTAAAATTACAGTGCCAATAACTACATCCTCCTCATACCCAGTTTTTATCACAATGCTACGCAAGCTATCAACTAAATCCAAAGCCTCCAAACCAATTACAGCTGATAAAGCAACAACATACATGGGCTGATCGGGCATCAAACCAGTACGGTGCATCCTCCCAAATACATTCCAAGCTTCCACAAAACTATTAATCTCAACATACCCAGATAACATAACCATCCAAGAAACTGGATTGTTCTCCGGCATTTGCTCAAAAAGCTCCCTTGCTTCCCTCATCATACCACCATGACAATACCCAGTAATCATAGTGTTCCAAGAAGCAATATTTCTCTGAGGCATGTCATCAAACAACTTCTTGGCATAGACCAAATCCCCATTCTGCACATACCCAGTAATCAAAGCATTCCAAGTAATGACATTCTTCTCCGGCATAGAATCAAACACTCTCCTAGCCTCCTCGAGTCGACCAACTTTAGCATACCCAGCTAACATTGCAGTCCAAGTTCTCACATTTCTTCCAGAAAATGCATCAAAAAGCACCTGAGCATCCATAATCCGGTTGTTTCGGGAATACCCAGAAATCATAGTGTCCCAACTAACAGAATCTCTTTGAGACATTTTGTCGAACACTTGGCGGGCATCATCAACTTTACCAAGTTTGCTCAGGTCTCGGATTCTTTTGTTGCACCGGAAAAGATAAGATTCCGGTGACGTGTGCCCCAGGAATTGTACAGATTGGGTTGAGGAAGTACGAGAGATAGAGAAAAGACGAGGAGTCATTGTCACTACCTTGCTTCAGTTCATTCTTATAATAGCCGGTGTTCTTATTTGCGCGCGGTGTTCTTAATTGCAGAATTCGCGCGCTAATAAGAACACCTGATGGCTAATGTACCGTACTCGTAATCGTAAATTATACTTGTACGGCTGTGGTTAGTTCGAATTGGATCGGACAATTTCAAGTTTGAATTTATAGACGATCAATTCATTTTTAATTTGGTGTTTAAGTCAAAATACACCTGACCATGACCCATAATATTCAATTACGAGTCTATCAATCAATTGGGTGATGCTTTTACTATTTCAAAATTTTGGCAAAACTTTATAATCATTTTTAATGAATTTTTTAAAAAACATTTACGTAAGCTAATACAAATGCATAAATGTAATTACAACATTAGTTAAATAAAATTACTTCAAATGAATTCACAATTACTATTATTCAATTTGTCAAAGTACAAGTGATGTTATTGGTATAAGAGTGGGGGGGGGGGGGTGCTTGTCTGGGGAAGGGGGTTCAAATTGAGTCATAAACTAGAAACCAAGCCGATAAGGTACGTACACACACACGTGTAGACGGTGTAGTACGTTCATGAAGCTTGAAGTTTATCATTTGGCCAGAAATTGGCCATCTGAGAAGAAATGGGTGGAATAGGTTGACAATCAACTGATGGATATACAACAAAATGATCAAAATAGATGAAATTAACACTTACTAGGGGGGCCCTTCTTATTCTTAGTACTACTTTGTCAATTCTTTATCAATAGATTCCAATTTGATAGAATCTAACCCTCTTCTTGATATCAATAGAAAATAGCTACTAACAACGTATCATCCATGTGATCTTAAAAACATCGATATATCATGATACGAAGAACACATATATACTCGAATAATACTTGAATCTTGTCATAGGAATATTTTGAGGTGCACTGCATTTTCTATTAAGGAAAAACGAGCCCCTTGGTTGATGAAGAATCACGAAGAGAACTGACCTCCCGCTTCAGAAATGACGGCAGGGAGAAGGCCGCAGTGTGAACCTGCATTTATCGAACATAATTCCAAGTTAGATAATGTACACCATGCTTTTAAGTTCCAGAAGCTCTCCAGTGGAAGCAAAACAATAATACAAATAATAGGCGAGGTAAGACCAAAAAGTGAAAACAAAAGGTGAAAACCCTCTACTTTACACTTCTTGTCTTCTTGACACATAATGTCTGATAGCAAGTTGATCAGTTATTTTGGAGAGTAAAGAACATAGCTACTGTGAGGTGAATCAGCAGGGTGGCGATGTGCATGCTGCTGTGTGACTTAAAGCTAACAAATGAAGCACAACAAAGAGCACAGCTAACATAAAAGAAGGGAGATAGAAACATTTATAGTGAAGAAATATATGTTCAACTCTCAAGACCAAATAGAGTATTTTTCTCCAAAAATAATAGCAATAGTATGCTACAAGACAATTATAGATAGCATATCCTTACCTCCGAATTATAAAATCTGAGTTCTCTTCGATGCTTGACTGCTCCTTCGATCTTCTCAATAGGGTTGATTGGATTCAAAAAATCAACTGGTGGGCCCTCTGTTGAACAAAGTATAAATCCAATAACACCACTGAAAGAAATGAAACAAAATCATTCCGTCAATAAAATGAGTTTTGGATACCCGTGACAAATTTGCAATAGATGAAACAAAATTTTAATGATCAAAAATTTTAATGCAAAAAGGAACAGATGAAACAGGAGATCAACAATCTATGTTAATAAATTATATTATGTTAATACCGTAAGTTATGAAATGTGATAAAGAGAAAATGGACCACATAGCAAAAAGTCACATAAGCATCTTACGTCTTGCCTACCTTCAGAACATAGTAAGTTAACGTGGAAATGAATTCCATGCATTAAAGTCAACGCCACATTTTGCTTCACATTTTACCTGTTCCCCCAGTAAGTTAAGAAATGTGATGGGGGAGGTTTGATTAACATTTTGATAAGGTTAGAATGCATTGAACAGGTAAATGAAATGAGATGAAATTTAACCCATTCCATATTTCATAGCTTCAGAAATTTTTCTAACTTGTAATACTTCCCCTCCATCTCCTTCCTTTCCTCCTCAGTCCTCACTCTTCTTATCACTCCCAAGTTTCAGCAAATTTTCAGCAATTAATAGGCCAAATTTGCAACCACTTCTTTGGTCAATTAACTTGCTAATGTTTATGCCATGGCTTAATACTTTAATAGTAGGAAAACAATTCAGAGGAATAGAATTAGTTCCAGAAAGGAGATTGGGAAAAAAAAAAAAAAAAAAAAGATAAAGGTTGAACTAAATATTTGACTATGGAAATGGATTTAACAATTCGGAGGAATAGGATTAGGTCCAGAAAGGAGGAGTTTAAGAAAATAAAATAAAAGAAAAGAAAATAAAATTGAACCTAAACAGTTGACTACAGTGATGGATTTTGTCATCATATCCCAAATAAATCATAGCATATGGAGCCTTAGAGACTCACATTTATGCTTACATTCAGTTGTACGTGTAGGTATTCAGGAGATTGCTCAAGAAAAGGGTGGAGTACCCAAATTGACAGGGAAGGAAGTAAGGGGCAAACCCACCCCTTCAGTCAGGTGCTCAGGTCCAGATAGGTCATTAACAGAGTTAGGCCAGTGAAGCGAGTAAACCCATGAAATTGCAGCAACTACGCACAGCAATTTGTTTTATGAACACTAAGCATAAATTATAAATAATGCTAAAGAAAGAAAACAAGGCCTCAAGCACTCAAAGTATTTTAGTCATTAGATATCTTTATTACTTCTTGTTCTTCTAAGGTTGTCCAGGAAATAAGATTGCACATACATACCAAGCTAATATGAAGACAAACAGAGACTACAAGCATTGGGTCATATGTACCTTGGATAGGTTGGCACACTAGTCCATGCATAATGAACAGAACCCTTGAAAATTTCGCGGCAGATTGATATCATATCCTCAATAAGATGAGTATGAAGCCACATACTCTCTGCCATGTTACAAAGTACACCACCAGGCCTCAAAGCTCTTGCCAATGTCTCAAAAAACGGTTTCTCAACTAGTTCTTGCGCAGGACCTGCGTGAAATAAGGCAATAATCACTTCAGAGCATAAGACAAAAATCAACTATGATATATTTTTCTCCACACAGCATCAATCCCATGACCACTCTAAAATAGCAATAACTTATCTTAAATGGAAATTTTAAAGCTACAATATTTAATTAAACTTTTAAAGCAATCAGCTCAGAAATGCACAAGCCAATTAATTTACTTATACAACTTACCTACAGGATCTGAAGAATCAACCACTATGGCATCATACTTTCCTTCTGGTGAATTTTTCAAAAATTCCACAGCTGCCAGAAAATAGAGAATTAGAAGAAAGAAATGTAACATTGTCAGGAAATAGGCTCCAATTTTGATGAATCAACATACCAATAAAAGCTCACAAAACAAAAATAAAAAGTATGTAGTCAACAAACGTACCATCACCAACGTGAAGAGTGACGCGGGGGTCTTCAAACCCAAGAGCCAACTCAGGAAAAAATTTCTTAGAAACCTGGATTTAAAAAAGTTGCTGTTCAATCTTCAAGTTCGCACAATAATACCTAAGGATAAGTAATTTAAGACACTTACATCTATAACCATTTCATCAATCTCGCAAATATCTATATGCTCCACAGAAGTATGGCGAGATATCTCACGGAGAACTCCACCATCACCACCACCTACTACAAGAACCTGCGTTACCATATCAAACAGAATAACTATCAGATGTTCACACTTCACAGAGCACTAGCTTCTGCAAATAGAGTGCAATAACACAATTTACACAATCACTGATGGATAACATCATAGTACAGCTTTAGAGCAGTGGATGGGACTCGTGGGAGATAAGCAGAACCAATTGAAACACATACTTCTAACTGAGTCAGCTCAATAAGACCACTGATACATTATCAAAGTTGTCCACAGAGAATTTCACCAAGAAGTTCGAATGGAACAAATACAAGCAGACATCTAAAAGATAATCAAAATTTGAGAAGAGAGCACAGCACAGTGCTTTGCTAGATGTTCCTATTCACAAAAAAGGATGAATGGTAAGATAAAAAATTAGGATTGAGAAGTGAGGAGGGTTTTCACTGCCAATAATACTTTCACAGTCTCACTCATCCAGTAAATAATTGACGGGTAAAACATACTGGTCTATGCTTTAGTTGAACAAATCCTCTCCTTGGACGCCTAAATACTCAATATGAACATCAAAACAAGTCAAAATCAACAATGCAAGCTATACAGAGATTAGGTCTGCATATCGAATTGAGACGAATTAAACAAGATCCCACTTTTTTTCCTTACATATAAATCACAAACAATGGTCAAAGTAAAGTATGTGAATATGTCAACATTGGAAGTGAATGTAATGCTTCAAAACAACAGGGAGTGTAAAATAAGATTCATCTCCCAACACATCTGATAACATAAATAGATAAATAAATACAGAACAGCTGTCTGATCCAGGCATATATGAAAAAATACTCATGAACAATGAAATACTCACATTTTTGGGGGATTCTATAGAACAAAGTGGAAGATGGACTATCATCTCTTGGTATGCGAATTCATCTTTGTCAGTTAGCTGAACAATGCCATCAAGAACTAGCACATTCCCATAGTTTGTTGACTGCAAGCATTAACATGTATCAAAATGTTAGATATTTTAAAAAGATTTGAAAACAGCACACTCAGGCACTAAAGACAACATTAAGAGCTTAACCTCAAAGACAAGGACTTCTTGGTACAATGATTTTTCCTGGAACAAAATCTTCTCCACTTTAATCGAGTGCGCTGCTCCTAAAAAACATAATACAAGGCAATTAGTTGTAATAGCTAAGCATTCATCTTCATATTATCATTCCTCTGACCATTAAGTCATTTCATGTAGTTAACTCGTCAAGGGAGTAAAGCAGTTAACTCTAAAAGCTAAGAGCACAATCAGGAAATATTTACCGAATTATCCTAACCAATGTGATTAAATCATGGAGCGAAAAAAAAAAATATCAAGACCAATTATTGTTGATAATGCATACCAGGCCACATTGGATTGTTGTAATAAAGCTGCTTCTCGCCTTTATGTGCCATAAACAAAACCAAAAGGATAAAAACAATCAATAATTTGACCAACTAAGATGCAACCAACAATCACACAAATGATTCAATCCAAAGGAAATTAAAAAAAAAAATGTATAAGTCAAATATTAGGATAATGACCAGAGGATGACCGAGCTTCTGTGAACCACCCGGAAACCACAGTTGAATGGCACTTGGCATCAGATTCAGGAACTGCGGCTCTCGCCTTGAGGCAACATGAAGGGATTGCCTTTTCACCATTGTCATACACCTTCCCATCCATAATCTTCTGGCATTCCAAACCTCTTTGGACGCCGCCTTCCATAGAATAATCTCTTCTTTTCCTGCGTCTCCAGTCTCTAAAACATCAGCCAAAAACACCTCAATTTATAATCACAATAGATATCTCTCTTTATATATAAGAACCCATCATCACTAATCACTCATTATTAACTTATACTAATCACCAAAGCTAAGAACTTCCCTAAATAACATATAAATTTCTAATTTCAGTGTCATTTAAAAAAAGGAAACATTAATCAATGAACACTTCAAAAGGCTAGAATTTGGAACTGAATATTAGAACAACATATATTTTTACCCAAATAACTATTGTTCTCAAATTTGGTAACACTCAAAAAAGGCATATGCAAATAAATTTTTGGAGTATTAAGACTATTAACTAAACTGTAATAACACCAATCGACTTGTAATTTTGTCTTAATAATTCCTAAACTGAATTCCTTATATATAATCTTATTTTTCTTGGAGCAGCTAGGGTTTAACAAAATTAATTAAAGAAGGATAAAAATGAAACCTCAAAATTAAATCAATTCAAAGAAAACCCAAGAAATTAAGAAAAACCCAGATGATAAAAGACGAAATGCAAGCAATATATTTACAGAAAATTCAAGAAATGGAAGAAAGAGGCAATACCCTGCTATAGAAGATGTTGAATTCGTCAATTACCTTCTTCTTCGAATTGAAATGGGTATCAGAATTTGAGCGGGAAAAGGTGGAAATTACAGAAAAAATCAACAGAAGAAAAAAGAAATTTAAGGGTTCTTCTTTTTTTTTTTTTGAAGCAAAATTTGCAATTGCAATGTGTTAATTTTTTATTTTTATTTTTAAAATTTTGTTGGTTAGTTTGTGGCTTTGGCAAGTTCGAGAATTTAGAAATGAAGGTATTTCCTTTTATATATTCGTGTAGGTGCATTTATTAAAGCAATAAAAAAAATACGAGTCAGAATAATAAATTTGAGTTAATTCAATTTCCTCCTTTTATCTTTAGGACATATTTTGTATGATGATATTATAGGAGTGACTTTGCCACGTTTCGTTTCGCCATAGTTTTATTGTTTGTTTTCAGGCTCCTCGTGTACACCAAAAATAAAAAATACGAGCTCTACTCTAAATAATTGCAACAGTTTGCCTCAACATAATTTATGGAATACACTACTTCATACGGAGTACTCATGTAGTCTCACCATTTTTTAATAATTGTGCATCAATTTGAATTGCAGACATGTCAATGTACAACTTTGACAGTCAATATCTTTTAACAAAAAACATACGTAGTAAAATGTTAATACTCTGTATTATTAATATACACATTTTGAAATAATAAATATCACATTTATATATTATAGAGTATTAATAATACTTAGTCAAAGTTAGTATATGAATAGTGCAAAAATAAAAGTGATGTACAAAAAAAACAATAAGAGTAATAATTCTGATTACTCAATTTTTATTTTTATTTTTTACCAATTGATTGTTGGTGCAGTGGAGATTGGGATTGCACTTGATAGGGAGGACCTGTGTTCGATCCCCTGCAACAACAATTGGGAGGGAATTGGAACCTAACAACCCAAAACTGATCCTCGAATCCGGATTAGCCCGAAGGGTAAACCGGGTGGAACACCAAAAAAAATTTAATTAATTTATTTTTTGAAACCACTCTATTTATTTTTTATTTAATAATTTATAGATGTCAAATATTATTATATACTTTATTGTTGGATTAGTTTTAATATATGTTTTCAAAAATAATTCTTTTGTACGAGTAATTTGAAGACTTTTAACAAGTCATGTACTATGTATAAAAATTTAGGAGCACTCAATTGTTTTTCCTTAAATGTTGGGTCCATGGAGTGAAGGTCCTTGGAGGAGGCAGGGGCATATGTATCAAATGTATGGGACACCGACATACATTTAATCATTTTTATGTTTGTGGATGAAAAAATCTGACCACTACATAAATTAAAACTATATCATATAGCCATATGCAATGGATGATAACTTGTTCATCGGATGGAAATGCATTTTTCTTAGGTGATTATAAAAATAAAATAAAATAAAATAATAAAAAAAAAAAACTCATAGTGTGAGAGGTCTAAAAACGATGTCATCTACTCCATAGTAATTAAGATGATTGTATTTAGGGTAATAGTTCAAGAGTCATACAAGACAAATGATAAATGAAATATAATCTTATCATCTTATGTTTGAGCACCACGCCTTAAAGAGGCTAAGAATATAACTAGCGATCTAAGAAAAAAATTAAAGAGGACTAAAGTTTAAACCCTTCAGCCTTTATAAAAAGTATTCTCATGTGTAAGAATAATTTTCATTTATTGCTTTTCCTCGTTTATATGAACTGAAATACTACAAATTTGGAAATAGCTTTTAGAATCAGAATCAAATGCCATGCATTGATGCATTATATGTATGATCATAAGAATAATTAATAAGGAGAAAGACAGATAAAAAGCAAGATAATGATGTGGAAAAATTGTGGAAAGACTCATAAAAAATGAATTCTGTTTCCATTATACTCCAAGTCATATTTCTTTGCAAAAACTACATTAAACTCTAAAATTTGACTATTTCCCATTTTCTAGAAATCTTTCTTATCCGAAAATTCTTTGTTAGATTAAAGTACAACATCTTCTGTTAAGCAAAGTATGCAATTTAGGGTCAATTACAACCTAGCTAATAAAGTTTTCAATTTAATGAAAACTTAACATCACCAACCACTGTCATGAATATTTAATTGACAATAAAAAAAACTTATCTTCCATCTACATGAGCTTATCATGCATCTTATCATTAATATATACTCCCTCCGTCCCATAATACATGAGACGTTGGACTTTTTTTTTACTATTCATGCATTAGCTAGATTTGGCCATAATTTTTTACTAACATAATTAAAATATATTTTATCATAAAATATGTTGTTAGATAGGTATTGATATAAAGTTTCAATTCATAATATAATTTTTAAAATAATATTCATTAATATTTAATTATATAAAAAAAGTCAAACTAGTGCATTGACATCTGTGCAATGTTTGACTGTGTCATGTATTATTGGACAGAGGGAGTAAATATAAGGCTACTTTCATCTAAATGTTCAAGTTAGTCTTTATTTGTGCTTAAACCTTAAAAAAATAAAATTATAGCTAAAAATTTAGTAATGACTCCAAATGACCACAAGGATGACTTCACAAATTACAAAGTGAGATCATGGAGAGAGGGAATTTAAATCTGTGACCTACTGCACAAATTTGTGTCGCGATCGAAATCTAATGGGTACGCTCGTGTACATATATATTTACAAATGTACAATACATAACTTTTACTTTGTACACACATTATAACTGAATTGACTACTCTAAAACCAATATCTAGCATAATTAACCGAAAATATTTCTAGAAAAAAAATATTAATGGAAAAAATACCTTTATTTAAAACATAGTTTTAAGGGTTACGTTTACCATTTTTCTTCCATATGCAACTTAAAAAATGCAGTATTGATAATTCGATGATCAAAGAGTAACCTCAAAGGAATGGCTGTTAAAAAACGTGCTCCATTTGTGCAGAGTATGAATTTAGGATAAGCCATTAAAAGAGTGGCTATGAGGAGAAAGGTGAGATATCATATTCATATATTATTATCCACAATTCCAATATAAGCACGTTTTACATTACGAGTATTTCTCTTCGATCATCGTAGGCCAATCATTCAATTCTGATTGACATAAAGGGGCCGAATATTAAGCCAAATATCTACGCAAGTAGTGATGAGAGCTTAGTGATTTACATCCAACACACCCATGACATGAGCCCCAATAAATAATAATGCATGGTTAGTTAAAATAATATTGACATGTTACGAAAAAGAATGAGTTCATTTGATAAGAAATGTAAAAAATAGGTAAAGTAAAAGTTAAATAGGCCTAAGTAATAATTTTTGCCTAAGTGAATTTGTAAATGTATGAATTTGACTATTATTTGCTTGTTTATACTTACAAATAATAGAAACATTCTATATATTTGAGCCACTTATAATAAATCAAGTTTGGTATTTAATTTTTTAAAAATGTATTTATACATGCATAACCTAAGTAATTAATTCTAACATAATTTTTGTTTATTCCAAGTTTTGCAAGATACAAAGGGAAGGTCCGTTGACAAGCAAGGAACTTAATGAAGTTCTTGACATATTGGCGTCTTTCATAACTTTTAATTTGTAAATGTCACTTCTATTTGAATTTAGATTTTGTTAACTTTTTAACTACATTATTAATTAGTATTGTTTGTAAATATGACACTTCTTTTTATTTGAGGAATTGTAAATATGACACTATTGTATTGCATTTGGAATTATTAATATCTATGTATTGTTGTTATTATTTCAATTTAGAAATTATTATTATTATTTTTAATATTATAATAATAGTGGAATTAATGCAGGATGTACAAGTTTTTTATTATTATAATTATTATTAGTATGAATATTAAAATTATTGCCAAAAAAAAAATAGATTTAATGGCACCGGTTAATCGGTGCCAATTGCATTTAAAACCAAAAAAAAAAAGCGCGGCATACCCTTTTAGCACCGATTAACCGGTGCCAAAGAACTTAATTCGCACCAATTAACCGATGCTAATTCTTTGTTTTCGCACCGGTTTTGAACCGGTGCCAATGTTTTTTTTTTTTTCTTTTTGCATCCCTTTTTGCATCCCTCAAATCTGGACCGGTTCAAAACCGGTGTTGAAGGGGGGTTTTGAACCGGTGCTCATCTACATTTTTCGTCTAGTGATTGTGCACTTGTGCTGTTGTGCATGGGATATGTGTTAATTTGTCGTATATTTATGTCAACAAATCAATAATGTCATACTCCGTATCACTTTGCATGCATACGATATTCTCCATTGTGTTTACAACGGTATCTAAAAAAAATGAGTGTGAGTAGCAATTAGTAAAGTGTACAATGTACCCGACCTGTGCTTACACAGAGTTGCTGTAGACTCGTGTATCATGATTTTCAAAAAATTTTAATTTGCATACAAAATGTATAGTACGTAAATTATGACATACACACTCTTGCATAATTCATAAGAAGAATGTAACCTTAAGACATGTAATGATATGTATCATTTAACTTCAGTTAGGCATGCAAGGTGTACGTACCTTTCAAGTAGCTAGGTAAATTAAACTAAGCATTTGATGAACTAGTAGTGAACCAGATAATCATTAGCAAATCAAGTGATGATATATGCTATATGTAACCTTTAATCCCCTTTGAATATCATAAATTCATACTATATAAAAATAGATGTCACATTGATAAATTAAAGTATATTTAAAGTAATTTCTCTCCCCTTCAATTCCACATATACATCTTCATTCACAATCACAAACATACACTTTCTGTCTTTTTATTTTTCATACCCACACTAATCTTCTAAATAATGTTTCTTGAATAATATAAATATCACCAAAAGATTATGCGAGGGCTTACAACTTTATACTATATTCTCTCCATCTAAATTTAATATATAGTCATATTTTATATTTCTATCCCTTATTTTGTACGTAATATAATTAACGTAGCACGGAGAAAGTCTTCGCATAATATTAATATGTAAGGTCCACAAATGAAAGGTGCGCCTTATACCAGGAAAACGCAAAACCTAATAATCAATCTCAAAACAAAAATAATCATGGGACAATGAGGTGATGAGGGAAGTAAGTGCTCCTTCATTCCATTAACACATTACACCTGTTATGAGAATATGAGATATACTCCTTTTCAAATTATTGCTCACATTTTATTTTTATTTTTTTGATTTTTTACACGATCTAATACGAAGTAACTTCGGCCATACAGCCGATATAAGTACATTGAACTCACATGTAATTATTATGCTATCAGGTACTTAATAATATACGAAGTGTTTCGGGTGAAAACAATGGGACCTTGTCGAAGGTCCGATGAAGTGGAGAAGACTGGATTCGGTCCAAGTGATGTTGGGCCGAAGGTTTCCTGCACAGTAAACACACGTAAACTAGCCTCGGGGGTGTTGCCGAGGAAGGCCCCTCCGATGCTAAAGTCAGTACAGTGTGTAGAAAGAGAACACTATGCAAGAGAATTAATTGCTTGAGGCTTTTCTTGAATGAATGTACAAATGTAATATTGATGGCATTTATACCTTTGCATATATGGAGAAGTTGGGCCTTAGCCCAATTGGCTTGCCTTGAGGACTGATCTTTGACTTTAGCACAATTGGAGAGATGAACCTTGACCTTGGGCTTTTAATTGGATCATTTAATGCCTAGGCCCAATTGGACTAAATTGGACCCAAACAACTTGCCCCCCAGACCCGATTTGGAAGGATGACGGGTCGGGTTTGATTTAATCAGAAAAGGAGGAAAGTGAATGATTTAATTAATCCAAAAATTTGAATTTAAACCGTAATTAAACCGTAATTAATGAGATAACAACAGTTAAGGCGGATAATTGTGGAAGTTGGACGGATAATGGGCAGTTTAATCGCAAGGTCGTGTGTTTAACGGTTACTTAGTGGGGTATTTAAGAGAAATTGAAACGCGGACTCCCCGTATTCCCATTTCTGGAGATATAATTAGAGGCGCGTCATCTCTCCTCACTTATTCACCAACACAAACCCAGAATTCTCGAGAGAACCCAAGAACCCGCATCAAAACTTCGCAAATTCCCCGAGCATTAAGCTTAGAAACTGAGACTCGCCACTACCAATTCGTAAATCGGCAACTTTCGCTTCAGATTAAGGTAAATTCCTTTGATTTTAGTTTATTTTTCTTCGAATTTGAACTCCTTCCCCTTTTTTCGACTTTTTTCTTCGAAATTATCAATGGCGAGAGGAGTTAGGGGTAGAGCCCGTGCTCCAAGAAGAGCAAGGCCAATTCCCGATCCCAGGAACAGGATTGGGACCTGGAATGGACAAAGAGCAGAGTCTGACCCTGCTGAAGGGATTAGGGCGACTCCAATTTCCTCGGCTCCTCCTCAGAGAACGGAGGGGCCGAGCGCTTCTGGGCGGGACGATGAAGTTCCCGCTGTCCTTTGGGATATCCTTCCCGGGTTTTCAGAGTGGGAGGATGCCGAAGTAGCTTCGGCCATAATAAAGAACTGCCCCTACTCATGATGGGTGGAGAATGTCGAACAATATCGGTTTGCCGAACAAATTGAGTTGCATTACGACATCCTTGAAGCTGATGGGTATTGGTGCCGAATGCCCGTGGCATCCGATAGAATCCATCGTCCACCCCCGGGGTATGTGGGGGTGTACACAAGACAACTTCAGTATGGGCTGAGGTTCCCTTTGGACGTATTCGTCCGAGACTTGCTGATCCATTACAATATTTCCCTATGTCAGCTAACTCCTATTAGCATCCGAAGGGTGATGACATACTTATGGGTCTGCAAGTTCTTCAGGTATGTGCCGAACCTGCACTGCTTCAAAAAGCTTCATCGGCTAGTGCCAAATATTCAAAGTGGGCACGGAAGTCATGGTTCTGGGTGGTACCGGATTGAGTCTCGGCCCCAGTACCTAACCATGTGGCCGAACGACTCTTTAGACAAGGACTGGAGAGGTCAATGGATTTGGGTTAGGGCACCCACGGACCCGGGCCACCCTTGCGTCTTCAGCGCTCCCCGGTACCTTGCTGAGCCTGATCTTGACATGGGAAATTTAGGTCCCCCCGCAGATAACGGCCCAGATCCGAACCTTAATCAACAAAATATCTTCGGCAAGCTGCCGAACCGGGGGGGGGCAGCGGCCGAATGCAGCATATCCCGGAGACTTGGCTCCCCGATACGCATTATGTTTTCCAAGAGAACATGCTAGCAGCTGTCGGCCTCAGCCGAAAGTTTAAGGATGGTAAGCTTCTTCGGCTGGGGCCGAGGCCTTTTAATTATCTCTTTTTCTCCTCTTTCACTTCGCTTTTTTATGCTGTGCCAACCTAACTGAACTGACCTTTCCCCTTTTCTTTTTCAGAGCGGGACGAGACCAACGTCGGCATTAACTACGCTCGTCTTGGCGTCAACCGAGAACAAGTTGTAACTGATCGGGCCCCTCAATCACTGAACCGAGGCATAGAGAAGTTCATCTAGACTCTTCCCACTTCCAAATTGAGGCTGTTGCTCTGTATCAGAGGAAGAAGCCTTGGTGGAAGAAGAGAGATCCCTGGTTTCAGCTGCTGGACGAAGAAACTAAAGCTGCCCGTACGGCCGAAGAGGTTGCACGGGTTATTGAAGCTTGTGAAGGAGGAGAAGGGTCCTCCAGGGCTGCTGAAGAAGAAGCTGCAGCTAGGGCAGCTGAAGAAGACGAGGCTTTGCTGAAGACCTCGGTGAGCTTTCAGACTTAATTTTGTCTGTTTCTGTTTGTTGTTTTGTTTTTACTCACATTCTTCCTCCCCCCCTGTCTGTTACAGTCTGAAGAGAGTAATAGACACAGAGAAGAGAAAGCCCCTATTCGTCCCGAAGACCAGATACAAGAAGAGTCCTCATACTCAGACATGGACGAGCAGCCGCTTCAGAAAAGGCGCCGAAGAATGGCCATCATCGGCCCCCATGACTTTCAGCGGAGGCCGATGACCATCGGCGTCGAAATAAGGGAACCCGAGGAAGGCAATGGATCGCCGAGGGTTCCCCGGCCACCACCTCAATCACCTCCAAAGACCCCTCTGCCACCTCCCGAGATGGAGGTGGATCAGAAAACTCCCGAACCTAAGGGAGGGGTCCAAGAAGAAGTTCAAGAGAGTGCTGCTGAGCACAAGAATGAGGATGCCGTGATGCCCAGTGCTGAGGGTTTCACGGCAGACATTGCAAGAGAGGTTGAGGCCTTCGTCCTCACCCCTGAAGAAGAAGAGGTCATAATAATTGACTCTTCTGAGAAGGAGGATGCTGAGCCATCCAAAGTTAAAGAAGCTCCGTCGTCATCCTTTCCTTCCTTCCAGACTCTGCAATCTGGAGAAATGGGTTTCTCGGCCCCCCGAATTCCAATCCCAGATCACATCTGGGACCTCATATGGGGTCAGAACCGAGAAGGTGCTGCAGCCTACTTCGACGATTTTGCTGGCACGTCCGAAGTAGATAGGGCAAGAATCTGGTCGCTGAAGGCCACTGCTGGGATAGGCGAATCCAGCAGATCAGTTCCTGACCCAGCCAGGTCTAACCAACTGCTGATGATGCAGGTGATTTTCCTTGCCTTTATCTCCTCTAAAATTCAGCTCTATTTTTTATTTTAACTTGTGCTCCTGTTTTCAGTTCGTGCACAATCAGACTCTCACTGTAGAGCTGATAAATACCCTACAAGATAGGGTAGACGCTGCCGAGCACGACAAAAAGGTAGCCGAAGAGGAGTTAAAGCTTGCTAAGCTGAAGCAAGCAGCAGCTGAAGAGAAGCAGCAGAAGGGTGAAGAATATGAGAAAAAAGCTGCTGAAGCCTTCAAAACCTTCTGCGATGCTATGGAGAAGGAAGTTTTTCCCCCACTGATGGAAGGGGAAAAATTCCTCCAAGAGCACATGGGAGTGGACATCTCCAAATTCAAGGCTACCATTGAGAGCCGAATCTAGGAAGGAGCTGCTGCACAAGCTGAAGTGCAGCAACAGCTAGAAGCTCTTGAAGCCAGCAGAATGGCTGCTGAAGAGATGCTCCAAGCCAGGGATGTCCAACTCTCAGAGGCTGCCGCTGCTGCTGAAGCTCAGAGAGCTAAGCTCCAAGAAGCTGAGGATCAGCTGATGGCCAAAAAGGAAGAAGTGGCCCAGGCTCAGACAGAGGCTTCCCAAGTTCAGCAGGAGCTGAATGAGCTGAAAGGTTCCTCCTCCAAGCTCGCCGATGAGCTGAAGAAATCCAAGGAAGACTTGGAGGAGACAAAGAAGAAGTTGGCTGATGCTGAGGCTCTACTCAAAGTCCGTGTGTATACCCAGGAAGAATATGAAATGGGTTTTAGAAACGGGTTCAGAGTGTGCCGAAGAGTCTGCCTTCATGCTGAGCCGAAGTTGGACTGGTCCAAATGTGCTGAATGGGTCCAGGATCCCGAAGACCCTCATATGAAGTATGCAACTCCAGTCGAAGCTGAAATCCTTAAGGCTGAGGAAGCCGAAGAAGAAGCTGAGAGAATGGAGTTGGAGGCTGAACAGAGGGAAAGGGAGGCTCGGCAGAGTGCAAAGCCTGCTTCTTTTGCTGCTGGGGCTGAGACCACCATGGGGCCCAACAATGCTGACCAGTCTGATCCTCGGGCTGAAGCATAGGAACTTGAGAATTCGTCTTCAGAATCTTGCGGTTCATCATGCGCTCAACTTTAGACTTGCCGCTTTCTGAATTTTTGCCTTGTTTGTTTTTTGCTTCAGCTTGCCTTGTCGTACAAAACAGTTTGTTTTTTTGCTTCTGTACGTATTTCGGCAGCTGTTATTTTCCGCTTGTGGGCGGCTGCCGATATAGTTTTTTAACTTATTTGAACTTGTAGCTCAATTTCCGAGCATGAATTATTAATTTGATGTTCTTTTCTTCAGCTGCTTTGTTTTTGAATGCTTTATTGTTTCTTCAATTATGCTGAACATAAACTTGCACTGGTAGTGCTTCTTGCCCCCCCAGAAATTGAAGTATGGCTTCAGCTGAATAAACAATTTCTTTATTTCTTAAAAATGGGTATTCGAAACACAGGGCCAACTGAAGGCAATGCTTCGGATAATGGCTTTCTGGGATACAAGGCTCAGTTAAGGCAATATCCCAGAATTGTCCATGGACTCATGCCTTTGGAGAACAAATCTTACTGAAGCTTGACTTCAGCTGAAAGACTAGAGTTCTTTAAAAAGACAAGTTTGTCAGCAATCTGAAACCCAGTTACCCGAAGGCGAAGGTTTCAGACGAGGCTGAATAAACAATTTCCAACAGTTGCTGTTATCCTTGATTTTCTGTCTATCATTGAAAAATGGATATCCGAAACACAGGGCCAACTGAAGGCAATGTTTCGGATAATGGCTTTCTGGGATACAAGGCTCAGTTAAGGCAATATCCTAGAATTGTCCATGGACTCATGTCTTTGGAGAACAAGTCTTACTAAAGTTTGACTTCAGCTGAAAGACCAGTGTTCTTTAAAAAGACGAGTTTTGTCAGCAATCTGAAACCCAGTTACCCGAAGGCGAAGGTTTCAGACGAGGCTGAATAAAAAACCCTTAAAGAGTAGATAGAACCAAGAAAACTTTGAAAGGATAAAAAGTTGAAAATATTTATATAAATGGCGGCTCCAAGGCCTTTCATTAGTTCAAAATGTACTTACAAAGATTGTTCTGCCCCGAAGGGTTTACACATGATATTTTTTCAGTACATCAGCGTTCCAGTGATTTTTCAACTCAGTTCCATCCAACTGCCGAAGTCGGTATGTCCCTGGCTGAAGCTCATCACAGATTTCATAAGGCCCTTCCCATGCAGCTGAGAGTTTCCCATGGATTCGGCCTTTCTGAACTGCAGCAGCATTCCGAAGGACAAGGTCTTCAATTTTAAGAGGCCTTGCATGGACCCTTCGGTTATAAAATTTGCTGATTCTCTGCTTATAAGCAACCATTCTGTCTCGGGCTGAGTCTCTTACTTCGTCGAGGAAATCAAGAGATTCCCTCATCAGTCGCTCATTCTCAGCCGAGAAGTGGTGCACTCGTAGGCTCTCAGAGCCAATTTCCACTGGAAGAACGGCTTCGGCACCATACACTAGTTCAAAAGGTGAATAGCCCGTTGCCTCTTTTTCAGTTGTCCGAAGGGACCAAAGGGTTCCAGGGAGCTCCTCCAGCCACTTGAACTTTTGATCTTCCACCCTCTTTTTGAGGGCATTTAGGATCTGTTTATTTGCAGCTTCGGCTTGTCCGTTACTTTGCGGGTGGCATACCGCTGAATATGCCAGTTTGATGCCGAACTGATCTGTATACCGCTTCAGTGGTAAGTTATCAAATTGCCTCTCATGATCGAAGACAAATACTCTCGGGATGCCAAAACGAGTGATGATATTCTGCCAGATAAATTTTCTGACAGTTTGCTCTGTAATGTTCGAGGCTGCTTCGGCCTCGATCCATTTACTGAAGTAGTCAACACCAACTATCAACCAATTTTTCTGGTACACAGCCTCTGGAAATGGCCCTAGTATATCCTGTCCCCATTGGGCAAACGGGAGTGGATTAAGGATCGGCTGAAGATCCCTTGCTGGCTGGTGGATAACTGGAGCGCATTTTTGACATTTTTCGCATTTCCGGACCAGCTCCTTAGCATCTGCGATCATGGTGGGCCAGTAATATCCAGCCCTCAATGCCTTGTGGGCTAAGGTCCTTCCCCCAATGTGGTTCCCACAGATGCCGAGGTGAATCTCCCGTAGGATATAATCTGCATCTGTTGGTCCCACGCATTTCAGCAATGGGGCTGAGAAGGACTTTTTCAGAAGTTCCCCCCTGAAGACAATGAACCTTGAGCTGGTTCTCTTCATCTTTGAGGCCAAAGCTTTATCTTCGGGAGTTTCTCCCCGAAGTTTGAAAGCTAGGATGGGGTCCATCCAACTAGGCTCTGGGTCAGCGCAACACACTTCAGGTGCTTCGTCGACACTTCTCTCTCGACGCACTTCTACATATACAGATCTGTTCAGCTCGGTAAGAGTTGAACTGGCAAGTTTGGAGAGTGCATCGGCTTGAGTATTCTGACCCCTTGGGATCAGCTGAACCTCAAAATTTTTCAGCTTTGCAATGACTGATTTGGTCTTGGCAAGATAAGCTATCATGGAGGGCTCTTTGGCCTCGTAGCTTCCGCTAATCTGTTATGCAACTAGCTGAGAGTCTGTTTTCAGGCAGACATGATCGACTTCCAGGGAGATGCACAATTCTAGGCCGGCGATTGCTGCCTCATATTCGGCTTCGTTGTTCGAGGCCTTAAAAGAAAATTTTAGTGCATACTCGAAGGATTTGCCTTCGGGAGAAGTTATCACTACTCCTGCCCCCGAACCGTTTTCGGTGGAAGATCCATCCGTAAACACGGTCCAGACTTTCTTTTCATTGTCTAGCGCTTCTTGGTATGAGCATTCGGCCAAGAAATCCGCTAGAGCTTGAGCCTTAATGGCATCCCTCGGACGGTAGCTGATGCTGAATTCGGTGAGCTCAAAAGCCCACTTGGCTAGCCTACCAGATTTTTCAACCTTGTCGAGAACTTTTTCCAACGGCTGATCAGTTAAGACCACTATCTGATGGCAATCAAAATAGGGCCTCAGCTTCCGAGCAGCTACTACTACCGCGAAAGCGACTTTCTCGAGTAGAGGGTAGCGAGTCTCGGCATCCGTCAGTGTATGACTAACAAAGTAGATCGGTTGCTGACTTTTGCTTTCTTCCTTCAGCAGTACTGCACTGATGGTGGCTGGGTTAACGGCCACATACAGGTACAAAGTTTCTCCTTCTGCTGGGCTAGCCAGCGTTGGGAGTTGAGCCAGATGCTCCCGAAGCTGTTTAAAGGCGTCTTTTTGCTCTTCCTCCCAAACGAGCTCTTTTGTTTTCGGGAGTTTCAGGGCTTTGAAGAAAGGTAACCCCTTATCCGAAGCTCTGGAAATGAACCTCGAGAGGGCTGCCATTCTTCCGGTGAGCCGCTGAACATCCCGCTTTGTTTTCGGCTCAGGAAGGTCGAGCGCTGCTTTGACTTTGGAGGGATTGACATCAATCCCCCTCTTGCTGACTATGAACCCAAGGAATTTCCCTGACTTCACGCCGAAGACACACTTCTTCGGATTCAGCTTCATTTGATGCTTTCTTAAGGTGGCGAAAGTTTCAGCCAGGTCCTTAACATGGTCCTCAGATTTTTTGCTTTTGACGATCGAATCGTCGACATAAACTTCCATGTTTCGGCCCTTTTGATCGGCAAAAACTTGATCCACCAGCCTTTGATAGGTTGCCCCCGCATTTTTCAATCCGAAGGGCATCATTTTGTAATTGTACACCCCAGCGTTCGTGACGAATGCCGTCTTTGCTCGATCGTCGGGGTGCATGAAGATCTGATGATACCCCGAGAATGCGTCCATGAAACTAAGCAAGGCATGGCCACTTGTCGAATCGACTAGCTGATCGATCCTCGGCAAGGGATAGAAATCCTTCGGACAAGCCTTATTTAGGTCCGTGAAGTCAACGCACATCCTCCAGGTACCATTGGCCTTCTGAACCATCACCACATTTGCCAGCCATTCTGGATATTGGCAAGGCTCGATGAAGCCTGCCTCCAGCAATTTTTTGACCTCGGCTGCGATGTCTCGGTTCTTATTAGCGGAGTAATTCCGCTTCTTTTGCTTAATTGGTCGACACGTTGGGTCAACATTAAGCTTATGGGAGATGAGGTCTGGACTTATCCCGGGCATATCAGCTGCCGAGAAAGCAAACACATCTCTGTTGTCCCGAAGGAGCTGAATAAGTTCACAACGGGTGTTCGGATCAAGGTCCATCCCGATTGTTACACATTTCTCAACGTCTCCTTCGGCCAACTCAACTGTTTCAGTCTGTTGGTCCATGTCCATTGCTGATGAACTGGACTCTTCAGAATCTGGCCTGCTGCCTATGTCAGCAGGTGTCCCAGTCTTTTTGTTCTTCGGCTGGCTCTCTGAGTCTTGCTGTTCAGCTGAAGAGCTAGCCTTTTCCCTTTCGGGCCCTTTACCTCTGGGTACAGATCCTTGGGCCGAAGCACTTAGGCCTTTCGGCTTTTTGTGCTTGGCTCTCTTTCTTTTTCTTTCTCCTCCTCATCCTTGTCGTCATCTGGGCGACTACTGGATGGCTTGAGGTAGTTGCACCTTCGGGCGTCCTTTTGGTTGCCCTGTATCCTTTCGGGGAAGCCGGCGTCTGAGACGTAAATCATCAGCTGATGATAAGTTGAGACGACCCCTTGGATCTCATGAATTATGGGTCTCCCCAAAATCACGTTGTACACTGAAGGAGCGTCAATGACCAAAAATTCAATCATGACGTTCCTGGCTGCCTCATCGCAGCCGATGGTGATAGGAAGTGTCACCTTCCCATCTGGATAAGTTGAAGCCCCGTTGAACCCGGATACCGGGTAGGGTACCGGCGTAAGGTGCTTGGGCTTCAGCTTGATTTGATTGTAGGCCTTTCGGAACAGAATGTTTGCTCCGCTGCCACCGTCAACAAGGACCTTACTGACGTCGTGGTTGGCCACCGTGGCGATGATCACCAACGGATCCTCGTGAGGGAACGCTACCCGCCGGCAGTCGGCGGCTGTGAACGTCATGTTCGGCACCGGCGATTGGGGAGACTGAATGTCAGCGCTGTTCACCTGGTGAGTCAAAGACCTAAGGTGTCGCTTGTGCTCCCTCCGAGAGCATATTCCTCCCGAGATAACATTGATCGGAGAGAATTTCCCCTCTGGCTTTTTACTGTTCTTCCGAGGGAAGTCGAGGTCTTGCCGAGAGTCCTTTGCTGACTTCTCGAACTCTTTTTTCTCGCGGTGATCCGCGATGTATTTTTTCAAGTATCCCTTCCGGACCATGTCCTCTATCTGGTCCTTCAGTTGGATACACTCCTCAGTGTTGTGTCCCGAAGACTCGTGGAACTCGCACCACTGATTTTTATTTTTTCGCTGATACCACTCTGGGAGTGGTCTCGGCTTTCGGTAACTCTGCTCCTCCTTCGTCACGCTGTAAATTTTGGCGCGTGGAAGAGAGAGCGGAGTGTAGGACTCGTATCTGCCTGTGTATGAGGCAGATTTTTCCTTCTTTGGGTCGCTGGCCGAAGATTGCTCCGAGGCCTTTGACTTTCCCTTTGCCTTATGGCCTTGGCCTTCAGACAAGGGTATTTGTGTTTTTTCCCTCCCCCGAATTGAGGTTAAGTTTTTTCTTTGTTTCATTCTTCGGCTCGGATGAACTTATCCGAGGCATTCAGAGCTTCCTCCAAGGTCTGCGGGGTATGCATGACCATGAAGTCTAGGAACTTCCCGGGCTGAAGGCCATTCTGCATTGCAAAAACGGCTAGCCCCTGGTCCAGCTGAGAGACGCTGGAGGACTCGTTACTGAAACGGGTCAGATAGTCTCGGAGGCTTTCGGTTTCCCCCTGTTGCAGACTCATGAGTTCTGCAGTAGTCTTCTCTCGGCGGTTTGCCGTGGAAAACTTGCTCCTAAATTTGGAGGACAGATCATCCCACCCTGTTATGGAGCCTTGCTTTACTCCCTTTGAGATCCACGCTTGCGCGACCCCCTTGAGAGTGGTTGGGAAATATTTGCACCAAGTCGCTTCGGATCTGGGGCAAAGATGCATATGAGTCTCATACGAGGCCACGTGGTCCTTCAGATCCGAGGTCCCGTCATATGTGATGTGCGACGGTATTTTAACCGTGGGCACGTGCTCTTCCAGTATCCATTGCTCGAATGGCGAACTAGCGGGTAGCATAACGGCCTTGCCCTTGTTCCTGGCCGAAGGGACCGCGCTCCGCCCTCTTAGATAGGTAGGAGTGGTTTTCGTCCCTGGCTGGGAAGTCTGGGCCTCGGCCACAGGGAACGAGAGGCAACTGTGCACGTTCGGTTCCTTGCCGCCGAGTCGGTCGAGGACGCTTCGGCGAACAGTCTCAGGTTGTTCTCGGTGAGTAGATTCTGGCCGAGAAGCTGAGCTGCTGCTCTTATGCGTTTCTGGTCGGGAGGATGAGGATCCTTTGAAAAATTGAGGGTTCTTTTTCCTCTCTTTTTCAGTTTTCCAGGTATCCTCTTCCCACTCTTCCAGTTCCCGGAAGGAAGGAAGCTTCCCACCATCATGGTCTAGCTTCCTCCGTTGATGCCGGGTATGCGGAGGAGTTCGATCACGAGGTGGTGGCATATTTTGTGCCCTCATTGCCTCCATGAGCACTGCCAGCGCTCTTGCCACCTCCTTCGAGCTGGGCCCCGTCAAAGGGGTCCTCGGCCGAGTGTGGGAATGAGAGCGCACAGTCGATGGTTGGCTTTGGGGCACTGAATGTGTCCTATGATCGGACTCACCCCTGCTAGACCGAGAGTGACTCGGCCTATGATGAGAGTTATGAATTACGGGAGAAAGGGAATCCTCCCTGTATGATCCTCCCCCCGAGCTGGCACCCTTGGGAGAGTTCCGGTCCGGCGAGGGTGATGGTGTAGGGGTTTTAGGCTTTTCGCCTGCTCCTTGACGGAGGCCTTTGCTCTTGCGGTTCTTAGCCATTGTTACTAAGATAATTGCAAGATGATCTTGGTTAGAAATTTGGCTTAAAGATTTTTGAAATTCCTCCCCACAGACGGCGCCAAATTGTTTCGGGTGAAAACAATGGGACCTTGTCGAAGGTCCGATGAAGTGGAGAAGACTGGATTCGGTCCAAGTGATGTTGGGCCGAAGGTTTCCTGCACAGTAAACACACGTAAACTAGCCTTGGGGGTGTTGCCGAGGAAGGCCCCTCCGATGCTAAAGTCAGTACAGTGTGTAGAAAGAGAACACTATGCAAGAGAATTAATTGCTTGAGGCTTTTCTTGAATGAATGTACAAATGTAATATTGATGGCTTTTATACCTTTGTATATATGGAGAAGTTGGGCCTTAGCCCAATTGGCTTGCCTTGAGGACTGATCTTTGACTTTAGCACAATTGGAGAGATGAACCTTAACCTTGGGCTTTTAATTGGATCATTTAATGTCTAGGCTCAATTGGACTAAATTGAACCCAAACACGAAGTATACATTTTTAAAATATCAAATTTTTATAATTTTTGAACAAAGAGAGTAAATATGACATTAAATTAATTTACTCAGGATAATAGTCAATCAATCAATAATTTAAACTACTTCGAATTAACAGTCCCTAATCTTAAAAAGGCTCAATTATTCTTTTAAATGTATAACTTTTTTCGATTAATTAATGTTTTAGTTTGTGCATGTGTGTATGTAGTGAGAAAGTAAAAAAGTCTAGCAGGACCCACGGCGTGATCGTGGCAAAAGTAGATACAAACAGCTAACTTGAATTTCTTTAACAATTGAGTTGAATGCGAAACTTAAAAAGCAATACATATATTAGTGATGCTGCTGATTGAGAATAATCACATTCGCATAATTGGTGAGTTGCCTGCATGCCTTTCAAAAAGCCGTGGTTCTTATTAATCTTCCAAAGTACTTTAGATCAACCGTATCAACGTCTATAACCACTAGTAAACTCGTTAGATTATTTCATCTTAAAATCAACTAATTATGATAAGTAGTGTATCTCACTTTTCTTACATGATATGAACTCGTCCTCTCTTGGTTGTGAGACAAACTCATACTTGGACTTTGTAATTTTGTTTACATAATTTAATACTGATCTACATCAGTTTGCTATTAAGAGAATAACTTATATGTGAATTGAGAATAAGTAATCCACTTAATATCATTATTGTTTCACGATCAATGCATGGAATTTTGTGACTTCGTATATGTGACCAGTCTCTCTTGTGGCAAGAGCTGATGTTTAGCCTATTGAAATAATTTTTTTCTTAAATCTTATGGTTTGTGTTTTGCTCATTGTTCTAGCTTAGCTTGCCCGTGCATTTTACACTCATGATCTCATTAATTAATAAATTGATGGAGTGTTTGACTGAGTAAAGACTTTTACATATGTAGATAGCCTTCGCCTATTTTTAAAAAAAAAAAAATCATTTTGCATAGTCTCACAATCTCACTATTCATGTCAATGCGTAATTATGAGTGATTAAAGTTTGTGGCTCTTGAGTTTTTGTAGGAAAAGTATTGTTTTGTGAAACTGAATGGAAAAGTTGATCAATTTATCAAAAGAAGGATATGTTGTCAAGCACTTACATGATTGAAAAGAGAAAAGCATAAAAATAAAATTGAAAAGTATGAAGCATATATATGTGTTTATTTATCTTTGGACAAGATATGTAAGTTTTTATTCAATTGACTTACAATACATCACTATCTTTTTTGATGTTGAAAGAATCACAATAACAAAGAGTGTATATGAAATTTGATGTTCATATCAAGTTTTGGCTATCACCTTGCAAAACTTCTATATGCTGTAATTGAGTTTTTATCTGTAAGATAATTTATTATTCGTAGTTTTTAATTGAAGGGTGCATTATAAACACTACGTACATGTCAACTCTTTGCAAACTTGGATTTTATGTAATTTGAGGAGTAAATGTTGTACATACTATATACATATATCTTACCATATATTTCTCTTATTTCCTAAATATAGCAACATCTCTACTTTCAGCACTATTCACACACTCATATAATCCTATCAAGTACAAATTGTGATTTATATATATAAGGAAAAATATAATCATGTAATATCTTATTAGATTCGTCTTGATCGAATTGATATATACTTTTATAATTCTAATATTTTATAATTCTTAAATTATATAATAAAAAATATTTAAGGTTAAAAATGTACATTGAGATGCGTAATTTCCTAGCACTATAATGATTATGAAATGGAGGAAGTACAAATGTACGAGTACACATTGGAGATTTGGAGTTGATGGAAGAATGTCATGTCCCATTAAAACTTAAAGCTATACGGACTAAAAATAAAAGGAAGGACGACTTAGGCCTTGTTTAGTTCACCTTATTTTTACTTATTTCAGAAAAAATAAGTTCAGATCAGATTAGAAAAAATAAGTTCAGATCAGATCAGATAAGTTCAGATCAATTACAAATTATTATTATTATTATTATTATTATTATTATTATTATTATTTTATTATTATTATTATTATTATTATTATTATTATTTTATTATTATTATTATTATTATTATTATTATTATTATTATAAAATAACAAAAACCTACAAAGTCAAAAGATTTACAAGAAATTAGTGGGGAGCCGAGATACAATCTGGGCCCCCACCCCTCTAGCTATAGCGAACCCAATCCTGTTAAAGATGTGAGCAGCCGCACGAGCTCCAATATCCTGAGTCCTAGCGAACGCCTGAACCCGCTTCAGCAACGCAACGACATCCTTCTCTAATTCCCCCAATGAAGAAAATGAGAAAGGAAGAAAACCATAGCCAATAGCCCTGCAACGCGCCCCATACTTGTCTCGCTTCCGCTGAGCCGCAGCCGACATAACACGACCAGGAACGAAGTCAGACAACCCAGATTGAGTCAATGGAGAAGACCCCGTCAAGTCAACACATACATCTAGGCCTCTATCCCAGGAGTAAAGCAACACATCTGCTGGCCGAAGAGCCCCGTCGTTCCCTCCAGTTAATCCAACGTTGCGTGGACCAACAATACCAGAATTGCCAACAATACCAGAATTGCCAAGAAGCGAAGCCTGTAGACCAGAAGACTGCAAACGCGACGCCTGGAAAGCATAGTGTCGAACATCACCCGCTGAATAGACACCCACTCCTCCATAAGAAAAAGGTAAGGTGGCAAGTCGCCATTGCCAATCACCAAAACCTGGCCCCGAAGCAGTTACAATGCGCTCCACAGAACCTCGAAGGGCCACATCAAAAGAAATCTGGGCCGCTTCAAAAAGACGAGGAGGACAAGTGCACATAGAAAAGTAGAGTTTTGAAACTCCAGTACACGCACGAAGAAATAATAACTCCCATTGGGGATCCTCAAGCTTAGCAATAGCATCCATGAGCACAATGGTCTTCGACACCCTCTGCGAAACAAGCTCGCCACAGAAAGAGGCATCCGCACTGACAGGACCCCCAAGCAACTTAACACCATGAGCAGGACGAGCAATATCTGGAGGAAAGACACCGGCCAGACGGCTACGAGGGTCCTCCGTGGGCCAGAAAACTTCCGTTTTCTCAACGTTAACATGGAGACCGAGACGAGGTCCCTCCACCAAAATCAACTCCATAACCTTCCCTACCACCAAGGTGTCACCAATAATAGTGCCATCATCCAAATACCAAGCCTGCAAACATAAGTCAAAAGAATCCCTAATTTGACAAACCAACGGATGGAGCACCAAAGCAAAAAGCAATGGGCCAAGCGGATCACCCTGCTGCACACCCTGACATGACCTTAAGGTATGCTCCCCATAATAAAGCCTGGCTGGAGTAGAGTAACAGAATTCAACCCAACGCGAAAGAGATGGACAACGGAGACGAACCTACAAACTCTACTATTATAAACACCTACAAAGTCAAACGATTTACAAGAAATTAGTGGGGAGCCGAGATACAATCTGGGCCCCCACCCCTCTAGCTATAGCGAACCCAATCCTGTTAAAGATGTGAGCAGCCGCACGAGCACCAATATCCTGAGTCCTAGCGAACGCCTGAACCCGCTTCAGCAATGCAACAACATCTTTCTCTAATTCCCCCAATGAAGAAAAGGAGAAAGGGAGAAAACCATAGCCAATAGCCCTACAACGCGCCCCATACTTGTCTCGCTTCCGCTGAGTCGCAGCCGCCACAACACGACCAGGAACGAAGTCAGACAACCCAGATTGAGTCAATGGAGAAGACCCCGTCAAGTCAACACATACATCTAGGCCTCTATCCCAGGAGTAAAGCAACACATCTGCAGGCCGAAGAGCCCCGTCGTTCCCTCCAGTCAACCCAACGTTGACCTCCTTCCTTCTAGAAATCCCAGAGCGGAAACAAATATCAACAAGGGTATCACGAACAACGTTGTGCCGATGTTTAATACCCACCATCCCAGCACAAGACACTGCATGATCCCCATAAATATCCCCAGCAAAAACCCTTGAGCAAGCAGAACAAGGTGCCGAGACGGAGAACAAGGGAACACCCAACCGGTAGCAAAGAACACAACGGTAAGTCTTACCATTCATAATCTGAACAAGACCTGATATCGGGACCGCACGCAACCAGGCAGAAGTGTGATCCCCCTGCTGGGACTTCCATAAGGCAACCTGACACGGAGATAAGGAGAAAGTGGATTCTGCAGAAGCAGTGACCTTCGTGAAATATATATCTGCCAATTTCTTCATGAGTTTGGGGGCAGCGATCTCACTAGGGTTACGCAAAAGGTCAGTCTCCACAGTCCTATTAAAAAGACTAAGAGCGTCGTCGAAGGCCGGACCTGGACCAACAATACCAGAATTGCGAAGAAGCAAATATTATTATTATTATTATTATTATTATTATTATTATTATTATTATTATTATTATTATTATTATTATTATAGAAAAGTAACAAAAACCTACAAATTCAATCGATTTACAAGAAATTAGTGGGGAGCCGAGATACAATCAGGGCCCCACCCCTCTAGCTATAGCGAACCCGAACCTGTTGAAGATGTGAGCAGCTGCACGAGCACCAATATCCTGAGTCCTGGCGAACGCTTGAACCCGTTTCAGCAACTAACGCAACAACATGCTTCTCTAATTCCCCCCAATGAAGAAAAGAAGAAAGGAAGAAAACTATAACCAATAGCCCTGCATTGCGCCCCATACTTGTCCCACTTCCGCTGAGCCGCAGCCAACACAACACGACCAGAAACGAAGTTAGACAACCTAGATTGAGTCAAAAGAGAAGACCTCGTCAAGTCAACACATACATCAAGGCCTCTATCCTAGGAATAAAGCAACACATCTGCTGGTCAAAGAGCCCCGTCGTTCCCTCCAGTCAACCCAACATTAACCTCCTTTCTTGCAGAAATCCCAGACCGAAAACAAATATCAACAAGGGTGTCACGAATAACATTGTGCCGATGTTTAATACCCACCATCCCAGCACAAGACACTGCATGATCCCCATAAATATCCCCATCAAAAACCCTTGAGCAAGCAGAACACGGTGTCGAAACGGAGAACAAAGGAACACCCAACCGGTAGCAAAGAACACAACGGTAAATCTTACCATTCATAGTCTGACCCAAACCTAATATCGGGACCGCTCGCAACCAGGCCGAAGTGTGATCCCCCTGCTGGGACTTCCATAAGGCAACCTGACGCGGATATAAGGAGAAAGTGGATTCTGCAGATGCAGTGACCTTCGTGAAATATATATCTGCCAGTTTCTTCATGAGTTTGGGGGCAGCGACCTCACTAGGGTTACTCATAAGGTCTGTCTCCAAAGTCCTATTAAAAAGAGTAAGAGCACCATCAAAGGTCGGTCCTGGACCTACAATACTAGAATTGCGAAGAATCGTAGCCTGAAGACCAGAAGATTGCAAAGGCAATGCAAGGAAAGCTTAGTGCCGAACATCACTTGCTGAATAGACACCCAGTCCACCATAAGAAAAAGGTAAGATGGCAAGTCGCAATTGCCAATCACCAAAACCAGGCCCCGAAGCAGTTACAATGCGCCCCAAAGAAGCCCGAAGAGCCACATCAAAAGAAGTCTGTGCCACTTCAAAAAGACGAGGGGGACAAGTGCGCATAGCAAAGTAGAGTTTGGAAACCCCAGTACACGCACGAAGAAGTAATTAACAACTCACATTGGGGATCATCGAGCTTAGCAACAACATCCATTAGCACAATGGTCTTCTACACTATCTGCGAAACAAGCTCACCATAGAAAGAGGATTTCGCACTGACAGGACCACCAAGCAACTTAAGACAGGACGAGCAATATCTGGAGGAAAGACACCTACGAGACGTCTACGAGGGTCCTCTGAGGGCCAGAAAACTTCTGTTTTTTAAACGTTGACATGGAGGCCGAGACGAGGTCCCTCGGCCAAAATCAACTCCATAACCTTACCTACTACTAAGGTGTCACCAATAATAGTGTCGTCATCCAAATACCAAGCCTACAAGCATAAGTCAAAAGAATCCCTGATTCGGCAAAAATAATAGTGCCGTCATCCAAACACCAATGGATGAAGAACCAAAGCAAAAAGCAAAGAGCCAAGAGGATCACCCTGATGCACTCCTTGACATGAACATAAGGTATGCTCCCCATAAAACAACCTGGCAGGAGAAGAGTAACGGAATTCAACCCAACACGAGAGAGCTGGACAATGGAGACGAACCTCGCGCAACATAGCTGAATGGTCAACCAAATTAAAGGCATTCTGAAAGTCCACCAGCAACATAGAAAGGCCAACATCACCACCACGAGCCTCAACCAAACGATTACCAACATGAAGAATAGCCTCACCACCCGCCGGCACCCCAACACCAAACTGAAGACCTCCTAAATAGCTTCCCAAATGTGGACCAATTAAAGCAGCGCCAACCTTTGAAACTAGACGCCTCCAAACGGTACCCACAACAATAAGCCGAATACCACCACCAGGCTTAACAAGTGGCATGAGAGGAGCACTAGCAATATATTCTCCCAACACAGTGGGACATTTCCCAGAGAGAAAGAGATTAACCACCTACGTAATAGAGTCCGCCAACTCACCTGAAATAGTAACTGCAACACCACTTAAGAAATCCATAAGGTGTTGAGCACGCAAGCCGTCTCTACCACATGACGTACCACGCCGAAAACCCCTAATCTGGTCCAAAACAACAGCAAGAGTAGCAATAAGGTGATGATCAACAGGGATATCTAGTAAGATAGGAGCCGGAAAGGAAAGGTGCTTAGCTTGTAAATCTGCTAGAGTAGCATCATTGTTCGGGGCAAGACCAGAAGACAAAAGAACCCTAACCGCAGCAGTGTAATGTCCGTCACAAATCTTTCTCTTACACTGCTTAATATTACGATCAGACAAATCATGTTCCTCATCAGCAACCAATAAAGGTGGAGACACATCAACCAACGTGTCCCGCACAAGCTGCACAAAACCACTAGGCTCACACCAAGAACGAATAGCAACGGAGATACTCTCTTCCTGCCGCTGATGCCTGATACCCGATGAACACTCACGATTACTCTGCGAAGAAAAGGATTTAAGGACACAAAGAGGCAACACAATCAATTGAACCCAGCAAGAGATGTCATCAGGCTTGCAAATCACCTTATCAAGCGCTCCTTTGAGAACCTTAGAAAAACCCAAGCGACACTTAGGAGGGATAGAATTCACCGAACGAAATCGCTTAGATAGCAAACTATCAAGGAGAGCAACATCGAAAGCAAAATGAGGCTAGCGAGGCACACTAGGAACAAGATCAGATATCTCCGTAGAAGGACCCTGCGGTTTAGGAAAACCATAGAGAACAAACCGAACAACACCATCCCCCGAATCAGGTGGGGCCATAATATCATCAGAACCAGGACCATGCCGACACTTCGTGCGAAAAGTATGTGTCTTGAAACACTCCCCACAAAACCAAATGCCCATACGAGGAAATGTTGACTCTGCCTCTAAGAAAATAGCTAAATTAGAAGTAAGAGAGTTTTGGGTCATATCCCGCGCATCCCCACAATAATGATGGTCACGGAGATGAGTGAGCAAAGAAGTTTTAGTGAGCCCATTACCCCCACCATCCTGACACCCATTAAGACCCACAAACAGACAATGAAATCAAACCATAGGAGGCATAACACCCACCACAACTTGCCACGAGAAGAACACAAAACAACACACCATACACTGCACCAAAACAACACCCGAACTACATACTAAATCCACACCAAAAATGCACCAGAAACTACACCGAAACCACCCCAAAACTGCACCGAAATGACCAGAAAGCTGACCAGAAAACTGCACCCAAACACAAACACCCACAACCTGATGACACAAACTAGCCACAAACAAAGAGCACCAACACCTACCACTGATCACTAGAACCGAACTGATCATGTGAATAAAAACCAAACAGAAAAAAGAACCCGACGAACGAGAAACCACGAACCAGAAATCCACGACAAAGTTCACTCAAAACCAAAGAATTAAACGGTCCAAAAATTTGAAAATACCCACCGCTTAAAAACACGTGAACTGTTACAAAGAACGAAGACTAGACGCCGACGTGTAAAAAGAAGCCACAAAACAAATCTTGCCGGAAAACCCTAACGCCGGCCTAAAACCTCTTAAAAATTCGCCTGAAAACTGCACCAAAAATACCTCAAAACTGCACCAGAAACCGCCTGAAATTGTACAAGAACCTGCCTGTAAAATGCGCTAACGCCTAACCGCAAAACGACGCCGAAATATCTGCCTGAATAGCCGCCTGAAGTAAACATCGAACCGGCCTTAAAATCACCCTGAAACTTCCTATAAACCACCCTAAAACTTCCTATAAATCACCTTGAAACTGCTCGAAATCCGACGCAAGAGCACCCGACCGTGAACCTTTAGCCTGACTTGACACTTCACCGGCGATACTGCCGGAAAATAAACGTGGAAGCCGACAAAGATGCGTAAACCTACCAAGCCCTAATCGCCCCTTTCGAGAGAATTTTTTATTATTATTACATGAGAATTATTATTATTATTATTATTATTGTTATTGTTGTTGTTGTTGTTGTTGTTATTACTATTATTATAAAAATTATTATTATTATTATTAGTATTATTATTATTATTATTATTATTATTATTATTATTATTATTATTATTATTATTATGATGATGATGATGATGATGATGATGATGATGATGATGATGATGATGATGATGATGATGATGATGATGATGATGATGATGGTTATTATTATTATTATTATTATTATTATTATTATTATTATTATTATTATTATTATTATTATTATTATTATTATTATTATTATTATTATTATTATCTCAAAAACAAACAAAGTTATACAACCTACAATAAATTAGTGGGAAGCCGAGAAACAATCTGGGCCCCCACTCCTCTAGCTATAGCAAAGCCTACCCTAGTGAAGATATGAGCTACAGCACGAGCCCCAATGTCTTGCGTCGTCGGGAACCTCTGAACCCGTTTCAGCAACACAACACCCTCCTTCTCTAATTCCCCAAGCGAAGAAAAGGAAAAGGGAATGAAACCATATCCAATAAGCCGACAACTAGCTTCATATTTCACCCGCTTCCGATGAGCCGCATCAACCATAACCCGTCCAGGAACAAAGTCAGATAGGCCTGTCTGTGTCAAAGGAGAAGATCCTGTTAAGTCCACACATACATCGTGACCACGATCCCATGAATAAAGTAACACATTAGCAGGTGTGAGGGCCCCGTCATTCCCTCCAGCCAACCCTATGTCAACCTCCTTTCTTGCTGAAATCCCAGATCTGTAACAAATATCAACAAGGGTATCCCGGACAACATTATGCCGATGTTTAATACCCACAATACCAGCACACGACACCGTGTGATCACCAAAAATATCCCCAATAAAAACCCGAGAGCAAGCAGAGCACGGCGTTGAGACAGAGAACAATGGAACACCCAAGCGGTAGCACAACATACATCGGTAAGTCTTTGCGTTCATCGTCTGACCCAAGCTCGATATAGGAACCGCCCGAAGCCAAGAAGAGGTGTGATCTCCCTGCTGCGATTTCCACAAAGCTGATTGACGGGGAGATAAAGAGAATGTGGATTCTGCAGAATCGGTAACCTTTGTGAAATATATATCTGCCAATTTCTTCATGAGTTTAGGGGCAGCGACCTCACTAGGATTACTTAAAATGTCAGACTCCGCCGTTCTATTGAACAAGCCCAACGCATCCTCAAATGCTCGACCAAGGCCTTAACGCCAGTATGCCGTAGAAGTTGTGTCTGCAACCTAGCAGACTGTAACAGCGAAGCAAGAAAAGCATATTGATGAACATCACCTGCGGAATAAACACCTAGTCCGTCATACGCAAAAGGCAAGGTGGCAAGCCGCCATTGCCAATCGCCAAACCCAGGCCCTGAAGCAGCAACGATACGCTCCAAGGAAGATCGAAGTGCCTCGTCGAAAATGCGCTGAGCCACCTCAAAAGTACTAGGGGGACAAGTACGCAAAGCAAAGTAGAGTTTAGAAACTCCGGTACAAGTCCTAAGCAACAACAACTCGCACTAAGGATCATCAAGCTTAGCAACCCCATCCATAAGCACAATGGTCTTTGTCATCCTCTGCATCACAAGGTCACCTCCAAAACCGGAATCAGAACTAGCGGGACCACCAAGCAACTTAACACCATGCAAGGGTCGAGCAATATTAGGTGGAAAGACACCCACAAGCTTGCTTCGAGGGTCTTCTGTAGGCCAAAAAACTTCAGTTTTTTCGACGTTAAGATGTAACCCAAAACGAGGCTCATCCTCCATAATCAACTACAAAACCTTCCCCACCACCAACGTGTCACCAATAACAGTACCGTCATCCAAATACCAAGCCTGAAGACATACATCAAAAGTGTCTTGGATTTTACACACTAGGGGCTGTAAAACCAAAGCAAAAAGCAAGGGACCAAGGGGATCACCCTGCTGCACCCTCTGAGACGACCATAAGGTGTGGTCCCCGTAATACAATCTAGCTGGATTAGAGTAGCAGAATTCAACCCATCGCGAAAGGCCCGGACAATGACGACGAACTTCACGTAACATGACCGCACGATCAACTAGATTAAAGGCATTTTGAAAATCCACCATAACATAGAAAGACCCACATCGGAACCACGATCCTCAATCAACCGATTCACAGCATGTAGAATCGCCTCACCTCCCGAAAAAACTCCAACACCAAATTGGAGACCATCAAAGTAGCTTCCTAAAGACTGACCAACCATAACAGCACCGACCTTCGAAACCAGACGCCGCCAAACAGTACCCATAGCTATAGGACGAATACCACCACCAGGCTTGACAAGTGGTGTAAGAGGAGCACTAGCAATATACACTCCTAGCTCCATAGGACACTTACCAGCTAGAAAGAGATTAACCACCCGAGAAATAGAATCAACTAACTCATTTGATACAGCCACAGCAGCACTGCTCAAGCAATCCATAAGGTGCTGAGCACGTAACCCGTCCCTACCACATGATGTGCCACGTGGAAAGCTCTTAATCCGATCCAAAACAACATCAGAAGTAGTAACGAGATGAAGGCCATCAACAGGTATATCAGGCAAGGATGGAGCTGGAGAAATAGGGTGTTTAGACTGTAAATCCGCGAGAGTAGCATCATTATAAGGAGCAACGCCCGAAGAAGAAAGAACCCGGACTGCAGCAGTGTAATGGCCGTCACAAATCTTCCTACGACATTGCTTGATATTACGCTCCTCCAAATCAAGGTCCTCGTCACCAACCACCGACAAAGTGGGAGAATCCTCTGCCAAAGTATCCCTCACAAGGTGCAAATTACCACCTGGTGCACTCTAAGAACAAATAGCACGGGAAATACTCTCTTCTTGATGCCGACGTTTTACCAAAGACATAGACTCGGAGCTGCTATGCGGGCGAAAGGTTTTAAGGGTGCAAAGAGGTAACACCAACAAAGAGACCCAACTAGAAATGTCATCAATCCTAGAGATCACCTTATCAAGGGTACCTTTCAGAACCCGAGAAAACCCCAAACGACACTTGGGAGGTATAGATTTCACAGTACGAAACCCCTTGGAGAACAAACAATCAAGGAGAGCCACATCAAAACCACAATGTTGATCTTGAACCAAACCACCTATGCCCCCAAGCTGAGAAGAGGGAGCTTGCGGCTTGGAGAAACCATGAAGCACAAAATGAACAATACCATCTCCTTCATCCGGGGGTGACACAATCTCACTCGGACTATGATGACACTTAGTACGATGCGTATGCGTTTTGTAGCAAACCCCACATAACCAAATCCCCATACGCGAAAAAGTAACTTCAGCCTCAGTATAAACGACCAAATTAGAAGTAAGAGAATGTCGTGTGATATCCCGTGCACCAATACAGAAATGACGATCACAAAGATGCTTGATAAGAGAACTTTTAGTAAGACCATTGCCACTTCCATCTTGACAACCACTAAGACCCACAAAGGGGCAATGAAACTTCACCCGAACAGCCGGCATAGCTACACACGTGCAAACAAGCTGCCACCACACAAAACCAGAATAACTAGCTAAAAACCAGAACAACTAGACAAAAACCGAACCAAAATTGAACCTTAACGACCACCAAAACTCCCAACAACTGCCTCAATTATGCCCGAAAACTGACCAAAACCATCTGAAACTAGAAACTCCCACCAGAATATTCTGCAAACAGCCTGAAACCAGCCCTTAAACCTCCTGCAAAACAACCTTAAAACGCCTGCGAACAACCTGCAAATAGCCTACGAATAGGATAACAAAAACCGCCTCAATTACGCACCAATTACGCCGGAATTTCGTCCAGAAACCTCCCTGAATTTCGCCCAGAAACCTCCCTAAAATTCGCGTAACTACGATCCCAACATCATGCCGGAGAAAGACGATGAAATTACACCAAATGAATCTCGAAATTGCACCAAAAATACGATGAAACTGCACCCAAAAACTGCCGGAAAACAAACCTTGAAAGCTGGCCGCCGACACTTGACCAGAACGGAGAGAGACCAACGCCGGATAAAGCCGGAAAAATCGCCGGAAAGTACCGTGGAAACCCACCCTGTCGCCCAGCCCTAATCACCCCTAAACATGAGTTTTTAGATTCTTTAATATTATTATTATTATTATTATTATTATTATTATTATTATTATTATTATTATTATTATTATTATTATTATTATTATTATTATTATTATTATTATAACAAAAACCTACAAAGTCAAATGATTTACAAGAAATTAGTGGGGAGCCGAGATACAATCTAGGCCCCCACCCCTCTAGCTATAGCAAACCCAATCCTGTTGAAGATGTGAGCAGCCGCACGAGCACCAATATCCTGAGTCCTAGAGAACGCCTGAACCCGCTTCAGCAACGCAACAACATCCTTCTCTAATTCCCCCAATGAAGTAAAGGAAAAAGGAAGAAAACCATAGCCAATAGCCCTACAACGCGCCCCATACTTGTCTCGCTTCCGCTGAGCCGCAGCCGACACAACACGACCAAGAACGAAATCAGACAGCCCAGATTGTGTTAATGGAGAAGACCCCGTCAAGTCAACACATACATCTATGCCTCTATCCCAGGAGTAAAGCAACACATCTGCTGGTCGAAGAGCCTCGTCGTTCCCTCCAGTCAACCCAACGTTGACCTCCTTCCTTGTAGAAATCCCAGAGCGGAGACAAATATCAACAAGGGTATCACGAACAACGTTGTGCCGATGTTTAATACCCACCATCCCAGCACAAGACACTGCATGATCCCCAAAAGTATCCCCATCGAAAACCCTTGAGCAAGCAGAACAAGGTGTCGAAACGGAGAACAAGGGAACACCCAACCGGTAGCAAATAACACAACGGTAAGTCTTACCATTCATAGTCTGACCCAAACCTGATATCGGGACCGCTCGCAACCAGGCAGAAGTGTGGTCCCCCTGCTGGGACTTCCATAAGGCAACCTGACGCTGAGATAAGGAGAAAGTAGATTCCACAGATGCAATGACCTTCGTGAAATATATATCTGCCAATTTCTTCATGAGTTTGGGGGCAGCGATCTCACTAGGGTTACGCAAAAGGTCAGTCTCCACAGTCCTATTAAAAAGACTAAGAGCGTCATCGAAGGCCAGACCTGGACCAACAATACCAGAATTGCGAAGAAGCGAAGCCTGAAGACTAGAAGACTACAAACGCGACGCAAGGAAATTATTATTATTATTATTATTTTTATCTCAAAAACAGACAAAGTCATACAATCACAATAAATTAGTGGGAAGCCGAGATACAATCTGGGCCCCCACTCCTCTAGCTATAGCAAAGCCTACCCTAGTGAAGATATAAGCTGCAGCACGAGCCCCAATGTCTTGCGTCGTCGAGAACCTCTGAACCCGCTTCAGCAACGCAACTGCCTCCTTCTCTAATTCCCCAAGTGAAGAAAAGGAGAAGGGAATGAAACCGTATCCGATCAGCCGACAACTAGCCTCATACTTCACTCGCTTCCGATTAGCCGCATCAGCTACAACCCGCCCAGGAACAAAGTCAGATAGCCCTGTCTATGTCAAAGGAGAAGACCCTGTTAAGTCCACACAAACATCGCGATCACGATCCCAGGAATAAAGTAACACATCAGCAGGTCTGAGGGCCCCGTCATTCCCTCCAGACAACCCTATGTCAAGCTCCTTTCTTGCTGAAATCCCAGATCTGTAGCAGATATCAACAAGGGTATCCCGGACAACATTATGTCGATGTTTAATACCCACAATACCAGCACACGATACCGCGTGATCACCAAAAATATCCCCAGTAAAAACCCGAGAACAAGCCGAGCACGGAATCGAGATAGAGAACAATGGAACACCCATCCTATAGCACAAACAATAAACCATTTGATAATAATTTATTATTATTATTATTATTATTATTATTAAATAGCACAAACAATAAACGATAATAATTAAAATTTCATTATAAGCTCCAAATCATAAACGTTTACAAATATAATATTCATTACAAGAATTTCCAAATTTCTTTCGCTATATTAAGTCGTACTTCGTTCATTACAGCCTTACGATTCTCGTTAAACAAATCCTAATCTGCTCTTGGTTCGATTTCTATACCACTATCAATGGGTATATCCAACTCATGTAATATTCCTACTTGCTCAGCCACAGATATGTAACGACCATTTGATAATAAATTTTTATTTTTCATGCAAGTAACAAGATCCACAAATATATTTCTATCTAATCTCAATTGTTCTTTGCATAAATCAGGATGGGCATGTAGTACTTTGTTTATGTATTCGCTACCAGATTCTCCACCTAACCTTAAAGGCAATTTCTCAATTGGTGTAAGAAGTCTCTTTAGCTCTTCTAATGCGATAATTGTCAAACACAGTGGAAGTGTGTTACCCATTCTACAACATAAATCAACAAAATACCAACATTATTCAATTTCTAAAATAAATCAACAAAAAGTTAAGGTATTTACCTGTTGACGAGATTGTATACGAGCAAGCTACTAAAATGAGCAACAGAAGGACAAAATTTGGGAGAGACTGATGTGGTGTGAGAAATATTGCAATACGAAGGATTATATATATACAAAAAAACTGTAGTATCAAAATACTAATACTCCCATTCAGTTTTTTTGTCGGTCAACCATGCAGAGTAGGTATTTTTTTTTTTTAGAAAAAAAAAAAACAATACTTGATGTATAAAGAAAAAGCTGCCAACCATGCAAATACATGTCGGTATTCATTTCCTAGGATTAATAGAGGTTTGGTCAATGTGTCAATAATTGTCGGTTATCAATTCCTAGTATAAAGTTAATTCCTTTCCTAAAAACTTGTCACCGATTCGTTTCCTAGAACCATCAAGTATTTTTTTAATTAGAAAATATGTTAGTGTGCTTGTATTTTTCAACCACCTTAATGCTTTTACTAAGAAAATATTGCATGGTTGACAGCTTTTAGGACAGTATTATTTCCTAGGATAGAGTTATATTGTCATTTCCTAAAACAATATATTATTTAAGTGAATAAAAATAATATTGTCAATTCCTACAACAACATACTCCCTCCATCCCTTATTGATAGCCCCTTATAGGAAATTTTCACGAGAATTAATAAGCATAAATAAGTAGTAAAAGTACATTGGAAACATAAATTTACATTGGGTATGAAAAAAAAAGTAGACAGAGGGAAAAAACAAATGGGATGAACATTTTGGGACTAAAATTTAGTCAAAAAGGACTATCAATAAGGGACGAAGGGGAAACATAATACTTTGCTTTTTCCTAGAAACAATTCTTCAGATCAAAACAATAATACTTTATCAAGTGGTTTTTAAAAAAAATATTTAAATATCTTCTTACAAAATATTACTTATTCTTGTACCAAGCCTATCGTTTCCTTAAAAATAAAAAATAAAAAAAAATAAAAATAAACCAATAATAAACGAGCCTAATGTTTCCTATAAATAAAAAAATGAATATCTTCGTACAGCATATTATATATTTTTTCATTTTTTTTAATTTCATATTTTGATAACAAGCCTAACGTTTTCCATAAATAAATTTTTTAAAACTTCATATTTTCTCTCCTCTTATTCAGTCAAATACTTTTGCTTTATACAATTTTTTATTCTTCCACCTACCCTACTAGCTCCATATATTATTACGTTCACCAATTTCTCCTAAAACTCCCCGCATGTAGAAATGGAGAAGGTATTTAGAATCGAAGGGAGTATACATACAAGGTTTTCAATAATAATAGCTACGCATTTCTTTAATTGAAATTAGTACAAAGTAACATATAAAATGTTGCCAGTTCAAACAAACGATAAAATCAAATCCGATACATCATAAATCCGATATTATTATTTAAGAACCTCTTAAGGTTGGATTTTCAAATGTCGCCTTTAAATTAGGTAACGACTTCACAAAATACTGATGGATTTTCAATTTTCGCCTTTAAATTAGGTATTGGTCTCTTAAGCAAAAAGTGCTCGCATCTTCTCTACATGAGGTAATGGTCTCTTAAGGAATATTCCAGGTATATCTTTATGTTTCTGCAAAAACAAGATTTAATTTAGATTAAATAAATTTAATAAAGTAACCAACAATGTACCGATAATAATGCAAGAAACTTGTTTAAAATATGTCATACCTTCACAAATAACGTCCACTCATCATCTTGTTCAACTAGAGGAAAACCGGTAATAGAATCAAATATAAGGTCAATCCAATTGATTTTGAATTCTTTCCAATTTTTACGTTCAAAGTACTCACTATTCTATCCCAATTAAGCTTTAAAAATCCAAATTCTTTCATCTCCAAGCATATGTCCAACAATATCTATGTACATTCTTCATACCATGCTACCCTACCAGCCATTACACTATGATAAAGATCACTTTGGAATCAATAGTTTCATAAATTATAGACATTAATGTTGAATTGGCACCAGGATTATTAATCAAAAGGATTCTCATGAAATAAATGAACTGATTCTAAAATATTACTTGTACTTTAGATTTTCATCGATATTACTTGCATTAGGTCAAATGTAATATTCATGAAATCAAATAAATGGATATTTTTCTACATTATCAAAAAATAATGGACAAATGATAAAATTAATGACATAGAGTGTTAAAGTATTTACCTATGATGGAGATTATAGACAAACAACCTATTGAAAAGACGAAGAGAAAAATATTTTAGGAGATTGATTTAGAGTGTGAAAATTATGACACTAAGATGTTGTTTTATAATAGGAAAATAAAGGTGCTAGCCATAGTAGTTCGGAATATTGAAATATGAAATGATAATTTTCAATTCAATTTACTCAACCATTTTACATTACCAAAAAAGTTGTAAAATTCCCTATAACAAAAACAAGTCAAATCTCTTTTTTCTATATAGAAAAAAGCTATGATAAATTTAATCTGTAATTTAGGTTTTTTTAGGATCCCCGTTTTAATACTTTCTTATAAAAAAAATTCATTTATGAAGTGAGATATTGTAAATAATAAAATTATCAAATATTCCAAGTCAATTACCTTGTACTATCTGATAATTTTAATACTTATAGGTTTCTTTAAAAATTTGTAGGTCTACAATATTTTATAATAAAACATTAATACTGATTAAAATTAAAAGTAGAATATTGAAATAATTAAAATAAGTTCAGATAAAATAAAATAAGTTCAGATCAGATCAGATCGGAAAATATAAGTTCAGATCAGATCGGAAAATATAAGTTCAGATCAGATCAGACCAAATCAGATCAGCTTAAATTAGGTAAACTAAACAAGGCCTTAGTCCATATTAGTTTAGCTAGTCCGATCCAACAAAGGCCCAACAAAGTGGTTAGGAGGACCAAAGGCCCCATTTCAAGAGAAACAATAAACAAGAAAAGACCAACTGCCAATCTAGTTAGAAAAGAAATGTTGTACGGAGTAGTTGATCCATCATCCTACCATTTTTTTCACATGCATGTAACTTTGACGGTTTGACCGTTTGACCTATACACTATTTGCAGCTTTAACGAGTTTTGATTTTTTTTTTTTTGAAAAGAGGGGGAGAATATATTAATAATTGTCAAGTTCCGCAAGCTGTAAGACAGTTTTCGGAAAAGACTCAAACATAACTTGTTCAGGTACAGAGGTGGTACAAGATCTAGCAATAAAGTGAGCCACTGTATTCCCTCCCCTCTTTACATGAGAACAAGCAAAAGAATTAAAATTTGGGATTATCTTCACAATGTTATCCACAAACAAGTGCACATAAGAGAGACCAAGTTGCTGTTGCCTGATTTTCTGCACAATGTTTATAGCATCACTTTCCATCCATATATCAGCATACTCAAAGCGTTTAGCGAGCTCCACCCCATAACAGAATGCTGCGGCCTCGATCACAGCAGGATCCCAGCAGCCCTGCATTCTCTTTGCTGCTGTGAACAGAATCGTGCCTTCAGAATTTCTGGCAACTACCCCAACACCAACTTCTGCATTCTGAAATAAGGCAGCGTCAACATTAATTTTGATTGTCCCTGCTGCAGGTTTCTTCCATGTTGTTGCTGTGAGGTTGCTGCCAAAGTTAGGCCCACCAGACACCTTTGTTGAATATGAGTTATAGTCTGCTACATATCTTACCATGCTGCCTGCAAGAGCTTGAGGATCGTGGGCTTCATTTGCATGTATTGTTTTGTTTCTGCTCATCCACAAAGCCCACATGAGAGTAGACATAACACAAAGCTTCTCCCTAGACAAGTCCACAGCCCAACGAGAGAAAAAGGTACAAAAGGGCTCATCCCTCACTGTGGCAACTAAGCTATGAAATGGACTTCTCTGCCAAACAGCCTGTACCGAGCGACATTGAAATAGCGCATGGCTGATTGTTTCTTCCGCTTCATTGCATCTCTGGCAGACCCCATTCTCTCTCAAATGCCTTCTATGCAACTCACTTCCTACCGCTAAAGCATTGTGACAGGCCCTCCAAAGAAAGTGACGCAACTTAAGGGGACCCTTAACAGACCATATGTGCTTCCAAACTTCATTCTGCTGCTGGTTGCTACTGGTATGGGGGCAGACATACCCAGCCAGTAAGCCGTTTTCACCGTAAACATTCCAGAGTTATTAAAACCCCATATGGGAACATCCGGACCCAGAGGTGAATGCAGGGGTAAAGTTAGGATAGAGGAAATATCATCCTCTTGAAAATGTAGCTCCATTTCCTGTTGATCCCATTGTCCAGCCTGGTAGTCAATTAATTGTGCCACCTTTAAGTCATGGTCATACAGCCCATTCGGTGGAGGCGTAGGAATCTCTCTTCCTCTCCCTTTCCACAGCCACTTATCCTTCCATACTTTAATGCATTGTCCATTTCCCACTCTCCAAATCAAGCCTTCTAGTAACAAGGACTTTGCTCCCCAGATACTCCTCCACGTGTAGCTAGGATCGTATCCCCTACTAGCCTCCAGAAAATCAGCATGTTTAAAGTATCTTGCTTTGAGCACAGAATAAAGAAGGGACTCTTTCTCTTGAATTAAACGCCATCCCTGCTTTGCTAATAAGGCCTGGTTAAACACCTTCAAGTTCCGGAAACCCATACCCCCGTTTGCTTTCGGTAGACAGAGAGTGTCCCAAGATTTCTAGTGCATTTTATTAACCCTTCCATTTCCCCACCAAAATCTGGCCATAATGGCATGAATTTCATCCACGAGACCATCCGGTAGTTTGAAGACACTCATCAGATAGGTTGGGATGGCTTGGGCAACAGCCTTGATAAGAACCTCCTTACCTGCCTTCGAAAGTAACCTCTCCTTCCACCCCTGTAATTTCTTCCAGGTCCTACTTTTAATGTTTGCAAAAATCACTTTTTTCGATCTCCCAATAAGCGTTGGCATACCCAAATATTTCTCATGTTACACAACCACATTGATACCAAGTAAGTCACAAATATCCCTTCTCCTACTTTCAGGCACATGCTTGCTAAAAGATACTTCAGACTTACTTAAATTAATTTTTTGGCCTGAAGCATTCTCGTAAATACAGAGGATTTCCGAAATTTTCTGACATTCTTCAATGGTAGCCCTCGCAAATAGAATACTGTCGTCGGCAAAAAAATAAATGGGAAATGCTAGGAGCACCATGACAAATCCTTACCCCATGAATCACCCTCTCATCAACAGCTTTGATCAGGAGTCGAGAAAAAACATCTGCAACCAGTAAAAAAAAATATGGAGATATGGGATCACCCTGTCGGATGCCTCTGCCCGGAATAATATTCCCAAAAATCTCGCCATTTAATTTTACTTGAAAGGAGGCAGCCCATGATTTTACTCACCCAGGAAGCACAAAATCCAAACTTCAGCATTACGTGTTCTAAAAAACCCCATTCAACCCGGTCATACGCCTTCATCATGTCCAATTTAAGGGCCATAGTACCATGTTTCCCATCCCCCTTACGCTTCATATAATGAAAAATCTCAAAAGCAACAAGAGCATTATCCGTTATAAGTCTACCCGGAACAAAGGCACTCTGTTGTTGGGAGATTGCTGATTTCAAAAAAGGCTTGAGACGGTTGGCCATCATTTTTGAGATTATTTTATATAGCACATTACACAAACTGATTGGTCTATATTCTGTAATCTTTCGGGGCTCTTGACATTTCGGAATCAAGACAATACAAGTTTTCCCAATATCCGAAATATCCACATTACAATACCACCAATCAAGAATAAAATTAATAATATCAATGCCAACAACATGCCAAAATTTTTGGTAAAAGAGAGCGTGCATACCATCAATTCCGGGAGCCTTATTAGGGTGCATTTCAAAGAGGGCTCGGTGAATCTCCTCCCCTGTAGGCTCGGCACACAACTTCTGATTCATTTCATCTGTAATAACATTCGAAACTCCAGCAAGTGCCTCATCGATATCCCTACTGCCATCAGATGTAAAGAGGGTGGAAAAATAGCCTAAAATAATGTCTTGCATATCTTTTTTGTCCTGCTTCCATACACCATCGCCATCTTCCAACCCCTTAATACTGTTTTTTCTCCTCCGAGCATTAGCTTTATGATGGAAATAACTAGTGTTCTTATCACCATCTCGTAATTCGTTAGCCCTTGCCCGAGCTTGCCAGTAGGATTCCTCCAACATAAGAAGCTCATCAAGCTCCTGCGATATACTCCAGCATCTATGCAAATTGACACCATCCATTACACCTTGCTGCGTTGCTAGAAGCCTCTCCTCAGCCTTCTTAATTCTTTTCCTTATATCCCCAAAGGTGTTCGAAGCCCACAGACTGAGAGATTCCGCACAATTAGCAATCCTCATATGAATAGGATCAGCCACATTATTGTTCCAGGCAGATTTGACCACACTTTCGCACTCCGATTTTGAGAGCCAAAGTGCCTCAAACCGGAATATCCTTTTTTTTCTTCTATTCTCCTCCCTCAATCCCGCCTTGAGAATAATTGGAGCATGATCAGAATGCTTGACATTTATTGGGAGGTTGTTGACATTGTAATACGGGAATAAACCACACCAACAATCGCATGCCAGGAACCTATCTAACCTCTCCCTGATAAGCGCTGAAAGAGATTGACCACGCTGCCATGTGAACTTACAGCCTTTGAAACCCAAATCTCTAACACCCATAACATTCAAAACTTCCCTAAAGTTATCCATGCATCGCTCACTCCTAGGAATACCGCCTTCCTTCTCTGTATCAATAAGAACTTCATTAAAATCGCCAAAAAAAACCATCGGAATGCTGCAATGTTGCCGTAGGTTCTTCATTAAAGCCCAAGTTTTATGTTTGTTTTCCTTCTCCGGCCACCCATATACACCTACTGCCCTCCAAATTGGGCCGTTATTACAATTTACAATGTCCACAGCAATATGATTGGAAGAGAACGAAACCAGCCTAGCTGAAACATCCCTCCACCATAGACCAATTCCACCCGACAGCCCATTACTACAAACACTAATACCATCTGTGAATCCACATTTGTTACGAATACCCTCTAGTCTACTCGAGTCAATTTTAGTCTCCATAACAAAGACTATATATGGCAACTCTCTCCAGCACAAGTCCCTGAGAACAGAAACTGTACGGGGGTTGCCAATTCCCCGACAGTTCCAGCTTATGATTTTCATGGCTGTTCGCGGGGTGGATTAATGTCCTCCCCCGCTACTTGAAGAAGAGAATTGTTATAGGCACTATCATCCACAGTCACTCTACACTTTTTGCTGCTTAACACCATTTCACCACGGTTCTCATCATCTATCTCCATATTATCCCCGTGCTTTCTTTTCAGACAAAGATCAGGCCTATCTTCACTACAAGCCCCCTCACTACCCATGCCCCCCTTTCTGTCTTTACGTACAGAAAGAGTTTTCTTCCCCATCCTAATTGTGCCTTTCAGCTTGTTCACTACCTCCTTTCTTACCTCTGCAGTACCCCTCTCAAACAATATAGGTGCTGGGACTACTTCACCCTCTCCTTCTACTCTCTCCCCACCTATACCAGTAGTCTCCTTAGTCTTCTGAACCTCCCCATCGACACACGCATCCCTCATATGTGTATGCACCTCTTGAGAACTCCCACACAGTCCAACCGTTCCCCCAATACCCTCCCCTGCACTGCGGCCTCCACTACTATTCCCCTCGCACTCACCCTGCTCACCCTTCTCCACCAAAGTTTTATGCATTTCCCCACCTCCCCTGTGAACTCTCTCCCCCGAAACATCCACTGAGTTTTCAGATTCAGCACATCTCCCTATATCATTTTTTGGAACAAAAACCAGTTTTTTTGCTAGTTTAAGTTCTTTGATTTCATCCCCTTCTACTTTCCTCCCCTTCATTGGTGATGCCTTCAGCCATATTCCCCAGGCATGCCCATTAGCGGCTGAATCATCCTGAGCATTCAGGCAATCTCTCTCACTATGCCCCATTATTCCGCACAAGAAACAGAAGAAAGGTAAACGTTCATATTTAAGTGTTGTACGAACCACATTACCTTCTTTGTTCCTGATATTTTGGAACCTCCGTAGTGGTTTCCTCACATCCAAATTCACCTTCACTCTTCGACTCTTTCCCATCATCAGCATTTCCTCCTCAACCTCCAACACCTCACCTAAATTTGCAGCAATCGCTCTAACCTGTGCGTCAGATCGACAATTAAAGGGCAAATTCTCAATTCGAATCCAAAATGGAGAGTGTGTAAGAGACACCTCTGTGGGTTGCTCATCTCCACTGATTGAATTAAGGAGTAGCAAATTTTGCTCAAAGCACCAAGGTCTGCCTGTCATCACTCTCTCCTTGTCTCTCCAATGGAAAAATTGGAAGGCATATAAATTTATTCCGAGGCTACGGATAACAACCTTCCCTTTCATCATCCACGATTGTATCATCGTCCTCTTGAAAGCTTCGAAATTAACACCTCTGTCCGTTAATAGTTTACCGATTAACAACAACGAAACCCTTGCTTCCTGCTCCGTCGAAGAAACTTCGCTAATGTCAACAATGTTCGATTCTTCTTCATTAATGGACATCTGTGCCCATCTATCCGCGATGTCATCAGCCATTATACACCAGAGAAAAGTCGCCGGACGGTGGGGGCAAAACCTGTCTTTCAAGGTGGGGTTTCCTCTCTTTCAACGAGTTTTGATTATTTACAGTCCAAGAAATATATAATCAATCTCGTGAAATTTGTTAAATTTGCCTTGATTTACTTATACTAGTATAATGTTACATTTTATTTGCTGAAAATTGCCCCCATTAATAACTTTGTAGATTTTAAGAAGATGTTAGAATGTTTCTACACCAAGTCTAAGTCCATAGTACTCGTAGTTTTGTTTGATCTATTTCCATTATCTTCTTTCATCTTGCATTGGACTTCTGCTCCTCGTAGCAACTCAAACCAAAAAATTTGAGACTTTATATCATTGACTATTGAATATGCTATATATATATATACATATAATATAGCATACAATATTTAACGTCTTACTACTACGATAGATGCACTATTTTGACAGCCGAAATGAATTAGACTTAATAGTAGTAATTACAATTACCATAAGGATCTTACGCATCTGAGGCGTTAGATAAGCATTAAAAATACTTTCTAATGTGGTATTAATTTGGAAATGCATGCCAAAATCACGCATCGATCAGTGTAATTAATGTTTCGTTAGCTTTTGCCTTATCATAGTACGACATATATATAAGGTGTTTTAAGCTAATCGGCTTAGATTTAACAGTAATCGCAATTACCTCAATATGATGTGACAATGTTAACCCTAACACTTATCACAATCAGTGAGATTGATCTACAATTCTCTCCTCCTTCCCAAGAGAAAGGGATCAAATCATCAAATACACAATTACGTTTATACTTGTAACTTTTATGATACACATTCTAAAAACTCACCAACTATCCCCATTGATTAAACACCAAATTGAAATTACTATTTACAACCTTAAGAAAATCAAATTTGTTCAACTACCTTAGCTCAACTTTGATTCTGCAATTAACTACTACATTAGAAATTAATTTTGGGAAGCAATTATTGAATCAAGAACACGTATTAGTAAAAAATATTAATATTAACAATCTGCTTAATTAGCATTTAGTAATAATCTCTCCGATACGACCTGTCGGAATTTTCTTTCTTGGTAGAATTTTTGCTGTACAAAAAACCTCTTACAGGTTGCAACAACCAAAATGTGAAAATAAAGAAGAAAGAATGTCAAAAATTAAGTCAATCCTTCTGGGCTGACTAAACAGAAAGACACATTTTTTTTACCCTCTTGAACAAGCCCTCTTATGAACAGGTTAATCTACTGCATTTTTTAAAATCTACGACTATTACGCTTATGTTATCCTTGCTGCCCTTAGCGATGGCTAATTCGGCTAGTAAAACAGCAGCAACTTCTGCGCGATTACTGCTTATTTTACTAATCTGGTTAAAGAACTCTTGCGATTTAATCCTGCCCATAAGGCATCGTCTTACCACTTGACATGCAGTTTCGTTAGAGATAACGTCCCATAAACCATCGCTTGCCAGTATCAAAAATTCGTCAGCTTCCGTTCTTTTGCTGATTGTTACCTCTGGAATAGATGACACATACGGTTTTAGATAACAGTCTCCTGGAATCAAAACAAAGCTAATAGTGTGAGAACCTCAATTTCTGATTGAAGACAATGAAATAAGCGTAGGCTTAAATCCATCATACAATATAAAGGACTAGTAGAGAAAGATGTATATGTACATAATACCTATTGATCTTGAAGTTGCAAGAACTCCTAGAACTCGATGGCCATTCCAGTTGATCACGCGACCACCAGCAGCTTCAATTCTAGCTAGCTCGTCGGGTCTGTCAGGCTAAGAAGAAATTGAACGTTATTAGCACCTAATACTTTAATTATAGGATAGAAACGAAACGAACAACACACTGGAGACAGATATTCAATGATTTGACCTAAACAAATAAAAGCAGGGGGCCTTATTAAGCCACATATATGCAACACAAAGAGACATGCAAACTGATTTTTCATATACGTGTGCTTCGACATTAAATGTACGAAATTGGATGAGACAATAGACTAGATTGTACACAATCTTTTTTGTTCTTCGCATTTACTTTCAGTTTTCAGATAGAGGCCATAGAAGAAGAGGGGAAAGGGGGGACCTTATCATATGATTGATCTTGAATAGTGATCACAAATGCCCATATCTCGGACTTGCCATGCTTCTACATTCTATAGAGATTACACAGGGTCAATTGCGATTACCAACAAAAGTTCTAACAAGGGGATCAAATACACGCAACCTTATTTGTATTATCAAAGCTGGAAATTTCATCGATTACCAATGCTACAACTCTTTATGGAGTGCAGATCCAAATTCCATCGCTTTCGATTTTCTAATTTGCTAAGTGCAAATCAGAAAGAAACCCGCGATATAAGGTAATTTTGTTGTGAATATACTCAACTCTAAGTCTCTAACCGAATCCTAATAGCACACGTAAACAACCGCATATAGTATTTTTTATCAAGGATACAATAAATCTCTATTATTAGATGTCCAAGATTTGCACATTCTTCTTCTGATTTCATTAGTACCTAAAACTATGCTGGCAATTTATAAATAAGAAATCAAATAATAAGATCCCATTCCCATTCCAGCCAATCATATCTCTAGTCTTCTAGTGGCAAAATCTCATAGACAACAAACACCACTTCAAAGTGCAAAGTTTAGCCTTTGTTCCAGATCCTAGTAGCAAACACTCCCCAACCTCAGATTAATGCCAACTGAGTCTAGACAACCACTGCCCCACTAGGGCTGGGGGGTCAAGCCAATCGACTTGCTGATATAAATTCAGGAAAAATAAGTTCGGATAATTTATTCTACCTAGTACCCGTAACAAGCTGTAAATTACAGTGTCAAAAAAAATATTAATCCTAAGTTAGCTCTTCGGTTTTCTCACCACCTATGAGTCACGATTCACCTAAAGACTCTAATCACACCTACAAAATTCCTCTCAAAAACATCATCCTACCAACTTCTTTCTATCTAGTATATTTCATTCTATATCATCGGATCCAAACACGGACTTAAAAAACCAAAAAAATATAAAAAAATAATAATAATTCTTCATAGTTTTGCCAATTTTTTCCATTATTAATTGTAAATTTACCATATTTCAATATACAAAGACTAACAAGGTCCAAGCTTTACCATTTAAAAATTCAAACAGGAAGAACATTCAAAGACAAACGGACATATAAACAACATAAAATTTCAAAAATTTTACAATAACAACAATGAAATACCTTATGATCAAGTGACAAAGGAACAGCAACACCATTGCGACAAATAACAGCTCTCGAATCACCACAATTAGCAACAACAATCTCATCTTTTCCAACAACAGCAACAACAACAGTCGATCCAACCGTCATCTCTTCCACCTTCTCATCACCACCACCACCCACTTCTTCATCCATCCTCTCAAAACACTTCCCCATCACTTTCTCCCAATCAACCCCCTCCACGTCACCACCTCCACACCCACCCTTCTTCCTCCACGTGTCCCATCTCATTATCTCTTCCAGTAGTATCGCATGCATCCTATCCCTACACGCTTCCGCCACGTGGCTTCCTCCGTGACCATCGTACACTCCGAAATAATCGTACTTTTTTTTGCTTAACTCTAGTTCTACTAACTCTTTCTCCATTGTTAACGCATCTTCCATCTCTCTTCTTCTTCCCATCACCGACACCCCCCCGTGTGCCCCGCACGTGTCATCACCATCCTCAACGACGCCGTTTTGTGATTCTCTGCAACTCGATTTCAACCGTTGGATCTCCACTCTTCTTCTCCGAGATGACTTCGCTTTTTGCGGGTCTACCGTAGTAGTATGCGCCGCCGTAGAGGAGATTCCCTCCGGCAACGAGATTTCTCTTAATGTCATTTTTTTTTATAAATAAAAAAATAATGGAAAATATTATAAACCATTGTGAAATGTAAAGATAGGTGGTTATATATACAAAAAGGAAAATAAGAAAAGTGAGATGAAATGTGGGCCGTTGGATTAAGAATGATGTTGATGACACGTGCTTGGCGATACGGCGGTCATTGCTGGGGAAGTGAACCCCAACAGCTGGATTAGCTGACGAAAGACGTGGACGGTTGAGATGGAAGAGGGAAACAAGTGGAGAGTTAATCTGACGGTTTTGATAGTGGGGTTACAAAGTGTGGACCCGTTTAGATTTGTGTGTTGAAAACGTGGCGATTGGGTAGTCGTTAGTATCTTTTGCTTGACCTCTGTTGAGTTTTAATTTTTATGTTTCTTGCGTTTCAAATTCTTTTTTAATTTTTCTACTACTTCTATAGTAAATTCAGTTTTTTTTTTTAAATTTTTCCTTAATTTTCTACCAAAGTATCACTCAGTCAAAGGATTTTTATCAAAAGAAGACATATACACTTGTAAACATTCTTGTTTTGGAATTTAACTTATTGGAACTTATCTATACAATTATATAAAGTGACCTAACTTAGCTTATTGGAAAATATTTCCAAACTTAATTTTAAAACATTCTACATTATTTTTTTTTTTGGTGTTAAGAGAGGCACAAGGGCAGGAGTGAGAATCGATCACAAGATTTTCTGAAATTGAGAAGAAATATCTAACCACTTGAGGTATCCTCACTTTCAAACATTCTGCGTTGTTAAATGTTTCAATACAATTATAGAAAATTTTAAATTATGAAGTGTATGAACACTCAATGATATTTTAAAGATTTTCTTTTACTCTAATAAAATTATTCTGATATATAAATGAGAATCTTTTTTAATCAAAAAAAAAATAATTAGAATCTTTCTATACTTAATTAAGCTTACGTTGTGTTTATCATTCTCATAATTAAAGACTTCTATATGGAATAGTGTTTTGCATTTCATTTGGCAATATAATGTAATTATGCGGGTTTATGTGCGGTACGTTACATGTTCGAATATTCCACGTATATGACTATATGTGTAATTTAGTAATTGGTGTAATTGGCCCATGCAACGCACAGCATATTAATGTTTAGTAAATGGTATGGATTCAAGGGATGTAAAAAAGGAAGGGAGACATGTGACACTTATTTTTGTGATTATTTTGACTAGGTATAGATTATGGTACTTGCCTCATAACTTCATAATAAGCACCTAGATTTAATTTGGCAACAAAGGTGCAAATTTTTATTATTTATTAAATACCATGTGCCAATTGGACCACATCAGACAAAACGATTTTTGTAATTTTATTATTAATGTTGTGTCAAAAAAAAAAAAAATCAAATGAGAGTGAGGGATTGCTCAAGTGGCCTGGTTAAAGCTTCTCTCCCGATTTCAGGTAATCTTGAAATCGATTCTCATTATTCGCCTTTGTAGCTCTCTTCTTACCAAAAAGTAAAAAAAATAAAAAATAAAAAAATAATCAAATGAATGCAATTGAAATGTCAAATCTTGCGTTTTAGAAAAAAAAGAAATGTCAAATCTTGCAAGTTTGAATAAGCGTACTAAACGGTTGAGGAACTTAATGTGTAAATGCCAAATGTAAGCTTGCTATAATCTCTAATTTCGGTTACTAAGAATTCATTTAACTTGCTTATAAGTTTGAAATACCAACCCAAAAAGAAGATTAAATATTAATAAATGATCGATCGATTGCCAGCTACCAGCTAACTCAAAGCTTACTATTCCAAGAATAAAATATCAATCAAGATGCTAATTAAGAGTCAAATTAACTTTCCAAATGTCAAATGTTGACAGGTTAAGTACGAACAGAAATATTGTAAATTTGTAACTCTCTTAAAAGTAATGTCTAGGATACATTTCTTACTCGACAAATCAAAGAATTTTCTAAACACATTAGACAAATACTTTTAGTTGAGCTGGTGGATCAACCTTTCTTTTTTCCTCTATTTTGTAGGATTTTTAGAGTACCGAGAGGTGAAGGTAAATCTATTTTTGGTGTATTATGGGCCACGGAAATATTAAATTAGCGACTTAGTGTAGTTAAGACGTCATTAAATTTTAAATCAGTAAAATATATACTTACAAGAACTTTGCATCAACATTTTTGCTCGTATTTATGAATACTTTCACATTGTAGTATCTTTTGATTGAAACTCTAGAAAAATAAAATTTTAACATGACTTGCAGCTTATATAGCAACTATTGATATCGTTATCTATATTCATCATGATGCTCTTTCTAAATAAAAGTAGGTTACACCATACTCTGTAGTCATTAAGACATAAAAATACGTGCATGCAATGCATAGGATTAAAATCCTCACATTGCATTGTTATTTGCATGCAATTGCGACCTTAGGGATGATGGCCGGGCTAGAACCATAACGCCCCATTACTTTTTAAAATGAATAAAAGATTATTTATCGTCTTAGACTCTTAAGTATATAAGATATTGAGAGATGAATTAGATTGAAACGGAGTTAAGTGTTTAGTGTATTAGTGAGGGAATCTTTAATACTATTTTCAATAACAACTATTCATGTCCTTTTCTACATTGCTAATTAAGTTACCCTATTTCTTTCGTTTTTATTTAATTCATTATATGCTAATTGATACAGAGTAACTTTATTTAGAGAATAATTAAATACAATGAAAGTATTGTTAAGATTCAAATCATTCATAACACGAATCATTCGATAATATATATAATTCTATAATAGAAGCTACCTCTTAATCTAATTTTGATTAAAGCTTGTCCACGTATAACAAAATCAACAAAGAAAAATGTAATTTGGTCCATGAATTCGGTTTTAATAGTACCAAAAGATTAAAAAATTAAAGTGAATAGTTTAGAAGTTAAATTGGATAAACTGACACGAGTGACTTTCGGCATTGGGTTGTCTTCCGTTAGTTGAGTTACGTACGTTAGTTAGATGGTCATATTAATTAGGTAACAATATGAATAACTATCATAATTAGCCCTTTGAAAAGTAATATTGTACGATGTATTTCGTATTATTTTAATCGTAAGATTTTTTTTATAAGATATTTTTGCACCAACATAAATAATTATACGTAGGATATTTTATGATAATGAAATCTGTTGAATTCTTTAAAAGCGGAGTTTTTGATCACTAGGATGAGATTCTGATAATGAAATTTGGATTACGACGCGTAATTAAAAGCTGGTGGGCCCCACATATTAGCTGTGTAATTAAAAAAATTTCGGTGGATAGTAGTTAAAACGACGCGTTTAGGGAAGCAGCGAAGAAGAAGGCGCATCAAAACGACGCGTTTTGGGATGCGTTTTCTGAAGGAAAAAAATAAGTTAGTGGACTAACGCGCGTCAGTCCACGGACGAATAGTATTTCGCCACGTGGCATGTGCAGGCTGCTGGCCAATAAGAAAAATGTAGCTGTTGGCAACGGTTATAATTTTTGTAATGTAAATTCTAAAATAAATATTTATTAAAAAAAAAAAAAATTACCAACGGTCATAAAATTTAATTCTCTATAAATAGACATGCATTTTGGTATAATTTCAGAAATACCATAAATCCTCCATATTCTTTATTTTTCTAAATGTTCCGAAATTTTAGAAGAAGATTTTTGTTGTATTTCACCGATTTTCAGGTAAATATGATTTTTTTTTTTTTTTTTGCAAAATTCAGTTATTTATTAAAATTAGTATATATGTGATTTTTTTGTAAATTAAAAAATGTAGTTCATGTAATGTACTTGCAATTATATATATAATTGTATTTAGAAAGTTGTTGATATTTTGTTCATACATTAATAAATTTGAAGTTAATTTAATTTGAATTTATTTGCCAATTTTTTGGAAATTGGGTTGTTTTGTATATGTGAAGTAATTTGTTATGCTAAATTATATTTATATGTTATTTTTGTATAGGTAGTTAATTCCGTTACATTATATTATGTATTATATGTTTTGTTTATATATTGTTGAACGTGAATGTTGTATATTTAATAAATTAAGTGGTGTTAGATTATATTTTTTGATTTGTTATCATTTTAATTTGTTGTTTAAATTAATCTTTTTAAACATATTTATTTTTTGTTTTGTGATGCAGAATCTTTTAATGGATCCGAACAACCCAAATTTCCGTCAACAATTTTCTGGTTTTAGTGATGATTTCCTAACTAATCCCGAGTTTCAATTGTTCTTGCAAAGAATGGGAAATAAGTCTTCGCAACCACCTCCACAGCATCAGACACCCACTGAATTTCCCCTAGAACACTATGATAATGAAGAAGGTATACCTGAAACTGATCATGGTAGCAACACCCAATTCGATGACAGTGAAGAGGAAAACGTACCAGAGACGCCGCAGTATCTTTCACAAGGTCCCAGAATGCAATCCGACCAGGTTGCTACACGAGCGACTTGTGTTTGGTCTATTGCGAAAGATGAAGCTCTGATTGGGTTGTACTTGCAGATTAGCGAGATGCTATTAAAGGTACGAACCAGAAAGCAACTGACCTATGGTGCAATGTACACACAGCATATCAAATGGCTCATGCGGAGAAGCCGCATATACTTTCCCCAAGACCTATGAAGAGTCTGTCGTCGCACTGGAGAAGGTTGGCAGCAGACACACTACAGTGGATATCTTGCTATGATGAAGCGGGTAGACTTCCGGAGGGAGGGAGTGGTAACAACGAAGCTGACCGTATAAAAAGTGCATCGAAGCTTTTTCATCTGGCCAAAGGTCACAATTTCAGTTTTCCTCACGCAGTTGAAATGCTTAATAAAGATCCAAAGTGGAGGCCAAAGCTGAGATGGTCCTTGTCAAAGAAGGAAAGAAAAGCTGCTTGTGATGTTGAGGAGCAAGGTAGTGCTGGAAGTGGGAAGAGGTCGAGAGATGATGTAGGGGATGAAACCCCTACGGATGGTTTTTCATCTGGAGGAATACGACGACCCGATGGTGTGAAGAAAGCAAAGGCCAAGCGTAAAGGGAAAGCAGTTGCTACTGAAAATGGTTCGTCTGACCTTGGTGAACGAATGAAGGAATTCGCTACAATTCGCGAAAGGGGAGGCCATTCTGAAGGAAGAGAGGATCAAAATTGAAAAGGATAAGGAACAGAGGAAACGGGAGGAACTTGACATTCATAAGATGAGAACCATGTTTGATATGCTGCAAACTCTGAAGAATTCGCCTACGCCACTCACTCCTCAAGAAGAGGCGTACAAGAATTTTTTACTGGGTAAATTACAAGGCTTTTAACCATGTTATTGTAGTAGGTCTACGCTTGTATTACTCAAGTTTTCAATTATGCTATTGTAGTTGGTCTGTGTTTGTATTAGTTAAGTTTTTAATTATGCGCAATGTAGTATTTTATTTTTAACTTGTATTAGTGGTGTGTTTAATTTCAATGTCAGATGTAAACTTGTATTCTGATTTTCCAATATTGAATGACAAGTTGTTTAACAAGTTGATTTCAATTGTCATTGTTACCGACATAATTGCATTCAAATTTTGTCATTGTGTAGTCACTTTTTTCTGAATTCACTGTCAGAATGCTTTAACTTTTTGGTCATTGATACCGACATAATTGCACTCAAGATTTGTCATTGTCAACTAGCATAGTATACCTATTCCGTGGCTGAAAATTTGATTCCTTCAGTTGGTGTGGTCATTCAGATTTGTAACCACATATTCATTTGATATATTTGCTATATATAGTAAGCATGGCACATATCCACAACCACACCAATTCAGAAACTTACATTATTAATACAAGATGTATTCCAGACCATCATCAAGTTCAAGTTCAAGTTCATCTTCTTCAAATACTGAAGAATATGATCAACTCGTTGATGAACTCTTCACATACCAACCCCCAACTTTCCTCATGCCCCAAACACAATCCCAACCCACTACAAAAACACCCAGAGGGGGTACGAATAGAAGATATAGGGAAATGGGACATGTCAGGCTGTTTAATGATTATTTTTCCGATAAACCTGTGTACAACACCAACCGATTTAGAAGAAGATTTCGAATGCAACGACCTTTGTTTTTACGTATAATGAACAAGGTCGTTGAAGGTGATGTTTACTTCCAGCAGCGTAGGGATGCAGCTGGAAGGTTAGGCTTATCACCTCTGCAAAAATGTACAGCCGCGATAAGAATGTTAGCCTACGGCTTGGCTGCAGACGCCGTGGATAAATACGTTCGAATCAGTCAGTCAACCGCTCGAGTTTCCCTTCAACGTTTTTGAGCCGGGGTCATTGATCAGTTCGGAACCGAGTACCTGCGAAACCCTACAACTGATGATTTGGCCCGAATACTGCATCAAAATGAACTGCGTGGTTTTTTAGGCATGATAGGCAGCATTGATTGCATGCATTGGGAATGGAAGACCTGTCCAACGGCTTGGAAAGCGCAGTACGTCGGTAGAAACAAGAAAGCAACGCTAATACTGGAAGCCGTTGCGGATCAGGATTTCTGGATCTGGCATTCCTTCTTTGGTATTCCCGGATCTTGTAATGATCTTAATGTGTTGTACCGTTCACCAGTGTTCGATGAGGTTCTGCATGGTCGAGCTCCTCCGGTAAATTTTACAGTTAACGGCCATGAATACAACATGGCTTATTACTTAGCCGACGACATTTATCCGAAGTGGACAACTTTTATTCAGGGTATCACACACCCTCAACTTCAGAAGGATAAAATGTTCGCTGACCACCAGGCTGCTGCTCGGAAGCACGTTGAAAGAGCTTTCGGTGTTTTGCAAGCTCGATTTGCAATAATACGAAAACCGTCACTGGCGTACGATGAGGACATACTGCATGACATAATGAAAGCATGTATCATTATGCACAACATGATTGTTGAAGATGAGCGCCACAACTACATTCGAGCCGAAGTTCTAAGAAGCTTCTACGAAGAAGATCAACAAGAATTAACACCAGCATCAACGTCTACAACGCCACCGTTTGAATTCAACGTAGGCCGACCTACCAACTTTGACTTTAACTCATTTCTACAACGAAAAGCTTCCCTCTGTGATAGAGAAACTCATCTATCTCTGAAAAGTGATTTAATTGAACATATTTGGTTACAATACGGGCCAACTAATTAGGGAAAAATTAGCACGACTTAAATAAAGCCAAGTACTATGGCCTACCTACTTTTCCGTACGCAGTCGGATTTTTTTTTTAATTGTTTTGTTTATTTTATTCCCTAAGTTTAATTACGCATGACGTTTCAAATGTAATCGGTTTCTAGTACTGTACCGCTTTTTAAAATAAATAAAAACATTGACGAAATTTTTAGCGTTTTGTTACAATTATTTCATCTAATGTACATAATTTAACGACAAATTTTACCGATAAAAACGACACAAATAAAAAAAAATAAGTTACACAAATTTAGACTAGTTTTTATTTATTTGGAGTAATATTGTTAAAATATAAATCAAATTAATAAATAAAGAAGTGTTGTGTAGGAGAGAGAAAGTAATGGTGGGGTATTGAAAATGTAAGAGAGAAAGTGATGGGCAAGCATTATTTTTGCTCACCATTGGGAGAGAAATTGTGAAAAAAAATTACCCATGAGCAAAACTGATTTATTGAGAGAGAAAGTGGGTAGAGAGATATTAGGCAATCATTATTTTTGCCCACCTTTAAAAGTGGTCTTAAATGAACTTATTATACTATCAAAACACTCCCCTTATTATTACAATTCCCAATAATATCTTAATCCTAAACGCTATTCCTCCCATGCCCAGATATCAAACGTCCGGAATTGATGAGAATTGAATCCTACATCTCAATTTTAATAGGTAAAAATGCTATTGACCACTGACCATAACGTTAACCATGTATGATGAGATTCACTTCGTTGATGCAATTTATGGGGAAGTGTCGAATACATTTTCAAACCGTGAAGAGTTAAATGAACTGAACTTATTATGTCACTAAGTAGTGGACAAAAAGCCATAACAGAACTTTTATGTACAGCAATGCATTATATACTCCGTATAAAATGGGAATATACATTAAGGTTATGTTAAATGAACTGACCAAACCTGTGGATACTCCGTACTTCCAATTTCTTTAATACAAGCCGCTTTTTTTTACAATATATATATATATATATATATATATATATATATATATATATATATATATATATAGATAAGGTATGGAGTTTAACTTAAAAGATAAGATAATTTAATAAGATATGGATAATACAACTTGTACTGTTGTATGTACAATTATACAATTTTTAGGTATGGATTGGATTGGAGCAAGTTTTCATATGATTGTATGGTAGTTGCCTTTGAGATGTATTTCATTGTTGTATGACAATCCCTACAAATGCGCAGGTTTTTAAAGATCCTAATAGGTTTCAACCTCTGTGTGCTTATAAGACAATATGCTACAACCAATTTTTCGCTATGCTGTAATAAGTATTTCTCCTTTTTTAGCTCCCTTTCTATGTAATGGAGAACAAGATTTGTATTAGGGAGATAAGCCATCTCCTTAATTTCGTGAATCAACTAATCCAATTTGTCAAATATATCTGTTTTGCTTGAGTATGTGATGTATCCCCCACGAAGAACTTGTGCATTTGGTTTTCAGTCTCAATCCAACTGCATTCAGCTTCTTTAAGGTTAGGGTTAGGGTTTAGGGTAAGGGTTAGGGTTTAGATTTAGGGTTAGGGTTTAATATTAGGGTTTAGGGTTTAGAGTTTAGGATTAAGGTTAATGTTAAGGTTTAGGGGTAAGGGTTTAGGGTTAAGGTTAATGTTAAGTTTAGGGTTTAGGGTTAGGGTCTGGGGTTTGGGGTTTAGGGTGTAGGTTTAGGGTTAGGGTTTATGGTTGAATTACCATTTTGCCCTTGATAATTCAAATCTAAACAACCTATTTGTTTTTATTAGAATAAAAATATAAATATTTATTCTTTGAAAAAACCAAATAACATAGAAATTATTTTTTTAAATAACCTTTGTAAACTTGTTAAAAAAAAGTTATTAAATACGATGTATCAGTTTAAAGATTTGAAAACAGAAGAAGTGGCTACTCCATAAAGTCATAAACCAAACCACTATCCTGAGATTTCTGACCACTGAAAATTCAAATTAAATGAATTAAAAAAAAAACAAAAACAAATAGGGTATTATTGAGAAATTAGGGATTCGTATGAGATTTTTTTTTTAAAAAGGTAAAATAAATATTCTAAACCTAGGATGAGAATATTATGTAGGTATTCTTTATTAATCTTTATATTTATACTCAATCTACTTAGGCATATTTTGCAATTACCATACATAGCTAACAACACAAATACAATTTAGAACTCATTCAAACTACTTAAGAAAATTAGGCTTTGATGTTTAAATATGAGTAATGAAGATCAGGTAAAAAATAAAAAATGATACGAGGACATCGTAGTCTATACAGAACAATTGAACGAGTTTTGTTAAACCCATTACTTCATATTGTAATTAGCTTTCCCTACATATGATCCTAAAAATCTTGACTCCAACTATGTGGGAATTTATATAAGAGTGGAAGGTTAAATATTTGGCATTTGAATGATTCAATGCTAAAAGCCTAAAATAATACTGTATATGCTTTAAGTAGAAAAAATTGCCTTACCAACAAAGAGAATCAACCCTTTAACTTAAATATTGAGCATGAGCCTGATTTTTAGATTAATTAGTCAATAATTATGAGTTTAATTTGTTCGGCATCGAGAAAACAAAAACATACATGAGTATTATTTCAATTCATAGGCTAACAAAATTTTGTACAAAGTACAACCATTTTTCCCATACACTATATATGTACCATATGCACTTTTAAAGACTATGTACAACATGAACCTATCAATCATTATTTTGTGTAGTTTTAGAAGGAGAATTTCGACAAACAGGACAAGAGGCATTCAATTGAAGCCATTCATCAATGCAATCAACATGAAAACAATGGCCACAATCTGGTATCGTCCTTAAGCTTTCCTTTGGCATATATTCACCCAAACATATTGGACAGTACATGTCATCTGCCTTCGGTAGTCTTCGACTTTCACCTAGGACTACTTTCGGGTATGACTCGATTATGTCTCGATTGAGCCCCTGGACAACAGTTTGAGGTTGCGGACCATCTGATTCTGCTAGGGCGAGTGTAGCACCTACAATTCCTCGTCTCTGATTAACCGCCTTGAATATGAAGTATAGCATACATAATGTAACCAACACCAATGGTGTAGCAAATGCCAAGGCAATGGCAATTATTGCTTGTCTTGTTAGTCCTGGAAACAAGTAAAAGGGGTATGAGCTAGCCTTTTGTGAATTTATTAAAAATGTACTCAATCATGAAATCATAATATCTCAATTTTAAACATTCATTAAGTATAAAAAATAAAGTATAACCATAGCTATCATCATCTTTTTTTTTTTTTTTTTTTTTTTTTTTGACAATATTCGACATTTTCTAGCAATGTCATTTGCCCTTTGAACCTGATCTCTCTGAACTTTTAAAATCGTGCATCTGTGAAACGATGGTCCTACTTCCCTTAACTCCTTTAGCAACCAAGTTATTGAGATCTCCCTTCCCTGGTTATCCTGTAAGTTGTTCAGAAGGGAAGTAAAGTCGGTCAAGAGAAGGATTCCCTGCCTGCCTTTAGCTCGAGCCCATCTCATTGCTTCAAGGCAAGCCCAAGCCTCACATTAGATGACTGATGCAGCTGCCCCGTGTTTTCCACCCTCATCGAGGGCATAGCCTTGGAGATTAGACTTAACTGCCCAGCCTATCCCTGCTCTCATCGCCTTCTTATCCCAGGAGCCATCAGCTTCCACCATGAAATCATCAAAACCAAACTTTTCCTGTCCTAGATGAACATGATTGAAACCCGGGGGATCTGATTATCCCTACTTGCAGCCTCCAACTCATTTGTTGAGCTTACTTGTAGATTGAACGTCTCGTGATCTTGCATTGCAAGATTTGTGAATTCCATCACTAAACTTGTTGTCCCCATAGTTCCTTTAAAGCATCTTGCATTCCTAGTTTTCCATAATCCCCATAACGTTGCAAAAAGCACAGCGGTTACTATGCCTACCATCCTCGCTATTAAAAAGCAAGATATAGTGCTGAATCCATCTTTTCAAAGAAATGGACCCAGGAGAGTCAGTGTAAATAGTTAGGGAGCCATTCTCCCAAACTTCCTTTGCCAGATTACAGAACCTAAACAGGTGTTGGCTATCTTTCAAGTCCACCCCACAGTGATCACAAGCTGTATCAACTCGTATCCCCCGTCTAGCCAAATTAACTTTGACTGCAATGCCATCATGAAAAAGCTTCCACAGAAAAACCTTCCACTTCGGCTGAATGTCCAATCTCCAAACCAACTTAACAAACTCCTGATCCCTTGCCAAGAAGGTAGATCGTTCTACCCCCGCTTCCTTTGAGAGGTAGTAGTACCCAGTTTTAACTGTGTACCTACCCGAGGGGTGATATTTCCAGTAGAGAAAATCATCCTCAATTGAATGCGGAAGCTCCATTGACAGAATCGATTTTGCACTATCCCAGTCAAAGCATTCCCGTATCTTCCCTGCGTTCCAAGTTCTAGTTTCTCTGTCAATAAAATCGCTCACTTTCCAATCCAAAGCGGCTCTCAGAGTTTGGCCTGAGTTAACTAGAGGGATATCCCCTTTCACCCAAGGCATGCTGATGGCCTTGATATTATTGCCATTCCCCCACCTTCCAAGCAAAACCCTCCTTAAAAGATTGAGCGACTTTTTGTATACTTGACCTCCCCATTGAAGGATTCCCTTGTCTTATATAAGGGCTAGCTATATTGCATATGCTACACGGTTGAAAACCTTTAGTCATCCATGAAGTAAAGGTAGATTGACAAAACCGACTTGTACAACTAATACATAATTAACTTAATCACCCATGCCACACCCAAAGTAAACTAAAAATTTGTTTTAATTTCTCAAAAACTACCTGAAAAATGATATAGTCGAATAATAATATCTCCTTTAAAAAAATAAAATAATTATCTAATAGCCAAGCTAGTAGACTTAGATAATAAAGTTAAAATCACTTGGAGCCAAACTAGCTAGATCACTAGTTGTTATCACTTGAATATAACTAAAATTGAGTTGAGCTGAACCAAACCAAAAGCAAACAGAATGACTAATTGATCATGATAAGTTAGTGAAAGAAAGTTTTTCAAAACAATCTACCTCACAACGTTAACTTGTACATAGATGGAAAATTGTAATTAATTGAATAAAAAAGGGGAACTCAGTAACTTACCATGGTTAGGAAGATTGAAACATTCCACTTCGGAGTTAGAATTTCTCTTGAACTTACATCGACCATTTCTTTCATAACACTTCGCACATTCATTAGGTTGAGACCAAGTGAGCCTTATATCACTCCTTAAATTTAAAGAATAGTCCTCTTTATTGGGTCCAATAGGAACTTTAATTGGTCCAATTTTAGCACACAAAGAGGAATTACCCTTAACAATTTTGTCCAAAGGACTAGCAAAAACCCCATAATTTGTACTACTTAGACACCCAATTAGTGTAATGTTTAGATTATCCGAAGAATTCAAGAAATCATTAGAGCAATTATAAAACCAATAATCTTGCTCTAAGTAAGGATTAAAAGGAGAATTATTACCCATAAAACTCGAACCATTAATAGAAAGAAGCTTTCTTGGAAGACAATTATCAAGATCATTAAGCCATAACACTTGATTAATATAGTCTATTTCTTCAATAGAAAAAGATCCTAAATTTGGTAGGTTGATTAGTAGCTTATCATTTTCATTGCATATCAAATCAAACCCTGGATACCCACAAAACCAAGGCATGGAATCATTTTTGATCACGAATGGAAATTGAACGTACCGAGAGACCGGTTCTTTGTAGCTACATACTTGTATTTGGCAATGATCAACCACCTCTGAGCTTTCATGATCGGAATTCGTCGTGCCTAAGAACGAAAAAATTATAATTAGGACGAAGAAGATTGAAATTTTGAGGATTTGCATTTGTATCAACTTTGAAGACTTGTTCTTATTCCAGAACATTACAATATTTTGATACTTATCAATTAGTCCTCATATTTTGCTAATTATCATTGACTTTAGTAATATAATGGTTGGTAGAAAACTAGAAATTAAATCAAAAATTTTGTTTAGGGTACGTAGAGGTACAATTAAATCTAGCTAGACATGTTGGCTGACGTGCGATGAACATTAACATTAACAAGGTTTTTTTATTGATTATGTCAATGAAATTGAAGTGGAAAATTAAGATAATGATGTAACAAATGTTAAAGTCTTAATCAATTACAAGTTGATAAATAATGTTTGTATTTTTTAAGTAATTTTGATTTGAAAACAAATGTTCAAAGCTACCTCTTGCACTAATCAATTTAATTTAAGGTTTTAAAACCAAACTTGATTGTCATCCCAAATTCCCCCGATGTCTTTTGCAGAATGCAAAAGATATATAAAAAAGTGATCATTGGAGCACATACATATATATATACTTCTTCAGTTCTTTTTTTAATTTTTTAACTGTATAGTAGGTAACTAAAATATAACAAAAAGAACATAAAAGAAGGTGACACAATCACATATATATTGAAATCAAACATAACACACACGATATTATTTTATATTTTATATCAAAATCAATCTTTCACATTAATCTTACCAAGTTTATAAGAGTTAGGTTGAATATTGTTCAATAATTTTCTAACAACGTAAACAAATATTGCTTGATCTACAAAAACGGATTGAAGCAGCATTGATCCATAGTTTCATTATTCTACATTACAAAAATTGTCTGCTACATAGTCTTGCATTTTTGCTAATCAACTATCTACAATTTGGACTTAAAAGAATTAAGGACAATTCATAATTATGAACAAGTAAGCTGATTAAGCATTATTTTCGGGAATTTGGGAAGGAGAATATCGGCAAACAGGACAAGAAGCATTCAATAAAAGCCATTCATCAATGCAATCAGCATGGAAACAATGGCGACAATCCGGTATCGTCCTTAAAATATCCTTGGCTAAATATTCACCCAAACATATAGGACAACATTTTTCATCCGGCTTTGGCAGTCTCCGACTTTCACCTAGGACTACTTTCGGGTAGGACTCGATTATTGATTGGTCGAGACCATGGATGACATGTTGAGGTTGCGGAGTGACTGTTGAGGTGAGTATAAGACTTGTAAGTCTTGCATTTGTTGCTCTCCTTCTTAAGCAAACCGCCTTGATATAGTAGTATGTAATGCATATAGTAACCAATACTAATGGTGTTGCAAATGCTAAGGCAATAACAATCATTGCTCCTCTTGAAAAACCTAAGATGAATTAACCAATCAAATATAAGAAGAAATAATTAGAACATAGAAAATGACAACAAATAAAAGGTCGAAACCCCCTATCATGCACATCTGACCGTTTTTTTGAGAACCGTAGATCATTTTCACCCTTTAGAACATATGGTAAAACTCGAGTGAGATAGCTTAATACTGATAGTTAAAGAGACTAACCACGACGAGGAAGATTGAAGCATCCCACTTCCAAGCTAGAATTGCTCTTGAACCTACAATTCCCGTCTCTTTTGTAGCACTCCCTACACTCATGAGGTTGAGCCCAAGTGAGCATAATATCATCCTTAAGTTCCGAAGAAGAGTACATACTTTTATTAGACCTTTTTCTTACAGGAACTCTTATAGGACCTATTTTAACACATAAAGAAGAATTACCCTTTACAATATTTTCTAAGGGAGTAGCAAAAACCCCATAACTTTGCCCACTTAGGCACTCGATTGGCTTCGATTGATGATCATCCGAAGAGTTGAAAAAATCATTAGAGCAATTAAAAAACCAGTAATCCTGTTCTAAAACAGGACTAAAAGGAGAATTATTACCAACGAAATTTGAGGCATTATTTAGTGAAAGAAGCCTTTTTGGGAGACAATTATCAGGATCATTAAGCCATAATTCTTGATGGACATAATCTATTTCTTGAACAGAGAACACCCCTGAATTAGGCAGGTTAATTTGTAGCTCATAATCTTTATTACATGACAAATCAAACCCTGGATACCCACAAGACGTTGGAAGGGACTCATTGCTAAGAAGAAATGGAAATTGAACGTATCGATTGACCGGTTTGCGGTAGCTGCATACTTGTATTAAGCAAAGATCAGAAAGATTTGTGTTATTTTCCATGGATTTGGTTGAGATTAAGAACAAAAAAGACAGGAGGAAAAAGATTGGTTTTTTGAGGATTTGCATATTTTTGTAAAGTTGAATGATACAATTTAGCTTCTAATTTTGGAATATATTTTGGTTTTTATGATCATTTGGTGTTTAAACACCATTGACTTTGTGATTAGTTGTAGGTTCTTGTTATTATGTAAACATGATCTAATCTATTTTGTTTTTATTAATGAAGTCAATGGATTGTATAGTTGAAGATTCATGCAACAAATGTTTGTGTCATCATGATTCTCACTTGCATGGAATAATTGTATTATTGTTGCAACTTGCAATTGTTCAATTAGTTTAATTTTGTGTTTTCTAATTCAAACTTGTATTAATAGTCAGATTTTGAAGTTTTTTTTTTTCCTTCTATCATATCCAGACTGAAAACAAGTTTGAAAACTTGTAGATTCTATATATGAAGTATGTTTTATAATTGTACGATCAACTTGCATGACTAGTCAACAATCAAAGATCATAAAAAAAATATCAATCATACAAGATACAACTAGTACTAATTAATTAATTACCAATGCTATCCTAGATTATATCAACAAAATCAGCTCAAAATTGAACAAAAACTCGTAACAATCAAGTTAAACCAACACAATTAGTCATCAAAAAGAAGATATATACATACTCTACTATGAATTTGGAGGAAGAATTCTGCAAATAGGGCAAGTTCTGTTACATCGAAGCCATTGATCAATACAATCAGCATGAAATTTATGCAAACATATAGGTAAGATCCTCAATGTCTCCTTGGGAGTATACTCGGACAAACAAATGGTGCATGTATTATCATGTTGCTTAATCATCCTTCCACTCGCTCCTATCACTATACTCGGGAATGAATCGATTGTTTCCTCGTCGAGGCCAATTACTTCGATTGGTGGTGGTGGTGGTGGTGGATGAGGCTGTAACGTTGTTGGACTGCTTGCTCTCGATCTTGGGGCTATATCAAACACATACATGGTTCGACGACTTTGGCTATTGTTGTTATTTCTTCTTAGGCAGCAACAACAACAAGCATAACATAGAAAGACAGCAAATATAGCAATTGCTGGAATAATTGCAAGATTAACCATGGGTTTAATTAATGTTTTGGCTAGAAAAATGAGAAATTGGGAGTAAGGTATTGTAGTGCATGAGATCCTAATTCCTCGGTGGAAGTAATTTAATTACTAAAAGTTGGATTAAAGTTGATCAACTTGGAGTATATATATATATTGGTCTTATTTTAGTAATCTCCTCAAGACTTAGTATTCAATTTAGGTTTTAAAAATATTTCCAATGGCGAAACAGAGTAACACTGTGAGGTTGAAAATAAAAATTTCGAAAAAAGCAAAATGAATTCATATAAAAAAGAACAATTAATTAATTACACAAATAATTCTGAAATCCATTTATTGTTATTGCCAGATCAAATATCTAATTTTAAAAAGAAGTATAGATATGATATTTTATCATATAATTTTTTTTTTAATGAAGATAAGAATGATTCATATAGGTATAGTTATCGAATACCATTCCAAGGAAATAAACCAAGAATTTTCTTATACTTCTAATTACAACAAAACTAAAGACAAATTTATTGACGTGGCGTGGAATATCCCGATCACTAATTATTTTTCATTAGGAAGAAAAAATATTTTGGATAGAGAAAAACTATAGATAGAAAATATTTGGATTTGAAAATTCTCCATTTTTGTCTTAGAACAAAGGTCGACGTTGAGACCTGGATCAATATCAGTACTAGCATGAATGAAAAAACGAATACTGAATCTACAACTATCAAATTGTTGATAAAATTGATAAGAAAAGTATTTTTTATCGCACAATTTATCAAGAAATCAACCAACCTGATAAATTTTTTTTTTTTGATTGGATGGGAATTAATGAAGAAATACTGAGCACCTGGACCATGATCATTTTATTAGATTTTTAGGAAAATGCAATACTTTAATTTATATATTTTGAAGAATTAGATCAATTTCCTTTTCAATTAACATGTAATTTTACCTTTTACCCCATGTAATAGAAAAATAAAAAAATGATGCCTATGTCTGTGTAACCACTACTTAAACTGATTTTAGAGTTCAAAAGACATCATTGATAGTGAGTATTCGAAAAAAATAAACAACGACATGATTTGGTCAAATTTAGACATTATTAGTCTGAATATATGACTTATATAAAGGTAGGTATAAGTCATTTATTTGTAGTTAGGTCAATTTATGTTGGGTTCGTATTCGGATGAGGAGCTATTCGGGTTACTTTCATGTTTATTGTAAATCAAAGACTAATGTGAATTCTATATCAAATTCAATCATATTCATTTTTTAAGTAGGGTCAATTTTGGCTTATGTCAACTTTTTATCATCTGATTCGGATATGTGCTTGGAAATTAAGAGGGTCGGACCAAATTTGTCAAGCAAGGCAGGGGCTTGGGTTGGCAGTAAGGCTCTCGGCAACATTTGGCCTAGCCCTAGACCTTATTCATTCAAAGTTAGGCCTACGTTTTCACCAATTAAGCCAAATGATAAAATGCACAAACTAAAGAAAACCATCCAATTCATATACAATTTCAATTACACTCCATAATTCAATGTTAATTAGCTTGTACATTATAGTTGTATCATTACACTTTACACCAAAATAGGTTACATTGCGTAGTAAATAGTGTAACACAATTCAAAACTTAAGTAGTATATGGATGACTATGGTGAGGTGGATGCGTTCTACAAACAGGACACGTAGCATTCAATTTAAGCCATTCAACCAAACAATCACGATGAAATCGATGTACACACTCCGGTAGAATCTTCAATACATCGTTGGGAACATACTCGGATAAGCAAATGGAACACGTGTTATCATCATGATGGTTCATCGACAATCCACCCTCTCCAACCACCACCGTTGGATACGAATCAATTGTCTCTTGGTCAAGTCCCTTGTCTTCAATCTGCTGGCTTTCGTTATGGGCCTGGACATGGGCTTGGGCTTCGGGCATGGCAAACGATATTTGAACTTGGATTCTTCTGTTCCGGCAAGTCCAACATAGACTTGAAAGAAGTATGACACCAAGAATTGTAAAAAGTATGGTAAAAACATCGATCATAATTAATTTTGTAGAAATATGATTAGTAATCGTTTTTCTTCAATGGGATTACAAAGGAAATGTTTGTCCTGCCTTTGAATTTATTTACAGAAGAGCTTTGAACACTCATTAATTATTATGACTTGTTTGGCCTATGGTAATATTTATTTCTAAAATTAGCAAGTACCTATTAGAATAGTACTAGTTTTAATGAAGAAGTCAATTTGATTAGATCAGTTCATAGGGTCAACTCTTGCCAAATTGCACACACTTGTATAAAGGTTCAATCTATACTGGTTCGGAATTTATCTGCATCATATTCCTAATAATATTACGACCAAAATCATATAAATTATAATTTTTGAAAGTATCAACATTGAAAGTGTTAGAATATGCCTTTTTTTTTTTTATAAAACAAATCAATCTATTAATCAAAAATCATACGACATTTACAAATGAAATCTAAATCAACAAATACACAAAATTGAATCAAATAAGGGTTTCCTTCATCAAAGCTACGATCGTTGAATAGATCTTGCACTATGGTAAATCTCTCGCACACATCGTTGGAATATACAGCCTTTTCGGAGAGACGGTCTAACGATTTGTTGTAGCAGTAAGGATGATTTTCATCTGATTCACTTGAATGCCTTTGAAGATTTGACAACCGTTGCGATCCCGGACAACTCTCTACCAACGAACTGCTAATAGGCAAAAGATGATGACCTTTTTAATAAACCCTAAAACACAAAAAAAAAAAAAAAACTAAACAAAAATAAACAACAAAACTAACAAAAACTAATGACTCTACCATAGGGAGACACTCCACCATAGGGAGACGGACGAATATCTATACTACTCGTGTAGATTTATTGAAAACTAAATTGCTAAACTAAAGAAAATTAAGGAAAAAGGGTCGAAAATAGTCTAATTTCTTATTTCCGTCCTAAACGGTCAAGAATTTGGAGAAACCTTGGAAGAGAGGAGGAGAGAAAAGGAGAGGAGAGGCGAGAGTTTCCATTTTTTTAATTTAACACATAAATCATCCATTCATAAACATGTATTTTGTTTATTGTACAGAAATGATGTATTGCATATGCCTTAAAACTCCACGGAAATGATAATTACTATAGTTCGTACAAACTTTTCCTAATAATATTACTAATCTAGTACTGTATATACTTTTACCGTAGTTCGTTTTTTACAACAATAATCCCTCCTTTTTTTAAATGCTGCATAGAGATTTTTTGCACTATTTACCACCTGACTAATTTTGATCAATATTAATAATTTACACATAAAAAAATAAAAAAAAAATAAAAAAAAACTTATGGTTATTATTAGTATTTTAACTTATAAAAGCAGGAATTGAACTTGGAAATTCCGCTACATATTATTGTGCCGTTACTACTGATCTACCAACTCAGTTCTACATATTTACCTTATATAATAATTAATAACAATATATATGTAATTTTGGGCCTCGACCCTTTAGGGCCCTGTACGGCCGCACTGGTCGCACCGCCCCAGCGCCGCCCCTGTATAGGAGAAAGGAAGTATCAAACGTATCAGTTGTAATATCAATAGAGATAATATACCACACGTGTTATATAATTGATAAGCGAACAAACTAAATTACGATTAATGAACAGATTAAGTACTCCGCATATCTTATATCTTATGTATGAATGTATGATACAGGCACAATGAAAGTAAAAAAGGCTTCGTTAATTTTAATATGGTAGATAAATTATCACATCTAAATATAACAAAAGAGGTTTCGTGGTGTAGTTGGTTATCACGTCAGTCTAACACACTGAAGGTCCCCAGTTCGAACCTGGGCGAAGCCATATTTTATTTTTGTTCCAAGAAAATTCCAAATTAGCATTTGTCCAATAATAAATTACGTTTATTTTTATTTCATACAAGTATTGTACACAGATGGTTTCGTGGTGTAGTTGGTTATCACGTCAGTCTAACACACTGAAGGTCCCCAGTTCGAGCCTGGGCGAAGCCATTGCATTTTTTTTAAAAAATTTTCGAAATCATTTTCTCAAAATAAGAAAATAGACTTATGCACGGTATAATAGAAAATCCCCATCAAGACCTTATTGAACAAATTATTATACTTAACTAGCCTTTTGGCCCATATAACATACGCCATACGGTGCCTTTTTTTTTTTTTTTTTTTTTTTTTTTTTTTTTTTTAATTGACCGTTATGTGTATTTGGAAAAGATAAATAGGAAAAGACACTTTGTTAAAAGTAGTGTATTAATTATAAAATAATAAGAAAAACATGAGTAATTATTGATCTTAATTTTGCAACTCATACAATTAATGTGCTCATTAGACGATTATGACTCTTTAACAATAATTTGTTTCTGTTTCTATTTTTTCTTGTGCAAAGTAATAACATTTTGATGTTGATACTCATGGGATCGAACACCAATCGATAATTAAAAAGATAGATTAGATAATATTATAGAATCCACATCTTCACGTCATGACTCCATCATCTCTCATGGCATGGTCTTTGACTCTTGAGAAATTTTTGAGAATTTAATTCAAAATGAGGCTTAAAAAAAAGAAGTTGGAGGGAGTAAAATTAAAGAGAGAGAAGAAAAGATTGAATTGAAGAGGGGAGATGAAGATGAAGTGTGTATGGGAGATGGAGTATAGTTGATCGATTTAATTTGGATTATTATTGTCGGTTTTCCAAAAAATAAATTGTAAGAAGACACGTGATACATTGGTTAGGAAAAGAGATCGAGAAGATGGAAAAGTGTAATAAGATGAAAACATGCGTCATTCCTTATTTAAATTTTTAAATACTAAGTATAGATAATAAGATTAACATAAATAATCCACAAAGATCATGCCTAGCTATGTGCAAAGCATTGCACTTATTACATATAAGAGGTAGCTCGTTAGTAGTACATATAAAAAACACAGAACACTTGTGCACCGTGCGCGTATAGTACAACCTTATTAGAAAGTTACGTATTAATTAAGATAAACCTCAATGACAGATCTTGCCCCTAAAATAGGATATATTTTATAGTCACTAAAACCAGCTTTGATGAAGAGCTTTCTCCATTCTTCTTCAGTTCTTTCCTTTGATCCAATGTCAAAAGTCATCATCTTTACGTCAAATAAAAATTGGGTCTTTGAGTAATGGGCTATATTGTAATTTTCACTTTTGTCCTCTACCACTATATCAATGATAATCACCTTCCCTCCTTTGTTTTTGCTAGGAATTGCCTCATTGCACCTTTCGAGTATCTTTATGCAATAATCATCACTCCAATCGTGTAATATCCACTGCAATAATAATTTTGGTTAAGAGTTACACTATTATTATATTATACTTGAAAATATAAAAAGTGAACAAAATTATTATTATTATTATTATTATTATTACTATTATTATTATTATTATTACTATTATTATTATTATTATTATTGTACTCTATACTATGTTCTTCATATGCAATGTATTTCGAGTTCAAATCAACTAGGATTGACATATTTGAATATAGTAAAATGTAAACAAAGACAAGTTATACACTTATGCTATAACTTATGTAACCCTATATATATATATCACATTGTGTCATATAGTTTTATATAAAAAGGCAACATATTTCTTAAATCTAATACTCAAAAAATAATTACGGTGGAGTTGGGCTCTGCCAATCCGAATCATGATCCATCCCTAGTAGTTTGGTTGACTCATAATTACATATTCAGTTATATATAAGTTGTTTGGTTGACACAGTTCTACAAAAAGTAATGCACGATACCCCCATGAAAGGGATGCAATAATGCAAGATAATGAAATTTCTTTAGAATGGTATGAATGAAAGAGTTACCTTGAGCAAAACTGCTTGAGCAGGAGGAATGGCCTTAAACATGTCGCCGCCAACATAAATCAAGTTCGTGCCATTACCGGTGAATCCTTCAACTACATGTGGTTGATCGAGCACGATACATTGCACCCTAGGGAAGACCTCAGCAATAGCCTTACCAATAGCACCATGGCCACCACCAACATCTACTAAAGTTGTAATCCCTTCAATTAAGCCCTTAAACTCATCATTCTTAACCAACAAGCTAGTAACAAATTGAGAGTCACATGTCATAGCTTGGTTAAAATTTTGGTTAAGTTCCGGTACACGAACACAATGTTCCCAAAATCCCCTCCCATGAGAAGCATGGAAAGGAGACTCAACCTCATCGCGAAGCCAACTACTCATGTAGTGTGATGGTTCGGTATTGATAGAATGAAGCGCGTTCACTACAAGAGGAGCTTGAGTGAGCGGGTGATCCTTCAATAGAAGTTGCGAGTTTATAGAAAGACCAAACACTTCTTCTCCATTGAGTAGTTTCTTCATGATGAAGAAGTTGGAGTGAACAAGAAGACGCATTACGCGGTATAGGGAAGGAGCCTTGTTAGGGTGGATACAAAGTGAATTGGCTAGTTCACTAAGAGTCATGGGGTTGCCATTTTTGTGGATGGCATCTGAGATGCCTAGTTGAATTGCACATTTTAAGGCCATGGAATTTAGGAAAGAGTAAATATGATTCCATATGTGAGCTTGTGCATCTAGTAGTTATTTGGCTTGCATCTTGGCTATTGTGCTTGGTTTCATCTAATTTAATTTCATTCATTGGTTGTGTATTTATTAAATTCTGATATATATGATTATAATTGATCATATTGTAATTAATTAGATCGATCTTTCTTTAAGTTTTATTTGGAAAGTTCATTATTTGTTTCTTGTCCATCTCTAAAAGTGCAACTCCCTGGCGAAATGCCCTAATGGTGATTAAGGATTGACAACGAACAGGTACCTTACCTAATTATTTGAGAAAAAACGGATATAATCAACTTTTTTAAAATCATAATTGAGTAAAACTTCATTTGGATGTGTCATACCTAATTTTTATATATGTGACTATTAAGCGATAAGTTGCATGAATAAGGGAAAACAGGAAATGGATACATAGAAACGGTGAAATATGGAAATTAATCGTAAATATCACATAATTAGAAAACATAGGAACGCAAAGACTATGCAGGCCATAAGGAAGATAATTTACCAGACTGGAAATTATGTGTTTCATAAGTATATCCATGCTACATAAATGTTAGGTACGAGTACCTAATTAGTACATCTGATCATAAAATTCCCAAGGAACGACCAATCTAAAACAAAGCTATTTTTTCATCATATATACTAAGGGCCTAATAGGGAAAAGTTTTTAAGAAATGTCCAATTCATAATTTGAACATTTTTGGTGTAAATAGTCTAGAGCAATTGCATGTATGTTGGCCCTTTCATACAATTGACAAACTACTCATGCGTCCAATCGTTCGGGGTAAAAAAAAAAAAAAATAGAAAACCACTATTGATTTATCATGAAAGAATGAAACTTTGTTACATTTGGCTTTGTCATATAATAAGTGATCGAGTCTTGTTTTGAGATATCATATCAATTTGAAGATTTCCACCACAAAAAAAAAAAAAAAAAAAAAAAAAAAAAAAAAAAAAAAAACCAATTTGAAGATAATGTTTCATTTATCAAACCAAGGGTTATAAACAAGAGTTAATAACAAAAAATTAGCTAGTGTCAACTTTTTTGGTGCTGATAATTTTGTACTTGTATGTATATAATATAGTAGACAATTCACAATTGCATGTGGGTTGGTATTTGCCATTTTAAGATCAAGATTAATTTTCTATTTGCTATACTTCAAAATTTTATTTTACCAACACACATTTTTTAGACTTTTAGTTTAATTTGATTACTACGTATTTCACTCTCTTCAAGCATAACTATTGTGCTTGAGTATGTTTCACTGCGTGTCCACCCCCTCAATACATACAATTTTTAAAAATTGATATGTTTAATAATTTATACGAAATTTTTAAAAATTTATATGAAATGTCGAAATACTTTTAGGACAATTAGTTCAATTTTAGATTATTATGCATCAACTTTGGATTAGGCCATCCATCTAAAGTGTTAAGCGGTATGAGTATATAGAAAAGGTTACACTTATATATACTTGGTGCCTAGCCTTGGTGGACTAAGCTAACGGATCACCAAAAGCAGGCTAAATAGAATAATGCATCTTACGTTACCTGATAAATAAATACTTGGTAGTAAGCTAACAAATTTGAAGCTAAAAATCCAACTTATTCCCTTCATAATGAGATAACATATAGAGAAGTATAGTTTAATAGACTAAATAAAGACTTTTAGCTCAAAAAAGAAGCGTAGAAGACCAAAGCAATTCCTTCATTGTACATAGTCAACAAATTACACATTGCAGTCCATAGCAAGACTTAGCACACTTTCTTTCTTGTTGCGAAGAGAGCTCGATCAATGAATAAATCAATTACGTACTCGTATTTTCTAACAACATCCATCCAATATCTTGGTTCTAATAGAAAGTATAAGATATTAAGAATGAGTAGTGGAAGTTTGATAATTTCCATTGAGATCAGTATCTAGAGAAGATATACACTAAGCTTATGATAGACTAAGACTATTAACAATAAGATATACACAAGAGATTGCAACTAAGCTAAGTTAATCTTGGCATAGTCAGTTATAGAAGATCTTTATCTTCAACAGAAAAAACTTCATATTCTATCGATTACAAAAAATAATCAAGTATCAATCGCTGATGAACTAAGGCGAGGTGGATGAGTCCTACAAACAGGACACGTGTCATTTAATTTAAGCCATTCGACCAAGCAATCACAATGAAACCGGTGCACACATTCTGGCAAAACCTTCAATACATCACTTGGATCATATTCACATAAACATATGGGACACGTGTTATCATCTAAATGCAACATATCTCCAACCACGATCGTTGGATAGGAATCGATTGTTTCCTGATTCAGCCCCTTATTGGGCTGCTGTTCGTGGGTCGACTGGGCTTGTTCTTGGGCTTGGGTTTGATCCATGGATACTGGTAATTCGGCTTGGATTCTTGCAATTCTTCTCTTCCAGCAAAACGACCTAAAGAGAAGAAAAACGAGGATGATACTGAAAAACACTGCAAAGGGAACAGCAGGTTTATCAAACATACTTAATTTTTAGTTAGTGTTTAGCTAATGATATCTTGTCTTATTGATCCTATATCTTGCCTTAATATATAATATGAGATTTAATTGTTTAGTATAAAATTACAAGATGTATAAAGGTCAACTTTTGTTTTATATATTGAGTCAACTATTAGCTTAGGAAATTGCTTTGAAACGTCAGGAAATAACGTGTTTCATTGCTTCTTTGAAGATGGGGTAACGGGTACGGTAACTTCCAAGATTATGTTAGGAAATTTACTTTTCTTTTGATTTCTTTGTCTGCTTTGTTAACTTATTCGTATGACAAATAATTTATCAAAAAGTGGATTTAATACAAGTACATGGAATGGAATTTAAGGTTATTTAACCAATGATAAAAGAATTTGTACCAAACAAAGTATTAGCTAGTCAATGAATAGTGAAAACAAAAAGTCAATTACAATTGAGTATCAAATTCGATTAGCTCACTTAATTTACAATTGTGCGTGCAAAGCAAATTACTTAAAACTTGCATATGACAAGAGGACAACACTTTAGACCATTACAATTTTTACAGCCTATGAACAAACATAAGAACTAACTTACAAACATCTATACTTCATCAAAGGTTTGCTATATAGAGACAGCATCAACTCTTAACGACGGTATAGTACATTATTATGGAGTACAACTATCCTTGCTAATTCGTGTCAACAGATGTTCTCCCATTATTGTGATCTGCTGCTCTACGACGAGATCGGGTCGCCTTTTTATAGAGCATCATAGCAATGACTAGAACTGCTGGTACACCAAGGCCTACCGAAAATCCAATTGCATAGCGTGCATTCTTTGAAAGCTCTCTTACTGCATAATAGATTGGAAGAAATATAAGCTACTAGCAAATTCACAGATCAGATATATATATATATATATATATATATATATATATATATATATATATATATATATATATATATATATATATATATATATATATATATATATATATATATATATATATATATATATATATATATATATATATATATATATATAAATGGTCATAAGTATAAAGTACATAATTGAAAAATACAGATTACGTACAGACGGTCCTAAATCCTAATTGACTAAAATGTTATTATTAATTGTAAAATGTTATTATTCGAATAACATTCTGTATTAGTAACGCAATAATCACATACATCATCAAAATCTTTGAGAACTTAGTCCAACACAAAAGATCGAGAAAATTGGTTGCAAGTTTTAAAGCTAAACAGCTTACCAATTGGAGGATCAAAAGCAATGCACGTAGTTTCAAGAGTACTAGTAGTGTCACGTTTGAAAGCACATCGTGTAACATTCCCTTCGCAAAGTCCACAGCTCGGTTTATCCCAACCAAGCAACAATTGTGGTCTTAGACGAGACAACTCGTCGACAGTATCACTTGGAATTCTTATGTTGTTAATTACTTCACACCATGACTCAAACAAAGAAGCAAAGTAATCAGGATCTTTTCCAATAATAGCAAAATTAGGGACTGTACTTAGACAACCGAGTTTATCCCTACGTTCAAAACTGGTATAGTTTTCATTTTTCTCTGAGCAGTTATAGAAGGAAAAATTATTAAAAAGGTAATCTTCTTGTTTGAAAAGGAATGGAGAATGGGAAAAATCAAGGCCGGAAAGAAGTCTTCTAGGTAGGCAATCGTCGGGATCACTAAGTACGATTTGTTGTCTCTGATAATCAATAGCTTGAACTGAAAAGTTACCGGAATTTGGGAGGTGGAGAATGGTCTTGTTAGAGGCATCACAGAATAAGTTGAAGCCGGGGTAGCCACAGGATTCGGGCTGGATGTTTATAAGGCGAAAGGGGAATCGGATGGTAAGATGTCCATTGTGTCGCCCACAAATGGACTCTAAGCACGATTGTTGGGTGTCTGCTGTAATAGATGCAACCATATGGAAATATGGTAGAAGAAAAGAGATCATAAGTTTGATAGTTGTCATTAGTTTGTTCTGATGACTAAAGATTAATGTAGTGCAATTATTGTAATATAAATTTACAGAAGTAATCAAACAGACTTTAATAATTATTCAAAGGAATAATTGAATTGAATTCATCAGCAAATGATACCTTGATGTACTTAGTCTTATATCTCAACGCGTGAGCTCGAGCAAATGGTAATTAACTAATGATTTTGGTTCTTTCATGTTTAAAAAAGAGTTTACAGAAGTATTTTAATATAGCAAGTAGCTTAGCATATACATGTATTGTTTATTTTGAGTCAAATTTGAAATAATCGGATTATGAAGTTTTTAATTCCTACAATGCATCATGTAAAGTATATTGTTGATATTTACTCCGTTCTTAAGCAATAGACGGATAGACCACATATGAATGTGGCCTTGTGTCTCTTGTTACTAAACCGATAAATAATACCATAATAATAATTTTTTTGTCAATGTTCAAAACTTTTACATCTATAGTTCTATAGTATTCTAAATTTGTCTATCTCCAAAGTATATGATACTTCAAAATTTAGAGTACTAATTTAGTAAGTGTTGTAGTCTATTTAGGGATTGGAAGAAATTATAAGACTTATCACAGTTCATAGGATCAATGCAGTAAGATATGATTTGGTTTTGCAAACTACCACTTTAATAAAAAAGTTTAGTCTGATCTAGATCGCGAATTAACTTATTTTGATGTATATATGAATATATAAGAAAAGGTTCACTTTATGCAGTTCCAATCCTCTGCTTGAGAAAAAGGGTAACAACCATTTTTTGTCATACTGATTTTTACATGGCCTGGTTTTGAAGTTTAAAGAGACATATATAGTTCAATAATTCACTTACTTACATATTTGTACATAAAGATAATTATAGCACAATAAACGCATGATGAAAGCGTATTTATCAATGCATTACACACTAACACACTATCAGTAGCAATTCATTCTTGATCTTGGGAGCATGTCTATGTGCTGGATTGACTTGGAACAACTCGACAAATTGGACATGTACCGTCTAGGACAAGCCATTGATCTATGCAAGCATCATGGAAGCGATGTAGACAGTGAGGTAAAATTTTCAAGACTTCGTTCATCTTATATTCCGACAAGCATATTGGACAAGTATTATTATTAGGATAATTTGTAAATTACCACCTAAAAATAGTATCAATTTCTAAATAACCACCCAATTAAAATTTTATTTTAAATTACCACCCATTAAATTAAAAAAACGCTCAAATTACCACCCATTTTGTTTTTCCGGTGGAATTTCCGTCAATGGACCCCACTTTTTTTATTTTTTTCCTTTTTTTTTTCTTCTATTTTCTGGCTTTCTCACTCTCTCTCCCCGATTTTTCACTCTTCTTCTTCCTACCTTCTTTCTTTCTTTTCCCAACCACCACCACCACCATTGCTCCACCTTTCCCCTCCTCTTCCCCCGTCGCGCCTGCCAACAACCCGCAACAACAACATCAACAAACAACCACCAGTTCAGCCACCATAATTACCACCAGTTCGCCTACCGCAAACACCAATACGACAACCTCTGCAGCCCGCAATCACCAATTGGCCCTACTGTAAAGAGCAATTCGGCAGCCAATTACTCCAATTCCAGGATTTAATTGCAGCAATTTGGCAAAGAACATCTTCAATTCGATTTAGGGTTCATGCTTCAATTGAATTGGGGGTTTTCTTAAATTAGGGTTCCTATTTTAAGAAAACCCCCAATTCAATTGAAGAAAACCCCCAATTCAATTGAAGAAAATCCACAAACCGCAAGGTGCTAGTGCTGGTCGTGGTGATAGCGGTTGTGGGTGGCTGGAGAAGTGGAGTGGAGCAGGTGAGGTGGCGAAGGTGGTCAGGTGTGTGCGAAATTGCAGAAGGTTGGAGGTGCATAGGGTGCTGTTGGTGTTGTGGGGTACCGTGGCTGCTCTGATGAGGCCAGTGGCGGAGCCAGGATTTATAATTCGGGGGGACAAATTTTGGAGGTTAAAGTTTCGGCAAAAATCTCAAGAAAAAAATTGATCACCTAAATTGTTTAATATTTATTTGAAATCACATATGCCAATTATTTCTATATGGCAAAAGAGGAATAAAAAAGTTTTATTGTATATTAAGAAAATTATCCAACAAAAATGAATAAATTTATGTTTGTAAATCCCGTTATGTAATCACATAATTGATATATACGAATTAATTACCTTATCATAAAGTCAAATAATTATCGTTAGAACAAATTGATGGTAGATATGAAGGGTCTGGGTTTGAGTTACATTCGAAAAAATAAACTCAACTTTCTCAAATCAATCATATTATTACATATGTATTTCGTATGTATTAATAAAAGTTAAAACACAGTTACAAACAATTAATTAATAGTAATCTATTTATTAGAAATGTAAAAAAATAGAGTTTAAGCACATAATAAAATTAAAAATCCTAAAACAAGAAATAGGAAATGAAAAATAAAATTAAAAAGACTATTGAAAATTAGAGTAATCAAAAAACAAGTAGGGGAAAAAAAAACAAAAAAGCTGAAAAATAGTAGAGTGGGGAATCGAACCTAAGACCAAGGCACAGCCTTACTAAGGACTCAACCACCAAACCATATTCAATATTGTGATATTTACTGTAAGTATATGATATTTATAGCCTTTTACTGTATTTTCTTGATTTTTTTTTTTTAAAAAAAAAAACTTTTTTTTCGAAAATGGGGGGACAACTGTCCCCCCTTGTTCTAATGTGGCTCCGCCAATGGATGAGGCTGGTGTGGTTGCTGAATGTTGCGGTGAGTAGCTTCCACTTGATCTTGAGAATCTTGGTATCCTTTTTCTTATCCCATGATTCAAATATATAGTTCGTCTGGGCAACTGATCTTGATAACTATGTGGCTCTGCTTTCTCTCGGATTGCTGATTCATGGGCCGTGTTCTGTGGTTGTGTTAATTTTTTCCTTTTTTTGTTTTCCTTTTTCTGGTGTAGAATCCAAATATAAGAAGAAAGAATTGGGGAAGAAGAAATGGTGGTGGTGATGGTGATGGTGATGGTTGGGAAGAAGAAAGGAAGAAGTAGAGTGAAATCGGGGAGAGAGAGTGAGAAATCCGTAAAATAGAAGAAAAAAAAGGAAAAAAATAAAAAAAAGTGGGGTCCACTGACGGAAATTCCACCGGAAAAACAAAATGGATGGTAATCTGAGCGTTTTTTTAATTTAATGGGTGGTAATTTGAAAAAAAATTAATTGGGTGGTTATTTAGAAATTGATACTATTTTTGGGTGGTAATTTATAAATTATCCTTATTATTATCAAGAGTGTTCAATTGACCGCCCTCACTAATAACAACAGTTGGATATGAATCTAATATGGATTGGCTGATTCTTGTGGTTGTATGATTGCGCTGCCTCATTATACTGCCCGTAGCTGTTTCATCATTTCTCTGCCTTCGTTGTTGATACCACCGTAACAAACTAAATATAGCCACCAGAAACACCGGCAAACCAATCCCTAAAGAAAGTATAAAAGCCTTGCTACTTGTCTCTGAGTCTAAAACTATTAGATTAGTCGATCAGGCCACCACCACAAACAACGACAACCACCACACAAAAAATTTGTTAATATTTATTTGTACAACTATAAATTTTCAATCAATTAGTACAAACTCTAAAATTAATATAACTAAATCTCAAAGATTTGTGTTGTTAAAGGACCATCTCAACCAAAAACTTAAGCAGTTAAGCTGATGGTTGATGTCTCTAATACTATGTTAAAGGACCATCTCAATCCAAAGCTTAAGCTGATGGTCGAGGCCCAAAAATATGTTTTATGAGCCGCAACCATCAGCTTAAGCTTTTGGTTGAGGTCATGATGTTTTATACTCTATCATGTGCAATTATATTAAATCGTGGATATCAATTAAAAAAAAGCCACAAAACCATGGAGCGGTAAAAGATATAAAATCATAAAAACATTTAATGGTCCATGATTTTGTTTGAAATGTTAGAAAGATATAAGATGTGGGAAAAAGAAAATTAAACATCTTACCACCAGAATAACTTGAATAAATTTCGGACGTGCATTCAATTTCATGAGTAGAATCCCTTCTAACACGACAACGCCGGTTGATTATGTCACACTCTCTACACTTTGGCTCATCCCAATGAAGAGTAAATTCATTGAGAATAAATCCATAAAAAAAATATCCATTATAATCAGGAAAACTAACATTTGCAACCCGGTGGCAAGTTGATAAAAGAGAAACAGCCCAAAGATTGTTTACGGCGTAAACGGTATAACTTAAAAACCACTTAGGCAATCAACTTTGTGTAATTTGTAGTCTGTAATGTTGTTGTACTCCAAGTTTTCAAAATGGCCCGAGCAATTGAAGACTGCGAATTCTTGATAATAAAGGGCGTAAAAGTGAGAGGTGGATAAATCAAGAGAGAGAATTTTCAAAGGCAAGCAACCATCAGGATCGCTGAGATCAACACTTTGTTCATCATAGGAAATTCTATCGATTTCAAATGTGATCGAGTTGGGAAGCTCGAGTGTTGCTTTTGTTCCGTTACAATGAACATCAAATCCGGGGTAACCGCAAGACTTAGGCTGATGATCGACTGCTCGAAATGGGAATCGGATTTCAGGCCCAAATAAGTTTGCATTACATTGGTAGTCTTTACATTTTTGTGCAAGTAAATGAAAATAATGGTACCAAGGTAAGCAAGAACTTATTTGGAATGTTCAAGGAAATCATCATGACTAGTAAATTTAGAAAGAGAAAATCAATGGAATGTTTCATACATGTTTTTGTTTAGAAAGCTTGGAACAAAGTCAACTAGTGAGTTTGTGCATTATTCAACTATTTTTCGTTTATGTTGACCAAATTATGGAATTGATATAAAGCTTAGATGAAATAAGTCCACATGCTCAACACAAAGGCTTTAAAATTTTGTTTTAATTTTTTTTTTTTTTCATTAATGACCTTATTTTGATTTAATTAGATAAATAAAGTTTCATGTTTCCAAGCCCAAAACCATTTTGTTTTTTGGGCCAATTTTAGAGAGGGAAGGGTGGGCTGGGAGCATTGGACTTCATCCTAGATTAAGAACATGGGCTAAACTTGAATTCGATATTTTCGTTTTCATGGATAATTTAAATGTTATCTCATGAAATATTGCTAAATTGGTTTTAAAATATATAAGTATTTTTTAAGTATAAATTTTTGTAAAAAAAATAAATTTTACTAATGAATTTTTATTTATAGATGGTTAGTTTAAACTATTACGTTGATAAATGTGTCCAATCAAAAATAAATTTTACTAATGAATTTTTATTTATAGATGGTTAGTTTAAACTATTACGTTGATAAATGTGTCCAATCAAAAATAAATTTTACTAATGAATTTTTATTTATAGATGGTTAGTTTAAACTATTACGTTGATACATGTTATGTCCTCAAGGATTGTCGAGATTTATGGAGGGGGAAGGGCAGGAAAGAGGAAAGGGGAGGGAAGGGGATTATAGAATGGGAACGGGGATGGGAGGGATGACAGAACGGGAAAAGGGAAAGGGAACGGGAAAGGGAGGGGAATTACGGGATTGGGGTTTTTTTTTATTAATTTTTTAAATTAAAAAAATTATATTTACAGACTAATAAAATGATGACACGTGTCCATATAACCTATTATTCAGGTTACCAACAGGTTACAACTTGTTTAAAACGGACACCCCCAAAGGTCGTATTATTCTGAAATAAACAAAAGGTCGACTTGTTTTTAGCGGACGGGTGAAATGTGGTATTATTTAATGCAATTTTTCCTATATATTTTGAAAGCTAATTAACAATAATATCATTATAAAGTGATACTGTACCAGTGATGGTATAAAGGTACTATATACTTAAAAATTCTTATAATGATATTAAAAATACTTTATATTGGTACACTAAATTTTAAATTGGTATTGACATAATATTATACTTTATCAATACATGATTATATCATAAATTTTAAAGTTAATATAAAACAAAATGTGTTCCACACTCTTGTAAGTAGCCTAAGGGTTGCATGTCTTAAATTTATTTGTTGCATGTCTTAAATCTTATTAAGGGGTCTCTTGATTAGATCATTTAGAATGGGTTGCAATGGAGTTAGAATTCATTCTATCTACTTTTTTTTTTGTTTGGGTGAGTTTTCTAGTAATGAAATCTCACATCCAAGGAGTTCTAACTCTACTCCATACCTATCGAATCCCATACTCACCTCTATCAGCTCCCTAAAAATTATAATCCATTCTATTGATGAAGAATATAATCCATTCCAAGATTAAAACCAAACAACTTTAAACTAGTATGGGTTTTAGAATCCATACCTCTCGTATGAGATTCTATACCAATCTATTCCAATATAATGAGTTGGAATTCTATTTAATGAACTGGTTTAGCTATATATGCAAATCAAGTTCTAAATTCCTTAAAGTTGAGTCAGATTCAGATGTGGAAAATTCCCAGCCTATTAAGAACTGCTCTTAGACCCTATTCTTTAGATCTGCTCTGCTCTGATCTTTAGACGGATTAAATCATCCATTGACTATGTTTTCTCATATATATTACGGAGTATTATATATATTAATAAGAATTTTATGGTCAAAGTTATAAATTATTATTGAAAATGATTGTATGGTCAAAGTTATATATTATTCTAAAATATACCATAGTGATATAAAGATACTTTATATTGGTACACTAATATATATGTAATATATTGTTTGATTGGTTTTAATGTGTATTTTCCAAAAAAAAAAAAAAAAAAAAAAACATAATTTTTATAAGTACAAAATTGCATATAATTCAGGGTAAACTTGTGCATTGGCATGTATGTGTCCGTTAAATCAGGTGAGTGTCTGTTAAATCAGGTGAGTTAATTTGTCAGTCTTGAGTGATGGAGTCTTGACTCAAGACTTTCACATAAAAGACTATATGTTTTTTGCAATAAAGTGGTGCAAGACTATAAGTAGTCTTGAGATCTCATCTTAAGACTCTACAAATTTACAAAAAACAATATGATTTTTTTTGTTGGCCAATGATGAGTTACCAACTCATCAGCTCAAAAAAGTTGTTGATTTTTATAAAAGAAATATATATATGTTATGCATGCATGATATAAATCACTCATGTCAAAATTTGTATAAATGGATGAGATGCATTTTATTCACTCCTTTACTAATTAAATAATTGTCACAGTTAAACCTAACAAGTAGTCAAATTTGTCATACATGTCAATATACTAGGTTGATCTTAGATTTAGATATATATATATATGATTAAGTATTATTAAAAAATATTACTGAGTATAAAGTTGAAATTATGAGATTTTATATTAATACTTATTTACCAATATATTTAATGATAAATTTGTGTTTTATATTATATGTTACTAAAAAATGATGGTTAAAGACTCAAAACGAATAGTGAAAAAAGTCAAAAATGTTAATTATTTAAGAATGAGCTAGGGAAGTATATTATGTTTTCCTAGTCCCTAATAACTATCTTTGCATATTTTTACATCATCAAAGTCAGGGGCTTTTTTGAACCCACTGCTTCTTTTTTAAAAAAAAACATGGAAAAGGGTTAAATAGAATATTTGTATGTATTATGTCAAGAATTAAAGCGGCAGCCAAGCGATTTTTTTACCTCCCACCAAACACGAGGTCGTGGGTTCAAAACCCATAACTCACACTTTTTTTTTCCTTTTTGTTAAAACAGATCCTACAGCTAAAAGGCTCTGTTTTACCACTTTCCTCCAAATTCTCAAACCGACAAACCCTAACTCCTCTAAGAGGCTCGCACAACCCAGACGCCACTGCCCCGCTGCCCGCACGTAGATCGGCGACCGCCTCACCGTTCCCGGCGCTCCGCACGCCAGAACCCGGGTCGGAGTCCAGGCCCTCCACCGTGTCACCGTGAGCTGTTGCGGATTTGCGCCTTTGCGGCCTTGCGTTGCCCACTTTGCCGGTTTCCTTTAAGGCTTTAATTGTATGTCGTCTTCTATCTAGGTTCTATCTGGCCTTCTGGGTTAATAATATATAAAGTTTTTGGTTTCATGATTTTTGTAGATAATTACGTCAATACGTGGTGTTTGAATGTGTGAATGTGTGATGAACTTTAGCTATCAATTTTGGGTTTTTGGGTGACTATTGTCTATTGAAAAAATGGTTGAAATTGGGGTCTTGGGGAAGGAAGTATCTGATTTACATTTACTGATGTAGGGTTTGTGGATTGTAGAAGTAGTTCATTTGTTGAATTGTTGTCTGTTGACTTGAATTAGTGTAATTTGTATAGCCTGTAATTGAATTGTTGTTTGTTGAATACTTGAATTGTTGTCTGTTGAAGTGTTAAATGTTGATTGTCGGTTGAAGTGTTGATTGTCTATTGTTTTAGAGTGTTTATCAATTATTCAATGGAGGTTGTTTTAGAATGTACTACATTGTTCCCATGTTCTGTAATTAGTGTAATCTGTACATTGTTCTTGACTTCTTGTCATGGGTTATCGTCGATTATTGCAGAAGTCGATTAGAAGGGGATAATCAGTGCTCGGTGCTCCACTGCACCGTCATCCACTCATCCATATTTCGTGGCTCTGTAGGTGAATAACTGAATTTTTACTTCTTAATTTCATATGTTTTACATACTATTTGTTTTGATCTTGAATGAATGAATTCTTGATAATAAATTATGATGTATTGATTTTTATTATCTAAAAAAAAATCTGAAAAAAATTTGTATGCAATTGCAAAGATATTCTTCTTCTTAGTTTGCTGTATTGCTGTATGCCTCTATTGCCGTATGCAAAGATATTCTTCTTCTTGAATCTTGATAAATTATGATGTATTGATTTTTATTATCTAAAAAAAAATCTGAAAAAATAATTTTATAGTGATTGTGTGAACTTCTGTATTGCAGTATTGCCGTATTGGTGAGTGGTTTGCTTATTGATATTTTTTGGTTTATTTCTTTCTCGTATCCATTCTTTCCAGTTTCCAGTTAGCCTATTGTTGCTGTATTGTTGCATGTTGCTGTATTGGCGAGTGGTTTGCCGTATCGTTGCTGTTAGCCACTTAGCCTATCATTGAAACTGGCGAAATTCGTTGAGTTACTTTTGGTCTTTACATAATTGTATGCAAATATGCAGTTCGTATAATTGTATGCAAATATGCAATTCGTACATAATTGTATGCAAATATGCAATTCATTCAATTGTAAATTATGATTCTGAACTTTCGAAATTTCAAACCCCCTATTTGGAAATCCTGAAGACGCCACTGATTAAGCATCTGTAATTTGATACCTTTTGGTTGGTTATGTTTCGTTTTCATTTGGTGTGACCTTTGCTTAATTTAGCTAGTTGTTGCTCTTGCTTTTGGGAAATTATATCTCGTGTTCTTGTTAAATTTCATTTTTTTGATATAGATAGAAATCTCATTTTGGATTTGTGTGTATGAGTTAATTACATGTGAAATGGTGTGTGTGTTCCAAACTTCCGAAGTTTCGAGCCCACACTTCGGAAATCCTAGAGACGCCACTGAGGAAAGAATTGTTTTTTGCATAATTTATTGATGCTTATGTGCACTGATTTACATTATTGACTTTTTTCCTGGGTTTTCTGTAGCAATGGCTCAGGAAAATGGCATGTTTATTGTACAACAAACAATTGGCAGTGTTCTATGCTGCAAATGTGGTATCCCTATGCAACCAAATGCTGCCAACATGTGTGTGAGGTGTTTGCGTTCTGAAATTGACATCACTGAAGGTTTGCTGAAGCAAGTGACAATCTTATTTTGCCCTGAATGTGAGACTTATTTGCAGCCTCCGAAGACTCGGATCAGGGCTCAACTAGAATCAAGGGAACTCCTAACATTTTGTCTAAAGAGGTTGAATTTGGATAAAGCCAAAGTCACATTGGTGCATGCTGAGTTTGTGTGGACTGAACCGCATTCTAAGAGGATCAAGGTTAAACTGAGAATTCAAAAGGAAGTACTTCACGGGGCAGTTCTAGAGCAGGCTTATATTGTTGAGTATGTTGTGCACCATAATATGTGTGATTATTGTAATAGGCTCCAGGCAAATCCGGATCAGTGGGTGGCATCAGTTCAACTCCGACAACATGTTCCTCACAGAAGGACTTTCTTCTACCTGGAACAACTTATTCTTAAGCATGATGCTGTGGCCCAGGCTATCAGAATCAAGCAGATGAATAATGGAATTGATTTCTTCTTCTCCAACAGAAGTCATGCTGTGAAATTTTTGGAATTTGTTGGCAAAGTTGCTCCCATCAAGAGTCGCAGTGATAAAGAGCTTGTGTCTCAGGATTCCAAGAGCAACACTTACAATTATAAGCATACTTTCTCAGTTGAGATTTCCCCCATCTGTCGTGAGGACCTTGTATGTCTTCCTCCTAAAGTTGCAGTAAGTGTGGGGAATCTGGGTCCCATTGTGATTTGTACAAAACTGACCAACAGTTTAATGTTATTGGATCCAAACACCTTGAGGTATTGCTTCCTGGATGCTGATCAGTATTGGAGAGCACCTTTCAAATGCCTGCTCTCTAGTAGGCGGCTGGTGGAATACATTGTGCTGGATATCGACAATGTTTCACCTGAAGTTGTTGTTTCTGGCTCAAGGTATGCTTTGGCAGATGCCCAAGTGGCGCGTGTATCAGACTTTGGAAGGAATGATACAATATTTCACATCAGGACACACTTAGGTCATCTTCTAAACCCCGGGGATCATGCCCTTGGTTATGATCTTTATGGGGCTAATCCTAATGACTCCGAATTGGACAAATACAAAGGGCTTGTTCTTCCTGAAGTCATATTGGTTAAGAAGAGCTATGAAGAGAAGCGTCAAAGAAAACGTGGGAAGCCCCGTGCTTGGAAGCTCAAGAACCTTAATATGGAGGTTGATGATGCTGGCAATGCTAAAGTTGACCATGATAAGGCTGCTAATGAATATGAAGAGTTCTTAAGAGACTTGGAAGAGAACCCTGATTTGAGGTTTAATGTATCACTGTACCGCAATAAGGAATACCAACCATCGGAAACAGCTTCTATGACAGACGGTGATGAGTTGCCCTCTGTGCCCCTAGATGAGCTGCTCGCTGATCTTGATATAAGTGACGATGAAGATGAAGCAGGAGGTAGTAACATGAGGGAGTGATGAGCTCTTTTAGAACTCTGTAAAGTTTCTATTTCAATTGCAATTCTGCTTTTGAAAGGTCCTTTTTCTCTCACTTTTTGTTTACCTTCATAGTTTTGTCTTCTTGGACTAAGCCTCCTTTCCGCATACAATAGCCTCCTTTCATGTTTTCTTTTGCACTTGGCTTTTAGCTGTATACTAGGAAAAGGTTTTTGTTTACTTGCGCTGTATCCTGGTCTTTTGCTCCCTGAACTTGTGATTTTGTATTACAGTGATATTAGATGTTCCTTAGCTCTTGAATCATGACCTGAAAAAGAACGGTAACATTACTCTATTGCGGCAAATTCATGGAAATTTTTCGACTAATTATTTAGTGTTTTTAGGAGTATGTATTCGCAACTAATGCAGAATGTTACTCTTTTTTCTTCCTGGTTCCGTAAGATTGTGGCCATCTGAATTTCTCTTTAGAAGAGGCGATATCTATATCTGTTTGAGATGCTCTAGAGCATATATTACTAGTAGCTTATATAGTAGCTTACTTATAATAGCAAACTTATAATACGTAAATATTACTAGTAGCTTATATTTAAACTTATAAGCTACTAGTAATATTTAATAAGCTACTAGTAATATTTATAATGTATTATAATAAATATTACTAGTAGCTTATATTTAAACTTATAATAGCAAACTTATAATAATAAGTTTAAATTAAATACTACCTCTGTTTTTTTTTATTATTATTATTATGTGCAACTTTTGTTATCTTAGTTCGCTTACAATTATATGCAACTTTCTATTTTTAGTAAACAAAAACCGTTAAAATTACAAATTTACCCTTACTTAAAAATTCTGATTTTCTTAATGTTACCCTTATCTTATTTTAATCACAATAACTTTTTTGTCTAATCTAAAATCATTAACCTAATTTTACCCAACCATTTACTCATCTCCTAGACCCACCACCCATTCACCCTGTTCATCTCTGCTCTTCATCTCTTTCACCTTCACCCTCTTCATCTCTTCATCTCTTTCACCCTCCTCCCTCAAGAGTCACGACCACCGCCCCTCCCACCACCATTCTCTCTCCTCCTTCACAACCACCTTCCATCCCACCGGCTTTCTGCTCCCTATGACCACCGACTTGCTCTTTTCATCTTTTTTTTCGTTTTTTTTTTTTTTTTTTGGGTTTCATTTTCAGCCTAACAATGGAGGAAAATGTTCCAGTAAGTTCTAAATACTTCTGCATATATTAATTCCTAAGTGCTCTGTGACTAGTAATTAATTGTTCCGTGTTATTCTTTCCAAATTGTAAAAGTGGTTTTGGTCTATTTTCTTTCTCTCTTCATCTTTTTTTTCTGGGTTAGAGGTGGATCTAGGTGGTGGGTAGTCTGGGTTAGAGGTGGGTTTGGGTGGTGGGATGGTCTGGGTTAGAGGTGGGTTTGGGTGGTGGGGTGGTCTGGGTTGGAGGTGGTTAGGGCTGGTGGTGGAGGGGAATGTTAGATTTCTGGGTTTTTTGATTAGGAAGGGGGCTGCCGGAAAAAGGAGGGAAAGACGTGAGGGTGGTGGTAATATTTAAGAGTACAGTTATAATCGAATCCAACAAGCTTCTATATAATATGTTTGATGTTTATATTAGGTTTAACTGGTCAAAATTTTTAAAAGTAAACAGTAAAAGTCAACGTAGCAAATAAATAGAAATAGAGGAAGAAGTAGCCGTACTTTATCTTGACAATTGTCTACTAATTTCTTATCCTCATTTTTTCCCCCCATTTATGTACTCGGGGCCTCGGGGGCGTGCGAGGCAACATGTTATTGTACATTTGTTCTTGAAAACGATTTTTCATTAATTTGAAATGTAAAGTTAAGTACGGTGTTCCTCGCAGAAGAGTACTGTATCATTATGTCTTTCCAAAGTTGATAACGAAACTTTATCGGTATAAACGGATAATATTCTCCTATATTGAGTGCTATTTCGTATGAGTTTCTAAATATTATCTTCGAGCTTTAAGTAAGTTATCATGCACGGACCGATTTTAAAATTGGTAAATTCAAATTATTATATATTAAAAAACGTTCTTATATATGTGTCATATGTTTATAATTGATAAATTCAATGAATTTATGCTGCACATACAATTAGCAGACTCAATAGCAATAAACATCTTCACAACATGTATTAATGTATACCCCTGTCATTACGACATAATGCCATTTCATATAACTTTTTCATCAAACACTTGTTTCACATAAATTACGAGCTTATAAAAATATAAACAACCGTAATTTACTATAACGCTTAATCGGCTAAGTATGTAGTCTATGACCTCGAGTTCAACAAGAAGCATTTTTACTGTGTCGTTACAGAAATGACTGGGCTATTGATGACATCGATATTATTTGAAGAAAATATGTAGTAGAACATAAATTCAATTCTTAAAAATTTGAAATCTTTAATGTTTAACTTATATTTTTAGTAAAAATAGAATTATATTAGTAATTGGGCTCGGGCAATGTCCTGGATTAATACCTGAGATTAACCATTAATTAGTATATATCTATTATATTAGTGAGAAGCGGTTTTGGGTGATAAATTTCACTTTCCCAAAATAGCTCCTCTCCTTTTCTTCTTTTTATTTTAAAAACTACCATCTTTATAAATAAATTAAAAAAAAAAAGCTATTTTCCTATTTTTATTTTTTTTATTTTTTTTTTGTTTATCATTTTTTATTTTTTTTATTGAGAGAAGTCATAACTTATTTAGCCTCCATAACTTCATCAACATATATTTTTTTAATAACTAATTTTTTTTATTCAAAAAAAATTATTAAAAAAAATTCAACAATTTTTAAACCCACTAATTTTTATTTTATATTATTAGAACAAGGAGGATAACATTCCGAAAAAAAAAAAGAAGAGAGAATCGAGCATGATAAATTATTTATATTGCACACGCACGCATCGTGCAGTGGCGGAGCTAGGGTGGGTTCAAGTGGGCTCATTGAACCCACTGATTTTTTGAAAAAAATTAAAAAAAATTTAAAAAAAAAAAAATCAAAATAGGTTTAAATAGAATATTTGTGTATTATATGACAACAAGTAAAGTTGTAGCCCAGTGGTTATTTTTACCTCCCATCACACAAGAGTTTGTGGGTTCAAAACCCATAACTCACACTTTTTTTAATTTTGTTTCCTGAGCTTTTCCTGCTTCCAGCTTTCCTCTTCCTCATTCCCCCAAATTGCAAAACCCTAACTTCTTCCTCCTTCTCTTAATCTCTTCCCGTTCTTCCTCCTTCAGTCCTTCTCTTCCCGTTCTTCCTCCTTCTCTTCCCGGCGCAACACGGCAGCAGTCAGCAGAACGCCAGAACACGGTGGCAGCGGCAGCGCACCAGCCACTCACCCAACAGGCCAGCAGACCCACCGTCGTCCGTCACAGCACTGCCAGCCTCACAGCCGTGTATCGGTGTATGTAGGTAAGTGAATTTGGGGATTTTTTTTTTGCAAATGTAATTTACTTCTCAATTTGGGGATTTTTTTTTGCTAAATCATTGAATACTTGAAATTCATATGCTAAATAGCTAATATACATTACGAATTGGAAATTTTTTGTAAATTGCTGAAGTTTGGTTATAATTATCTAATTTACTTCTCAAGTTCTCAAGTCATAAGATTTATAAGGATGATCGCGTGAAGGCTATTACTGTCATGTCTACATTTGAATCATTTGAATTTGTATTTATGATACATTTGATGTCCGAAATATTTGGGATTACTGATAAATTGTGTCAAGCTCTGCAAAAGGGGGACCAAGATATTGTTAATGCCATGACATATGTTAAATTGACTAAGGAGGGATTACAACAAATGAGGGACCATGGGTGGGAAGACTTTTTACATCTTGTGGTTTGTTTTTGTGTTAAACATGATGTAGAAGTTCCTACTATGGATGATATGTATGTTCCTCGTGGAAGGTCAAGACGCTTCTTTGCCAAAGTTTCAAATCTTCATCGATTTCGGGTAGAAATATTTATAAGTGTCATTGATTTACAACTCCAAGAGCTCAATAGTAGATTTGATGAAGAAAATATGGAGTTACTTATTTGTGTGTCATGCTTAAACCCGATCAATTCATTTGCGGCATTTGATATGCAAAAGTTGTTGAGACTTGCTGAATTATATCCCAAAGAGTTTCCAACTAATGATATGACGATGACTGCACTTCGTCATGACCTTCAATTTTATATTAATGATGTGCGCCAAGATGCAAAGTTTGGAGACTTGAAGGGTATTCATGAGCTTTCTATGATGCTTGTTGAAACAAATAAGCATACTACTTACAACTTAGTTTACTTGCTTATAAGACTAGCATTGATCCTTCCGGTTGCAACTGCAAGCGTGGAACGAGTGTTTTCCTCAATGACATACGTAAAAAATAAGTTGCGAAATAGTATGGGTGATCAACTATTGAATGATAATTTAGTCACTTTTCTTGAAAGAGATTTATTTTCAAGAGTTAGTGATGATGATGTATTGGAACGCTTCCAAAGTATGAAGACTCGAAGAATGCTTCTGTAGTCTTTTTTTTTTTCATTTTCTATGTGTAATCTATTTGTAATCTATAGTTTGAACTTATTTATGTACTGAATATTTAATTATTGTATTTTTATTCCTTTGTTAATTATGATTTCAAATTTTGGAAGTTTCGAACCCACACTTCGAAAATCCTGGTGACGCCACTGGCATCGTGTGTGTCTCTTAGCTTGTATATTTAATTTATGACTCAATCTTCATATAATTAAATTTTTTATTCACATTTTCATTCACTACATATTAATATTTGGTTTTGAAATGATAACACAAACAATGGCATTAGAGGTTACATGTTAAGACATTTAATGTTAGAATTAGAGGTTACATGTTCGAATCTTGTATGGATAAATATTTATTTTTTAGTTGATGACAAAAAATGAAAAACAAATGGGGGAGAGTGTCACATAGTTTATTTAAAACGGTAATTAATTTATACTACTTAAAAGTTCCGCTTGATAATTTGGCTTTTTGTGAGATAATCATGTCTTGGAGGAAAAAAAAACGTTTAGATACAGGGGATCACCTTTTGTTAAAGAGAGATGAATAATTGCCGTCCATTCATGCATATATCGAGTAGATGACTACGTACCTCACTCGCATCTCAATAGCCTATATAAAGGAACTTAGGATTGCACCAAAGTTCATCACATAAGCAATTCTTTTTCTAATATCTTAACCCTTAATTAATCAATCTCAGCTTGAACAAAAAATTTCTCTTTGGCTAGCGAGATGTGGGGAGTAAAATTGGGAGTGTTGGTGCTAGGGCTTCTAGTTTTGGTGCCCGATCAATCCACACAATTGAACATTGATCACCCTCTCCATAGTGTTGTCCAAAACATTAATCTCGAATTCGGCCCATTTTTAGGGCTGGTAATCTCTAGTGGTAGAGACGAGAACGTCCTTACAAACTCTACTTATTTCACCCCTCACAAACCTATTCCTTCCCTCACTATTTCTGGTACTTCATCCCTCTCCGGCCTTTCGAATTTCAGACACATACTTAACTAGGTTATTATAACCGTAAAAAATCATACAAAGTACTCCCTCTATTTCGTAATAATCGCAACAGTAGGGTTGGCACGAAGTTTTAGGAAAATTATAGGATGGAGACCAAAAAAAGAATTATTTAATGTAATGTATAGTTAGTGGAGATATATGAATTGTTAGTAGGAAAGAGAAATAATAATAATAAAAAAAAAGTAGTGTAAGTGGGTTTGGTAAGAAAGAGAAATAATAAAATATTTGTGGTTCCTTACCAAATAAGGAAGTATTATTGCAATTATTATGAAATAGATGGAAAAAAAAGTATTGCGATTATTATGAAACGGATGAAGTAATACTTAGAACATAATTACGACGTATCTTAATTAAGATCAAACAATGTTTTATTTAAAAAATATTATTTTCTTGTTATTTACTTCTTTGTATTTTAAATTGTTTATGCAGGAAGAAAATTCAACTTTGGGAAGTTCCAAGGCGTACCGGCAATCTATGTTCTTGCTGGGGAGCCATTGGTGAGAAAAATTTGGCAACCTTTTTTTGTTATATATATATATTTTCGGGTTTCATATATATACATATAACTACATACATACGTACTATGATTACTATCTATACTAAATTACTAACAATTTTTGGTGTTTGAAAACTTAGGCAAATGTAGGAGCGACCGTGCAACTTCTTGTCGATTTATTCCCTCTCTATGGTATTGTACACTATGGATCTGCTGCAACTGTAACCCACAAGGTGTTAATTGGAGATGTTGTTGCGCCCTCACAAGTGGCCTTCACCGGTTCATGGAGGTGGCATGTCGGTATTTCGTGAAATTGGATTAATTATATACAGAATAATAGATTAGCCGATTGAAATGGATTATCAATTTTTCAGATAATCAACTCTGTGAATTTTGGGAGGGGTTTTGAAATTGAGAGGAATGAATATATGAAATATAGGACATTTATCTATGAAAATGCAAACTTTGATGGACATATGGATTTAATTAATGTTAGCAAGAGTTGTTATGTTTGGAAACAAGAGAGATTTTTCAGTTACATGCATGCTTTGCTCGAGAAGAAGAAGCAAAAGTGGGCCCTTTGATGATTTGGGCCCTGTGCTTGAGACATTTGAATTGGATGGGAGGAGTAGAGGAAAGACTATAGGTACATAGTATACTTGAACCTGGACTCATTTCATATGTATAATAATTTGAAATAAGTCTCATACTCTCGTTTAAATCTTATAAAAATTCACTTACTTTCTTTGTATTTATATAAATACATCACTTTAAATATCACACATGTCAATGCATAATTTTGACCATTAATTTTCTTTTTTTTTTCGGGACAAAGACCATTAATATCTTAATTTTTCATTAATTCATTAACTTATAAAATTAGAAAATTGGCTTAAATTAATACCAACTATTAACGTTGTGTACAAAATAATACAATCTCAACTATTTGCTATCAACAGTATAACTTTTTGTATTATATGTGCAAAATGGTACGCCAGCTACCAAAGAAGACATTTTAAGGAATATTTCGTTCATATTCAATAATATATTATTTTTATTATTATTTTTTAATATTAAAGCATTTGATTTCAAAATACATTTATGTAAATAATTCCATCTTACCCAAATTTTTCTAATGATTTTTTTTTACTATCAAACAAAAGTAAATAGGGTATTTAAATGCATATTATATTGATATAATTAGTTTCAAAAATGTATTAAGAACCAAAATTAACGTAATATTTTCTTTGTTTTTTATACTTACAACACACCTTTTGACATGTTAAGCTATTTGAAAAAATGATTGGACTATGTAAGCGGATAAATTATGCTATAAGTTTTAATCGTAGCAACTTAACACTTTCTTCTTCATTTTTTAAACATGACATTCTTCTTATTGGTGGTAAAATTTTGTTGATTAATTTGTCCGTTTATCAAGTCTAATATCTCTCTTAAAATATGTGTCATGTCAAATTAGTGTGTTATTGTAAATAAAAATGTAGGAATTATGTATTTTGGAAAAAAATTTAATAATTACTAGTGTAAAAATAATATAATAATAAATATGGACGAAATATTTCTCGAGATGCCTTCTCCGATGGGTGGCGTACCATTTTGCACATATATTACAAAAGGTGGTGCCGTTGAAACTTGAAAACAAATAACTGAGGTCGTATTATTTTGCACCCACCGCTAATAGTTGAGATTATTTTAAGCTAATTTTCCTATAAAATTTGATGTAATGAAAATTTAATACTCCGTATACGAATAAATGAATAATACAAAAGTCAAAGGTTTAGCTTAGGTGCTCAATTTTTATTTTTTAAATTTTTTATTTACAGTATTTTTATTTATTTATTTGTTTAAAAGAGTTGCAAGAGCAGTTAAGTGGAAGGGGTTTAATCTCATGCATGATGCATGGGTACATTCATATTTCATAATGAACCTAGACGCTTAGTTGACCTAGTACCCTAAAATCCCTAATCTAACTCTACTAAATTGAATTAAAAAAAGGACAACTACTAAGACAGAAATAATAGAATAAAATATAATTGTAATTTATCCACGTGAGCCAATTGAGTAAGAGATTCTAGTAGTGTCTGAGAGAAATATGTAACGACCACACATATAATGCCATATTACCAGTGGCGGACCCAGGAATTTCCGACTGGTGAGTCACAATCGATAATCAAGTATCTAAAAAAAAAAATTTACCGAACAACCAAATAATAGTACTAAAAAATACATCCAAATATTCAAAACAGTACAAAATACAACCAAATGTATGTGGAAGATTAGCAAATTCATGTTCACAATCGATAATCAAGTATCCTCTTTCCTGGATCTTGTGGAAGATTAGCAAATTCATGTTCACTTAATCTTTCACCAAAGATTGGGGCATTAGGAGAACATTGGCCTTGTTCATTTTGAGGGGAATTTTGAGTGGAATAATTAGATGGAGATGAATGTTGTTCACTTTCTTGAGGTGGACATATAGTTTGTTCACTCTGTTGAGGTGGAGATATAGTTTGTTCATTTTGTGTGGGATGTGGAAGAGAAGTTGAAGTAGGATTCTTTTTAGCAAAGAAGCTAGTAATGTTTTGCAGTTCATTTGGAGTGCGTTTTCTCTTCATTCTGAAATTTGAATAAATAATCAACTAAAGCAAGCAAAATTCCCCAGAAAAATTATTTACAAAGATCATTTTACCAAACAAACCACAATTCACATAATCACATATTCACATGGTCAAAAAGGTTCAAACTTCATCTAAAACCCAACAACATTATTACATTAAGGTCATTACTCATTAACAAAAGGTTCAAAGTTTACCAAACAAACAAGTGATTGAAGACTTGAAGTGAACAACTAACAAATCAACCAAAGTTTAATAGAATTAACTAATTAGACTTGATTAAATTGAAGATTAGAATTTTAAACTAAAAATTAGAAATCAACTTACTAGCAAAATGAGAATAGGAGATTAGACTTTAGAAGAAGCGACGAAGCGAAGAGCGGTGAGCGCAGAGCACGCTCTCGACTCTCGAGCAGTGGAGCAGGGCAGCAGGCGACTGCCGACTAGGCGAGCAGCAGGCCAGCAGGCAGTATCACAGCTTGAACAATTAACAAATTCACCATTTCACAGCTTGAAATCACAAGCTCACAGGGCAGCAGGCCAGCATCACAGCATCACAGCTTGAACAAGTATGTAAAGTGTCAATTGTCAAACATTTCACAAATTCACCATTCAGAATTTCATTGAACAATTCACAAAATCACAACAATTAGGGATTATTGAAATTGAGTTGATTATTGAACAATTGAGTTGATTATTGAACAATTAGGGATTTAGGGTTCAAAGAATCAAATTTAGTATTACTAATTCATAACTAACAAGTAATATCAATTATCAACAATTAAACAAATTTAGATGAAGACTAAGTTAATTAATTAATTTATGCGAAGAGGAACTGAGGAAGACGAAGAGGAACTAAAGTGTCAAACATTTCACAAATTCACCATTCAGAATTTCATTGAACAATTCACAAAATCACAACAATATATAACAAAATTAACAATTAACAATAATCAGTACTCAGTAGGCGTCTAGGCAGCGTCTAGGGCCACTGGGCGTCTAGCGATTAGCGAAGCAATCAAGCAATTATCAAGACAATCAAGTTATCAAGTTATCAACAATTAAACAAATTTAGATGAAGACTAACTGAGGAAGACGAAGAGGAAGACTAACCTCACCTGAATTTATGCGAAGAGGAAGACGAAGGGTCGAAGGCACGAACTGCGAGTCTGCGAAGAGGAACTGACTAACTGAGGAGTGAGGAAGATGCTTACTTGCGAAGTTGCGAGTTGCGAACTGCGAAGAGGAGGACTGGAGGAGGCGATTATGGAGGTGAATAGGTGATTGATGATGGCGAAGGATTGAAGCCTTGAAGGGAATTAGGGAAGAGGCGAATTGGCTAGGGCATGAAGGATTGAAGGCCATGAACTGAAATACTGAATTCGTGAATTTGGGAAAACTGATTTTTTTTTTTTTTTTTTTTTTTTTTTTAAAATTAACTTAAAATTTTTTTTTGGGCCTGGTGAGTCACTTGACCCACCAGGTCTAAGCCCAAGTCCGCCACTGCATATTACCATGTGTACATTTTAGTACCAATCATCTATCGCTCGTTAATGTCTTATCTTGTCACTGCCTAACTTGTCTTCACTTTTGAGCACTACGTCTTTAGAATTTATTTCTTCCTAAATAGACCGTGATAATTTATATTTAAAAAAGATTAAATAAATAAATAAATATATAAAACGAGAAGAATTATAGAGATGAAAGGAGTAATAAGCATGGAGTATAACTTGAACATTAATGAAATGTAATGGAGTGAATTAAAGCTCAAAGAGAACTTATTTGTATATTGATAAGTCGCATATATTTATTTATATTCTTATTGTCATCATAATAATAGTTGTAATATTAACATTTTTGATAATTTTCTCTATCTTTCTTCCAAAGTAGATCCTTTTTTTTCCTTAAAAATTGTGTTAAATAATACTGATATTGTGAGGGGTGAAGTAAGTTGAGTATATGTCAATAAAGTATATGTCACTTTAATTAATCTCAACAACACTTTTTCATTGTTGTTCCAATAATTGTAGAATTTTTTGTTTGTTTATTTAATAGGCAAACTCTTAACAAAGATTTTCTTAAGAAAAACACTTTTAACAAAGATATTCGTTCCATCCGTATCATAATTGTTATATATTTAAAGTCATTTATTTATGTCTAATTGTGTTTTGAAAAGTGTAAACTTGTTTCATATTTTAATATAATAAAAACGAAGCAAGTACTATAATAAAATGATACTCGCATCATTTTGATTTTGATACAATTTATATGACTACATTTTTATTATGTTACTAATATAAAAAAAATCAAATGCAATTGTGTATGTAATATGATGTTCGATTGGTTTTAATGTGTATTTTCTAAAAAAAAAGTCATAATTTTTATAAGTACAGAATTGCATATAATTAAGGGCAGAATTGACACGTGTCTCTGTTAAATTATTGCGATTATTTCAAAATGGAGGAAAAGTATCAAATTGCCCGTTTATGGCAAGTTCTTTTACTACCTTAGGGATTGTTACCTTATAGTAATTTTTTTCCCTTCATTGATTGAGAGAGATCAATAATTGTCACCCATTCATGCATAGATGACTACGTACATTACTCATCTCAACAGTCTATAAAAGGGCACTTAGGATTGCACCAAAGTTCATCACACAACCAATACTTCTTATAAATCCTTCCTTAATTAATTAGTCTTAGCTTGAACAAAAAATTCTCTATGGCTAGTGAGATGTGGGGAGTGAAATTGGCAGTGCTGGTGCTAGGGCTCCTTGTTTTGGTGCCCGAATCCACGCAATTGAACGTCGACCACCCTCTCTTTAGTGTTGTTCAGAAGATTAACATTGAATCCGGCCCATTTTTAGGGCTGGTCATCTCTAGTGGAAGAGATGAGAAATTCCTCAAAAACTCAACTTACTTCACCCCTCACAAATCTATCCCGTCCTTAACTATTTCCGGTACGCTTCCCTCTCCGGCCTTTCGATAAGTAAATTAAATTGGTTAACCTAAATATATGTTATGTTGTATGTTATGAACATTAAACTTGGAACATAATAACTAAAGAACAAAAAATGTTTTAAATTTTTTTTTGTTCCTTAAATTAAATTGATTAACCTTTGTATTTTAAAATAATGCTTATGCAGGAAGAAAATTCAACATCGGGAAGTTCAATGACGTACCAGCAATCTATGTTTTAGCTGGGGAGCCATTGGTGAGAAAATATGCAAATCTTTTACGGAGTATATATCTTCAGTTTCATATACGTACATATATATAAGACTATAAGTAAATGCTTTATCTACGAAATTACTAACTTATCTTGATGATTGGAAACTTAGGCCAATGTAGGAGTGACCGTGCAAATTCTTATAGATACATTCCGTATCTCGGGGATCATCAACTATGGATCTTCTGCAACTGTAAGCAACAAGGTGTTCATTACTGATGTTCTTGTGCCCTCACAAGTCGCCTACACCGGTTCCTGGACGTGGGAGGTTAGTACTTCGTTCTATATCTCCAAGCCTTGACTAATGGGATCGAATTTGATGACTAACAAAAAAACTGATGAGAACAAGATTAATCGAGTTATCTAATTACCTTTGAAATGTATGCCATGCATGCATGATATAAATCATATAATTGTGTATAAAACAACGAACATCATTTGTGTATGTTATTGTATCAACAGAACTAAATTTGCTAATTTTGAATGTTATTTATTTTTTATTGTTATGCTTATGTTGAAATTTGTATAAATAGATGAGTTACATCATTTTACTATGTTTTCCTAGCCGGCCTAGCTATATGTTTATTTGTACATCATCGAATTAAAATTATTGCACAATCTAATTTTTTTTATGACCACGCACTATCATGTAACAATAAATAGATAAGAGAGTAAACTATGCCGGCCAGTCGATTTATATGTTTGTCACGTGGATTAACTCATTCACATGTGGATTATTTTCTATGAATGTGTATAGTTAAGTCGCATGAGTTTATGTATTTAATACGATTGCAGAAGCACAACTCAGTATTGGTCGCCCCAAGTTTGGATTTTGGAAGATACAATTTGCCGGAAGCGGGAGATAATGCATTGGGTAGTGTTCATTACCAATCAGTGCCAATCTACACATCAACAAGCTCAAAGCAGAAGAAAGCCTTGTTTATTAACGTCCACTCTGACTGGGTTAAGCTTGCATCTGAAATCAATTACGGTGAGCGTCCTACGGTCCACATCGGTCCCGACGTTAAAATTGGTTCTGCTGATGTTTACTTGTTGAACGAGGCTTATGCTAAAGCCCTCAACCAAATTCTTGGTGTCTCCGCCGTGGAAACCGAAAGTGCCGCCGTTGTCACGGTCAGTTTCCTCCTTAAAAATTAAATTTAGTAGTATTAATTTCTGCATGGCCCATTCTAGTAGATGGTACCATTTCGACATGAAAGTAACTCCTTTAATTACTATGATAAATACATAGATATTGACATTGATATAATATATATGGTTACAAAGTTATCAAATACGGAGTATGAAGTATGTAAAGAGTCAGATTCAATTAAAATATGTCACAATAAGTCAATAAGGTACTAGACTTTATCCACGTGATATTTTCAAGCAGTTTTATTAGTTATCACATATAATTGAGATCGACAAAGACACTATGTAATTGAAATAGGTACGATAAAAAAGAATTCACATACGTACTAATAGAATTAATTAGATTTCAAGTTTTCGTTATAATTACTATTATGTAGCCATTAAATATATGTACTCCGTAACATTTTGTAAACTTACGGTGCAGACTGCTATCGCAAACGGAGTTCCACACATAGTGTTCCGTGGTGCATCAAACAGGCCTGGAAGTCCATCAGAAACTAGGTTGTCCGAGGTCACTGCCAAAAATGTTCTCAAGACGGTTGCCAAATTCGTTGACGCCGCGTATCCAGTTGCCATCAAGAACTACGCCATGCCCTACTAAGTTTCATGCTTCTGCAGTTTCCTTGTTGTTTGTTTCTTTCTTATTTATTTTCTTCTGGTTTAATTTGAGTAGAATGAAGTTATTTTATCTACTCAGTTACGCTTGTTAATTACTAAAATAAACAGGGGCCAAAAGGGGGGAAGAGAATGATTATTATGTAGTTTGAGCTTTGGGCTAATGTAACACTTGTATTGAGCTTTTGCTTTGGATTAAATTAATCAAGAGCTTCCATTTTGGTCTCAAATTAAAGGAGCGAAGTGCTACTACATAATACCTCCGTTACATATTATGTGCAACTTTAGAATTTTTTATATCTCACAAATAATACCTAAAAGTTGCACATACATATAAATAATACCTAAAAGTTGCACATACATATAAATAATACCTAAAAGTTGCACATAATATGTAACAGAGGTATGTAGTATATAATTGCATGCTTGCATAAATATATTCAAAATCACAAATTTGCTTGCATTGAGTACACAACAATACGGAGTATGTAGTTATTTTACACAATATTGTAAGGATTGATGCTCATATCGATTGAACTTGGGTTATTCCACTATATTATACGGAGTAATTCATCAGAACTACAAAATACGAAATATATGGTAACTTACAGTTAATATTAAGGTGAACACTATTTTATTAATATTTACTTCTTCTGTTCCATGATATATTTCTTATTTCAATTTTTCATGGTCAAATCTTGAAAATTTTGATCAATAATTCTCATTAATATACACACACACACAAAAAAAAAAAAAAAAAAAAAAAAAATTATGTGATCAGATATTGTTAAATTCGTCTCAATGTGTAAATTTATAGTATCAACTTTTTTTATAATCTTTGTTAATATACAACTAAAGATATTGATGATTAATGATATGTCATTAAGGTCATGTAAATAGAAATTGAAAATATATTATGGAACAAAGGGAGTATAATCAGTATATATAATAGCACATTACTAAAAACTAAGAAAAATAAAGATTTTGAAAGTATCGGTGCATCCAACAAAAGCCCATGTTAATATTTTTGTAGAATTTTTCAATTCTTACTTTTTTTCCCTAATTTTTATCTATATGTAGCAATATTTATGACATCAACTAATTAAATTAAAAAGGGTTATTGTTAAAGTTATTAAAATCGGGATTTTACTTTGAATCCGAAGGGGTTATCAGAATCGAATCTTAGAGCTGTAAGATTCTACCGACATGCATAATCAAGACGTCATATCTAAAGTTAATTAAATATAATAAAATTATGAGTTTGAAACCTAATTATTGATAGAAAATAGTTTTTACCGATTAAGCAACCAATAATTGACAATATATATTTATAAATAACTATATAGGCATGTTTTAAACTTGTAAGGATTTCGCTAGTTAAGAGATATATTTAAAATCGGATAGAATCGTAAATCGAATCGTGTGACGTACCTAATTTGTAGGGTGCGGCATGTTTACTCACGTACTTGTATCTTAAAGTCAAAATAAAATCTAAGATCTGGTTCTCTTCACCTTAAACAATAAAATTCCGTTAAAATTAGATTTTAAGAAATAAGAGTAAATCCTCAATTTTGTTCAGAATAGAACAAAATGTACTAGTGAATCAATAAAGATCAAACTCAATCATTTTATTTCTATTAGATGTAATTAGCCACTAAATTCTAATAAGTAAAATTCAATTTAAACTGTAAAATTAATTTCACCTCGCTATTAATCACACTAAGAAAACAAATCTAATATAACAAATACTTCATAAGTGATCCCAGGTCTTATAATGGTCACGAGAACTATTTAAAAGGTAATGGTCAATAATGTCATCAACCTTAAATTTATTTGAGCAAAACTTATTATCATTGATGAAGAAAATGAACATTGTGATTGTTATTGTTTTATACCTTTATGTATGGAATCCCCTTTAAATTGATTTTATCAAATGTAACATACAATCATCAACTTTTTCCCTAATCTTTTACTTTATACGGATTACGGACTCCGTAATATGGAGTACCTATTTTAAGTTTTATTGTACTCCGTATATGGATAGAATGAAATATCTATCTAAATTACCCACGTGTGCAAGTTGAGTGAGAGATTCGAGTACTGTCCATATCCGAAAACGTGAGAGAAATATGTAACGACCGCACATATAATGCCAAGTGTACATTCATCTAGCACCACTCATCAATTATCGTTCGTTAATGTCTAATCATGTCGTCCCAACTCCCTCTGTTTTTCTAAATTTTAAATACCACTGGCATTGAATTTGACCATTAATATTTGTACCACATATATAATTCCTCCGTTTTATAATAATCATTATACTTTGACCGGCATATATGTCGATGCACAATTTTAAAAATTAATATTTATAATTATATCATTAAAAAGTATTAAAAACTTGATCAAATGCAATGCAAATATACATAAAAACTAATCCAAAAACATATTTATGATAATATATATTTTTTATAAATTGATAAAAAAAATAGAGTCAAAGTAAACATATAAATAGTGCAAAAGTTAAAGTGTTGCGATTATTATGAATTGGAGGGACTATAGATGAATTGAATTTGTTAATATATTACCTTGTGTAAGTGAATAAAAAAATAATCATGGAAAATAAAGGATGTGGTAAGAGAGGAATTATAAAAACCAATGAGTGTAATGGGAGTGGAGATTATGTGTAGAGAGAGATTTATTGAAATAGTGTACTACCTTTGATCCGATTCAATTTACTTGCAATGGACGATGTTTAGTGTACTACCTTCTATCCGATTCAATTTACTTGCAATGGACGATGTGACATTCACCAAAATTTAGTTAAAATTTATTTATGAGTGATAACTGAAGAGAGTAAAATAAAGTTGTATGTGATGAGAAGATAGATAAAAAGAAATGACAAGTAAAAAATGAAAAAATCATTGTTGCAAATAATTTGTAATATTCATTTATATTAAATGTTGCAATTAAATTGAACGGAGGTAGTAATATATTTCCATTTGTAAAAGTGTTCCTTTAAAAACACGACCATGCACTTTAAAAAATGATGCGTTTACAAAAATAACAACGAAGGGAGTACCTCCGTTCTTCTTGCGCACTAGTGCATTACGACAACGTACTCCCTCCTCTCTAAAATTTCATTTTGTCTGGACAATAATCTCCCAAAAAAAAAAAAAGAAAAAAAGAACTCCATAGTTTCTAGAGATAGAAAAAGTAGCATATATATATTTTCTCCGTTTCAATCAATCGTAACAATTTGTTTTTCGCACGATATAGATACATGCTATAATGCGAAAATTTATTGTGATTTTTGTACGTAATTTTAGTCAAATAAGGTTTTGTTTGATTCGTCTTGATATACTTTCATAATATCAACTTTATAATTTAATACTCTGTAATATTTTTTACTTGTAAGCTTGTAGGTAAGTGAAGTAATTTTAAGGTTAATTAAACTATATAGACACGTAGTGCGTGAGGCTCTGATTAAGTGATTGATGCAATTAACTGATCAGAAAGGAGAAATTAGTAAACTTTGGATATTTATGAAATAATATGGAGTGACTAACTAAAGCATAAAGGGAACATATTAATACATTATAAATTCATAGAAATGCACATTTATTTACTCAATTTGTCTCAAAATAATTGTAATACATATATTTTTTATTCCAGAGTACGTCCTTTCTTTCTTAGCTTAAAAATATGTCATAATAGTCTATGACAATTTGATAAGACGGAGGCAATAATTGTCGTCAATTGTCAATACAAAGTATGTCGCTTTAATTAATCTCAACCTCGCTTTTTCAATGTTGGTCCAATAGTTGTAGATTTTTTTTTTATTTTTTTTTTTAATTTTTTTTTTGAATTCAATACACAAATTCTTAACACATATTTGATTTGCATTGAGTGAGCCACATCTTACTGTAATAGTCGTCAATTTTACTAGATCTTATACTTCTTTATACATTATGGTTGTGCTATATATGAGCTACAATCAAATAGTACGTCCTAAATGCAGCTGCATTGCCTCTTTATTTGTTCCATATATAAATGTAGAAAACTATCATTAGTGTGATGTACTTTCCATATCATTTCTCTAACTATGATATATATGCTTACCTATTTGTCTCTCTTGTTTCATTATATGGGAGTGTATATGGATTTTAGACCGTCTCTTAATTTTATTACCTAAGCTAATGCTAGTTAGTATGCATTGATGCACTCATCATGCACTTACACCACAGGCCACTCCACTTGAACGTCGAAATTTCAAGTGTATTAAAGAGTGTTGATGATCTCGATCAATTAAGTCGATACACTTCACATTTTGTAATGTAATTAGTATTAATTTTGGGCGTAATTGACATTTTCAAAGAAAGTGTTAAACGTAACTTATTTCCCCCAAATTTTGCTTGTGACTTTCAGGCACGTACAATAAGTGCAACAAGTAACTTAATCATAGGTCATAAATTAGACCTAAGTCAAATTAAATTTTTACGGTGTATAAATTTTACTCCCTCCGTCCCTTAATTAGATGCCTATTTCTAGCATTTATTACTCACATAATATAAAAAAGTAGGCATCTAATTAAGGGATAGAAGGAGTATGAGATCACATATTACTATATTAGTCATATGTATAGTCTGATTCCTATCAAACGTGTTAGAAAAAAGCTAACAAGTTGTTGGGTCTACCGCTTACCAATAATGTACACAGAGGGCCAAAGAAAGTAATTGAAATTAAATAGATTTGGTCCTATGCAACATTTCAACGTGTTATATATATCAAACATCTGGCCCTACCTATTTAAAGTTATGATGACCTATGAAAATGATTGAGAGCACTCGTTAATCCATGGTAAATTGGTAAGATTTCATCTGTACTAATTACTTCATTGTGTTTACTAGCTGGTTCAAATATATTAGGATTGAACTAACTGAACCAAACTAAAAACAAAATTTGTAGTATTCTCTCCATCTCATTTCGAACAAGGCGTCTTATTAACAAACATTGCATGGCTTGGTTTACTAGTAATTTACTCTCTCCGTATCATAATAATAATCGCAACACTTTGACTGTCACATATGTCAATGCATAACTTTATGACCATTGATATTTGTAATTATCTACTATTAAGAAATATAAAGGTTAACACAATGAAAATATAACTAAAGACTAATCCAAAAATATTTTACATAGCAATTTATGTTTTTTCTATATTGGTAATAAAACATATTATCTAACTAAATAGTACAAAATTTAAACTGTTAAGATTATTATGAAACGGCCGGTAGTATATTTAATAAGATTCACTAATAATCACAAAGTTACATATTAAATCTATTTAGGTCACAATTGTTAAAGTTTATCTAATATTTTCATTAATAAGGTCAAATATATGAATTTAATTTAGACTTTAAAAAGTCAAATGGATACTACTCTCTTTGTTTGTAAATGTTACAATACTTTGGATATACACACGGTTTCCAATCCGCATATTTGATCATTGGTATCTTTAATTATGAATATGTAAAGATTATAAAAGGTAAATTTAATTAATAAGATCACTTTCAAAAATAAAGATGTAGATTGTATTACGTTAAAATTGAACGTTTTTTCCTATTTAACAGAATACTCCAGCACTAATGTTGCATAGCTGTTACTCGGTAGTAGTGATTATAACTTTGTACTCGTACAAAAAAAAAAAAAAAAAAAAAAAAAATTGTACGATGTTGATAAATATAATCCATCATTAAAATATTATAAAAATTTATGAGACAAAGCAATAATAAACGTGTGAGAATTGGAGCCGATTGTAGATTTGCGTAGTACAACCTTTAGCTAATGGCCACTAATTCCTTATCATGTTTATACTTTATATTCACAGTACGTCCTCATTCTTCAATCATATCGGTTTTACACAAACTTCATAAGTATTGGACGTTTATGAAATGGAGCGACGGGGGAGCGTGATATTATTAATTAAGGAAGCAATAATTGGCCTGGTTTTGTTACCATCTACCCTGTATTTTATTATTATTATTATTAATTTTTTTTTTACCGAATACAATAAGTGTTTTTATTGCGTCTATTTCTGAAAGTTCTTAACAATTTTCATTTTACGTAAACTCAAGACTCACGCCACAAAAATCCTCCTCCCCCTCCCCCATAATAACCATCATAAGCACATATACCATCTTAGCTTCTCCGGTGCTTCTCCACCCTAATTCTCTATTCTACATGACATTCCATATAATTCATGTCCTTGCCACATTAACCTAGCTTGCCCCATCGTCATGTTCCCTAAAATTCACTAAGCCACCTAGAAAAGGGTAGCTATATACTTGTATATGTTAGGTTTACAATGCTAAAAATTTTTAGTGCGTGAAATAGTTAGATCATTTGTAGTTATCTAAGTACGTACTATGTGAAATAGTTAGATTAATTGGTAAATAAAAAAATTAAAGCATATACACCTGTGATTTTTTGATACATAGTGAACATCATGCACGTTTTTCCGTGTAGTCAATAATGCTAAACCTAACGTTAACATATGTATGGTTGTTAAAAGTCTGTTTGTACTGAAATTTCACAGTATAGGAGTGCCAATGCTAGGCATTACCTTATAGTGGCAATTGATCGAATGCGAAGCAATGCCACAGCAGTGGCACAGATCGAGTGTTGCCACTCATAAATTAGCATAGCCAAATTGCAGAATCTGACCTCAATCTTATTAGAGTTTGAATACATTTTGTATTCGATTACTGAAGGCAATAGCATCCATATATATAGAAGTACAAGCAACAGAGGATGAAACCCGTAGCTTATACTAAGCCTAAGAATAAGGCTAGATACTAGGAACTAACCTAGGAGACTATTAAAATACAGCCTGGAGGAAAATAACAAATACAAAGATAATGACTAATAACAAATACAAGGATAATTAATAATCTCAAAGGGTCGAGTCATATATTCGTCTGCATAGTCGTGCACTCGTGCCCTTGATAATCCCTTATTGCTCTAATTTGCTACTGAGGATAATACAAGCATCAAGCCATCACATACTTGCTTCACACCTCTTCATTATAATCTCCACACCCCTATAGTACGTTCTTTGTTCTAATATTTAAGACCAATAATTAAAGGAAAAAAAAAAACTATGTTTTCAAACATTTAGTATAGGCAGTACTAATAAAATTATAATAGGAGTAGTACATATTAATTATTTGTTGTGATAGATGCAAGAAAGATTAATGATTTTTTTTTTAATATAGAGTACTTCTAAAACAAAAAGAAATAGGCCCTAGAGATAGGCCCATTTTAATTTAAATTAATGGTTCAAAGAATAAATGATATTGGTAGTACTAGTCTTCTCTTACATGCATCTAATTATATCTTACTCTTATTAATTGACTGAGTATAAAATTTGGGTTTTAATAATTAGTTCAAGTATAAATACAATCCTATGGACTACGATTTTAACCATTAGCGTTTCAAGTTCGAAGGGCTCTCATGCGAAGGGATTAGTCCTCTAGCATTGACCTTATGGAATTATTACTTACAAGACAATAAAACATGCCGTATATCCTAAGTTCCTAACCCTAATAAGAGAGCATATTTTTCAATCAAATATGTCAAATTATAATTGTTAGTAACTTTGAATTTACAAATAAATTTGATGGAGTATAAAACTTAACAACTATATACTCCAAGTAATAATTCTTTCAAAAAAAAAAAAATACTCCAAGTAATAATTATCCACGTTCTATATTATCAACAACAATACCCCGTAAAAAAAATTTAAAAAAAAAAAAAACCAACACATTTTATTTTTAGAATTTTCAAGAGCCACTTAACCCTAACATCTAATTTCTCTATGGAGTATAATAGTTTAAATTAATTTGTTTAAATTGTCAGAAAGTGAACAAGTAGGGCCGACTACAAGTTCTATATAAGCGCGAGCGTTACACTTTTTAAACCACAATAAAGCAGTAAAATTAGCAAAACATAAACACAGTCACTAAAAACAGCACGATGGCTCGTGAGATGTTGGGGGTGGTCTTGGTTATGGGGCTCCTACTTGCAATGGTGCCCAACACCATGCAATCTCGTTTAACCGGCGCCAACCTTGACCGGCGTGGCAGTGCCTACATTGGGCTCATCTTATCGACTGCTCATGATGAGCAGCTACTTTTGGATTCTGGTATGTTTGTCCCAGAAACTTCCGTCAAGAAAGCCGGAAGAGTTTTTAAAGTTGGAACTTTCAAAGGTGTTCCTACCATTTATGTCATTGCTTTAGCACCTATGCTAAGATTTATTTAGTCAATCAGATCACCTTTATTGTTTTATATATATACATGCATGCGTACATCGCTACATGTGAGTTGTTATATAGTGAAAAAGAGATGGAAACTAACCACCTTATGAACATATTGCCCTAATTAAAAGATATTAATCGTTTTTAATAATCAAATGATGTTACTTTATAGAAAAAATTCATGACCAAAACAAACCTTGTTAATAGCAATACTCCAATCAACTATTTGTACTATATAGAAAAAAAAAAAAAAAAAAAAATCATAACCAAAAGCTAAGGTGAGACCAACGCATAGCCTTGGCATAGAGTATATGCCAAATTTTCAAATTAAACGAAGGAAGTATCTTTTATTTACCTCCTGCAATCATATATCAGTTGATCAAATACTTGTTTTGGACCTTCCGACTCTACAAGAATGTTACTTGATTTTTAAATTATTATTACGATTGCTAATAATAATAATATATTTTTTTTTCTCTCATTATTTGTAGGCTCATGTAAGCTCAACAGTCCAAATGATGGTCGACACTTTCCCAATTATAGGGATCATCGATTATGGGAACGCTGCATCTATTAGCCCTTCAGTAAAACTTGCTGATGTTGCAGTGCTTAGTGAAGCATCCTTCATTAGTGCATGGACCTGGGAGGTATATACTACTACATCACCTTTTCCACGTGCAGTAATAACTAAATAATAATTTTGCTATCAAAGTATAAATGATGTTAAAGATTTATAAAAGATAATAACAGGACATATGTGAATGAACTTGTGGTAGTTAAACTTAATATAAGTAACTCCAAGTTAATACTTTATACTATTCTCGCCCAGATTTAACTGTGCAAAAAAAAAATTACATTATCTATGCGATGACAATAAATTACAGCAAAATATTATGATTAAATACCTTCAATGAAGTTGACGTTTTAATACCATCACATGCTTTTTGATCAATTGAAGATCTTGGGCACTCATAAAGTAATCGCACTCAATTTCTGTTCCCTACATAATAAACAAATGTGTGATTTGCGATGCAATTATTTGGCTAACTGTTAGCCACCTAATAAGACCGTTTATTGATTAAACGATCAATCATTGCCACCAGCAATATGAAGGCCGCTCAATGGAAGCGTTGAATGATCTTCCATCATTGAAAATCGGAGACTACAACGTTCCGGAAGCAGGAGATAACAAGCTAGCAAGTTTACAATTCCAAAAGATCAGCAAATACACACCTAAAGGTTCAAACAAGAAAACCTTTTGGTATTACATTGATCCCGAATGGCTTAAAATTGCTTCTCAACTCAAGGTACGTAATGACCCTAAGCATATCCTAATGTACGTACGTACCTTGCGTTACAATACATAGCTATACTTGATCATAATATTTTATAATTCATAGTTTCGGATATATGTAGGAATATTATTAACAGAATTATATGTAAATTGATTGTATGTTATATAATTTCAGGATATTACTCTTGAAAGCTGCATTAACGGAAGGTTGTGCACTAAGGACGTACCAAGTGTTAAATTTGGTGTAAAAGGATCATCTTCGGATTCATATGTGCAAAATGAGGCTTACGGGAAGTCCTTAAACAAGGAACTCGGTGTTTCCACCGTTGATAGGAAAAGCGCCGCCACAGTATCGGTGAGTTTTCTAAGGCTAAGATAATGTGTGATCTAGAGAAGGGGAAATTCCCTATTTCTCAAAATAAGAAACGAAATTTGTTTATCACGAGGACATTTTCGTGAATGAATCAACAACTTTTTCATTATCGTGGACTCCACAATTGAATAAAGTTGAATAAAGTTGTTGATTTATTTACAAAAATGATGTTGAATTTAACCATCTACAAAGTTTTCCTCACCTGTAATATATTCTTTCAAATAATGAGTATAATCGAGTATACTTATTACGATAAAACTAACTCATCATGTAACATAAATATAATTGTTAGGTTTATTTTCAAAAAACCACCCAAAAATGTGTTGAATTTCTAACTAACCACCCAAAAAAAAATTTATTTTAAAATACCACCCATTAAATTAATTTTTTGCTCAGATTCCCACCCAATTTGAAAATCCGGTGGTTTTTTAACTTGTGGGGCCCAGTTCAGTTATTTCCCTTTTTTGTTTTCCTTTTTCTCTCGACTTCACTGTCTTTCACTCTGTTTCTCATTCAATTCTCCCAACTAACCCTATTCTACAATCAAATTTCACTCCTTTTTTCAGCGAATTCCCCCTTTCTTCATAAATTGCTGTGCATTGTTCAATTCAGAACCCTAAATTCGACATTAAAACCCTAATTGTACTTGCAACAGGAATTAATCTAGAGTAATTGCTTGAAGTGGGGTTGTTTAATTGCAAAAAAGTCGCCATCTTTTGCTGTTTACTGGGGACCAGGAGCTTAGGTGAGGAACCTGACAATAGCTCAGTGCAATGGCGCCGAAAGAGGTAAGCAATTTTGTTGTTTGTGTTTAATGTTGAAGGTTGTTGGTTGTTGATGGTATATTTGCAATTATGTGGAAAGTTAGGGTGGTTTGTGTATTTGATTGAGTTATGTATTCTATTACTGTAATTGTTGTTGAATTATTTAATTAGGGATGTACTTAGGAGAGTGAATTAGGCGAATTGTTTACTACTGCTATGTGTAACAAAGTTGCATTTTTTGTGCAAGTGAATTGTGTTGAAAGTGCATAATTTTGCTTTATACAATGAACAAGTTGTTGCTGATGTTGATTATGTAGCTGTTAAGGTTAGACTAGGGGGGGTGTTTGTGAACAAAAAAATAAAGGGGAAGACATTATGTGGGTATGAGGGTGGCTTTGAATATTGGAGGTACAAGTGTAAAGTTAGTGAGATGTCTGTGAACTTTGTTAGGGAATCTTGCATTTGGGGCTTTGTGAAGTTAGATATGCATGTGCCAAGGCTGTTCAATGTTTGGTATAAGATAAAGGGGAGGACTTGGTCAAGTGGGAAAAAGGAGATTGTGAGTGACAGTGATGTCCAAGGCTTGCTAGAGACAATAAACAAGGATAAGGTTGTTATAGTTTATTGTACTAGCCCTGAAGTGAGTATTGTACAACCCACCCAAAAAACAAAAGTCAAACCTAAGCCCAGTGAAGTGAGGAGGAGCCCTAGGTTTAAGCAGCAGTTGGCAATTAAAGACAAAGAGGAGGCAGAAAAAACCAGCAAAGGGGTAGACAAGTTTGATGAGCATACTGAGAACACCACCACCAAAAAGAAACTGTTCTCTGACAGTGTGAAAGGGAAGAACAAATTGGGTGAAGAGGAAGGTACTTCTAGGCAAACAGGGAAGAAGGGAAAGGGAAAAGCAAAAGGGAAAAGGAAGAAGAAGTGTAAGAGTGAGGTGGACTTGGAATCAGACTTTGGATCTGATTCATCAAACTCTGATACTACCATAGAGTGGGAAGTTGGGGAAAAAGATGGGGATTTTGAGGAGGGGGAGTTTCAAGATCTATATGACAGTGTGGGCAAGATATTAGCAGAAGTGAATGCTAGTGTACAATGTGTGCAAGATGACAGTGATAAAGAGTTGCAGCTCCCTGAGTACAACCTTGAGAGTGAACTGTTGAGAAATGAGGTTGTTGTAGAGAGAGAGTTTACATCTGACTCTGAGGAGTTGGATAGCCCTAGAGGTTCTGATGAGGAGCAAGACAATTGCCCAACTTTCCATCCACAGACTGACTTCAAAAAAACCCATTGAATTGGTCAAAGGTCTGAAGTTCTAAAACAACAAAATTCTGAGGAGAGTGTTAAGGGTTTATTAGAAGCTATGGAGCAGGTGGTGCCTTATGCAGACAAAAGGTATTGTGTGAGGCATATATGGGCAAACTTCAAGCTACAATTTAGTGGTGCAACTTTCAAGGAGTTGTTCTGGTCAGCAGCTAGGGCAACAACTTTGGTATGTTTCTACATTGTTATGGGTGTTTAACTGATTAAATCTATGTGTCTGTGTTGTATATCTATGTGTCTGTTTTATGTGTTTTTATGTTGTCTGACTATGTGTATTTGATGGATGTGTGTGGTGTTTCTTGCTTAGTTTGACTTTGAAGTGGCAATGGAATCAATTAAGTTTCTGTCTGAAGAAGCATATGAATATCTAGCTGAGATCCCAGCTCTACACTGGTCCAGACATGCATTTAGTCCATTCCCAAAGTCTAACATGTTGCTCAACAATGTATGTGAGACTTTTAATGCGGTCATCAAAGAAGCAAGGGATAAGCCAATTTTGACTCAGATGGAGTGGCTTAGGAGGTACATGATGAGAAGGAACCATGAGAAATGGGAGAGTTATCAGGAAATGGAAGGTAAGGTTGTTCCTTATGTGAAGAAGACATTTGAAAGGATAGAACCTGCTGCTAGACATTGCATTGTGCAGATTTCAAGGGGTGATACTTATGAGGTAGAGTTGAACTCAGACCTAGTGACAGTTGATCTCAGCAAACAAACATGCTCATGCTACCACTGGGAGCTAACAGGCATCCCATGTGTGCATGCATATGCATGCATCATGGACAAGAGGGCTGACCCTGAAGATTATGTGGATGATGCATATCTTGTGTCCACTTATATGCTTGCACACAGGCACGAAGCGAAAGCTATGCCTGGTCCACATCACTGGGAGAAGGTGAAGCTGAGGCAACCTCTTCCACCAGCAGTAAAAATTCAGCCTGGGAGGCCAAAGTCAAAAAAGAGAAAGTTGGAGAAAGGGGAAGTGGTTGGTGGTAACCAGCAAGAGCAGCAACATTTGAAAAGGAGGAGCACTTGCAAGAACTGTGGGCAATTGGGACACTATGCTAAGACATGCAAAAACCCACATGTGGCTCATGTTGCTGTCTCATCCCCAAAAAAAGAAGGAGGAAGACCTGTTGTGCACAGTGAATGGGTGAATGACCAGAGGAAGAAGAAAGCAGAAAGAGCTTTGAAAGAGGTACAAAATATCCTACATAGCAGTGATTTAGGGTTAGATGTGTTTATTGAGAAGTGTCATCCTAATTACTGTTAATTTGGCTGTGTAGAGTGCCCTTGGTGGTACACTAGGACCCAACAATATTGCTAATAGGAGGTTCCCTCAGGAAGAGCAGCAGATGAAGCAGCACACTACTCAGCAGTCTCAAAGTCAGCAGACTCTGCATCAAGAGCAGCCTCAGAGTCAGCATCAGCAGAGTCAGCAACAACAGTAGACTGACCACCATCAACTGAGCCAGCTCACTCAAGCATCAGTAACAACATCTCCCACTACCTCAGCCAGACCACCCAGAACCAAGATGAAGCCTCTTAGACTTAGGAAGTAGGCTGTTAGCTCAGAGCAGCCTCTTAGAATTAGGAAGTAGCTTATGCTGACCCATATATTTGATTTTGCCAAATGTAATTTTATGTGGCTGTATTTTTATATGAGCTACAAGACAGTTTAAGTATTAGTATTTTGGACATAAATGGTTGGATTGTTAATTGAGTCCCTTATGTTTTGAATTTGACAATAGCACTGATATAGTGCATTATTAGTTGAAATATATGGGTCATTTTGCTGGTTTTTTATACCATTTGCATAGTTATTCAGTTGCTGGTTGTTTAAACCCATTGCATATTTATTCAGTTGGTGGTATTTTAAACTAACAACAACAATAAGACAAACTAAAACAAGTTTTTTTCATTGATAGCATAATAGTACCATTACAAATACTCTTGCTTTAACACCACCTTCCACTTAAACCATTTTATTCATTACAAGATAACCTAGGACAACCAACAAAACAGAACACAACACAACTAAATAAACTTGGAGCTTGTTGTCACAACCACTGCTTCTGATCAATTTCTTCCTATCACCAGTGAGGGCCTTGCATTTCAGTTGTAAGGTGTCAACCTTATTAAGAAAACACCTTCTCTGCCAATCAAGTCATCCACATCCCTTTTCAAAGAGTTGATTTCACCTTTCATCAACTTTTTGTCAAGGAGCAGTTGGTTAATGACAACTCTTTGCCAATCAGTACCATCTTCATTGTCCACCCATTCAAAAGCCTTGCACCCCCTTGTTTCAGTATTAGGGTCATATAACTTGCAAGCCAAAAATTTCCTCCCAGGGTTCTCATTTGTCCAAGAAGTCAATTTTGCTAAAGGTAATCCACAATTGCATTTCCTCTGGTTTGTGGGAGATGAGTTATTCCATGACATCTTCATCCCTGCAATACAGCATAACAGTACTCAGTTAGTTTAACAATTTACATTTACTAAACAAAGATTCAACCACATTAACATATCCTCAGTCACACATACTCACTGTGGTGGTTGCGCTCCATAATGAGGGTAACCAGGGGGGGCCATGTACCATTCTGTTTCATCCTGTACTCCAACATACAGTCAGCCAAAAACCCAGGATCATCTGTGGTCCCAACATGTATGGTGTACACCTCCTTATTAGGTAACCTCCTAATCATCTTGAACACATCCCCATCATCTTCTAAATTCCTAAACTTCCCTTTATACACATACTGGAATGTAGGGTGCAACAGTTCAACTGATCCTTCTAATGGATCATCCATCTCACGAAGTTGATCATCAAATTCTATAGCTGTATCCAACAAGTTACTTCTGCCTATTTTATATTCAATGTCTATAGTTACACTTAAATATTTAAATCTGAGAACAATCTTATTCTCATCCATTTCTACCACAACAATTACAACAACAAACAAACACAAAGAACAAGGTTACAAATAAAGCAAACTTAACTGTAATTGAAAGGAAAAACCACAATTCAGTAACCACATACCCTAATTGACAAAATATCTCAATTAAATCGTGTATATGAAAAAACCCTAATTAATGAATCCACAAATTCCCCCAATTAACATTTTGCAAGAACCCTAATTTTTCCAGATAATTGAGATTACCTTGTGCGAATTCAAGTGATGTCGTTGCTGCAGATGCAAATGCAATTAGAAGCAAGCTTAATTTTGTGTAATTTGGGGAAAAATTTTGTTTAGGAGCAAAAATTGAATAAGGAATACACTTTTATAGGAAAAATCGGGGGAAGAAAACAAATAAAAGCATAAACTAGCCGTTATGTGGGCCCCACAAGCTAAAAAACCACCGGATTTTCAAATTGGGTGGGAATCTGAGCAAAAAATTAATTTAATGGGTGGTATTTTAAAATAAATTTTTTTTTGGGTGGTTAGTTAGAAATTCAACACATTTTTGGGTGGTTTTTTGAAAATTTTCCTAATTGTTATACCACTTGATGTTGCAGACTGCCGTTGCGAATGGAGTGAAGCACATTGTGTTCCGTGGTGCTTCGAACAAGCCGGGAACATCATCAGACAATGAAATTAAAGCCTTGACAAGCAAAAATTTATTCAAAGTGGTTTCGGAGTTTGTTGAGCTACTCGCTAATGAGCTGCCTATGCTTAAGTACAAGTACATCTGAAGTGTTTTTTGTGTATGTTTGCTAGCTACTTTGCCATGTCTAGCTTGTATGTAGGTATGTAATTTTGTAATAAAGTACCAAAATAAAGAGGGCCTAAGCGAAGACAAATCAAGGTTATAGTGTATGAGCTTTGAGCTAAGCATTGTACCCAACTTTAATTTGTAAGATAATAAAATGAATGAAGAGCCTATCCAAATTATTATGGTTGGCCCTAGCTACTTTATCCTATGTTTTTGTGGTTGTTAATAATGTTAAATTAGTTGTCGGCAGTGAAGTTAATTTTTGCTAATATTACAAAAAGGTTGGTTTTATTTTTTTTTAATTTATCTAATCTTATCTGCTATGAAATAATTTTAGTTGAACTCATTAGCTTAGCTCAAGTATAATATATCTAATTATCTTATTATATAAATTTTAATTATTGGAACTTATATATCAACCCTTATCTTATATTTTCTCCGTTTTTTTAATAGTTGCAACAATTTGACTTTTACACTATTCATGTGTTCCACTTTAACTAGATTTGAAGATTTATAACTATGCGAAAATATAATTGTAATACCCAAATTTTTGAGTATATTTAGTCAACGATTTTCTAACATAAACTTTTAAATTAATTATTATTTCCAAATTTATATGTTATAGTAATAAATTTTATAATTATTAATTTCTATTTTCAGATTTAAAAAAAGTTTTTATTTCTGATTTTCAGTAACTGTAAGACGATTCTTACAACTACAAACGTATGGTTAGGCGAGCAAAAATATGGCGGGAAACATGAGAAATTATTATTATATAAAGTTACAAAGAGTTTGGCAGACTTTTTTTTTTTTTTATATTACTTTTTCCTTCTTACGTAATGGTGCACTATTAATGAGCATCAAGTATTAATAATGTTGCCTAACTATTTCGATTAGTATACTAAGATTAACTTGGACCCGCTTATTTGTAGACGGAGGCTGCTAGGTGAACGTTTCGGAGGTTTATTACCTTGAAAATTTACGCACGATCAAGGTAATTTTCAATGTTCATCATCTTTAGAATCCCGTTAGGAAAATTATTTCGATTTATTGTATGTGCTTGTATATGATGAGTGCATTAATTATCGTATGATACTATGGGGTTATGTTTTTGATACTTTTATATTTTGTGTACTAGTATAAGTATATTCGAAAATTTGATTAATTGGTATCGTATGAGTTTTTTTTTTTTAAATAATTGAAAAAAATTTGGAACGGGATGATTAATTATATGTAATTGATGGTCTCCAAGGCCTATCGAAAAACGAGTTGTAATTAGTATGCCAAGTAGAATGACTATGTTCTAATAATACTGAAATTGAAATATTGTTACTTGAGATTAAATTAATTTGTGCAATACTTGTGTGCAATGTGGTCGGACAATCTAATCTATTAAAATGTACATTGAAATTAAGAAGGGAAATAAAACCTGAAAGGGTGAAGAACAGGTTGTCTACTAGTAGTTGTGGTTGCTACTAGTTGGTTTAAATTAACGTATATTGCTGTTTAATCTTCCTCCTAATCAATGGGTATTAGTGAGGAGTGTGCACACTAGGGACTTTCTATTTTATTTCATGGCCATTTGGGGTTACGCATGACCCTTTGCAAAGTAGGTGGTGACAGGGACTAGTTCCGGCTTACCGGTGTTCTCTTTCCCTTTCTTAACCAAAGTAATAAAGTGTTATGTAATAATTGGATATTGGTTTTGTTTCGGGGTTTTCTGATGTCCTGCGGGAGAGTTACAATTCCGAGACTGGAACCGGACGCCTGTACCTGCAAAACAAACGGATGCTCCGGATGATTGGAGATCCGCCTCCGACGGTCAACTTAGTACTTGATTAAGGAGTAATTAATGGGGAAATTAAAGTGATTGGGTCTCTCTAGGTGAGAGTGTTTAATGTGTGTAATCTGCGTTTTTAGCGTAATCTCCCTTAATGAGGATTAAGGGAGGTATTTATAACCTCGGGAAACGTGTCAATCTAGGTTTAGGTTAACCTTGGGCTGATTGGGCTTCCCTCGGAAGTTGGGCCTAGGTGACCGGTTATCCCAGGTGTCATGGGAAGGACATGTGTCGTGTCGTAATTGGTCCATAGTGGACGGATCATTGCTTGACACGTGGCAGGCTCCTATTGGCCCATGTGACGGACACATGGCGGAACCTGATTGGTCCACTTGTCAGATGGTGATTGGTGGGGAAAAATCCCCTAATCATTTGCCCCTCATAGGTGGCACGTGACTGGTCACGTGTTACCTATGACAGGTATCGCCCTGTAACAGGCGACGACCTGCTACAGGTGTCACTCGGCGAGAGGCCGAGAGATTCTCCCGCCAAAATTTTGAATTTTGGAAGTGACCCTTCGCCTTCTCACTTCGCCTATATAAAGGAGTGTTGACTTCGGTCATTTTCACACTTGAAAACTTTGTGAGAGAACATTCGGACCCCTGAACTTGCTCTGACATTTTGGACCCTTTCTGCCTACCGCCTGCTCTGACAAGCCGACTGCAAAGGATTTTCAGAACTTCATCAATCGTCACTCGTTCAGGTAACCGTCGGTTCTCTTACTCTTAATTTTCTCTTTACTTTATTCTTTTTTGAAATGGCACCACGGAAGCACACGACACGACCTAGGTTAGTGATCAGCCGGTCACCGGGGACAGCTGAATCTAGGACTAGGAGTGCCGCCTTCCCTTTTCTGGACCCATCTTTGCCCTTTATACAAAGTCCGACTGTATCTGTGTCTATGCAGAGCATGATGGCCAGAACAAAAAAGACTGTCAGGATCTCAAACTTAGACGGCTCCTCCCACAGGGTGCCGATTAGTGAAACATCTGACCAGGCGCCAGATGTGGAAGTGAAACAAAGCGGCTTGAAAGCCGGCAGTTCTGAGGGAGGAGTCAAAGTGACCCCTTCCCATTTTACAGTTGACAATTCTACATTCTCTCCTGCTCCATTTTACAGTCTTCCTCTTCGGACTCGTCAGAGGACGATTCCGAGTCTAGCTCTTCTGGCCATGCTTCCCTGGACACAGAAGAGAAAAACAGTCGCCTACAAGAGGCGAGGCTTTCTCACGCAGTTGAGAAGGGGGACGATTGGGCGGAGCCATCCGCCTCTCACCGAGAGCAAAATACCCCCTACTACTGCACGGTACCTCGGGGCCGGATCACGGCCATGCAAGAGAAAGTGGAGAGCTTTATCGCAAACCACACAATGGGCCCCGGCTTTTTAGTGTTCGTGCCGGATCCAGAAGACACAGTTGTATGGCCGGCTGGTACCAGTTATGATGGCGCCTGCTTTGGCTGCTACGAGGCGGCCATCAAGGCTGGGATGCGCTTCCCACTACATCCAGCTGTTCAGCGGATCTTGGATGGGTATGAGTTGGGGTTATGGCAGTTAGCCCCGAACTCCTGGGTCAACGTACTCGGCTATGTGTCCGGGTGCGAACTGCACGGGGTGGAGCCGAGCTTCGAGGCTTTCGCCCACATGAACTACCTCAGCCGGACCCCTAAGGCAGGCGGTACCAACTGGTATCAATTGACGAGCCACAGGGGCTACCTCATGACGAGAGGTAAAGCAAACAAATGGAAGGACTGACGGAGCACCTTCCTCATCATTGAGAGTTCAGACACAGAGCTGAACAAGCGCTTCAACAGGTGGAACAGGAATCCGCCCCTTCTTGCAGGCGGCCGCAGCATGCCGCCTGTTCCCCCCAAGGCTAATAAAGAGATCCTAGATAAAGGACTCTTCAAAGTAGAGTCGAAGGTGAACTCTACTTCAGGGGTACGAGAGCAAGTACCCCTGCACTGCGTCCCGAGCTTCAAATGGCTCTACGACGAGTACTTTTTGGCCGCCTGTGGCCTTAGCAGTCGGTGCTCAAGAGGTAGCCGACCTGTCGAATACTCTGTTGTTCCATGCATTTCTTGTTATGACTTTTATTAACTTTGCTATTTGTTTTTGCAGCGGACGCCATGAGAAAAATTACCGCCTCCAAGACTGCGGCGGCCATGTTGCGGGCCTCCATCATGCAACAGTCTTCAACCGACTCCCCCAACAAGGGGGCACCCTTGGTGGGCTTCAAACCTTTCACCCTCTTTTTGGAGTTGTGTTTATGCATATACTGACTCTTTTCTTCTTTTTTAGACGGGCGCTCCAAGAGCTTCTTCTTCCCAACAGCCAGACCCCAAGGCCCGGAGGACGACTGTTGCGAGCTCTCCTGGTTCTGCCAGGAAACATGCGGCGGCTGAGAAACAGCCGACCACTTCTTCTAAAACTCCAGTTGGGCCACCTAGAAGTATGAAATTGTCCTTGTAAATTTTAGACTTGCTCCCTTCTTTACTAGGTCTAATCCGTTTGTTTATGCTTGATGCAGCCGGCCCTCAGGAGCCTGACTTGGTCGAGGTGGCCAAGTCTATGATCAAGGCCGTTCCTCCCGCTGAAAGGGAGGCGGTCAGGGGTGTCGGCACCCTTGACCTAGACGGGATTGCAGGGGTCCTTGCTGAGGTATACTTAGCATATTTTTGAGTATTTGAATTCCAGGACGCCTGTTTTCTTTTTGTTTGGAAACTGACGCCTGTTCCCCTTTTTACTTAGGCCCTGCTCCGAGTGAACGGCCTTCGCAAGCCGCTTGACCGGAAGAACAAAGAGGTCTATGGCCGCCTCTGACTGTGATAAGGCAATGTTTCAAATTGCCCAAAATGAAGTTCTGACCATTGATATTCTTTATTATCAAGCGCAGGCTACCGCCGCTATCCGGGCTCAGTTAGAGGCGGCCCAGAAGAGGAATAACAAGCTGGAGGCGACCATCAACAACCTCAAGGCCGAGCTGAGACCTCTTCGCCAAAAGATGTCCTCATACGAAACCTTGGAGAAATCCTTGGCGAGCGTAAAGGAACGCCTGGTGACCCAGGAGAAAAGTCTTACTTAGGAGCTCTCGGAAAAGGCCGAGCAAGAAAAGAAAGAGCTGGTCCGGGAGATGATGGAAGACTCTGCTCAAATCCAGCGCATGACTTGGGGCCGCCTCTTCCCCAATGCCGACTTTGCCTCATGGGAAAAAACGTACCGCCAGTGTTCTGATAGATATAATCAAGAGATCCTGGCGGCTGCTGAGGAAGAGGCGTTGGAGGAGGAGGAGCAGCCGGTAGTGGCGCTTGTGCCGCTTGGGGGTAATGCATCAAAGAAGGATGCAGCTAAAGCCGAGTCCAACAAGAAGAGTGCTGACCAGGCGGCAGCTGCTGATATTGAAGATCTGCCCCCTTCTTAAGCTTTATGTCTTCTTCCCACGGCCTGTGTGCCGTTTGTTTGTATTTACCCGGCCAGGGGGCCGGGGCTCTGAATATTTTGCCGGTCTTTAATGACCGGCTTCCTTTTAATGAATATTTTTGTTTTGCTTCAAACTTGTTCAAGTATTGAATATTCTGATATCCAATTGTACACTATACCGACTGTTTTACATGGCCGATAGTTGCAGACAGGTACAGATAGTTAGTCACGCCGCCTATGCCCCTGGACGACTGGTCGTCTGTTTCCAGGCTAGACGATCAGTCGGCCATTTATCCAATCGGTATTCGAACCATTTTAAAGACTGGATCCCCTTTAGGCAGGCGGTTCTGTCATATAAAATTAACCAAGTAGGAAAGTGGTTTCCTACTTGTCATGTTTTTAGGCTAGAGACTTTAGGCCGTCTAGGCCGACTGTTCCCTGCCATATTTAATCTAGTGTGAGCCGGTGCTGTATGAACACCTTTTTAGTTTCATACTAAATTTTTAAGGAGTGACCAAGTAAACATGATTGTTACCTAGTCGCCAAGTAACTGAGTAGTAGAGGTATCAAGCGGTGGGTACCGGTTGTTCCCCTTTATTCGCCAATGTTTGTTGGCTTTTAACTCATAGGTTGTTAACCTAGCAGGAGTAGTGGTTGAGAGCCCCTGTTTGCTAAAAACAGGCGGACGACTCATACCTTTTAGGCTCCATACTAAGTTTGAGAGAGTGACTATGAGTTAACTTTGTGTTACTCAGTCGCCGTCATTCCTGCTTGAGTAGTAAAGGTACCAGGCGGCGGAGGCCGGCTGAACCTTTTGATTCGCCAATGTTTGTTGGCTATGAACTCAAGAGGTACCCCCTGCATTTATCCCAAGTAATACAGGCGGTCATCTGACTTAGATGTCAACTGCTACCACTGGTTTGGTTAGTGATAGAGTTATCCTTGTCTCAAAAAAGGCTACGTGGTTGCCCTTGGGGACAGTCGTATAGGTGCCGTGTAATTAGTTTATAGAGCAATGTTCCACCCAAAAGGGAGCTGCTCTCTGCGACGAATTTCATCCGGAGGGATGCCGCCGGACGCCTGCTATGATGTTGGGACAGGTCGTATTAGTTTTGAAGATTGGATCAGTTGGCTTGGCGCCTGGTCTGATCATTCGGCCTGTGGCCTTGGTTAGTTCTTGGTGAACGTAGGTGCTAAGTAAAAGGAAAGTAGCCGCCTGTTTAGGCAGAGGGTCGGCCAGGCCCTGATCATTTTTAGTTAAGTATAAGGGGGGTGGCTGTGTGTTTGGAACCAGTCGGCCCTCTTCTATGGAGAGTAGCCGACTATATGTCCAGACGGCATGCCCCTATGGTGATAGAGTAAAATATTCAATGGAGAGTAGCCGACTGTAAAGGTACAGGCGGCATGCCCCTCTGAAGATAGAGTAAAATACTCAATGGAGAGTAGCCGACTGTAAAGGTACAGACGGCATGCCCCTCTGAAGATAGAGTAAAATACTCAATGGAGAGTAGCCGACTGTAAATGTATAGGCGGCCTGCCCCTCTTAAGTAAGAATAAAAATTAAACATGGAGAGTAGCCGACTGTTTGTCAGCAGGCATGCCCCTCTTATGCAAGAATAAAAACTGAGTATGGAGAGTAGCCGACTGTTTGTTAGTAGGCGTGCCCCTCTTAGTACAAAATTGAATATTAAGTATGCAAACTTTTATTAAGTAGCCCTTGACTATTTACATCATTCAAAAGAAATATTTCTTAAGATTATCTACATTCCAAGTTCGAGGCAACGGTTGTCCGTCTGGTGTTCCCAGACGGTAGGTACCGTCCCTGACCTCTTCACAGATTCGGTAGGGTCCTTCCCAGTTGGGAGTTAGTTTGGCAGACTCATTTGCCCTACCAACTGCTTCCATTTTTCTAAGTACAAAGTCCCCCACTTTGAGTGGACGCCTGTGTACTTTTTTGTTGTATGATCTAGTCATTCTCAGGCGGTAAATTTCATGGCGCAAGACAGCATTGCCCCTCCTTTCAGGAAGTGAGTCTAATGCCAGGCGCATGGCTTCCCAGTTTGCCTCTTCGTCATATAACGTTACTCGAAGAGTCGGCTCGTAGTGTTCTATTGGAAGAACAGCTTCCGCACCATAAGTTAGGAGGAATGGAGTTTCTCCAGTCGCCCTTTTTTCAGTCGTCCTAATGGCCCAGAGAACATGTGGTAATTCATCCGCCCATAGGCCGCCTGCTCGTTCAATATTTTTCTTGAGACCGTCTGAGATGATTTTATTAAAGGCTTCTACCTGGCCGTTTGCTTGTGGACGGCCGACAGATGCAAAGTAGTGTGCAATTCCTTGGTCACCCAACCAGCTTTTGAGAACAGACGTCTCAAAATGGGGACCATTATCAAAAACCATAGACATGGGAACCCCGAACCGAGTGATGACATTTTTCCAAATGAATGAAATTACATCCTTCGTCTTGATTCCCTTTACAGCCTCCGCCTCTACCCATTTAGTGAAGTAGTCGACGGCAACAAGTATGTACCTCCTTCCGCCTGTAGCAGGCGTATATGGACCCAGAATATCCATGCCCCACTTAGCAAACGGTAGTGGGCTATGAATGTTAGTGAGGTCAGTAGCCGGACGGTGAATTAGTTTGCCAAACCTTTGGCACTTGTCACATTTTTTCACCATCTCCATTGCATCTGCTTCTAAAGTAGGCCAAAAGTAGCCCTTCCGCCTTGCCCGTTGAGCAAGCGTCCTACCGCCTATATGGGAAGCACAGTAACCAGAGTGAAGATTGTCCAGTATCTCTCGCCCCTTTTCTGGAGTAACACACTTTAAGAAGGGTTGAAGGTACCCCCTTTTGTGAAGTTCTCCCTTTATTATTTCAAAACTGGTTGCTCGTTTTTTCAGTGCTGCCGCCTGTTGATGATCATCCGGCAGGGTACCATTTGTCAGATATGCCCTGATTGGATCCATCCAGGTTGAGCTTCTATCTAAGATTCCAATAGGTTCTTCCTTAATGCTTCTCCTCTCCATTACTTCCCAAAAAACAGTTCGAGGAGTATCACCGGAGGCGGATGATGCTAATTTTGAAAGTGCATCCGCCTGGTTGTTTTCTGATCTCGGCACTTGGGTCATATGGAAATCCTCAAGGGAGCCGACTGCTTGTCGGACCGCCTGTAAATACTTGATCATGGCCGGATGGGTTGCTTCGTATTCGCCATTGTACTGACTCACTATCAATTGTGAATCGGAACAGGCGTCTATTTTTCTTGCTCCTGCCGCCTTGCACATGCGGATTCCGGCTAGTAAAGCTTCATATTCTGCCTCATTGTTTGAGGCCTGAAAACTGAAGCGTAAAGCATACTCGTACCTGTCGCCCTCTGGCGACTGACATATGACTCCTGCTCCACAACCATTTGAAGTAGAGCTTCCATCCACATATACCTTCCAGACTTGGTCTGTAACTTGAGAGTCCGGAGGACGAGTCATCTCAACAATATAGTCAGCAAAGGCTTGCCCCTTCACTGCTTTTCTAGGCTCGAAAGTAACTTCGAGGCTCTGTATTTCTATGGCCCATTTGATCATTCGGCCTGACGACTCCATGACGGTCAGTGGCCACTTGATAGGTTGGTCTGTATACACGACGACTGCATGTGCCAAAAAGTAGGGCTTCAATTTTTTAACAGCCATGAAGAGTGCAAGACCAAATTTCTCCACTAAGGGATACCTCAACTCGGCATTTTTCAGTACATGACTGACAAAGTAGACCGGGAGCTGACAGCCGTCTCTTTCAGCAAGGAGAACAGCGCTTAACACATGATCAGAGACGGCCAGGTACATGTAGAGTACTTCTTTGGGCAAAGGGCTGACCAGCCTCGGCAAGGAATGCAAGTGAACTTTCAATTTCTGGAAGGCCGCCTCAGCATCCGGCCCCCATTCAAACCTTGCCTTTTTCTTAATTGCCTGGAAAAAGTATAGGCATTTGTCGCCTGATCGGCTTAGAAATCTTCCCAAGGCCGCCAGACAACCTGTTAACTTCTGAACCTCTCGGATGGTACGAGGCGACTGCATGTCAATGACCGCCTGCACCTTCTCAGGGTTCGCCTCTATTCCTCTCTGATTGATAAGGAATCCGAGAAATTTCCCAAACTCAACTCCAAAGACACATTTCTTGGGATTGAGCATGACATGGTGCCGCCTGAGTGTGGCGAAAGTTTCTCGGAGGTCCGACAGATGATCTTTCTGAAGTTTAGACTTGACAATCATATCATCAATATATGCCTCGACATTTCTCCCAATTTGATCAAAGAACACAGTGTTTATCATTCGCTGGAAAGTGGCCGGGGCATTCTTAAGACCAAACGGCATGACCGTGTAACAGTATAACCCCTGATCAGTGACGAAGGCCGTCTTCTCCTGATCTTTCTTCCATAAAGGAATTTGATGGAAACCAGAGTAGGCGTCCTTAAAGCTCATCAAAGCATGGCCGGCTGTTGAGTCGACCAGGTTATCAATTTTAGGAAGAGGGTAACTGTCTTTGGGGCACGCCTTGTTTAATTCTGTGTAGTCTATACACATTCGCCAGGTGCCATTCGGCTTTTTAACAAGCACCACATTTGCAACCCAGTCTGGGAAGTAACATTGCCGAATGAACCCTGCATCAAGTAATTTTTTAACTTCGGCGGCTGCCGCCTGACTTCTTTCTTCGCCATGGTTCCGCTTCTTCTGCCGTACCGGCTTCTTTTTCGGATCCACGGCCAGTTTATGTACCGCCAGATCAGGACTAATGCCTGGCATTTCATGGACTTCGAATGCAAAGATGTCCTTGTATTCTTTCAATAGTTTGTGAAATTCGTCACCCAGGTCCCTTAGAGAAGTCGTCCCAACCTTGATTGTTCTGTCAGGACGCGAGTCATCTAACATCAGGTTCGTATGCTCACCAGCTGGCTGAGGGAGGAATTCATCCGACCGCTCCTCTGCTAATGATTGCTATTTTCTGTCTTTTCTTGCGGCCCCTGTCTGGGATGCCTTTCTCTTCTTTCCGCCTGCTTCTTGAACAGGCGCACTCTCCTTGACATTGTCAAGGTCTATTTTTCCACCACTCGACCCAGTGGCCATAACAGTGAGCTTGACATCCGAGAGATAACACTCTCGGGCCATCCTCTGATCTCCCCTTAGGGACCCGACTGTTCCATTATCCCTCTCAAACTTGAGCAACATAAGAGATGGGATTATAACAGCCTTGGAATTATTCAGGGTTGGTCGTCCCAGAATCATGTTGTAGGCCGAGAGTTCTTCTACTACCAGGAACCAGACTACCATGTGTCGTCCTTCCCCTTTTTTGCCCAGGCGGATGGGTAAATCCACTCGTCCCACTGGGTGGACGACTCCTCCTCCAAACCCTACTAAAGGGTGGGATGCCGGATGTATGCAATCAGTCTGATATTTTAGTTTCGACAGACATTTGCTACTGATGAGATCTGAGGAGCTTCCGGTATCTATGAGGATTCGGCCAACTCTCTGGTTGACCACTTTACATTCAATAACGATAGGGTCGTCATGCGGCCCTCTTACCCCTCCTAGATCTTCTTCAGTGATGACAATCTCAGGAAATGAATATTTGGAGGGTCGTTCTTGGTGAACGGAATTTACATCTAACCGTCTGATATTGTCTTTGTTGCCCCTAATAGTGGGGCCGCCTCCTGAGAAGCCGCCTGCAATGGTGTAGGCAACTGCATCATCTGTATCGGAGCTGTCGACCTGTTGATTCTTTTTGGTCGACTGCTTTTTTGAGGAAGTGTTCCCCGTAGATTTCTTGACATAAGTGTCAAGATCACCTTGCTCAGCCAGGCGGTCCAGATACCGCATGAGACTGATGCATTCATTGGTGTGATGACCAACATCTTCATGATAATCACAGAATTTTTCTTGGTTCCGATTGTTTGCAGAACCCTTCATGGGGACCGGCTTCTCAATTGAGATCCGTCCCTTGATTTCCTTTAGGATAAATTGGCTATCCTTGTTAAACACATACTTTGGGGAGTATGGTTTGAATTCTTTTTTCTTCTTCTGGGACGGCTGTTTAGAGGAATCAGTTGCCCAGACCTCTTTTCTCTTCTCGTCTTTGTTTGACGACTGCTTCTGTCGTCCTTCTCTTTTGTCGGACCTTTTCCCGTCTGACTGTTTTACCGTACTACAAAGATCAGTCGCCTGTATATAGGCTTCCGCTTCAATCAAGGCCTCTTGAAGAGTCGCCACCCTCTTTCGGACCAAATCAAATTTGAAGGTCGACCCGTCTTTGAGACCTCTGAAAAAGTCAGTATAGGCTACTTCATCCGGTAACCCTTGAATTTATATTCTCATCAGGTTAAACCGCCTGATGTAAGAACAAAGCCCCTCCTTCTCGCCCTGCTGAATTGTTCCTAAATCAAGGGTCGTCTTCTTCGCAGGGATGTTCATGGCGAAGTTGGAGGTGAATAAGTAAGCAAGCGTCTTGAAGTTATTTACACAACCAGTCGGCAGGTTGTCGAACCATTGTTGTGCGATTCCTTTGAGAGTCGCTGGGAAACACTTGCACCAAGTGGGATTATCCAACCCTTGAAGGTACATCAAGTTGGTGAATGCCATCAGATGGTCTTCTGGGTTAGTAGTGCCGTCATAGGCGCCTACTAATACATTTTTCACTTTGGCCGGCTGAGCGGCTTCAGTAATTTCCTTGGAGAAGGCCGACGGCTGTTCACCAAGTCTAAGCAACCGTAGCTGCCAGTCCATAGGTTGGACATTTTTTGCTGCATGTCCACCAAACGGAGGTGGCTGTAAAAAATACTGTTGTTGCGGTACAAACGGTAAGTTTGGTACCGCCTGGTCGCTATGAAAGCCGGACTGACGGGAGGTGCCGCCTGACTGACTCTCATGATACGACTGAGTATGCCTCATCGAGGTATTTCGCAGACTGTCTTGGAAGTTTGAAGTAGAGGCCGACTCTGACAATCGGTCACTCTTCTTCTGCTCTAGCAGTAGCCGAGCGTCTGTGTATGTTTTCCTCGACCCGTCCGCCTGAATATGACGAACAGGTTTCCTATTTCCTGGAGTAGGAAAACGGTATTTTGTGAAATCAAGGGCAGGTGGCTCCCACTTCCTAGATTTAGGATGAGGGGTCGCCTCTCGCCCTTGAACTGGTTTCCTCTTCCGTGAAGTGGAGGGTTTCTTAGCCGACTGCTCCTTGTCCAGAGCAGGCGGCTTCTTGTTGATCAACTCTTGAATTTCTCCCTTGAAGTCCCTCATGAAGGTCATGAGTTCGTTCCTTGTGATGGGAGCAGACCCATCAGTTGGCTGCTGCCGAACACGCGGTGCGCCTGCTGACTCGCTTCCAGTTTGAAGATGTTCCCGTTCCCTCCTTTCGGTATGACGGGTACTTCGGGCCCTTAGGGTCCCGTCTGAAGCTGTGTGAGCTGCAACTTCAAATTCATTCTCAGTATCGTGGTCCGACTGAACTAGAGGGTCGTCCAGGGGACGTCTCTCTTCAGGAGCCGGTACAAACGTGGATGCCATCTCAGAAGTACTATCCCCACAGACGGCGCCAAGATGTTTCGGGGTTTTCTGATGTCCTGCGGTAGAGTTACAATTCCGAGACTGGAACCGGACGCCTGTACCTGCAAAACAAACGCATGCTCCGGATGATTGGAGATCCGCCTCCGACGGTCAAGTTAGTACTTGATTAAGGAGTAATTAATGCGGAAATTAAAGTGATTGGGTCTCTCTAGGTGAGAGTGTTTAATGTGTGTAATCTGCGTTTTTAGCGTAATCTCCCTTAATGAGGATTAAGGGAGGTATTTATAACCTCGGGAAACGTGTCAATCTAGGTTTAGGTTAACCTTGGGCTGATTGGGCTTCCCTCGAAAGTTGGGCCTAGGTGACCGGTTATCCCAGGTGTCATGGGAAGGACACGTGTCGTGTCGTAATTGGTCCATAGTGGACGGATCATTGCTTGACACGTGGCAGGCTCCTATTGGCCCATGTGACGGACACATGGCGGAACCTGATTGGTCCACTTGTCAGATGGTGATTGGTGGGGAAAAATCCCCTAATCAGGTTTAGTATTATAATGTCTATGTAACTGTATTATGTATAAAATATTTTCGAACTAAAATTATTTATTTATGGGATGGACTTGGAATTACTCAGTTTATCTGATTATGGGAGTTTTCTCTCTTTTCTTGTTTCTGATTTATTTTGCAGGTTTGGTTAAAGGGTACTCGGTTACGTGTGAGGAGACGTTAGAATAATCACGTATCTAAGACAATTTACTTTACTTCCGAACTTATTTATTTTCCTTTTATTTACTTTATTTAAAATGTTTTACAGTTTGGATGTAATGACTATTTTATGTTGCCGTCACTTAGACCACTTAGTTTATTAAATGGTATTTTGTTTTGCTTTGCATTTGTTTTCTACGGAAAATAAGTGTAGCAGTAATACTCCCAAGGTTCGATGGTTAGGTTTTGAAAGTTAAAAAGGTTACTTTTATTGTTGTATTCAAAGACTCGAATTTTGGGGGTGTTACAATAGTCATGTGAGATCTTGTTAGATTCGTCTCGATTTATACTATTTTAATATCAAATGTTTACAAATTTTCCATATTGATAATTAAAGATATTCACGATTAGAGGTGGGCATGGGCCGTGCCGGCACGCGGGCGACACAGTCGCAACACGGCCCGACACAAACCCGCGGCGTGGGCCACCGTGCCGTGCCGTGAACAAGTTTTTTGGAAATTGATACGGGTACGGCATGACATTATGGCCCGCGTGCCAGCCCACAAGCACAACCCGCAGGCACGGCAATATATATATATATATATATATATATATATATATATATATATATATATATATATATATATATATATATATATATATATATACACATATACATATACATATATATATCAATTCTTTAAATTAAAATAATAATTAAATATAATAAAGTGGCGGCCTGCTGCCCAACACGACAGGCACGTGCGCCGTGCCGTGCCAGAACGTGGCCCGGCACGGCACGGCACGAGCCACCACCAGGCACGGCCCGCTGTGGCACGGCATGATGCCCACCTCTATTCACAATTGAAATCAAGTATCTACAAGCGTGAAAAGAGAATTACAGTGTTGTAACTATAAAGAAACAGAGGAAGTATAATTAAGCTTATTAGTCAAACCTAGTTAAACCAAGCCCAACTCTCTAGCCCAGTCCAAAAAAACCCATATTTAGGCATTTTTAGGTATAATTAAATTTAGGGTCCCATCCCGCCTATTTTCTGAAAAAAAGGGTTTGAGCATAAAAAAAACCATTTTTTTTGTTAATTTTGGCTTGAAAGACCCTCAACTTTTGGCCTAAAATAGTAGATTTGGGTTGGTATTTTCGGCCTAAAGTTGGGCCCAAGTCATCCCAAAGGCTTGGCCCGAAATAGGCTATTATTTTTTATTGGCAAAGCTTGACACGACCCATGATCACCTTACTCATCAACCCTTCTTATCTCATTATCTAAACTTTTTTTTCTTTTTCTTAGGAAAATGTTAGGTAGTAATATTATAAATTAGAATCCGCTAAAAATTCAAGACTCTGCGAAAACAGACCTATACAAACAAATTTTGAGCAATCATTAATATCTCATCTTGCTACAAGATGGGCTACCATGTTATACCTGCCTTCTCATTATCTTAATTTTTTTTATCCCTATTTTTTATCTTATATCCAACTAAACTATATATTTAGAAAACAAAGTTCTAGACTAAGTACTATCTAATAAGTACAATTATTTGATCTCACTAAAAAGGTTTTTTCTATCTCTTCGCCTTATCTATGGCCAGGTGTTATATCTAATTCTTAAAAGTTTTTGGTATTGTTTGTGGCTAACTCATTAATATTACTTTCTAATTTGTTATGAAATTTCTATCTTATAAGAATAAGTAATATAATTCCTTTTTTTTCAATATACATCACTTTAACTTTTATATTATTATTCTCTAGTTTGACTTGATTTATTTTTTAAAACTAATATATAAAAGTATACATGTTATGCATGTAGTATTGCTAAATTAGTCACAATATATACATTTATAATATCAAAATTTAAAATTATAATTGTAACCTACATAATATTAAAAATATTAATGATTAAAGTTGTATCTTAGCAAATGTATTTATCAAAATGAGATATTTAACAGAATGAAAACATAAAGAGTATATTCAATTGGTAGTGGGACCCATGGTAACGTCATTTAGGGGGATTTGGGAAAAGTGGTGGGAATTTTTTTTTATTTATTTTTTTATGAAAAATAGGTGGTAATATACATAAAAAAAACTTGAGGTGGTAATTACTAAAACGTGAATTAGTTGGTAGTATTTTAATTTCAAAATTTCCTAAAGCATATGAGAAAAGCATAATGTACTTTTAACATAATGCGTGATCTGTGCACCCGGGTGCACCATGCACATGGTGCACCTGGTTATTTAAAAAAAAGGCGAAAAGAACATTTAGGTGTTTGAAAAAGAACATGTAGGTTTTTGAAAAAGAATATGTTTGTATTTAACAAAGAACATTCATTATTAAAGAACATAAAAACATTACAAAAAGAACGTGATAAAAACTTTATTAAAATTTTATAAAAAATTACTCATTAACGAAATTTTTTTTACCAAAGATATCATATCCCCAAAAATAGTTTTTTCTTTCTCCAAAAATTCAAATTTCCATAATTATTTAGTTTTCTCTCTCTAAAATATTTTTAACTAAAAAAATTCAAGATTTCATTTTCAAATTAAATTTATAAATTCAAAATAACTTATGTTAAAAGAACATAAGTTATAATGTAAAGAACATATAATTCATACCCGTAGAACACACTAATCAAACTCAAAGAATATACGATAATAAAAAAATGATATATGATAATTCAAAAAAGAATTTGTGTGTCACTCGTTACGTACCTCAAAGAACTTACGAGCCAAATTCAAAGAACATACTTTGTATTATTGAAAACCCAAAAAACATGTTTAATCAACATATGTTAAAGAACATAAGTATAAAAGAACATATTATCAAACATATATGGGTATGTTCTTTGTCAAACATAAGTATATCCTTTGTCAAACACATTATGTTCTTTATTAAACAAACGTATGTTCTTTCCGCCTTTCGGATGCACCATGGTGTACTATCCTATTTTCACTTTTAACATTTAATCTAATAATCAAAGTTCTTCATTTAAAGGCATTGTTCTTAATATTTTTTCTAAATACTCTGACAATAGTATATGATGACATTTTGCTACTACAGTCCGGAAATGAAAGCAACTAAATAATGGAGCTTAACGTTATTCACAACTCGTGTATCACGATTCATGAGACATGTACCTGCAAATTTGCAATCCATCTCAAAAAAGAAGGTATGAGAGATGGGGCCGGGTACGTAAGGGAGTCAATTTGAAGATCATTATGTAACTATGTTTGAAAATTTGAAAATTTAAGGTTTACTCTGGATATAGATATGTATACATATTTTGAAGAAGTAATGAGTCTTATGAGTTATGACTTATGAGTGTATAGGACCCACTATATGTCTATATAAACATATTTGTAGAGTTGCACTTCTCCAACACAAGTTACATAACATGTCAACATAATATTAAAAATATGGTTTATTTTCAAAAAACCACCCAAAAATGTGTTGAATTTCTAACTAACCACCCAAAAAAAATTTATTTTAAAATACCACCTATTAAATTAATTTTTTGCTCAGATTCCCACCCAATTTGAAAATCCGGTGGTTTTTTAGCTTGTGGGGCCCACATAACGGCTAGTTTATGCTTTTATTTGTTTGCTTCCCCCGATTTTTCCTATAAAAGTGTATTCCTTATTCAATTTTTGCTCCTAAACAAAATTTTTCCCCAAATTACACAAAATTAAGCTTGCTTCTAATTGCATTTGCATCTGCAGCAACGACATCACTTGAATTCGCACAAGGTAATCTCAATTATCTGGAAAAATTAGGGTTCTTGCAAAATGTTAATTGGGGGAATTTGTGGGATTCATTAATTAGGGTTTTTACATATACACGATTTAATTGAGATACTTTGTCAATTAGGGTATGTGGTAGTACTGAATTGTGGTTTTTCCTTTCAATTACAGTTAAGTTTGCTTTATTTGTAACCTTGTTCTTTGTGTTTGTTTGTTGTTGTAATTGTTGTGGTAGAAATGGAGGAGAATAAGATTGTTCTCAGATTTAAATATTTAAGTGTAACTATAGACATTGAATATGAAGTAGGCAGAAGTAACTTGTTGGATACAGCTATAGAATTTGATGATCAACTTCGTGAGATGGATGATCCATTAGAAGGATCAGTTGAACTGTTGCACCCTACATTCCAGTATGTGTATAAAGGGAAGTTTAGGAATTTAGAAGATGATGGGGATGTGTTCAAGATGATTAGGAGGTTACCTAATAAGGAGGTGTACACCATACATGTTGGGACCACAGATGATCTTGGGTTTTTGGCTGACTGTATGTTAGAGTACAGGATGAAACAGAATGGTACATGGCCCCCCCTGGTTACCCTCATTATGGAGCGCAACCACCACAGTGAGTATGTGTGCCTGAGGATATGTTAATGTGGTTGAATCTTTGTTTAGTTGATGTAAATTGTTAAACTAACTGAGTACTGTTATGCTGTATTGCAGGGATGAAGATGTCATGGAATAACTCATCTCCCACAAACCAGAGGAAATGAAATTGTGGATTACCTTTAGCAAAATTGACTTCTTGGACAAATGAGAACCCTGGGAGGAAATTTTTGGCTTGCAAGTTATATGACCCTAATACTGAAACAAGGGGGTGCAAGGCTTTTGAATGGGTGGACAATGAAGATGGTACTGATTGGCAAAGAGTTGTCATTAACCAACTGCTCCTTGACAAAAAGTTGATGAAAGGTGAAATCAACTCTTTAAAAAGGGATGTGGATGACTTGACTGGCCAGAGAAGGTGTTTGCTTAATGAGGTTGACACCTTACAACTGAAATGCAAGGCCCTCACTGGTGATAGGAAGAAATTGATCAGAAGCAGTGGTTGTGACAACAAGCTCCAAGTTTATTTAGTTGTGTTGTGTTCTGTTTTGTTGGTTGTCCTAGGTTATCTTGTAATGAATAAAATGGTTTAAGTGGGAGGTGGTGTTAAAGAAAAAGTATTTGTAATGGTACTATTATGCTATCAATGAAAAAAACTTGTTTTAGTTTGTCTTATTGTTGTTGTTAGTTTAAAATACCACCAACTGAATAAATATGCAATGGGTTTAAACAACCAGCAACTGAATAACTATGCAAATGGTATAAAAAACCAGCAAAATGACCCATATATTTCAACTAATAATGCACTATGTCAGTGCTATTGTCTAATTCAAAACATAAGGGACTCAATTAACAATCCAACCACTTATGTCCAAAATACTAATACTTAAACTGTCTTGTAGCTCATATAAAAATACAGCCACATCAAATTACATTTGGCAAAATCAAATATATGGGTCAACAGAAGGTACTTCCTAATTCTAAGAGGCTGCTCTGAGCTAACAGCCTACTTCCTAAGTCTAAGAGGCTTCATCTTGGTTCTGGGTGGTCTGGCTGAGGTAGTGGGAGATGTTGTTACTGATGCTTGAGTGAGCTGGCTCAGCTGATGGTGGTCAGTCTGCTGTTGTTGCTGACTCTACTGATGCTGACTCTGAGGCTGCTCTTGATGCAGAGTCTGCTGACTTTGAGACTGCTGAGTAGTGTGCTGCTTCTTCTGCTGCTCTTCCTGAGGGAACCTCCTATTAGCAATACTGTTGGGTCCTGGTGTACCACCAAGGGCACTCTACACAGCCAAATTAACAGTAATTAGGATGACACTTCTCAATAAACACATCTAACCCTAAATCACTGCTATGTAGGATATTTTGTACCTCTTTCAAAGCTCTTTCTGCTTTCTTCTTCCTCTGGTCATTCACCCATTCACTGTGCACAACAGGTCTTCCTCCTTCTTTTTTTGGGGATGAGACAGCAACAGGAGCCACATGTGGGTTTTTGCATGTCTTAGCATAGTGTCCCAATTGCCCACAGTTCTTGCAAGTGCTCCTCCTTTTCAAATATTGCTGCTCTTGCTGGTTACCACCAACCACTTCCCCTTTCTCCAACTTTCTCTTTTTTGACTTTGGCCTCCCAGGCTGAATTTTTACTGCTGGTGGCAGAGGTTGCCTCAGCTTCACCTTCTCCCAGTGATGTGGACCAGGCATAGCTGCCACTTCGTGCCTGTGTGCAAGCATATAAGTGGACACAAGATATGCATCATCCACATAATCTTCAGGGTCAGCCCTCTTGTCCATGATGCATGCATATGCATGCACACATGGGATGTATGTTAGCTCCCAGTGGTAGCATGAGCATGTTTGTTTGCTGAGATCAACTGTCACTAGGTCTGAGTTCAACTCTACCTCATAAGTATGACCCCTTGAACATTACACAATGCAATGTCTAGTAGCAGGTTCTATCCTTTCAAATGTCTTCTTCACATAAGGAACAACCTTATCTTCCATTTCCTGATAACTCTCCCATTTCTCATGGTTCCTTCTCATCATGTACCTCCTAAGCCACTCCATCTGAGTCAAAATTGGCTTATCCCTTGCTTCTTTGATGACCGCATTAAAAGTCTCACATACATTGTTGAGCAACATGTTAGACTTTGGGAATGGACTAAATGCATGTCTGGACCAGTGTTGAGCTGGGATCTCAGCTAGATATTCATATGCTTCTTCAGACAGAAACTTAATTGATTCCATTGCCACTTCAAAGTCAAACTAAGCAAGAAACACCACACACATCCATCAAATACACATAGTAAGACAACATAAAAACACATAAAACAGACACATAGATATACAACACAGACACATAGATTTAATCAGTTAAACACCCATAACAATGTAGAAACATACCAAAGTTGTTGCCCTAGCTGCTGACCAGAACAACTCCTTGAAAGTTGCACCACTAAATTGTAGCTTGAAGTTTGCCCATATATGCCTCACACAATACCTTTTGTCTGCATAAGGCACCACCTGCTCCATAGCTTCTAGTAAACCCTATTAAAAAAAAAACCAAGGCCTTTAGAATAATGAATCTTTAGAATAACATAAAAATAAATGCAATGTTTAGGAGTATACCTTTTGCCTATCAGACATAAAGGTAAAACCAAGGCCTTGATTTTCATCCTTTAAGGCTTTCATTAAACTCTCTAAGAACCACACCCAAGTGTGTGTGTTCTCAATCTCAACTGTTGCCCAGGCAATAGGATATATGTTATTATTGCCATCTTTACCAACTGCAACTAGTATTTGACCAGGATAAGGGCCTTTCAGATGGCACCCATCAACTCCAATCAGTGGTCTGCAGCCTGACAGGAAACCTCTTGCCATAGGTGCAAGGCAAATGAACATTCTCAGGAATTGAGGAGGCTCAGGCTGGTCAACTCCTTCTACTACAACATTGCACACAGTACCAGGGCTATACTTAATGATAGCCTTCCCATAGTCCCAAACTTTAGCATACTGCTCTGCTGCTGATCTATATATCAGCAACTTAGCCCTAGCCCTAGCCATCCAAGCCTTGCTGTATGTAATTTCAATGCCAGTGTCACCTAGCACCCTCCTCCTGAAGCTCTTTATTTTCCAGCCTGGATCACTTCTCCAATCCTCAAGGTACTTCTCAGCTAAAAATTCAGCAGTTAGGTTTAAATTGCTCCTAACTCTGAAACACTTGTGCTTCAAATTCAGACTCTTAATCTTCCAACAGTCTTGGTTCACAGACCTCCTTGCAACTACCCTAAAGTGACATCTTCTCCCCCCTACACAAGTACACTTAGGTAGCTTACACTTCTTAGCATTCCACTTGCACTGACACCTCCTTCTGCACTGAATAGTTACTTTGGTACTGTCATTGTGCAAATACCAATACTCATACCTATTCTGAATAGCATGAACCCTTAACACTCTCCTCAGAATTTTGTTGTTCTGGAACTTCAGACCTTTGACCAATTCAATGGGTTTTTTGAAGTCAGTCTGTGGATGGAAAGTTGGGCAATTGTCTTGCTCCTCATCAGAACCTCTAGGGCTATCCAACTCCTCAGAGTCAGATGTAAACTCTCTCTCTACAGCAACCTCATTTCAACAGTTCACTCTCAAGGTTGTACTCAGGGAGCTGCAACTCTTTATCACTGTCATCTTGCACACATTGTATACTAGCATTCACTTCTGCTAATATCTTGCCCACACTGTCATATAGATCTTGAAACTCCCCCTCCTCAAAATCCCCCTCTTCTTCCCCAACTTCCCACTCTATGGTAGTATCAGAGTTTGATGAATCAGATCCAAAGTCTGATTCCAAGTCCACCTCACTCTTACACTTCTTCTTCCTTTTCCCTTTTGCTTTTCCCTTTCCCTTCTTCCCTGTTTGCCTAGAAGTACCTTCCTCTTCACCCAATTTGTTCTTCCCTTTCACACTGTCAGAGAACAGTTTCTTTTTGGTGGTGGTGTTCTCAGTATGCTCATCAAACCTGTCTACCCCTTTGCTGGTTTTTTCTGCCTCCTCTTTGTCTTTAATTGCCAACTGCTGCTTAAACCTAGGGCTCCTCCTCACTTCACTGGGCTTAGGTTTGACTTTTGTTTTTTGGGTGGGTTGTACAATACTCACTTCAGGGCTAGTACAATAAACTATAACAACCTTATCCTTGTTTATTGTCTCTAGCAAGCCTTGGACATCACTGTCACTCACAATCTCCTTTTTCCCACTTGACCAAGTCCTCCCCTTTATCTTATACCAAACATTGAACAGCCTTGGCACATGCATATCTAACTTCACAAAGCCCCAAATGCAAGATTCCCTAACAAAGTTCACAGACATCTCACTAACTTTACACTTGTACCTCCAATATTCAAAGCCACCCTCATACCCACATAATGTCTTCCCCTTTATTTTTTTGTTCACAAACACCCCCCCTAGTCTAACCTTAACAGCTACATAATCAACATCAGCAACAACCTGTTCATTGTATAAAGCAAAATTATGCACTTTCAACACAATTCACATGCACAAAAAATGCAACTTTGTTACACATAGCAGTAGTAAACAATTCGCCTAATTCACTCTCCTAAGTACATCCCTAATTAAATAATTCAACAACAATTACAGTAATAGAATACATAACTCAATCAAATACACAAACAACCCTAACTTTCCACATAATTGCAAATATACCATCAACAACCAACAACCTTCAACATTAAACACAAACAACAAAACTGCTTACCTCTTTCGACGCCATTGCACTGAGCTATTGTCAGGTTCCTCACCTAAGCTCCTGGTCCCCAGTAAACAGCAAAAGATGGCGACTTTTTTGCAATTAAACAACCCCACTTCAAGCAATTACTCTAGATTAATTCCTGTTGCAAGTACAATTAGGGTTTTAATGTCGAATTTAGGGTTCTGAATTGAACAATGCACAGCAATTTATGAAGAAAGGGGGAATTCGCTGAAAAAAGGAGTGAAATTTGATTGTTGAATAGGGTTAGTTGGGAGAATTGAATGAGAAACAGAGTGAAAGACAGTGAAGTCGAGAGAAAAGGGAAAACAAAAAAGGGAAATAACTAAACTGGGCCCCACAAGCTAAAAAACCACCGTATTTTCAAATTGGGTGGGAATCTGAGCAAAAAATTAATTTAATGGGTGGTATTTTAAAATAAATTTTTTTTTTGGGTGGTTAGTTAGAAATTCAACACATTTTTGGGTGGTTTTTTGAAAATAAACCTAAAAATATTAATGATCAAAATTGTATCTTAGCAAATGTATTTATCAAATGAGATATTTAACAGAATGAAAACATAAGAGTATATTCAATTGGTAGTGAGACCCACGGTGATGTCATTTAGAGGGGTTTGGGAAAAGTAGTGGGAGTTTTTTTTTATATGTTTTTAAGAAAAGTAGGTGGTAATGTACAAAATAAAAAACTTAAAGTGGTAATTACTAAAACGTGAACAATAGTTAGTGGTATTTGAATTTCAAATTTTCCTAAAGCATATGAGAAAAGCATCATGTACTTTTAATATTTAATCTAATAATCAAAGCTAATCGCCTAATCATTTAAAGGCATTGTTCTTTATATTTTTTCTAAATACTCTGACAATGATATAATAATTTAATCCAACGTTATTCACAACTGGTGTATCACGATTTATAAGAAATGTACCTGCAAGTTTGCAATTTATCTAAAAAGAGAAGGTATGAGAGATGGCGTCGGGTACATAAGGGCCAGTCATTTTGAAGCAGTAAATCTTTGATACTCATTGTGAGAAACGTTTTTGTTTCTCACAGTTTCGTAAATAAAATGTACCACCGTGACTAAAGTGGTACATTTTATTTACGAAACTACCACTGTGAGAAACAAAAACGTTTCTCACAGTGAGTAATGGGGGCGCCCTCATTTTGAAGAGCCTTGTGTAACACATTGTAGTTCCGATTTTGAAAATTTAAGGGTATCCGATTATGCTTACTCTGGATATACATATGTATGCACATTTTGGAGAAGTAATGAGTCTTATGACTCATGAGTGTATAGGACCCACTATATGTCTATATAAACACATTTGTAGAGTTGCACTTCACCAACACAAGTTACACAACAAAGCAAGTTGAGTCTAAGCTAGTAAACTTAGGAAAACATAAAAAAAACACCAAAATGTCTCGTGAGACGTTAGGGGTGGCGATAGTTATGGGGATCCTAGTAGCAATGGTGGCCAACACCATGCAACTCCCCTCAAACCACCCCGACCGTGACATCCCCTTTATCGGGCTCGTCTTGTCCAATGATTTCACTGAGAAGCTCGTCTTTTGGATTCAGGCTTGTACGTCCCTACACCCGAAACTTCTTCAATGCAAATAGCCGGAAGAACATTCAATATTGGTACTTTCAACGGTGTTCCTATCGTCTACGTTGTCTCTCAATCTCCACTCGTAAGAATTACTTAGTACTATACCTTTAATTTCACTGTTTTGGTTATAAAGTTACTACTCCGTATTTTAGTTTTAACTTATTTTGCTATGTTCGTTGTTGTAATTGTAGGCTCATGTTAGTGCAACAGTTCAAATCCTAGTCGATTATTTCCACATCACAGGGGTCATCGATTTAGGAAACAGTGCTGCTATTAGCCCTTCATTGAAAGTTGCTGATGTTGCTGTGCTTGGTGAAACTGCCTTTTCTAGTGCTTGGACTTGGATGGTATACTAGTAAAGCTTTTCAACATTCTTAAACAATTACGTAGCACATTGAAAAGGAAAATCACAAACTACATTTGTTATTCCTCCGTGTTATATAAATACTCCATCCGTCCCTTTATATGTTTCATATTCGAGTAACTTTTTTTACCGATATATATACAATATGAGGTCCCATTATTTACCTTTTCATCAACTTAATAAGAAATATATTTTAAGTAAATATATTTGTTCCTTCTTTTTTAAACCATATATAGATCTAATGCATTTATTAATTTCTTTGGACGATCATCATCAGGAATATGAAGGTAGAACAGAAGCTTCCAATGAGCTACCATCACTGAGAATTGGAGACTACAATGTTCCAAAAGCTGGAGAAAATAAGTTGGGTAGTTTGCAATACCAAAAGATCAAGAAATATACACCTAAAGGTTCAAACAAGGAAACCTTTTGGTATTACATTGATCCTGAATGGCTTGAAATGGCTTATCAACTCAAGGTAATTTCACATTAAAAAAAAAACGAGGACTAATAAGTCTAATACTTTACACTATCTAAAAATAAAAAGATTGTGTGGTTTAATTTCAGAACATAAATCTAGAAAGTTGCACCGATGAGAGGCTGTGCACTAAGGATGTACCTAGAGTTGTGTATGGTGTTAAGGGTGCATCGTCCGATGGACTTGTGTTTAACACGGCTTACGGGAAGTTCCTCTATCAACACCTCAACGTCTCCACTGTCGACAGGAAAAGTGCCGCTGTAGTCTCGGTGAGTATTCTAAGGCTAATAATGTACAGCTAATTTAAGCTACTTCCTCCGCCTCAAAATATTCTTATACTACCTACGTTAGATTATAAGTCTAAGTTCACTAGATTGTCATTATTATTGTTTGTAAGGCCAAATTACACAATTAACGTGACTATATGTATATCTCATCAGTTAGGGAGAGTACAAGGTTATTATTAGCTACCATACTATACACTACCCTCATGGATTTTTATGTATGCCTTTAGCATTGTTCCAAAAAAAATTAGCTAAGGATTTTTTTTAAAGTTCCTAGAGATTGAACCAACTTGTGTAATTTGAATTATTATTAAATATATATACTCTATGATGTTGCAGACTGCTGTTGCAAATGGAGTGAAGCACATTGTGTTCCGCGGTGCTTCGAACAAGCCAGGAGTGCCATATGACCACAAACTTGCTGTTTTGGCAACCAAAAACTCTTTCAAAGTGGCTTCTAAGTTTGTCAAATTACTCGCTAATCAGCTACCTTTAATTAAGTACAAGTACTACTAATGTATTTAGTGTGTTCTTGTTGCTTTGCCAAGCCTAGTAAGTGCTACAATAATAATAAGGGCCAAGAGGATGTCTAGGTTACGGTGTTTAAATTAGAACTTTAAGCTAGGGATTGTACTTTGTTTAACTTTGTATGATATGCTTGAAGAGTCTATGCAAGTTATTGGCACCTTTTTATCTCCAATTACTGTTTTTTTTTTTAGAAAAAAAAAAAAGGTTTTATGTGCTCAAATTTAGTATTCTTGATGAAATTTTGCCAGAAAAAGTGAAAATACATTATTAAGAGACTATATACAATTTGTCCACAAAAGAAAGTTAATTATGATTTTTTCACACTTATGCTATGAAGATATTTTTTATAGCGTCTAAGAAAATAAAACTAAAAAAGCAATATGGAGTTATAATATATTCACATGTCTATAGGCCTATAAGGAGATTTACCATATAATATAAGATCATTAATACTAAGGTTTAAACTTTTTATGTTCTTGTGCTTACTAGATACGTACGTACATGCACTCTTATATAGTCAAAGGTTCTTGTGCTTACTAGATACGTACGTACATGCACTCTTATATAGTCAAAGGTGTACCATGCATAATGTACAAGCTATATAGAAGATTGCAAAAAAACAATCTGTAACACTTAAATTATAGTGAACAAATTAAACTTTACTGATTATGACAATTTACTATGATTTAGAACTAAATAAAATATGGAGTAGTAAGTCCTGTTTACAACAAGCTGTACATATATTCAATTCATTTAACACGACAAAGTTTCCACGGCTAACTCTGATCTATTGTTCTAAGCTAGAGCAGTAGAGGCATATATAGTAAGGGTGATTTTTGGTACCAAGTCTAATTAAGTGCACATGCCAAAGTATTCACAGATATATAAACTTTCCTAAATATATCAAGTCATTAATATAGAGACAGATGCTCGGATGTGGCATGTTAATATTTGGATAGAAGATAAAAATGAGTTCGAATCATAATGGAGTAGGAGAGTTGGACCACATATGATCGTAGAATAGAGTACATATAGTACATACCTCCAACTTCCTCATATCAATTTTAGGTTCAAAGAAACCCCAGATACATTCCCCAATCTAATCATAAAGATTAAAGACAGACTCCATGTTGGTAGTACAAGCATTCAAGCATCCAAGCAAGGCAGAAGAGGAGCTAAAGCAAGTGGTAAAAGACATTATAGCAGAGGCCCATAGGAGAGATTTAGTGATCTGTATCAAAATTGATAGAAATAAAATTAACAAAGCCCATATCCTAGCAACTATACGTAGGATATATGGGTAATCACTGTATCTCGTTTTGTAACCACTGTCATAAAAAAAAAAAAATCAATCTTAGGTTAATAGTTTTCACTTTCTTTTTGAATAAAGGTTAATATTTTCCACTTGTTGTAAGTCTATGTGAACAATATGACAATAACAGTTGTCTATTGATATTTTTACATTTTATGTTGGTATAATATATACCAACATAAGATATAAAGTACCAATATAGGCTTATTGGTATTTTTAGACTTTATGTTGATACAGTTATTTGAATGAGTGTACCATCGGACTTGACAATCCTGTCCCGACCCGAATAATCCGAGCCGCAACCTAAACTAACCCGACCCGAAGTGAAATAGACCCAAATTTGACCAGATTTCCAAATTGACCCGCACGAAATTGATCTGAAGTGACCCAACTTGATTTGAGTTGAATTAATCGACCCGAAGTGACTTGATTCGATACCCGAAATAACCCGAACCAATTACTTTTCACAGTCAAAAACACATTTCAGGAATTGGTATTACTTTAGGATTATCCTTGCATATGGCAATTCCGTTGGTGTACAAGTCTGCAGGCAAGAAGCGAAATAAACTGCGCATACTATGTAATATTATAACCTTCAGGTGCTCCGCGCTGGATCACTAAACAATAGACGTAAGTAAATCCGGTTTTTTTATTTTATAAATATACTACGTGACAGTAACGCTATGTTTTAGAAGTACTATACTTTATGAATTTGTTATATTTGTTTAGTTGTATATTTATAATATTGTTAACATATAAATGACCCGATTCGAACTGATTTGACTCAAAATGACTTGATTTGAATTAGATCCTATAATTAGACCTGCAAATTGACCCGATTCGAAATTAACCCGATCCGAACGATCCGTTTGTCAGGTACTACCATGTATCATGTAACATTACTCTTATAGAGGTGTATAAAAAAAAGTATTAGTGGGCTTGAATGGGAGCTATGAGAAGAGAGTCGTAATAGAATCATAGATTTTTTTGCTAGAAAAGAAAGTGTAACACTAAAAAAGACTGCTGCATTTAATAAGTGCTAGGGTAGCTAACACGCGCGATGTTCGCGCCATATTCTAGAAGTTCTTTCGATTAACCTTATGTCATAAGTTTAGTTGTTGGTATGATAGATAAGAGAAATTATATACTTCCTCCGTTTTGTAATAATTGCAATAGTAGGCCTTGCACAAAGTTTTCGGAAATTATAAGGTAGGAATCATAGGGTGAATTTTATAATATAAAGTATAGTTAGTGGGAATATATTTTATTGCTAGTAGGAGAGATAAATAATAAAAAAAAAGTAGTATAACTGGGGTTTGTAAGAGAAAAAAATAATTAAATATTTATGCAAGTGGGGTAAGCGGAAGAGATAAATAATAAAATAGTAATAGGTCCTTACTAAAATATTAAGTGTTGCAACTATTATGAAACGAATGTAAAAAAAAAGTGTTGCAATTATTACGAAATGGATGGAGTAAACAAATATTTTTAGAAGTACACATGTAATCACACTATTTTTAATAAGAATTCCAAAAAAAGAAGCAATTAACATTAATGAGAGAAAATAAGTAATAAAATATTTTAGAAGGTATAATAGTCCATATACTATTCATAAGAGTTTACTCAAGTTTATTAAAAGGTAATCTCTTTTCCATTTTTTTTTACATTTTCATTTAGGGTATTTCTTTTTATTCTTTATTATTTACATTTAGTTTCTTTTCTTTTTTAGTCCTAAATTTTTTGAAAAAATTACCCTTGCTTTACAATATAAATACTCAATTGTCCCTAATTTTTCATGTGCAATTGTACCTTTTGTCTTATTTTAATGGTTTTTCAATACTCATAAATACTTTCTCTCTCATCTCTCTTCTACTTTTTCTTACTTTGGTATCCCACATGTACAATATTATTATTAATTTTTTAACTAAAATTGTACTTTCAATAATTGATTTTATGCTAATATATTTCAACTTTATACAATTTCTTAAAACCCGCTCATAATTGCAAATGTCAAAAATAAAAGGGAATAGAGGAAGTAGGATAACATTTAAAAAAACACAAAGGAAACAATACGTAAAATGTACAGTACTCCCTCCGTCCCTTATTTACATGCCTACTTTCCTTTTTAGGGGTTTTAAAATTACATGTCTATTTCTATTTTAAGAATATATTTTTTGACAATATTCCCTCTTTTTATGAGTTGTCATTATTTTTCTTTTATTTTCTTTGTATCTTTGACATCATTTTTCAACACTTGTACTCACCATCTCTTTAATAATTACCAACTACATTTTCTTTCTCTTTATCTCTCTTTGACCCCACATGCATATTTGTACTTTTCAATTATGACTTTTAAAGAATCTTTAAGTTCCTTAATTCCCGTGTACTCTTTCCGTTTCGCATTAGTTGCAACACTTTTTGTTTTCGGCTGTTTCATATTAATTGCAACACTATTATATTTGAAAAAGATCCACAATTATTTTATAATTTCTCTCTCCCATTAACTCCACTTTCACAAATATTCTATTATTTTTCTTTCCTACCAACCCCAACCATACTACTTTTTTTTTTTAATTCTATCCCATATTAACAATACTTTATATTATAAGCCTAGTCTATAATTTTCTTAAAGTATGAGTTAAGCTTACTGTTACAACTAATGTGAAATGAAGGAAATAAATAAAAAGTAGGCATGTAAATAAGGGAGGAAGTGAGTAAGAGTTATGAAAAGATGCATGCGCATACGGTAAAATAATGGACGAAATTGCTAAGTCACGAGACATGTCCCAGCTTTAATTAGCTTCTTCCATCTCAAAATTGACTAGACAACTCACTCAGACAGTTGGACTCCAACAAAGGACAAAGGAATACGACAAAGAAATGAAAGTTGTGAGTGCGACCCATTTACAACTGACACACGTGTAAAGTGTTCATTGACCAAATATGACATTTTACCAAAATAAATAAATAAATAATAAAAAAAATTGCAATATAAATGATGTGGACAAGTGGAAAATGAAAAAAAAAAAAAAATCTACTCCGTTCCAATATATAGTTATTTTTTGTGTTATTTTACGGTATTTAAAAAATGAGAGGAAAAAGTGGATAAATTACATTAAAAGTAAAAAAGTTAGACACAAGTACAAGACAAGTAGATAATTTAAAGGGGAAAAAGTGAAAAATTCAATTATAGTTAAAAAAGTTAGAGAGAGAAAGTGGAAAAAAGTACAAGTCAAATGGATAATTTTAGGGTGAATTAGGAAGTTCAATAAATAAAGTTAAAAAAATAAGGGTATAATGGTCTTTACATATTGTTTGGGGTAAAATTATCCATGCCACGTAGTCCAATAGCAAGCTGACACGTGTCATCCCCTTAGAGGCCCAATGTGATCCAATAGGATGCTGACACGTGGCAGAGTAACCCTAATAGGGGAACAGATCTTCTTCTACTATAAATAGAGGAAATGCCTCATTTATTATGGATTCATGCACAGTCATAAATACAAACACAAATACCGAGCAATATTAATTGCAGAATCTCCCGGAATCCGAGAGCCTACTTACTTTCCGCATCCTTACTCACTCAGACGTATTCTAACTTGATCGTCGGAGGCGGAACTCTAACCAACTGGAGTCTCCGTGTTTTTTGTAGGTACAGGCGGTCGGCTACCAGTTCTGGTGTTATAACTCTCCCACAAGACACATAAAAAAACCCGAAACATTGGCGTCGTCTGTGGGGAGAGTACTTCCAGAATGGCATCCCATGAGTTTGTACCACTTAACAACGAGAGACGGCTTCTGGTCGAACCTGAGGTCCATACTAACCAAGATAGTGGCTACGACCAAGAGGTCGAAGTCTATATGGCCCCAGACGGGTCGTTCAAATCCAGGCGCCCCCGTCCCAAAGAAACAAGGGACCGGGATGACAAAGGTCTCAGCCACCCAACCGGCCAAGCCTAGACGGCTGAGGGTGCTGCCGTTGTAACCAGAGATGAACTCATGAAATTCATGAGTAGCTTTAAAGGAGAAATCAGGGACCTGATAAGCAAAAAGGCAGGCTCCCACAAGGGTCAGACGGCCAAAAAACCGTCTCCTTCTGGGAAGAAGCCTACTCCGTCAAGGAGGAAGCTTTCTCCCTCTGGGAAGAAGCCGGTGAAAGACCGGGTCCCAACTCCTCATCCAAAACCGCATGGACCGGATTGACCCATGGTGGATCTCTCAAAATTTCGCTTCCCCAAAGCGGGGAAGAAGAAGCCCATCCGGCAAGTACAACCGGATGGGTCAAAAAGGACATTATCCAATGCTCGGATGTTCCTCCAGCAAAAGAGAAGTCAGCAAATGTCTGAGTCGGCTTCAACGTCGACATTCTCAGACAGTCTCCCTAATACCTCAATGGGGTATTCGGAGACAAACCGAGAGATTCAGTCCGGCGGCATTTTTGCCGGACTGGCCCTCAGATTACCCAGCCGGGTCCGTATGTGCCCCAACAGCCATACTTGCCGTATGGATCTCCTTACATGAAGCCGACCTTCTTTAGGGGTCAGGCGGCACAAAATGTCTAGCTTATGGAATGACAGCTTCGACTGCTGAACCTTGGGGAACAGCCTCCGGCTTTCTCTAGGGAGATAACCGAGGCGGGTCAGCCGGCCAAGGTTAAGAACGTGTTGGTTGGTGCCTATGACGGTACCACCAACCCGGAAGATCACCTTATGGCGTACACCAACCTCATGTATTTGCAGGGGTTGGATGATGCCGCCTGTTGCAGATGCTTCCCGACGACATTGAAGGGCATAGCCCAACGCTGGTTTGGTAACATGCCAGCCGGTTGCGTCAACAACTTCAAGACACTGGCATACCTGTTCGTGTCTAACTTCTCTATGGACATCCCGGCTAAGAAGACAAGTCTCGATTTGGGGGCTATACAGCAGGGAGATAGAGAAGGGCTGAGATCCTATGTCAGGCGGTTCAATTTGATGAGAATTCAGATTCAGGGACTGTCTGACGAAGTCGCTTACACAGACTTTTTCAAGGGTCTGAAAGACGGGTCGACCTTCAAGTTCGACCTAGTCAGATAGAGAGTAGCAACCCTCCAGGAAACCTTGATGGAAGCCGAAGCCTACATACAGGCGACAGAGCTCTGTGCCGTCAAGCAGCCGTCGGACCCTAAAAAGTCCGACAAACGAGTCAGCCGGCCAGCTCAGCTGGTCAAAAAAGAAGAGATCAAAAAGAGAAAAGAAGTCTGGGTGGCTGACCACTCTGGTCAGTCATCTCAGAAGAAGAAGAAAGAGTTGAGACCGTACGTCCCTAATTACGAGTTCAACAAGGATTGCTCTTCCATCCTCATGGAGGTCAAAGACCGGTTGTCTATAGAGAAAGCGGCTGCAATGAAGAGTCCCATCAAAAGCCGGGACAAGTATAAGTTTTGCAACTTTCACGAGGACATAGGCCATGACACCAATGGTTGTTATAGCCTCAGGCGGCTACTGAACCGCCTGGCTGATGAGGGGGCTTTAAAGTCTTACCTTGTGAAACCCAAGGGCAACCCCCGGGCAAGCAATGGACAGCCGTCCAAGAAGGCAGACAACCTTGCTACAAGCTCTAACACTGATGGGGAGCAAATCATGACCATAGCAGGTGGCTTCGCCTGAGGTGGTCCAACCATCCGGGACACAAAGGATAACATCTAGAAGCTGGAGGTCAATTCAGTGGATGAAGGCCAGGCGTCAAAGGATACCTTCCCTGAGGTCATCATCTCCGAGAAAGACCGGGGCAAGGTCAGGCGGCCTCACGATGACCCCATAGTCATCGAGTGCAAAGTCGTCAACCAGCGAGTAGGCCGGATCCTCATTGATACCGGGAGCTCGTCTGACCTTATCAGTTGTAGGTGCTTGGCAAATCTCAAGTACAAGCCTAGCAGCATGCACAAGGCCTCCCACCCCTTGGTCGATTTTGGGGGAGGAGTGGTGCATCCGGTGGGGAGGATTGACCTACCCATCCGGCTAGGTGAGAAGGGGGAAGGGCGACACATGGTCGTCAAATTTTTGGTGGTCAAAGAATTGATCTCCTATAACCTGATTTTAGGACGTCCTACCCTCAACGAGTCCAAGGCAGTCATCATCCCGTCCCTCATGTTGCTGAAATTCGAGAGGGATGATGGGTCAGTAGGCTCCCTAAGAAGGGATCAGAAGGCGGCGAGAGAATGCTATCTCTCAAATGTCAAACCCACCGTGGCTGCAGCCGGCCGAAGTAGGAAGTCTGTTGACCTTGACGACTGTCAAGACCGCGCCTGCTCCCAAGGCAGCCAGCGAAAAGAGAAAGGCGGACCACTTAGTGGCCGTCAAGAAAGAAAAACAATAGCAATCACTGATCGGGGAACGATCAGATGATCTCCGTCCCCATCCAACTGGTGATAGCATTGATATTGTTCTGGACGACAGCCGGCCAGAACGAACTGTGAAGGTGAGGAAGGTTACCTTTGCAAAGTTGGGTGCAGACTTGCACCAACTGTTGAAAGAATTCAAAGACATTTTTGCCTTTGAAGTGGAAGAGATGCCAGGCGTAAGCCCGGATCTTGCTGTCCACAAACTCGCCGTGGATCCTAAGAGGAAGCCGGTTAGGCAAAAGAAAAGAAATCACGGCGAGGAAAGGTCTTAGGCGGCTGCCGCCGAGGTCAAGAAGTTGATGGATGCCGGGTTCATTCGGCAATGTTACTGCCCGGATTGGGTAGCTAACGTTGTTCTGGTGAAAAAGCCGAATGGAACCTGGCGGATGTGTGTTGATTACACAGATCTGAACAAGGCATGTCCATAGGATAGTTATCCACTTCCAAAGATCGACAGTCTGGTCGACTCTACAGCCGGTCATGCCGTGATGAGTTTTATGGACCCCTACTCAGGCTTCAATCAGATACCCTTGTGGAAAAAAGATCAAGAAAAGACGGCATTCGTCACTGATCAAGGGCTATTCTGCTATACAGTGATGCCGTTTGGGTTGAAGAATGCGCCTGCTACCTTCCAGCGTATGATTAACACCGTCTTCATTAATCAAATTGAGAGGAATGTAGAGGCGTACATCGACGACATGATAGTCAAATCCAAGCTGCAGACGGATCACCTTGTTGACCTTCGAGAAACCTTCACCACCCTCAGGCGGCATAAAGTCATGCTTAATCCCAAAAAGTGCGTCTTTGGTGTTGAGTCTGGGAAGTTTCTCAGGTTTTTGATTGATCAAAGGGAATAGAGGCTAACATGGAGAAGGTACAGGCGGTAATTGACATGAAGTCATCCCGCACTGTCAAGGAAGTCCAAAAATTAACCGGTTGCCTGGCGGCATTGGGAAGATTCTCCACCCGGTCAGGCGACAAATGCCTTTACTTCTTTCAAACAATCAAAAAGAAAACAAGATTTGAATGGGGAGAAAATGTTGAGGCGGCGTTCCAAAAGCTAAAAGAGCACCTTCACTCCTTACCCCGGCTGGCCAGTCCTTTTGCTGGGGAGGTTCTCTACATGTACTTAGTTGTCTCAGATCACGCCCTCAGTGCCGTTCTCCTGGCTGAAAGAGACGACAACCAGCTCCTAGTGTACTTTATTAGCCATGTGCTTAGAAATTCCGAATTACGGTACCCCCTGGTCGAAAATTTTGGCCTTGCCCTTTTCATGGCCATAAAGATGTTGAAACCATACTTCATGGCACATCCGGTGGTGGTCTACACAGACCAACCCCTCAAGCGGCCAATGACAACCTTGGAGTCATCCGGTAGGATGCTAAAATGAGCTATTGAGATGCAGAGCTTAGATAACCTTCGAACCGAGAAAGGCGGTGAAGGGTTAGGCGTTTGCTGACTTCATTGTTGAAATGACAAGGATGGATCATCCGGAAAACATTGATCAGATTTGGAAGGTATACGTAGACGGGAGCTCTACAATGAACGGTTATGGTGCAGGCATAATTTGCAAGTCTCCGGAAGGGGATACATATGAATATCACTACAACACATAACAAGTCAATACAAGTAATGACTGAGCAATATGCAAAGGAAGAAGCAAGGGAAACACTTTACTGGTTCGGATCATGAAAGATGGTAGCCTTATAAGTATTGCTATTAACATCGACGAGCTCGAAAACACAAGTATCTCTAACGTGTAGCTTATTGTCCCTTACAAAGGTTGACCATTCAGATTCAATAATACTCGCCCAAGAATTGGACTTGTAGTAATATGACCTTAAATTATAGCTCTTTTCATCATCGGGTTCTTTTAAAATTGAATTCCGTCTATTTTTATTGTTAAAAAACACTCTGGCATAGGCAAATGGAACAACCTACACAAATCAGGATATATATGATCAATCATCAACTAATCTTATAAATTCATATTAATTAATATAATTAGGGAAAAAAATAGCTAGCTAACTAAGTAGCTAGTTAGGCTTCTCTTATCAATATTGGCTGTTTTTGTGTAAGAAGTTTCATTTTTGGATATTCCATGACAACTTTGAAATGAGGATTTTCTGATTTGAAAACTTCAAGACTTTCTATAACACTTGTGTTGTTTTCATTATCCACACCAACACCCTCTGCATCTACATTAAAAAATAAGTTCATATCAATTAGACACGATACGAAAAGGTTAAGTATGACCTCACCTTAAGTCGCATGCAAAACTCGCAACTAATAAAAAATGGAGGAAATAAAACATTGTACCTGCTAAAGTGACTCCATAATCATCATTGTCATCTTGATCCACCTATTCTTCTTGTGGTGAAATTTTTATCACTTCTTGATCCTTAGTATGATTATCGAACTCTTGATCATACTCTATTTCGAAACAAGTCATGTCGAAAATAGTGACATGGTATTCATACTTGACCTCATCATATCTAAAGAGAAGGAAGTAACCATATTTAAGTGAATAGTTCTTCACAAAACATTCCCAACCTTTGCTTAGCCACACTTTGCCACCTTCTTTAAACAACTCTACTCTCCAAACTTTACCATCATTTACGCTTAGTTTAGCGTAATCATTTGCTAATTGCTCTTCATAATACGTCCTCACGTATTTTTCGGGTATTCTCTGCCTCCCATAAAATGAAGCAACACAAAATATGTCATTTAAAATTAATCATCAAAAAACTACTAGCAACAATTTTGCATGAACCCTAAATTAATACATTGAAATAAAAAAAAAAATTATAATGAACTTACTAGGTTGTGACTTTGAGTTGAAGGAGCAACAATAAGTTTGTAAAAACAAGGTCCTAGTGCTTGCAAATTGTCAGGGGTTGTTTCTGGAATTGTTGTTAATGCAATCTTCTTACCCTTGATTTTGTTGCCTTTCTCAAGGACCTGCATTTTGTAGATTGTGAAATAGTGTACACTAGTTATTGGCTACGGGGTTGATATGACCCTAATAATTTACACTCTTTTCTAGTAGAGTGTCTTTTTGTTGAGGACAACGGGACGAAGAGGAAGACTTTTGTGGGTTTGATTGGCGGAAGGTAGAGAGATGGTTGTTAAGATCTTAAGCTTGAACCAGATCAGAGGTTCAACAATAATGGTGAAAAGTAACAGAAGTTTCTGGAAGAAAATAGAGAGAAAAAATGAAGAAGAAGATTTTGTGAATTTTTGATTGAATAGTTTAAGTTGTAATAATGCTTACAAACATGTATTTATACAGCATTCAATAAGCTAAGCTTAGCAATTAGGGGAGAAAGCAATAAGTTTGTTACAACATCTTACAAAAATGAATTGATGGAAGTAGCTTAGCAAGTGTATGTATATATGGTAATTAAGTTGCACTGTTGCATGCATGCGATTGACGTACATATGTAAAACCCTTTTTATTTAGTGTTTATTCAATCAAACTAAACACATGCATTATTTTCTAATTTTCATTGGAGGAAATTCAATTTAAAGCTCATCGGATGATTTTTTTGGTGTTTAGAGAGCCACAAGGACGGGTGATGAGAATCGATCCTAGGATCTCTTGAAATCGGGAAGAAAGCTCTAACCATTTATTGAGTTATCCCTCACTCTCAAAGATCATCTAATGATATATACTGCTAGGAATTATTTTTGCATATTGGTTATAGTCTTATAGACAAAAAGTGAAAGAGGTATTTGCTTGTTTTAAAAATCAGAAGACATAATCCTTTATTTCCAAACTATATACAATACTATATTCATTATTTTTGTTTATTTGTACAAAAAATTATAGAAGCAGATCAGATAGCCCTATTAATACTCAATATCACAAGTTCACAACTCGGATTTAAGTTATTTAGACTTGTCATTTTTAGATTAGTCCAAACCAGTAGATTATACGTACTCCTTATTAGAGATTGAAAATTAACAAATCCGATAAATTTTGAACTAAATGTGGACTATTATAAATCAGTTATAATTCATCTGATCTATTGTTCTCTTTCTATTAGTGTTTGGAACATGTTTCGGGGTTTTTTTATGTGTCCTGCGGGAGAGTTACAATACCAAGACTGACCTCCGGCTGCCTGTACTTGCAAAACCACAGAGACTCCTAGGGGTGGGAATTCCGCCTCCAAGGATCAAGTTAGAACGCGTATGAGGAGTATAGTGCGTAATGTAAATACTTCTCTCTGATTCAGAGAATTCTGGAATAAATGTTGCTCGATTTTTGTGTGGATTGAATGTGTATTCAATAAATGAATGCCCCATAAATGAGGATGGTTCCTCTATTTATAGGGAAGGGGATCAGTTCCCCTTCTAGGGTTTAGGTGACACGTGTCAGTAGAGGGTTGGATCCCTTTAGGCCTCTCTAAGACTGACTCATGCCAGCAGGCTATTGGGACACGTGTTGTATTAACAGTTGTCCATTTGTCAGGGGTATTTTTACCCCCAAACATTAGCCCCTCGAAAGGAGTAATCTCTCTTTTAAGAGGGATTGTTCCTTTCGAATATGAGACCCCTTGAGCCTCTTTGGTCTGCATTTGTCTAGTTCAATTAAGGAGGGATTTGATTGACTTGGAAAATTTTGATACTTTGAGCGGTATGACATTTTCTAAGTTAATCAACTCATAATAATGATTGCCGCTGAACTAGACAGATGTCGACTCTTATTGCTTTTAGCCCCTTTATGCTGATAGCCCCAGATTAGGCGGACTGTCGACCATAGAGTGGGGGTAAGCGCGCAATATTATCTGGCCATTGGCCTCTATTTGATCATCCGGCCATAGGCTTTCGATTGATCATTCTGGCCATTGGCCTCAATTTGATCATCCGGCCATTGGCCTTCGACTGATCATTCCGGCCATTGGCCTTCGACTGATCATTCCGGCCATTGGCCTTCGACTGATCATTCCGGCCATTGGCCTCAATTTGACCATCCGTCCATTGGCCTTCGACTGATCATAGAGCAATGTACCACCCAAATGGGAGATGCTCTCTGCGACGAATTCAACCGAATGGGCGTCGCCATACGCCTCCTCCTGCTGGAGCAGACGGATTGTTTTATTTTAATAAGATCATCCGGCCATCGGTCTTCGCCTGATCATTCCGGCCATTGGCCTCAATTTGATCATCCGGCTATTGGCCTTCGCCTGATCATAGAGCAATGTACCACCCAAATGGGAGATCTCTCTGCGACGAATTCACCTGAATGGGCGTCGCCGGACGCCTCCTCCTGCTGGAGAACACGGATTGTTTACTTTTAATAAGATCATCTGGCCATTGGCCTTCACTTGATCATTCCGGCCATTGGCCTTCGCCTGATCATTCCGACCATTGGCCTCAATTTGATCATCCGGTCATTGGCCTTCGACTGATCATAGAGCAATGTACCACCCAAATGGGAGATGCTCTCTACGACGAATTCACCCGAATGGGCGTTGTTTGGGGTAAAATTACCCATGCCACGTGGTCCAATAGCAAGCTGACACGTGTCAGTCCCTTAGAGGCCCAATGGGATCCAATAGGATGCTGACACGTGGCATAGTAACCCTAATAGGGGAACAGATCTTCTTCTACTATAAATAGAGGAAATACCTCATTTATTATGGATTCATGCACAGTCATAAATACAAACACAAATACCGAGCAATATTAATTGCAGAATCTCCCGGAATCCGAGAGACTACTTACTTTCCGCATCCTTACTCACTCAAACGTATTCTAACTTGATCGTCGGAGACGGAACTCCAACCAACTGGAGTCTCCGTGCTTTTGCAGGTACAGGCGGTCGGCTACCAGTTCTGGTGTTGTAACTCTCCCCAGGACACATCAAAAAACCCTGAAACACATACTATCCAAAAATTAAAACAAAAACAATATTTTAGGTCTCTAATATAGGAAAACAGGAACTACGTTATAAGACGGAGAGAATCCTTCGTATTTAAAGTGTCGTAAAAAAAAAATTAAATTGAATCGGTTTTTGGTAACTAGCCTTGTTATATGTTGGACCAACTTTGTCTGGATGGGCCTGGTTATATCTGAATAGGCCTTTATAAATGTGCCTTCATTCCTTCGACCCATACTAGAGTAGGTATTAAAAAAGTTAGGAATATTTGAAGCAATACTTAAATTTCAATTCCAATTTAAAAAGTAACAATTTTTACGAGCGCTTATTATCTTCACTGTATGCAATTCAAATTCTACCAAATTAAGATTATCCAAAGGAAATAATTTAAATAATATAATAAACATTTTATATTGCTACTACATCAGTAATTGTGTTACCTTAACTTTTAACTTTAGGAAAAGAACTTAAATAAACCATTCCTTTGTAATTGTAATATATATAAACATGACTAGCGTGAAGTATGTAGATATTACGATACGTTATCAATCGTGCAGGATGTTGGTATTCCACATTGTCCTACGCATTAACCCTGATGTGGATTAAACCACGAAAAGGGATACTAGCAATTAGGGTTAAACCTAATTCAATAAGTTTTGATCTTTTCGACTCAAAGGAGAAGAAAAGAACGTTTCAAAATTAACTCACACAAATCAATCTCACAATTTTTTTATTTTTTAATTTTAAACTCAAAACATCTAAATTCTCATTAATAAAACAAATATTTATAGGCATACAATCCCATGCCTGATAGGATAAACAAATCTAAAAGATAAAATAAAATCCTAACAAACTCTAATTATATCTTATAAAATGATAATTTTTCCTAATCTTTATCCTTAATAAATCATATGAATACGATAAAATAAATCCTAAAGAAAATAAATCTAGACTCCTAAACCTTGATGCTTGATACGCATCCAACCCAATAAATTTTTTTCATGTAATTGGTGGTGTAGTTTTAGGCTTCTTCCAACGGCTGAAAAAGTTCTGTGTTCCTTTCGAACCGTTACTAGTTCAACGTTGAATCATTTTATCTTTCTTCGTTGTACTCCGTATTAAAATTTGCATGAAAAGGGATTAATTCATAACATAAGGTTAATTAATTTAATTACTAATCATTACATCTTTCAAAAAAAAAATAAAAAATTACTAATCATTACATTTTCCCACGTATGTGAGTCTATCATATAATCAATTTGCTAATAATGATTAGAGTAGTCCACCAAACTTGTTTGCTACATCGAAAGGTCGAAGCCGAGGTTGGTGACCACATATTAGCCTAACAAAGCTACATCGATCTATCATAAAAACAATTTAGGTATGATGTATTATACAACCAATTATGAGCTATCGTTGAATATGTGTTTATGTTTGAAATTTCTCTAAAAAAAAATAGTGAAAAGTTACATGGCTAACCAAATTAACCTTAACAAAAATTTGTTATCAAATAATACTTACAAGAGGCTACTAGCTCAAGAATTTTGACGAGGAGAAGTTCTACAAATGGGGCAACTAGCTTTAGCTCTTAGCCACGGATCAATACAACCAGCATGGAAGCGATGAAGACAATCCGGTAACGTTTTTAGGGTGTCACCACGTGAGTAATCCGTCAAGCATATAGGGCAGTTCTTGTCATCGCCGGGTTTAATCTGGCGCCTACTCTCGCCAATCACCACCATTGGATACGAGTTAATCGTGGTCAGATCAAGTCCAGCGACATCTGCTAGCGTAATACTATATCTATCAGAGTCGGTATAAACTGTATTGGTCGTAGTAATAATAGCTGGTTGTTCAACATTTTTTCTTGACAGCAGAATGCACAAAGTACAGCTGATGAAGATTAAAAATAACACTACGAATGTTGTTACTATTGCTACCAATGTGCGGTACTCTAACGAGTTTTTGTTGGAGTCCGAAGCTGCTGGAGATGTCCAAGTGAAGCTTTCTATAAAAGTCGAAAAAACACAAAAACAAATTATAATCCAATATTCAATTCTTCGTTTTCAAAATATAAAAATAAATCTAACATAAAATCCAAGTGCAGGCCATTTTGTAGACCTCAATTGGGATACTGGGGAATAACTTTTAAATCGCATGACAGAGCTAAAGAGTTATAATATTTATTTTTCCATGCCAGACAGAAAGCTAAACAAGTTAATTAGGAAATAAAGGTATCATTAGATATGTGACAAATTAAGAGTAACGCTACAAATGTAGTATGTATTTCTTACCACATGACTCACATGTCTGTTTGTCCCAAGTAAGGTCGATGCTTGAATGATTACTCAGCTTAGTTATGTTAAGTTTGTATAATCCATAATTTGTTGGAACAGAAACAATCTTCATTAACTTGCAATTAGTATTAGTGACATTAACTCCTCGCGGTACACTAACAATCTTGTAATTCGAACCTCCAAGGCAGTCGATTTCATCATATAAATCGCTATGATCACCAACTCCAGAGCAGTTATACACCCAAAAATCCTTTTGCCTTACCCCTCGAAAAGGGGTTGTGGTAAGATTTAATGATAACAATTTTTGCGGAAGACAATTACTCGGATCCGAAAGCTTTATTTCCCTTAACGAATAGGATATAGCATCAACGGTGAAGTTTCCAGCATTTGGGAGACGTAGAAGGTTGCCTAACTTATGATCACAATACAAATCAAAACCAGGGGAACCACAAGACTTGGCCTGCTGGCCTACTATGCGGAAAGGAAACTTGATCGGTATTGGCACGAGCGAAACGTTTCCATTACAAACCGTGGCCTCGCAAGGCTCGGCGTTGCAAGTCCTCGGCATACATAGCAAATGAAGTGATAGAAATATGATGAAAATGCTAGAAAAATTCATGTTTTATTTTTGTTGGGATGTTGTAAGGTTGTATTGAGTGGTCTCCACATTTTTCTTCTACCCTATAAAATTAAGCTTTAGGCTTAATCTAATTGCTGAAAAAATCATTTAAACATGTACTAATTCAATGATGAATTAGTCTAGCACTTTTCATGTTGGCTTGTTGCAAAGAAAGAGATTGATTCAATACATAATAATTGTGTTTTTTTTATGGATTATGGAGCACCTCTTAAAGCCAAGGAAAAGGCAAAATCCCATTTAAATCTTAAAATAAGTATATATATTATATATAGTATTGACTTGTTATTACTTATTAGACTATTAGTCAACGCCAAGAGCAAACTATTAGAAATTGAAATGATGTACCAGCTTGCATAATTATATATGCATGTCATTGACTTTAGTTCCCTGAGTATTCATCCTTATAAATGATAAGAAAATTAATTTAAAAGTGGTGGATGGTTCATCCAAATTATGGCCAATTGACCAAATTAGTAAAAAAAAAAAAAAAAAAAAAGACCTTTCACGACAATTTGGTAAAAAAAGTTAACACTATGCGACAATTTGGTAAAAAAAATAAACTCAGGTAACATTTAAACCATAAAATTGTTTTTTTTTCCAGCAAACTCTTCAAAAGTCCTAATTAAATTGTTTTGTATTTTTTAAAATTTATTTTTTTCATTTAAAATTTAAATTATTATGTCATCTTCTTTTTAGTTTGCTAAATTTTGAATTATATAAATTTATTTCCAACCCTTTTTTAAAAAAAAAAATTGTTAATAATGGTTAGGAAAATTAAGTGAAAATTAGTATTTAATCCTTTTTTTTCTTCAAATATTTATTTCCTTATAAAGGGTTGGAATTTTATGTGGAAAAATATATATATTTTTTTTTAAAAAAACCACGAAAACGATAACAATCGCAAGTAGTTTGTTGGAAATTTTGTATTTTTAGGCTTAATTGTCGCCTGAGATTTTTTTTTTTTTTTTTTTTTTTTTTTACCAAATTGTCGCTTGAGGTTGGGCTTTTTTACCAATTTGTCTCTGGAGCAATTTTTTTTACCAATTTATCGCTAAAGGTCTTTTTTTTTTTTTTTTTACCAATCTAGTCAATTGGCCTCCAAATTATAAACGACAATAACTCTTTAGGACGTACCAAAATTTGCCTCTAACTATATAAGACAAAGAATATGGACTTCTACGCATAGGATAAGGCCTATAGCCCAACGTATCAACAACTTCTTGAAAAGTATAATGTACATACTACGTAGTAGCATCAACATGTGGAGTATATTAGTTGCATATTTTATAATATAATAAAGCTTTAAAGATAATACATAATAGTATACCAAGCTAATTTGGTGAAGTGGGTGGGCTCGAACTTGTGATCCATGTACTTAAATTAACATTTGCTGGTTTAATAAGGTCCTTCATACGAAAAAAAAAAAAAAAAAAAAAAATCACTTACTAAGACTCTAGTTAAAAGATTCAGTTTGGTCATTTTCTCCCACAACTTTTTTGGATCACTATAATTCAAAATAGTTTACAAACTAATTTCAACATCGAGAAAATTTCCATCTTTCCCTAAAAAAACGGAGATAATGTTTATCCCTTTTAATATATACAGAACTGTTTCACAAAGAAAACGTTATACAATTGAATGACAAACATGGTTTAAAAAAAAAAAAAAAAATTGAATGACAAACATGAACATATATACATCATTGTTATAACACGCAATATGTGAGATTGCAACTTAATTAAATTATAAATACAAATTGTCGATGATCAGCAAGTAGCATAATTAAGAATTAAGTGGTGGAAAAGTTCTACAAATTGGGCAAGTAGGTTTAGCAGAAAGCCATAAATCAATACAATCAACATGGAAGCGATGAAGACACCCTGGTAACACTTTAAGGGAGTCACCAGGGATGTAATCCGCCAAGCATATTGGACAATTGTCATCGTCCGGTTTGATCATGCGTCCGCTCTTGCCTATCAACACCGTCGGATATGAGTTAATCGTGATCTGATCTAGTCCGACATGATTTGTATTTGTGGTGGCAGTGGTTGATGCTTCAACATTTCTCCATGAGGACAGAGAACCGCGATAGCAGCGAACTAGTAATAGAATCAAGGAGACAGCTACTAGTGCTGTTACTCCTATTCCTATCCAAAAATATTTTCGTGGTTTTTGCTCCCTCGAGCTAGAAGCTGTTAGCGGAATGGAGTCCGTGTTAAAATTTCTAGCTAGAGTCTAGACAAAGTACCAACTAATAATTTTTATATGTTGATGCAAAATATACACAAAATATTCTATACTTATTGTTAAGGATATAATAAGGTGTAGTCAATTAACTTGCAACATTATGAGTATTAGGCTTGCCTATAGTCCTATACAAAATAACTCTAATTATAAAAACTTGACTTAGATATGTAAATGAAGATGAGATGAATCTAACAAGGAGTCATTGATTATTACTTTTCAAGTATAAATCATAAAACATGGTTAAATATTTATTTTAATAATAATTCAAAAATTAAAACGTTATTGATTACTCCTACAAAGGTTTTCAAGGGAATTTCATAAATAGAAAAAAAAAACACGAGTTTATCTCCTTTGCAAAACTATAAATATATCAATAACTTTTTATTAAAAATAGGCCCATAAATATACAATACACGACGTGCTGAATAGGCAAATTTGTTGATTTATTTATATTACGATTTTGCCCTGCATGTGATATTTTGTTGATCAACGTGATTAATTGGGGCTTCTTCCGAAATGTATGGTATTCTAAATCAAGCAAGCTAATTAAGTAACTAGACCGAGAAAACAATTTAAAATGGTGTTACTTACCACTTGGATGAAGACAGGTATGTTCTTGTATATCCCAAGTAAGGTAAATACTAGAATGTTGATTCAGCTCATTGAGATGGTAATAGTCAAAGATAGTTGGAACAGAAACATTCTTCACAAACGTACAATTGGAATTGACAACTCTAGTGTATGGACCCGCACCTATAATGGTATAATTTGAACCTTCGAGGCAACCAATTTTACCGTCGAATAAGCGGTAATCATCAGCATTCCCGGAGCAGTTATACACTTGATATTTACTAACTAGGCTTCCTGGCCGAAAAGGTGAAGTTGTAAGATCCAAAGATAAAAGTTTTTGTGGAAGACAATTATTTGGATCCGAAAGGTTTATATCTCTTGTAGGATAAATTATGTAATCGACGGTGAAGTTTCCGGCCTTAGGGAGTTCAAGGAGCGGCCCTCCTAGCTTGTCGTCGCAATACATGTCAAACCCGGGAGAACCACAAGTGCAATTGACCTTACCATCTATTAAGCGGAATGGAAATTGTATTGAGATGTAGTCTTTTTCGATGGTACTAGTATTGTTGAAAGACGGTGTTTTCTTACAGATTCTTGTGTCACATGTCTCGGCATTGTTCGTCTTTAGCATACATAGGAATTGGATGGAGATGAGAGAATATAAGATGAGCGTGTTGGATTTTCTCATGGTTATTGACATGATTTTAATTAAACTAGTCCAATATGAAGTAGTTTATGAGGTGTTGTAACTCATTAAAAACTACGAAAGAATCGAAATATGAACTATTCTAGCTCTCGTCATTGCTTTGATTGTTGCAAGAAATCGAGTTGATTTGTAATATTGTAGTGTCCTTAAATCATGGACCAACTCTTTAGACTAGGAAAAGGGCAACATACATGTTTAAATTAGCATATGTTGCTTTGACTTGTTTATTAGTCAAGATCCAAAAACGATTTATAAATGATTATTTGGGTATGTTGTGCTAAATTTTGCTTTGACTTTTTATCATTTAATCGCTCCAAAAACGATGTATAAATGATTATTTGGCTATGCTGTGCTACTTTAATTTGCTAGTATATATGGAGTATCGTCATGTCATTGTCTTAAGGGATTTTCTTACAACCATAGATGGTAGCTAATTTAAGTGATTGTCTATGAATTAAAAATTATATGACTCATGAGGTCTAAGAGCAAATTGCCCAGGTCCCATCAAAATATTGTACTTTATAAGACGGACTTTTCTTTCCCATTTCTCCAATATGAGACAACTCACATAAAGACAAATTAACAAAGGAGTTTCAACAGATATGCATGACCGATATACATTAGTAAAACTAAACATTAAATACAAGCATTTTTTTTTATCTCACTTACAGTAAATAATTGACCTTATATGGGAGGGCGTGGAAGGTAGTTTCCATAAACATACAGACCGAAATTTGTCATACAAAATTTTGTTTACACCTAGAATATACACAATAGTTTCATAAGAAAAAAACACTACATACAATTGATGAATGAAGGACATACATGTATGGAAATATTTATAACGAGCAATATATGAGATTGCCGATATAGTAATAAATTACACATGATGATGATCCACAAGTAGCTTAATTAAGAATTGCGTGGTGGAAGAGTTCTACAAATTGGGCAAGTGGATTCAACCGATAGCCATAGATCAATACAATCGACATGGAAGCGATGAAGACACTCAGGTAATATCTTAAGGGTGTCACCAGCTAAGTATTCAGTCAAACATATTGAACATTTATCATCATCTGGTTTAATCAGGCGGCCACTCTGGCCAATCAACACCGTCGGATATGAGTTAATCGTGACCTGATCAAGTCCTCCGTGTACATTAGAAGGTGTTGAACTTTGCCTCTGTGAAATTGCCTGATTTGTACTTGTGGTAGCATTGACAACAGGTGCCTCAACGTGTCTCCCTGACGATTCAGAGCCACAAATGCAGCACACACAAAATATTATAAAGGCGAGTGCTATTGCTGCTACGGCTGCTACTCCGATCCAATAGAAGTGTGTTGTACTTGGATTTTTACCGGAGCTAGAAGCTGTCGAAGGAGGGGTTTAGGTACGGTCAAATTTTCTAGACTAAGTACAAATAAAATAACACAATTTAAAACATACTAATAGCAAGACTAAATCAGCTAGCAACTAATTTTGATGTTTAGTACATTTTACTAAAATTCAAAGAAATAAGCAGGCTGAACAAGAAGTGAAGAAACGAATACAGCAAAACGAAAAGAGAAGTCACTCACCACATGAATCACAATACTTCTCATCCCAAGTAAGCTCAATCCTTGAATAATAACTCAAATAACTGAAACCAGCAGTATAACGTTGCAGTTGTGGAACAGAAACAATCTTAATCAACGTGCAATTATATTCATCGACATTAAAATCTGGGCCGCTTACACTTAAAACGGTATAATTTGAACCGCTAAGGCAATCAATTTTTTCATACGACCCGAAGATGTCAATAAAATCACCATCTTCAGAGCAGTTATACATCCAGAAATTCTTACTATTATTTTGGGTTTGTGGTAGGAAAGGAGCTATCAGGTAAGATTTAGAGATAACAACTTTTGTGGAAGACAATCATTTGGATCCGAAAGCTCTATAAGTCTCGAATAGTAATATATGGCATCGATGGTGAAGTTTCCAGCATTAGGGAGCTCAAGGAGGGGGGCTAACATGTCATCACAATACACATTGAACCCGGGAAAACCACAGGACTCAGGCTGGGTATTTACTAACCGGAAAGGAGACATGATTGAGATATCATTGATGACATCGGAAGATACTTTTTTCTGGCAGCTCGTTATGCCGCAATATTCAGCACTGCTCATCTTTGATATACATAGAAAATAGAAGAATATGTGAGGGAAAAGTCTTATGGAATTCTTCATGCCTTATTTTCCTTGTGTTTACCAAATACAATTTGGTAGTTGCAAATTAAATAATTTGTTTCAAGCATAGTCCAATTGCTAATCTTGCTATTGACATCTTGTGTTACAAAAATAATTAGTGCTAATTCAAAGATGGAAATTTTGAATTCTGTATAGTTGACTTGCTTTAAAATCTTAAAAGGAATAACATTAATTTAGCCTAGTCTATATTTCAATTTATTATAGAATATGCCTTGAATCAATAAATTCAATATATAGCTTCAAGTGATGATTGCAGATTGGTCAAATGGTGTTCAGTTTGAATTTTGTAAAGTCGGTTGGATACTTGGATGTAGTACTTCAAATTATGTTCGTTAGTAGAAAAGACAGTAGTTTTCATAACATACAGAAAATCTATCATAAAAATTTGTTACACCTTGAATATACCCAATTGTTTTATATAAAAAACACTACTTGAATTCGTATTACTAATACAATTGATGAATGACAAACATAAAATATGGCATTTTTATAACGCACACCATATGAGATTGCCAGTATAACAAATTACATATGATGATGATGATCAAGGAGCTTAATTAAGAATTGCGAGATGGAAAAGTTCTACAAATGGGGCAAGTGGATTCAGCCAATAGCCATAAATCAATACAACCAACATGGAAGCGATGAAGGCACTCTGGCAATATTTTAAGGTTGTCACCAGGGAGGTAATCCATCAAGCAAATTGAACAAATGCCATAATCTGGTTTGATCAGGCGGCCGCTCTTGCCAATCAACACGGTTGGATACGAGTCAATTGTGACCTGATCGAGTCCTCCTCCTCGATGTACATTATTAGATGGTGTTGAACTTTGCCCTTGTGAGATTGCCTGATTTGTACTTGTGGTAGCAACAACAGGTGCTACAACATTTCTCCCTGACGGCGGCTGAGGTCTGACTCTGCAGCAAACACAAAATATCAACAAGGCGAGTGCTACTCCTGCGAATTCAATAACCGACCAATCTGATGTGTTGCCGCCATTGCCGGAGCTAGAAGCTGTAGAAGTAAGAATTCAGATCAAAAATACTAGACAAAGTGCAAATAATATTCCACAATTTATAGTGTTCTAGTAGCAAGACTAGCAACTAATCAATTCCCTTACAAATTAATTGTGTAGGCACATACAAAAATGGCATAGTATATTGCAATTTTTTTAGCAATAAGCAGGCTAATTAATTAAACATGCAAAATATGAACTGCTAATTAAGACAATCAATTTTATCGTACGAGCCGAATCAAGATCATCATCTCCAGAGCAGTTATACATCCAGAAATCCTTAATTTTGTATTTTGGTAAGAAAGGATATATCGCGGTAAGATTTAGAGATAACAACCTTTGTGGAAGATAATCATTCTGATCCGAAAGCTTTATATGTCTCAAAGAGATGTCTATGGTCTCGATAGTGAAGTTTCCAGCATTAGATAACTCAAGGAGGGGGCCTAACTTGTTATCACAATACACATCGAAACCAGGGGAACCACAGGACTCGGGCTGATGATTTACTAAGCGGAAAGGAAAAGCGATAGGGATGTGTTTGAAAGAATGTATGTTGTGGCAGTTCATTGTGCTACAATTTTCAGCGCTACTCGTCTCTAGAATGCATAGGTAATAGTGCAATATGAGAGGATAAATGAACAACTTTCTGAATTTTTGTGGTTTAATTTCCTACTGCTTTTACACAATAGTCCAATACGATTTGTTTTGTTACAAGTTGTATTTGTTTTGTTTTTAATTTCCGAAATGCCACTGTGAGTAACAAAACCTGTTACTCACAGTGAGTAACAGGGAATTAGCGGTTTTCAAGCTTAGTCCAATAGTTGAAAGGTCTTATAATTATATTTGACGAAGTATATAACAAAACCTAATTCAAAGATTAAGTAACTATATAATTTTGACCCAATTTCTTAAGATTTACCTCATTAAATTGCCCTATTATATGCAACACGAGCCTATATAAAGACTATAAAGAGTGTAAACCACACTAACTAACAATACACAAGTAAACGAACGCACACATTCATACATACACAATGGCTCGATGAAGTATATATTGAGTATCAATTCAACAATAAGTATTGTAAGCATATACGCGAATAATAAGCATTGTGGAACAAGAATGGGAGAAACAAAAACAGCGATTGAAATAAAAGGAGTCACTTACCAGAGTTACCACATGAATCACAATAATACTCGCTAGTATCCCAACTAAGCTCGATACTTGAAAAATTACTAAGCTTACTGTAATTGCCAAAAGTCGCAGAAGCTAGTGGAACCGACACGGTCTTAAGCAACGCACAATTAGATTCGTCGTGCATAGGACCTAAGCTCACACTTAAAACGGTATAATTTGAACCGCTTAGACAATCAATCTTATCGTACAAGCCGAAGGGATCAGAAAAGTCACCAACACTAGAGCAGTTATACTCCCAAAAGTCCTCACTTTTGTCAATTAGTTGCAATGGAGTTATCGCAGAAAGATCTAGAGACAATAACTTATTTGGAAGACAATTATTCGGATCCGAAAGCTCTATAAGTCTCAAAGAGCCGTCGAGGGCATCGATAGTGAAGTTCCCCGCATTAGGGAGCTCTAGGAGGAAGCCTAATTTGTCATCACAATACACGTCGAATCCAGGAGAACCACACGACTCGGACTGACCATTTACTAACCGGAAAGGATAGGCGACTGAGATATCGAAGATGTCGTTTAAAGTCTTGCAGCTCATAGTGGTGCAATCATCTTCACCCTTGCTAATCTTTAGCATACATAGGAAATAGAGGAAGATGAGAGGGAAAATGAATGGCTTTTTCGAATTTTTCATGCTTTGTTTTTTCTCCTTTTTACCCAATAATAATACGATTTGTTTTCAAAACAATTATTGTATTTGTTATTTATTATGTATGTGCCACAAAAATCAAATAATACTGTTTCATTAATTTCTCACAAAATAATACTCCGTATAATAATCAATCCTCTTCATGATTTTCTCCTCGACAAACTTTCATACTTTTCTAGTACGCTAAACCCTATATTTTATAGGATAACCTAGAAATCCATTAGGATATTTTACTCATAAACCCTACATCAATTTGGATACTATACTTAAAAACTCACATCAATTGGATATTATGATCCTCAAAAACCCACATCAATATGGATATTATACTTAGAAACCCACATCTTGATATTTTACTTACTCGTCTAAATAATCCTAAATGTTTCGTTAAAAAAAATAAATGGTTAAGATTTAATGATTTTTTATTTTTTAAATGTTGATATTAATTAAAAATTAAGTTAATTATTTCCTGATTAAAAATTAAATTTATTTTTTTATTTTCAATTTTATTCATTATTAAAACTGAATTTCATAAACTAATTTGAAAAAAAATCAATAAATAGATTAATTAATATTCAAAAATTTAAAATGAATTCCGGCCTGAACAAGGAAAATGAATTACAATTAATTTTAGCATTTAAAAATAATTCAAAAATCATTAAATCTCAACCGTCCAATTTTAAAAAATTGTGGTAGACTGTAGAATTTTCATAACAGTACCACAAGTTCATGGTACAATTACAAATCATTTGATACATGAGTTCATACAAATCAGATGAGCAACATAAGTATTAAAAAAAAAGTAATCACCACTAATGACAATATGTTTGGGAAAATGATGAAAATCTGAGTAGAACCTTCAAAAAAAAATATTGAGATACTTGTAACACCAAAACTATATATAGTATATTCGATATTCCAGCAACAACCACGTAAGTTGAGAAAATACGAATTCCTCTGAATATGTATATAATAGTTGGCCATCTCTAGTGCACTTAATAATATATCGCGTAATTACATTGCTCTCTTCGGTCTCCTAGCAGCACCTTGGGCTGAACTCTCTGGCTTATCAATGGGAAGACTAATAAAGGAACCTCGGAACGAGTTTGGCTTCTCCTGTTGCAAGAAAGGCCATAAGTTGGGTGTAGTCAAGGTTGTAGGAGGATGTTGGCATGCAATACACGTAGCCAAACAAGAAATCGCGATAACAGGAACTATAGCTAGGACTGCTATGAACGCCATGCTCTTAATAAACGGCTACTTTTATTTTTGCTTATAAATATTTCTAGCAATAGTGAATTGAATTATGAACGAAGATGATTGATCCAGCTAATAAAAGCATTATTTGTGGGCATTATATTTTGACAATGTATGAAATAAATTGATTGGTTGGCACGTCCAAGTTTAATTTAGGAGTACTCATTCAAATTCATAAACTAGTTTAATGCTTGGAACTCATTATCATGCAGCGCGTTTTCTGTGTGGCTGGCTACACTGTATGGTCGGCTGACATACACCAAAACACTGATCGAGTGACCCCTGACCGATTGAGTAACCTTTGACCAAGTAACCCCTGACCGATCGAGTAACCCCTAACCAAGTAACCCCTGACCGAGTAATCCCTAACCGACCAACTAACCCTTGATGACCGACCGAGTAAACCCTGAGTAACCCTTAATCGAGTTATCTCTTACCAAGTAACCCCAGCCACACGGTGTGCCCAGTCACATATGAAACTTTGTAGTTATCAAGAATTCGAACTCATTTTTCTCAACTAATTCTTGATAATGACTATTTGGATAATATCCATACATATAATGTCAATCAACTACGAGTATATATCATTATCTTAAAACAAAAAATAGTGAAGCAAGCTCATATGTTTTGGTAAAATATGAAGATTTTAATTACCTATACATATTTTCACCACGCATTTGGATCTTAAGCATACACTTTTTTTTTTTTTTTCTGAGAAAATACACCTTAATTGATAACCAATTCAATATAATACCTAAATTCCTACATATTTTAATTACTTCAATTAAAGTCTCAATTGATTTTCAATTCAACTAATTTTATAGATCTTGATTACTCAAATGCAAGATGTATGCTTGTAGATAAATGATATACAGAGTATGATTGAGATACATATTGTTGAAGTCTGTTAAAACTTGAATATTTTGATGTAATCTCTTTTTCTATACATGGAATTTAATATAACAATTTTGATGTATGCAAAAGCTAATCAAATGTTTTTATATAATTTCTGAATTTGTATTAGTTCAATTATTTATGACAATATATCAATTGGTGTTGTTTTTGTTGATTCATGATTAATATTTCTACTTTTAGCTTAACCAATAAAGTTTAATATAAAGAGGCTTAAAATCAAGTTTCATAAATTTCATATTGGAGCTTAACTCCTCTTTTTGGAAGTGAAGTTGTATCATATATCTGATTATTCTTTTTTTTTTTTTTTTTTTTTTTTGAAAGAATACATCTGATTATTCTTAACAAAATGTAATTATGAAACAAAAAATTTTACTTAGTCCTTGCTTAGAGAACATCAGAAATATAAAAGAAATAGCAGAAAGAAGCTAAAATATTTAAAATAAAAGACTTTTAACTTGCAATTGCAAATTTAAAAAATTGTTGAAAATGTCCTAGAACCCCAAATAAAAGAAGGCCTAACAATTTTCATTAGTGGGGGAAAACTTTCAACTTGAACGTGCAAACTAATTAGTCTCCCCCTAAAAACTGACCTCTCAATCATCTTCATCATCCAAAAAAAACTTTATATTTAATCAAATCTTGTACATTTGATCATGTTTCTTGTTGAAATATTATCTTTGATGCCAGTGGTGGGTGCATTATGTCTCCTAAGCTGTATTAATGTCGCGTGCCACGAAGCTGATTCGGAGATTTTAATAACTTTGAGGCCAAAAGTGGCCTACACCTCCAAGTCCATGCCTAAAGGGGAGGATGAAAAACGATGTTCGATATGCTTGGATGATTATGAAGACGGCGAAATGGTAGAGTTTCTGGATTGCTTCCATCTATTTCATGCTCATTGCATTGATCAATGGCTTCCCCTGAGTCAAACTTGCCCTGTTTGCCGCTTTCAATGCTGAATTTTTCAACTTCTGATCATACATTTGGTAGGTCTATATGAGGTTTTGTTTCAGGTAATCAGGTTGTTTGATTTTGTATAGTAAATGAGAATAAACTACTAAGGCATTCTTAGAATCACTCCTTTAATGTTGATGATAGCCTTGTTATTGCTTTCAACAATTTGCAAAGTGTTGCATGTAAATATTTTATTTGGCAATATGTTTGTGTATGAAGAAATTATGGTTAATTGGTAATACTTAAATAGGACTAATCTAAACCATCATATGCACACAATTCTCCCTATATGCACCAACGTATTTTGTGTGCGGCTGACCAGACCACGTGGCCGCTTATAAAAAAACAAAATAATCCCTATAATCTTGACCAACTAACCCTTAGAACACTAATTGAGTAATTTCGAAATAACCCCTAGTCAACCACATATAAAAATTTGTGTTGTTATTAATCTTAGGAAAAAGATATATGCTGCCCTAAGAAAGAATAGTCATTAAATAAATATTTATTACATCGATTTACTCGTGAATTGTCGATAAATTCTCAATTTAATACTCCGTACTAAAGAAGGAAGTGTATTAAATGCTTATATGACTGCTTTTAATTTTTTTTTATATCTTGGTCAATTTAAATGAAATATTATAAAGGACTAAACGCTCCTCCTCTCTCCTCCTCTCTTCCTCTCTTCTAGGGTTTTCTAAATTTTTTGGCCGTTTAGGCCAGAATAGTCTAATTTCCGACCCTTTTCCCCTTATTTTTCTTTAATTTTGCAATTTAGATTTCAATAAATCTACACGAATAGTGCAGATGTTTGTCCATCTCCCTATTAGTTGTTTGTTTTTGTTTAGGGTTTTTTTGTGTGTTAGGGTTTATTAAAAAGGTAATCATCTTTTGCTCTATTATCAGTTCGTTGGTAAAGAGTTTTCCGGGATCGCAACGGTTGTCAAATCATCAAAGGCGTTCAAGTAAATCATATGAAAATCATCTTTACGGCTGCAATAAATCGTTAGACCGTCTCTCCAAAAAGGATGTATGTTCCAGCAATGTGCGCGAGGGATGTACCACAGTGCAAAATCTATTCAACGATCATAGCTTTGATGAAGAAAACCCTTATTTGATTCAATTTTATGCATTTGTTGATTTAGATTTCATTTGTAGATGTCATATGGCTTTTGATTAATGAATGGAAAATTGGCTTACAATAATACCAACTATCAACGATGTGTGCAAAATAATACGAACTCAACTATTTGCTTTTAGTGGTACCACCTTTTGTACTATATGTGAAAAATAGTACGCTGGTCACCGAAAATTTAACGTCTATATTTATTATTATGTTTTGTTATTGATTTTCTGTTTTCTTTTCAAAATACAATGAAGTATTATGTTAAAAAATTTCTTTACACATATAGAAAATAGTTGAGTTCGTACTATTTTGCACATATAGTACAAAAGGTGGTACCGCTAATAGCATATAGTTGAGTTTCGTATTATTCTGCACACAACGTTGATAGTTGATATTATCTTAAGCCAATTTTCCTTAATGAATTGATTTATATAAAAAAAGATGAAAAAGGGATGATGTGGAAAAAAAAATACTCCGTAAGAGATGAAATAAGGCGCTTCAATTAATTGATTTTCTAGCATACTACTCCTATTATAGTCGATTTATATAACCAAACCCTATTTCTCTCAAAAAAAAAAAAAAATATATAACCAAACCCTAAATCCCTAATCATCCCCAAAAAATTAGTGGATTGCTAAACATCGCCCGCAAATCTCCACATAAAGCCCACAAATCTATATTGAATTTACCTTATTGCCCTAAACCTAAAATAAAAAAATCTAACCCATACCCACACTCTAATCACCCGAAAATACGGCAATGTTGAGGCGGCAAGGCAAGGACTTGGCGGCCACAGCGGCGGAGGGAAGGACGGCTCACGGTGGCAGGGTTTTTTTAAAAAAAAAATTTTAAAAAAAAACAGAAGAGGTGGGGCGCCTGGCCAGGACGCCCAGCCCCTGGTGGTGGCGTCTGCTCCGGCCGCCGGAACCAGGGGGCTGGCGTCTGACCTGGACGCCTAGCCACGGTTGTGGCGTTTTCCAGAGGCGCCACCGCCGTGGCTAGGCGTCCAGGTCAGACGCCAGCCCCCTGGTTCCGGCGGCCGGAGCAGACGCCACCACCAGGGGCTGGGCGTCCTGGCCAGGCGCCCTACCACTTTTTTTTTTTTTTTTTTTTGTCTAATATTTTTTTTTTTTTGGAAAATCAGAATTCTTTTGTTAATGTTTAATATTTTTGTTTTATGTGTTAATGTTTTTATTTCTAATGTATATATTTTTTTTTAAATCAGAATTTTTTGTGTTAATGTTTAATTAAAAAAAACAAAAACTTTAAATAAAATTTAAAAAAAATTACAAAAAGTTTAAATAAAATTACAAAAAAAAAAAAAAATACAAAAAGTAGGGGTGGCGTCTGGCCAGGACGCCACAGCCATGGTGGCGGCGTCTGGCCAGGACGCCACAGCCATGGTGGCGGCGTCTGGCCAGGACGCCACAGCCATGGTGGCGGCGTCTGGCCAGGACGCCACAGCCATGGTGGCGGCGTCCTGACCAGACGCCACCCCTACTTTTCGTAATTTTTCCCCCGGATTATCTCGCTTTCCGGCGACGATGACAGCTCTTCGGTGTCCCTCGGCGATCCACTCCAGCTCCACATTCTTCGTGAGAGTGAATTACGGTTTCGGTAAAAATTAGAAAAAGGGCAAAAGAGTCAAAATAAAAATATTTGTGGGCTTTATGTGGAGATTTGCGGGCGACGTTTAACAAATCCCAAAAATTAATCGAATAATTGATCACCTGAATATCGATTGAATTACTACCCAAATTGAATATGATTCAAACGATTCTGTCTAGTCTTTTTGTCAAATTCTTGGGCGCAGCATCAAGGGGAATTTTCACAAAATGGAGGCTCCAAAATCGTCGGTAATTTCATTATTTTTTTAATTGATAACTTGAATTTTAATACAGTATTTATACACTAATTTTCGCTCGTATTTGTACCAAAGCTCACAAATTTAAGAAATTTATATTCTCACATCGTATAATTTAAAGAATTTATGATTGTTTTACACAACTGCAAAATGTAGACTTATTATTGGATGATCTTGGGTGCTAATAATTTCCATGCTCCACTCTTAAGTCTTAGTTTTATATAAGTTGCCACGTGTATGTTTTAAGAAAATTGTACATGTGAGTTGGAACTAATTGTGCCGCATTGAAGAAGAGGGAGGAAGATGGCTAACATATAAGTTTGGCAAGCTAATCCACCGGTTTTAGGATGAAATCTTACTTGGCTTATATATGGTTGAGTTATGCTTGGCTCCATGAAAATTTCTTGGAGTGTTTAATGTTAAGTTACTTTTAATAGATAGAACGAAGGCAAGTAGATTAGATAGGTGTTTCTAGCAATTTTGTTAATTGTGATGTAGTAGTTACTAGATCTGCATAGTTTGATGTTCTGATCCAATTAAACCATTGTGGATCAAGAATTTGTTTATTTCCTCATTGGATTAATAGTATAATTTGATCTTAATCAGCCTATTACCATTTTAAAAAAAATACACACGCACAAAAAAGGTGCATAGAAAGCAACATCTGTAATGATGAGATAGTTACTAGTTGAATTATTCAGAGAGTAGACTAATTTCATGTTATTTAATTGATTTACTCTGGTTGAGGTGTTGTATTATTAATTAAATAAGTAATTAATACAAATAACCATAATTGAATGTTGTCTTCGGTTTTAATCGTATGGTTTGGCTGTACAATGCTTTGTGTCATTTGGCTTGTAATAAGTGACAGTTGCATGTGGCAGTAAGTTTCATTGCATTGTTTGATTTTGGTATTATGCTTTATATATATATGTTTAATAAGATATGATGAGAGTTTTTGAAGAGATAAGTCATTTTTATTATTTTTCTTCTTGAATACTATTGCAAGTCACAATTATAATCATAATAATTCCTTAAAGTTTGTTTTACATTAGATCACAAATATACTACACACTATTGTGATTGTCTTTGTTGTATCTCCTAGTAATTTCGTGATACCCGATGTGTTTAATTAGGGTCGAAATATTACTTTGAGAAAGTGATTTTGGTCACGCCTCGAACTCTGAATTTGTCCTTGTTCGTTGCAATTTTTGTGACCCGGTAACTACATTCCCCAACAACTAATAGCTATCTTTGATTTTTCAATAGAATAGAGGGTTAAAGTGATAGTGAGAAGCGGCTATATGTTACACAGGTCCTTTCTTTCTATTAAGTACTTGTTTCGGATACTCGACATTTGGATATAAGTGAATTGAATAACAGTAACACGTTTTAAAGACGCAAGATTTCCATTAATTGGTTGAGCTAGGCACTTGGACCACTAGATAATATGTCCAACTCTGTTGCTTTCTCAAGTATCATGGAATTCTTGCTCATAGTTTCTCTAGATTCTTGTGGTACTTCCTGTAGTGCTCTAACAAGCCTTTAGTGTCTAGTAGCATGTTCAAGTAATCGATGATTGCAATCATGAACTAGGCAGTTTGCTACTTTGCTGGTGGTCGTACGGAGTGGAGGATACATGCCTTACGTACATAAAAATTCTATGTGTAAATGTTCTAACTGCTAAATAGCATTCCCTCCATCCGGAATTTGTTGTCACATTGGTGAAATTAAACTAACAATGTGACATCTGAATGTGATTGAGGTAGTAAAAATATTTCAGGACAATTTAACAGTGTCCTAGACTTGATTAAAAATCCTACTTTCAGGAAGTGAGAAGTCTATAATACCGTTAGTTAAGCTTTATAGAGCCTTATCAAACTAATTACTCCGTACTATTGTCTGTACAACTGTAGTTTCGTGCAAAACTGCATTGCAATTTATCAATAAAATAGTATTCAATCCACAAGACAAGTTTACTAAGAGAATCAGTGTTCATGTATCGGCTTTTATCCCTTCTTGTGTAATTTGATGAGAAAGATTATCATCTACAGATGTGAGCAATGAAAGAATCCATTTCTAAGCAAGAACTTCCACCATCTGCAACTGATCCTCGGACTGCACCACCTAGCTTCATTGCCCTTTTCCTCATCTCTTCTCCTTCCTTTGATGTCATCAATCGTCTTACTGCACTCTCTACAGAGGTTGATGTTACTCCCTTAGCTCTTTGTTCCCAATCCCTGACTAATAAGCCAATCTTTAAGACTTCTGTTATCAAAATGCTGTTTTTTGGCTGGTCAGAATGCATAGGACATGCTGCTATTGGTACTCCCGCGCTGATGCTCTCCATACACGAGTTCCAACCACAGTGACTCATGAACCCGCCTATTGATGGGTGTGCAAGAACTTCAAGCTGAGGTGCCCAGTCTTTTACTACCATTCCCCTGTCCAGTACCCTGTCTTCGTAACCTTTTGGCAGCCGAGGCCTTCTCACATCATTTTCTGCAGCAATATCTACTCCGTCAGCACTTCTAACAACCCATAAAAACTTCTGCCTACTTCTTTCCAATCCAACAGCCAACTCACTGATCTGCTCTTCTGTCATCGATATGCTCGTTCCAAATGACACATATATCACAGAATTTTTCTCTTGTTTGTCCAGCCACTCGAGGCATCTATGTCTGCTGTTGCTGCATCCGCTTTTTATCTCCACCGGATGCAAAGGTCCTATTGCAAATTGCTTTTTGTTAGCATTTGTCGGTAGCTTTTCTAGTAAGTCCATATATCTACCTTCAATCTGTCTACATGGGTTATAGAGTCTTCCACTCTCGAAGTTTAAAACTTTGTATTGCTTGGATACAAAGTCTTCAAACTCGGGTGTAAAGCACCCTTCACTCGAGGGGATTTTGTCGTTTGGGATATCGCAATCTAGTTGGAAAGGTTTCTTGGTTATTGACTCCCAAATGTAGAAGAAGATGGTGAAGGCAGAGACACTATGCAGAGCATATGACTCTGCATTTGGGATTAGTGTTACATCTTGAACAACTGAAGCCATCAAAGTATCATGAACAATGATGATCCTTCGATACTTAGCTGAGAGTTCTTGTAGAAGTTGAAACACAGGTTTACGAAGCTGTAAAGAAGCATCGAAAAGTGGTTGGAGGTGCCCAGGGAATTTAGTATAGGCATTGAGTTTGGGAGGATTTGAGCTTAAAGAAGGTAGTTGTAAGTTATGAAAGTGCATTTTACTTGTATTTTTCGGGTCCCAACCATGGAGACGTAGCTTGGCTTGGCGATTGTGTGCTATGGATCCGATAAAATGAACCGGTATACCATATGATGCTATAAGAATGGAAAGATGGAGAGACTCATTGAGGTGCCCTTGCATTGGAAAGGGTACTATGATTGCTGCAATTGAGGGATGTTTAAGGCCATAATTTTGATTAGCCATTTTGGGTTTTGGGTTACATCTTTGGTCTTGAGGTTGTAGCTTTATATAGAGCTAGAAGATTAGCATAAATATGCTCCGTACAAACATATGTCATTTATTATGCTCATACTTATCCTAATATTCAAGCCTCTCTTCATTATACTTTTGTGCTACTTTTGTGATTCTATTGTGAGTTGTGACACTGTGGGTTGAATAATGCCTATAATTCTTAGGAAGAAAAATCTAATGATTGACCATTATTATTTGATTTAAAAAGTGACTACTTTTCAAAATATCTTAAACAATGTAATTAATTTCAGACGGTGAAAAATTACTGTATTACATTGCGGCTTTATTTGACAATTTGAAGACAATCACTTCATGTCCTTGTCATGGTTGCTTGAATAGTGTGCTTATGTCATTGATTACTGTAAAGCTCAGTAATTAACCATGAGAAAAGAAGGCAAGTAGCCATGATTGATAGTGGAAACCAAGTTGGTAGAACCCTCTTTACTAATTTAGGTCTTTCTTCAGAGCACTAGTTTTGCTTAGAAATCGTCATTTGATGTTTGCTTTGAAATTAATTGTTGGTAGAGCATTCATATCAAGGCTTAATTTATCTGATAATAAGAATTATTTTTGTTAATTTTTTGTATATAGAGAGCTAGAAGAATAGTAACACACCACCCAAAACCCTGTCAACTAAGCTAATTAATAATTATTAATTTTTTTTGAAACAAAAGCTAATTAATAATTTATGGTTACTAGAGACATTACAAAAGTTAAAAAGTAAGGAATGAAATTAGACACATTCCTTCAAAAAAAAAATTAAGAAAATTGGACACGTTGTTAATGATGTAAAGGACATTTATTATTTGCTAAAATGTTGTGTTACGGTTCCCATCACATTGGTCAAGCACTTAAGCTCCTTGTTGAGTTTCAATAGTAGTTGCAATGAAGTGATTGATTTATAACTACTTTTCTTCCCATCTTTCCCTATTGCAACATTTTGCTAGCTGGCATGGCCTAGATAACATGAATCAATCTACTTGCATAATATGTTAGCTAGCATGGGAAGGTCTTTAATTTCCTTGGACCATTTTGTTTAGGGTTCATTATTCCATAGTGTGAAAAGCATTTTGTTGTAATCAATAACGTAGGTCCGATGGACATTTTCATATCAGTGATCAAAAAGCGATAAATGGATAAAGTTTATGTCAACAACATCAGATGGATAAATTTTCATGCTATTTAAGATAACTTTTTTTTTTTTTTTGTTGAATAATAATAAACTAATAATGTAATGATGTATTCATCCATTTTAGTTTTCACTCCTTTATTTGATTGAAAAGTTTACAATATGGTATTCTGTAAATGGGTTTAAATTACACAAAGCAACATTTGTTATTTAGTGAAAAAGGGTGTATTAAGAGGCTCATGCCTCACTCCTCATAAAAGCCATTGGGCTCATTACCTTGCTTTAGCGCATATTTATGTCATTAATTAAATTTGCAATTTAAGTACTAAATTGTGCTTAGTACACTCATCTTAAATCTATCTTAAGGCCAATAATAGAGTCATTGAAAACACACGTTAATATAAGCTGAGACATCCTCATTTAAAAGTATGTTCAACTACCCAAATCTCCCATGCCTCAACTTATCTTGTTTCTAGTGTTATCACTGTTATGTTCCACAAATTTTTTTTTTTATTTTTTTTTTTTTTGGGGGGGGGGGGGGGCACTAAGGTCCCCATCCTGAATTTATACAATGGTATGTTGATTCTACCACAAAATTTATACAATGGTACGTCATACTTGTCATACTAACTTTCTATTTGAGTAAGTGTTCATTAATAAGTTTGGTTTTTAGTTGAGTTGTCCAATGTGAATTTGATGATGATATCTTCATACCAATATACCATTATTGAACTTAAACACATGTTACCATAATAAATGAAGCTCAACCACTCCCCATTTTTGGGAGTTCAGTTATTCCTGGTCTTATTCATCTTATTTTAACCCTGATTGGTAATTAGTTGATAATTGATTGATATAGCTACTTATATTGTCTTATTTGACTAATAGGTTATATTAGCTGGTTGTAAATATAGCTGGTTGTGTAAAAGTGTTTGGTAAATAACTGTTAATTGTTAGTTGTTTCGGTGTATTTAATATCTAAAAAGCTAATTGTTCAATAAGCTAATTTCAAAAAACTCTTATAATGGGCTTTTTTTAAAAAGAGCTTTTTGACCAAAAGAAAAACTCTTTAATAAGTTGTTTACCAAACACCGAAAATTATTGGTCAAACCTCAATAAGGGCGTAATAAACTAAAAGTTTTTCAAAAATCTCTTTACCAAATAAGGCTCACTTATTTATTCTTATAAGTTCAAATAAAGGTAAGTTCAATATATTTATTTTAATTCTCATAAATTCAAGTAAGATAAGTTAAGAAAAATAAATTTTTATAATGGTTATTATAATTCAAATAATAACTAAAATAAGTTTAATAAAGTCTAATTAGTCAAATAAGATAACATAAATTCAGATAAGTAATCACACCCTAAATTTTGAAAAGTCTTATTAATACAATGATGGATAATGACATGATCATTCTAAAATTACTCTATAACTTCTTTAAATTTCAAAACTCCGTATTTGAGGATATCTTAAGCATAGGTCACTGTGCCGATGTGCCCTCCATCCTATCCTAAAATAAAGTTCAATTTTCAACTAAAAAGACATGTATAACTTGTGAGATTTACATCTTTATGTATAGCTAGTAACATACATCGAATGATTCTAAGTTTCTAACTATATATTATGATACATCGAATACAAAGATTTCAAGCAACAAATTAACATCACTCTACAATAAAAATTCCTCAAATTTATACTTTTTCTGTTTTTCTTTTGTTGCACCATATAAGGACTTTTACACAATTCATTTAATATTTTTTGACCATTATTTATGATTTATCCATTAGGAAAAACATAGTCATGTAGAATCTAGTTAGATTCGTCTCAAAAAATATTTTTCAAATATTAAATTTTTTATAATTTTTACAAAAATATTAATAACTAAAGTAAAGCATTGACAAACGTGAAATCTCTCATGGAACAATAAAAAAAGAACGGAAAAAGTATATTTTTTCGTCACGATGAATCAACTGGAGTCCTGCAGATTGGACAAGTTTTTCCAAACCTACCACGAGATAAAAGCCACTTATTTACGCAATTTGCATGAAAATAATGCCCACATACAGGTAAAGTTCCAATTCTGTCCTTCCTTATATATTCTCCCATGCATATTGCGCATGCATTTTCATTCTCACTATTTGGGCCTTGGCCCACTTCTTCTATCTCACTTATTACAATAGTGGGCCGATATTCTGGGCTAGCTTCCTCATTCTGGCCCAGTCGAACTACTTGCATTGCAAACTCTATGTTAAGTTCTGCAAGGCCCAACTCTCCAATGCGATCAGGCCCATTAGTGACAACTGATTCGAGTTGTAAATCGCGATTTAAGCTCCTATGTCTAAGACAAGCCCGGATCCAAATAATTAGTGAGCCCACTAGACAAATTAGTGTTGGTGAGCATATCACTAATATCACTGCTATGAACGTGGTTATGGGCAATTTCCCAACCATACCTGAAATTCGAAAAATGTATAAATTCTCGTTAAGCACTTACAGTTTGAAAATAATAGTCGCATTGTCCACACCCATTGTATCAAGTTTATACTCGTAATATGAGCTTACTCGATGCCCTTTTTGTATCGAATTTATCTGGTACAGTATATTTTTGTCGGACAAGAGTTTGGGTGGATAGATATCCATTAGCAGTATAGGATGTAATTGCTTTCGATTATTAGGCACTTTCGCAAAAATCACATCTAAGTTAGATAAAAAGCTATGTCAAAAGGCAGGCTTTTTTAGGTAAAGGAAGATGTATAGGATTCTGGATTATATTGTAAAATATAATAGTAATACATATTCAATGTATTATCGAGTTGAATAATCTGTATTAAGAACAAGTTTATAAAGAATGCCTTAGAAAAATAAGTTTATTTGTCCCATGGTAATGTATGGAATGAGACAGGTGTATAATATAATAAGATGTGGAATGATTATATTTTGCAACTTTTAAACTGAATGAAGACTTTCTATGTCATTTATTTCATCAGTAGTTGAATGTTTTCTGTCAATGGCTAATTTCATCATGGTTGTCCTAGCAGTTTAATGCTGCTAATGTGTTTAGAAGTGTTGAAAGGTTTTGCCATAATCAGCCCCACGCATAATTGCAAGTAAGATACTCATTACAGATCCAAACAAAATCGTGCAAGTCAACTATCAATCCTAATTTTGTCTTCGAGCTAAATCATACTCCGTAATAGTTACCATATATATTCAACCACTAATATCCTTGATTATCAAAAAATAAGATTATGAACACTTGATATAGTATCAAATTATATTAAAAGTATTCTATGTCCATTGATTTGAGTAACATGATCACATACCATTTTATTTTTTTCCGCTAACTATAAATCATTGGAAGCAGTCATTATAAACTGTATGTGAATAGTGTAAAATTAAAATGTTGCAACCAAAAAAGAAACGGAAAAAATATCACAGAGGACATTGTTAAAATGTTAATCATCTTGTTTAATGTGATTTGCCCCATGCCCCCATTGCCTCTATCTTCATGTTAATACAAATCAAACTTCAAAGCCGAAAAAAGTGGATAATTTTAATGCAAGAAGCAGATTAAGGCCGGCAAAAAATACGGAAAACTAATTAATTAAAATTAATCAAACTTGTTGGACAGTCAACAGTGCTTTTTCCCAGATTATAAGGGGCTCTTCATATCAACTTACATTTATGCTTTTCATGAAAACCCTAATTATCCATGTTTAAATATTCATTCAAGCAAATTACTGGTCCATAAATAGACAGACAAAATTTATATGTATTTTTTTATAAGCAAGTTGTATTTCGCAGTACTCACAACAAAGGAATATTATTTGTGAGACATAGAATATTCCTTTGTTGCTATTAATGCGAAGCGGAGGTGGTATTATACTTTTTTTTTTTTTTTTTTTTTTTATATTGCAAACAAAAACCACACCAACATGATGATTATACTTTTTTTATTTTTATTTTGAGGAAGATGATGATTATACTTACATAAGCAAGATTAAATAATCAGAAAGAAACATATATATTAGCTAAAGAGGGTACCTTGATTCGGATTATTCGAGCATATTATGACCTGTGAACCGTTATTATTATTAGTCTTCAATCCGCACATTTGACCATTTAACTCGCATGGCCGGCACTCTGGCATGTACCAAGACAGCCGGAGGTCGTCATGGAGCTCCGATGATAAGGATGAATTCGTGTTATTGTTGTGCAACGAAGGCGGCCATTGGACAGGAACTTTAACCAAAGGTGCAATGAGTGAACAATTTGAAGGATGGTTGTTATTAGTCCCATTTGAAGGGATTGCATAAATAAAATGATGTGATCCACTAAGGCATTTGATTGGACCTATAAGACCTTTTAAATTATTTGTGGTGTTATTTTTGGTGGTATTTAGGGTTTTTGAGCAATTAAAGAAGGAAAAATATTGATGATAAATTCCAACAAAAGGAGAGTTTGAAAGATTAAAAGTTAAAAGTTTTTTGGGTAGGCAATTATTTGGATCATTTATCCACATTTCTTGTGCAACATAATCTATACTTTTTATACTAAAGTTTCCTGACCTTGGAAGCTCAATAAGGGAGCTTTTGGATCCTTCATCACACCACACGTCGAAACCCGGGTGCCCACAAGAGTCGGGTTCTTCTTTACCGGAACTCTTGATCCGGAAAGGGAATCGGATTGTCGGACTACCGGAAAAATCACCACACTTGGAGATGGAACAATTGTTGCTCATCACCTTGTAAGGGAAGTTGCTAATCAAGGTAAGAAGAAAGAATAAAAGGACAATTATCAGTGTGTTTAGATCCATGATTTTATTTTAGAAAGAAATGAACTAGTTGTTTTGGATACATATAAGACTTGTTGCTCAAATTATGAGGGGTTGATTGAAGAAGTAAACTGTGTTATTATAGGTTTGTTAATACTTATTTAATCTTAATTAGTCACTCTCAAATGGTATTTTTAAATTAATCAAGAAAAGGGATTGAGTAATGAGTAGATTAGTAGTGTGTTCACAAATAAACAAGCGGCCAAGTTGGCATAAATATGCACCAATAAACAATATGCATGACATTGCATGTATATTAGTTTCAGGAGATCCTATCTAAAATCCTTTTTATAAGGGTGTCTTTATCGTAAGTCTGAAGCGGAGTCTCAAAAAAAGTCTCATACAAGACTTTGACAATAATGTCATAAAAGACTATCATGAGTCTTGCATGCGGTTTGGCAGATGAAAACCCATCTTAAAACTATGTATGTGGGGGCAATAAGCTGACAAACTTTGCATGGCCAATAATATATTGCCAACTTAACACAAGTTGTTGAATAATTAATGTTATTATTTAGGAGGGTAAGTGAGTCTGGATTGAGTCTTGGGATAATGTGTGAAAATGGAAAGAGTCTTGTGTAAGTCTGAATAATAAAAAAGTAATTAAAATTTAATGAAAAGCTGATGTGGCAGAGTATGGAGTCCGAGTCTGGGACTGGGATAACTCACCCTAAATATGAGAAGTTGGTTACTGTAGCTTATGAACAGTAACTGAGCTACTGTTGAAAATGAATAGGGGATTTCCCTTTTTGGCCTCGCAATCAGGTTCTCTGATTTTGCCTGTTTTGCTTACTCATCCTCTTATTTTGCTTTTTCCTTTTTCCTTTTTCATTCATGTTGTTTGAGATCAGTTCTCTTTATTTCTCTCCTCCATTGAAGTGTAAGTTGAGCTTTCTCCTCCATTAAATCTTCTTGAGTTTGATTCAATCATCTAATATCTCCTCTCCTACTGATTCACTCTCTCTCCTCTGAAATTGAATTGTATCCAAAATTAAGCTTCACTTTGAACACTGCGTCTTCTTCAATTCAATGCTTACAGGTATTTTTGTCCAATTAATTTAGGAATTCCCAACTCTGTAAAAAAGTTATTTAACTACTTCATGTACCTCCATTCAAGTATACTCTCAATTCTTCATCAAAGCGTCTTAATCAATCAGACAGGTTTTTCAAATTCTGAGGTAATCTGTCTGTTTTAATCAATCATCAAATTTCAATTTCACAATCTAGGGTTTTTTACATCAATTTTTTTACCTCAACATGCTTTCTATTCGATTTCATTTTTCGTTATTCTGTTTTATTTAGGGTTTTAGTGAATTGGGGAATTATCATAAGAAAGAAAATAGGGTTTTAAATAGGATATAGATTTAACCACTTGACAAAATAAGATTTTAGAATTAAATTAATCATCTTATCTATAATTAGCATGAGATGGTATAGGTACCACTGTTGTCGGTTTTATTTACTAGGTTTAGTTTTTTCATCATTTATTTGATTTTGGCTTTAATTGATGAGCTGATTTGATGCTGATTTTTTTTTTTTAATAAATTTTTATATTTCCATTGATAAGATAGGTTAATATTCAGATTAATTTTGTATCTGAATTGAAGTTTGAGTAGAATTGAATTTTGGCATTGAAAGGTTGTGTTGTATGTCCTAGAATAGGGTGTTTTTTTTTTAACAAAAAAAATTAAAAAAATTTTAAGGTTCTGGTGGAATTCGCTTTAATGGAAGGCTGTTATTTGGGAATTGAGCTATGTGAATCAAGCTAATGGGATTATGTGGAAATTTATGCATGACAAGCTGATCTTGGTTCTTTTAGTTTTAATTTGATTGCTTGATTTATCAGGAAGTTGAGGAGAACTAAAATCCAGTGTAATTAGAAAATTGACGTGGGTGAAATTAGAGCTTGGGTTTCTATGAATTAGGGGTAAGATTATAATATTTGGGCCTCAAGTTTTTAAAAAAAAAAATCATGAAAATCTGGAGTTTTGGATGGAAATTGCAACAGGATTCCAGAAAATAAATAGGAAGGTAGGAGGGAGAAAGACCAGGGACAACGAAAAACATCAAAAGCTTAATTGAAACCGAAATTTCAGCTCATTAGTATTTTTTTTTTTTGGTGGCTTTAAAGTTCAAAATTTAAGCTTAATTGTTGTTTTGCAGGATCTTGAATTCTTGCAATTGCACCCAACTGGTATCTACGGTCCTGGATGCCTAATCCCTGAAGGTTGATTTTACTCGTACAATATATTTGTTCTTTTCGTTCTTTTGTCTAATGATTCTAAATGAACTTTGATTAATCGTAACTAATCTGTAGAAGAAGTTTTGTAGTTTATTCCAGAGTATATTCTTTTTTCTTTGATGATACCTTTTGCAGCTGCCTATTTCTGGAATTTTTTCTTTAGAAGTGATCTTTAATTTCCTTCTCAACTAGAATTTGGATAAAATTTAAAAAGAGATTGGTTATGAGTAGTTGATTTCAATTGTTGTCATCCTTTGCTTTGAGGTAGTTGATTCGTATATATGTAGTAATAAACTGTACATTTTATTTCCTGAATCAGAGATTGATAGAGGACGAGACTGAGAAAGTCAAGGACTTTTCAGCAGAGACAACAACACCCTTTAGAGAAAGACTTATGATCTTAGGACGTCTAGCGAATGAAGAAGATATCAGTCTGAGACTCTGAATGTAGTAGAGTCGTAGAGAAGTGCTACAATGCATACAATGAGAAATCTGTCCTGTCAAGCCCTAAGCATGAGTTTTACTCGGTAAGAAAATTTCGTGTTTTCATAACTATAATCTGAGCATTTATATCATATGCTATGAAAATTATGGTTTTTTAATCTCTACAAGTCGTTGGTGGTAGAAGCAAAGTTTAGAAAAGGGCGTATGCTGTAATCTTCCTTCAATTTCAGTTAATTATTCTGGTTCATACTTTACCATCTAAGTTACTCCTGAATTTATAAAATTATTTGTTAAAGTATTTGTGAATTCAGTCTTTTAGTTGTATGCTGAGCTACTACTTTTGTGGCATCTTTTCCGTTATCATAATGAGATGTTAGTCCATAAAGACAAGGATTGATAGATGTTTGCATTTCCTTCACTGAATTCTACTGAATAAGGATTTGTCACCATAAAAATTGAAAAAAAATTCCCTCCTTTTTTGATGGCTTGACGCTTCTTTTGTTTTCTTAAACTTATTGGTTATAACTATTCTATCTTTGTCTGTAATATGCAGGAAAGACAGGAGCTCATAATATCTGAGCTTGTCTTGCAACGTCTTTATATATTGAATGAGGAAAAGTGGCTGCTTAAAATAGATTAAAGCTCCCAAAAACATTATATCAGGTAGCTTTTCTCACATTTGTTCAATAAAAAAAAAGGGTAGCTTTTCTCACAAACCTTGAAATAATTGTAGTTTTACATTACACTGTGATATTAGAGGGATATGGTGATTATCAGTGACTACTTGCAAAAAAATTTAAATTTATGTTTTTCCTATGTTCTTTTTACTGTAGTATTACGTTGGACTATGAAAGATAGTGATTACCGGAGACTATCAATCACTAAGCTCTTTGTTCTTTCATTCTTGTCTCAATTCAAAGGTTCTCAAGATATCAGGCATTACCATTGCAAATCTGTAATGAAGATTAGAAGAGTGCTCATTTTTTTTAAAAGATTTTACCGAACAAATTAGTGACTGAATCTCTAATTACTCGACAAAATCTTAATTTATCAAGCCTAGGAATCATCTCAGATAGTAATTTATTTGTCATTGTAATTGTGTTTCTAATTTTTATATATAATTGGTTATCTGTTGATGATAACGTTCACATATTGCCTATGTTACTCGGACTAGGGTACCCATGGCCGACACGGGTACGTGTCCAACTGTCCGACTCAACTATTTTGTGAAAAATTTCTATGATTTCTTGTATAACTGAAACTAACACATTTGAAAATGATCTTAGGATTAATTATGACTCATTTGAGGCTCAGTTCTTAGTGTCCATTGGAGCTCATCGATTTAGTGGTTTTAGATAGGTATTTATATGGACATAAAATCACTGTTTAATAGCTTTTTGTGAAATTTGATGAATATATCTATTTTACCTGACTTGAATATTTGGTTTTTGAAATTGGGTCGTCTCTCTCTTCTTCCCAAATGTTTCATATTAAGCTATATGATGATGCACCTGATTGATTGTATAAGCTTATGAGTTACAAAGATGAGTAGATAGAAACTCGCATACACTTCTAGCTAATTCTTCCATGCATTGGCTACCTTAGCTTTTTCTTTGGGCCTTACTACTTTATTTTATCTTCTTTTCTATTTGCAGGCTTACCTCTACATATGTCAAGCCACAATTCACTTTAGATTCTGGTGCTTGTCGTGTCAGTGTTTATGGTTGGAGTGCAGCATGATCCTAGAAAGAGAATTGATTCTATAACAATGTAGTTTCAATTGCATTCTTGTGTTGTATCTTCAAATCTGACAACAAATCATGGAACACTGGACATCCTTGCTAACAAGGTAACACTTTTATATTATTTCAGCAATCAATGTAAAGTATATCTATACTATTTAGCTTCATATTAGTGCATAGAGGGTTACTAACACTACTAGGGTGAATGTGGTAAGATAGTCTTTACAGTCAATCTTGAATATTATCTGCAGTAAGCCAGTACCACAAAAATTCAGTACAAAAGTCAGCATCCAAACCACTAAAGGCTTGAAGATTATCTGCAGTAAGCCAGTGCCACATGAATTTGAAAAAATTGTACATAAAGGAATGACAGCAAACTAGGAGTGTATAATCTTTGTCAATATCCTTGTTGGAAACTAGAAAGTGAATTAGTAATCTGGCAGCCAGAAACTTACTGAACTGAATGTAGGGGAGGAAATTCATACATCAAATCTTTGTTATGCTTCCTTTACTTTTTGTAGTTTAAAAATATTTAGCTTATTTTGTGCTATTTTCTCAGTTCACAATACACTGCTTTAGGTCTTGTGATACCGAATACTTACTGATTGATTTGGTGTTAGGTTCTAGCCAAGGACGATGAAAATAACGTCACAGCATTGTACATATGGGGAAAAACAAGAATAGAACTAGGGGCAAATAAATTAATGCAGCTAGAGAAGACTTGGTCAAATCTCGTAAATATGCTCTTGATGACAGGGTTCTTGCTTAGCATGAAAAATCTGTAGCTAGAACCAGAAGGGGCGTGACAAAGCAATGCTAGGACAAAGAACTGAACCCAAGAGATCTATTGTAAAATCTTCGAGGCTGCTTGATGTGTTTAGTTTATTGCAAGCTTACTCGTACCTTTTTTTTTCTCTGTGAACTAGCAATATGCTTTTTAAAGACTACATACGTACTGTGGTGTTCATTAAACTTACATGTAACGTGTTCTTTACCTTTTGTTTCATTTTTCTTCACATTCTCTAAAATTTATTCTCAGAGTGTCTTCGCTAAATTTTCTTAGTATTATATCCGAAAGTTATGACTTGCTATGGGTTCAGGTACTCTACAATGCATTGTTATAGTTACAAACTTATATTTTTGCTAAGTCAAATTGTTTGAAAATCTCAAGTAATGTCTTACAAAGGTTATGTAAGCACTGATCTCTAACATGGTAATTTCTATTTTCAAATGGTTTTGCATGGTTTCAAGCCGTAACCATAAACAAGATGGACCTGAAACTATGCGAAACCATTTACATTTGTAGTTCTAAGAGTTTATTGTGCTTATAACCGTGTATCACATACATATGTTGTTAATACAAATTAGTCTAAACTTATCTAACTGTAATCAAGATACTTAAATTAAATCAACTTTATCATTTTTATTTTTACAAAACTTTACCATTAATTGAAATACAGAAATTACAATAACTTGGGGTAGCGCACAATGCGTGCGATACCACAACTAATTAGCATAAAAGTATCATATATAATTAAATATACTATACAGTTGGTCTCTATTATTCTCTAACAAGTAGAACAAATTGGGTTGATAATTGTATTAGTTATGGAAGTTTGCACAGAGATTTGGCAATTATTATGATTATTGGTTGTTTTAGCTTTTGATTAGGTGGATAAGGTTGAAAGGATTGGATTAAGAGCCTTTAGAGGTATCCCTTAATATTAATTAGGGGGTACAATGGACATTCCACGGCCAAACATAATCTCCCTTTTTTGTTATTTTTTTTCAATTTTTATAAGGGGCTTGTTTGTTTGACATAAAAAATATGGGAAGTGAGACTTCCTAGGAATTGCAAGTTCTGTGTGTTGTTTGGTTGACAAAAATTTGTTGAAACGGGGGAAGTGGAACTTCCTAGAAATTTTGAGTTCCTACAAAATGTAGGAACTTACTTACCTAACCCCCCCCTAGGTAAGTAGAAATTCCCATGGTAAGTTACTTTCTTCATTGTCAGCCAAACAATTTTATGAAATTCCCATAAATTTGATTATAGAAATTTAATTCCCATAAATTTGCAATTCATGGGATGTTTTAATTCCCAAGTGAACCAAACAACACCCTAGTCTCCAGCAGAAATTATTCCAATTTGACTATATACAAAGTACAATTTAATTCTTTCAAAAAAGTACAATTTAATTTACAAAGTTTAGTGGACCAAAAATTTACTCCCTCTATATTTTTTTTGGTGTCCAATTTGAAATCATTAGAGATCTTATTGCAAATGGAATCTAAAAATTTATCCTTTTATCGATAAATATAACTGGTCATCGATTACTAAACAAAACAACTCATATTCATGCAGAATCCCCTTTTTTTTTTTCTTTTTTTTTTTTTTTTTTTGCTGTTTCAGCTTTTAAATATGTAATTTTTCATAATACTTATTATAGATATTGTTATTGTTTGTATTGGGAACTATGTAAAAAAAATCTATCTATCTATAACATATTACTAAAAGCGAAACCAAAACTAACACTTGGCATCGTTATATTAAAATATTTCCCTCCAAAAATATTACCAAAAAAAAATGTAAAAAATTGTATCTAAATTATGATATTCGCTTTACATAAAATTTAAATTTATAAACTTTATAAAATATTAAATGGTTCATCGTAACAAATTATATATGGATATTTTTTAACTATATTTTATATTCTCTATTAATTGGTGTATCGAGTCTTTTTTTATTTATATTGTTTCTATAATTTTGTTATTAAAATTATTTAACAATCGTGCATCTATTGCACGGGGTATAACCTAGTGTAACAGATAAAATTATTTAATGGAATACAAGTTGTATAAGTATATAACTCTCTCAAATATTCTGTATAAAGTAAATTATAAAATAACTAAAAGAATCGGTGTAACGGTCTAAAAGGACTATGATATAGCTCATTTTTTGGGTCGCAAATAAATAATACATTCATTCTTAATCACTTTCAAGTTTTTAACTTTTCAAGACTATTAGAGAAGTCTTAAAATTAGTAAAATGTAGCTTAACTTATCACTATAGGAAAAATAAATTACAAATATGAAGTCCGTTAAGTTTAGACAAGTAAATAAATAGCTTCCTCGGTAAAAAAATTGAGAAATGCAATCTTGCTCATTTATCAGGATAAACTTATCAAAATCACTTTATACTTTGATTTTACTTGGATCAAGTTCAAAATTAAACAATCTACTCGTGAGCCAAGCGAACAAGCTTGTAAAAAGTTCAGTTAAGCTCAGCTTGACTCGAGATCCCATTATATTTTTGGGTGTAGGGAGTGATTTTTCTAAGTAAATTCTAAATCATAACAACCCACTCTATTGCACAAAACAAGTAAACTAACCGTTGCTCTCTATGTTGGTTGTATTACTGGACTGGGCTTTGTTATTTGTTAGATTCCTTCTCTACTATGTCCTTATCCAAAAACAGGATTGAAATGAAAATGAAGACCAAAAAATTACCCTTTTTTTTTTTTGTGTGTGTTCATAAAGCCACAAAGGCGGGGCTGAGAATCGATTTCAAAATCTCCTTAAATCGGGAAGAAAGCTCTAATCACTTGAGCTATTCCTCACTCTTTCAAGAACAATAAATTACTCAAAGAGCATCAACCACAAATGGTTCACAAACAACAAAACAGGAGTAAAGCTAAGAAAGATAAATTATGTAGGTTAATAGATATATTTTCATTAAAAATTATAGTGGCTTCTCCTATTTATTCTATAGTTGTTTCATTTCTTATTCTTCACTATTGAAATTGAAATTCCCCATTTAACTATCTTTTGTGATTTATGCTACTTTTAATTTTCAAGATACGTATAACCTTTTAACCGTTATTAAAACGGAGTAAACAATGCTGATTTTTTATTGAATAACATCTATAAAGATATAAAGATATGAAATAATATAAAAAAAAATATATATATATATATATATATAACATAAATAAATAAATAAAAAGGGAAAGCTTAGATTATTCTTTGTCATCAAAGCCTCCCAATTATTATCACCCACTTCATCCATTTCACAATCAAACATCTCAGAAAGAGAGAGAGAGAGAGAGAGAAAGTGAGAGAAGAAAAGCAGGAAGAATGAAGAGGATACCTCGCATCAAATTTCCTGATAGACACCCTAAACCTTCTTCAACTTCTGGTATTAACTTTTTTCCCCTGTTTTTCCTTCTGAATATCTCTGTTTTTTGCAATATTTTTTTGATTTTTTTTACTTTTCATTTTAGTTAAAGTTGTAATCTTTAATCTTCTACTGCTAAATTTATTAATTTTTGTTGTGTTTAATCTTTATTATTGGGTGATTTTTTTTTTTTCTGGGTATGTTGTTCTTAACAGTTTGTAATAATTATAAGAAATTCCATAGCTTTAATCATCAGTCATAATCTAGCTTTAAAAAAAAGTTAAATTTTTTTTTAAAAATAAAAAAAGAAACCTATATTTTTTTTCTCTGCTTTTTCATTAGTGTGTTTGTTCTTCAATGGCGGCTTGAAAATTCTTGATTTCACTATGGTGCACTTTATTGCCATAATTGGCCAATTTGGGATTGCTTTATTAGTGTGGGTAGTTAAAGATTCCTTCTTCTATTGTCCACACTTTTTCATTTTTGCCTTTTGCCTTTGTCACAAATCAAATTTGGGCTTGCCAAAAAGCAAGTGATCAAGTTTTTGTACATCTAGACCTTCCGAAATACGGAGTAAGATTAGTATTTATTATTGTTGTGGTCTATCTAGACATGACTTTTTTAGGGGTTGCAAGTGGGATTAGAATTATGCTATTATTACAATAAGTTTGGGTTTGGATTTTATTTAATTTCAATCTGAACAGTTGATCATTAGCATATATATGCTGGTGTTAGAAACAAAGCAGATGTTCTAGCTTGGTTTAGAATTATGCTTAGTTGCAGTATGCATGTTACATAATACTTGTAGTGTGTAATGTTCATGCCTGATTCATGTAAGTGGGACTTTGACTGCTTCGGTCTTTCGGATTCCTTACCAGTAGAGTTCACTCGCATACTACAACTGACCTTACAGTTGCATTTTCTATTGTCACATTCTAGGGACAGATTACATGCTAATCAATGACTGAGTAGGGATGTTTCGAGCCTTGATGCTTCGAGCCTTTGATTTTGTTAAGATTGATGTTTAGAGACGCCTTCAATGTCATATGTGCATGGTGTGAGGAGTTCCACTTTTTTGAGTACTTTACTGCATTCCATGTTTTCAGATAGAGAATGTTGTTGTAGTATTAATGTACCATTGATATCAATATTTTCCTGCTATCTGAATTCGTTTTTTTTTATTTTTCTTGAGATGAAGCTGAATTCAACATGAACCTTAAGAACAATCCCCCTATTTTTACTGCTCTTCAATGTATGCTTTCAGCAATATTACATTATCTGCTTTGCTGAATAGGTGTTGAGTCCCAACCAAAGCCACCTTCAGGAAACACGAACACTCGCAAGCTTTCAACATCAAAGTCTGACGTTCCTGCACCACCTAACTCCACGGGAGGGGGTGGTAAAGCTTCACTTCAGCCTAAACGCACACCAGTCTCAGACAAAGAGATGGAAGCTATCTTGGTAAGAATTACTTACTCCCACTACAGTTCCTCCATTTCAGATCCTTTATTCAATCAATTCCAATAATGACACAGAAGAAACAAGTGCGGAATAATTAAGCTTTCCCCATTTATGTCCTTGCAGTTGGGTGGCTGCGTTTAGTTTCATTTCAGAAAGTTGTCAAAACAAAGACCCTTCTGCATTTTCAATTTTTTTGTTGCTTATCCTTCCAATGAAAATGTGACCATGAGCTGAAGACTGCATTTCCAACCTCATTGGTGTGAGACACATTTGGACTTGGCAAATTGGGAATGTTGTTTTCGCAACTCTGTATAACCATCAGATGTACTGCAATATGTTTTCTGTCTATATAATAAGTTTTATCTTATGGAGTTAACAGACTCACAGTGATCTTTGCAGAATGGCTAATATAGTGAAAATCATTTCGGAGAATCATCTCCCCTGAGGATAAACCGCCCTATAAACAGAACCGATGAAAATCTACACATCACATAATGAATTAATGGCGACTGATTTGATCTCGTTTATTATTGAGATTTGACCTAACAAATTATATCTGGCTCAGATAACTCATCCTATAAACACATATAATCGGGTCAGATCAATATTGTTTGTTACAAATCTACAGCCAATATTGACCTAACCCAATTGATTTTGCACTGGCAAATGAAATTAGTCACAGATATGATCCAACCCGAATATGACAGAGATTGAATTGAATATCTCATCACTTGAATGTGGCTTGTGCAATTGCAATTTCTAAAATTTACAATGGGAACCCAGGAATGTAGAGAACATGATGCGTAATTCACCAATGCACATAGCTCAAGCACCGGTTTGCAACAGGGATGTGTCACAGACAGTAAAATTTGCAAGAGAAAAACATGAAAGGCTAGAAACACTCGAACAAGAAAAATAAAGAGCAACATTTATAAAAAAGCTGAAAAATTACAGCCTCAAATTTTAATAATTATAGGTGGACGAGGCTTCTCATATTGTTTGTTCACAAAGAAAAAATCTCACATTGGTGCTTCAGATTCAACTACAACCTGGCATCATACGCAATCTTAAGTTTCCAGCTCTAACTTTCACATATATAGCTTTCAAACAAAACTGTACATTGCTCTATCTAGCTTCGCTACTACCCGATAACGCCTTTTAGGTAATGGGCAGTCCATATAAACAAAATGTGGCAAAGAAACAAATACGACCACTTTCTTTTACTTATACTAGCCACAAGAAGCTTGGTGGTCATCAATCAAACACCTCTAAATTCTCACATTTACGAAGCAGCAGTTCCTCATCGCTGGTTCTTTTGGGCATAAAGAAAAGAATTGATCAAGACAAGCAACCTATGTCATCACAGTTCGTTTGTCACTCTCCAGCTGCCTCTTACCGGCAACTTCTTCTACTGGAGAGCTGACATCAACGACCTCCTTTTCTTCACCCATGAGATACCTGTCAACCTGAGAAGCAGCTTGCCTGCCCTCTGAGATGGCCCACACCACCAAGGACTGCCCTCGTCTACAGTCCCCAGCAGCAAATACACCCTCCACGTTGGTTGAAAACCTGCCATAGTCAGCCTTGAAGTTCGACCGGTTGTCTTTCTCCACGCCCAGCTTGTCTGCCACGTTCTGCAGGAGCACAGCAACAAAAATGGTAAGCAACCATCCCCCAGTTAAATTTCAAAAAATGAGGCATTAGATGTATTGAACATCTAAAATTCAATTCTAGTCCCCCTCTCCCATTTAAACAGAAGTGATACTCACAAAATTTACTATTTATCATTCTCTTTTTGAGATGAGAAATAAAGAATACTAACCGCTTCAGGGCCTAGGAATCCCATAGCGAGAAGTACTAAATCTGCCTCAATGAACTCTTGCGAACCTTCAACTTCCTTGAATTGGAACTTTCCACTGGCATCCTTTTCCCACATGACATGTACCAACTCAAGACCTTTTAACTTACCATTCTCGTCACCAACAAAACGCTTTGTGAGAACCTCGTAAGACCTTGGGTCTTTACCGAACTTGGCAGCAGCTTCCTGGTGACCATAGTCAACTCGGAAAATACGTGGCCACTGCAAGACCAAGAATAAATAGATAAGATAATTATCCAATTAGAACACTTATATTAATTAGAGAAAGATGGGGAATAAGACATGAATTTCGGCAAAGTTTTTAAGATTTAGAGAGATTGAAGGGAATGCTAAACCTGTGGCCAAGGGTTGCCAGGAGCTCTCGAATTTGGTGGTTGGGGAAGAAGTTCCAAGTTGACGACATTAGTACAGCCATGTCGAATAGATGTACCAATGCAATCAGTGCCTGTGTCACCTCCACCAATGACCACAACCTTCTTCCCTTCAGCAGAGATGTAATTACCATCTTGTAGATTACTGTCAAGCAAGCTCTTAGTATTTGCATGTAGGAATTCCATGGCAAAATGGATTCCTGACAAGTCCCGTCCTTCGATAGGAAGGTCCCTAAAGGGGAAAAAAAAAGGTATAGTTAAGTCTTATTCTGAGCCATAGAAGGGAAGAATAGAAAAGTTGCAATACAACTTTTCCCACAGTTTTACCTGGGTTTTGTAGCCCCAACAGCCAACACAATGGCATCATTCTCATCCTTAAGCCGGTCAATGGAATATTGTGGATCTTTGCCAACATTTGCATTCACTACGAATTGAACACCTTCCTCAGCCATGAGATTCACACGCCGTTGAACAACATTCACTTTGTCAGTCTTCATGTTGGGCACTCCATACATCATTAGCCCTCCAATTCTATCAGCACGCTCATAAACAGTCACAAAATGACCCATTTTGTTCAGTTGATCCGCAGCTGCCATGCCAGAAGGTCCACTACCAACTACAGCAACTTTTTTCCTGATATCACATTATATGGAAGCCATCAGATCACAAATCTAGGAAGTAGAATTTATTAACCCAAAAAATAGACAATTTCTGAATAATAGTATGTACCCAGTTCTTTTCTGTGGAGGCCTTGGAACCATCCATCCTTCCTCAAAGGCTTTGTCTATGATAGAACATTCAATAGTTTTGATTGACACAGGATTTTCAATGATGCCAAGAACACAGGAACCCTCACACGGTGCTGGACAAACTCTACCAGTAAACTCTGGGAAGTTATTCGTTTCCAAGAGTCGGTCAAGAGCTTCACGCCACCTATTCTGGTAAACTAATTCATTAAACTCTGGAATTTTATTTCCTAGCGGGCACCCTGAATTATCCTGCAAATTAAGCAAAATAGAACAAGTCTCACAATAAGACTACTAAGCCTCTGGAAAGAACGTGTTAATATGAATATTTGCACATTTAACAATTACACTTACCTGATGGCAAAATGGAGTACCACAATCCATGCACCGTGCAGCTTGTGTCTTCAATAAGGGGGCAGGTCTTTTTTCATCCATGACCTCATTATAGTCCTTCATCCTTTCATTTGGATCACGATACTGAATCCCCTCACGCTCATATGCAACAAAACCACGATGTTTTTGAGCATCAGGAACCCGAGAAGGACGCTTGAACTCTTCTACTTCGTCCTCTTCCTGCATGATCACGAAAACATAAGCCCCACATGATCCATGTCAAGCCATCAAGATAAGTTAGATCAAAAACACAACATAATGTACCTGACTGTCTTGCTCTTGCAAAGCAGAAGTTGCCATCTTTTTTAATTCTTCAAATGCATCTTTTTCAGTCACTTCAATTTCATCTTTTTCCTCCTCAGCCACCTTACCGCCAGTCTCCTGGGATGCTCCATCAGTTTTCATGCTTGCAAGCACCCGCTTGTAGTCTCTAGGGAAGACCTTGATAAACTTGGGCAAGAGGGTGTCAAAACTCGCCAGCACTTCCTGAGCAAGCTTGCTATTTGTATGGCGTTGATGCTGCTGAATCATTATTCTTAGAGTCGTTATATCCTCTTCTTCCTCAACTTTATCAAGATCCACTAGCTCAGAATTGCATCGGGAATGGAATTTTCCATCCAAATCAAGAACATATGCTATACCACCGCTCATACCTGCAGCAAAGTTTCGGCCAGTTTTTCCTAATACTACCACAGTTCCACCAGTCATGTACTCGCAACCATGATCACCAACGCCTTCCACAACAGCCTTAGCCCCTGAATTACGCACACAAAATCTTTCTGCAGCCATGCCATTAAAGTATGCTTCTCCACAGGTTGCTCCATAAAGAGCTACATTGCCAATTACAATGTTCTCTTTGGGATCAAAACCACTACTCCTTGGAGGATATACAACAATCTTACCACCTGATAATCCTTTCCCAACATAGTCATTACTGTCACCTTCAAGCTCTAATGTTATACCAGGGCAAAGGAAAGCTCCAAGACTTTGCCCTGCACTTCCATTGAATTTAATGTGGATAGTATCTGTAGGTAGTCCTTCCAAGTGGTAACGTTTTGTCACTTCGTGGCTAAGCATAGTTCCCACAGCACGGTTTACATTCCGGATTGGGGTTTCAATATATACAGGAAGGGCCTTTTCGAGGGCAGCTTTAGAGCTCACAATCAATTCTTGATCCAAAGCCATGTCCAAGCCATGATCCTGTTTTTGGACACAGCGCTGAGCAGCGCCTGGACGGATGGTAGCAGCTGGTCTAAGCAAGAGAGAGAGATCAATGTTCTTCAGCTTCTCGTTGCTTTTCGTCACTTCTTCATCAACTTCAAGCATATCTGAGCGCCCAACCATCTCATCAAGCTTCCTGAACCCAAGCTGAGACATGATCTCCCTGACCTCCTCTGCTAGCATGAAGAAGAAGTTGATAACATGCTCAGGCTCACCAGCAAACTTTGCACGAAGAACAGGATCCTGTGTAGCAATGCCCACTGGACAAGTGTTCTTGTGGCACTTCCTCATCATTATGCACCCAAGTGTGATGAGGGGAGCAGTGCTGAAACCAAACTCTTCAGCTCCAAGAAGAGCTGCAATTGCCACATCTCTTCCTGTTTTCAATTGACCATCTGTTTGAAGAACTGTACGGCCTCTAAGGTCATTAGCAACCAGAGTTTGATGGGTCTCAGCCAGGCCAAGCTCCCAAGGAAGCCCAGCATTTTTTATGCCCGTCCATCGAGAAGCTCCAGTACCTCCGTCATGTCCAGAGATCAAAACATGGTCAGCGTGCCCCTTGACAACCCCAGCAGCAATCACTCCAACACCAGCTTCAGACACAAGTTTAACACTTACTCGGGCTGATGGATTGGCATTCTGAATTCCAAAATGACACATCAGAACATCTATATATAATTCTTACACAGGTAAACATGTTAAATTGGTCATACATAACCACATATGTACCTTCAAGTCATGAATAAGTTGAGCAAGGTCCTCAATTGAATAAATGTCATGATGAGGAGGAGGGCTTATAAGTCCAACACCAGCTGTGGAGTTTCTAGTTACAGCAATATCTCCAATCACCTTATGACCAGGGAGCTCACCTCCTTCACCAGGCTTAGCACCCTAAATAAGGAAATTTCACAACTTAGCCAAGAGATTCAACAACGAGTAAAATAATTTGGCATAAAAGTTATTCTCACCACAGTTAACATGTAGGTACAAGTTAAAGAAGCAAAGACACCCATGGGTGCTTTGCCCCCAGACACAGCATCATCTGTCCATAAACATAAATTCATAAACAAGTGGAAACCTCCATTCCTAAAGAATGCAGGGGTTGATCTATAGATGTAGTTCAAAGAAAACCAAATTATTTTGGTACAAGTACTCCAATCTCTTAAGCCATGTCATACCTGAGCCATCTTAATTTGTAACTCATCAGCGTTGGTCAAATAATAACTGGAAACACCAAATCTTCCACTTGCCACCTGCTTAATAGCACTACGCTTAGGATTCATTGAACCATCTGGGAGTGGCTCTAGACGTGACGGATTCTCACCTCCCTCACCTAGACAAGAACTTTTTAGTCAAGACATTTATTCAAAGAAAAAGAAAAGCCTGACCTATTGTGACAAGATCTTAGCCATTAGAATTAGATAGCATGGACAGATTGGGAAAGATCAAAATTAGCCACATACCTGTATTTGATTTTCCTCCCAACTTGTTCATCGCAATAGCAAGAGCAGAGTGTGCCTCCAGGGATATTGATCCATAACTCATGGCACCAGTGCAAAATCGTTTCACAATCTCACTCACAGGTTCTACCTCTTCCAAGGGGACTTTATCTTTCATTTCCTTGAACTTCAAAAGTCCTCTTAGATTGCTTGATTTATTTAACTCATTGATACGATTTGAATATTCTTTGTAAGCTCCAACACTGTTTGACTTAGCAGCTTCCTGCAACTTGGCCATAGCAAGAGGATCATTGAGGTGAAGTTCACCATCTTTTCTCCAGTGATAATCCCCTGGATTAGGTAGTGCCACTGATTCTGCACTTCCAAACGGAAGAGCCCGCCTTGGAAATGCCATCTCATGAAGTTTCAGTGCATCAGAGGCCAGCATTTCAAAAGTTGCACCTTCAACTCTGCTTGCAGTTCCAGTGAAACACCTCTCAATGACTTCTGAAGAAAGACCTACAGCTTCAAATATCTGAGCTCCCTTGTATGATGCCAAGGTAGATATTCCCATCTTTGCAAGAACTTTCATCATTCCGTAGTTGCTTGCTTTAAAGTATCTCTTAATTAGCTCATCTTTTGAGCGAAATTCACCAGTTGATTTAGGTGGAATCTTTCCATCTACTTGCAGCCTCCATATAGTTTCAATGGCCAAATACGGACAAATTGCATCCACTCCAAAACCAACTAGAGTACAGAAATGATGCACTTCACGTGGCTCAGCAGATTCAATTATCAGACCAACACGAGTTCGCTCAAGAGTCTTAACTAAATGCTGATGAACGGCACCAACCGCCAATAGAGAGCTCACTGCAACTCTACTTGGCGAGAAAGCTACAAAAGAGGAAGAAAATAAGGACCAAAAGACATCAGTCATATCACAGAGTTTATAAACAGAATTATATTTCTATTTTGTCATTTAACCAGGAAAAAACAATTAGTGACTCATTAATCTTACCTCTGTCAGAAAGCACCAGAACAGTGTATCCCTCCTTTATTGCATCTCTTGCTTCAGCAGAGATCCTGTCCAACGTCTGCTCCAAGCCTTTTCTACCCAGGGTCTTGGGATAAGTGATGTCAATGACCTTGCTACGCCATCCTCTGTAATCCATTTTCTTAACAGCTTCCATTTCTTCAATGGACAAAAGAGGACCCTTCAATGATAGACGGTGACACTGCAACTCGGTCATTTCTGTGAGATCACCTTCAGGACCAATCATGCACTCCATGGATGTCACGATCTTCTCCCTAATAGGATCAATGGGAGGGTTTGTGACTTGAGCAAACAGCTGCTTGATATACTGGAAAGTGAGTTTCTCCCTGTTTGACATCACAGCCAAGGGAGTATCATTTCCCATGGAACCAAGAGCCTCAGTGGCATCCTTTGCCATGGGAATCAACAGCATTTCCAAGGCTTCAACAGAGTACCTAAAAAAAAGCACCTCATGTTAATACTTCAAGAAAAATGGAGCATAAATATGTTGCAATAGTGTTGAGTCATGGCATCTACCCAAATGCCTTCAATGGCGCCAACAAACCATGAATGCCCATGTTCTCCATGTCCTCATCCAGATTAGACACCTATAACAACAAAAACAAAATCCAATTAGATCATTTCAATAATGTAAGCTTCTTCATCAAACAAATATAGAAACGTCCGGGCCGTAATCCATTCCAGGCAAATGGAAACAATTGCTGTACTTACAGGAACTGCTCCAGAAATAGCAGGAGCAACCCTCTCTGTCTCGGCCACAGAATCAACTATGTCCTTCAAGACTAACTTCTGCCTTTTCAGCCATTCTCCATATGGACGAGCCGTTGAATATTGCTTTTTTAAGGCATCATCATCGACAACGATGTGCTTGTCAAAATCAACCAAAAGCATCATTCCAGGGTTCAAACGCCCTTTCTTGGATACGTCTTCTGGTGAAATGTCAACAACTCCAACCTCACTTGCCATTATAACTCGTCCACTGTGAGTTATATAGAAACGTCCAGGACGTAATCCATTCCGATCCAATGTGGCTCCAAGGTATCGGCCATCAGTGACTGCAAGGAAACTAATGTCAGCACTCAGCAGGGAAACTATTAGAACTTTAATGTACCAAAGAGATCAGAAATGAATGTTTACATGTTATAAGAGCTGGCCCGTCCCATGGTTCCATTAGGGCCGAGAGGTACTCGTAAAATCCCTTTCTTTGAGGATCCATATTCTTGTCATTCTGCCAAGCTTCAGGAATCATCATCATGACAGCTTCAGGAATACTTCTACCAGCACGAACCAAGAGTTCAAGAACGCCATCAAAAGCTCCTAAAAAGGTAAGACAGTAGAAGATCATTCTCTGAATCCACCAGCTCATCCTAAGAATATGGAAAGTACATGCCAGGCCAAGAATAGCCGACAGTATTTCTGATACTGAGAGTATTGTTCTCACCTGAATCAGAAGAGCTGGCATCCACAATAGGCAAAAGCTTTTTCATCTCATTCTTTGACAGACCAAGTTCCTTGCACTTAAGCAGACCTTCACGAGCCCGCATCCTAGGATAGAGTATTTAGAACAAACAGTGAGATGGCTATAAACTGTTTCAGCTCTATTTCTGCTAGGTGGAAGACTTACCTGATGAATTAAGGAGCATATACAAAGTAAAAATTCCACTGGAATACTTTTTTAAGGAGCAAGGACAGTTATTATAGGCAACAATATCCACAAAATGATCAATTTAGCATAGCCAGAGTTTGTAAGTTGATTAACTTACCAATTTACGTTTCCACGAAGAGTATTGATCTCCCCGTTATGACCCAATACACGCATAGGCTGAGCACGATCCCAGCTTGGAAATGTGTTGGTGGAGAAGCGAGAATGCACCTGCAAAGTATGAGGACCATACATTTCAGTCAAAGAAATCCTCTACCATATACACATCCAAAACTCTATTGAAACCAATTTGTATTCAATTTTACATTCTAAGGGACTATTGGTAAGGGTAATTTCCAGCAAAAATCCGAACTCCCTATACTACCTCGACACACATTTTCTTTTCCATCTCTCCTCAAGAACATCATAGAGAGCAACAGCACCAAATTCTGCAAAGATGATTTAATGAGTTCCTTACCAACGCACCCATGCATCCAATCGGGCATACAAATACATAGAGTAATCAAGGAGTGGAAGAACTTAAGAGATCATTCATACTTCAATGCCTCAGAAGTCATTCCTCAACCTTGCACCTCGTCAGTTACCCGTAGTTCCCATGCTTCTGGTTGTTAAGATATAAGTTAGCAGACAAAGATGCAAGTGAATAGAAAATATAATTACCAGGGCCATGTAGCTCGTAAACCTTTCATTGCCAAGGTCCCAATAATAGTACTCCTTCAGTTGAGAAGGCTTCAACTGACCTTTGTAAACAATAGTCCTGCGCAATAATCAAGCACCAAATTACAGAAATTGCCAAGATCAAATATTGCTATCAGAATCATTAAGTACCACAATTAACTTAAATAGAGAGTGCCAGAGAATATTGCCAACCTTGAGGACAGAGAACATATATAGAAGTCCTTTACACCACCATGTTGGAGGTTCAACGCGGCTCTGATAGCTACCATTGAAACCCTCCTCAGTATGTACATCTGTTAGAAATATATAAAAATTGTAAATTAGCTAGAAAAAGGTAGAACATAAAACTAGAGAAAATAGCTCAATAACATCACAGAGATTAGAAAGATCATATTTTTGCTTTACTGATACTGATTGCCTAACAAGATCAAAATTATGGAAATACATAATTTCAAAATCCTCATCGTCTAAAATATAACCAGCATTGCATAGTTACTAAGGCAGGAAAAAATATAAATTTCAGATAATTTGAAAGCTACCTGCTGTTCAAGGTCTGCTTTTGATCGAGGGGTTGGTGTAAGAAACACCTGTTCAACCACTGGTTCAGTCATCAGAGCAGACTTACCCAGTCCCGAATTATCGGTTGGGACAGGACGCCATCCAAGGACTGTATGACCAAGTGATTCTGCAACCTAAAAAGACAACACAGAATTCAACAGTCAAATTTCATAATCTAGAACTCCAGTCCAGGGACTGTATGACCAAGTGCTGTGCAAGTGTGCAACCTAACAAATAATTCAAACAGTCAAATTTCTTTATCTTAAACTTCAGACAAAAGTATTCATGAAAAACTTTGTTGTGACCAAGACCATTGTTACTCAGACTCGGGTGGGTTCATGTCCAGGTGTCAAACTCGACTATCTTATACTCCGCAACACTTTTGCATCTCTTTTAACTAAAAATCTAAACACACACCAGGACAAAGCAAAATGACCCTATAACTGCCATAATCTTAATGATTGATGCATTCAACCGTAAACAAACTACAAATTGGAAGTTAACGCAAACAACAAAACACAAGGAGGACATGATATTATAACACTGGAAACAGGCATTTAGTCACGTGATACCTCCTTTCTACCAAAAAGTAACAGAATAATAAATGTCAAATCTAATGAAACTAAATCAATAAATTACCTTAGTAAACACATTTTTGCTTTCTTCCCTTCTACTCTCAGAAGTAGGCAAGAAAAACATCCCAACTGCATATTCTCCAAGAGGTGGCAATTCAAATCCAAGATCCTTTGTCACCTAATTCAATTCGCAACCTCTTCATAAAATTACAATCCAAATAAACACAATCCAATTCATTGAAACAAGTCAAATGCGACAAGTAAAATGAGATAAAGCCGAGTAAAAGTAAAATATTACCTCGGTGAAGAAATCATGCGGAAGACCGACAAGAATACCAGCACCATCACCAGTATTAGTCTCACAACCACACGCACCTCTGTGCGCCATCCTCACCAACATTTCAACTGCATCCGTAACCTTTTTTTTTACCATAATTACCAAATAATCAGTAAATTAAATTAATTAATCCTTAAAATCAAAAACCCTAAAAAATAGGTAAGTTCAATTTATTACCGTTTTACGGCTGCACTCGCCGGAAAGTTCAGCAACAAAACCGACACCGCAAGAATCCTTATCATTTTTCGGGTCGTATAACCCGAGAGGCTGCTCCGGAACCTGAGATAATGCGGATCGAATAACGAACCTCGAGTTCGGGTCCCGGAGCAGTGGTCGTAGTCTCTCGGATCTTAACCTATTTCCGAAGATTTTGCTCTCACAGATCTTGGCTTCGGACCTCCGAACCGCGTAGCTTCGGGAGCTTCTCTTACCGAACCTACATAACTGTGGTTGCACCACCACTAGTCCTCCATGGTTCTCCGAACCTACTTTGCTTCGGAGGTTTAATACCGAACCTACCCCTGCTGCCACCGACATATCGTCAAGTTTTTCCGGTTGATTTTAAGATTGATTTTTAATTTAATTTAAGATTATTGTTATTATTATCGTCGTTATAATTATAATAATTGATTAAATATATACGAAAATTGATTTCCGGTGATTATACAGGGTGATGAAAACGGTGTCGTATTGACGAAGTAGAGAGAGAAAGAAGAGAGAAGTTGTAGGTCTCCCGTCTCCTCAGCAATGGCGGATTTCCGCGAGAAGAGAGAGAAAATACAGCACAGGAGAGAGAAAGTAAAGGAGGTGAAAGCGTTTCAAAGAGATGGGTTGTGTGGCCTTTTTATAGAACAAAAAGAGAGTGTGTTGAGCTCGGTTTTTTTTTTTTTTTTATTCGGAGTAATTAAAAAGTTTGGAAAATCGGGAAAAAAAAGTGAAAGATAAATAAAAAGTTGGGAAAGTGGGGACCACAATCGACGTGACAGAAGGAAATAGGGTGTCGGGATGCCACGTGGAGGAATGAGCTTATGCGGCACGCGACAGCCGCTGAGGGAAATACAGGGGTAAAAAAGTAAATTCATAGAGTTAACCTACAAAATTGGTAGAGGTGAAAAGGGTTGTTAAGATTACGCCGCCACTGGGTTTGGGTCCGAACCGCCGCGGCTCGGCGTCGTTTTTAATCTTGGATTTAGGGATAAATGTAGTAATTATCCATCCAAATAAAATTTAAAAAATAATGAAAAATGTACTAAATATAGCTGTAAATTATGGGTAATGGATTTTTTTGTAGGGGATGGATTATATAGATATTACTTTCCTTTATTTATTGATTTTATTTCCTTTGAAGTTTATTCCTTTTGATTTTTCACAAATTTATTAGCTGCAGTTGTGTTTTTTCTCTTTGATTATCCAAGTTCAACTTGGGTGATTTTGAGAGAATTTTGACATTAGTTTAATTTTACTAATTAATGCCATTTTATTTTTTGAGGGAAAGGGGAGCTAATGCATTAATCAATGGACAATTTTAATTACTAAATCTTAAATTATTTACTCATACTACAAGTACTATAATTTACAATATAAAATCCTTCAAAATATTAAAATTTAAAAGATATCATACAATATTTTAAAACAAATTAATTATCTGAAGTGAGTGTTTCATAAACATCAATAATTTTCCACTTTTGATCTTTTATTTTAGTCGAACAATATAAATTATGATGACTCGACAATTGTACAGGTTAGTGTTTAATGATTTTCTACTCGCTTCTCATATTACTATACATGTGCGCATGTGATAATGACGATAAGTTTTTCAATGGAGTAATTAATCTACGTCCTATGACTATCTAATTCAATTAACAATAATATAACTAAATGACTACTCCGGCCTTCAAATTATAATCGTGTTGTCTGTTGAACGCATGAAATACTTGTACGTAATATATATTGTTCTGGTTGGCATTTATAATGAGTTAATGACTATTAAATGCACTTTCATGTTTATAATTTTGTACTCCGTATTTTATAAATTTTTAGCAATTTATGTAAAATATTATATTAATGCTCGATTTTATATAATGCTACAAATACCCTATGAGTCCATTGAAATATATACATATGTGGATTTAGTAATGAGTTTGTGCGGTCCATGTCCCCCAGATTTTCAAAAAAAGTGTTACATTTTAATGAAATTGTGAAAATATAATTAAGACATTCATTGAATTGATAGTTGGTGATTGTCTCAGCAATTTAATAATCTTAAATCTACTACGGAGTAATATTATATTAGGTCAATATAATTATAATGGATTCCAAACACAATTACCCTTAAATGTTTATATGATTTATTGTACGACCTCCCAACATTAGTATCCCTTAAACCTGGGCACGGGCCGGGTTGGCCCGCGTGCCGCCCGGCACGGCCCGCCGTTCGGCGCAGCCCGGCACGGCCCGAATTCAAGCACGGCACGGCCCGAAGTTCAACTTCCGTGCCACGGGCCGTGCCACGGACAGGGTTGAGAATTCCCAGGCACGGCCCGACACGAGCACGGCCATGGCCCGCCGTGCTGGCCCGTCGTGCCGGCCCGTAGGCACGGCCCGCGGGCCAACGGTAATGTTACCGTTTAAATGCAACGGCTAGCTCCTTAATAAGCCAAAAAAACGGCTAAAAAACGGCTAGTTTTTTGCCAATTTGCTCCCCAAAAATTCTATAAATACTCACCTCCATTTCATTCCCAAATCACAAAATCACAATCTCTTCTTCTTATCTCTTATATTCTCTAAATCTCTAATAATCCTTATTTTCTTAAATTCTCTAATTATTCTCTTAAATTCTCTAATTATTTTCCTAATATCGGAAAAAATTAAAAAGTTCGTAATCGTAATTAGTGGAGCGTTGAAGCACGGTTGTAAGATCTAAACTAATCTTAAATTTATTATTGTTTTATTGTTATTATTAGAATAATCTTGTTTAATTATTATTGTTGTTAATTGTTATTGTTGTTGTTATAATTGTTGTTATTAATTATTATTATTGTTACAATTGTTGTTATTATTTATTTTTGTTGTTATTGTTATTGTTATAGTTGTTGTTATTAATTATTATTATTGATATTTTTATTGTTAAAATTGTTGTTATTAATTATTATTATTATAGTTAACCACTTTTTATTAAAAAATTAATTGTTAATTATGGCATCGAACAACCCATCATGTAGGTCTAGGGGGAAAGGCCGACTTATCCGTAGTAGTAGTTCTAGGGAACCACCAAATACAACGAGCCCCCAAATTACGAGTCAAACCAATGACCCCATTTACTTCCCCCCGGGCTATGAGCCATATAATACGTCGGGATTTCCAGCACCACCACTAAACCAATTTCCACTACCACCATACCAATTTCCACCTAATTATATCGGTGATCAACAAAACTATTGTTCTAGCCAAGGTAGCCAAGAAAGTACCCGAATTCCCTCTGGTTCTACTGCCACTCCCACTAGTCCCACTACTAACCATCACACACATCATGAATGGTTAACCGAAACTGAGATGCTACTTTTGAAAAACCGAAGGAGTGAGGTATGGCGTTATTTTGTCCTAAGTAAAGATGGTGAACAATGGGCAAAATGTAAAACATGTAATAGTGTATTCACGACAGTTACCAAAAACGGGACGGGACACTTATCTAGACACATGAAAGCTTGTGCAAAACCAGCTAGTGATCCAACCCAGCCCAAAATTTCCCAATTCCATCCATACGGCTTTACATACAACTATGAGAGGGATAGGGATGAACTAGGAAAAATGATAGTACACGCCGAACAACCTTTTCTTTTCTCGGAAAGTGACGCATTCAACACCTACATTAACAAAGCACTACAACCCCAACATAAAAGAATCTCTAGGAAAACCGTTCGTTCCGCCGCAATGAAAAATTTCCTAGAGTACAAAGTCCGGTTACAAGCCGAATTGAGTAACCTTAACTGTAGAGTATCTTTAACAGCCGATTCTTGGGATAGTGGTTATAAATATCACTATTTATGTGTGACTTGCCATTGGGTAGATGATCAATGGATGTTACAAAAAAGAATAATACATTTCAAAATGCTGGAATACCCACACACCGGCATTAACATTGCTCACCATTTAATGCAAGCAATAGACGAATACAACCTTCGAGATAAAATGATGTCTATGACTTTTGATAATGCAACCTCTATGACATACACAGCTAATCTTATCAAACAAAACTTAACCGATGTACTATTAGACGGTGAAGCTCTTCATACTAGATGTGTTTGCCATGTACTTAACTTATGTGTACAGGATGGAGTTCGGGCAATTGGCCCATACTACAGCAAAATCAGAGATGCTATTATGTCTATTAATAGCTCTAACATGAGATACCAAGAATGAAAGAGTTTTCTAAAACAACAAAAGATAAGGGTAATAAAAATTAGAACCGATTGCCCAACTAGGTGGAATTCCACCTATGACATGTTAACAAAGGCAATTGAGTACAAGGGCCCGTTAACATTATTTTACAACCAAAAATTTCCACAAAATGCTTTGTATGATGATGATTGGAATAACTGTGAAAGATATATGCAATTTTTACAGTTATTATATAACATGACGTATTGTTTTTCTACTGTTTACAATCCTTGTGCTCAAAACTTTCTTTCTAATGCATGCTTACTCGCCCAACTTTTCGCTGATCATCGCCATCAAAGTGATTATGATCAGTATCTTCCAGCAATGGAAAAAAAGTGGCGTAAATATTATAGTGAGATTCCTTTGATTTATATTTTTGCTTCCATATTAGATCCTAGGCAAAAGTATGAAAACACATTTATGTTAGTTGACATTTACTTTCAATGCATGTTTCTTGACGATGATGTAGAAAACTATAAGACTAATGTGAAGGATCAGTTTTTTGCTTTATATAGAGTCTATGAAGCCAAATATGGCACCGTTCCTCGCTCAGGGCCTTCCCAACCATCCAAAAACGTAAGTAAGAAGGCCAAACATTTATTTTCACAAGCTACTAACTTGATTTCAAGGTTTTCAGGTGATTCATCAATCAGGAGAACGCAAAGCGACGTCTCGGAGTTGCAGATGTACCTGAGTTACGACTTCACCAAAGGCATGGACGACGATGAGATAAACAGCCTCGACCTCCTTGCATGGTGGAAACAACAAAGCTCGAAGCATCCAACTTTGGCGGCAATGGCACGAGACATTCTTGCTATCCAAGTTTCCTCCGTCGCCTCCGAACGAGCTTTCAGCGCATCCGGAAGGGTTTTAGACGATAGAAGAACAAGTCTAAAACCCGAAACACTAGAAATGTGCGTGTGTTTCAAAGATTGGTTGGATGCGGAAAATCGCTCACAAGACCGTTCTTACGACCACAACGACAACGAAGAAGGAACCTCCGCTTCCGGTTCGGGTTCGGCTAGTTCCCAATCTATGCAACTAGCCGATGACCTTGAAGGCGAAGGCGAAGACGAAGACGAAGACGAGCAAGAAGAAGGAGAAGAAGAATAGACAATTATTGTATATTGTACGATTTTAAAAATATCAATTTTATCATTTTCCAATTTTTGTTTAATACCATCATTGTATGATTTTTATCATTGTTATCATTGTACAATTTTCTCAACTCAAGTAATAATAATATAAAGTACGCATTATTCACATCCAAAGTCCAATTTGCCTTTTTTCCCCGTTTTGTTACAATTTGTAAATTCATATTAAAATAAAATAAAATTATACCAATTACTAATAAATCATAAACATTAAATTTTAAAGTAATAGTATAAAGTAAATATATAAATATAAATATTGAATATACAAATTATAAAACATAAATATTCAACTTATAATTATAAAATTCATAACTTAATAACTTATAACTTATAAGTTATAAACTTATAAGTTATAACCTTATAAAACTTATAATTATAATTTTATAACTTATATACATTATAAACTTATTAATTTATAATGTTGTCATAAAAAAAAAAAAAAAAAAAAAAAAAAAAAAAAAAATTGAAAACTGCACCAGCCCGCAGGCCGGCACGTGGCCGGCACGGCACGAGCCCGCCAGGCACGAGGGTCGTGCCGTGCCGTGGGCTGGCCTGTGAAAATGGCCGGCACGGCACGACACGAAAACCTGGGCCCGCCGGCACGACCGGCACGGCACGAACCAGCCCGTGGCCCGACAGGCACGGCCCGCGGCGGCACGGCCCGGCACGGTGCCCAGGTTACTATCCCTTGATCCCACACCCACTAATAGTTTTAGGCACCATTAACTAGCCATAAAACAAATATTTTAGTTAGGCCTAAATTATAATAGTATCCCTTAATCCCACTGAAAGTATTAGATACCAACATACTATAATTATAATATTTTTTTTTTTTTTTTGAAGAAAAATAGTAATCAAACTTATGAATGAAGTTGGTTAATTGTTTAATTAGGCCTGAATTCTGACGACATTTGTGGCCCACACGAGCTCAAACACCATGTGTATGTATAAGTGTATAATTAAGTAACAGTAAGATCTTATATTAATATAATATGTTCAAAAGCATACTTTAGTTGACGCAAATCTGGTTACAACTGGGGAAGTATCACCTAATTAATCATGTTGAATGTTAGATTAGATTGTGATTATTATGGAGGACAAAATGGTAAAGGGTGCAGAGTTAGGTGAATGGTTGACCGTCTTAGATGACGAAATGGCTGACGCATATATTAAATTACTGAAATTTCTACAAAGTAAACTTTTTACTGTTGTATTTTTTACCCAAGCTAATGCCCGTTCACTTCACCTTATTTTTTTGTTAAACAGATATAATTTTTACTAAATTAAAATTATTTTTGCTGAATTGAAATTAATTTTATTGAAGTGAAATTAATTTTACTGAACTGAAATTTTTTTGTTGAACTGAAATTATAATTACTGATTTTCTGTTATATTTCTTCTTTAAAGTTACTGATTTTTACTGAACTGAAATTATTTTTACTGAATATTATTTTTTTAAGGTGAGGTGAATAGGGCCTAAGTCTACAATATTGGAGTGGAGGGACTGTTTGTCCCTTAATCTCCCCCAAGAGTGACCTGAGTTCGATCCTCACCCCACCCCTCTTGTGATGGGAGGGGCACCCCCGTATCTTACCGTGTAAATTTTTTTTTTTCTTATCTAATCTGATTTAAACTTTTTTTTTTTAAAATTTAATCTAATTTACCCTTATTTTTTTAAGCCAATTTGACATGATCTAATGGTTTGATTTGACAAAACTTTAGCCATAAACATAAGTTAATCTTGTAATTTGCAAAAATATATCAAATAAGGTTTTTTTTTTGAAACCCCAACACGGGAGAATATCAAATCAGGTTTTATTAGATCTATATTTCGGTCGGTCAAGGGTTACTCAGTCAGGGGTTACTAAATCAATCAGGGGTTATTCGGTCAGTGGTACTAAGTCGGTCAGGGGTTACTCGGTTAGAGGTTACTCATCGATCAAGGGTTACTTGGTGTGTGTCAGCTGGCCACACGGTGTGGCAAGCTGCACACAAAAGTTGCTGTTAATTTTTTATTACGAAAATAAACATATTTAGCGAATCGCTCATAAAACGAACTTACTTTTTCTAATCTAATTTAATTTGAACTTTTTTATTTGATATGATCTGAAATAAGTAATACTCCGTAAGATTTTAAAATAAAGTAAGCTAAACATAGCCCTATTTGTTCTCCAGCTCGTAATATCTTATTGAAAATTTAAGACAATTTTATTACTCCCTGAAATACTATTTGATAAGTGCACGAATTTTATTAATGTTAGAAACATGAATTTTCTTTTTTAAATACAAAGAGTTTGACTAGATCTTAATTACTGCATTAAGTTTTTCAATACAACATTTACATATCAAACATTTGGTCACTGCAAATACTAGCTTGGCTCATTATTGCCGAGATAATGGTCTACTTTTTCACATCCACCGTGCAATGCACACAGTTATTGATAGACAGAAGAATCATGGTATGCACTTCCGTGTACTAGCTAAAGTATTACGTTTGTCAAGTGGAGATCATATTCATTCTGGTACCGTATTAGGTAAGCTTGAAGGAGAAAGAGATATTACTTTAGGCTTTGTTGATTTACTACGTGATGGTTATACTGAAAAAGACCGAAGTCGTGGTATTTATTTTACTCAATCTTGGGTTTCCACACCGGGTGTTCTGCCCGTTGCTTCGGGAGGTATTCACGTTTGGCATATGCTTGCTCTAACCAAGATCTTTGAGGATGATTCTGTAGTACAGTTTGGGTGGAGGAACTTTAGGACACCCTTGGGGGAATGCTCCGGGTGCTATAGCGAATCGAGTAGCTCTACAAGCATGTGTTTCTAAAAGGGTACATATCAATTATAAAACACTTTAGAAATAAGAATAAGCTGAATAACCGTTGAAATTATCAAAGGATAAGGAGAGAGTTGAATTTGACTATAGTAGTATAGTTAATGAGGAGGGTGGTGGGGAAAACAAAGCATAATTCTATTGGCTGAGCAAAACTATTGGCAACACTATCACATTTACTGTTGGCCGCATAGCGCAACGATACTTGCAATTAAAACACTTGTCAATAACTAATTGTTACACCACGTCATGTACATAGGAAAGCTAAATGCCTAATTGCATAGATAATTGGATAACAATTAGCTATAGGCTAATTACAATAGGCAATTGCAAGATACGGAGTAGTTTTCCTTAAAAAGAGCTTAGTGAATTCACAAAGTGCTCAAACAAGCAAAATAATTCGAATTTTCTATTGTATCAAAAGGCTAAAAACTTGTATCTATTGGATAAAAATCGTATATTTTCGATTGGAGGAAATATTAAGCACGAGAATTTAATTAGCTTAGCAAATTAATTAAGGGATTAATAACACATATTAAACTTAATACTCTACTCATGTGTTTTTAAATTTGTGATCAATTGAGCTAGGTACTTCGTAATCCATACTCATACATGAATGATTTTATGCAACTTTTTTCTTTTGGATAACAGAAGTTCCTGTAATTTGTTTATTACCTCCGTTTACATTATGTGTAACAATTGACTATTTTTTGTGAGATATAATAAATTTAATTGTTGCAAATAATGTGAAACGAATGTACGTAGTAATATTTTTTTTTGAGGTATGCTTGTTCATTTATTTGTTGAAAGTTAAAAAAAAAGAAAGATTTTTTTATACTTGTCTAGTTGTCAATCCCCACCCCCCTGTCAACCTCTCCCCTCCCCCCCCCAAAAAAAAGGAAAAATTGTTTTAAATAATACGACCTTTAGCCCGTCCGCAAAAAACAAGTCCACCTTTTGATTATCCCAAAATAATACCACTTTTGGGGGGTGTCCGCTTTAAACAAGTTGTAACCTGTTGGGTAACCTGATTAATAGGTCATGTAGGACACGTGTCAATATTTTATTAGTTTGACAATTTAATTTTTTTTTTATTTTTAAAAGATATTAAATAATATTTGTTTGGGGTAATTTAACCCCAGCCACGTGGCCCAATGACAGCGCGACACGTGGCATCTCGCCATTGGTCAGCAGGGTTCCAATCCCCTGCTGACACGTGTCCTAGGAACCCTAAATGGGGAACCAATGCTCCCCACTATAAATAGTGGGGGAATCCTCATTAATGGGCATTCAATTCAATTCCTTCTAAAAGAATACACTCAAAAATACAATTTACACAAAACCCGAGCAATCTTAATTGCGGAATTCTCCCATTACGCGAGAAGTAATTACTCTTTTACGCACTTTCTTCCTCCCGTACATCACTGACTTGATCGTCGGAGGCGGAGCTCCACCCCACCGGAGTCTCCGTAGTTTTGCAGGTACAGGCGGTTGAAGGGCATTCTTGGAATTGTAACTCTCCCGCAGGACGCATCAAAAAACCCCGAAACAATATTAATCACTTTAGTATTATTTTTTTATTGGTTTTTTTTTTTAGAACAAATTTTTTTATTGGTTTTGTAAATTTAATTTGATTTTTTAAGAATTATTTAATATTTTAATTTTTAAAATAATAATAATAATAATAATAATAATAATAATAAATAAATAAATAAATGAAAAAACAAAGAAAAAAAAACCAAAAATCCTCACAGCACCACCCTTCCCCTTCTGCCACCGCGAAGTCCAGATCCAGCTTAGCCCCCAACCCGCCGACCACCGTCTCCCCTGATCACAGAAAACGACCGGCGCCCAGACCCCCATTCCCGACCTTTCTTCCTCTCGCCTCCTCCGTCTCCCAAACACCCCCATTTGAAGTGCAGGAATAACAACCCTGTAATCCCAGCCTCGACCCCGAAAAACGCCGGAAAACCACCTAACTACCCCGAAAACCCAACCCCGACCCCAAAAACCCCACCCTAGCCCCGAAAATCCCCCTACCCATGCAGAAACTGAATCGTGCAGCCCTTGCGCGTTTCAGCCACCGCCCCTCCACGCTGCTGCCGCTCCAACACCTCGCAACAACCTCCGTGGGTAAGGGAGATGGATTTCGGGTAGGGGTTTGCTAGTTCGCGGGAAGAGGGAAGAGGGAAAGAGGGGAAGGATCGGTAAGGGCGTCGGCGCCGGAGGGGGGATTTGGGCGTGGCCGGCAACGGCGGGCAAGCAGTGGGGCGCGCCGGAGAAACGGAAGTAGGTGGCAGCTGTAATTTTTTTTTTAAAAAAAAAGTTATTTTAATTATATTAATTGTTAACCATAATTAAAGTTCTATTTAAGAGTTAATTAAAGTGTTAAACGAAGTTATTAAAAAAAATCAAAAGGTTAACCGGTCATTAAGGTTGCAGGTAAAAAATCCTGTTTAAAGCGGACACCCCTCAAAGGTGATATTATTCTGGGATTATCAAAAGGTAGACTTGTTTTTAGCGGACGGACTAAAGGTCGTATTATTTAAAGCAATTTTTCCAAAAAAAAAAAGAAAAAAAAAGAGCGAGAGAGATATTACAACTAGATGTTGTTAATATTGTTATCAACAAAGGTTGCCGGAGAGAAGTGCTTCGTAGTTAGGATCATAGAAACATCGTTTGATGTAGTCGACTTGGTCGTCTTCATGGTCCCAAAACACAATCAAGTTACGTCCTTGTCCACTTTCCAAACAATGGACCACACGTCCACACATATATTAATACATGAATATCGTTATACCATTAAATTTTCCAGTGCTTATACGAGAATTTTTTTAGCGGAGAAAGCATGTAGAATTTAAAGGTATTGTTGTTACTCCGGAATAAATATCTACTTGTAATCCACATCATTCTTATGTAAGTGTTCCATACAAAATAAATACAGTAATAAATAATTGTAGAAGACGGGAAAGAGTGAAATTAGCATAATAATGTTAGCATTACTTGGATTTGATATGACATTTCCTTTGAATTTGTAAGCATATCAAAGTAGAGGTGATCACGGGCCAGGTTGGGTTTGCCCTAAAAGTGGCCCGGGTCAAGGATTTGAATTTCGAGCTGAAAAAGTCGTGTACAAACTCGCTATCTGATCGGGTAAAAATAAATGGGCTTTTCAGGCCAAAATCAAATCGAACCTAAATTTTATCTAAAAATGTAAGTTTCGAAAACCAAAAACTCTTTTCTTTTCTTTTTCTTTCTTTTTTTTTTAAAAAAAAAAAAAAAACAACCCGAACTCGAATTCCATGCCCATTTAAACTTGGCCATAACCCAGCATTTTCGGGCCGGGTTGGTCTGCGCCACAAGGCCCGACCAATCAAACTCTTTCCTCCTAGTACTCATCATTATTAAGACTTGTTTGGAGCCTTGGAGGTATGGGTCTTGAGATATTGGGAAAGCTAACTAGCTAAGTACTCCAAGTGTCTCCCACACCTCAACCTCATCTCTTTAATTATAATTATAATTATCAATTATCAATAAATTACAATGTAAAAGCAACTAAAACAACCAATCAATTTTCAAACCTACATATAGTCACGTAACTTATGGGAAAATCCCATCATCGTTATTGTCAATGTGTTGACAATTTTGCATGTCTATCCAAAGTTATGCATGTGTATGAGTGCAGTGTCTATCTAACTTTAATCAATTGTGAATTTGTGATGCACATTAGGAGACAGATAAACAAACAAAGATTTGTCAAGACGAAGATCATATCATGTGGCTAATTATTTACCGACAGGCGTTATACCTTTCAATTATTTATTGACTGTATTTTGCTAGCAAATATAAACCACCGTACCATTTTTATTTACTATTTAATTTTTTGTGTGCAGAGAGCTAAACATTGTAAACGAGATTTGATCCTTATCTTGAATATAATATCACCCTTTAATACTTTAATTAATTAAGCTAGTTGATCACTCACATCATACAATATGTAAACTAGGAGTACAAATTAATAAAAGTAGTACATATTCATTTTGAACACAAAATTGAACTAGTAGAAAAATGCTAATTCAAGGAGACATCAAGGCAACTCTTCCGTACTCACTACTTAGCTTAGCTATATCTAACTGTTTACAAGTCGGAGTCAAGCAGTTGTAGTGTGTTCATCAGTTAATGTCTTGAGTATGGGAGTCATGATATGGGACATATATATAGATATTCTTGAGTCAAAAATCTTATTCAAGGTGGTCCAAATATAGAAAGATTCATCCTCCGAATTGCAACCAATTGTTATAATATTTCTGCATAACTTATTCATCATTTAGACAACCTTCCAACTAATTATGCAGCATGGGTTAAGTGCTCATCATCATACTTGCATTACATCATTGCATGATCGAGTTGTCAAAATGTTATAATACTGACATTTGACCTTGTCCAAGAATATTCATATCAAATTTGTAGTTTTATATATAGTATATTAATAACCTAAAGAATTAATTAATACAAGTGTGATTTAAAAAAAAAATATATCATTCAACATGAACTATTCCGTATATTATATTTTACGTAAATGATACTCCATACATATAGTCATAAACCTATGATTCAAAGTTGGACAAGTAGTAGCGCAAATAATCTGGGAAATTAATAATTATAAATGATAGAATTAATAAAAGTGAGCTCAAATATGTCAACCGAGCAATATTACATTTTCTTAAGGTCTTTTTCCCCTTTTATTGAGAGATTTAATATTCAAGAGGCATAGAACGAAGCTTGCACAAGTAATGTAAATTTGATTCGTAAATTCAAAGCTTATTATGGATTTGATCAGTATATATTCCCTACATTCATTGAAAACTAATAGTAAAAAATGGCATCGTAATGTAATTTATTCTTGCGATAACTAACTCTAAACTAATTATTTAATCTTAATCATCATTACTTTCCTCATACATTGTTCTTTTTTCCCTTTCATAGAGGGCACGCATAGCATATGCCCATCATCCATAGGGCTGCTGTGAAGTAATTTTAAAACCAGTAGTTGGGTCCTTTAGGGCATCATTTGGGCGATTAAGCTTTAAAGCATGCATCTTTTGTTTTTGTCCTAAGAAAGTCATTAAAAGCTAGTAGGTAAAGTATATAGTGAAGATGAATGAAGGAGAATCAAATATCAATTTTTATAAAAGATTCAAGATCCATATATTTTGTTATTGTATTGGTACTGCATACTTCATTAACTAATTAATCAGTTGTATTAATTAGTTTAATTTTTTCACCTACTAACTCAACATTGATTGTTGTAGTCAAACTCAACTTGGATATTTTCATTAAGGTAGTGATTTTATAAGGCATTTTTAAATCAATTCCCTTTCAACTACAGTACTATTTTTTTGTTGGAGACATCATGTTTCACCTTAAAAAATCTTATTTTCACTAAGGTAGAATTTTATATGGCATTTTTATTTCCTTTTCAACTACTATTGTTTGTTGGCGATATTTGTTGGCGATATGCCGATATCATGTATCGCCTCAAAAAATCTTACCCTTTCCTTACGTAGGTTCCATAGTAAATTGACTTCTTATTGTTATTAATTTTAAGAACCATTGTACTATATTCTTTATTGATAGATATATTTATCAAGATTTAGGTCTTGTTCACTTCACCTAATAAAAAATTATTCAGTAAAAGTAATTTCAATTCAGTAAAAATCTGTAAATCTAAAGAAAAATATAATAGAAAATCAGTAAAAATAATTTCAGTTCAGCATAAATAATTTCAGTTCAGTAAAATTAATTTTAGTTCAGTAAAAATAATTTAAGTTCAGCAAAAATAATTTCAGTTCAGTAAAATTAGTTTCAGTTCAGTAAAAATAATTTAAGTTCAGCAAATATAATTTCAATTCAGCAAAAATAAGGTGAAGTGAACGGGGTCTATATCATATTTGGAGTATAATACCAATTTATATCTATACTCCTACTTTACTTTTATTTTAAAATTAATTTTCTCGTTATCATAGTGGAGTAGGTTGAACAACGGTATGCAGAACAATGATTGGAGAAAAAAATAATGAATAATATGCGAATGTTATTCTTTCTTAGTGATAGAAAAATGGTTCATTAGAAACTATAAATCGTACGTTGGTGATCGATCGGCGATCGTATCTCAACCTAAAGTTTGAGCATATTGCTAAGCAAATAAAGCAAGCCAAAATGAGTACTAATTCTTTCTTTAAATGTTCGATGATATGATTAGACCATCTAAAAATTCCTGATTCAACATCCATTTTCCTACATGGCTATATGATCGAACATTTGTCACTAGTAGAGCTTTAGTAATAGTACATTGCGCTGCGAACCTCGACAACAATAATCTAGGAAAGCAAGATAAAGCACAAAGATTCCAACTCCATAAAAAAATTATTGAGCAAATTAAATTAAAGGATCTATGAAACAAAGAGTATTCCAATATTCTTGCTCACAAAACACATTGCATTGTATCCTTGCACATGATTGCAAGAATAAATGATTTTCTCCCTCTCCAATAATTGTCAACGTACTTTACTTTTCAACTCTTCAAATATCTTGCCACTTTTTGTTTAAATTCATTTTTATTAAAAGATTTAATTTCTTATAGTTATGTCTTAGGTTTCTAGCTTGATCATGAATACAATACACCCGAGTCGAGTGTATGTATGTGGTCTAGCTAGATTTTTACAAGTATTGATAGATTGATCTTCTTAGGTATATAATAAAGTTCTATGAGACCTAGGTACAATAATTTATAGTCCATAGATTAACCTTAATCGTTTGTTTGTAGTGTCAACAAATTAAACCATTATATAGGTATAATGTTTAGTTCTAGCTTAGAGAAATGTATTCTAGTCACATGCATTATATGTGGAACTATGTTAAGTAACAAAAAGAGTACATTTTAAACAATTTTATGTGTGAAAATAATTCATACTCCGTATAATCAGACACATATCCTTCGTCATACATATGGAGTAGTAGTTTGTCTAACGGTAAAGTTTACGTACATCTCATGAGAATCAAACTCCCGTAAAGACAATTTAAAGATAAGTCTTTTACTCCATATTACATATCTTTCCTCCCCATTCTTAATGATCTTACCTACTAAACAGCCAAAACCGGACCATATAAGTGACGCCGAACCCACCCAATAATTTTTTTTTGAAATGAATGAAGTATTAAAAAAAAAAAAAAACAAAACAAAAGTGAGACACACGCTCCAACCTTTTTGCCGTACAAGGTGGGCTTCCAAACTGCCAAAGCCTGACCCTTTGAAAGGGGAAAGAGTTAACAATGATACCCTTCCACTCATGCAACAGCCAACGACCTTTTCCTTCTTTCCGACAGTCCGGTTGATCTTGGGAATTATACCATTATTAGATTATCAGACTAATCAGAGGTTGCTACTGCACGTCTCCAATTTATTTAACTCTTGCTGTTTACAAGATTGTATAATTATTATTAAACAGGGTTAACATAATCATTATGCGACAACATGCTAGTATTATATTCTTTTGGTAGTTGTAAGTTTTGTAAATGACAAATGTATTATGTTTAGTACATAATTAGAGTTGGTCATTTTAAGTCATATCGGGCTTTAGAAGTTGACTTTTACACGATTTTTATTGCTGTTTTTTAGAATATAAAATGTCAAAAACAAAAAAAGTATTAAACTCACCTATATTGTCATATCAACGAAATTTGTTTGAAATAAATCGTCAGATATTTAGATACAATGTAATATATATGTACTCCACCATCAATAATCAAATACACTTAACACACATTCGATTAGTAAGCCACAAGACTGAAATTAGTGGTGGTAGTGCGCCATTATAGAGCTTAAGTAAGCCCTAGATATATGTCATGATATGGAATATGGGAGGCCAATCATTCTAATTGGTAATAATGTTATAGATTATGACAAATGAGTGTAAAACGAGTAAATACAAGTTGATCTAATAGATCAACGAAAACAAAAAAATCTAAAAATTAGATTTTATGTGATATTTTTGAGCTGTATTAATTTAAATTATCATGAAAAAACAAAAAATCGACAAATATAAATCATTATTTAGCCAATCGATCATTGAAAGATCTTTAATTCTCAACATTTAGTAATACCACTAAACTCTATTAGGTTAGCTTAGATAATTTTTTTTTTTCACAAGATCCAAAACCAGAATTGCAGGACAAGTCGGCAAGTCGCCACATTAATTTATCAACATATTAAAAAAATTGGCCTTACAAGTTGCCGCAATTATTTCAGTAACATGCAAATAACGAAGAAAAGGGATGAAAAAGTTAGTCAAATTGTCGAAAAGTAGCATCACTCTTTGTCTCTTTCCAGGCGTTTAAGGGGCTAATTACTCTTAGATTCTTAGTTAAAGTGCATTAATATTATATCAGGTGTATAGTTTAACAAGATTATATAAAATTAATCATAGTACTCATTAAATAAATAGGTAGAGGCCACCCTAGCTTTAATCAAGGGAAAATTACTATTAATGTGAGGATATAAGTGGTGAATGGTGATCGTATCTCACGCAATATTCTCTATTTGAATCGGGATCGTATCTATATAAAAAAATAATAATAAAGTTATTCAAAGAAAATAAAATTATAAAAGAGGATACTTGTCGTTTAATTTTGCTTTCAAGTTTCAATGCATCCCGATTATATTTTTGAGTGATAATATTACTTCAAAATAGACAAATTAAGATAGAAGGCATGGCTCAATCTTAACTTGAATTGAAATTGACTTGGCAAAAAAGATGATGTGTCTTGTATTGATTCATTTATAGGTATTGGATGCGGCAAGTCGCACCAAATAATTCGTCCAATAAGTATATATGATATGAAGTATTTGATATATGATATGTATTATTTGATAGAGGATATGTACAACTTGTTGGAGCATATGTGTTATTTGATAGAGGACACGTACAATTTGTTGTAGGATATATATTGTTTGTTTTAGAATATGTAGTATTTGATAAAGGATATGTACAATTTATCTTTGATAGAGGATACATACAGTTTGTCAGAGGATATGATGTAGTATTTGGTGGAGGATATGTGTTAGTTGATAGAGGATACATACAATTTATTAAAGGATATGTAGTATTTTATGGAGGATATGTAGTAATTGATAGATGATATGTACAATTTGATGGAAGATAGGTGTTACTTAATAGAGGATACGTAAAGTTTGTTGGAGGATATATATTATTTGATAGAGGATATGTACAATATGTTGGCTTATCTGTTGCTTTTGTTTGCTGATTTCATCCTTTTGTTGGCTGATATGTTCAATCTATTAGCTAACATATATCTTTTGTTGGCTAATATGTTCCTTTTGTTGACTGATATGCTTCATTTGTTAGTTGATATGTTCCTTTTGTTGGCTGATATACATAATATCACATCCAATTATAGAGAATATCATCCAACTTATATAGGATATCATCCAACTTATTATAGATGATATAATCTAGACAATAGAATTTATTTTATAAAAATAATTAAAAGGTTAACAATGGCGGAATCACTATTGAAGGTCCTGTACTAAGCTCATGGGTATAACATAACATGCTCATTTCTCAACCAAAATACAAGCATTCGTTATCAAAACGCTCACAATTCAACATACAATCACATAAGACAATCAATTTCAACAATTATACATCACAAAAGAGAGCCCCAAATCGATTTTTTCGGCATTTTTCGAAATATAGGAGAATCTCCAGCAATTATCAAGCTAATTCAAGCATAAATCATGGACAAATATAATCAACAATCAACAAGTTTCTCGCCGTCGACGATACCACCGCCAATAACAACGACGCCGATGGGAGCGATCATTGGTATAGAGCAAAAACCCGCTGACGAAACATTTGGTCAGGCTGGATTGACGCAATATTTTGTGTTATAACAATAAGCTAAATTCAATAGATTAAAAGAAAAAAAATGTGAAACCAGTTTAGATCATTTATCATACTCCTATATGCACCTCTAGCAACAATAATTGATTAGTTCAAAGAAAATTGAATATGAAAATTAAATTTTTCTAAAAGATAATAGATACGGATTACTATCTTCGTCCCTTTTAATTTGTTACGTGTACCATTTTGAGTGAGTAGTGAAATAGTAAAATAAAAAATTAATAAACAAAATAAAAAGTACTGAGTAGTGGAAATAAGTAAAAGATGGCGGACTTTAGTATTGTGGATTTGTGGTAGGTCCAGGTCCAAGTCCAAGTCGGCGATACGGCAAGATCTAAAAATCGTTGGTCACATGACAATCCAATACAAGAATAAACTATAGACTATACAATATGAAGTTACTGTTGCATTTTTTAATTTTTATTTTTTTTAATTTTTAATTTTTATTTATTTAACCGAACAAAATTATTACAAGTAATTTACACTCCAACATGATGTTTAATCAAAAGGTCTTTATCTAGTAGGATTGTATAATGGTGCAATGCATAATGTGAAGCTGTTAATAGTGAACACAGAACACTGTTTCCTGTTATGTTGTAAAAAAAAACAGCCAGGTGAGTTAGATGAATCCGGATTCGATCTAGTCCTAAATGGTGAAAACTACGGGTGATCGTGTATTTGCTTTTAGGTGTTTTAATCTAAAGATAGAATTTGGAGGAAAATTAATCAACCAACTCCAATTCCAACTCCCAATAAAATGATTTAACTATAATTAGGTTCAGCATATGATGTGTGGATGATGTGGAGAGACAAAGATACAGAAACTGGTAATGTACCGAATTAGTAGAACATGTCAAAAAAGTCGGGTTGAAATGCTGCTGCTGATATTATAATGCAACTATAAAATTACTAATGTACAGAAATACTTTGTATATAATAAGGTAAGATACAGAAACTGCTAATGTACAGAAGTACTTTGTATATAATAAGGTAAGATAGACACGATTAGACTCAAATAGAAATAGAGAAATCAACATCAACCACACTAGAATTCAAAGCTGGAAAGCTTTTGTTTAATACACAAGCAATTACCGCACGCATACATTATTATTCCAAAGAATTCGGAACGAGCACAGCCAATCAGAGTAATGCCCATAAAAAACAGCATTTGTACAAAAATAATACAAGTAAAACTTTTTGGTAGCACAGGTATACATTTTGGGGTAGGTGGTGAAGGCTGAATTAAGGTTGTTGAGAATCAACATCATAAGAATCTAGGTGTAGGGGTAAGTGGTCAATTTCAATACAGCAAACAAGGACATTTGTTAGCTTGATTGATTAGTCGGAACTTTTCCTTCCGAGTCCAGCAAGAAAAAAGGTTCGAGGGTAATTTACAGGAAAATTGGGAAACTGCACACGAGGAATTAAAGTAAAGTGCAAAGTGCAAATTGGCTATAAGAGGAACTGTATGAACCTGCTTGAAACAGTTATCACAACAGAATAACTGAAAGAGCCAAGAATAATCGTGAATTGAGTGGAGAAAGGTGATAAAACCATGACACTTCTAAAATTCAATTTCAGTGTCGAAGAGGCGGATCATCACATCAGAAACTACTCTTCTGGCGAAAGGAATGTAGCTTAGACTGTACCTGAAACAGCCAAAGAATACAAAATGGTTGGTTTTATAATTCAAGCAGCTTCTTAAATTCTTAGGATCAAATAAATCAGGAAAAAGAAAATAAAACAGCCAACTAGAGCAATCATAAAGGAAAGCCTTCTCTCACAAGTCACCATTTAGAATTTCGCTAGAGTTTAAATGACCCACAGCAAACACCTTAAGAATTCTTGTCTGACTTCTGCTAGGCTTTCCTTAAACACCCTCCTATACAGTAATATCAATTAATCCCATCATTTGCCTTGTGTAAGTCAATTTTCCAGCGCAAAGAACAGCCATCACCCATTAACCTAATTGCAATTGCAACAATTTAGCTAGCTTGAATTGTTTCCTGTATCAAAAACCATGTTAAGCTTATGAACTGGATTTTCATTCACTATATTTTAATCTTTAGCAAGAGGTGCCAACATGTCCTTTTCGAGCTTTGGCCCCACAGAATGGATAGTTGGGAGGCTTGCCTTTTTTTTTTCTTTTCTTTTTTATATCTTCAATTTCCGTGCTGTACATTTGTACCGGTGGGAGGAAGAGAGGGGGGGGGGTGTCAATTAAGACTTTAGAGAATAGTGTATGCTATTACTATACTTTCTTTGACACTGTAATGTATGACCCCTATTGTCTTGTTTAAGCCTTAATCAAATGTCCCTGTAATTCCACCCCTGACACTGCTCTCTTAAGGTTGTTCTTAAAATCCTTATTCCAATGCATTCATCAGCCTAAAAATGTACATCAAATCATCAGCAAAAAGCTATGTTTAACTCAATATGTAATGTTTTCAGAGAAGACCACATCATGTATGCAAGCATGATTTTTTTCTTTCTTTCTTTCTTTATTTATTTATTTTTTTCTCGAGATAGCAGGCTAGAGAGCAGTTTGCTAGCTCTCTGACCTCAAGATGTGAGGCCAAGGGTCAAATCTCACCAAGCTCATTCTAGTTGGGATTATACTAATATCCCCCCCTCTTCTAGGATGGGCCTTCTCATCACCCTACTCCCCCCCCCCACCCAAAGAAAAAAGTTATGCAAGCATGAGCAGCTAAAGAACATTGGTCAATAAATAGATAAGGCTTACAGATATAGAGAGAGCCACATGCACAATTATAAAGAGAATGGGTAGAATAACCCCCTCCCCCACCATCCATACACATACGCATTGGGAAAAGCAGCTTAAAATTCAGTGAACAAAATAACTCACCAAATGAGAGCACATATCTCGCATATCATAGCAAACATAGTTAAAATCTTGCTGTGGATCTGCAAAGGCAGAAAGTAAAAGAAATTGCCAATATCAGACCATAACAAAGGCTTCAACCTCCTTTAGAAAGATAAAAGAACTAGGGGGAAAACATTTACACTTTAATGGCCTCTTTTACGAGAACAATAAAGAATATGCACACCAAAGTCAAAATGCCATGAAAAAATGTTTTATAAAAGGAAGAAAGAGACACTACAATCTACATGCCATGAAATTTTTAATTGCATGGCAAACTTCAATGACTATATGATTAAAACTCTTCAAAGTGCATAAGAAAAGAAAACCTCAGCTAAATATCGAAGAGAAATACAAGATGATGTCAAAGGGTCATCAAGAACAAATATCATCAACAAGGATAGTTTCATAATCTTAAAAAAATATCACTAAAGGTAGCCAAGGAAGTATGCCTACAAGATTTTATAGGAAATCACTAATCAATCAACGATTAGTTGATTTTCTTATACATTTATCCCAAGTAAGACTTTTTAACCTTAAGATAACAACAGCAACAACAACATCCAAATAATATAATAATAATGTTGCAGGCAGTAATCACCCTATAATGAACCCACATAAAGAATTATATTCCTAACTGATAAAAAAGCAGACCTACCAAAATAGCACAAATTAGTGCCAAAACTACACATCCCAGGTAGACTGCAGTTGCATAAAGACGAACAGGATCAAACATCTTTCTTAATTGCTCAGCTGGTCCAATGAGGAAGGCTGTACTGCCACACAAAAGAAACATGATATATAAGATCATGCAATGTGCTGTTTGAAAAAAGTGAATTTACGTTGACATGGTGGCTTGCCCAAAGGTTATTCATGATTAACAACAGACAGTTATGAATAGCTACAGTTGTAACTTGTTAATTGAAAGTCACATTGTGTACCCTAGTTTTAATGTCAGAGGTAACACAGGCACAAAGGTCTCTTCTTCCGCAAACAAACTTGACAGAACCATGGACAGAAGTTAGCAATCTAATGTAAAAAATGAAACCTTTTGAATTTTTCATGAACCTTGAGCCATAAGACTGTAAGCATGGATCTTTCTGTACTTGTGCAAGCAAATGCAGGCTGTACGACATACTGATTTTATTGGACTAAGTAAAAACAGAACATGAGGTTGAAAAGCAGGCTGCAAGTCGTGGGCACTAAATTTTCTAAATTTTCAGAAAAAAAAAAAAAAAAGTTAGCATGAATCAGACCCCAAAGTTCTCCAACTTTAGTACTAATACTCTAACCACTAAGCCAGTCATTTTTGCTTAACTTTATCTGGTATACCTGTACAGCTAACTAGCTAAGATAATCAATACAACCAGAATCCCAGAGAGGACCTACTGAGAGAATGTGGCTTCATCTCTAAACGTATCAGATGTCAAAATGACATCAATAAATGAAAAATCTCCCAAAAAAAAACATGTACCGAACAGTAGAGAGACAAGTACATATAACAGTTTAGGGACCTAGACTTGTAAAAAAAGTGGATATCAAGTAGTGAAAGAACATGTTTACCTTCCAACAGCCATCACATTCCCAAAAGTAAACAGTAGGGCAAACTTGATGGCCTTTACGAACACGATCATTGACTGCCAAAAACTCAAATACCAACTATGTTAGGAAGAAAAATAGATGATTTACATGAAGAATTACATAAAGTCTTTTTGGTCACAATACATGAAAGATAAAGCTTTTGTTATTCAGATGATATACTTGTAAATCATTCTAGGTATAGAGAGTTCTTTATTTTTTTAATCACATCAACTTTCTAGTTTCATGAATTTGGAGACATATAAGCTTTAAGCTAGTAATGATCCTGAAAAATACAAGACACAACAGATTCAAGTGAAAGAAACATGCAGAATTTACCCATAATAATGCCAATCCACATGGAAAAAGTGAAAAAAAAAAAAAAAAAAAAAAAAAAAAACGTCCTAAGCAATAAACCTTAACACACCACCTCTTGTCATGGTTTCTTATTCATTGTTTGGATACTTCCTATGAGATTAAAAACTGTAAAGTGTAAATATAAAAAACTAGATGGTGCCTCAATGCCAATCCCTTTTGGATTCAGAAAATCTCTCCCTCGATCCAGGTAGGGCCCTGACACAATTCTCCATATCTTTATCATGTTCAAGACAATGAACTAAATTCCATTTCCATATAAGATAGACAGCCAATGATGGTCAAGGTCAACCATCCAACTACTTGGCGGTCGGCACAACAGGCTCTAATGGCAAGAAAAATAAGCCCATTATAAGGTAATTCTAATTGCTAACACAATTAACAAGGATCCTTCATTTTTCCCTCTTTGCTGAAATCATTATCCACTTCATTACAAAGTCATGATGCTATCAGTTCTTCGATCGTCATGATTCAATTTTTATTCCATCACATTAATACCCAATATAATGCACAAGGTAGCAAAATTTGAAAATTGATCCAAATCCTTGAAATTAAGATTAAAAATAAAAGGGATTTTATACCAAGAATATGAAGAGAAATCCGCCAAGTAGACAAGCAGCAAACCCGTACATTCTCTGCGGAAAAAATAAGTAAATAAAAAAATAAAATCAAATTTACAGTGAGATTAACTAAAAAAATTGGGGAATAAAATTGGAAAATTAAAGGTGATGAATTTAAAGAAAGAGAAAAGATGAAATGAAGAACCTGGGTGTAAGAGAGAGCACAAAGATCATCATCATCGGTTGTTTGATCGTCGAAGAAGCGTTCATTTCTTTCTTCATCATCGTCTCCTCCTAAAATGGATTTCCACATTATTTACTTGTTATTTCCTTTCTCTTGTATCTGGGTTTACTTTCTAACTTTCTACTACAGTTGTTGCTGAACCAATTGGGCTCTAATATTTGCAATTGCCATCATATAAAATTTGAACTAATGTATAATAATCCGAACAATGTCCCGAATTATTACTTTAAAATACTCCGTATCATAATTTATGTCTGTACTGTATTACTTGTAATAATGAGTATCAATAAATAATAGTGAAACTAATAGAATGGAATACAAAATAGACACCCCCGTCCCAATAAAAGTTAATATACTTTGTATTTAATTTGAGTTAGATATGAAAGCATAGACAAAAGATGGTAAGACCTTTGACTTAATTTTGTAAACAGTAATACAAGATTCATAACCTACTTTAATGCGAAGGGAACAATAGTTAGCAATACTGGACTATATTCTGGTGTGGGAGTGAGAAAGCAATGGATTTTAGGTGATGTAATGACTAATGATGGATGCTACATTGTGGCGGTCAAAACGAAGATCTAAAGATAGATGCTCAGTCACATACACGCAATGAAGATATAGGAAGGTGCACGAAAAAGGTTTGGTAATAAATGGTGGTGGTGATAAGTTATAGAGTCATTACGGATTTACGGTGGTGGTTAGTCTTAACCTCTTTAACAATACACAATTCAAATTACACGAGACTTTTGAAGTCCAAAAATAAGTTTAAGCGCGCCTCAAAGTAATAATTATTCACAAACAATAGTAACAAACATGTTGTTCGTTTCAAAACAAGTCTATCTATGTAAGAAGTGTTATTGTTGTGATAACTTTTTAAGTATATTCACAATTAGCTTATTATGAGATGCGATCACATCAATCACAACCATATCCATTTCAATCTCTTTAAATGGTAAGAAAAATGATCATTAAAAAGCTCTTCTCATGAGGAGAATTCTAAACATATTAGAAAAAAAAAATATTAAAAAGGTTAGAGTTATTACAAACATCAATATCCATTCTATCAAATATTTATGGCCTATGTGGCTACATTAGCGACAAAGATGATCACGAGCCAAGGTGGATTTTGGCAAAAAAATTGGCCCATTCTAGGCAAAGGGTCTTGGTCAGGCCGGACCCAACTTCGGGTTGAAATAAACATGGCTCAATATTACGAGGGCCACCATCTTGTCATGCCTACTTTTTAACTAAAATTGTAATTTTTGTTTGCCTAAAATCCAGAAATAAATTATCCGTGCCAACCCAAGATTTGGGCCAAAAAATTATGTCCAAACCCAAACTTTTTTCAAGCCAGGTCAAATTTGAGCAGGTCTAGTGATCTAATCCACTACGCGATTACTCACTAATTCATTAGCCAGTCATGTACAAAACGAACTCACCCCCACTCACCAACATTAACCGGTGGCAGTACTCCCTCGGTTCTTTTGCGCACTTTCTCTCTCCTAAACCGACTCAACTCAAAAACCATCAGTTCTCTCTAAAAACTCCGACAACACAAACTCCCTCTTTTCCAAAAACCCCAACTCAAAACCCCTGCAACTCGAATTGCAATCCCCAATCGGAACAAAAACCCTAGATTTCAAAATCAAAATCAAAATTAGGGCAAAAACAAGAACATGTCGTCGACTCTTCTGGAACTAACTCGAGGTTCTCACGAAGAAGTAGAGAGATTAGAGCGCCTCATTGTCAAGGAGCTTCAGAATGAAGGTGCTTCTTCTAGAGATCGTCTCTTACAGAGTCATCGTGTTCGTTTCATGATTGAGCACATCCTCTCTACCACTGATAAACTCGTAATTTCCTCTTTGTGTTTTGATTTTAATCTTTTCAATTCGTTGATTTTGCGCTTTGATATTTCTGGGATTATGGTTTTTTTACGTTTTTGGGGTTTGATTTGTAGGTTGAGATTTACGAAGATAAAGATGGTGCTCGGAAAGATGAAATTGCCGCACTTGGAGGTCAAACTGCTACTGGTACCAATGTGTTTAGTGCCTTTTATGATAGATTGAAAGAGGTAATCTTCTCTTTCTTTTTTTTTTTTTTTTTTTTTTTTTTTTTTTTTTTTTTTTTTTTCCGATTCCGGACAATTGCAAATTTGATTTTCTTTGTCGTGTTAGAAATTTAGGGTGAGATTAAACTTGAAATTTTGAGGTTTTGTCAAATATGGTGGTCTCAGACAATTATAAGTTGAGAAATAGCTGAAATTTGTGCTTTGTTAAATTTAGTTATGGAGTCGTTATGATTGCAGGGATATATGTATGTTTTATTGTTTTGTATATTCGAATTTTACATTGGAACAAAAAATTGTTTGTTGGTTTGTGTGGAATTTTGAAATGTCATGTTTTGATTATGCTTCTTGTCTCTGAGCCTTTTGTGGAATTGCCGTAAACATTGTGGTGTTTATGGATGTTATCATGTTGGGATTGTTCTTATTGGAATTTGTGTGCAGATTCGTGAGTATCACAGGCGGCATCCATCTGCGCGTGTCATTGATGCTGAAGAGGAATATGAGCAGATGTTTAAGGAGGACCCATTGCTTGATTTTAGTGGAGAGGTATTTTTTATTTTATTTATTGTGTTTTACGTTTTGAGAATTCCTTCTGGATGTGACATATTTCATGCAACTGCATTACCATTGATTCAGGATATTTAGTATGCTTTCTTCAGTTTTATGTGTTAGCCCAATTAGAGAAGTCAAGGATTTAAAATTTAGAAGGGACTGGCGCAACTGATATTAATATCTCAAGGATTTAGGGAAGAAGTAACAAAAATAGAAGTGTATATGAGAAAAGAAGGGAAGAAGTTAGAATCATGTATTGGAGGAGAACATAGAAATGGGTAGGACCGCAGGGCATAGGAAAAAAGTGGAGCAGGGGAGGAGAGAGATAAAAAGCACTGTTTTTAGGGAGCGAGAAAGAGATTAATTTTGTTATTCTTGTGATATTCATCCAAAGCACATCCAGTTGGGAAATGTGGGGCTTGGATGGTGGTTTGTTTATTTAAGTTGTGACTTACATCATAATGAAGACAGGATACTTTATTTGGAAAGATTGACCACCAAATGATTCAATTCAAGGTTACTGATGGAGGAGTCATTGTATTGGTCATTTTGTGTATTGTGACAAACAATCATGCTTAGTTTCTTTTCATTGTAATTGACATTCAAGCTTCAAATTGGGTGCTAAATGGAAGAGTAGAAAGGGTGATTTCGCTTTTAAGGTGAGGAAGGAAAAAAACACCTTTTCTTGAAAGCCCCAAATATCATAAAATTTATCTTTCTTGCAAGGCTTGGATATGGGTATAACTATGAGTGTGGTTTCGATGATGATGGGTATGGCTTAATAATGTAATTCCTCCATCTTTATCATCTAAGAAAAATTGGCCTTAATGATGGCAAATTGCCAACTATGGCTGGGATGATCATTAAACTGTAAGCGGGTGCACTCTACACCACAAACTCCGTGTCATTAGGACTAGCAGATAAGATTTTGGATGAGGCAAACAGTGCAGACTTGAATCATCTTTTGGGGGGCAATAGATATGGGTGGTTGAGCTGTATAGATACTATCCTTGGAGAAACCAACCTTATCTATGATTCTATGAAGCATGGGAAAAGAGTAGGAGATAGGCAGATTGATTATTCAACCCTATCATATTTCAAATCAGTAACTGTTGTGCATCCAAGGTTGAAGCATTTTTAACTAAGAAGCCTGTGTTAGCTGTGTGTATACAACTTGAAAGATTGACAATCTTTGTCGTTAATACTAATTTTACCTTGTGTATTTAAGGCGAAACTGAGTCTTGGTTTTTCTCATGATGGAATCATAGATAGGCATTGTATGTCGGTGGTGTTACATATGGATATTGAGTAACGATCAAAATGAAAGAAAATGAAGGGTCAACCCCTCCAATTGGGTAGTCTTTTCTGAGAAAGTGGAGACATGATTGTAAAACTGATCATGGTGTAAAAATGCGGCCGATACGTCGCGAATCGGCCGATTTGTAACGGATTTTGAACTTACCGATCTGATATTTACTGTTTTAGCACGGCGTTTTTCAAAAGGCCGAGATTTTGGCCGATATAGCCGATACGAAATGAATCTCGTCCGCATCGAACGTTATTGACTCAAAATTTGATAATTTCGAGAAGAATTACTCAGTTTTTAGAAAAAAAAAGGAAAAAAAGGAAAGAAATGGAGAAACTCCATGGAAACCGATGAGTTTCTTAGCTCAGAACCAATGGAAGAGAGAGAAAGTAAATATTGGGAGTATGGGACAGCTGTAAAGTGTAAATCACGTGTAAGTTCAAGTAATGGGTTTAGTCACTTTTATTATATATAAATAAGTTAGTGGGACAATAGTGGGCCTTTATGTTTGTTACTGTATTTCTTTTTTAAATTGTTGTCATACTTGTCAACGGGTAAATAAAAGAACAAGTATGGTTTTGGTTTAAAGGTAAGTACTAAGTACTTCGTATAATAATTTAATTTAAAACCTATATAAAAATTTATTTAAAAACCTAAATTATAATTTTTTTGGATTCATAAATTTTAAATAAATTTCTACCGCTACAACCGCAACCTGGTCCGCGATCAACGAATCAATACCGTTACCGTGATACTGTGACCGTTCCCGCGATCGCGACCGAAACTGCATTTTTATACTATGAAACTGATGGTAAAACTAAAGCTAAAGAGGAAAGATGGAGGAGGTAACCTAGGTTATTGGTTGTATATTGGTCAAAGGGGCTGTGATTTGGTTGGGCCTTTGGCTATGGATAAGATTTGGGGGTTTGGTTTGTGACAATAGTTTATTTGTCCAAGTATTAGTTAATTATTTTTTCCGGTTCCCCCATTTCTAGCTTCTTTTTCTTTTTCTTTTTTTTTTTTTTTTTTTTTTTTTTTTAAATAATTGTTTTAGTTTGGGTGCCCTTTCCATATTTCCTAGTGTTTGAAAAAGTATATCTATTATATTTTCTCGTGTTTGTATGTGAACTTGTAACGTTTCCGCTTGACTATCTATTTCTGTTCTGATAGGCTGATAGGCTCTTAAAAACTTCGAATAAGAGGGGTCATTATTCAGGCTTTTGAACAAGAGGAGTCGTTATTCATTCTTGGAATTATTTATTTATTTTTTCCTGTCCTTGTTCATTTGGACTTGCCAAGAACAGAATTAGGCATCTAGGAATGATTGTGCCAAATATGTAGCCATGTAGGCAGTCAATTTGCTTTTCCTCCTTTTTCTTTCTTTTTATTTGGGTGTGTCTTTACAGAGAAGGCAGTAGGGGTTATGTTAATCGGACACAGCTAATATTGCGAAGTGTTGTGTCGGAACCCTTCAATGTGCACCCGGACACTTCCATTAAGAGTGGAGAGGAAAAAAGAGAAGAAACATGAAAGAAAAACATATCTTGTTCGAAAATCACCATTAATATAGAGAAGATGGAGAGAAGAAGATTGCCATTAATTAGGAGAATTTACCGAGGAAAGAATTAAAATAAAAAAATTAGGGGTAGACATAATGAAAAATTTAAAGCTTTTGTAATATATAATTTATTTATATAAATTTAAGTGACGTATTGATGTGTCCTCGTACCCGTGTCCAAATATCGGATAGAGTCCCCTTGTCCTAACATTTTGGAACTTGCCGGATGGGACACTTGGACATGTGTCAATGTCCGACACCCGTTCCCGAGTCCATGTAACATAGAGTAGGGGTATATGGATGAATCATTTTTATAATTCCTAAAGGTGTGGATTACAAAGTCAGTAAAATGTTCAAGAGATAGTTAAAGTATGGTTCTTCTCTAATATGTTTCTTTTCTATCAAGCAGCCTGTATTGAGTCAAATTAATGTGACAGGTCAATAGTTCTTAATATTAAAGAGTTTACTTTGTGTAGTTTTTAGTATTAATTTTGCATTATTTTTTCCTTCACAATGTTCAATTTATTACTGAATGTCTGTACTCTTTTTATTTTTTTTAATTGAAAATGCTCTATGGAATTTCAGGAAGCATCTGGCCGGTACTTGGATTTACACGAATTCTACAATAGGTACATTAATTCAAAATTTGGTGAACCGATGGATTACGTTATTTATTTAGAGAAATTCTCACAGCCACATATGATTCCTTGCAAACGAAAGATGACAAGGTAAACCCTTTTTATCTAAAATCTCTTCTTATTTGTCTTTTGTGGTCATAAGTTATCTCCATCTTTTTTGAGCAATAGTACAAATATCGTTGTTTGTTGTTTGCATGGTGCTTCTGCAGGCAATACAAAGAGTATATTATTGAGCTATTGGAGTATCTGATCTCTTTCTTTGAGAGAACGGAGCCATTAAAAGATCTAGATAGAATATTCTCAAAGGTTAGATCTCCCTATTTTGTTTACTTAACGTGTTTTGCTGAGCATGATTGATACCTTTTGCAGACTGACCTTAAATGAATTAGATTTGTTTTATGGACGAAGGGGCTGCATGTCTTGATTCATTATTCTTGTATTGTTCCTTTTGCCACTGTACATTTCTCCATATAGAATTCTGTAGTGATCTAGGGTTTAGCTGACATTATAACTGGCCATTTAATTACCTGTGAAGAACATTGATTGAGTTTAGCTATTGTTAGTTAATCAACAAATTATGATGATTGTAAGCAATTATTGATTTGTTTGCTTGCTAATCTATTATGTATCTGTAAAAATAGGTAGTAAATGATTTTGAAGAGCAATGGGCCAATGGGAAAGTAAAGGGATGGGAGAATGAGGGACAAGAGAATGGACATATTTCTCAGACTGCCTTGATTGATCTTGATTATTATAGCACAGTGGACGAGCTTTTGGAATTGGGGCCTGAGAAATTGAAAGAGGTTAGTCATCTGTTGTAACAAGTCTTGCTTTGTCTTTACTATAGAAACTGTAATGTCTTTAACTCATGTACCTCATTAAGCTATTTCATGTTGCAGAATACTACTGTGTTAATGCTCTAATATTTTTTATGCTGTAAATTTGGTGTATGTATTGATGCAAATGTTGTATTTATTTTTATCCTTTTATATGCCTGGCATGTTTACTTTGGGAAAAAAAAAGTGCTTGTTGGTGAATGTTATCATATTCGAAGCTTGTGGTTTTTGAGAATGTTAACATGCTTGTTCTCTGTTAAATAAATTACATGTTTCAAAGCTTGAATAATTACGAAGTACTTCCTCCATTTTCTTTTAAATGCAACACACTTTTGCACAGTAATTAAGAAAGTGGAGAGATGATGGGGTAAAATTTTGGTCCTACATGGGCTTAAGCTTTTTAATTAAAGGAGATATTAAGACCCATAAATTGTATTTGAACTTTAAAACCCACCCCACCTACAGCACCATGCCACCACTCCCAACGGAAACCACCAACATCTCTACCATTGTCACCGAAAACCACCAAAATCCCCACCACTCCCACCGAAAACCACCACCATCCCCACCTAAAACACATACTTCCACAAAACTACCTAGAAACCACCGCCACTCCCACCAAAAACACCTCCTGTAGTGCTGACACTTCACAAAACTACCACTACTCCCTCCAAAACTACTCTAAACCACCACTACCACTCCCACCAAAAACCACTAAAACACCCAACTATGCTCACCGAAAAATATGAAACGTAGGGTTCAGATATGCAATCGAAGGACTCAAGCAAGGAGAAAATGGTCAGAATTCAACAATTTCAGTGTAAGGGAAATTGATTCGAGTGGTTCCAATTTAAGGGTCATAGACTTGGAGAGGTGGTGGTGGCTAACATTTTAGGGTTTGTAGATCTGGTGGATTTGGAAATAGTGATGAACATTGGTGTTGGTTTGGCGAGAGTCATGGAGGTGGGTGGTGGTTTGGGGGGGCTGTGGTGGTTTTGGTGAGGCACATGGTGAAAATGGTGGTGGTTTTTGTGAGGTTGATGACTTGATGGTGTTTCGGCGGTTTTGTTGATGGTGGTGGGTGGTTGATGGTGGTTTCGTTGGGAGGTGGTGGCTATGGGGAAAAGAGAGGATGAAGAGCAAGTGAGAGAAAAGGGGGGGGGGGGGAAGCTTGGAGGTGAAATCGATCATTAAAATGGGTTTGGGTGCTGGAGTAGTTTGTAGTTTAATTAATGTTTAAGAGTTGGTGAGTAATTAAAATATGTAATGTTGTTTAAGTAAGGGTAAAATTGTAAATTCACAAAAAAAAAACTAACCATGTATAGTGTGTTGCATTACTATGACATTTCCATTTATAAGAAGTGTTGCATTTAAAAGAAAACGGAGGAAGTATAAATTAGCATTTCCTCTAGGCATATTCCTTCACATAATGTTGGTATGCCTATATTGAGTATATTCATTATCCAACATGCTATTGGATGGTAGTTAATCGAGACAAAAGTGGTTCCCAATTTTCGACGGAGGAAGACCTAAGAAAACTTTGAAGAGGGTGATTGAGAGTGACATGAATGCTTTGGCGATTAAGAAAATATGGTGTTGGATAGGGTGGTGTGGAGAGAAAAAATTCACGTCAATGACTTGTCGTGATTATATATATACAATCTAAATTTATTTTCGTATTTAATTTTATTATTTTATCCCACTAATGTTTTATGAATTGTATTGATTTCCTTTGCTAAAGTTAAATTTTATGTTTTTTTACTCCAATGTTTTAACCACTCTTTTAAAACATTCTTGAATTTTATTCTTGGTTCTCTTTTAAAACTCCCTTAATTTTTCTTGGATGCTCTTTCTTTTGCTCTCTTTACTCACCTTTTTTTTCAAACTATTTCAAATGATTATCTTGTACTAGTAATTAAAAGTTCTTATGACGATTCATGTTAGCCGACCCAAATCATTTTGGGACTAAGGCTTTGTTGTTGTTGTATGTACAAATTGATGACCAGCATTCAATTCAATGAATTTTATGTAGAAAAGCTGGCAACCTTTTCACTTAACTTCCGTTTGGATGTTTACAAAGTTAAGTCTTGAACTGGATTAGGTTTTTTTTTGGTATCCTTTTATTCTAATGGCTGGTGTTTTTTTTGTTGTCTATCTTCTTGAGTTTATTACTTGCCTTTTTCTTCTGTCCAATGCTAGTTAGAATTTAGAAGTGTCAATTTGGGTGTCCGGGTCGGGTTCGGTGAGGTCGGATCTATTTTAAAAATTGAGTCATGATAATTTCTTGTGTCCATACGAGTCGGATTGTCGGAATCTGAATCGGATTTTTTTGGGTCGGTTTTGTATCGGGTCGGGTTGGGTCGGGTGTGTTTTGACACCTCTAAGTTAGATCGTGTCTTTTAACTGGAGAGTCAAATATGTATCTGTATTGGAGAAGAGGGGTACTAATAAAATTTTAGCCTCATATTTACTTCGCTGGTTATTATTTTTCATGCATTATTTGCCTTTTCTCTTATCCCTATTTTTTTTTTCTTTGAAGGGTGTATTTTTTTCTTTATACTCTGTTACAGTATGCTGCTCTTAGTATGTGATTATATGTTTGAGCACTTAAAACTATGATTGGTTTGTTGTTGTCCTTCAGGCCTTGGCTGCTCTAGGACTGAAAACAGGTGGTACTATACAACAAAGAGCGGAGAGACTATTCCTTACCAAGGTATTTTCGAACAATCCCTATGATGAAGAAATTCAAATTTTTGAATCCGAGCTTAATTTCATTAGCTAAGCCCCTTGCAATGAAACATTATCATCATTTATTACTTGAGGCTGTTAGGGTGTGCCATGAAAGAACAATCTGTTTAGTTCTTCTTACTGTTCGTAAATGCTCTTAGCACATATCCTGCAACATTACATCTTGTTTTCCGTTGTTACAGAACACTCCTCTCGAAAAGTTGGACAAAAAGCATTTTGCTAAACCACAACGTGGTTCAAAGCAGAATGGTAATGGCGACCTGCAGTTTCAGAAGCAGGATGATATTAAGGAGTTGGCCTTAGTAGAGGCCAAGATGGTAAAGCTTTGTGAACTGCTTGAAGAGGTTAGCTCATAACTCTTTGTAGTTTTGCTGGTAACAGCATTGATGAAAGCATCTGCCCAGTGTTTTTACTTATATTTAATACAAATTATCTTCTGTAAATAAGTATTAATTACTTCTGCTGTTTGGGTATAGTAAGTGAGAAAAAAGTGGCTGATAGTGCTTCTATTGTTCTGGTTTCTTTTGGTTACAGATTATAGTCCGCACTAAAGAAAATTCTGTGAAGAAGCAGGGAATGACTTATGAGGAGCTTGCGCTAGAACACGAGGAGGTATAATTATTTTATCGCTTTTCTTATTCATCCTATGTTTTCTAGTGCTATCTAGTTGTACCTTGGTGCTTCATACAATGATGTTCCGTGTCTATGATTTTGCAGGAAGATGTACATGCTGAATCTGAAAGTGATGAAGAAGATCAACCGATATACAATCCTCTAAAGTTGCCTCTTGGTTGGGATGGAAAACCAATACCATATTGGCTGTATAAGCTCCACGGTCTTGGACAGGTATGCCTTCATGTATTTTAGTCATCAACAGGGCATTACTGCCTGGTTTTATCATCTTCTGGCTCTTCTTTTTCCTGATAGCTTGATATTTTTGGTTTGATTTATGTTTTGTAATGTGTTGGCTTATATATCTTAGGTCACCATTCTGTGTAACTTAACACTTGGGTTTTTGCTATTGTCAAAAAAAAAAAAAACACTTGGTTTTTTTTTTTTACCTACTCTCTAATTTCCTGTTCTCTATTGTGCAATTCAGGAGTTTAAGTGTGAAATTTGTGGGAACCATAGCTACTGGGGCCGTAGAGCTTTCGAGAGACATTTTAAAGAATGGCGTCACCAACATGGAATGCGCTGTCTTGGTATTCCAAACACAAAGAACTTTAATGAAATTACATCTATTCAGGTATCACTTTCTGTTTCCCTAAGCATACTGGAGACATTGTTCGTATTAAATCATGGTGTTTGGCATTGACTCATTGAGTTTGTCAGTGAAATGTAGGCTGCTGGATGTAGTTTTGATTGTGATTGAAATCAATTGAGCCATATCTTGATGTTGAAAAATGCACTGCTCCCTCCATTCCCAATACAAGTCTCATTGCACTTTGCTCGTGTTTTAGGAAGATGATTTTTTAAAAAAAGATAGTGAGATTTAATTCATTAAAGGTGAATATTAAAAAAAAAAATAGTGGGGTTTGGTTGATTAAAAGTGGATAAAAAATAAAAACAAAATTAAGATAGTAGGGTCTTGTTGGTCAGAAGTGGATAAAAAAAAAATTAAAAAAAAAAACAGATTAGAGGGGTTTGGGATTTTTATTTGGGGACGGCGGGAGTACTATGATTTTTTTGTACTCTCTGACCTAAAATGGCTTGCTTGAGATGATTATTTTGGGTTTAGAGAGAGCTACAAGGGCAAATCATGTACACAGGATTTGATCCCTGATCTTGAGTACCACCCTTCAAGACTTCAAATTAAGCTAGTTGATCATCCATGCTTGTTTGAGATGATTATAGTTGATAGCTTGTTGAAAACGCCCTAACTGTAGCTTGTTTGTGATGATAAGCCTTTGCATTTATCTTTTAGCTCAATTTCTTTGTTGAACTAAATTCTTGCATAATCAGCTATTCAGTTATTGTCATTTATGTTTTTAAAGTGTCAATGGACAGATCTAGCTTGTTATAGAGGCGATCTCCTCAAAAGATCCGAACTGAACTGAACTTGGTTAAATGTCAGGGGTTACTTGGTATGTCTATAGGCTGTAGTAAGATATTGCTCCAGTAACTTTCCTATTGATTGCATTACCTAGCTGGTTAGCATTGTGTCCTGAATTCTTAGGGCATGCTTAGATTGAGAGGTGTATTAAGGGTGAATAGAATGAAAATGATTGGAGGTGTTGGAAGATGGAAAAGGCTAGTTATGGTGTAAAGTGGAGAGATGGGAATTATTACCCCCAATATCACAAACTGTTTTTAATCTACCACCACCATCAATCAGCTTCATTTTCTCTATGACATCTCCAATTACTGAATTCAGTACTTTCATTTCAAGTGGAGTAAACAATTATGATTTTCTAACTTAAGAAACTTCAACGATAATGAAAGTGATTAGTTAAATGAAGCTTAAGAGACTTATAGCCCCTTTTGTTGTTGACTGGAAATGAAGTTTTTAATACTAAAAAGATTTAAGTAGGTAAGAGGAGTTTATTTGATTCATTTTATTGGGGTGATTTGAATTTATGTAATGCATATCTAAGCAGGACTTAGCAACCCCCGAAAATGTAAAAATTAGGATTTCATAAAACCCTTCTCTGATTTTACTCTTCCTTCTCCATCTTCACTCCCCGTTTTTATTTGGGGGCTCTTGTAATAAATTCTGGTGGATGAAGAGGAAATAGTTTTCCGTGAAGTGCAAGTTAACATGGCTTGATACTCTTCTTCGCAACAAGTGTGTGCTTGTTTTCGAAGTTTTGACATGGAAGCTGAAGTGTACAAAAAAATCCATATTTTCCTGGACTTAGAACATATAGTATATCTTGTATTTGTGCCTTTTGCATATTATTAGTTTAGCCCACATGTTCTGATGTTCATATTCTTCAAATGTGACAAGACCCTAACCTTTAGGTTGTTTAAGCTTGGGTGAATCACTTTTTGATTTTCTGAAAGGTTTCAACTTTTAAGTAAACTGCGAGTTGCTTGTAGCTGTTTCTTTTGCATACTGCATCTGCAACGTGTTAGTAAACCAGGAAACACAGAAACTTAGTTTTTTCCTGCTACGGTTTCTGTGCTACATAGTTTGATCACTTTTTGATTTCTTTGGCTCCAAAGATGTCTATAGAACTTTTTATTTTTATAAATTTAGGAAGTGCCTGATTTAATATGTTCAATTTGGTTTGCAGGATGCTAAGAATCTCTGGGAAAAAATCCAAAGAAGACAAGGATTGCACAAGTGGCGACCAGACCTTGAGGAGGAATATGAAGATAAAGAGGGGAATATCTATAATAAGAAGACATACACTGATCTACAGCGTCAAGGATTGATATAGAGTTTCTATTGTGTAAGTCATTTTGGGTCCTCCTATATATACTGCTGCCCTTGCCCTAGAACATGTTTCATTTTCCCCTGTTGCCTGATTGTTTCTATTTCCAAACTTTAGGAGTTAATGCAGCATGGAAATAGTTTAAAGGTGGCAAAGAAATGTAATTGTGTTTTTCTCTTTGAAACAGAGTTATATTTAAGCTTTTTCTCAGCAGATTTGTTATACAAATGTCTTTAGACGACATTGACAATACATTCTGGTAAGCGGTAACTTTTTGCAGATTAAGCCCCTTGGTCATCACCAAAATTGATGACAAACTTCATTGATCATTCTAGTATTTTTGTGTAGGGAACTCTGACCATGTATTGGTTATTGTGATCAATGCCTAGCTGCAACCGCATGTTGGAGCCTGCCATTTCCTATCACGCGTTGCTTCTGAAGAGTATCAGTTTCCAATTGCATTTTATAAAGAAATTATGGAAGCATGGCTAGTGTAAAATTTGAGGATGTATTGCAAGCGGCAATCTTATTCATGATAATATTGATTAAAAAAAAAAAAAAAAAAAAAAAAAAAAAAAAAAAAAAAAAAAAACCTTAGTATGTTTTTGCATTATTTTCAGGATCCATTGTCCCCTTTTTGGAGTTGGCTCCTATTATTTCGGTCTAATTCACAAATAACGTAACAAACTACGGAGTATTATTTTTTTTAGTGCGAAATAGAAGTATGTTAACAACACAGCCATAGTTTTGGAGTTTTGGTTACTACCATCACCTTTTGAAATAGTACAGAAATTGGTATTAGGTAAAAGATACAATACCTCAAGTCCTCAACCTTCCTAAAGAAGCCAAGAGTAGATAAAAGAAAAATACGAGTGATGACAAGATTGACCACCAAACCGACTAGCATACTATCCTGTAGAAGAAGATCCTGCACACTTAGCCCCATAGATTTGCTTCACCCAGTTTGAATCACAGAAGTGCGTGTTATGGTATACGGCCATCTTCATGACTTCATCCCACAGGCCAAGTGATGGGTATCAGATTGTTTTCAAGTGAAATGTTTTACCACTAACGCTGCAAAGTAACATAGAAGCGTTATACATTAATAATTTCAGCATATTTTAGTGGAATGTTGTCTTTTTACTCCTAATTGCAGAGCAACAATAAGCAGCTAGCCATCAACTACGATTAATTTAGTATAAACCATTGGGGCTGTGCCAAAAGTACAGTGCATGCACAATACATGCATGCTTTTTCATGATGGGTTAGCCTTGAGAAATTTCAAGTTTTTCAACATAAGAAACAAACTATGAACGGCAAAGTCATTAATAAATGTTTTTTTTATTGTTCATTGTCAAAACCGTCCTAATACGCTACTTGAAGTAGCGATGTTGCCTGTAATTTTATAAATTTAACCTTTTGAGATATAAATTTCTCATGTTGAGAAACTGAGACGGCCTCATTGGCCTCGGCCATCCTAATGTCATCTTTTAATTAGAACTACAAAACATATGGTTATGTACTTGTACAAGTATATCATAAATCCTCTTGGGCAAAATATTTTTCGGAATTTAATTTTCAACGTAAGAAATAAGCAATAAATAAATTTATGGACATGCTACATTTAACAGTGCTTGCAGCCCCTTGGGTGTATAATCTTAACCCATGACCTACAGCACATAATAATTGTAGTGCTGCCTAATCTCTCTTAAGCTATGTAGAGGATCTGATTTTTACATAAATTTTACTGTGCATAAAGACTGTACAAAGCTACTGGCCTGTCCAAGGGATTTACAGATACAATTCTATAGACCTATCTGCATGATCTTGTAAAGATAAGTGCCGAACCATTTACACTACGGAGGACAAGCAGCCTAGAATCTACATATGTACCACATACAACTTTTGACAAATCAAACATTTCCGGTGGCACTTGGAGTCGAACTTCTTTAAGCACATGTTTAGCATCATCAACATTGTTACTTAGTGGCTCCCCAAGGTTCATGGTCAATTCAATTTCACTAGATGCTAATTTAGCTACTGGAAGACTAGAAGGAATCTCCTTGTAAGGGAATGCTTTCTTCCATTTTCTGCTAGATGATATCTTGACTACCGAGGTTGCGCTAGAAGATGTAGAAAATGACATTTCTGAATTCTCTTTCTTGATGTATTGCCGCCTGCCAGCCCTTAATCTGGATGGAGACATTACTTTAAGATTTCCAGGTGTACCGGTTTTGTCATGAGGCCAATCTTGACCAGTAATCACATTGAAAGCAATATCTGAAGTGAACTTAAATGTTGTCTTTGGACTTGATATTTTATCAACAATTAAGTGCACATCACCAATAAGAACTCGGTGAGCAGGTTGCCGAAGAGTTAATCCTATGTGCCGACCTGTGCAGTAAAGTAGACGCCATTTTCCCGGCAACAACTCCAACCAATTCTGCAAGATCAAATATATTAGCTACACAGAAAATATTCAATACTAAAGTTTATTAACTCTTTAACTTGAAGTTGTGGTAACAATCAATAAACAGAAAGAAAACAGTATACAAATTTACAGTATAAAACCACCAGGGGGCCAGATACTGTCTAATTGTCTATGTGGTAAGAGAAATGATAAAACTAACAGGACTAGTTGACGTTCAAATAACAGAAGTAAAATCTATATCAGAGAGCGTATAGACTATGGAGCAGTACCTTAGGCTTTGGATAAGGATTCAGCATCTCCATCAATTCAACAAAGTAGGAGAGCCTGTTACGCTGAAAACACGAGCATCAAGGTCAATTCAAATCCATGCTGTGGCAATGGGATAGCACACACACTGACACATAACTGATACAGACATTGGTGAGTTAAAGACTACATGTTAGCCACTAACACACACAACTGATATGGACATTGGTAAGTTAAAGACTACTAGACTACATGTTAGCTACTAAACTCCATCTCAAGCTCACTGTTCAAGTTAGATCTGGGAGAAGGGAAATGAAAAGCCAAAGTAAGACCAAATATTCGACCAGTCTTGGTACTGGAAGGGCACCTTATCGACTTATCTCAATTTGTTGATCAAGTTTAACAAGCAAATGGAAGTGAGGATGGCTATTTGACCCCCTCTCTCCCTCCAATTCCTCATCAGACATCAGTCATCCAATGGCTAAATCTAAATCACATTTAACAGTTTACTCCTCTATAATAGGTAGAACCACGCATTCCATCAAGCCAAAGAACTATGTGACTTCTAAGAATCATATATGGCTATGAAGCCTATATTAGAGAGAGGGACAAATTTGATTTTTGTTCTCGCATAATGAGAAAAGAGGACAACATAATTGGTCAAGATCCTCATATATCTTAATTAAAGTCACAAGGGTAAGCAACTGATAGCTACCTGAGGCTGCCGATAGATGTATTCTTCAGTAATTCGAACAGCAGTAGAGCCAAGACCCCATCTAATAACGTTCATTGATGGCTGCACTCTCCATCTTGGTCCGCATAAAAATGGGTGCCTCAGAGCATCTAAACAGCTGCACAGAACACATAGATAGCATAACCCATGCTGCAGCAGGTTTTTCAGGTTTTTTTTTTCTCTTTTTTTTTTTTTTTTTTCCAAAATAAGAACATGATAAAATGAAATAACTTGATATATAGAGCTGGTCAGCTGAATAATAGATCTAGATTGTCACAAAATAAGAATATGACATAATTAAATCACGAAATGAAGCCATGAGTATTATTCCATACATCATATGCATTCAAGATTTCAAACCTCGCCATACATTTCTTAAGCATTCTTTACTACAATACCAAGACTAATAAACATCTGCCATGCTCACAGAAAGTAAAAGCTCTCTGTATCTCTTCAAGATATCACAGCTTTGCAACCATTGCCAGTTTAGCTGTGTTATCAAGGTAAATGGACATCTACCACACCAATTACAGCTATATAACAGCATAAGTTCTTAAGCCAAATTACTGAAGCAAAGAGTTCATCATCTCTGCATTCAATGCAGAAGACACAATGCCTTATCTTTCAGATAGTCCTCTGAGCAATGAGGGCAGTATTATGATGCAAATGATGATGTAAAAATCCACAATAAAAGCTATTCTCATTTCTCAATATTACATGAAGCTATATTTTAGGGTTTTCAGCTGACAACACATGAAGCTATATTTTCACATTCAAGTACTTGTAAATAGAAGGAAAAACAATGACAAGCAGATATCCAGTTGGATCAAAGGGCTACGGAAAGCATCAATATTCTAGAAAAACTGAAAAGGTACCTTATTCTATCAAAAGGTTTTGGTGCAAGCAGCAACGCCAAAAGATTCCACCCAGCACCCCAGTTTCGATCCAGTATCTGCAATTAAATTACTTTTTAACAACCTTCTTCCAAGAAAAGGGAAAAGGAAAAGGAAACCAAGAGATAGAGGACAGGATGGAAAAATACAGCAACTCAATTGGATAGAGTTCACCAACCTGAAGTCCAATACTTCCAGAAGGGGAGTTCTTACACAAAATTGGCAACATGAATTCACGCAAGCATGATGGATCATTTCCCTAGAGAATAATGAACATTAACACCAGGAGGACATAACGTAGCGAGAACTAAGCAACATAGAATTATTTTAATAGCTCAGTAGCATAGCATCTTACTAGTGACAACTCAGCAACATGGAATCTTATTTAATAGCTGACATCACATGTTAATAATTCAAAATGGGATACTTAACAAGGATATCATGAATAAGTACCTTGGTAAGAAATGATTTGAACTCCGCAAAGATTACTGGATCCATGAGCTCCGGCAGAACCATCTTTGCCATGATAAATCCAACACACCTAAGAGTGACAAGTAAATAGCATGTATAAGGTATCTGTCTGTGTGTGTGGTTTTTTTTTTTTAATCACTAATTAACCTGCAAGACTTTCAAGTTGATTTACACCATAAACATTCCTTTTCAGTACCTCATATCAAATGCAATCATCATTTGCCTTCTCTTACTGTTAAAAACTTTACTATTCGAAGTATTCTCAATGAAGTCAACGGCATTTCCCAAAAAACCTACCTGGAAAAATATGAATCCATAAGACAACTTGCTAAAAAAACGTAAAACGAGAGAATGACAGCTTTTTATAGATGAAAAAACTCTGTGAGGGAGGATGGAGCAGAGGGAGCTATCAAAAACTATATTAATATGACCCCCCAAGGGGTTATTACTTGTGGTAGGCTATCACGTACGAATATTCCCTCTGCCCCATAATAGCTTTCAGACATGCCTTTTTGAAAAAAATAAAACCGCACTTCTCTTTCAAGTAGACACACCCTCCTCTATCCATCACACCTACCTTTTATCTCTCTCTATCATGTCAGATTTTATCTTCTTCTCTCTTTATCCAGTAGTACATATTTTATCCTCCTTAATATTTTTCTCCATAAACTAAAAAAAAAAAATCGATCTTTATTATTTTTACCAAACCCACATGTAATAAACCCTAAGGGATGGAAAGAGAAGCAAAATTGCCTCCTGAATTGCAACTTTAACTATACAACAGAACCAAAAGAAAATGTTAAATCCTTCAGGGAAGATCGCAGAAGCTTTTTCCTCAAAAATTTAATAGTTTCTTTCTCTTCACACACACCACCAGATAGCCTAAGGAGGCTTACACACATCAGCAAGGACAGCAACCCAGCCTTTCTTCATTCTTTACAAACCAGCAAACCTTGGGCATATTTATGGGCTTACCAAGTTGCAGGCTTGCAGCCAACAAATGTCAAAAATAGCAAGTGAGGCATGGAGACAATGAGACCACACAAATTATACATGCATACAGATATTAGTCATGACTACAAAGTAACCAACAATTTCTAAGCAGTGTTTACAAGAACCTGTTTCATTCCAGTACATTTAAGATTGTAAACACACATTTGTGTGCGAGACCATTTGGATGAGCTCTGATTTCGAATTGATAAATCCATCATGGTTTAGTATACTAGATCAACTTCATGCTTATAAGAAAAAGAAAAAAACAATACTTTACATGATAAATACCATTGCATACAGATAAGAGCTACTCACTTTAATATGCCTGTCCACAGGGCTTACGTGCAAATTTTCCAGCCTCAGTTCAGTGTGGGCAAGTCCATGACTATGCAAATAATTTACCTGAAAGCATTGGGAAGTGCATAATGAACTTCAGGACCTTCCAAGCAGGAGAACACACATAAGACATGGATAGATTAATACTCGTAATAATAATGATAATCATACTCCTATCAAGAGATCCCTCATAAGTAATCGAATCAGACGTAATTTCCTGGACACAGCTGGACCTCCAATGCTGTCATCCCCCACCTTTCGAACAGACTCTTCATCAAGAGCAAGAGTAGCTTCTAAGGTTGGTAACCAGTCTGATTGTTGAAGCCAGTGCCTTAGCGAGAAACTCCCATGATACTGCATTTATAGAAGCAATTGCGTGAATTTCATTGTAGTGCTAATTATCCAGAACCAGGACTCCTAAAATTCAGATTGTGACGGAAGATGTAAACCACCCAACATTAAATCAGCTAAACCATCTGAGTACACTATGATTATGTACAAAGATACAATTCTAAACAGAAAGAAACCTACACCATGGACCAGTGTAAACTCGGCGTGATTATCACTTGTTGACGAAGAGACATAACCATGAACTTGCATGGAATAAGAAAGATACAAAAGTCTACGACGAACCAACTTCTTGAACACCTGATGCCAACAAAATTACAACTGACATTAATTAACCAACTCAAATCTCCAAAGTGCTAAACCATCAATCACGTAATGAAATCTTCACACACCTCTATAGCTCTCTTGCCTCTCCTTTGAGCCTGAACACTAGTAAGCTCCCGAAGCACAACTCTTGTGTTATACAAAGGACTGCAATGTCCCCAAATCAGCATACTAACATTTATACAATGGGCTGCAATTCCCTAAATTAACATACTAACAAATACACATTGGGCTGCCAATTCCCCAAATAAACATACTAACAATGGTAATAAAAATAAAGAGGGGAGGGGGGCTATAATGCAACTTACATAATCCAAAAAAGTGACTCAGAAGAGTTGTCAGGCTAACCTGTCAGGATTCTTCACAAGAGCTTCAAAAACTAGCTCATCACCCTAAATAAGTTTCAAAGTAAAAGGGTACAATATCATCAGCAACATAATTTCTCAGCTAAAAGATCACAAAAAGATACAAGTTCAAGTAGAAGGTATACCCGCCCACCAAGACCGATGCTAACACGATCAGAAACCTCGAAATCAGACATTTCGAACTTATTAACCAGCCCCAATTCATCATCCACAGTAGACAATCCACCCATTTTATCATTTTCATCTGAGGCAATACTTTTTGAAGCCTTGCATGTCATTTTAACACATTTTTTAGAGCTTCTACGCAATAATTGATCAAAGGGTCTCAAAATTGGCCTTGAAAATACAGGTTTCAGTAGTAAAGTCAGCGAATTTATGCTGGGGAAGCGTAAATCAATGGCTTCCACACTCGGATTAGCTCCAATTCTGCCAAATGCCATTTACTAACATTCAACCTATGACATCAAAAATCAGCAAATCAACATTTCAGAAGCTCAAAACTGTTATTCTATAAATGCCCAATTCTATGATCCTGACATTTTATAATGAAAATTTCAGCAAAGTCTCATCAAGATAACAAAAAAGATTGAAACTTTACACCACAAGAAAATTAATTGATGATTATGAGAAATACCAAGATAATTAAAAGACACACCCAGATAATTGAAGAACATATGCAAAATACTAAGAGACATACTAGAAAATTAAGCAAAAACAGAAAAGGGGTTGAATTAATTGTTGATTAGGAAACATACCCAGAAAAATTGGAGATAATCCCAGAAAAATTTTGATTGCAGAATGATCAAATTGAAGGGGAAAAGAAGTAATTATAGAAGAAGGAAGATGGCGTGTGATAATTGTGCGCAAAGTAGAGGTTTGAATAGTTGGGCATGCGCCAAAGCATGTCAATTTCTTCCAAACACACACACAAATAAACAAAATTAAAAAAATACTGGTGAAAAATATCTATCTTCTTGGTTTTCTCTGATGTGTTCTGTAGTTGAGATCTTCATCAATGATGACTGGTTGAATTATACGCGCCACAATTTTGGATAGACTCGTGGGGAAATACTCTGCTTGCATGTGTTTGAGGAAGTTATTCACGGGGTTTGCTCGTGGACTATGTTATAGTTCTTGAGCTTTTGGATTATGCAATTAGACTCTATTTTAACTTGTTTGTATAGTGTCAAGGATTGGAATTTTGAAGTCGTTTTATCATTATCTGGCGCATTTTGTATCCCCGAATGTATTGTATGTAATAGAGCGTGAAGAAAAATGTTTACTCCGTATAAGATGTATTATTTATACAACTTTCAACTCTTATTGACAGATTGAAAACAAGGTATATGTTTCTTCTTGTGTTAGCTAGATTTTTTTTTATTCATTATTTTCTTGATGGTATTTGGCTTTCTTGATTTGTTATCATTCTCCCCTTAATGAAGTAATCAGTGAGATGAATGAAGTAGAAAAGGTGATCCACTTTCTTTCATACAAGCGTCATTACCACCATAATTGATCACGTGATCATTCTCACCATGTCATCCATCACACCTTCGTCATCATCATAAATTCATAAACATCATGCACCAATTATTTCACAAGAGAGAGGAGTGACCATTACCATGGTTAATTGATATTTCATGTAAGTGATACCAATCTATAAAACCATCACAACACCATCATCTTCCATGGACTATTCTAGAGATGAGCGGGAATCTATCTTAACCTAATTTCATTGATTACCTTTGGCTAGGAAAATATAAATGTTGTACTTGTAGAACTATAATTTTACCTTGTCGAATTGTTCAATTATATATACAACCAAAAATTGAAGAAAGTATAACTTGAAAATGATAGAATAAATGAAGGAGTTGAAATAGTTGGCTAGTTGCTAATTGTATTTGAAAAAAATTGGAGATTGTGGCATGTATGCCTTGATTCATTCAATAATTTAGTTTGTAGTTGTATGCATGCAATGACAAATCACCTTTACAAAAGGGATGAAATTGGTTGAAATTAAATTTCATTCATTAACCTAGCTTATTTTGGTCTTATTTTATTTGAAGTATACCTAGCATAATGCTCTTAATCTTTCTTTTCTTTTGATTCATCTTCCTCATAAGATAAGATTCGTCTATCAAAAATCTAATATGTGTATTAGCTTTCATTCAACATCTTGTAATCTATCAACTTTATACCCTCCATGATCCACACCCCATAAAATGTGGCTTTGTGTTGCTCTTGACCGGTGATGATACACTGCTAAAAAGCAATAACTAAATGAGTAATGACCACCATATTTGCTTGCTACATGAGCTAGTGGGGCGACATTGTTACTTTAAAACATCATTTTAGCTAGGAGAAGGGAGTATCATGTTAAGCTACCATGCACTATCTATCGTTAACATAATTTTCTCCTGCCCACTTCATATGATAGCTAGTCACCAAATGACCATTTTAAATGTGACCCTTATACATATTCTTCTGTTAAAACAAGGTAAGAACATCCATCACATAGATTTTAATTTTACAAGGGGGCAACTTCTACATTGACGTGGAGCAACTAAACTTAACTTTTTGCTAGGTGCAAGGGCCTACTAGAATAAGAGTTGATCATCATTAATTTAGTAGTACCCGTATTATAAATTCACTTATAACCTTTACCAATAAGGCAATAATACTAAGGAGATAGTTTTGATTAAGAGCAAAGACACATGTTTATTGACTTTCACTAAGTGTACTCAAAATTTATTAACCTTTCCATCCAAATCTACAAAATTTCATTGCATTTGGGTTTGAACACATGTACTCAAGTTTCATTTATTATTGTAATAAAACAAAATAAGATAAAATAAATTGAAACAAACAAACCCAATGAATATCTATTTTTTTTAAAAAAAAAAAAAAAAATCAAAACCTTTTGAATATATACAAAACATTGTGTCATCTTTCACATTACATGCATCGCAAGGATTTAGCAAGACACAAATTATGGAGCAAGTCAACCTCAATCGTATTTATTTCTTACCATTTCTTTTTTCTTTTGAATTATCATTTATTCTTGTGCTCAAATAAACAAAAACAATGCTAACGAATGTCATTTAAGCAAAAAAAGAAAAATAATTAAAAGAAAGAGAAACTAACTTTGTTTCCTTGATTTAGGTTGTTTTGTAACTTGCTCACAAATGATTAATTACTACTAGTAATAATTGATCAACAGTGATTCAAAGTAATAAAAGAAGCCATGTTTACTCTACTGTATTTTCAATAATTTTAAATCTATTAATTTCAAACAAGATAAGATAATGATTTCAGATAGGATACAATAAGGACTAAAAAGATAAAGATAAATTTTTTCAAACAAAATAAGTAAATGGTCAATAAATTATTATTAGATAATTTCAATTCAAGTCTATTAAGATTATAGAAAGTACTATAAGCAAAATTCAAGTGCAATGATTAGTTGATTACTGCTCACACATCAATCAAAAGTTATATCAAGGAGTATCATTTAATCAAGCAAGTTGAGTGAACCAACTAATAATCTATGTTTCTTTCAAAAAAAAAAAAAAAGCTAATAATCTATGTTTATCAATCAATTAATTAATTAACATTACTTCACTAACATTAAAATAGAAACAATTCATCAAGAAATACCAATTTCTTACACCAAAATTTCCAATTTCCCCTAATTTGCATTTCCATAAAACGCATCGTTTCACCCTGAATAAGTGGTAACCCAAACGATGAAGTGTCGAAATCCAATTGGCAACACCCACGTAACCCTAAAACTTCCCACCCATAAACAAATCCTCTAACCCAAACACGCCCTTACAATTCTAATCCCAAGGGTATTTTCGTCATATTTTTTTTAAGGCTGTATTATCCTACGCTCGCCTCCTTTCCGATAAAACAACAAACCCTCTCTCTTCTCATTTTCTCTCTCCTCCACATTTTTTTCTCTCCTCTCGATCGAGATCCTCCGTCGCCGGAATCTTTCGCCGGCGGTTTCGCATTCTTCCGGTAACCGGAGATTCTGTTCGTTGTGATTTTCTTGGTTGTGTTGTTATTGCAGCGGTTCGTTTTATGTGGATTGGTGTTGGATTTTTGAAATTAGGGTTCGGTTTTATTGCGGATTGAATTTGAGATTTGGGAAGATTTGCGGATTGGTTTTGGAAGCGAGATTTGAAGGTTTTGTAATGTACGTATGTTTTTTGTTTGGTAGAAGTTGTTTTTCGATTTGAAAAAATAAAATAAAAATTAGGGTTTGAGAAAGGGAGGAAATTAGGGTTTTTGTTGAGTTGATAAAGGGTTTGAATTGAGGAAATAGGAAAAATGCCGAGAAGTTCGCGACATAAATCTAGCAAGCATAGTTCAAGGGAAGCGAGGGATTACTCTGATTCGGAGAAAGATTCTGGATTGAAGGAGAAGAAAGGGAGGGAAGATGGTGAGAGTAATAGTAGTAGTAGGCATTTGAAGGAGTCTACTTCTGGTGAGAAACGGAAAATTGATTCGAAATCGGCGGATGTGACGAAGGATTTGAGTGGTGTTGTTGTGAATGTTGATATTGTTGAGGAGTATGTTGCGCCTTTGACGTCGAAGAAGCGGAAAGAGAAGGAGGATGATGACCGGTGGACGGGAGGTGAAATCGAGCACGATCTGTCTAAAAGTGATTCAAAAAGGTCTAGTAGGAGAGAAGGGAGTTTGGTGGCGGGTGGAGAAGAAGGGAAGAGAAGTGGAAGTAAGGCGGAGTCGAAGCACCATAGGTCTGATAGGAAAGAGAGGAATGAAAAAGAAGGGGGTTCGGAGCGGGATAGGAAGGGCAGTAAAAGTGAGAGATTGGTGGTTGGTGTAACTGGAAATGAGAATGTTGGCAATGAAGGGAATAGGAAACAGGGCAGTGGAGAAGAGCGTGGTGGAAAGCATGGTGTTGGTAATACTGGTAAGGTAACCTGTTTATGTGCTTCTTACTATTGTTTATTGTTGAATGATTGTTTGACTTGTAGGGAACAGTTGCTTACATGGAGTAGTAGGATTGATATTGTCCTGGTGTTTCTTCGTCGTGTGGTTGGTATTGTAGTGTACAGTTTCTTTATTTTTATTTAACTGCCACCCCTTCATCCATTAAAATAGGTGGATGTTTACTAGTTGCTTCAATTGGCTGTCCTTGTATGGGCAATGTCATGTCTAGCTCTAAAAATGATTTGCGACGCACAAGGATTATGTTAATAACGTGTTTGGATTTGAGTATTTGAAGGAATGGTAGTGGAAATAAGGTGAGGGATTCATTTTCTTTGCTTGGATATTGGATGGGCAAAAGCCAAAAGGAAAGGCTCCATTCCCTTCATTTTTAGTATAGTTAAACTTTTAAATGTTACTCGTAAATTTTATGAGAGGAATTTGCTGTTCCGTGCCTACTTCCCTTCCTTTTCTTTCGTTACTACTGTCTTAGCAATTAGCATTCAGTATGTTAGAATAGTTGGTCTATAGGCTTTTGCTGGTTTAAAGTTCAATATAATGGAAGAAAGTGTATCTAGAATTGGATGTATTAATTTGTTTGATTGGGCTTGGTGAAAGTGTTAAGGTACCCTTTTAATATTACAATGATTTTGAGAAGTGGAGAAGTGGTAAAGGTGGAATATATGTGAGAAGGACCAGTTTTGGGATTTTTCATCTGCATAATTTCAGGGAAAGCAGGAAGAAATATATTTTTGTATTTCTGATGATACTGGTAAGCTGATTATTTTATTTGGTAGTTGGTTTTTTGGGGCACTTGGGTTGTTTGATAGGCAATCGAGCAGATGACCTGAGTTTTGACCTCATTCATTGCTGGTACATATTGAATGTACCTGTATATATGTGTGTGTTAGTGTGCTACCTTCTGGACATATTCATCAAACATTAAAAATAAAGTCTGTATTTGTTTTTTTTTTTTTTTTTTTTTTTTTTTTTTTTGAGGGGGAGGGCTTTGAATTATAAATACAGAAGTAAATTATAATATTTTTTTTGTTATGGGACCAAGAAGTTAGGCTAATGGCTGCAGTAAGATCAAAGACAATATGAATTGTCATGCTATCCACCTCATGCTAGAGGCAATCATGTAGCTAGATATGGGATAGTATACATGGTTTGGAGTGCTTTTTTTTTTTTTGTGGGAAACAGTATGTGTATTGTGGATAGGGTTAAAAACTGTCAATCCATTATGCTTGTTATGCTCTTAGTTCTTATGCAAGTATGCTTTTTTATTTTTTCTATACAGTAAAAATATTCATTCTCCTTTGTTTGGTGCTTGCTTGGTTGATAGTTCAGCTCATTATTATTCACCTAATGACTGTTTTGAAAAACCTTGAGGAGTGCAATCTGAATTTTCCCTTTAGAGCTTATTTCTTGTAGGAGACTTATGATGTTGTGAATGCACCTTTATTTCTACATCATGCATTTGAGTTAGCTCTTGCATTGTGCACTGAAAATTGTCATCTAGAGTCTTGATCCTTAGCATGGTTACCATCTGTAAAGAGCATCTTTATAGATTAGAATTTTATTATCTATGGCGATTTTATAGGGTTGTGCGCTTCATTGGGTATGGTTTTGCACTCATCATAGGACTTTCCCTGTTGGTGTTGTTGAAGGGTATTTTTTGTGCTCAATCATCTTACATTTTGTAGAATTATGCAAAATGTTTGCATACTACCATCTATTTTTATGTTTAAAGATGTTCAAGTAATGGAATTTACATGATAGAGGATCGAAGAGATCATGCACTTCTATACTTGTGATCTGGTGTTTTGAAGTTTATTTACTTTTTAAAGTTAACATTTAAATATCTTGTTAGTTGCCACATTCTATCCGGTATTTTCCTAGGCAGAAATTTTAGGTGTATCCAATTTTTGTTCTTTAATTTATTCGGTTACTTTGCATTGCTGGGGTTGTGATTATTATTTTTTAGTCACCACCTATGTCAATTAGTTATACCTCAATTATTTGTCAAAAGAATAATTTCTGTTTTGGTGTACACATGAGATATTTAACCCGGTTGATGATGCTAAAAAATTCAGCAATATGGCGCTTATTTGTGTTTATTTTAACTTCTTTACTGTATTGTTGAATGCATTGGAGAGTAGGGAAAAAAGTTATCTTTGTTTTGCCGAGCTTAAGCTCTTTGATTTATTGGGAGTTTATTTGTGGGGTGCTTTGAAATCTCATTGTTTCTTTTTAAAGAAGAAGACTTGTTGGCACTATAATTTAATTAAGTACTGCCAAAAACGCTATTGGAATCACCGCGCTGCATGAATCAGTTATTGAGTGTCTTGTTTCTTAAAGTAGATAACTATATTTTGACGAATTGTCTAAATGCATGACTTTGGAAGCTAAAGAGAATTAGACATTGACCAGGAGGTCTCATACTGTGGTTAGTTTCAAATTTGCCCTGTTATTTACAATTTTCAAGTTGAGAGATTGTTTGGCAGTTGACAGTTCTTATTTATTATTACTCTAAGGTCTAATCATAATTTCCTTATTTTTAATAAGAATTTCTACCAGTTATATAATTTTCCAGTCCACTTACTATTTATTGTCATTATAACTTTTCAATTTTTTTTGTTATCTCAGTTTTTATTGAAATAATTAATTGATTTGAGGTATGTGTGATGCAATTTAATATAATGTATATCCCACCATTTTGTTGGATGAGACTTATTTTCCTCTAGTTAGGATTTTAAGTGGAGATCCTTCATAGTATTAGGGATGATAAATATATCTAAGAGTACATAACAATGAAGGCACAAAACTCTCGCATGCTGGTTTTTTCCTTGTGTTTATTGGAGTGGTCTCATACTGACAGTACATATATGTTCCTGGTTATACTGCATATCCTTTGCATGTTTGTTTGCCTCTATCTTATTGAAGGTTTTTGCTCAAATATCAATTTGTTCTACATTAGTGTAAGTGTTGTTGCTTACATCAGGATTCCATTGGATGGTAGTTGTCCCCTTTCCTATGTATTTTTTTTTTTCAAGGTTTGTTCTGTGACTATGAGAGTATTGTTGAATAAGTTAAATAAGGTATTGTTTCAATGTTTGATTTGTGATTGTTAACATTACACCTTTTTTTTTTCTTTTTTTTTTTTCTCTTTCCTGACATAACAATCAGTTTGCAATGTTTGCCTTTTGTTTCTGGTGATTGCCTGGTTCTGCTAAGTATTGTGTATTGATTTGAATAAGGATCTATGCTGAAGTTATATATTGGATAAGGGATGATATGTGATATTCTTATGTCTTTTTGAAGATTTGTAGAGTTTTTGAACATTGTTCTTGTTATTTTGTATCAGACCATATCATACAAGAGGAAGTTCGTAACACTGATACAGAGAGAGATCTCGATCGACGAGTTAGAAGGAAAAGAGATGGTTCAGGCGATGGGGACAAGCATCAGGAAAGTACTCGAGAACTGGATGATAGAAGATTGTCTTCTAGGGAAGATATTGTCAGATCAGGAAAGTATAAAGATGAAAGTCACAAGGATGAGAGAGGTAGAGATAGGTACCAAGAAGATATAGATAAGGAGAATTGGCATCAGGATGAAAAGCAGAGGGATAATCGGGCTACTAAAGAGCATAACAGTGTCAGGTCAGAGGATAAACATCTAAATGAAAAGAAAAAAGATTTGGATGTGTCCCAAAAGAAATCTAAGCCCCTAGGCAGTGAATATGAACGAGAGTCAGAGCGAGAACGAGACCGTGATAATGATAGAGACAGGGTTCGGGACCGAGAGCGGGATCGCTCCCATCATGATCGGGATCGTGAACGTGACAGGGACCATGATGACCGGGAACATGATCTTGATCGTGAGCGGGATCTTGAACGTAGCTATGAGCGAGACCGTGAACTAGACCGGGACAGGGAACGCGGCCGTGATCGTTATCACCGCGAACGTGACAGAGACCGAAACCGTGATCGTGATCACAACCATGATCGAGGCCGAGATCGGGATTATGATCATGAATATGGCTCCCATGTTGATGATAAAAGCTCTAGGTACAAGGACGATAGAGGGAGGAGATCTATTGAGGGGTATGATGACTATCATGGTGATAAATCTAGAAGGGTAGAGTCAGAGGTTGATAAGGAAAGATCTTTATCCCGAAAAGCACATATAGACAGTGTTGTGAGCAGCGGTCGACGTAGGTCCTCACCCAATTCTAGGGCTTATGTTAATACAGATAAATACAGGTGCTCTTCTTGTCTGTACCTATTAAATACATTTCTTGTATAACTGGGTATGTAGTTGCAGATTGTTACTTGGATATTTATATTTTGGCTTCCAAGGACACATTGTTTTGAAAAGTACTTTTTGTTGTATCTAAGTGATTGGCTTCAAATTCGTGATATTGTTAACTGCATATTTTGCAGTGCTATAATACTTATGTCTGTTATTTAATGTTTTAGAGATGGAATCCAAGATGAGGCTAAGTATGGAGATTCCTCGAGAGATGCCCTTACATCTGAGGCACTTGATAAAGTTCCTAAGTATCGATCAGGGGAGAAACGCACCAAGTTTGATGACAATCATGTTGGAGAATCATCTGAAAGATCTCCAAATGCCAAGGCTTCTCCTGCAGGTTTGAAGGAAAGATCTCCTACAACTAGTGTTGATCGCAGATTTCAAAATAGAACTAGCAGGAGAAGGAGCCTTGATGTTGATGAGGCTGAGAGGAGGAGCAGTGGCTCCAATGATGTAAGAGATTTTTCTGGTAATGAGGACCGACAGGGTAGAGATTTTTCTGTAAAGAAGCCTACTGGGGAGGAGTATCCTCCAGTAGAATCTCCTTTTCACCATAAATCAAGTCAGGGCAATATTTCATCTCACACTCCTGGTCCATCTGGGTTCAGGAGTGGAGCTGACAGTCCTTCCTTCATGGGATCTTTAGGAGAAGACACTAGAGGTCATTCAGGAAGCCGATTCAGGAGAAGTGTTGATCCCAATGTAGGAAGAGGGCCTGGAAATGGTTGGAAGGGGGCACCTAATTGGCCCTCACCACTACCTAATGGCTTTATGCCCTTCCCACCAGGTCCTCCCGGGCCACATCATGGGGGGTTCCCACCCATGCTCTCTCAGTTTCCTCCTCTATTTGGTGTTAGACCATCTATGGACATGAACCACCCTGGGATGCCTTATCATATGTCTGAAGGGGACCGGTTTTCTGGTCATGTAAGACCTTTAGGATGGCAGAATATGGTAGATGGCCCAGTTCATTTCCATGGATGGGATGTAAGTAATGGTGTCCTTAGGGATGAGTCATCCATGTATGGGCCTGGACATCTTGCCAATGCTCAAAGAAGGGACATGAATCCAGATATGTGGAAATCAAATGGCGATCCGAATATGGATTTGACATCTGTGTCTCAAAAAGATGGTCCCATGGCTAAAGCATCTATGGACGAAGTTTCATCTGTGCAGGGTGCTTCAAGGCTTAATGTCGAAAGTAGTGTCTTTGATGAGGGGCCAAGTCAAAAGATGATTACTTCAAGTGGTCCGTCATCCACAAAGGAAATTCCAATGACTCCAGCTAAAGTGACTACAGAGAAGACTCCTGAATCATCTAGTGTTGATGAAACTGCTCAATCAGTGCGTGCATACCTTGCTAAGCTTGATATTTCGATAGATATGGCTGATCCAGAATTGTATAATCAATTTATTAACCTTGCTGTCAAGGGACAGTCCCAATTAATTGAAGAAATGGAACTTGAATATACTGAGGTAGAATCTTCTTGAATTTGTCTTGCCTCCCTTCATCATCTTTGACATAGATTGATTATAACATAGTGCTTATATTTCTGTGACTCATTAGCAGGAGAGGGCAGTTGCTGATTCAGAGATCGCAAATCTATCCATGGGTTTGACATTTTTCCCTACTGCCAAAGCTTCTATTTTTAAGGTATGTCTTTTAACTGATGCAATATACCATGACTCTTGGGTTTGATTTTATAACATCTAAAATGAAATTCTTTTCTGTTTGGGGTAGGGATAGTGTGGTTTAGTATTGGAATCACTTAGGTGGTTCAGCTGCTAAAAAGGTTGATTTGTGTTATAGAGTGTTATTTAAATAAATTTATATTTAGTCTGTTAAGATGATTTTGTTTGTCCAAGCTGGCTGATGCTGTTTTAATAAGTTATATTAACTGGCAAGGCTGCTGTTTATCTTAGTTTTTATTGTCTTTTGGTTTGCTATTAGTTCTTTATCCACCTAAATATGTATTTCTTATAAATGGTGTGCTTATATATGAGTGATACAGCTATTTTGTTTCTTTTGTTGCAAATTTCATTCAATTGGACTTTTGTTTAATGTCATCAGTCAGTGAGATGTGTGTATATCTGTTCTGTTCTCGTGCGAGATATACAATATAATGGTGATGAACAATTATATGACTACATTAGTTTAACTTTGAACTTTCCTGAGTCCTTGTTTGTTACAATATAATGTAGTTATTGTTGATTATTTTCTTGTGATTGTTGCTTTTTTACCTCCTGACTAATTGAATAAACCAGAGTGGAATTTACTGATCTAGCTTGTGTTTAAATGTAATTATTAATGTGCTATCAACTTGATTGCAGAAAGCAATGAATCTATACAAGACGCAGAGCACTAAAAGATCATTGTCTGGGATACCTAATTGGGAGATCTTGCATAGTCCCAAAGATTCTGAGCTTGAGGCGGAACCAATTTTGGCTCAAGAGGATAAATTAGACGATCCTGTTGATTGTAGTGTTAATAAGGAAGAGCCTATTCTGGCGGTTCCAGAAGTCGTTTCCACCACACCTGTGGTAGAAGGGAAAGAACCTGTTTCCATAACCAGTGATGAAGTGCTGAACGATGAATCCTTTGGGGGTGCTGAGCTGGATCTTGGTCTTAGCAATCAAGGACAAACACCAGTTCTCATGGTGGAGAAAGTGGATGAAGAAATTAAGCCTGACAAGGAACTCTTGTCTGTTGAGAACACCTATTCTGATGAATTTGAATCAAACACCGATAAAGAGATTGTTGGTAATGAATATGATGATGGTATGAGAGGTGGTGCTAAGTCCGCCGCTTCTGATGAGCAGTTGGATGTTGCTGTAAGTGGTCCTTTAGTTATGTCCCATGATTCTGTTAAAGTATGTGAAACTTTAATATCGGTGTCAAATGAGTCGGATTCGGTAATTTTGAGTCGGATACATCATGCTCCTGAAAGTACACATTGAAACAATTTTTTTTTAATATTTTTAATTTTCGTTTAATTCTCAGCAATTTTCCGTTCATCCATCCTTTCATATTTCTCTCTATTATGAAGAGAAAATGTTATCAAAGCAATAAAATCAAAATGCATCTGTGTTTTTTTTTTTCTGCCCCCTAATAAGTGTTTCTTTTTTTCTTTCTTTGATGAGCTGTTTTGCTTTTGTTTCTGCATTTCCTTCATGTTATGTGCATAATTTTGACATGAAAAAGAATGTTACTTTTGGCAAGCATCTGTATTACTCCGTATGTTGCCTATGTTCCATTTGTTGGATTATTTGGATTTCTGTGCTTTTGTTTAATTTTTGGAATTGATCTATTTTTATTTTATGGAGTAAAACTTGCAATCTCATCTTTGAAATTCTTACATAGTTTTGTTAAAATGCTTTTTTCCACCACGTGCTTTGTGTTTTTATATCATAATTGCAATTAATGATCTATTTTTTTTATACGAGTATTAAATTTTTTTGCATTTTTCTCTCTTTTTTCTTGTTTTTCTTATCTAAATTATAATACTTCGTATGATAGCAATAAAATTTGTGAAGTGATTTTGTGCGTGTTGCGAAGTTTTGTGATTCATGCACGGATGCATCATCAGCATCCCTCTATAAATTTTATAATGACGTATTTTGTTATATGGTAAAGATTGTGAAACCAATTTTCTATTGTTTTTGTGGAGTTAAGAAAATAACCATTTCCAAAAATTGTGCGCACTACATGGGAAATTCTAATTCTATAATGGCTTGTGTCCAATATATCAGTATATCACTGCTGTTCTAAAAGTTTGAGATAACTCTTGTTAATATTATTTGTTTCTTTATAATACTTTGTGGACATTTATACGCTTAAAAATATTTACGTTTCCTTCATTAATGTTGTCAATAACTAAAGTAGTGATATAATTTATTTAATTCTCTCGTACCTTATATTTGTGGGAAACCATTAGTATGGACTTGAGTTGTGCTAGTTTGTAGCACGAAGTATTGTTAACCTTAAGAAATTATAAATCCCACAAAACTACATAATGTATGATTGATCCACAATAATAATAAAGGAATTCGTTATTACAATTTATCTTGCATTGGCTTACGAGAGGTGTAACAATTTTTTAAAATCATAAACCTAAAACAATAAACAAATTAAAAAAAAAAAAAAAAAAAAAAAAACATAATTAGGGTTTAAGAGAGGAGAGGGTGGGAGATGAGGACATTAGCAAATTAACAATTAATTCACCGCTCATTGATAAAATGAGATGATCCAATCTTAATTCGAATTGAATGAATTCCGGTAATATTCATTTTTAAGATAAAAACATTATATTGGTTACAACCAACACCAATTTTCAGTTAGAACATAATACATCTCTCGCTTGATAAAGGAGTCCCATAATTTCCGCTTGATAAAGGAGTCCAATAATTTCGTATAATTTTCATGTTAATACCCATTGCAAAGCCACAAAGGGAATTACCAACAAACTATATATACGCGCTTAATAAAAAATTTTTTGAGAAGCTAGGATATTTTATGTGTATATACCCATCGCAAAGCCAGAAGGAAGGGGTTAATAACTTAATACTCTAGTTTAATACCCATTGCAAATTCCGGCTTGAGCTTGAACAAAACCGGCCGGGTTGAACCGACCAGCTAGATACAATCTGGTCTAAAAAATTTGCCATCCAAGTTTCTGATCCAAATTCGACTGCATTTGATTCATGTTTGATACAGTGAAAAATATCAATTATTCCTCTAGAAGTGTGGTGAGTGTTATAGTTAACTACTGTAAAGTTAATCAGCTAAAGGAATTTTTGACAAAGTGCATAGGAATCACTAATAATTCAACACCAACTTGTCCAAAAGTACAACAGATTCAAAACCAAGCTATTTCTTCCAAAACTAAAAGGGATAAGTACTGCAAAGACATAAAGTACTCATAATAAACTAAACTTACTAGCATAAGATAGGATATCATGAACAATGGCAAAACATGATCTTCCTCTATACCACTCTTACAAAAGGCAAGTTCAGCTGCAAGTAATCGGATTGGATGTTGAAACCGGATTCATTTGCAAATAAAATTACAATTCATATCTCAAGGCTAGAAGCTGCTGACATCAAATCTTCCAGGACAATTCCCAATCGACGGCCACAGCATTAGGCATAAACTGTCTCCTGCATCCAAAAGACCCACTGTGTACTTCTTTAGTTCTTTGTAATCCCATAGAAATTAAAGATCCCACAAAAGTAGTAATTGATCCACAATGAATATAACCACCAACTGATGATTTAGTCATATGAAGTAAGATAGAACTCAGTAGTTAGTACTAAATATACAGTCTGGCTGGAAATGCAAAATGAAAAGTCCTATAAACTCAAGTCAAGTTAAATTTCACCACCATCGCCACCACTACCATCACTATCACCACCATCTTCTTCGTCCTCTTCCTCTTCCTCTTCCTCTTCCTCACCATCATCATTATCATTATCATCATCATCATCACCATCATCTTCTTCGTCCTCTTCCTCATCATCAACATCATCATTATCACCATCATCATCATCATCGTCATCTTCATCTTCACCATCAAGAGGAAAAGGAGAAAAGGGGGAAACAATACTCTCTACATAATCGTTCATCTTGTAAACCTTAGAACAAGAATTTCTCACAATAACATATGATGGCAGATCCCAATGTGGATCAACAACCACAAGTCCATGATTTACGGCTTGAATGCAGATAATGCCATTGTACGTAAGCCCTAATACTCTGATGCAACATCCAGCAATCTCCTCTTGCAAGTCAATCCTATACGTTATCTTCCAAGAACCCCAATTGTTATATTCCTCCAACATCCACAGCTCTAACATCCATTCCCCTTCCTCAATTTCTTCCTCGGTATCTGACTCTGAGTCTTCCTCGGAATCTTCTGTTGAGTCTTCCTCCGTTGAGTCATCCCCAAATTCATTGTGAGAATAATGAACAAACGCTACACAAAGACAATCAGATTCTCCAATGACACCCAGCAGCATCTGATTGACACTCGGAAATAGCTCAGGCACAATCGAGAAGGGTATCCTCTCAAAGGCTTCAGTAACCAAATAAAATTTCAGTATGCATTTGCCGTGAACAAGGTAATGCAATGAATCATCCTTGAATACTGAGTTAGATCCCGAAATGGAAGACAAATCATCATCACTAACACGTATCCTTCTCCAACTATCATTCCTCAACGAGTACAAATACATGTACTTTTCATGGTATGGCTTATATTTTTCAGAAACTAAGAGGATCTTGTAGTCATTTGAGGATTGAACGAAGCCAAACCAGCCAGAATCTACATAAACATAAGTCGAAATCCCTCCAACAGGCAATGAAATTTCTCTAGCTTTATTGGTGATAGGGTTCCAAAGATACATAAAATCCTCATCATATCTTTTCTTATCCATCTCCTTAATGTAAAGACATACAAGGCCATTACATGATCCAATCATGAAAAAGTAACAACCCTCGAAAGTGTCATCCTTGTCGAATTGTCTTCCCCATGGGTTTAACTTTACGCCCTCAGTGATATCAGCATAACTACTAAACTTGAGCGATGACAAGGTATTATATCTAAGCATAGCAACGGTTAAGGGTGGATTAGCAGCCGAGTACAAAAAATTGATATGAGATATGGCAAATTCGGGGTCTGAGATTAGGGAATTCAATTTTTTGCACACACATCTGAGCCTTCCTAAGGATTTTGCAGGCATTCGAAGCAGGATTTCATGGATTAAATCATCTGTTAACCCCATCAATGTGGAATTTTCGTATTTGGCGTGTTTCATAGTAGATTAAGGGTTGGCACTCCTCTGAAAACAAATTCACAAAATCCAACAGTCAAGAACAACAATTTGTCAATTTTACACAATTACACACTAAAATTCCACAACAACTTCCCACTAAAACTTCACAACAATTTCCCACAAAAAATCCACAACAATTTCTTACAAAAAAACCCACAACAATTTCCCACGCAAAGTTCAATTCTATTTTTTAAACTACAGAATTGTGTGATTGAAATGTAAGCAGATACTCAAATGAAGAATTATGAACAAAAAAAAAAAGAGTAAAATGATGAATAAAATAGGAAAAATAAAAGAAACAAAGATTATACCTTTAGGAATGCTGAACTGATGAAGAAAGAAGATTGATGACGGCGATAAATTGGCGGAGTAGTTTTAAGGGTGAAAGAGGAGAGATTTTTGAAAAATTTTCCACCTTCTTGTTTTTTGAAAAAAGATTTCCCTAGTTTTTTTTTTTTTTTTAGCATCGCGATGTATAATTGTATATCTTCCCAAGGAAGTTTTTATTAAATTCTCATTTTATTATAAAAAAATAAAATTACAAACCTCTCCTTTCACAGTTTCACACAGTAATTTTTTACTTGTAATATATTCGTTCTCTATATTCATCAATTTCCTTTTTAGTCCATCTTGTTAATTTTGTCATATTTTATATTTGGACATCTACAATTTTACTTTCATAACAACTCCATTATCTCACTATTTTCTCTCTCATCACTTTTTTCCAACCAAAGATTAACAAAGTAGAGAGTGAGGGATAACTCGAGTGGTTAGAGCTTCCCTCTCGTTTCTAAGAGATCTTGGGATCGATTGTCATCATTGCCCTTGTGACTCTCTAAATACCAAAAAAAATAATTTACAAAGTAACATTGCACTGGGGGCTAAAAATAAGGGACAGAGGGAGTACTACGGAGTATTATTATTTTAATTAGGAAAATGATAAACATAGCCCTAAGGGCTATGTATAAGAAGCTAAAAAAGGAAATATTCAAGATAAATTAACATTACTTACACCAATCTGCGCGTGATTTTGTCATGAATTCCCAACTTAATTCCATTTTAGGGGTGGACAAAAAATCCGATCCAAACGATTCGATCCGTGATCCAGTTGATTTGATCCGAAAAATTAGATATCCGATCCGATTTTTTCGATTTCGGATATACGAAAATTTTCGAATCGGATTCGGATCACGGATCTAGAAAAATCGGATCGGATCCGATTATTCAATATAAAATAAAATTATAAAAAAATTAACTAATTTGCAACAAACTCTCACTTAGAATGTTAGCTCTAATTATAATGTAATACTGTACTTGTATGTAGGATTTTAAGGAAGTGATGAAATTTTTTTTACAAGTATTTTTTTGTTGTCTTAATAAGTGCAGCGAGTGCAGATGCTCTAGGAGGGTTATAGAGTGTTAAATGAGTGTGTTAAGCGCAAAACAGGTGGCTGGTTGTTGTGCCTATTTGATGAGTTGTCTAGTTTATAAAGTTGTGTCTTGCATACATAAAACAATTGACATAACAATAAGATATGATTTAGTAATTTATATAACCAAAAGGAAAAGAACAAGTAAAAAGTAAAAGTGAATGAGCTGAACATTAGAGCATAGGAAGAAAGTTTAGAATATGAGAATAAAAAATTAGAACATTGGGTTAAGAGTTTCGTCCAAGATCTTGTGAGAGCTTGTGGTGCCATGAGGTGTTGGGGTGTCGGCTTTGGTTTGAATTTCAGGCTTATTGTCTTGCCTCCTAACTTTAGGAAAGCTCAAAGTATAAGAATAAAATTTATAACATAAAGAAAGCTCACAGTATAAGAATAAAATTTAGAACATAAGTAGAAAAAAAATGAGAACATAGTTAAAATACAGGGGAAATTAGAACATTGGTTTAGAACATAGGATAAATCATAGAAAAATGAGAAGAAAAAAAGGCTTAAATCATAAGTGATTAAAACATAAGGGAAAAACTTTGGAACATAGGTAGAAAAAGTTTAGAACATCAGAAAAAAAAAAAAAATCAGAACATTGGTTTAGAACATAGGATAAAAATTTAAAACATACGAAGAAAATAAAAATTTAGAACATAGGCACAAAAAATTTAGAACATAAAGAAAAAAAAATTAAAACATAGGCAAAAAAATTTAGAACATACAAAAAAAAAAATTTAGAACACAAAAAAAAAATTTAGAACATGGGAAAAAAATTTAGAACATAAGAAAAATTTTTATAACATACAGAAAAATTTAAAGCATAAAAATTTCGGCTATTTCACCAACTGCCACTGAGTAATTTCGAAATTCACCAAATGCCACCGAACTTTTCAAAATTCATCACATGCCACCGAGTTTTAAAAAAATTCACTGAGTGCCATTAATAACTGACAACCGTTAGTTGACCGTTAGTTGACCCCACCACGTGCCACGTGTCACCTTATGATTGGTCCGTTTTTAACAAAAAAATTAAAAATTAAAAAAAATAAATAAAAACTAAAAAAACCAAAAAAAAAAAAAAAAAATTACAGAAAACCACCTAAACCCCAGCCACCACCCCCTCCCTGCCGCCAAACCCCGAAATCCTGCCGCCTTTACCGACAGGCGCTCTGGCGGTCGCCGAAGTAAGTCCTCCCCTTTCCCTACTCTTTCCCGTCGCGACCCACCCACCCTTAAACCCCAAAAACCAAAACCCCATTAAAGATTCACCCACTTCCCAAAACCCGACCGAAAACCCCAAACCCGACCAATTGGTGGTCGAAAATTGGTGGTCTAAGGGGGTGCGAGGAAAGGGAGGGGAAGGAGGCTGCCGGATTTTTTCCAAAGGTTGAAGGCTTCGCGTTGGTGGTCGGTTCAAAGGAAGGGCTTCGCGTTGGTCGTGCTCACGGTGGGCTTCACATTGGCCGTGCTCGAGGTGGGTTAAGACGATTCTCCGAACCCCGAAACCCCACCCCCCTTCCTCCGGACCTGTCACAGTCTTCGCTCTGGTGGATTCTTCAGTACGAATTTGTGTTGGTGGTGGGTTCAGAGGGGGTTTCAGGGTGGTGGAGAAAGGGGGGTGGGGTTTCAAGGTGGTGGAGGAAGGGAGGTGGGGTTTCGCGGGTTAGGGGTTTGGGCTAGGGTGGGTAGCGTGCCTTCCGGTCCCGGCGGCAAGGGATTGCTGGCTTAGGCTGGTGGCCGGTTGTTTTCCCTTTTTTTTTAATTTTTTTTAAATATTTTTGGTTTATTTTTTTTTTAATTTTAGTTTTTTTTTTCAAAAAAAAACCAATCAGTAGGTGACACGTGGCAAGTGGTGGGGTCAACTAACGGCTGTCAGTCATTAATGGCACTCGGTGAATTTTTTTAAAACTCGGTGGCATTTGGTGAATTTTGAAAAGTTCGATGGCATTTGGTGAATTTCGAAATTACTCAGTGGCATTTGGTGAAATAGCCGTAAAAATTTAGAACATAGACAAAAGAAAAAAAAAATTAGAACATAGGTTAATGAATATTTATAACATAGAAAAAAAAACTTTAGAACATAGGTAGAAAATATTTAGAACATAGGGAAAAAAAAACTTTAGTAGATTAAATTTAGAGCATAGGAAAAAAAAATTTAGAATATAGGTAAAAGAATATTTATAATATAGAAAAAAAAACTTTAGAACATAGGTAGAAAAAATTTAGAACATAGGAAAAAATTAGAACATAGGTTGAAAAAATTTAGAACATAGGAAAAAAAACTTTAGAACATAAGTAGACTAAATTTAGAACATAGGTAAAAGAATGTTTAGAACATAGGAAAAAAAAAACTTTAGAACATAAGTAGAAAAAATTTAGAACATAGGCAAAAGAATTTAGAACATAGGTAAAAGAATATTTAGAACATAATAAAAAAAAAAAAAAAAAAACTTTAGAATATACGTAGAAAAAATTTAGACCATAGGAATTTTTTTTTTTTTAAAATATAAGTAGACCAAATTTAGAACATAGGAAAAAAAATTAGAACATAAGTAGACTAAATTTAGAACATAGGAGTAGCGAAAAGAAATTTAGAACATAAAAAAAGAATATTCAGTAACTAAAGTATGTTCTTAAGAATGTGTCATATGTTCTTTATTTAGCATTCTATATTTGCTATAGACTAACACTACTAGAAATAGGCCAGATTCCGACGGACTGAAATTCCCTTCGGAAAATTCAAATTTTCCGACGGAATTTGGATCTGTCGGAAAATTCCGCCGGAACATGTTAGTTCCGACGGAAAATCCTTCGGAAATATTCCAACGGATTTTTTCCCTCGGAATTTACTGCTTCCGACGGAAATTTCCCTCGGAAAATTGCTTCCGACGGAAATTTCCGTCAAAAGCTGTCAATTCTGAGGGAAAAAAATCCGTCGGAACATATTAAAATCCGTAGGAAAATTCCGAGGGATTTTAATTCCGTCGGAAAGTTCCGACGGAATTTTAAGCTCTTCCGACGGATTTAATACTTAAAAAAAAAAATCGATACAAAAACCCGAAAACCCTAAATTCTCCCTTCCCCTTTCATTTCTCTTTTCTCTCTCCTCTTTCCGCCTCTTTACTCTTTCTCTTTCCTTTCCTCTTTCCTCTTCTCTTCCTCTGTGATTTCCTCTCCTCCTTCATTATATCTTCTTCTCTTTCTTCGCTGCTCTTTTCTCTTTCTCACTGTCGCTGTTCTTCATCTCTTTCTCACTCTCGCACCGTCAACAACAACGACAAACCGCTATAATCGACAACAATTCCGACAATGAAAAGGTTATTGATGGTTAAAACGAAGGTTTTCAAGTCAAATTCGACCATGAAAATTCTAGATCTAGAGTTTTCATGGTCGAATTTGGCCTCGTAAACCCAATTTCGAGGTTTTGTGTGGTTGAATTAAGGTACGTATCTTTTTCTTTTTTAATTAATTTGTTGTATTTTCGGTTTTTTTTTGTTGTTTTTTTCGGTTTTTTTTTTCATTAATTTGTTGTTAGATATTTGATGTTTTTTCGGTTGTTTTTTCCAAATTTTTTGATGTTTTATTGGGTGGGTTTCAGTGCTGGGTATGGGTGGTGAATTTAGGTGGGTTTCAGTGCTGGGTGTGGGTGGTGGTTTTAGGTAGGTTTCGGTGCTGGGTGGTGGTTTTAGGTGGGTTTCGGTGCTGCGTGTAGGTGGTGGTTTAAGGTGGGTTTCGGTGCTGGGTGTGGGTGGTGGGTTTCGGTGGTGGTTGGGGAGGGTGGGGAATGGTGGTTTCGGTGGTGGTTTGTAGATTTGGTGGCTAAGGTGGTTGGTCTAGTAAGTGGGGCCGGGTTAGGAGAGTATTTCAGGTTAGGTGGGTTCGGTGGGTGGGTTCAAGTTAGGGTGGTGGGAGGCGTGGGTGGGTTAAGTGGTAGCTGGTGGTGTGGGGGGGCGTGGGTGGGTCTGGGTTAGGAGGATCTGGGCTAGGTGATACGTGGGTCTGGGTTCAGTGGTGGTTGGTAGCGCTGGGTGGTCTGGGCTTAGGGTTAGAGTTAGAGGGTGGTGGAGTGGTGGTGAGCAGGGCTGTTTTTTTTATTATTATTATTATTTTTATTGAATTTTCCGACGGAATTTTCCGTCGGAATATACTTTTCTCGACGGAAAATTCCGTCGGAATATACTTCTTCCGACGGAAAATTCCGTCGGAATATAACTCATACCGACGGAAAATGTTTCGTTGGAACATTGCGACGGACTTTCCAAATAAGTCAAACTTGGCTCCGACAGAACAAAATCCGTCGGAAATTCCGTAAGAATGAACCTTTCCGACGGAATTTCCCTCGGAATATCGCGAAATTCCTACAAAATGTAATGCGACGGTGCCTTCCGACGGAATTTTAGGGTTTTCCAATGGATTTTTTCCGTCGTTGATTGACTGTTTTCTAGTAGTGTAAGAAATTTGATTATTGACTTGCAATAATAATAACAGATAAATAGAGGATAGCTCGAAGGATTTTTGATTAATAAGATTATAACGACTACAATGAGGAAATATCAGAGCTACTACTCTTGAGGACGACTACACCTACTACACTACACTACTAATCCCTCTGTCCTTTATTTTTTTGCCCCATTTGACTTTTCACGGTCTCTGAGACGACATGTCTTCAAACGCATATATCTCCATTTCTATACGCGTAAAATTATAAAAATTTGATGTTAATAAACTATACAATGAGACAATTCTAACAAGATCCCACATGAATATATTATCACTTATAGATCAACGAGAATTCATGGTCAAAGTTTTAAAAGTTTGACCCATATTTTTGCAATGGGGCAAAAATTAAGGGACGGAGGGGACGGAGGGAGTATTAACTTCTCCAACAACATGAAGTTATTGTTGCATTGCTAATCCTTTATATATCAAGCTTTCTCTTACAAAGTACTCCAACATGCATTAATATTTTGTCATGTACTGCCAGTTTAGCCTTCATACAGAAATACTCCTTGCCACACTCTTTAGTGGATCATTAAAATTCTTTGTCTTTCCTCATTATACTTTACTGTTGTTGTTGATTTTTGTCCCTTGTTCTTTTGTTTGTGCCTCCTTTGTATACCCGAATAGGTGGTTGCTGGTGTGATTCGACCCGTTCCATAGCAATATTCTGTTAAACAATTCCTATGTTCTAATTTTAAAACATTTGCAATAAATTTTAGAACATATGCTAAAACCTATTAGCTCAATTGGCAGAGCACTATGCAAATGCATAGAAGATGTAGGTTCGATTCCTACATAGGTAACTCTAAAAATAACTTTAAAAGGAAAATTAAATTAGCTCTAAGTTATATTCTGTACAAGAATAAATTGGTTGATATGATTAACGACTATGGAAACTTTGTTACAACTTAACTCACATACAAACTCTTGTCTCCACACTATGAAAATAAACTCTTGTCTCCACAATGCTCTACCCGTTGAACTAGTAGGCTAATGTATTAAAGCATTTAAACTAAAAAAATTACTCAAAAAATAGATATTAGGTTTGCCTATATTGTCATTAGTAGTGCTTTAGTACACATTTTGGGAGGGCAAAGACTATACCATGTTAAGACTAGGATAAAACAAAAGAACATAAGAATCAGGGAAGGGGAGGGTTTTTTAAGGTTATGCGTGGGTGAGGGAGGGTTCTCCGGGGAGGGGAGATGTTTTCAAGGTGATGGGAGGAGCGACGATGGTCAGGGGAAGGGCGGCAAGGAACCGGTTAAGTGCGGCCGACAATTTTAAGAGGTGTTGGTTAGGTGATGGGGTGGCTAGAGAAGTTGGAAAATGATGAAGGAAGTGGTGCTGTGGTGATTTTGTGGATGAATGGTTCCTTGATTTTTTATTTTTTTTAACAAACAACATGCTAATTTGTAAGGGTTTCATTCCATTCTCCTTCATTTCCTTTCTACATTCCATTCCTATTCCCTTGTGCGAACCAAACGACTCCAAAATATACTATGTTTTTTTATAAAAAAAAATTAAAATTACTTCCTCCATTTTGAAAAATTTATACTTCATCCATTTCGAATTACTACCTTTAGTTAGCTCAACACTATACTTGTATATAATATATACTTATACTATAACAAAAACATTTATACTTAATACCTTTAATTAGCACAAATCATCAATGACATTTGTCTCATCCTCCTTTGATCTCTGAGCTCACTTCTTTCCTTTTTAAGCATTCCTATATATCTAACTATTTAAATGAAAGCAATGACGGTATTTTTTTCACATTCCTCATGATATAGTGTCTTTAATTTGGATAGTTTAACATTCCTCAAAAAAATTCCCCACTTCTATTTAATTAAAATATATGAAGAAAAACATATATATATATATATATACATATATCAATTTAAAGTGAGTAAACAGAATTTCATACTCGATCTCATAGATACATATCGAATTCTGTGGAAAGTCGTATTCGATGAAAGTCGTATGTACGGTGAGGGAGATCTTTCATATCTCTTGAGATCCACCCTACAATATGGGTTTCCTATTTTACTTTCAACTAACAGCATGTGCATCGCACGGCTCAAAATGTTAGTTAAGGTTAATATCTGTATGATACTCCCTCTGTTCCTATTTAGTTGACAAACTTTAAATGACATAAGATTTTAAGTAATAATATATTGACCTTTAGGTGCATCTTGCAGCAAGATGTATATATATAAACATTTTCATTATAGGTTTAATTTGAGGCCAAATTAGAAAATAACACCAGAAAAAAGACACGATTTTGATAATAACACCACAAAAAAAAAGTTTTATTATAACACCACCAAAAATCCCAAAATTTTGGTTCACCACGTACTAACGGATTTTTGGATGGAAATCGTTAGTGGGGTCTGCCATGTGCACGTATCAGTTGTTTATTGGTCTTAAAAAAAAAAACCTAACCCAGCCAGCCCACCACTGGCACCACCTGCCCTAGCCGTCGCTGGCACCGGCATCCCCTCCCCTCACATAATCCGCCGAAACCAGCCCAACTACCTCTTCCCTTCCCCTTCCCTTCTCCTTCCTAGCCCAGCCCCTACCGGAAAACACCTCCTTCCCAGCCGTTGAAGAGGTGGAGCAAGTTACCTAACCCTAATCAAAACCCACTTATTATACATCCATCCGAAGAAACCCCAAAACCCGAACCCGAAAATTGCATTTTCATTCATAACAATGTGATCAAAATAAAGTGCAGAATCCGCCAAATGCCAGCCCTTCAAGTAAGCAACAACCTCAACACAAAGAAGGATCAACGACATAGCTAAGAAAATCCGAATAAAGGTATGAAGACGAGAACAAACAGCGGAGTTCTCGGTCCGAAGTGAGTCGGTGGAGTCGGTGCGGCCAGACTTGACTTGACGGCCGACAGCGGAAGCAAGGGACAAGAGGCAACCAGCAGCACAGTGGGCTTTAAGGAGTAAAACCCAGGTGAGTTGTTTAGCATTTTTTCCTCGAATTTTTTTAGATTTCTTAGGCATGAAATCGTCTTCATCAGAGGATGGGGTTTCGATCTCTTAGATCGACCAATTTGGGTTCTCCATTTTGATTACAACTGGTGTTCCTCTGTGTAGTTTTTGGTTGTCTTTGCTCCTCCGCTCCACCATGGTTTCGCCGGATTATGTGAGGGCAGGGGATGCCGGCGGCAGCGACGGCTGGGGCTTGCTGTGTTAGGGGGTTAGGTTTTTTTTTTAATTTTTTTAAACCAATAAACAAATGACACGTGTACATGGCGAGCCCCACTAACGGTTTCCATCTAAAAATCCGTTAGTGGGTGGTGAAACCAAAATTTTGGGATTTTTGGTGGTGTTATAATAAAACTTTTTTTTTGTGGTGTTATTATCAAAATCGTGTCTTTTTTCTGGTGTTATTTTTTAATTTGGCCTTAATTTGACAAGGAAAAAAATTGAGTTAAAGAAATGTCATATGACTATTTATTCAAAAAAATTATTATTGAAATGAATTTACTATAATAAATATAATTTTTTTGTGAAAAATAATATTATTAATCCATCTAAAAAATATTATATACTTAATAAGCTAGATACTCCCTCCAATTTTTTAAGTGTTACACTTTAATTTGCACATAATTTTAAGCAACCTATTAGTTGAATAAAATATGTAAGTGGAACAATTGGAGTGTTAAAAAGTTATAATAAAATATATAGAATTAAAATTTTATTGGAAAATAAGAGATGTGATAAAGAAAGAAATAATAAATGAGTAGTATTGAGTTTGTCCAAGGACCATGAGATGAGAGATAAATAATATTACGTATTTAAATAATGTTGTTTACAAAAAATTAGGAAGCATAGCACTTAAATAAAAATGACAATAAAAAAAAAGTGTACCACTTAAAAAAAATGGAGAGACTAATAAAAAATTATACTATGTATATCTATTGTTATTTTGTAAGTAAGTTAAGATATTTCTACTATAAATTGAATTGAAAAGTTTGACCGGAATGTATTATTATAATATCATTTTTAGCAAATAATATTTTTATTAATACTAAGAATATGTATTTGCTATTATAGATATATTTATAGTCTACAAATATTGTCAATGAAAAATTATAAATATAAAAAGAAAATGAAGTAGAATTATTATTAATTGAAAATGGTTTATTTGAGGGATCGAGAAATGACAATAACACGTGTCATTCTTAGTGTTTGTTTTAGCATTATTATTATGTAATAGATAGATAGAATTGACGTCATGTCCAATGCACAAAACATGCACTCCGAACTTGTATCAAATACTCTTCCATAAAATAGGGACACAAAAAGGTCAAAAACTCCCTAGCTCTTGGGCTGTAGCCTGTAGATTTGTGGTAAGATGTGTTCTCTCATATTCAATTTCTTGTGTTGTACTCCTTAATCAAGGAGATAGACGTTGCATATCTCTAGAGGCTGATGATTACATCCGGGTGTAAAATGTGTATGTATCAATTATCATGTACGGAGTATGTATTTAAATTGACTAATTAATTGTGTTGATGGTATATGATGATAATTTGAGGACAAAATGGAAGAGCTGAGGGGGGTTGATTGATTATGACCTGCCTTTCATATATTTAAAATTAAAGTGTTAATTCACTTTAAATAGTTTTTATTATTATTGTTTTATTTTAATAGAATGATTATAGTGAGTCAATTATTGACGTGTGAAAATAAAAGTGTGTCATGAATATAGAATTACTTTTTGAATTTTATATTTACTTTTTATTTGATATAATTACATTACAAATAATATAGTCACCTTCCTAATAATCTTATCACTTTTCGGACGATATACTTACCTTTCGAATGTTATAATTACTAATTGAATAATATGATATAATTACCTTTCACTTGATAAAACTAATTTTCGGAATATAGCAAAAGATAAAAAATGTAGTTTGGGGAGATAGTTTAATATGCAAATGAATCTAAAAGGTAAATTTTTTTTAAAAAAATATGGTTGGGTACACAAAAGTTATTATGCACCAGTTTTATTTCTAGAATGTTTAAATAAAAGATGTGTCATTCACTAATTCGGTCATTTCACATTCTCTTAGGCCCTATACTCTTTACCTTGTTTTTTTTTTAACTTAAATATGATAAAGTGAAATTATTTTTACTGATTTGAAATTATTTCAGTGACTCTCTAAAATATTTGTTCTTAAATGCTACTAATTTTTACTTAACTGAAAATATTTTTAGTGAATTGAAGTTATTTTTACTGAACTATAATTGTTTTTACTAAATATTCCGAAGTAGTTTTTTAAGATGAAAAGAACATGTACTGTAACATACTTGTACTACATATGAAGAGTTAATAGCAATAGAAGGCACTTAAACTTTGATAGTTATAGCAATTAAAATATTGAACTTTGAACCGTGGCAAATAAGGTACTGAAGCGATCATAATCCGGCAATGACCTTTTCCAACCGGTTACTATACCTCTATTTTTAATTTTTGTTTTTATTTTTAAAAGAAACCAAAACTTTCCAACAAAATACTTAAGATATGAAATTAAACCTAAATAAACAAAAATCAAACCCAAATAAAAAAAAAAATTAAACTCAAATAAACAAAAATCAAAGCCAAATCAAACTTAAATATGAAATTAAACCAAATAAACAAAAATCAAACCCAAATAAACAATAATCAAACTAAGATATGAAATTTAACTCAAATAAACAAAAATCATACCAAAAACATAACAAAAACGAAGATAAAGAAAGACACCCATTTTTAATTTGGACCAACACTCACCAATTTTCAAACCAATCACCACCGTCTGCCACTTGCAACAATACCCACCCACAGACCAACACACAATCCACGGGGCGTCGGAAAACCACCAAAAACACAACAAAATACACCATAACTATAACAAGAAAAAAGAAAAAAAAAAAAGAACTTAACCAAAAAAATTGAAAATAAAATGAAAATAATTGAAAAAACCAGATTAACAATATTAGAAAAAAAAATGAATTCATCTTATTGTTCAGCTTATTTTTACTTATTTTAGAAAAATTAGTTCATATTAGAAAAAAAAGATGAAATCATATCGAATCAGATCAGAAAAAAATAAGTTCAGATTAGATTATCGTTTTACGTGTAATTTTTTTCGCTAAATATCTTTAATTTCGTAAAAAAGAAAAATCACGAAAAATATAAATTAATAAAATACACATTATTACAAATCTAACAAGACCCACTTAATATAAGTTAAAGTTTGATGAAATTAAATAATGAGATCAGATCTAACTAAATCAAATCATATAAGCAAAAATATGCTACGGATGGTAATACGGAGCTTAGATGAATAAGCTCTGTATTACCCACTGCATCTATGAACACAACTCCGAAACCTGCAGCTCCATCCTTAGCCATATGGGCATCGACATTCACTTTGACACAGCCAGTAGGGGGAGGTTTCCACTATGAACTGGGTGAGACACATCACTGGGCGTAGGAGGTGTATTCCTCCACCATCTTGCAGAACATTAGAGGATTTGGTTGCTCGTTATTGAAGATGATCAAATTTATATTGGCCACATTAAAGCAGCAATTTTACACAACTTCTCCCTTCCAATTTGCTATGCATCCACATCCATCTTATTGCAAAGGATACTACAAAGCAGTTCCGTGAAGGTGCTATGTTCCCGGTTGTTTCTGATGTGGCTCCACAAATCGGACAAGCACTATTATGGTGTTGACTTTTTTCCATATCCCTCCATCATCAACTCGTTCACGCTCAAGTTCTCATCAAAAACCAGGTTGCCGGTTTGGAGTGATAGGTGAGCCCTACGAACAACCCATACATCCTTCCATATCCTTATATCCCTCCCATTTCCAACTCTCCATGCCAGCCCGTCCCTGAGCAATCCTTTCGCCCCCAAGAAACGAGGGAGCCTCAATTTCAAATTAATTTATACTAATAAAATAAATTTTTACTTTTATATTCAAAAATTAATTTTCTCAATGTTTATTGCAAATTTATACTAATAAAATTTACTCCATATTCAAATTTTCATGTATAGGGATTGACTAGTTATATATCAAGTTAATACAACTTCGTACAAGAACGCATTTGTATTAGAATTTGCAAATCATGTCATAAATTTACATTAAAATGAACAACAATCCCGTCAAAAATAAAATAAAATGAAGTGTTGTCAACACCCTTGACCCCGAACAACTAAACCAATTATGGGTCACGGTCAAGTATCTTCGACCTGAAATTGAATATGACTTCACACGAAAATAACCCAAATTGAAACAATCAAATTCAAAGCCAATCACATTGATCTTTTTAACATGTCTCGTCACAACACTTAGTGACGGAACTGAAATTATACATCGTGGGGCTAAGATCAATTACATTTATTTGAATCTCTTCGTTAAATGTTTTTGTAGTATGGAGAATATATATATATAAAAAAAATTGTCTGAAAACCATCTAATAAAACTCTAAATTTGTCACAAACCACCTTATAATTTAATTTTTTTACACCTCATTTAAAATATTTTTTGTAAAGAGCCACCTTTGGTTGGATTCCGATGTTTGACTTCAATATCCTGCATTAACCGAGCACGCACAAGACATGTGCCTTACAAAACCACCACCACCCAACCACCCACTCTTCTGCCAACAACCCCCTCCCTCTTTCTGGCTATCGCCAAGCCCCCGACACCTTCCTTCCCCTGCTGGTGACCTATCTATCCTTCCCTAAACCCTAAATTGCCGCCCTTTTTCCCTTACTATGACAACTAGCCTCTCCTTAAACCCTAATGCGACACCCATGCCTCCATTCCCCCACCACGAAATAGCCCCCCTTCCCCCACCACAAAATGGCGAGGGGGTCGTTTCGGGGTTAGGGAAAGGGATTAGGGGGCTGTTTTGGGGTGGGGAAAAGGAAGAGGGCGGGTGCCGGGTTAGGGTTTAGGGAGGGCTGGTGGTCATAGTACGTGGGGGAAAGAGGGAGGGTTGGGGTAAGGGGGAGAGGGAGGGAGTGGGTTAGTCAGTGGGGAAGGTGGGTTGTTGGCGGCTGGGGAGCTAGGCGAAGGTTGGGAAAAGGGAGGGGGTGGCTAGCTGCTGGTGGTGGTATTGTAAGTCACGTGACTTACATGTGCCAGATCAACGCTGGAAATTTAGTTAACCATCAGAATCTGGGAAGAGATTGCTCTTAACAATTTTATTTATTTATTTATTTTTAACGAGTGGATTTTGACATAAATTTTTTTATAAAGTGGTTTGTGATAAATTTTATGAAGAATTAAAATAAAAAATGAGTTCAACAAAAAATCAGAACCATTTTCATTTAAGTTATTTTGTACTCCCTCTATCCCTTAATTTTTGCCCCATTGCAAAAATGTGGGTCAAACTTTAAAACTTTGACCATGAATTCTCGTTGATCTATAAGTGATAATATATTCATGTGGGATCTTGTTAGAATTGTCTCATTGTATAGTTTATTAATATCAAATTTTTATAATTTTTACGCGTGTAGAAATAGAGATATATGCATTTGAAGACGCGTCTTGGTGACCGTGAAAAGTCAAATGGAGCAAAAAATAAGGGACAAAGGGAGTAAAAAAAAAAACTCATCTAAGTTTGGCATTGCCCACAAAGTATTATCATTAATAATAATTTTTTTTACGGCTATTTCACAAAATGCCACTAAGTAATTTCAAAATTCACCAAATGCCATCAAGTTTTTCAAAATTCACCAAATGCCACCGACATTTAGTACAATATCACCAAATGCCATTTCCGTTAGTTGACCGTCAGTGTCCGTTAGTTGACCCCACCACTTGCCACGTGCCACCTTCTGATTGGTCCGTTTTTAAAAAAAATAATAAAGAATAAAAAAAAATTAAAAAAAAAAAAGAACACCACCAAATCCCCACCCCACCCCTTCTAACACCAGCCAGCCCACCCAAAACCCCATTCCCCTCCCCTTTTCGATTTCCGGCCACCCCACCCAAAACCCCTTCCCCTCCCCTTTTCGTTTCCGGCCACCCACCCACACAATCCTCACCCTCAAAATCCGGCAGCCCCCTTCCCCTCCCTTTCCTCGCACCCCTTTCGACTCCGGCAGCCCCTTCCCCTCCCTTTCCTTGCACTCCCTTTGACCCTCAAAACCCGACCCCCTGCCGCCCCTGCCTCTCCCTTACCGTCTTTACCCCCTCCTTCCTCACAACAACCCCGAAACCCACCCAATTTCCCTGCTACCCAACCACCACATAACCCACCCCAAACTCCTAAAATCGACCATGAACATCCCTAGAAACCTAGTAATTTGCAGTGAGGTGGGAATTTAGCGGTTTCGACTTTCGAGGAAAGGCAGGTGGGGTTTCTGGGTTTCATTTCGAGGGTGGGCGGGGATGTGTGGGTGCTCCTGGATTTTGACGAAGGTGGGTGGATTTCTAGGTTTCGACGGGTCACAAGTAGGTGATCCTAGGTTTCAATGGATCGGAGGTGGGTCGAGTTTCGACAAGGGGTGGGCAAGTGGAGGTTGACGGTGGGGGAATGAGGAATGGAGGTTGACGCTGTTGTTGGTGGTTTCAGGGGGGTCACTGACTCACTGGTGGTGGCTTAAGAGAGGGTCGCCGGGGTTGGGTCTGGACTGTGGGGTAGAGGTGGTGGTAGCTGGGTGAAGGTGGTGGGGTGGTCGATGGAGAGGTGGTGGTGGGCTGTACAGGGAAGGGGGATGGAGAGGAATCAGAGGATGAAGGTTTTTTATTTTTTTTATTTTTTTAAATATTTTTGGTTTTTTTTTTTAATTTTTGTTTAATTTTTTTTAAAAACGGACCAATCATAAGGTGACACGTGGCAAGTGGTGGGGTCAACTAACGGACACTAACGATCAACTAACGGAATTGACATTTGGTGATATTGTATTGAACCTCAGTGGCATTTGGTGAATTTTGAAAAACTTGGTGGCATTTGGTGAATTTTGAAATTACTCAGTGGCATTTGGTGAAATAGCCGTTTTTTTTATATAAAATCAAGGGGTGGGCATGGAAATGATGCGAACAATCTGGCTTTCATAGTCTGAAGCTTGGAGACGCCGAGTCTCAACCTCTCTCTTCACCCTGTCTTCAATACGGGCTTTAAAGTCAGAAATACTCTCAGCCACGTATTCCTGGATTAGAGCATGGCCTTCGTCCAGCCACGGAAAAACGGTCTGCTCCAGGTCTTGACAAAAAGAGAGAAAATTGTCGCTCATGGTCCTCATCTCCAACTTCAAAGCCGAGGCTTCATCTTCAGCGTTCAGCTTCTTCAGCTCCGTGAGCTGAGCCCGGCATTCAGCCTTGTCGGCCTTAGCCTTCAATTCATCGTTCATTTCCACAGCAAGGAAATGGTTATGAACGACCTGCAAAAGTGAAATAAAAGTTAGCCGAAGCTCAACACTTAGAAGATTTTTTGTAAGTGTAGAACTTCAAGCCGAAGTTCTATACTTAGAGGATTTTTTGTAAAAATCAGAAAAGCAAAAAATCAGAAATTATAGCAAATTCAAAAGAAAAACTTGAAAGAAAAGCTAAGTCCAAAAGCTCACCTGCATCAGCAGTTTTTGGTTTTCTAAAAAAGGGTTCGGCACTTTTGCAAGCGGCTCGGATGCCCTAGAAGCTGCACCAACCATCCAAGCTCTAGCCCTGTCCAGCGCTGACAAGTTAGCCAGATCACCGAAGTACTCATTCACCGAGTCTCGCTTAGACTTAAAGAGAGTTCGAGCGTATTTTGGAATAGGCACTAGGGGCGTGGAGCCGAACCCCATCTCAGAGGACTCAAAGGTCCTAAAGGAGCCAGCAGCCGAGGTAGACGGCACATCGTTGTTTTTGGGTTCTTCTATTTCCTTCTCTACCTCGGCCTTCTTCGGCCAGTCCCCAATCGCAGTAAGCACTTTGTCTTCAGCATTGACGAGCAGCGCGTCGGCCTCTCTCCGAGCCTCTTCGGAGGTTACTTCGGCCATATGGTCCGGAGAAGGAGGAGGAGTTTGCAGAATGATTACTCCCTCAACAGCAGCTTCGGGAGGCGGAGAAGTAACCTCCTTGGCCTCTAGCTTCTTGCTTGTCTTCTTCAAGACGAGGCCTCTTTTCGGGAATTGGAGGAGGCACAAACTCTCCAGGCCTGATAAACCTTCTCTTTCTCCTTTCGCCGGCCATTCCTTCGTCCGAAGAATTTGGAACAGGGAATGCTTCGGCGGGATCTCCTTTTTTCACTTCCTCTTCGTCGCACTGAAGTAGAAGAGAAAAAGGGGGGCATGGATCAGTATTAGCAAAAAAAAAAAAAAAAAAAAAGAAGAAGAAGAAGTAAGCTTCAAGCCGAAGTTCTATACTTAGACAAATTTTCACAAGTTGAAAAGTTAAAAGTAGGAGCAAGGCAGACGAAGTTCTATACTTAGACAAATTTTCACAAGTTGAAAAATTAAAAGTTGAAAAAGTAAAGTAGCCGAAGATTTATACTTGAGCAACTTCTCACAAGTTGAGAAAGCAGTAAGAACTCACCGAAGTATCTAGCAAGTGCTCGTCTTCAGAACCTTCTTCCTCTTTGGCTCTCTCCTCTCTTGGTTCAGCAGCTGAGGCAGAGGGCTCAGCTTCGTTTTGAGGAGCAGCAGCAGCTTCTTCAGCTGAGTGAAGGAAGAAGGGGTCAATCTTCCTATGCTAGGGCTTCTGCCTCTGATACTCTAAGGCGCTGACAACTTGAAGTTTTCTCGGTTGTAGGGAAAGGGGCCGATCTTTGGACTCGGTGATCTTCGGCGTGTTGGTGACTGGAACCCTTTCCTCACTAACCCCAAGCACTTCGTAGTTGATGCCTGAGTTCCCTTCGTGCAACTCTAAAAAATCAAAGAAAACGAGGATGAGTTCAGCTGAAAAAGCTAAGTTCACAAGTCAGTGAGCAATAAAGAATAAAATATAGAAAAGACTTCGGCCCAAGCCGAATCCCTTACCGCCTTGGTATCTTCGGCTGAGGCCGACGACAGCGAGCATCTTCTCTTGGAAGATGTAATGGCAACAAGGCAACCAGGTACTCGGCACATTGGACATTCAGCCAGTAGCCCTAGTCATCTTATTTCAGCCAAACAGCTCCATTTGGCGATGATCAAGGTCATTGAATTCATCAGGGCCGATGCTTGACATTTCGGGATCTGGTTTCCTCAGATATCGGGGAGCCCCAAAATAGTTCGAATGAGCTTCATCAGAGGGTGCTCGGATCCAGATCCACTGCCCTCTCCAATTCTTATCCAAAGTGTCATTTGGATAAGACATGAGAAATCCCTTCTCATCCTCTATCTGCCACCACCCAGGGCCGTGCCACTTGTTAGATTGGGTGTTCGGCATGAGTTTGTGAATGCAACGAAAACAGTGGACGCTCGGCTCAAATCCGTAAAATAAACAGACCTAAATATAGGTCATAATTATTCGAACGCTCACAGGGGTCAGCTGAGGCAAGGATATGTTGTATCCATTCAGCAATTTGATGATGAAAGAGTGAACGGGAAATCGAAGCCCGTATTGTAATTGCCGAGTGTAAACCCTGATATACCCAGGCGGGGGTCGATGAATCCTATCAGTGGCACTAGGCATTCGACACCAGTACCCATTTTCTTCCATAATGCCGTAATAGATCTCGAGTTGTTCGGCAAAATGGTACTGGGCATCATTCTCAATCCACCAAGAATAGGGCGCAGCATTCATAATTCCCTCATTCTCCCTAACTCCGGTCCACTCCCGTTCTTCGGGAGTCAACGGCCTGGATGCCGAAGCCTCATTTCGGCCAGAGGTACCGGCTTCTGCTGAATCTCTAGGTGGAATGCTGGTCAAAGGCACTACACTCAATGCAGCGCCACTCGAGCGGCGGCTGGCGCAACCCCAGCATTAGGGTTTTGGCCACTAAGAGGGGGCATCATCGCCAAAGGGCGATTCCGCCTCAGAATTAGCTGCGGCACCTCTTCTTCTTCCTCGGCGCTTGATTCGGGCCTGACTGGCTCTTTTCCCCGGTCGCCGGCCATTTTTCAGTTGAACGGAAGTTCGAAAGGACGAAAAAAGGGGGAAGTTCTAAAATCAAAGAAAGCTGAGAGAATTTTAGAAAAAATTACCTCGATTAGATGCGGAATTCGCCGATCTCCGCGTTCGGAGCAACGAATTTCGTCCAAAAGCCTCGGGTTGTTGGATTTACGTGCGAAATAGATTCGGGTACAGGAGAAAGCTTAGCGAAATGCTGGTTTGTTTGTGCGAATTTGAGTAAGGTGAGCAAAGATTACAGTGCGAGTGGCTTAAGTGTCTTCTGGAAACAAGTTTTTCGAGGTTCACACCACTAATAACCCCATTAATCCCACTTTACTCTATACATGTTCGTATTCTCCTCCAATTAATGCCCACTAATCTACTCCACTTCCCCATTACTTCCAATCATTCTCAAGTTAACGGTTATTAGTGACAGTAACCTCCCAACTTCTCCTACTTAAAATTATTTTCATTTACTTCCCTCCAAATTTCTTAAAGATCCGAAACCCGACCTATTATCCTCACGAATCGGGTCTGGGGGGCAAGTTGTTTGGGGTCAAATAACTTATTATTTGGGCCCAATCCACAAATGAAAATAATTAAGCCCAAAGGCAAGGTCCAACTCTCCTGCCCAATGTCAAGTTAGTAGAAGGCCTGGTCAAAGTGGTCAGCCCACTTTGACTTCATAGGCCTAAATCCTCCACATGAGCAAAGGTATAAAACCCATCATTTGGCCAATTTTACATTCATTCTCATATAGCCTCAAGCAACCAAATCTCTTGCATAGCTATTCTCCCAACCTTTCTACACCATATTGACTTCGGCATCGGAGGGGCCTTCCTCGGCACACCCCCGAGGCCAGTTTACGTGTATTTTGCTGTGCAGGAAATCCTCAATCCGGACATCTCTCGGGTTGGGCCTCGTCTCCACTCATACGAAAGGGCCTGCTGAAGGTCCATTGTTTTCTAACCGAAACACTTTGTATCCATAATTGAACATCCGGAAAGATGCTTATAAATACTTCCTCCGTTCTATTAATATTGCAACAAGGATGAAATTTCACATCCCAAAGCACATTTTATATGCTAAATATCTATAATTTTGTAAGAGTAAAAATTATAAAAAATTGATATTGTGAAAGTATTTATAAGACGAATCCAATAAGATCCCACATGACTATATTTTGTTTAACGTATAAATTATATTATATGGTCAAACATGAGTGATGAATAGTACAAAAAGTCCATTATTGCAATATTAATAGAACGGAGGAAGTATTGATTTGTGTTTTTCTAGCCAAAAACTCGGATTTGTTTTTGTTGTTGATGATCATCCTTGTTGAGTTTTTGATCATTGTAGTTCTTTGTTGCTTAACATCATGGTTATAAAAAATTGTGAATAAGATTTTGAGGGAAATGGCAATAGGATAGTTTGTGACTAGAGGAACTTGTATGGGAGGAATCTAGATATTTACTGCTTTGGTCTTCTCTACAATAAAATAATTTGTAGATAAGCAAAAATCAAGTGAACCTTATTACATCATTTTGCTTGAATTTGTTGCATTTATTTAAATTTTTTTTATAATTATTACGAAAGTTCATTAAGTATAAGATTTTAAACAACTCAAATTAAGGGCATTTCACCAAAAGAAATACCAAAATTTCAATATTAGTATACGGATTGGATATCTGGTGATCCGATCCGAAATTTCAATATCCAAAAATCGGATATTCAATTTTTTCGGATCGGATTCGGATTGTAATTTTCCCGATCCGAAATTTTTTGATATCCTAAATTTGGATCGGATCAGATATCTGAACTGACCAACCTACCTTTTAATTATTGTTGCTCTTATTAATGATTGCTAATTGCTACTCCCTTATTTTTTTTTCTTTTTTTTTTGCCCCATTGCAAAAATTTCGGTCAAACTTCAAAGTAGCATGCTGGACTTCTAGTGTTAATTGTCGTAAATTTCACAACAAACTCCTTTCACCAAAAAAAAAAAAAATACACACTCTAATAAAAAATTATATTACTCAAAATTCAATTTGCCTTTAATAAATTATCGAGTTATGAATTATATTCTCACATTAAAAGTAGGGAGCATTTTTTTACTTGCACATTAATAGCTCTATGGAATTTCATTTTCGAATTAGGAGCATATTGAAGTAAGTTTTAGCAATTTAAACCAAATTTCAGTAATTAGTTAATCACAATTAATGGTCATTTGTTCAAAAAAAAATAGAAAAATAATGGTCATTCTAGATTTCTATCTAGGTTTCCCGTCAAATAAAGATTTGTATCTAGTTTGACCGAGTTTAGCTTAAATTGAATAAACTTGATTTATGACATGTTTAGAAAGAAAGCAAATCTATAACCTGAAAAAATCCGTGTGGACCTAGTTCACAATAATATTATTATGGATCCGAGGTTTATACATGCACAACTGACCTCATATTGAACATAGTGTCCCTAATATTAAATATAGTGACCGTAATTTTAACATAGTAACGTTTAATAAATCTTGTGTAATTTTTAGTATTATGCAAACCTGAAGTATGACGTTATGTTGAACATAGTGACCCTAATTTTATCCTAGTGACCTATATCATTTATATTGACCAGTAAATTAAAATTTTCAAAAAAAAAAATTAACCTCTTATGACTTTTATAAAAATACAATCACTTTTATTTTAATATAATAACCTTTATTTTAAGATAGGGACTTTTTTTTTCAATTAATAAAACGAGTATGATATCTCTAGTATTAGTGGTCCACGATAAATTAATGTGAACCAGGTCTATTTAAGAGTAGTTGCACACAACTTATCCTCGAGACTTCTCTAAATTTCATACCCTAAGCTGTCACACCTCTTGTCTAGGCTCAATGTTGGGTCGTATAAGACTTTGAACATAATTCACCACTTGACTCAACCTCTCACAACTTCTCATGTGAACCAGCACAAGATGATTCTCGACGACAATCATAACCTTCCCGGACTCTGTTCGTTGGAATATTCTCCCAAATTCAATTTCAACACCCACATTTTAATCAAGTGTCCACCATATTCTCCCAAGCACACAAGCAATCATCCATGTTGCACAACTTAATCACGTTTTTGGCGGCAAATCCATCAATTTAAACGCATCGTCCGTATCATTAGCCAATTCGAATGCACCAATGTATTTCCCGAGAGTAACTAAAAACCCAATGCAAAGTTTCATTCACCAAAACTCCTATACAATTATACCAACATTCTTGAAGAGACAAGTTTTCGCGGTGTTTTCCATTGTCTTTGATCATTTTGGATCCTCACAACATTAGCACGAACACCAAGACATGGGTTATAAACGATGTAATCAAATTCATCATCAAGAGTACTAAACCATTACAAGAAGCAATCAAATTTACGACTGAAATTATCAAGATTCTTGTAAAAAGCATCGTAATTAATAGATTCAAATGTACCTTCATAACTAAGATTAAGAATGGAGTTTGAAGAGAGATGAGAAGAGCGCTGAAGTTGGGTTTCGGCGAAGTGGGAAGATGAGATTAAAGAAAACCACTGCTTCGAGACACATTTGCACATAATAAGAGTTTTGACGGGAGTCTTGAGAGGATTATCATGGAGATTAGGTGATTAGGAAGCTTTTCCATCTGAGTTTAGTTTTCGGGTTTCGCGGTGGTGGTTGTGGAGGAGAGAAGCCGGGAAAGAGAGAGGAAATGGGTTGTTTCAGTGGTTTTCTTATTTTCCTAATTAGAACATTATAGTGGAACGAAGGGAGCAGTGATCTGCTGGAGGGAGCCCCAGTTCCTCGTTATGAGAAACACTTTTGTTTCTCGTAATGACATTTTGGATCTGCTGTCGCTCACTCTCTGGCAACCGCTTTCTCTGCCGCTTTGATGCAGTCAATCTTCTTTCTTTCATCATTTCGGCTTCTCCTTTCCACTTTGCCATAAATTCTGAACTTTTTAAGGTAAATTCATCCCCAACTTCTTAGCAATTAGTATTTAGTACTGAAAGACTTCTTAATTGTTGAATTTCAGATCTTGCTTCAACAGTCTTTAAATTACATGATTCTGTTGTTTTAATTTCCCTTTTGGAACTGTAGTATAAATTTGGCGTGAAATTATAGCGGGAAATTGTTGTTTTTTAAAAGTTGAATTTTGTGATTTTGTGTATTTTGACAGAAGAACACAAACCCTGATTAATTTTACTATGAATGATGTCAAAGAACCCAAATTTGAAGCAAGCTCGTTTATGGGGTTAACAGATGTTTTAATCCATGAAATCCTGTTTCTACTGCCCCTGAAATCGTTATTAGGAATTCTCAAATGTGTCTGCAAGAGATTGAATATTCTAATATCAGATCAGACCCCGAATTCGCCATACCTCTTCTCGTTGCTATGCTACAATATAATACCATTGCCTCACTCAACTTTACAAGTTACACTGATATCAATGAGGGTGTAAACTTAACCCCATGGGACCGACAATTCGGCAACAATGCCATTTTTGGGAGTTGTTACTATTTCATTATTGGATCATGGTATGGTCTTTTATGTCTTTACATTAAGGAGGGGAAATGCGGAGAAGATATGATGTATCTTTGGAACCCTTTGTTTAGAAAAGCCAAATAAATTGCATTGCCTGTTGGTGGGAATTCGACTTATGTTCATGTAGATTCTTACAGTGGAATGATGAGAATTGCATTGCCTGTTTGGAACCCAATTTTTAGGGCTCACATACAGTGGTATTATTTGCATTCAAGCTGTGGCTGATGGACTTGTGGTTGTTAACCCAAGGTGCAATCCGCCTTCACATGTTTTTGTTAGGGAGGCTGGTGCAGAGGTTTTTAAGTTGATCGATTATGTGGAAAGTCTTGTTTCTCCTTTAAGTCCGCTTCCTCTTGATAATGATGTTGATTTTCTTTGTTATGGTGCTGATGATGATTATGGTGATGACGATGATGATTAATCTGCAGTCAGTGGGTATATGCATTATGGATATACTACTTTGTGACATCTTCAATTTCTCTTGTGGGTTAACAAGAAATAAACAGAATGAAATATTATGCTTAGTGCAGATGTTGCGAAAACAGTAGAAAGTGGGATTGAGAGTGCAGAGATTTGCTGTCAGAAGCTTGCAACTAAGTAGAATGGAATATGATTCAGAGGTATTGGAATATGGAATGAAGCTTGCATATTACTCCGGCGTCATCATCCTAAGGTGGAATCTGATAAAATGCAGCTGAACGTGGCTTTACAGGGGTGATGTAAAGGAAGATCATGTGCTGTCATTGTTCAAGATATCCTCTCTTATGCTTGTAAGTTTTCTTTTTATTATGATTACGAGTAGTTTGTATTTGCAATAGGACTCCCTTTTGATTTTGGAGGAAAGAGTTTGGTTAGAAAACGGCCTTTGGATATTGAATTGTACTTGGACAAGTTGGTGTTGTATGGTAGGTGATTTGATTTTATGCTTTCTATCAATTTTCTTTGAGCTTATCTACTTGATCCAAGTTTTATTCAAATGCTGTCCAAATTGAATTAGAAACTTGGATGGAAAATATTGATCAATTTTTCGAATTCTGCTATCCAAATTCTTTCAATATTTCTTTAAGCTTATCTACTTATGCAAACACCCAATGTATCCCAGGAGAAGTACATCTCCTTCTTTAAAGTTTCTTCGCTCGAAAAGATTCAGATTGTTAGGTGATTCCCATCAGAAAAACGCCAAGAGGTTCCAACCATGGTGGTTATCTCCCAACAACCAATGTAAAGTTTCACCGACCAAATCAGGCATAACAGCACTAAACAAGGCTACGATCTAGAGGCAATAATATCAAGTCAAGTTTTCTCCACTCAATCTAGCTCTCATTGATGCATAACGGTGATTCAGGTAATGCTTATTATGTACCAAACAGCTCTACACATCATGATATTTACGTATAATATGCATTGATCATTAACATTATACAGCTGCATAAATTCTGTACAACAAAATATATTGTTACTTACACTGCTTGCTCTTGAATGCTTTATGCTTAAAACGGAACTGGCCTTCTGATTTTCCCACTATTCAAAATCATGGAAGGCCTCCCAAACGTCTCTTCCAACCATCTAACTTGCATTTCTAACCCAACATCTCTCAAAGCATTTGAAGCGGATTTATAGAGTCTAGTATCTAACTGAATTCCCTCGGCTTTCAAATCTTGCAATAGCTTAATCAATTCATCAATCCTATTGATCTTTGAGAAGACACCCACCATCATCCCGGCCAAAGCTAGATCGACCCCTCCACCATTTGTTCGATATTCATCATAGAACACAGTGCAAGTTTCATATTCTTGCGCCCTAGAGTAAGCTCCTATAATGCTAGTGTAGCTCACTCGATCAGGTTTCACCCTTCTCCTCTTCATCTCCTTCCATAACTTCTCTACTTGCCTCATATTTTTCGCCCTCCCATGTAAGTCAATAAGCGTATTGTACACCCATACATTAGGCTCGCACCCTCTCTCTTTCATCTTGGCTAGAAGTGTCATCGCCTCTCTCAATTGCCCCGTCTTACCATACATCGCAATCATAGTCGAGTAAGCCACCACACATTTGTCGAAGCCCCTTTGTTGCATCTCATTAAACACAATCTTAGCCTTGTAAAACAACGCAAGACGAAAGTAAACATTGATTATAGATGCATATGTCACTTGCCCCGGCTCACACCCTTCTAAAGTAAGCTCTTGGTACACTCTTGCTGCCTCTTTAAGCCCTCTTTTTTTGGCATAACCATTAACAATTGCACAAAAAATACAATCAGAAATCTTCAGATTGGCCGCCTTCATCTTCTTCACAACACCTAAGGTCTTCTCCAACAAACCTTCTTCAACATACATGACCACCAGCTTTAAAAACAATGCTGGATCCTTCAACATTCGATTCGATTCCGCTTCCTCAACGAGTCTCTCAACCACACCAATCTCTTTATCTTCGGCCAACGAACCGATCAACGAAGCGTAAATTGAGGCATTCACAGGAATCCCCTTCTCATCCATTAGCTCAAATTGCTCAAGAGCTTTCAAAGGCTCCCCTGATTTCCCCAATGCATCTATCAAAACCCCGTAAATCTTAGACAAATTATCAACATTTTCAACCTTATTAATATCTCCCAATTCACTAAAAACCTCAACAACTTTCTTGAAATTCCCCAATTTCATATAAGCTTCCATAACCAAAACATAACCTCCAGGATCCAAAACAATCTCCTTTAATCTCATCTTTTCAAACAATTCAATTGTAATTCCATACAAATGAAGCTTATTATAGCTTCTCAAAGCAGAATCATAAGCAAAAGAAGCAACTTTTTGTTCAAATTCAAAGCATTCTAACAACAAATCAGCAACTTTAAACTTCCTAGCTTTAATACAAGAACTAACCAATCTAGCACAAAAAAAAATATCAGGCAAAATTTCCCACTTTTTAATATCTTTACACATCATTGAAACCAAATCCCATTTCTTTGACTTCACTAAGTACCTTAACAAAGCCTTGATGGTTGCTTTTTGTGGATGAAATTCCGAACCCGCTTTCGCCTTCTCATAATACTCCAACCCCAGATTTTCAGTCCTTGGATCCTTCAACAGCTCTCTAATTAGTTGATTTATGTTCTTTTCATCTGATTTTAGAGGTTGGAGATCAGAATTTGGATTATTATAGGTAAATTCAACAAGGGGTAAAACAGGGGAAGGCTCTTCTTCTAAAACAGGGGAAGGAAAAGCAGAGGAATGGAGGATTATGAGCTTTGGAGGAGAGAGAAAATGGTGAAAAGCTTTGGAAATGGTGAATTTGGTGGTGTTTTGAAGTGGGTAGAACAAATTTGAGGGAGAAATTGCCATTGGTGAAGATTATTTGAGAATTTTGTGAGGTTTTTTTTTTTAGTTTATTTGTTTTTTGTTTTTTCTGGTGGATTATCTTTTTATATGAAAGAATTTGATTAGCCACTCGTTGGAGTACACGTGGACGGTTTGAGGTCGTGGAACTTCTGTCCTAGATTTTTAGGATAGGTGGGAAGAAAGTACTTTTTGCCTTTTTTTTTTAAGAAAAAGGGAAAAAATAATGGCGGTACAAAAATAATGAAATAGTCGACTCCACTGGGGATCGAACCCAGAATCTCTGGTTTCGTAGACCAGCGCCTTATCCATTGGGCCATGGAGTCTTATTTAATGTCTGTATTGATTTTATAAATAATAAATACATAGTACTCCTTTTGTCCCATAATACTTAAGACGTTGGGGGTCGACATATAGTTTAAGAAAAATAGTGGGTTTATTTAAAATATTTGTTTATTATATAAAGGATTCTCTTTTGTATTTGAATATTGTAAGAAAACAAAGAAGTTGGAGAGATGAGGGGTAGTTAGGAGAGAAAAAATGTAGGATTTAATTGGGTTTTGGGGTTTGTGGTCCCAAAGAGAGTATAGAAAAATATTTTTTCATTAGGGGTCCCATTCCATATTTAGTAACGTGTCAATTATTTTAGAACGAATGAAAATGTAAACTGTGTCAAGTATTATGGGACGGAGGGAATACAAGAATGTAGTCCGTTTTCGCAATTTTTTATGTGGCTGGCCACACAGTGTGGCAGAGGTTACTCGTTTGGTCAAGGATTACTTGTAGGAGAAACTTATTCATGGGTTACTTGTTTAGTCATGGGAAAATTATAGGGGTTACTTATACAGGGTTACTTAGTCGATTAGGGGTTACTCTCACACAAAAATCGCGCTAATCCACTGAGTAAGTAACCTTTAAATAAGTAATTACTGAGTAAGTAACCCTTGAATAAGTAATCCCTGAACAAGTAACCTCTGCCACATAGTGTGGCTAGCCACACAGAAAAATTATTGTCAAAGTTCATAAACAATTAACCATCGCCCCTTTAGAAGTGGCCTTTTTTTTTTTTTTTTTTTTTTTTAATGGTACATCTTAACTTTCCATTTCAAAAAATAAAGTAAATAAATTGTGATAATTACATCTAGGTCTGAGCACAGATCGGATATCCGTATCCGAAAATCCGGATATTTGATATCCGTATCCGACACGAAAATATCGGATCCGAAAATCCGGATATCCGAAATTTTCGGATCGGATAAGACGGATATCCTATATCCGACTTCTTTAATTATGGGGTTTGTTTAATGGCAAAATTGATTTTTTCACCCTTTTTTCCACACGTTATTGTCTTGTGGACCTTTTTAATAATTAAAAAAAAAACAGAAATTAAAATATGTAAAAAAAAAAAAAAAAAAAAACAAGCTTTAGCCTTAACCGGTGGCGGCGGCGGTGGTAGTCAATAATCGGAAAGAACACAAACCACCATTAGCAAAGAGCAGATCAGCAAAGTGGGATCATGAACAAGAACAACAGGGCTTGATTTCCAGAAAGTATGGTTTTTTCCTTCAAAATATTTGATGAAAGTGTCTCGGACTTTCTTAGCAGGCCATTCCAAAGAAACTCATCAACAGACTCTGATTGAAGCCCCATAACTTGAAGTGATGAAGAAGAAAACTTGGTTTCTTCAGATAACAAACTTGGTTTTTCCAAAAAAAACAGCCTTCCACCATCGACGCATAAAATTAGAGCCACCGCACCAAACACCCACAACCACACCATCAGTGCACAAAATTAGAACAAATCGCATCAAACAGAAACTTTAGAATCAAAAGTAATTTTAAAATGAAAATCATAAATTTTAGATCTTATATAATTGAAAATTAGAAAACAAATCTAAAGATGAAAATCATAAATTACTCAAATTAGAGAGCTAAAGTAATTTTGGATTAAAACGAAAATCGAAAATCGAAAATCAAAATTAGAACTAGAATAAAATCGAAAACTTTAGATAAAAAAAAACAAAAATCATCTCTGAATCCGCAAAAATTTAGCACAAAATATCCAAAATCCAGTACCCAGAATCTTAAATCAACTCAAACAATCATCGGTCATAACATTCATCTTTATTTTCAATCAAACATAATGTCAAGCACCCTTGCATAAGAAACAATTTTGCAGGTGCGAATCCAGATTCGCCCTAAATTGAAGTGAGAGTGCAAAGATCTTCAAGAAATCGAAACCCTAAATTATTATTAGAGGAGGGAGAAGAGGATTGATTGAGAGGAGTATTGAGGAGCGATCGGGAGATCTGAGATGAGTGAGGAGGGAGAAAATCATAAAACAGAGGAGAAAGAGGCGGATAATAGGCTGAGCAAAACTAGGGTTATAATATGAAAATATTTTAAAATGGTAAAAAAAAAAAAAGTGTTTTTCCGGATTTTGGATCGGGTATCCGATCCGATATCCGACTTTTTTTTATATTCGGATATTCGAAATCGAAATTTTCGATATCGGATATCGGATCGGTTATCCTAAATTTTCGGGTCGGATACGGATCAGAATTTCGGATTATCAAATAGTTTTGCTCAGCCTTAATTACATCAGATTAAATAGAAGGAAAAAATATAAAATTAAACAAAGTACGGAGTAATAGTAGTGGACTAATGGTCTATTATGACCTACCCCCTACTTAAAGGCGATATAGAGTGTTAAGAAATATACACTACTTGAAATAGGCCGTTTTCCAACGGAATTGTTCCAACGGACATAAATTCCGTCGGAAAATTTCAGTTTTCCGATGGAATTTGGGTCTGTCAGAAAATTCCGTCGAAAAAGGTAAGTTACGACGGAAAATCTCTCGGAAATATTCCGACGGATTTTTTTCCCTCGGAATTTACTGCTTCCGACGGAATATTCCCTCGGAAATTATTTTTCGACAGAAATATTCCGTCGAAAGGTGTAAATTCCGAGGGGGAAAAATCCGTCGGAACATATACATTTCCGAGAGAATTAATTCCGTCGGAAATTTCCGACGGATTTTTACCATTTCCGACGAAATTTCGATTTTAAAAAAAAAAAAATATCCTAAACGTAACTACCCCCTTTGCACTCCGCCTCTCTTTCCTCATTTCTCTTTCTCTCTTCTTCTCTTTCTCTCTTCTCTCTTCTTTCCTCTTCTCTTTCTTTCTCCTCTCCTCTCTTCCTCTCCGTTTTCTTCTATTTTTTTCCCCTTATCCTCTTTTGTTTTCTTCTCTTTGTCACCTCTTCTATCACTCCGTCCCCCATTTGTCAAGGCAATCAACCAACAACGGCTACATACCGTCAACGACAACAACAACCACAACCAACATCCACCGTTGCAAGCCAAGCCTTCAACCACCGTCACGAGCCACCTTTCTCAAGTGTAGATCTAGTTAATTTTGTATGTAATTGTAATGTTAGTTTATATAATTTATTAAACAATTGTATATAATTTAATTTCGTGGGTTAATTATCATTTTTTCTAATTTTTTTTAATGAAATTCTGATTAATTAGTAGATCTACTGGTTTTGATTTCTTGTGTGGTATGTTTTGGTTATGTTGTGTTAATTTTCCTATTTTTGGGGTTAATTTTCGGGTTTTTTGGGACTTTTCGTTTTTCTGGGGTTGATTCCTTTTTTTGGGTTTTTTTTTGTGTTAATTTCGGTTTTTTGGGTTCATTTGTGGTGGTGTCGGTGGTGGTGTGGTGGTGTCGGTGGTGGTGTGGTGGTGGTGTGTGGTGGTTTCGGTGGTGGGTTGTGGGCTACGGATTGTGGGTAGTTGTGGGTTAGGGGCTGTGGGTTCAAGTAAGGGGGGTGGGTTCAAGGGTTGAGGGTTCAGGGGCTGTGGGTTCAGGTTAGGGGGTGGGTTCAAGTAAGGTGGGTGGGTGGGTTCAGGCTAGGGTTGGTGGTGGGGGTGGTGGATGGGTTTTTTTTTTTTTTTTTCTATTAAAGCTTCCAACGGAAATTTCCGTCGGAAGGTAGTAGATTATTTCCGTCGGAAGGTAGTAGATTCCGACGGAATTTTCCGTCGGAAAAGGTATATTTTCCGTTGGAAGCTTGGCTTATTACGACGGAATTTTCTGTCGGAACCTAGCGACGGACTTCCCAATTAAGTCAAACTTGCTCCTACAGAACATAATCCGTCGGAATGGTCCATTCCGACGGAATTTCCTACGGATTATCGCGAAATTCCTACAAAGTGTAATGCGACGCTGCTTTCCGACGGAATTTCAGGGTTTTCCGACGGATTTTTTCCGTCGTTGATTGGCTGTTTTCTAGTAGTGATATATCTTTTGTATTTGTATCAATGTTTCAATTTGACTTTTACACTATTAATATACTAATTGTCTGCCTTTGATTTGGTGGACTCATGGTCTCGTGGATGTTAAATCAGGTCTCGTGGATGTTAAAACAATATGGAGATTGTAATACAAGGACTGAGTTGTTCAACTTATTGGATCCATTTGCTCTAGAGCTAGTCTAGACCTAAATAGAGGCAGGGCTGCAAATGCTAACACTGAAAATGACCCGGTATAATTTTGTTAAATTAAACCCTAAAATCATTTCTTTAAGGAAAAATATTTTACTAAATTATAAATTTTGGGATAAAACTGAAGAATAGATTATTGATTAACAAATTTTCTCTTTACTTTGTATAGTAAATTTCAAAAACTAGGGCCCTTTTATAGTAGTTTCACTTAGGGAATTTTGTGCGATCGTCCACCCTGCACATGCTCATAACCACCCCTAGACCTAAATGGTATGACAAACTTGTTGTTTTTACAAAGTAAATCTTTTGGTTTTTCTTATTTTTTTTTTAAGAAAAAAGGAAATCTTTTGGTGAATGTTAATTACAATGACAATATATTTTTTGTGAGACAATTTTATCAATTCATGCATTCTTTGTCAATCTAATATCAAATCACATCATATCACTTCACTAATAAATAAAGTCGATCTTGCAACCAGGCCACAAGACAACGACACTTGACATCTCATTTTTTTCGCCAAGTGTCGCGCCACGTAGACGACAAATAGGTATTATTGTGACACATATGATGCTAAGTAAGAGAATTTTGATAGATATTTTAAGATAAAAATGTTGCATGGAGTTTTATTATCGATAAACTACTAATATTTCATATATACAAAATTAATCATAACTTTTAATAAATATCTAATAACTCGGTTCTATTTCCATCATATAATTCGTTTTAAAAAGTCCTTAAAATAAGATCCATTTATAATACTGCCTTTGTTAATAGTTATTTGCAACAAAGGGGGGGTAACACGGACTCCTAAGCAAAACTTTTAAAGCATGATTATTGAAAAATAAGGGCACTTGGTTAAGTATTAATCCTACCTACAAAAATAAACAATTAAACCAAACCTCATAACCACCGAAACCCAAAACCAGAACCATCACCAAAACCACCGATAATCACCAGAACCGCCAAACCCACCGACACTCAGAACCCAAAACCACCACCAAAACCACCGAAACCCAACCACGAACCTAGCAAACCACCACGAACCCGCCCAAAACCACCATGAACCCAGCAAACCAACATGAACCCAGCAAACCAACACGAACCTAGCAAACCACCACGAAACTCAATTAAATTAGAACCACCACGAATTGAATTACTCCCAATTAAGCCACCATCACGAAACCAGATCTGAAACGCCTAAAACTACCCCACGAAACTCACGCCACCCCTACGAACCATATCTGAAACCCATCCTCACGAAACTCACACCACCCCCACGAACCAGATCTGAAACCCCTAAAATCACCCCATGAATGTAATACCCCGTATTTTTATATATATAAATTATTTGTTTTATTTATTTTTATAAAGCAAAATGATTCATTTCATTTTAAAAGAAATTAATTATTTAAATATTATGTAAGTGTGTATAAAATAATATAAGTCATTAATTGAGGCAATAAAAGTGTTTTGAATTGGGTCATCTTTATTAATAGTTGGATCAACTTTTTGAGAAATTAAGGACACTTAAGAGCCCAACAAGTTGGCCCCAAAGGAAGAAGTTAAGGGGAAGTAGGATTTAGTAATGACAGTTTTGTAATTATGAGTTTTTGTTTTAAAAGGGGAGTATAAATACTTTAAAATCTCAAGATTTTTCACTCTAAAATCATAATTGTCAGATTTCACAAAAAAAAAACCCCAAAATCTTCTCTTTATTTTTCCTCTCCTTTTCCTCTCTTTTTCCCACGCCTCTCTCTCTCATCTTCCCCTCACGCACGCCGACCACCGGCGCCACCACCACCACCAGCGAGCAGCGGCAGCACCGACAGCAGCCGTGTGCCACCGTCTTCTCTCTCCTCCTTTCCCCTTTTTGCGGTTTGGTACAAAAAGGAAAAAAAAAAAAACTCTTTTCTCTTCCTAATTTAATTCTAGTTGTTTTTATTAATTTAAATCATGATTTTGATTGTGTTTGATTTTAGCTTTGGGTATTTGATATTATTCACATAATTTTCAGATTTTAATTAAATCAAAAACCCTAATTTACAAACCCTATGATTTGGGAATTTATTGTTTATGGTTAGGGTTTGATCCTAGGTTGTTGTTGTTGTTGTTGTTGTTGTTGTTTAATTAATGGTTTAAACATGTTTTTAATGAGTTTAAAGCCCTCAAATTAATGCTGGAATTTATTTATGCACACTACTTTTTAATTATTGAGTTAGGGTTTGATTATCCATAATAAGGAAAAAGGTTTTAATGATTTAAATATGATTTCCTAGTCTATTAGTGATGTTTTATATTAAATAAGTATGCTGGAATTTTATTTAAGTCATAAAAATTAAGTCTTTTTGAAAGGATTTGAGGTACCCACTTAAAGAAAAGGTTTTATGGCTTTTATGTCATTACATTGGATTGATTAGTAAGGTTTAAAATGTATTATAGTTGCTGAATTTGTGAGAATAGTGGATTAATTACAGTTATGTATTCTTATTTGTAGGAAGCTTCGAGCTAGGTGATTTCTAGCGAGTGTGGCCGAGTTTAGGCTTTATTCAAGGTACGTATGTGCACAAGAATATTTGTGTATGTGTAGTATCATGTCAAGATTGTAAAGTATGATTTAAGAGATGAATTAGTAGCATGTTTGGTTGATTATATGCTTGGAATTGATGTTGGTTGAACATGAATTGTTATGCAAGCATGTGAATATGTTATTTGAGGTATGATACAAGTTAAATATGTATGAATCATGGAAGTATGTTTTATTTTCAAGTATCAAGAAGGCATGTATTTAATAAGCAAGGCTTATATATGAGTTAAAAAGCTAAAATTATAATTATTGAGCATGATTCATGAATTTATTTCTCACCTATTTATTATTGGTGTTGAGTCAAGAAGTTAATTTATTTATTTACTCGCTCATGTAAGTTGAGTTCGAGTTGAGGAAGTTTAGTAGTGCATTTTATGCACTAAGGTAGTAATCGTGCAATTTATTTTATTTTGATGTTAGGATATTCATGTAAGTGTGGTGCATATGTACTCAGTTTTGCTGATTCGTACTTTTGTGTTTGTGTTTGGCTTTCCTTTGGATTGGCCCTACTATGGGCCCTACTATGACCCATTTATATGGTGAGTAGAGGGTTGAAATAAAGAGGAAGTAACAGGTACTTGAAGCATGAACAACATGATGGGATAGAATGCAGAGAGTTACTTGTTATATTTTTTTAGTTTTGATATTTTGAATTATTGGTTATTGTTTATGGACTAACAATATAATATTCTGTTTATTTTAGTTGTTTTTGAGAAGGACCATGTTTGAATTGGTTCCAACTTGTGAATGTTTTATTCTACTTTTGTTTTGAGGTTGTGAACTCAAGTTTTATTTTTGAAAGTTGGTTTTTATGTTTTAGACTTCCGCTGTGAGATTTTGAAAATTAGCCTTAGCCGTTATCACAATGGCGGTAACATTTTGGTTATTTCCTAAAAAGGGTTTTATTTAGAGTAAAATGAGTATTTCTAAAAGAAGAAAATTTCCATAGTATTACAACGAACTCAGACCCACGAACCAGACGAACCCAAATCCACGAACTCGGACCCACGACCTGTAATACCCTTGAAATTTCTTTCCTTTAAAATATCTATTTTGCCCTTTTTAAAATATGAAATAGGAAAATCTAATACATTACCGCCACCGTGAAAACGGCTAAGGCAAATATCAAAGACTCACACACAGCGGAAGACTACCTTTAAAACCATTTAAAACAAGTCAACTTAAAAAGTCAAACCAAACGAAAGTAAAGTCAAACAAAGTCAACCTACAATTTGGAACCATCGTAGGCCCTTAAAACCAAACAACTTAAAAAAAAAACATTTGCGTTAGTCTTATGAGTAGAATAAAATAAATAATATTCAAAGCAAATAAAACACATCATATTCCTATGAGAACTAAGCATGTTTCGCTCTTCACTCAAGCCCATCATGAATATGCTTCATCACCTGAAAAACTTCTCTCTACTTGTCCCCACTAATCGTCATTATAAATGGGTCGTCGTAGGGCCAAGGTAAAAATAAGGCCAAGCAAACATACAAACACACAATCAGCAATGCTGAGTACATGAGCGTAATAAAACACAATAGCATGCTTTCATCCTAACATCACACAACTTACCGTGTAGCACCTGCTTACAAGCATACAAAACATTCAACACCTAACTAGACCAATACCAATGTTCATTTACTTTTGATTACACATCGAACGGGTTCCCAACCAAATCCCTTCCTCAAATAAATAGGGGTAAACTACACCGGGAGTTAACCGAGTAGGCAAATGTCACATGAAGTGACTGGACGTCCTGTGCATAAGATAAATAAAAAGGAAAATACAGTGTTTTGTACTCCCAGTAGAAGTTATAGTCAAATATAAATTAAAGTCGCATAACTCTCCTCATATGTTCATACTCAAGGTATATACATTTCAAGAGTTTTGGTGTGTAATCTCTTTCATTTTACGTTATTTACATATTATTATACTTGGTGATGACTCTCAAACCATAGCACAATCAAACATTATAAATCATTCAAGCAATTCAACATACCAATTTAATTATTGAATAATTAGTGACCACATAAATTTAATAGTTGAACTCTTTTTAATCTACCACAGTGTCAAAGACACCTTAAACGCATAATGCGTCACAAATCCTATCCCTTGGTATTAGAAACATCTTAAGTGCACATAAGCACCGCAATATAAGTTATTCCTGTGTACTAAGACACTTGATAGCTCAATCCCCATGCTTAAAGTATCAATAAAAATTATATGAACCATAATAAAATTCCCTTTTCATATTCCAAACCAAATTAAACATTTAGTTTAATTAAACATGCTCTCTATCATGGCAATAATAAAGTGTGGTTCATAATCAACATGCCAATACAAATAATTCCAATCACCAACTCACAGTAAATAATTCATACATCACAATCATCCACCAACATCAATCCAATCAACAAATTCCAACCAACACCTATCATGATACTACTCGGAATTAATTTATCAAAGCCTAGCATGCTTTTACATATTCAATTAATTACCAAGTACGCGAACATACCTTGAATACGATATCAAAATCGCCACGACTAAATAAAATCACTCACTTTGAAATCTCCTACAAACCAAAATTACAAAGAGGCATTATTACCTATTCAATATAAATTTATAGCAATATATACACTCTTTAAATCACTCATAAACCCTCTAAAATAAGCTGAAATTTAATTAAAACTATTACTTTTATTCCCAATTAATGGGTAATTAAAAATCCTTTCAAGAAACATAATTATAGCTTATATATAAAAATTTCAGTTTTATTAAATCATCTAAAATTATTGTAATTATGTTTTAAAAACACCTATTTCAATAATTTAAATCACCTATAAACAATTTCCATCAATATTCATAAACTTAGAAACCTAGGGTTTGTAATTTAGGGCTTTTTAATTCAAAACCAAATCTAAAAATATATATACATAATACTTAAAATCAAACATCATAAAAATCATCACAAAACCCAAAAACAATAATTAGATTAAGGGTGGATTGAATTAAAATAAAAAAGAACAATTTTTTTTTTGTTCGACCACCGGCGCACGACCACAAGGCCGGGCTGCTGCCGCGCCTGCTTGGTGGCCGCTGCTGCCAGCGAGTGTTGGTGGTGGTAGCCGTCGGCCAGTGGGCAGCCGTGGTGGTGGTGGTGTGTGTGTGGGTGGTGATGAACCAAAAATAAAATAAAGGGGAAGGGGAAAAATTAAGGGGGAAAGAAAATAAGAGGAGAGAGAGAGAGTTTACCTTTGGGTATTCTCCACCTTGAATAAAGTTTGATTTTGCTCATATGATGGGTATTTATACCCTCTCTCAATAACCCTCCTACTTAAAATTCCTTTACTACCCTTAATGATCCCTTTCCTATTCAAACTAACATTTTGACTTTCCTTAAAGACCACTGACTTTGAAATTACCTTTTTATTAAATTAGATGCCCCAATATTTCCAAATCATGAATAAAATATTTTCAAGATTGTTAAATAATTAAAAATAACTTTTAATTAAAATAATTCTTTTTAAATTAATGGAACACCATAAATAATTCATTTCGAATAATTTAAATACTTTAAGAAATACTTATTTAAATTAAAATACGTATAAAAATACGGGGTATTACATTTATTAGGTAAAAAGTTAAATTAGGTTAGTGATCTAATTAAATGTCTAAGTTGTTTAAGTAAGGGTAATATGGTCATTGTGTTTGCAAAAAGTTACTAAAATTATTTTTACTGATTAAAAAACAAAAAAAAAGTTTTTTAATCAGTAAAAATAATTTTAGTTAATAAAAATACTTTCAGTTTAGTAAAAATAATTTAAGTATGATATCGCATGTCTAAATATCCGCCAAAAAGTTTATCCTAAATTTCAATAAACATATTGGGCATCGCCTAGGGTACAAAATTAGTACGTATATAAAGGGGAGTTTTTTTCCCGAGTTTTAGAGAGGCACGTAGGATTTAATTTTAGTTTTTTAGCCAATTAAATAAGAGATTATTAATTTCTTTTAGAATTAAATAATTCAAATGCCACATAAGAAAAATTGGCGAATGAGATTTTTAACTTTAAATTAATTAAATATAAAATATTATCTTTTGATACTAGGAATTTTATCAAATTATATAACAACTTTTAGCACATAAACAAAAAAAAAAAAAAAAAAAAAATATTCAAACAAACCGTGCATCGCACGGGGTTCATCTAATTATTGTTATTGGGAGGTTAATCAAGCATTGGGTTACTACTTACTTGGCTTTAAGGGGAAGCGCGATTTGACTATTTGAGGATGTATAGATTGGTTTTTCCAATTAAATTTTTTTATTTTTTTTAAATAGATCCAACAAAAATTGTTCATCCATTTTATTTTAATTGATATTGATGGTGAATATTATTCACATAAGTTATTTTATCTTTTTTTTAATGGAAAAAAAAAAAAGAAAAAAAGTTATGTTGGGGTTCCATCTTTTTTTTAAGAAAGCATGTTTTTTTTTTTGACAGGAGAAAGCATGTTGGGGTTCCATCTAATTTGTCACAAACTCACAATGTACCTCATTCATACAGAAAATACAGTAACACCAAAAAAAAAAAAATACAGAAAATACTGTATAATAATACAGAGTAAAAAAAATACGTCTAACAAATCAACGATCAAAGAAGAAGTCAAACGCAGATACATTGGTATATAATAAAGTCAAGCTCAAAAAATTTTCTTGTCACCGGCGGCAAAACCTCCGGTTGCCCCCTCCAAAAACCAAAACCCTCCATTCTAAAATGATGAGATCAATCGAAAGAAACAGAAAAAGGAAGAAACAGAGGTTGAAGAAAACAAACGATAAACCCCAAAACAACCCCATTCAATCACCCCTAAATTCTGTTGAACTTCCTGAAGAACTCATCTTTTCTGAAATCCTTCCAAGATTACCGGTAAATTCCTTAACCCGCTTCAAATCTGTTTCAAAAACATGGAATTTCATTATCTCCACCCCAAATTTCATCAATTCCCATCTCAAATGCACTATTTCAAACCCTTTTGTGCCCTCAAATTGTGTGTTTATTAAATCTGCTTATGATTTTTATATTCTTAATTATTCTGCATATGATAGATACCCAAATGATAATTATGATGAAAAGGGTTTGATTAAGGTTAAAAGTCTTCATTTTGATGATAATGGTGTGAATACTTTCTTAATTGGTTCATGTAATGGGTTAGTATGTTTTGGGCGTGGAACTGCTTTTAGTAAATTTGGGTATAACTTTCGTGTTTATAATCCAGTAATGGGTCAGTTTCTTCATGTGTCAGATCCTCTAGGGAATTTTCAAGGGAAATTGATTTTTGGGTTTGGGTTTGTTTCTTGTAAAAATGATTATTTGTTGTTGGTTGGTGGTCTTCAGAGGAAGAGTTATAAGAATTTTGTGTATATTTATTCATTAAGGTCTAATGATTGGAAGAAAATCGGAGCTTTTGATGAAGATGAATTTTCGATTTACTTGGGTGGTAGAGGAGTATTGGTTAAAGAGACATTGCATTGGGTTACAACCCAAGTTCGAAGAACGAATGCTAAGTGTATAAGTGGGTTTGATTTGGTTGATGAGAGCTTCAAGGATGTGAAGATGCCTAGGGTGTTTTGGCGTAATGATCATTTTATGGATTTTAAATTGAGTGAGATGAATGGATCATTGTGTGCTTGGGGTGAAGATATCTATGGTGGGGTGGAAATGTGGATGTTGATCCAATATGGGGTGTGGGATTCTTGGACGAAACTTTTCAAGATTGACATGATTCCAGGTTTGGATAACTTCTATGGATGCTTAGATAGCGGGAAAGTTTTGGTCCAAACAAATGATGGATGTCTCTTGCTAGCTGATCCGGATCAAGGTCAGCCACGTTTTATGTCATTAGTGAAAGATTTGGGTGATATTGAGGTAGTGAATTATATTCGGAGTCCTATTTCTCCTTTCTCTTGAATGTTCCAATATTGTGGAACGATACAGTTATCACTTCTTTTTTGTATAGATTACTTTGTTGCATGTAAACTACCTTATGAATTGTGCTGTAGTAAACAAAGATGTATCTATGTTCTGCAATAATCACCCTCATCTCCCTAAAAAAATGGATAAAGAAAGCAGATGAGGAAATGCAAAATGGAGTTAATGGACATCTTTTCGGAATGGTACATTTATCATTTTGTGATGCTGTTTTTAGTTGCAGATGTATCTCATTTTCTGACTTATGATATTTTGTGAATTTGAGTTCCATGCTTGTTAACATCTTTCAGTTGCTGCATACTGTTTTTTTAGTTCATCTTCTGAGTGTCGTTGAGGCTATGTTAAAGGCCACAAAACCATTGATTTAGATAATCTGTCCCCCCACCCCAAGTAAAAAAGCCAAAGTAGCCAGTTTGGCTTATTTTCTAAGTTAGTGGAAATTTTCTATGGAATTCAGGAGGAAGTTTCTTTGGGTCCTTGTAAGATTTTCAAGGTGACTTGTAGCCATTGGCTACTACTGCATTAGATAATAACAAACAATATTTAAGCGTGGTAAGGCCCATTCCAAAGGCTAAAAGTATTTCTTCTCAATTGTGTATGTGAGGCTAAACAAATCTGCTTTCTCTAACCGGCCCTAGGTAGGATGTTTGTTAGTGGTAATGAGGTAATATATATTATTGTATGAAAGCTCCTTTCAAAGGCCATATGTTCAAATTGTGACTTGTACGTTTTCAGAGGCTGGTGGAAAGTTTGGATGTAAGCATCCTGAAGCACCAAGGAGCTTCTGACTTCTGAGAGTCCAGAATGGCCACTTAAACTCAGAGACCATAGATTATACAGCATCTAAAATCAGTCATGAGCCTCATGACAATTCATTCGAATTTAGACCTCGTGGCACCACTCAGGGGGCTTTTAAGACTTATCAGATAATAATACTGATCGAGTCTTACCTTTGTAAAGACCTGTACACAACTTTAAGTGTATAACTCACACCTATTAGACATTCAGGAAGTTTTTGGTTCATAGAACATGGAAGACATTACTATTATTGTCCAACATTGAGCTTTTCTCACCAAGCCTTATTATTATCTAGGTCGACCCCTAATTGCTATGTGCTAGATTTGTTAGGCACATGCTCTGTTACTGTGGTTTCCTGTAAGATCCAAACTGGCCAATTGAGTCATTGACTCATTGTTGTCATTAATTCATTGCCTAACTGGATAATGCGATTTTTATATGAAGATGTGCGATGTAAGAAGATTAAGTATCAAGTGATGGACTTTTTACCTGTAGCCTGTATTGATCCTAGATGATAGCGGTTCTTAGATAACCTTTGGCGAAAAGCATTCTGAAAAGCTGTAAATTACAACAGTAATGTCTGTAAGAACTTTTCATAGAGCTCCTTAATTTGTTGTAAGGATCCAAGTTTGGTGACTTGAACTTTGTAATTACCATTTTACCGCCCAGATATCTTCATCATTCTAATCTGAACATACAGTCATACATGCTCTGCTTATAAGAATTTGTAAGCTGCCAGTTCTTACCACTAGTTTATTGTAGTGCTTGACCAGAGATAGTGCTGCAATGTTAAATTGACTTCTCTGTTGGAGTATATCTAAGCTACCAAATAATGGCATTTGGCATTCTGTTGTTACAATACTGAACTAATTGTTGTATGAATGGCATGATGATGTCAGTAAGTTGCTTGAAATATATTTTTTGACAGGTCGTCTCTCAGTGCGTGTCTTTGTGCAGTGTGCGCAAGCACAATCAGATGCTAGTTTCGATGTTAAGTTTGGTAAGTATATAATGCTTATGAAGCTCTGCATTTGGATCACTGATTCTCTTCCGGAATTAAAAACTTCTGATTTCAGACCTTCATAACCTTCCATTGTTTTATCTGTATTGGACTCTGGGGACAGAGTCTTATGATAGCTAATAAGATCTAGCTCAGAAGAGGGTCATGCCTTCATGTGCTCAATAATGGGCAACCACATGGACGAAATTCCTGCTATAGTCGAATTTGGGGAGAATTATAACTTTATAAGCATTTATGCTTAGAGACCCACCCAAACTGTCCTTTGAAAGCTCCATGAGATTTACCACCACGTGTCCGGTCTTACAGTTACTCTTGTATGATTTTGGTTGGCGGGGGCGAGGGGGTGGGTGGACAGTGGGGTAGTGCCGTATCGGACTAGTGATGGTAGATTCATCTGGCCCTACAGTTAGCCATACTTGCTTCTCTGTATCCTCAATTATCAGGTCACTGGAAGTTGCAAGCTGAAAGGATTAGAGTTTATGAGTGATCAGAATGTCAGATTGTATATATCGTAGGATTAATTTTAGTATAATTCTGGTAGCACCAGTGCATACAGTCAGTTTCGGTTATCCTCATTACAGTACCCTTCTGCAAGAGTCCTCTGAATTTTACCATGTTATTCCAGCGATGTAGTTGGGTTTTAAACTCGAGTTAAGGTTGAAATGTCAGAAGTTAACCCGGAAAATACCCAATAACAGCCTGCCTGACAATCTTGAAATCTCAAACACAGTCATCAACCCCAAACCAAAATTAGCCCAAATAATTTTATCCTAAGATGTGTGACCAAAAATGATGATCTCAATTTGATAGGTCTAATAAGATAGGATCTGTTTCTTTAAATTAGAACTCTGCTGTCTGTAAACGTGGGAATTGTTTATGAAATCTTGCTGTTGAAGCTGGATTTAGTCATTGACTTAAAAGATAAGATGATAAGGGATAATAGTTAGGTGGATTCAAACACATGCCCTCGTGTTACATGATTATCCTGTAATCTTTTACAGGAATCTTGTTTTACTTCTAAATCTGTCTAAAATTTCTACTGTCTTTTTGTTATTTGCAAGAGCCAAATTCCATGATTATAATATAGTTATTAAATGAACATTATATGGAATTTCCTGCAAATTTCTAGTGCTTTTTTTAAGGGGCAATTAGAGGGGGTAATTTGGATTCCTAATAATGGATTATAGTCATTAATTATAACCTATATTGTATTGAAGAAAAGGATGAGAACTGTTGGGAATTTAGTGGAGAAAGGACGATGATATATGTAAGATTACTTGTTGATTTAGCTTTTTAAGACTAAATAGTTTGTTAATTACTGTCTAACTTCTGTCATGATTGGCTTGGCATCCTAATCCAATATTAAGATAGCTATTTTCATTTTAATAATGAAATGCTGTTGCACCAAAAAAGAATAATGAGCTTTTATGTCATCATTTGTCACTATGATTTTAATACTTTTTTCATTTATGTGGAGAATAGAGGCTGCTGGCTGCAAAACGATCTCTATTATGTACAAACTATTATCTTCTTATTAATTGTTTATGTGGTTCATGTTTCTTGTATTCTTTAATTAAATTTAAGTCTTCAATTTGGACATGAAAAACTTATTTTTAAAATAACCTTTAGTATTCACACTTGTACACGTACTCGTGTTCAACATTAACATTTAAATTTAGGATTTAATCACAATAATAATAATTGTCCTTTTGCGCCATAAATATATTGACTTTGATTTTTAAAATTCTAACTTTTTGTTATTCGTGTATAAAATATCAAATATATTAATGATCAAAATTGTGCATTCCAATTAATTATTAAGGTGGGAGGAAACACAATTGTCAACACATGCTTCTATTTTTTTTCTTGTATTTATAGAGCAACCCAACTGCCAAATGAGAGTATCCATAACACCTTCTCTAGCTGAAGCAAAAGAAAGGAAATAGGAAAGAATGAATCAAATGAGTGAGTTATTAATGAATACTTGTGAATATGAAGATAATAGTACCTGTCTGAAAATCCTCCTCCGTCAGAAACATCATCGGAAGATAGTTTCAGGAATCAGATTGCTTTCTGAATCCTGCAATACTGCCAGAGTAAGCAGCATTGTAAGCGCGAGGGAGGTTACTAAGGATCAAGACGAAGATGTTCTTGAGCAGCAAAGTGAGCTCCCTCGCGATATACTAATGCATCAGATACTTGCTAGACTGCCTATCAAATCCTTGCTTAGATCAAAGTCGGTTTCCAAAGAATGGTACACTACTGTCTCCTCTAAAGAATTTGCTAATGTTCATTTAAAAAGTTGTTACGCTAGTTTTTGTCCCTCTTCTCCTGTAGACTGCCTCTTTATTCAAGCAGAAAAAGATTTCTATCTTTTCTACCTTCAAGAAGGTGAAAAAGTGCTTGATTATTCCTTAGTGAAACTAGAACCTAATTTTGAATGTAACAGCCTAAATGAGCTTTGTTTGGTAGGTTCGTGTAACGGCCTAGTATGTTTATCAGATTCTTTAGCAGGTTACATCTATGTTTGGAACCCCATTGCTTATAATTGGCAGAAGTTTTCTGACCTCTGCTTGTATTCTTATAACTACCGCATCTCTTGGGGTTTCGCGTATGTTTCCTCTATTGATGACTATAAGGTGGTGAGAATAGCGGAAAGCTATGACACTCAAGAAATCAGTGTGTCTGTTTTCTCATTGCAGACCAAGGAATGGAAACAGATTCATGATCACGGGCTTGATCATTGCGTTTCTTTTGCCAAAACTAACCCCGGTGTTGTGGTGAACGACACACTCTATTGGATCATGGCGACAAGAGATCCTACTAGGAAGAATGTTATTGTAGGTTTCAATTTGAAACTTGAGAAGTTTGATGAAATTCCCGGTCTTTTTCCTAGGAGTGCTGGTTTTCATGATCACTTTCTGTGTGTCATGGGAGGGTGCTTGTCCCTGTGCAGCTCGAACATGCATAAGGAGTCTTATTTATCGATGATGAAGCAATCCGGTGAGGTTGTGGAATTAATTTCACTATCCTCTAACTCGAAATCGTGGTCGTACTCTAGCTTGGTGGGATTCACAAGGACTGGCAAGTCCATTGTGGTCTCAAAGAGTTGGGAGCTAGCTCTGGTTGATCTGAATTCATCCCCTAAGCAGTACATTCCCCTTGTAACTTTCGAAGAAGCTCGAAAACCTTATATGGTGGGCTACTTCCCCAGTTTAATTCCACCATTTGTAGTTTGAAGGTTACATCAGTGTTGAAGAACAGGGGAAGTACTCTATTACATTTTTTTGCTAAGCAAAACTTAATTATGGATATTTAATCTATCTTGTATAATATGATATCTTTTTCTTTTTTTTTTTTTTTTTATTTTTATAATATGATATCTTATTTTATACAAAAGTTTGTAAAGTGTATGTTGTATTGCAACAAATAAAAACTGATGGTGGCATCTAGTCATCTATTACGGTTGGACCAACTATAATTTATTTTCTGTATCTGAGTAAGAATATGATAAAAATAATGTATTGTAATACACATCCAACAGCTCATTATATTGAACACACACAGTAGATCACCACAACAACATACGAGTAACTTTTACAATTTGGATATGAGAGGGGGTCAATAACGGAACGGGGACAGGAATGAAAAATGACAAATTAAAATAATGGATACAATAGGCTTTTGGGTAGGAAAATAATGATAAACTACAAGGTCTACAACCACATAAAAACAAACAAACAACCGTCATTAAGATATCAAAGAAAATTAAATGCTCCAACTTCATGGTTGAAAATGTGTGAACTCTACTGTTAAGCTTGTTTCTCGGTTACACAATAAAATTTAAAGTGTGTGAACTCTACTGTTAAGCTTGTTTCTCGGTTACACAATAAAATTTAAAGTTACATTTCGTTTAATTCTGTCTTTATTTTTTTAGGGAGTACACAGTTAAATTTAAAGTCACGTTTTGTTTAATTCCATTTTTTTTTTTTGAGTGTAGGGCCGTAGGGGGGGGGGGGGGATGGTTAGGAAGACATGAGAGACGTGTTACTTATTACATATGCATCTGACTATAATCTACATCCAAATTTAAAATTTTATCAGGAAAATAACGAAATGTTCCAATATCAATCTCTATTGACTTGCAGTGCACTGGATTGAAATTTAAAGTAGCAATAAACCATTACTAATTTAGTCTCCGTAATTCACATTAGCAGTCAAATTTACATTTCTTCGTTCATCATGAATTCATAGTGTACCAAAGAGTTTCAAAGGTCAAACTCAAAGCAAAAGCTACAGAAATCTAAATAGAGAGATCCTAAGACTCCTAACTCCTAATAAAGTAGTCTTAGTCTTTTGGTTGAATTGTTTATTTGACATAGTACAAGAGTTAAGCCCATGGTTAAATCTTTTTATGGTGGGTCATAAACTCATAATGAATTGGATCCATGTGGGAATGAATGTAGAAATGCGCTCTAGCCCTTTAAGCATCACATGAGAGTGAATCATAGAAAAAAAGGAGCCCAACTGATGAAACATAAACTTCTTAAATAACATACATGAGTGTCTCAAATAGAAGAACTAGTTTCAAGGCTCGGGCGATGCTCTGAGTTAATGCATTGTTTCCATGATTAATATGATAATAGCTTAGTGGTTAACACATTAGACTTTAAACCTAAAGTCGTGGTTCAAATCTTGCAAGAACCGTGGCAGCTAAACTATTTTAGAAACGTCTTTTAATATATAGTATAAATAATAAGTTAAACATTCTACGGAGTATATGTTAATTATGGGGCTATTACTTAATTTGTATATTCTATATGGTAAGGTTGGACCAATGCATGAGTGAAATGGTTCGAGACCCCCAGGCTCTTTGCGCACTCTTTGCGGTCCCCAGGATCACCTTGATACATAGTATAGCAAGGGTCCGAATATGTTCTTCAAAGACCAAATTAAAAGACGTTAATGAATGAAATTAGATTATTTGTAGGAATTTCAAGACCTCGAGTCGAGAACTAAAGGATAGATAACCATATACGATCATTAGGAAGAATTAAACTATGATCAGAAAAAATATCCGTCCACATCCTTTGGCCACTCTCCCATGGTTAAAAATTGAAAATGGACCAAATACTCTTGACAAAGAACCACACCATATGAAACCATACCATATGATCAAGTTTAAAATTAAACTCTTGGATATTCTCGATAACTAGCTGAAATGAACTAGTTCCTCTAGTACTCCTATGGCCTATTTTGTAATAATTGTAATATTTTGACTTTTACAATATTTATTCATATACTTATTTTGACTATGATTGTTACTAATACTTCTTTATATTGTAATATATATTTACAAATTTTAATAATTAAAATTGTGCATTGATATAAAAGTATGTGTCAATCTAAATATTATGATTATTATGAAACGAATACAGCAATAATAGTACGAAAACCAGTCTCAAACGCCACATTTAAGATTTAACCCCGTCAAACTCCTTTAATTCTTTGCTGGGTTTAATGGTATTGACGTACTATGGTCTATACTCCGTAGTATTTTAATGATGCCTAGTATTGCAGTAGCGCTAGTCTATTAGCCTAAGCCACTGCCCCTGTGGCTGTGTAGTCACTTCTCTCGTCCAATTTAATTTTGACTTACTTTGCTTTTTCAATAACATCAACTTAAGAATTTTCTCATCTCAATTCAACCAAATAGTCCGTACTTCATTTCTTCAAACTACTACCAGTTGGCATTTGCTAGCATCTAAATTCTAAAGAGTGACTAACCCAAATTTGACCTCATTTCTTCGAATGATGGTAGCATGAACTCATTTTGATGGAAGAAAGTATGGTGCTAAAAAGATGCAAAAATTAGATTTATGCTGTCTTAGTCTATTATATATGGAAGTCTTTTGGCAGTATATTAGCCTATATGTAACATTTTGCTAAGAAATGATCCATTATAAAACTACTATTACTATTGCTATGACTTGTAACTTTTGAAATCTGTGACTTTTGTTATGCCGTTGGCCTCCAAACTCTTTGTTATGTTAGTATGCTATGAATGTGATGTTCAATGAAGGGATGTAAAATTGATGCTAATGTGCTTTATTACTTGTGGTTCATATTCTGGCAAGTTTCCATGCTATGTCTGTGTAATGTGTTACGGTCTTAAAGTTGTAGAATGTGTAACTTTCAATTTGTAATTAAGTAACTTATTTTGTGACTCTATTCATTCTCTTCACTTTCATCATTACATTTAAAATATGTTTACTAAAAACCTTTGCGTAGCATTAAATGGTAAAGTTATGAATCTGGTTTTTGAAACTTTTATTTTAAAAAAATTTAAAACTTACACGTAACCATATAATTTATCAGGTATATCACTTTATTTACTTTTTTATGTTTAACTTAGCATATAGAAATCCACTATAATATCATAAAAATCATTTAAGGTAACAACTAATTTTTATAGTGATACGAAAGAATTAGAGATGAGAAAATTACTACACGTAGTGTACTACGGCTAGACTTTTGGGGCACAAGCAATTTGAGTAATTAAACAAAGCATTTTGTAAAAACGACTTCACGCTTGTGTATTCGTCACTTCATTACGACTAGTGCAGTATTGATAGTCTCCCTAGCTCATTTAGTCACTTCATGTTGAAGTCCCATAAATAACTCCAAGTCTACTCCATCAGTCTGTTGACTCGATCTGTCCTACGGAGTATCACCGAACAAAGAACAAAGTATTTACTCCAACTTTTAATTTCAATTTTTCAATGAATACTTTGCAACAAAAAAATTTCAATGAATACTCCTTACTAATAATATACAGTACTATTCCCCTTGTCACACACACACAAAAAGTGTACTATTTCCTTCGTTTTCTTTTATTTATTCTTAAAAAGTTGTCAATTATTTAAATTTTTGGTTAAATAGAGTTAATGAGAAAGAAAATTGTTGAGTTAGATGTACGGGTTGTAGTGATCCCCACCCTTTTGTCCAAATAATCGATCCATTATGTTAGAATTTCATATATGACCGTTCCATGGTCCTCGAAATAATACAATTTTACGGCTTAAAACAAAATTGTCACTTGTTAAACTAAATTATACGGAGTATATAAATATATTGCTATAGAGACATCCGGACATGATTAAGAAATTCTAATCTAACATTATACAATTAGGGTTGTTGCAAAAACAACAAAAAAAGTATACATACATGTCAATGTCGTGAACGAATTTTTTTACTACAAGATATTAAAACTAAAATTCCAATTAAATCAGCAAGAAATCAACATATGTTGGATCAGGAAACTGTCTAAAAGAGATTAGAGAAACTTCTCTTATTCTCCTTGGCTTCACACAAGCTTGAGGTCATTATCAATATAGTATTAAAATCAAGTATTAATAAGCCATCACATTAAAGTATCACCATCCATAATTTATTTATTACTTTCAATAGTCGTGCCTTTTTTTTTTTTAATATTATTATTTGGTGTGGTTAAAGGTGAGTTAGCATCTAGATAATTCATTGGATTTTGCTAAGGATCTTGCTAACAAGTGCCTCGGGGCGTTAGATAAAAGATTACTATATTACTTAAAATAGTATTAAGTTTGGAATGCATGACAAAATCACGCATCGATCGGCGTAATTAATGTTAATTTCACTATAATATTTTCATATTTAGCTCTCTTATTTAACACCCCGAGTTAAATAAGTACCCAGCTAATAAGTACTTATTTAGCTGGGTACTTCTAAAGTACCCAGCTAAGTTAAAAAAAAAAATCCGAAAACTTAGCCTTTTTATGTTTGACTCAACATATAGAATATTAGAAATCTGCTCTAATTTTATGCGACTAATAATGATTTAAGATCGCACCAATTTACTCTCTCATTTCCATCCAAAAAAAAATACTATCTCATTTTTTTTTTTTTTAAACAAATAATATCTCATTTAATTCACCTAATTGCAGTAATTTATAGTTATGAGACAGAATTAGAGATGAGGAGAAAATTTCCACACGTACTGTACTACGGTAGACTTGGGGCACAAGCAATTTGAATTTTGAAAAAAAAACTTAACGCCTGTATAATCGTCACTTGACGTCGTTAGTAATATAACTCTCTCTACTCCATTACGCCCCTGGCTTATTTATTCGCTTCATGTTCCACACCTATCAGAGTACAAAGTATTTACTCTTACCCCATATTTTTTTTTTTGAAGCACTCTTACCCAATATTTTAATTTGAAATGAATTTTTTTTTTTTTTTTTTTTGAGTCAATATTTTTAATTTTGGATTTTTTTTTAATTATTACGTTAAAATAGGCGTCTTGCAAGTTATTACCCGTAAAAGTAAAAGTTGTTAATTACTCCCTTTAAAGCATCTGGATCAGGGAAAAAAAGGAGATCAGTGCTTTTGGTTTGCTTATTAGTGACATTCTTGAAATTGCAAAGAATTGTACTTTAATTAAGTTCTCCCTTATTGGTAGGAAGGGGAACAAGATTGCTCATTGCCTTGCTCACAAGGTATGGGGAGTTAAGGGTGAGGATTGAGGAAGTTCCTCATGAAGCACTTAACTTTGTAATCTCTGACTCTGCAGCTTTTGAGTATTTTTATCTCCTTTTTTATTTCAAAAAAAAAAAAAAAAAAAAAAAAAAAAAAAAGTCATTTTGGATCGGTAGGGTTCTAATCAGGTTAAAGTAGAAGTATGTCATGTGGAATTATTGTGTTATTGTTATTGAACATCAAATTTTAGATTAAGTAACTTCGGGTTAGGTCGGGTTGTTTTAGGTATTTCCTATTTTTGTCTCCTTGTGTTATTGCACATCACATTTTAGATTAACTTCGGGTTAGATCGGGTTGTTTTAGCTCTTGCCTATTTTTGTCTTCTCATGTTAGGGGTGCCAATTGAGGCAATTGATTCGAACACATTTGGATTCGGAATGTTAAGGAGCACGAGTTGAACAAGCTCTAACTTAGGGGTATCCATTCAATTTTCGGTTTGGATTTATCGATCCGATTCGAAATAAAATTCAATTTTAAATTTTCAAATCCATTTCAATTCGAATTTCTCACCGAATCCAATCCGAATAAAAATTCGGTTGTTTTTATAAAATAAATTATCAAGTCAAAGATAATATTATTAGAGACACACATTTTATATTATGACGGATTGTTTTAAAACAAATGCATTTACATATCCAATTTTTAGGTCATTGTTTTATCAGAAAATCCAAGTTCATCTCCGTGAAAAACAAATAATTTTAAGTGTAAGTTTTGCAGTAAAAATGGATAAAGTTGCTACTTGAAGTGACGTGTTGCCTTAAAACCACTATTTCTATGACAAATGAAATTTATTTATCACGGAGATTAATTGAGACGGCTTCTTGCTATTTTTTCAACTATGTGATTGATGTGTGAGTCTCAATTACTCCGTATGAACATTTTTCTTTAAACAGTCTCAACTATCGATTACTCCCTCTGTTTTTAAATACTTGCTCCATTTCTCAATGCGCGAGTTTTAGGATGAATTGGAGAAAGTAATAAAATATAGAGGTACTGGGGTAGGTCGGTGGTATAATAAAAATTGTAAAAAGCAAAAGTAGTTGAGAGAATTAGAGGAGAGAAAATATTAAATTAATAAAATATGATTTATGTTGGGTCCACTAATTGAGATAAATGAATTAAATATTGTAAAAGCTTTCCAAATAAGGAAATGGAGCAAGTATTTAAAAATGGCTAGAAATAAAAAGTAGAGCAAGCATTTAAAAAGGGAGGGAGTAACTCACAGCAGTCCAAACTTTGAGAGTGTCCTTAAAACTGTCCCTAACTTATAATGACAAATTAACAAGAAGATGGTGTAAAGGGAGGAGATGAGTGTTTAGAGTTGTAAACAAAACCTGGGGCATGCTCATGCCACAAACTAGTTTTACTTATTTCTTTTTCTTTTTTTTTTTTTCTTTTTTTTTTCCTTTTTTTTGACTAGTAATTTTTTTACTTATTTCATAAAAAAATATATTCAGACCATATCATAAAAAATAATTTCTAACACACTTTATCATTTTAATATTTATGAGTGGTTTTTGTATGCTAAATATTTTTAATTTCGTAATGAAAAAAATTATAAAAATTACATAGTAATATTGTACACGTTATTATGAATCTAACAAAAGTCAATATATTTCCCTAAAAAGAAAAAACAAAAGCCCATACTTTTTTCCTTATATATTATTACTATTTCCTTATATATTATTGTATACATAATGTCAAAGTTGAATCAAATCATAGAAGTTAATCGGATCAGATCAGACCAGATAAATCAAATCAAATTTGATCACATCATATTAGACTTGATCAAATAAGAAAAATAAGTTAAATTAAACCAGCCCTAACAAGGTCTTTAAAAAAAATAAAAAAATAAACAGCCCTAACAAGGTAACAAACCCAAAAGTAAAAGCTTAGAAATCAGTACCAAAAAAAAAAAAAAAAAAAAAAAAAGGCTGGAATTTCCATCTTCACGTACGAGTAAATTTGAGAGTGAAAGCTTAGAAATGGAAGACAACAACGGAAAGAATGCTAGAGGTGCTGAAGAAACGTATCTTCCAGATGAACTCATTACTCACCAAGTTCTTCCATGGCTTCCCATCAAACCCTTGATTCAATGTAAGTTAGTTTCAAAGGAATGGAATTCTATCATTTCACAACCTAATTTCATCCTTCTTCATTTCAATAAATCTATATTTAGTCACCCTTTTACCCCTGTTGAATCTCTCTTTATTCAATCTGGTGATTCTTTTTATCTTTACTCTTGTACTAATCATGATTATGATAATGTCCAAGTTGCTGAAAACAATTTGGTTAAATTAAAAGTTGATTTTGAATATGAACATATAGAATTAGAGAATGATGAAATTGAATTGGTTGGATCTTCAAATGGGTTGGTTTGTTTAAGTGGAAAAATTGGGAAATACTTTTATTTATATAACCCTAAAACTAACAAATCCCACAAATACTACCCTGGTGATTTTGATTATTGGAAATCTATTAGGCCAATACCCCAAACTAGTTGGGGTTTTGGGTATGTATCATCTGTTGATGACTATAAGGTAGTCAGGATAATTCCATATCAGAATGGAGAAGTTGCTGTAGTTCATGTTTATTCACTAAGGTCCAACGCGTGGTCGAAACTCGAATGTGGTTTGGAGGAGGGTGATATAATTATCAGTCGAGCACATTTAGTAAACGAGACTTTGTATTAAACCTGGGCACCGTGCCGGGCCGGGCCGCCGCGGGCCACGGGCTGGTTTGTGCCGTGCCCGTCGTGCCGGCAGGCCCAGGATTTCGTGTAGTGCCGTGCCGGCCATTTTCACAGCCAGCCCACGGCACGGCACGGCACGGCACGGCCCTCGTGCCTGGCGGGCTCGTGCCGGGCTGGCAGCGGGCTGGTGCAGTTTTCAAATATATATATATATATATATATATATATATATATATATATATATATATATATATATATATATATATTTTATATGACAACATTATAAATTAATAAGTTTATAATGTATATAAGTTATAAAATTATAATTATAAGTTTTATAAGGTTATAACTTATAAGTTTATAACTTATAAGTTATAAGTTATTAAGTTATGAATTTTATAATTATAAGTTGAATATTTATGTTTTATAATTTGTATATTCAATATTTATATTTATATATTTACTTTATACTATTACTTTAAAATTTAATGTTTATGATTTATTAGTAATTGGTATAATTTTTTTTTTTTTTTAATATGAATTTACAAATTGTAACAAAACGGGGAAAAAAGGCAAATTGGACTTTGGATGTGAATAATGCGTACTTTATATTATTATTACTTGAGTTGAGAAAATTGTACAATGATAACAATGATAAAAATCATACAATGATGGTATTAAACAAAAATTGGAAAATGATAAAATTGATATTTTTAAAATCGTACAATATACAATAATTGTCTATTCTTCTTCTCCTTCTTCTTGCTCGTCTTCGTCTTCGTCTTCGCCTTCGCCTTCAAGGTCATCGGCTAGTTGCATAGATTGGGAACTAGCCGAACCCGAACCGGAAGCGGAGGTTCCTTCTTCGTTGTCGTTGTGGTCGTAAGAACGGTCTTGTGAGCGATTTTCCGCATCCAACCAATCTTTGAAACACACGCACATTTCTAGTGTTTCGGGTTTTAGACTTGTTCTTCTATCGTCTAAAACCCTTCCGGATGCGCTGAAAGCTCGTTCGGAGGCGACGGAGGAAACTTGGATAGCAAGAATGTCTCGTGCCATTGCCGCCAAAGTTGGATGCTTCGAGCTTTGTTGTTTCCACCATGCAAGGAGGTCGAGGCTGTTTATCTCATCGTCGTCCATGCCTTTGGTGAAGTCGTAACTCAGGTACATCTGCAACTCCGAGACGTCGCTTTGCGTTCTCCTGGTTGATGAATCACCTGAAAACCTTGAAATCAAGTTAGTAGCTTGTGAAAATAAATGTTTGGCCTTCTTACTTACGTTTTTGGATGGTTGGGAAGGCCCTGAGCGAGGAACGGTGCCATATTTGGCTTCATAGACTCTATATAAAGCAAAAAACTGATCCTTCACATTAGTCTTATAGTTTTCTACATCATCGTCAAGAAACATGCATTGAAAGTAAATGTCAACTAACATAAATGTGTTTTCATACTTTTGCCTAGGATCTAATATGGAAGCAAAAATATAAATCAAAGGAATCTCACTATAATATTTACGCCACTTTTTTTCCATTGCTGGAAGATACTGATCATAATCACTTTGATGGCGATGATCAGCGAAAAGTTGGGCGAGTAAGCATGCATTAGAAAGAAAGTTTTGAGCACAAGGATTGTAAACAGTAGAAAAACAATACGTCATGTTATATAATAACTGTAAAAATTGCATATATCTTTCACAGTTATTCCAATCATCATCATACAAAGCATTTTGTGGAAATTTTTGGTTGTAAAATAATGTTAACGGGCCCTTGTACTCAATTGCCTTTGTTAACATGTCATAGGTGGAATTCCACCTAGTTGGGCAATCGGTTCTAATTTTTATTACCCTTATCTTTTGTTGTTTTAGAAAACTCTTCCATTCTTGGTATCTCATGTTAGAGCTATTAATAGACATAATAGCATCTCTGATTTTGCTGTAGTATGGGCCAATTGCCCGAACTCCATCCTGTACACATAAGTTAAGTACATGGCAAACACATCTAGTATGAAGAGCTTCACCGTCTAATAGTACATCGTTTAAGTTTTGTTTGATAAGATTAGTTGTGTATGTCATAGAGGTTGCATTATCAAAAGTCATAGACATCATTTTATCTCGAAGGTTGTATTCGTCTATTGCTTGCATTAAATGGTGAGCAATGTTAATGCCGGTGTGTGGGTATTCCAGCATTTTGAAATGTATTTTTCTTTTTTGTAACATCCATTGATCATCTACCCAATGGCAAGTCACGCATAAATAGTGATATTTATAACCACTATCCCAAGAATCGGCTGTTAAAGATACTCTACAGTTAAGGTTACTCAATTCGGCTTGTAACCGGACTTTGTACTCTAGGAAATTTTTCATTGTGGCGGAACGAACGGTTTTCCTAGAGATTCTTTTATGTTGGGGTTGTAGTGCTTTGTTAATGTAGGTGTTGAATGCGTCACTTTCCGAGAAAAGAAAAGGTTGTTCGGCGTGTACTATCATTTTTCCTAGTTCATCCCTATCCCTCTCATAGTTGTATGTAAAGCCGTATGGATGGAATTGGGAAATTTTGGGCTGGGTTGGATCACTAGCTGGTTTTGCACAAGCTTTCATGTGTCTAATAAGTGTCCCGTCCCGTTTTTGGTAACTGTCGTGAATACACTATTACATGTTTTACATTTTGCCCATTGTTCACCATCTTTACTTAGGACAAAATAACGCCATACCTCACTCCTTCGGTTTTTCAAAAGTAGCATCTCAGTTTCGGTTAACCATTCATGATGTGTGTGATGGTTAGTAGTGGGACTAGTGGGAGTGGCAGTAGAAGGGGTAGAACCGGAGGGAATTCGGGTACTTTCTTGGCTACCTTGGCTAGAACAATAGTTTTGTTGATCACCGATATAATTAGGTGGAAATTGGTATGGTGGTAGTGGAAATTGGTTTAGTGGTGGTGCTGGAAATCCCGACGTATTATATGGCTCATAGCCCGGGGGGAAGTAAATGGGGTCATTGGTTTGACTCATAATTTGGGGGCTCGTTGTATTTGGTGGTTCCCTAGAACTACTACTACGGATAAGTCGGCCTTTCCCCCTAGACCTAGATGATGGGTTGTTCGATGCCATAATTAACAATTAATTTTTTAATAAAAAGTGGTTAACTATAATAATAATAATTAATAACAACAATTTTAACAATAAAAATATCAATAATATTAATTAATAACAACTATAACAATAACAATAACAACAAAAATAAATAATAACAACAATTGTAACAATAATAATAATTAATAACAACAATTATAACAACAACAATAACAATTAACAACAATAATAATTAAACAAGATTATTCTAATAATAACAATAAAACAATAATAAATTTAAGATTAGTTTAGATCTTACAACCGTGCTTCAACGCTCCACTAATTACGATTACGAACTTTTTAATTTTTTTCCGATATTAGGAAAATAATTAGAGAATTTAAGAGAATAATTAGAGAATTTAAGAAAATAAGGATTATTAGAGATTTAGAGAATATAAGAGATAAGAAGAAGAGATTGTGATTTTGTGATTTGGGAATGAAATGGAGGTGAGTATTTATAGAATTTTTGGGGAGCAAATTGGCAAAAAACTAGTCGTTTTTTAGCCGTTTTTTTTGGCTTATTAAGGAGCTAGAATAAACGGTAACATTACCGTTGGCCCGCGGGCCGTGCCTACGGGCCGGCACGACGGGCCATGCCCGTGCTCGTGTCGGGCCGTGCCTGGGAATTCTCAACCCTGTCCGTGGCACGGGAGTTGAACTTCGTGCCGTGCCGTGCTTGAATTCGGGCCGTGTCGGGCTGCGCCGAACGGCGGGCCGTACCGGGCGGCACGCGGGCCAACCCGGCCCGTGCCCAGGTTTACTTTGTATTGGGGTATGATGAGTTGTCGAATTGTTGCCTTCGATTTGGCCCGGGAGACACTCGAGTTCTTCCCTCATTTGGGAACCATTCGTCCATTCAAGAATGCTTTATGTGTGATGGGAGGGTGCTTATTCAAGTACACTGCAAACTCTGTAGGTGATTTGTTTCTTGAGATTATGAAACATCCTGGAAAGCTGGCTTCTGTTCGTTTTTCGTGTGATTTGTATTTTGGGGATTTTAAGCAGTTGATCGGGTTCACAAAGGCTGGCAAAGTCTTTATTACTCGTTCTAATCCTGGGGTGCTTGGCTTGCTCGATCAATGTTCAAAGGAAACACTTGTAACGTTTGATGATCAGCTGTTACTTATTGAGAGTTATGTTCCTACCCAAAGTTCACCTCATCCTGCAGCTGAGCTGCCTAATGAACCTGCTGAGGTACGTTCTGCTTCTGTGTTATGTTTGTATTAGTTTCTCATGTCTTTTGAAGTTTTTAATTTTTAATATGTGATGCTCCAGCTTCATCCCTCATCTTCGTGATGAACATGCTACTTTACCTTGTATTTTAATTGATATAATGGTTTGTATTACAAATTCTTTAACTAGTCCAATACAAATGCATTGTGAAGGTAGTTGCTCCTATAGCATCACCTCATTTAAAATTTTGGATTTTAATATAATAGCAATGAATGTACTGGTTTGGTCAAAATAACAAAATTATTTGGCAGATTCTTGTTAAATGACTTTTAATGCATATGTTTTCTTCTTGTAAAGGGTCATATGAAGTGGTCGAACAAAGTTTACAAAACTACTATGTACTTAGATTTCTTATAAATGCAGCTCCTTTTGAATCTATCTATTGATCATCATTGTTTTAAAATAGGGGACTTGGCCGGAATATCAAGTTGTCCTCTAGTTTGATCAGACATGAAGTTCTCTATTGATCTAGGCAAGTGAAGGAAGTTGGTGATGGTGATGGTGAATTAGTGATGGTGGCATGAACTCACTTTGATGGAAGAAAGTATGGTGCTAAGGTGCAAAACTCAAATTTATGCTACCTCTGTTTTTGGTAGTTTATAAGTCTATATGTAAGATGTAACATTTTCTTATGCCGTGATCCATGAACTAGTAAATGCTAATGCTAATGCTAATGCTACAACGTGTAACTTTCGAAATTTGTGACTTTTGCTATGCCTTTGAAACTCTTTGCTATGCTAGTATGCTATGGATTTTGTGATCAATGAATTATGAGTACTATTGGTTCATCCAGTTCAAGTTTCCAATGCTATGTCCTGTTTATTGTGTTACTTGTATGTCTTATGCGTGTATTGTAGCCCTATCCTTTTCTTCACTTTCATCGCAGTAATATTTTAAACATGTTTACCAACAACTTCTTTTTCACATGACACTATTAATTGGTTAAACGGGATAAAAATATGTTAGGGACCGTCTTGACAAGGACTCCTAAAAATAAGACCTTTCAAAAAATACCGATCATAACTAGAACTAATGATATCAATTTTTCAGAATTTTTTTTCACTTACACAGTAACTTACTCGTAAGATTTTTGGCAATATGTTGGATTATTGGGACAAATGAAGTAGGATTATCAATTTAGATTATTGGGACAGATGAAGTAGGATTATCACCGGATATCTGATCCGCATACTAATATTGAAATTTTGGTATTTCTTTTGGTAAAATGCCCTTGATTTGAGTTGTTTTAAATCTTATATTTTATGAACTTTCGTAATAATTATAAAAAATTTAAATAAATGCTACAAATTCAAGCACAACGATACAATAAGGTTCACTTGATTATTAAGGCAACTAAAAAATACTTGTAAAAAAAAAAAAAAAATCACTTCCTTAAAATCCAAGATACAAATACAGTATTACATTATAATTAGAGCTAACATTCTAAGTGGGAGTTTGTTGCATATTAGTTAATTTTTTTTATAATTTTTTTTATATTGAAAAATCGGATGGGATCAGATATCCGATTTTTCTAGATTCGTGATTCGAATCTGATTCGAAAATTTTCGGTTATCCGATCCGAAATATCCGAAATCGAAAAAACCGGATCGGATATCTAATTTTTCGGGTCGGATCATTTGGATCGGATTTTTTGCCCACCCCTAATTCTTTCATGGTTTCCCATCCCTTAACTCAATGTAAGTTAATTTCAAAACAATGGAATTCTACCATTTCACATCCTAATTTCATCCTTCATCATTTCAATAATATTATATGTAGTCACCCTTTTACCCCTCTTGAATCTCTCTTCATTCAATCTGGTAATTCTTTTTACCTTTACTCTTGTGCTAATCAAGATTATGATGATGTTGATTATGTTGCCGAAAACAATTTGGTTGGATTAAATGTTGAATATTAAGTTGATGGTATGGATGATGAGATTAGATTGGTTGGATGTTCAAATGGGTTAGTTTGTTTTGGTGGAAGAAATGGAAAATACTTCTATTTATATAACCCTAAAACTAACCAATCCCACAAATACTACCCTGGTGACTCTGATTTTTGGAAATCTAATTGGTCAAAACCCATAACTTGTTGGGGTTTTGGGTATGTATCATCTATTGATGACTATAAAGTGGTTAGTATAATTCCATATTGGAATGGAAAAGTTGCTATGGTTCATGTATTTTCACTAAGGTCCAATATTTGGTTGAAACTCGAAATTGATTTAGAGGAAGGTGATTTTATTATCAGTCAAGCAAGGTTAGTTAATGAGACTTTGTATTGGAGAATATGTGGTGGTCGAATCGTTGCCTTCGATTTGGCCCGGGAGATATTTGAGTTCTTCCCTCATTTGGGAATCAGTCGTGGAGTTAAGAATGAGTTATGTGTGATGGGAGGGTGCTTGTCCAAAGTTCAAATCCTCAAAAAGATAAGTTTTGAGCCTCTAACTATACCATTCTTCTGCCATATACATATAGTATCAACCGTGCACAAAAAAAAAAAAAAAAAAAAAAATCATGCATCCCTAGTACAATATACATAAGAGGGCTACAAATTAAAAAATTTCAAGTTATTAAAATTACATTATACACCAAATTGAAGAAAAGGCTCACCTAAACATAATTTGCAACTTGCTTCTTCACTTTCACTGTTGATCCACAATCACCTTTATGCAAATTAAAAATAACAATTTTGTCAAATTTGAAAAACAAATTGATCATGCATAATAACATAAATGAAACTTAAATATGAATACATATATAGTGGAATGAAAAATAGAAAGGAACTTAGTAATTCAATAGTGTGGGTATATGAACAATTAACTTCCCTTTATAAAAAAACACTAATCTTTCATAAAAAAAAATAATAAAATAAAATAAAAAACCACTAATTTTGGGTTTAGCATCCTTGTATTTACATTATTAAAACGAACTGAAGTGACACCGTTGTAAGTTAGAGAACACTTTTTTCACACAATTTTTTTTAAATAACGATTAAACTTAAATCTACAGTTAGTTTGAAAAAAGTTACTCCCTCCGTGTTTTAATAAGTGTTACACTTACCAAATCTGGTCGTATTTTAATAAGTATTACACTTTCTTTTTTGGCAAAAAACTACCTTTAAATATTATATCTCTCTCCTCTCATAGTCTCCACCCAAACCCACTATTACTTTTTTTATTATTATATACTTCTTCTCACATTCATTACTTTTCAATAAACTATTAACCCCACTATCTTTCTTTTACAGTTTTTCAATACTCCAACTACCCCACTTACCTCTTATTTTATTTAAGTCAATTAAATTGCCTAAAACTATGTGCCGGTCAAACTGTAACACTTATTAAAACATCCAGGGAGTAGTTCTTTCTTTCTTTCTTTCTTTTTTTTTTTTTTTTTTTTTTGGGGGGGGGGGGGGCTTGTAAAGGCATGAGATTAATTTTTTTGTTAAATATTTTTTTTAATCAGAAAAAACAGGAAGAAGATAGGTGTCCTTCCAACTTCCTATTTTAAAAATAATAGTATAGATTTAATTGAAAGGCTTTAATTTAAATATAAAATTTAAAATATTAATAGTTAAAATTATGCAAGTTGGACAAAGTTAAACAACTACTCTATATATAATAAAGTGAAAGGATAATATTCTATTTAGATTAATAACTAGGTTAGTCCCACGATTTTAAATTTGATCAAAATTTTGAATGGGGAAATAAAATTAAACTTCTCAATATCTATTATTCTCTCTGTAAGGGTTACGTTTGTCCTTTTTGGCTTTCTTTTTAATGGTTGCATTTCATTTTATTTTATTTTTTTACCACATTTCCCTCATGTATACATATTTTCCATGCAATTATCCTCATTTATAAAAATATTTACATACTCCCAATGTAAATATTCCTATTTACAAAAATATTTACCACTTTCAAAGCAAAAATTTCTAATTTCAAAGTTAATTTGAGGAAAACTGGAATACTTTGACCTTAAATATCATGACTCAAAATTCATTCCTCCGAAAAACTAAATGCTTTTTGGGTTCGTTTGGCATTGGTGTTGTTTTCTGTTTTTTTTTTTTTTTTTTTAATTTTCAAAATTATATGATATATTGTATATAATGGATAAAAAAATTAGAGAAATCTATTAAAATCTAATATATATAAATAAAATAAGCATTTTTGGAGAGCATTCGAAGCGCCACCTAAGAAATATACTTATTTCGACCAATCAGAAGAAAGATTTGTATTTTATTTTTGAATTGAATTAAAAAAATTATTAAAAGTAACGAATTAGATTTGATATATCTAAAATTTTAATGCCACGTAGATTATAATCCACGAATTAAATTATTTTAATGAAAAAAACTAAAGTAAAAATATAGGAAAAGATAAATTTATTAATTCAATACTACGAGTATAAGAAATCCAAAAAAAAAAATATTAAGAAATATTTAAATGATAAACGCTTATATTAAGTTTGATACCTATCATTATAAGATAAATTTTGATAGTATTTATGATAAGAAATACAAATTGTTCGTTAATTATAATTAAATTAAAATTTGTGATATCTACCATTATAAATTAACACATCATACGATACAAACAAAATTTTGTATTAATAAAAAACCCCATCAAGCGAATTTTGTGTTAATTTTTGGTCATCAAAGGCCGGATAATTTTTAGCTTAATTTTTAATCCTATGTTTAAATTAGTAATTCTATGTTTACCAATATTTTTAAAACAATGAATAGTATTTCTATTTAAACATAGGATTTTAATTTATATCAAACGAGGTTGGTGATTCTACCGAAATAAAAGATTTAGTAAAACAATGAATGGTGATTTAGGATATAAATTATTAAAAATTTATCATTTTATATTATAGATATTATATAACGGAAAAAATATCATATTTAAAATTTATTTATATTTAATAAATTCATTATAAATTATAGTAAAAAAAAATAAAATATTAAACTTTGGTAATTTTGTATGATATTATTAAATACAATAAATCAAATAATTAAAAATCTTAGATGAAAAAACCGTGTATCGCACGGGCTTTCATCTAGTTATATTAATTTTGAAAACTGATAACAAAATAGTGAAAACACCTTTTTCTTGTTTCCTACTTTTAATTTTTTATTTAAAAAAAAAAAAAAAAAAAAAAAAAAAAAAAAAAAAAAAAAAAAAAACTGAAAATAAAAAACGATGAATAAGCCCTAATTTTTTATCTTTTTTTAAGGGAGTAAATGCTTACTTTAAAACTCTAAAGAAAAGCAGTTTTCTTTTTCGGAGTTCATTCTTCAAACTACTGGTATTTCAAACAGTACAAGTGAGAGAAATGGAAGAAAGCGATCAGAACAACAGCAAGGAAACAATGAAAGATGTTGAAGAAAGACATCTTCCAGATGATATCATAACTCAGCACATCCTTCCATGGCTTCCCCTCAGACCTTTAATCCGATGTAAGCTAATTTCAAAGCAATGGAATCGTAATGTCAATTTCTTCCTTGATTATATCAAACCATCTATATATAGTCCCCCTTTTACCCCAATTAAATCCCTCTTTATTCAATCTGGTAGTAAATTTTACATTTATACTTGCAATAATCATGATCATGATGATGTTGATGTTGAATATATTCATGTTAGTGAATATAATTTGGTTGAATTAAATGCTGAATTTGATGTTGGTAAGAGGGAAAATATTGGATTAGTTGGATCGTGTAATGGTTTGGTTTGCTTAGGTGAAATATATGGAAAATATTTCATTTTATGGAACCCTGCTATTAATCAATTTCATAAGTATTTTTTGTTTTCGAAACATCACTTTCATAAATATTACTTGGAATATTTGGAGCAAGATTCTAAAGAAATTTGTTGGGGGTTTGGTTATGTATCCTCTATTCATGATTATAAGGTGGTTAGAATCTCTCAGTTCCGGTTTCAGGCCAAGGTCGATTCAGTTCATGTGTTTTCATTAAGGACTAACAGTTGGAGTAGGATTGAATTTGGTGTTGGTGAATGTAAACTAGTGGGTCGATCAAGGTTGGTTAATGAGACTTTGTATTGGAGAAAGGAGAATGATAATGTTAATGGGGGTGTGCAAATCGTTTCGTTTGATTTGGGTCTTGAGACTTTTGCTATGTTACCTGATTTGGCTATTCGTGCACCCGGGAATGCTGTCTTAGGTGTAATGGGAGGGTGCTTATCCGTGTGTGTTCTCAGCTCTGATACTGATTTAGTGATACACATTGTGAAACAACAAGGAAGAGTGGTTAAGGTTTGTTATTCTGATTTGGGCAAGACCGATAATAGTTTCAATGATTTGATCGGGTTGACAAAGGTTGGCAAGATATTCGTTGTTTATCCTGGTTGCTTTGTGCCATGCTTGATTGTTTCAAGTTCAAAGAAATCAATTGTGACATTTAAAGCTAATGGAAGACATCGGAGCAATTATATGGACAGTTATGTTCCGAGTCTGGTTTCACCTCTTCCGCAAGTGGAATTGACTAATGCATTAAGACAGGTACCCTCCATGACCTTGCCTTATATTTGTTCAGTATGACCTGCTTCCTTTACTTCATTGTCTTGTTGTAGTTCATGACTTTTTGGGTCTGGTACCAAACCTTTGTTGTTGCAAACAACATTACAGCTTAACAATTGCAGGGTTTGGATCGAGTTGATGTAACTTAACTGTTTAAGATTGTTTCTAACAGCAGGTTATTTTTATTTGGTGAGGCAGGTTGCGTAGACAGTTGGCTGCTGTGGCGGTTTCTGTGGAGATGTGAATTCAATGACGCGACTGACCTCTGTTTTGGACTGAAACGAACTCTTTGCTGATGTGAATTTTTAGTGGTTTTGTTAGGAATTTAATCTATCAACCTCTGCTTTGAGCTATGCAACCTTATGTTTATATCAATGATCCATGGAGTATATGTGTAAATGATGTTGTGAATGTTAATGGTATGAGTTGTATGAATTAAGATATAGTGCATGAAAAAGCATATAAATTGTACGTCCTCCACCCTATTATTGTTTGGCTGAAACCGCTGAATGAAGTTGATAAGATAAAAATTTGGTAGGACCAAATGTAATGAATGTGAGATCAAATCTACGGACTTTTCATTCTGATCGTTTATAATATGAGACTAAATAAACAAACCAAAAAAAATATTGGGTTTTTCTATATAGTAAACCTGTTAATTTCACTTTTCTACGTTGTGTTCCAACTTATATGACTTATGACACTGTAACCCAATATACATTTTGTTTTCATACAGTAACCTTGCCGTTATTCTGTCGTTAAAAATTCTGTTATGGGGCCCACTCTCTATTTATTAATTTTTTTTTTATCGATTTGCGCGTTGAAAAACCTTCCGTTAAAGGGTTTGGGGGCTATTTTAGTCTTTAAGGGTCCAAATTAAGCTCAGATTTCACAAAAAAGTAATGTAAATGCCTCGTTTTGCTTATAAAAACGTGAACACGTAAATCGAGATATTTTTAATAAGCAACACGAGGCATTTACATTACTTTTTTGTGAAATCTGAGCTCAATTTGGTCCCTTAAGAACTAAAATAGCCCCCAAAACCTTTAACGAAAGGTTTTCCAACGCGCAAATCGATAAAAAATATTAATAATGGAGAGTGGGCCCCATTAACGGAATTTTTAACTGCGGGATAACGACAAGGTTACCATATGGAAACAAAATGTATATTAGGGTTACAGTGTAGAAAGTGATATAAGTTGGGGCACAACGTAGAAAAATGAAATTAACAGGGTTACTATATAGAAAAAGCCAAAAATATTTGAATAAGTAGGGAAGTAGGAATATCACGAATATGGTAAAAATAAAATCTAAAAAGTCATCAATTTGACTAATATATTTGTCAATACTCAACTTTTATGTTCATTGACTAATATCGGATTATAGAGTATGTAAATATTGAAAAAGTCAAAGTTGTGTATCTAAAAATTATAATTACAATGAGCATTGAAACGAATCTAATAGCCTAAAACAATAAAATTTACAACATTAAATCCGAAAAATATCTTCTCTTTTTGTTAATAGATCCTCAACTTCACCTTCATTGCCGATGACCAAAATTATGACAAAATTCTGAATCCCCAATTATTTTTCTCAATTTCTAATTATAGCTATGAATTTCTATTTCTCTCTAAAATTATTATTATTTTTTTAAATAGTCTCTCTCCAAAAAAAAAAAAAAATAACTAAGGGTGTGTTCTATTCACCTGATTTTTACTAATCTGAACTTATTTTATTTATCTATTCACCTGATTTTTACTAATCTGAACTTATTTTATTTATCTAAACTAGCCTGAACTTATGTGAAAATAAGGACCCTAAGTATGGATAATTTTAAAATTTACAAAAATAAATGAAGAGATAAATATGTCACATTCTTTCCAATCCCTTAAAAATAGGATCCCAACCATCAGAATATTTCGATTTTTTTTTTCACAAATTTCGATTTTTAAAAAAAAAAAAAAAAAAAAAAAAAAAAAAAAAAAAAAAAAAAAAAAAAACTATACAATTTCCAGTTTCTAGTAAGTACAGTAAAAGTGTTAAACAAAGAGTCAAAGAGCAAAACAAAATGTATAAATTTGTTCAACAATTGAGAGTGAAAGTTTGAAGACTGATGAAGAAATCAAAAATGGAAGACAATGAAAATGATGAAAGCCAAATACATCTGCCTGATGATCTCATCGTTCATTACATCCTTCCATGGCAGCCCATCAAACCCTTAGCTCAATACAAGCTTCTTTCCAAACAATGGTATTTTTCTCTTTCTTCTCCCAATTTCATCCTTAATTACACCAATTTACCCCTTTATTCTCACCCAATTCCCCCAATTAAATCCTTGTTTATCCAATCTGGGAACTCTTTTTACCTTTATTCTTGTGATAATCTTGATGATAATGTTGTTGAAGTTGATAGAAATACTGAGGATTATTTGATTAAGTTGAATGACTATGACTTTGATGTTGGAAATGATGTGGTTAATTTAGTAGGATCATGTAATGGGTTGGTTTGTTTAGGTGAAATTTATGGTAATTACTTCATTTTATGGAACCCTAGTGCTAATCAATCCCATAAATATTTCTCTGAAGTTTTGGACACTTCTAGTTGTGATTGGCCTCCTCACATTCGTTGGGGATTTGGGTATGTTTCGTCAATGGATGACTATAAGGTTGTGAGATTAATTCAGTACCAGATTGGATTGCTCGTTGATACATTTGTTCATGTGTTCTCACTAAGAGCTAACACATGGAAAAAGATTGAATTTGATCTTGTTGATTGCTCGTATGTTTTAATAGAACGACCGCGGTTGGTTAATGAGACATTGTATTGGACTGCTAGTCGTAATCCCTATGGGAACATGAAAATTGTTGCCTTTGATATCGCTAGTGAGACGTTTGATATGTTCCCACATTTGGCTATGCTTTCGCCGTTGGGTGTTGTGTTATGTGTTATGGGAGGGTGCTTGTCTAAGTGTGTTGTTAGATATCAAAATGAGTGGGTGATAGACATTGTGAGAGGTCCTGGAAGGGTATATCCTCTTCATCTGAATTGTGACTTGGGACGGTTTGATGACTTGATTGGATTCACAATGAGCAATAAGGTTCTTGTAGCTTATACTAGTCCCAACATGCTGGGCTTGGTTGATCTAAGCTTGGTTGGTTTAAGTTCAAAAGAATCACTTGTGAAGTTTAGATATGAAGGGAGAACTCGAATTGAGAGTTATGTTACAAGTCAAATTTCTCCTCATCCTTAGGTAACATCTATATCCTTGCCATTTATTTGCTTATTACTCCGTAGTAAGAAGTAATTTACTACTATGCTTTATTAGTTCTGTATCTTGATGTGTAATGCAAACCTTTTTTGGTTCTTGGCCACGAAACAAAGCTTATTAATTGTTGAGTTTGGTGTTCCATAGTTGAAATTTTTTCACCAAATATGTACTAGTATTAAGTTTCTTCACCAAATATGTATTGTGAAGATTACTATGGAGTAGTAGAAAGCAATAATTTCCCAAATTATAAGTATATAGCGGCATTGTTTCACTTAATATTTCTAACAGCAGATTCTTCTAATTTTGTGAAGCAGGTGGCATGAATTCTTCTTGATAGAAGATTGTTTGAGCCAATATGAGAAACTCAACGAGTTATGCTATCTTTATCCTTAGACAGGGAAGTTTTAACTGGTATAATATCATCAACCTGTGTGATTATTTTTTGGTATCCTATGATCCATGAAAATGTTGTCGATCCTTTGACTTGTAATATTTACATATAACTTTGATGGTTAGAACCACCTCTTTGTTTTGGCTCATGTTACTTTTTCTATGCAGTTTATTTATGCCACTCAACGGTACTCTTTAATCACTAAGGGGATGTAATAACTGTTGATGTAGAATCCTTACTAATTTACTAATGATTTTAGGGTATTTGAATTTCTGTGGTATTTCATGTGTATCCTTCTTCTATGATCTTAACTAGAGCACCTAATCTAGGCTGTTTTAATTTACATGGCATTTCATGACTTTATAAAAAGTTTTTTTTTATAGGTTATATGCTTGTGAGCTCAGATTCTAAGCTTGCAATTTACTCTTGCTTCACTTAGTGTCAACCAAACAACAGTATATCATGTTCCTAGAAAGTTCACTAGGGAATTTAACTCCTCTGTGGCTATGTGAGCTAAACAAGCAGTCAAGCATTTAAATTGTTTTGCAATTAAAATTGAAATGGAAGACTTGGGTGGATGAGGTGGAAGGGCAAACGGCATACCATTTAATAAAGGTGATCATGGGCTTTTAGGCGAAAAAAGTTGGCTCCATTCGGACCAAAGATTTGGGTCGGACAGGTTAGGCTACTTATGAACTTATGATTATTGATCAAGCCTACTACTTTAAATTATGGATTAGGCTTTCCAACATACACCATTCCACATAATAAAAATATTCATGTTTACTACCTCTAAGATTTTAATTATTGCACCACTAGTCTTTTAAGGAAATTTCACAAATATTGCATCATATCCATTTAAGGAAACAAAATATTCAATATACTCTTACTTTTAACACTTGATCCTTTGGTTTATGCTTATATCACATGGTTAATTTTGTAGTTTTTAAATTTTAACCGTATTTTTCAAATTGCATAATAAATTAATTACACAGCTTAAGTTTTACCACTTTGAGGATGTCGCACATCACGTGTCATTTACTCCTTCCGTCCCTTACCTACATGCCTACTTTCCTTTTTGGAGGCTTTAAAACTGCATGCCTATTTCTATTTAAATAATGTACTTTTTTTTACAATATTCCCTCTTTTTGATGAGTTGTCATCAATTTTCTTTTATTTTTTTGTACTTTTGACATCATTTTCCAACACTTTTTCTATCTATCTCTTCAATAGTTACCAACTACCTTTCCTTTCTCTTTATCTCTCTCTAACCCCACATGCACATTTGTACTTCTCAATCATGGGTTTTAAGGAATCTTTAAAGTAACAAATATTGAAAGTAAAAGGAGGAAGTAAATATTGAGGATAGATTAATATTAATTACACCAATTTACGCGTGATTTTGTCATGATTTCCCAACTTAATTCCATTTTAGGATGTATATTTGGGATACGTTTTGTTTACCTTATTTTTACTTATTTCAAGCCTAATAATTTCAAATAAGTTAAGTTCAGAAAAAATAATTTCTGATAAAGGTTGCTCTAGTTCAAATTACAACTAAAATAAGTTACATAAGATCTAATAAGTTTAAAAAAGTTCAAATAAGAATATATAAGTTCAGATAAGTAAAAATCAGGTGAATAGAACACATCCTTAATGTTTATATATAGTCTTAAAGGCTACATATATCATTACCCTTAAAAGAAAATATATGAAGTACATGCCTTTTTATCATTTAAGTAGCGAATTTAAATTTAACTAGTATTTAACTTGTGCGATGCACGGATTATATAATTCGGTAAAAAAAAAAAATCAATTGAAGACTTGTTATATTCAATATTTATATTAGTCAATAGTAAAATGAAATTGTATTATACAAAAATGTAGTAGTAAAATGGCTTCTATTCTCCAAAAAACAATGTTAAAAAAATAAATAAAAGCATACCAATAAGAGTGGGACACGTAACAACGTATATTGTTTGCAAAAGTTCTTGCTACTAAATATTAGTATAGATTTAAATTTATAATTTTTGCTAGTGTGAGATTAAAGATATTTGCGATCAAAGACTGCAACGATTGTTCGCAGTAAGACAATCACATGAACAACGGGAAATGATTTTGGCACACCCAAATTGATTTTGGCACACATAAGGCCGATAGGGGTGTGTCAAAATCAATGAGTGGTGTGCCAAAATCAATTTTCATGAACAACTATGTGAGTATCAAGACTTTTAACTTCCAATCATGGGAATACACATAAAATTCATAATTTCACTTTTGGCAATGTAAATTCATATTGTTCTTCAAGTACCCATAATCTTAATAATTCCACAAATAAGAATAAATACAGACTTAAAAATAAAATACTTAACACCCTAATTTTTCTAAAAGGTTAGTTTAATCCACTAAAAACAAATTATGTAGTACAAAGGTTTCTAAAAAACCCAAATCAACATACAAATGATAAATCCATTAGGCTTCAACTATCAAATAATATTGAAAACACCACAAAGATATCCCAACAGAATGTACAAATTAAATCAAAAAAATAAATTTGCCAGTGAATCATCGAGAATTACAAAAAGTCTCAACTGAGATAAAATGAAACCATTAAAACAAAACAACACGGATAATCAAAATGAAACAACAAGTAACCCAATTAAAATGATATAATACCCAATAATTTGATCATTAACCAAATACAGAGTATTTTTCTGAATTAACCACAAAATTTACATCTTCTTGAACTAAATAATAAATTTTTAATTCATGGGAACAATAAAAACAAAACAAATAAACAAAACTATACTATTATTTTAAAACAGGAAGTTGGAAGACACGTGTCTACTTCTTGTTTTTTCAGATTAAAAAAAATATTTAACAAAAAAAAAAATTAATCTCATGTCTTTATAAATACCTTAATTTTCAAACTAACTATATTCATGAAAATTAATCATGCCCTTACAAATACCTTAATTTTCAAACTAATTTTATACATGAAAATTGATCATGTCAAAAAAAAAAAAAAAAAAAAAAAAAAAAAAAAAAAAGAAGTTTTTTCAAACTAATGTGTGAAAAAAAAATTGTATGAAAAAAATGTTCTCTAACTTACAAAGGTGTCACTTCAGGTCGTTTTAAAAATGTAAATATAGGATGTTAAATCCAAAATTAGTTTTTTTTTTTTTATTTATTTAATTTTTTTTTATTTTTTTTTGGGGGTGAAAGATTTGTGTTTATTTATAAAGGGAAGTTAATTGTTCATAAACCCATCACCCTATTGAAAATAGTAAGTTCTTTTCTACTTTTCATTCCACTATATATGTATTTATATTTTAAGTTTCATTTATGTTATTATGTATGATCAACTTGTTTTTCAAATTTAACAAAATTGTTATTTACTTTGCACAAAGGTCATTGTGAAGATTGAAGCGGGCTGCAAATTATGTTTAGGTGAGCCAATTTTTTCAATTTGGTGTATAATGCAATTTTAATAACTTGGAAAATTTTAATTTGTAGCCCTCTTATGTATATTGTACCGGGGAATACATGATATGTGGCAGAAAAATGGTATAGTTAAAGACTCAAAACTTATCTGTCTTATAAGTCACAATATTGCATATGGCAAAAGGAAAAAAAAGATATAGAAACCTTACATATATGCAATGCATATTATAGAATACTAATGATTAGAGAGAGTTAAAGAATATTAATATTGAAAAATAAAACTTGCAAGTTTGACTAAACAACTTTAAGATGCAGTTTTTCACAATATGACAAACGTTTAATTTTTTTTATTTTTTTTTTTGTAAAAGTTTTGATAGACTTTTAACTATGTTTTACTTTTAAAATACTTTTTTTTTATTAGTTCTTTTAAAATACGGAGTTCTTATTTAACACTACTATTAAAATATTTTTTATGGAGTACTATTGTTATATTTTTGAAATACTAAGCAAAAATACAAATACAAAAATAATTATTATAAAACATTAAACAGCCGTACGTCGCACGAGTTCAAGACTAGTTTATTATAAAACAAAAATTATTATTATAAAACAAAAGCATACCCAACTATCTAGACTATCACCTAGACTTTCAGATTAAGCAATTGCGTTGTTCCAGCAATTATATCAAATGATTAAAATGACTAACTTCATGATTGCAGAGCAATACAGTGAAAAATACTCATCAACGCCGACGCAAATACAACCTTCTGGGTGGAATTGAATTTATTCAATTCAGCGAAATCAAATATGTGTATATTTCAAATTTCGAATTTGGTGAATCTTCAGAGTGGGTACATAAAAATTGACTTAAAATATGAGAAATTAAGGGCGATTTGAATCAGGGAGATCGTTTGGAGGGGATAGAAAGAGGATTGACCAAGTAATAATGAATAAATGGAAATCAATTTATTTATAAATTTTGAATACAAAAACTGAAGAAGATAGTGTCGTTTGAGAATTTTGCAACAGGTTTTTTTTGGATAGGCTGAACAGGAATGATGATTAACGAAGTGTTGTTTGGGAAGAAAAAGAGGATAAAAAAACAAGAATGATGATTAACGAAATATTTTTTTTATCCTAAAAAACATGGAGATGACACGTGTCCTTCCTACTCCTCGTTTTAAAATAATAGTATAGATTTTTCAATTTCTTTTATGTATATACTAGATGGAAGTCTTTTAGACAAAATTACAAAAGTTTAATATTTTTTTTTTACTATAATTTATAATGAATTTATTAAATATAAATAAATTCTAAACATAATATTTTTTCCGTTATATAAAATCTTTAATGTGAAATGATAAATTTTTAATAATTTAAATCCCAAATCATTATTCATTGTTTTACCATATCTTTTATTTCGATAGAATCACCAACCTCGTCCACAACCAACCTACTACATCAATGGATAAATTGAATAGTGAAATATTAGCCAAACTGAAATTGATATAAATTAAATCTTTACATTTATATCAAATCTATGCATTGTAATTTTTTCATCATCTCCAAAAATAACCAAAGTCATCCATATATTAAGTATGCAACATTTAATCGTATGCCATTACATAAACAAATAATCTTTAAGTATCCTAAACAAATACAATGTAACTAATAATTACAAATATAAATTTAAACATAAAACTTTAAAAATTATCCGGACATTGATGACCTAAAACTAACACAAAATTCCTAACACAAAACTCGCTTGATGGGGCTTTGTATTGATACGAAATTTTATTTGTGTCGTATGATGTGTTAGATCTGCATGTAAAAAAACATTTAGTAAATAAAACATAAACATATAATCGTTGAGTATCCCAAATCAATACAATGTAAGTAATAATTAGAAATACTAATTTAAACATAGGATTTTAATAATTAAGCTAAAAATTACCCGGCCATTGATGACCAAAAATTGACACAAAATTACTAACAAAAATTTGCTTGATGAGGTTTTTTTATTGATACGAAATTTTGTTTGTGTCGTATGATGTGTCAATTTATGGTGGTAGGTATCACAAATTTTAATTTAATTATAATTAACGAACAATTTGTATTTCTTATCATAAATACAATCAAAATTTATCTTATAATGATAGGTATCAAACTTTATTATAAGCGTTTATCATTTAAATTTTTTTTTAGTATATTTTTTTTGGATTTTTTTATACTCGTAGTATTGAATTAATAAATTTATCTTTTCCTATATTTTTACTTTATTTTTTTCATTAAAATAATTTAATTCGTGGATTATAATCTACGTGGCATTAAAATTTTAGATATATCAAATCTAATTCGTTACTTTTACGTAGGTGGCGACATAATTTTTTTAATTCAATAATAAAATACAAATCTTTCTTCTTATTGGTCGAAATATATTTCTTACGTGGGGCGCTCTCCAAAAAAGCCTACTTTATTTATATAATAATATTAGATTAGATTTAATATTTTGTTTTATTTCCAAATATCTCATTTACTTTTCAATAAATTAGATGGGTGAAAAAGATATTAATTCTTGAACTTTTTTTTTTTTTTTTCTTTAAGGAATTAATTCTTGAACTTTTACAACCACCACATTGTTAAATTATTGTGGTCATCGTGAAAATAAAACTTTGACCTCCTTTTCCCAAAACAAAATTTATCAACGTTACTTTGAAAACATAAAATGAGGCAGTTTTCTTAATCTGATTAAACAGACCTCATTCTTGAAACTAAACGCAAACAAGTGAGAGAAATGGAAGAAAGCGATAAGAACAACAGCAAGAAAACAAGAGAAGATGTTGAAGGAACTCAACTTCTTGATGAAATCATAACTCAACACATTCTTACGCGGCTTCCCCCCAAACCGTTAATCCGATGTAAGCTAATTTCAAAGCAATGGAATTTTAATGTCAATTTCTTCTTGGATTATATAAAACAATCTATATATAGTGACCCTTTTACCCCAATTGAAACTCTCTTTATTCAATCTGGGAAAACATTTTACCTTTATACATGCAATAATCATGATAATGATGATGTTGAGGTTGAATATGTTCGTACTAGTCAATATAATTTGGTTGAATTAAAGACTGGTTTTCGTGTTGCTAGGAGGGAAAGTATTGGATGTGTAGGATCATGTAATGGGTTGATTTGTTTAGGTGAAATGCTTGGAAAATATTTCATTTTATGGAACCCTGAAATTAATCAATTTCATAGATATTACTTCGAATTTTTGGAGCAAAATTCAAGGGATATTTGTTGGGGGTTTGGTTATGTATCTTCTCTTGATGACTATAAGGTGGTTAGAATCTCTCAGTTCCGGTTTCGAGCCAAGATCGATTCAGTTCATGTGTTTTCATTGAGGACTAACACTTGGAGTAGGATTGAATTTGGTATTGGTGAATGTAGATTAGTGGGTCGATCAAGGTTGGTTAATGAGACTTTGTATTGGAGAAAGGAGGATGATAATGATAATGGGGATGTACAAATTGTTTCCTTTGATTTGGGTCTTGAGACTTTTGCTATGTTCACTGATTTGGCTATTCGAGCACCCGAGAATGCTACCTTATGTATCATGGGAGGGTGCTTATCCGTTGGCGTTCGCAACTCTGATGATGATTTGGTGACACACGTTGTGAAACGTCCGGGAAGGGTGGTTAAGGGTTTTTATTCTGATTTGAGAGACACTGTATTTGATGATTTGATCGGGTTGACAGAGGCTGGCAAGATATTTGTTGTTTATCCTCGTTGCTGGGTGCCATGCTTGGTTGTTTCGAGTTCAATGAAATCAATTGTGACATTTGAAACTAATGAAAACCTGGGGAGCACTTATATGGCGAGTTATGTTCCGAGTCAAATTTCACCTCTTCCTCCTGTGGAGTGTGGAGTTGCCCAATGCTTTAGAACAGGTACCTTCTATGCCTTTGCCTTTTATTTGTTCTGTTTTACCTGCTTCCTTTAGCTCATTGTCTCAATTTAGCTTATGACTTTCTCGGTTTTGCTTTTGTGCTGTGGCGGTGTCTGTGGAGATGTGAAGCTCAATAACTTAACTGACCTCTGATTTGAACTATGAGACTCTTTGTTATGTTAAGAACATCCTCTCTTTACTCCTTGCTTTAAATATGTTAAAAGTGTATAATTTATTTGTTAAGACTAATATCTGTTTTGAGCTATTTAACTTTATGTTTATCAATGATCCATGATGGAATGAAATCAATGAATTTATGTGTTTAAATGATGTTCTAAATTGTTATGGTTTGAGTTGCATGGAGTAACTTTGTTTATTACTTGTTACAGACCATGATGTGTCTTATGCATATATTTTTAAATAGTATAAGCTTTTATGGCTGTGACTTGTTATTTGGAGTGATTTGAGCTATTTGGTTTAAGTACATTTGGGTCGAATTATATTTGATTGAGTAGTTATTCCGTTCAGATTAGGTAACTCTTGGATAGCCAAATAACTAATTATGGGATATATAGATCTATTTCAGCAAATTAATTTCGTGAAACTTTTATCAAGGGCCATAGGGGGTATTATATCTCATTGAAATTAGGCATGATTCAAATACGAGTCTTGTGAGGGTTCTACTAGAAGGTGATCAGGATTCATATAGGTTTGGGTCTTGTCATCAACTCTACGATGAGAATGTCATTTTGGATTGCAAAGGTCTCTATTTGAAAAGATGCGAAGATATCTAAAATTACTGCTTGCGGTGTAAAGTTTGAAGCAATGGATTATGAATTGTGCAAAAAATGTTTTTTTTTTTTTTTTTCCGTAAAAGTTATTTTCTTTTCTCTAACTCTGTATTGTCCAAAAGTTATTACTTAGGTAGATGTAGTATGGCCAATTATTAATGATATTATTCTTCCATATTAAAAAAATATATCAAAATTACAAGTGGACAATTTGGTGCAACTTTTCAAATATTTGTGTAGTCTTCTTTCACGCTACACTACTACTTAAGAATACTAGGAGGGTGTTTGTTTATGGGGATAAGAAGGGAATGATAGAAGAAATGTAGTGTTTGTTTAGAGATATGGGGATTAGAAGGGACTTAAAGATAGGGATTATACACCCCTCTTAGGCTCTTATCCCTCCATTCCTATAAGTCTATAACTAAGTGGGGTGGTAAAAGGGAAAGGAATAGAAAGTGAGTTGAAAAGACTAAATTACCCTCAATGATTTTTAAAGAATAAGGAGAGAAGCAAGAAGTCCGTAAAGGTAACTTGGAATAACAAATATTTATCCTTATCCCACCTAGTAGTTCCCTATCTTTATTCTCCCTCTTCATCCCTCTTATTCCTATTCCTCATATCAAACGCCACGTACAAATCTAGATGTAAATAATCATACCATCAAGTCAAATCTTACCCCTCTACAATGCACTGGCTACCGCTTCAATTAGAGCCAAGTTTGAGTGAAGAAAGGTAAAAGGTTAGATATGGAAGACGACAAGAGTGACAAAACTAAAAGAGAATATATTTAACAAAGGTATCTCCCTAATGATCTTATAATTCATCACATCCGTCCTTGTTTACCCATCAAACCCTTAACTCAATTCAAGGTAATTTCTAATGAATGATTTTTTTTATTTTCCTTTTCTTCTCCCAATTTTATACTTATTTACATCAAACTCACCCAGGTTCACTCATTGAATCCCTTTTTATCCAATCTGGTAACACTTTTTATTTTTACTCCGGTACTTTTCACAATAATGATAGTGTTGTTGAATCTACTTAAGCAATAACAATTTGGTTAGGTTAAATGTTGATTTTGATGTTGATGAAAGACATGAGATTAATTTGGTAGGATCATCAACTGGGTTGGTTTGTTTAGGTGAAAGATATGTAAAATACTTTATATTATACAACCCTGCTACTAATCAATATCATAAATATAAAACCTTGTTTCTAGAAGTTGAAATACTTTTATCCTTTTTCAATATTATTTGGGGATTTGGGTATGTAACCTCTCTGAATGATCATAAGGTGGTTGGAATTATTCAACAATTGAATGAAGCCAAATCAATTCATGTTTTCTCATTGAAATTTAACACTTGGAAGAAGATTGAATTTGGTTTTCCTGGATATATTATATTTAACGGCCAAAATTGGTCAATGAAACTTTGTACTGGACTGCTTTTGAGATATGAATTGAGAATTATTGCCTTTGGTCTTGCTCTTGAGACATATGAATTGTTCCCTCACTTGTCTTTGCATTGCCACGGGGGCAACGTGCTATCTTATGTGTCATGGGAGGGTGCTTATCCAAGTGTGCTCTCAATGCTGAAAATGAATTGGTTGTAGACTTCATGAAACGTCCAGGAGACGTAGATTCTGTTTGTTTTTCATGTGACTTTAGACAGTGATATCAGAGACATGACCGGGTTCACAAAGACTGGTAAGGTGGATGTTGTTTTTCAATATCCTCTAATGCTAGGTTTGGTTGATTCAAGTTCAAAGAAACCAATTTTCACTTTTGAAGGTTAAGGGAGAGATGAGATTGACGTTTATGTTCCGGGTCTAATTTCACCTCATCCTACTACAGATTCGACGAATGTAATAGGAGAGGTTTAATTTAAATCCATTGTCTTTTGTTTTCTTAAAAGTTTAAATCAAGCTGTTTAAATATGACAATGGATGTAAATTTGCCACTTTGATTTCATGGTTTAAAGAATACGTGGTATATGCTTGCGAGGCTTAAAAGATGCCTTCTTCCACTTGTTTGATCAACTTTGTTCGAGCACTTAATTGGCCTGCATTTTAGTTTCTGACTGTCTAGTACAGAATGCTAAATTTTAGTGTATCTTATTGTTTATCAGGAAGAATTGAAATAGTCAAGTGACTCCTATAACACATTAACGCTACTGCTAAGATGCAACTCTTATCAAATAAAGTAACAGATGCAACTCAATTACAGTGATTGGAAGCAGTTCTGTCAGAATTTTTCACTAGTTACCTTTATTTCAAGTCTCAACATGCCTCATCTAGTATTGAATTTTTGAAGCTTGACTGTTACAATTTGGTTTCTAACAGCAGTTCTGATGATTCAGTTAGGCAGGTTGCATAAACCTATTGACATGCTGTCCACCAAGACATGAAACTTGAAGATGCAACCTACAACCTTTACTTTGATCTATGAAACTGTTTTTGCTGTTATATTGGCAAAGCTATTTTAAACTTTTGCTAAGCTATGTGATCCATGAAGAAATGCTAGTATGTTTAACTGCTGTTGTAAAATGTTGGACGTTCTGTTTCCAATGTGCATCTTCCTTGATATGTTGTCTTTGATTTAGCTTACGAATTTTTCGGTTTTGGTACGAGAACTTTGTTGTTACAAACGACACACTTAACAACTGCAGGAGATGTTTCTTCCACAGTTGATGCAACTTTATTGCTGAGATCGTAAATCTGTAGATTTGTCTCTAACCAGGTTCCTATTTGGTGATGCAGGATTGCAGGTTGCATGAATTAACTTGACAGAAGATAGTTTGCCGCTGTGGCAGTGTCTGTGGAGATGTGAAGCTCAATGGAACAACTGACCTCTGTTTTGAACTATGAAAGTCTCTGTTTACAACTTGTTCCATCTAATCATGATTTCAGTTTCAAATAATTTACTGCATTTAGAAATAATATTGATATGTACCTTATGGGCAATTAATCCGTGGCTTATATGTAGTAATGGCATTAACTCAGTCTTTGGCTTCGTCTTACCGACCTCAATGATCATTGCAATCGGGTGGCATAAAAAGAAATATTTGGGCAAATTTTAAGGGATTATCTCAGACAAGTATTAGACTTTCCCTTTGGATTTGTTAAATACCCATATTTTTCTATTTATATTATTCACGTACTTCACTTTGAGCATTCTAAGTCATTTAAACAAAAGTAAAAATATAGTTACTTGGTCTCATAAAAAAAAAAGTATAGTTACTTGTTACAATTGTTTCAATGTACGTTGTTTTTTAACTATCAAATTTATACGGAATATGAAGTATGGAGTATGATTTACCCTACACTTCGTGATGGTGATGATAATAGATACTCGTATTATTGATCAAAGGTCCTAGAATTACAGAGTACATGTCTAGTAAGGAACAGAAAAATTAACCTTGGTCCCAATACAATGTGGACAATTTGGTCCAACTTTTCTGTCTTTATTACACTACAGTCACTACTCCACTACTCGAGTACAGTAGAAGTTTAGAAGTAAGATATCATACCATCAACTCAAAATCATACAACTCTACAAGGTTAGAGATATGGAAGACAAAGTTGTTTCCAAACAATCGTATTTTTCTCTCTTCTCCTAATTTCATCCTTAATTACACCAAAAAAAAAACCCTTACTTTCTTACCCAGGTCCACCCAGTGAATCCCTCGTAATACAATCTGGTGACAATTTTTACCTTAATCATCATTATTATCATTATGATAGGATCTTCAAAAGGGTTGGTTTGTTTTACTGAATATTTAAAGTTTTGACTGTTGCAGTGGTTTCCAACAGCAGCTGTTCTGATTCAGAGAGGCAAGTTACATAAACTTATTTTGACAGAAGAGAGTTAGTTTGCTGCTGTCCACCAAGACGTGAAACTTGAAGATGCAACCAACTACCTCGACTTTGATCCATGAAAATTCTTTTGCTATAATATGAACAAGCCATCTTCAACTTTTGCTAAGCTATGATCCATGAAGAAATGCAAGTATAACTGCTGATAAGTTTTTGCTTATTTGTTCGCATCTTCAGCTAAGTAAGTTTTTTTGCTAATCTAAGATCCATGCTGGAATGTAGGTTTTACTGCTGCTGTAAAAATTTAGTGGTTTAATCTGTAATTCTTTCTGAAACATGCGCTTTTTATATATAGACATAAAATTGCTTCAGAAGAGTTCAAAAGAGTGACCTCCGGATCCAACAAAAATTAAAATCTAGTATTCCAAACGAGGAAGTCGGGAAATACAGAAATAGATTATCATGTATTCATCATGTATTCAAAGATCATCACATGTATAACTGTATTGAGGAAACAAAGAGAACTGAAGGCTCTGAAGCCAAACTATTACATTTAAGCTATTTGCATAAGGAAAATGCTTTAACAACAAATGAAGACAAAAAAAAATGTGTGCTAACCATATACATCAAGACTACCTACCTAATAAACACACTACATATACTTTCTTTTTGTTCCATTTCTTTTCTTTTCTTTTTTAAGGGGCACTTTTATTAAAACAAAGAGGGGATTATACACATTTTGTAAGAGGCCAAAAAGGGGTTACAAATAGGTTAAGCCTAAAAATCCAGGTGATGAAGACGAGCAGGTTAGAACTCCGCGAGGAGAAACAATGTGTATGCTGTAGCCTAATTCATGAACTTTCTACAGTTTGGAGCTTTACATAAACAGGGCACCTTAAACTCATCAGGCTCGTCGGGATCAAACAAGTAATCATACCTGCCATATGAACATTCCAAGATAAATAAAAATAAGCAGAGATATAATCAAAGTGAAAACTAAAAATACACAAGTGCGTGCAAAGGGGAGAGAGAGAGAGAGAGAGAGAGAGAGAGAGAGAGGTACGTTAGCTCGTCACCAGCTGGAACAGTCATTTTGGCAATAAGAACAATTCGACTCTCATCATCACCTACACTCATAATTCTTGCATAGCAGTTCGGCATGCACTGCAATTATAGATGAAACAATACTTCAGTAAGCAAATTTTTCTATATATATATATATATATATTAGGGAAAAAAAAAAAAAAAAAAAAAAAAACAACGGAATCATGAGAAGCACAACTGAAAATGCAACTTGTTCCTCTTAATCTTCATATACGGTCCATGGAAGCAAGACAGTAACTGTGTAAAAATAACTTACTGAGTGATTGATTAGGCGAGCTATGTTTCCCTTGTCAGTAGCATCCACAACTACTTCTTCACTGATTTTAAACAGCTGTTACAGAAATATTGATACAAATCAGCTCTAGTGTATTGTCAGAACAATTCATGTTACAAATTCATATTTTCAAATATAAAGCCACAAATAAAATGTATAAAACATTGCACAAAACGACAAGGGAATGTTCAAAAAATCTACAAGTACACATAGCAATTTTATTCCCATGTTCCATTAAGGAAAAGAAAAACTATTAAAACAAGTTAAGTAGTATCAAATCAATAAAATTGCTCTTAAACATGTAAAGGCCACACTAAAAAGAATAATTAATCTCTTTTTTCATTTACATCCAATGTTCTTTTGTTCAACATCTCCCATTGTACTACCCAGTAAGATCCACAAATTATGTTAAGTCACAATTCAGGTGGCTGTGACAAGGTTTCAGGCATACATCTAGATAAGGTTTACATATCTGCAAATTTGCAACTGTGAGTGCAAAAGCTGTTCTCATAGTAATTTGGAAACATTTTGACACCAACTACTTTTACATAATAAAAAAGCGCAAGATAATTTAGTGAAGACTTTACTTCTACATGATTAAGACGACAAGATAATTTGATGAAGAAATTGTTTGTGTCACTTAAATACAGAACAGAAATTTAATTGTCAAACGAAGACTGAGTTTTAGTGCACCAAAATACTGGACCACAAGTAACTCACATAGCAGTCTTTTCCTTCTATCCGATAACGAGCCTCCCTCAAATCTGCAACACTGCGCCTCACTTGCTCTCCACGATATTCAAGAACCTGAAGAGTGCATGTGAGACAATTTAATTCTAAAGAAACAAGCCCACAATTATTTCATGAAGGGAGAAATGCAGATTGATTACTATATCCTACATGTCCTCCCAAATTATCTCATGCATAATGTACAATCAAAATGATAAACTCGTTGATATTTTGAAAGCATCTTTCCAAAAGATTTATGTGGAAATTTAGAACTAGAGAGAGTGATTCTGAGTGTCATACTTATATGCTTTTGTTTTCATAAAGCAGATGCAGATGCATATCATGACAATTATATAATTCCTGAAACCAATGCATAGGCGGCACCAATTTTAAAAAGTCACAAATATGTAACTTAAGGTGTGAGGAACATAGACGGTATTTGAAAACACAGATATTGTACTCAACAGTGACAGAGAAAACTATGGCAGCTTCAAAAGTTGATAGTATAGTTATATTAAAGGGCAGAAACCACCAAAGAGCAGTTCACCATTATATGCAAATAAACAAAAATAACTGACCATCTCTCCTTCCTGAATGTCACGGCGAGCAAAGAGCCCCCACCCATGTATTCCAGATCTACCAAAGCAAACTCTATCATTCTCAGTTTTCTGCACTCAGAGCAAATGCTAAGCTTCAGAATCAAGTTTAAGAAACTAAAGCCAATAGCTATTAGTTGACAATATAAACCTCACCTGTAAATGGTATAGCCGCTCTCTAAAAGTCGAAAATGTCTTAGGGTATTCTACCACCTGCAAAATAAGAAATGAAATTTTGACTAACTTAGTATTGTCTCAGGCCCACATAAAGATTGGGGGTAGAATCAAACATCAATGGAATATATTAAAGAAGTACAATGCTTACTTTAAATGCATTCAAACGTTCCATCTCTTGCAAAGAATGATGACAAGGCATCCTAACTTTGTGAGCAACAGCTTCTTCTTCTGCCCTCTAGTTAGCACAAAATCACAACATAAGATACTTACAAGCCTTTTGCAATTGTACCGCAATTAAACTTATATAATTTAATCAAGCCAAAAGATATAGGACAATAGCTAAAGTGATAAGCATCATATTGTGCCCTTTCTCCTAAAAAGTGAATAAAACTATAATTATCACTCTCACAAAGCAAAATATCACCTACAAGGCTCCAGGTTTAACGTATTTGAAGCATAGGTGGCATCATATAAGTAAAAGGCAACACCCATGAATAAAAATATAAGAAAATGAAAGACCCAAATAAAAATATTACTATCTTATAAGGCAAATACGGAGTAAGTTGGTTAGGAATCAAACATAATGAATTCCAAGCCATCCAGGAAACATGTTCATAGATCAAGAATCTCAACAAGAGAACAAGATTACACTAAATTACTCCCAAGAGCCTGAGGCAGACTAAAAGAACAGTGCTTAGATAGTAAGCATTTTTCTGCGTAGTTTAACACAATTCAAGCCTACCTTACAGTTCTTGTTTTTGGAACGCTGGTATATTCGGCATCGTGCTGCAGAGTCTGGATCAGCTTCACTGACCTGTGTTGGAGCCTCTTCAGGTTCTGACTTCGTAGATGATATTAACCTTGAACCAGACCGTTTTTTACTCTGAAGTAAACTTTTGGTGGAGAAAACCCCTGTCGGGGTTTGTACAACCAAAACAGTATCTGGATTAGGAGCCCTGCATCAATAATATACAGAATTAGTCCAAAAGGCAATATGATTCTCTTACTTCCTCTTTCCATTCCACCCCCCTCCCCCCTTTTTTTTTATCAAATACCTATGGTAAGCACAGTATGAAACCATTTTAGTAATCTGTTTCCCACTCTTCTCCAAGCAATGCAGCTGCAATAAAAGGTATTGGCAAATTTAGCACCATTATTGAAAAATTACCCAAAATAAAACATTCAACACATAAGCTGACATGTAAAAAAAAAAAAACACTAATGGAAAGAAAACTTTTGGTACTACGGAAGAAAACGCCACTCACTTGTTACTACTAACTAAAATAACTACGACGACAATGCTGGACAATGTTAATGGACAGAGTTCATCGGGGTATATGAAAGACAGTTGAATGGAGACAAGAAGATGGAGCTCACAAACACACACACACACTCACACTCACATACCCAAAAAAAAAAAAAAAAAAAAAAAAAAAAAAACAGAGAGAGATCATGACAATTACACAACATCATTTATCTCTAAGTGATAAAGCAGTTGCATACTATTAACTATGCTATATAGCTATATATGTGTATGGACTTTTATTTTTGGAAAAAAAATATACATGTGCGCCAAAAAAATTGCACATTTAGTTCAAAAGTATTCTCAATCTAAAACCATTCTACAACCTCATAATAAAATTGCTAACAAGTGATGTAGTAGCGATAACCCAAAGAAGAAGAAATCCAGTACCTCCATGCGGTAGCCAGCCCTTGATGCGCACATGGCATGGTAATAAGTTGAGCATTTACAACACTGAGTACAGGCACCATGTATCTGCTTACAAATTATACACACCTGCAGCTCATGAAAACAGAAAGGTGATTAATGTATATGGGGCATATTATATGTACATTACCAAAAGCTCTAAAACTGGAAAATATATAAATATATACAAATTCTACACACACACACCCAAAAAAAAAAAAAAAAAAACCTCTAAAGATAAAAACTCCTAATAAAAAAACTAAAGACATGCTTCCAGATTACATGGAAATAGTGTTAAACGCCAGTAATCGGATCTTTACAAAGGCATTTCAGTTAAAAGATAATACAAGATTAATGGCAGTTTGGCACCATATATTTATGAAATACCTTTACAAAAGTGCTTGATGGAATGCTCAATATTCCCATAGCAGGCTCCATCTCTTCATCACTTGCAAAGGAAACTTCAGGCCTAAACCAGGCACAAGTAACATGAACCCATAATGTGTCAATATCAGTAGGCTTCAATGCACCTCCTGTATAAGAGACAAAGTCATTCCGTGAGCTTGACTCCAAAACACAAGTACATGACTAAGAATGAACTTATTCTGAATAGTTCTTCAACAGGAAAAGAACAGAAAGGGGGCAGAGGGTGTGGAAAAGAGTTCATTATATGAGTGATGTGAAATTGTGAATTGGATCCACATCAATGAGGCTGACATGCTATAGGTTAGTCAATGCAAGGCCACCTCTCTAAAACAACTAACAAGACACTCATAAAAGGAAAGCTCAACTGCAAAACCAATTTAAAAAGATAGTCAATCAGTACTGATCAATCCTGAACACATGATTCCACAATCACCAATGCCTAAATCAGAAACAAACAATGAACCAACAAAAAATAAAACTTAATGCAAAAAGGTATTATCTCCCTTCGATGTTCAGTCTGAAATAAGTGCAAGCATACCTTTTACAGGACAAAGGCAACACTCGCGTTCAATTTCCGGTGTTTCACATGCTCTGCATACCCATGAGGTTAGATCTCGAACATTTCTAGCTCCATAGCACTCTTGATGGACAGCAATTTGGCATCTAAACATGATTAAATTTATAAAGTCGTGAACACGGGAACATCTCATTATTCAGAAGGCTAAAGTGTACACAGCCCCACCATTATCCTTGCTAGACAATGTACACAACCCAGGCAAACAGATTTCAGACAAAATACCTATTGCAAATAATAATCTTGTTATAATCCCAATCCTCAACCCATCTGCAGACAGCACATCTTTCTGTGGTCCATTTAGCATAAACAGGTTCGTATTTTTCTGTAGATGCAACAACAATGCAGTCACCATAAAAAAAGGATACATTATTTCCATTCATGTATAATAGAAAACATATCCTTTTATTATCAATTACCTAGCAAGAAAGATAGCAATTTCTGCTTTCGAACCTTTAGCGAAGGTTTTTTAGGAGGCTTAGCAGAAGCAGCAGCTTGTGCATGAAATTCTGCCATCTGCAACATCTGAAGAAACAGAAGGGGGAAAAAAAAAAAAAAAAAAAGCTTTAGTATTTCGATATATGTCATCAACAACAGTGACTTGTTAAATTACAGCTACCAAGTAGATGGATAAGTCATTAAACTACAGGCTATAGTTAGTAATAGTACTCTTGCGAGCAGCTGAAAAGAGACAGATAGATGTTTTTATTCCAAACATTCGAAAATGAGCCTCCATGCCATAATAAGCACATGTAATGGTAACAATCGAAAATGAGCCTTCAAGCTATCATAATACAGACCTTTTGGCCCAAGATAGTGGTTTGCAAGTTTATTGCTGGTACAAGCTACTTTACACATTAGCAACATTTCTGCAACGTGGGTAAAAGGACTGAAAACTGAAAAAATGTTGCATATAAAGTGCTGAAGTACATACCCATTGCTCCAGTGTCAGCATGGAATCTTTGACCCTAATACTCGTCTTCCAGTTCTTCACTTTCGAACCTGTATGCCTTTCCCACTCGCTAAGTTGCTGCTTCTCTGACCCACAGAATTCGCATTTGCAAACAACTCTAAAACAAAGGTAGAGATATAGAAAATCACTAAAATTTTCTCATCAATAGATTTTATGCAGTCTGGAAATCTAACTATGCAAATTAAAGGAACATGAGATGTTGGATACAATGCATAAGGAAGTTGTGGACTTGTGGTATAGGCTAGAAGGCCATATTGAGTTCAGGATTATGAAACTTTTTCAATTACAAAGTCTATTTCGCTCAGTTTTACATGTGGTACTTTGATCTTACAGTGATATGTTCTACATGAGATACAGCAGTACAGGATTTACAGCTATATCCAAGTTCACCACAGACAAAAAAATATTCTCCCTCCCTTAAATAATTCATACTATTAAACTTCTATAGTTCAATTAGGGATGTCACAGATGAAGTCTCATTTTCTTTTTAGGTTAAAGTCACTTCATCTCCCTCCATCAGATAATTCCTTTTCTCCACCATTTCAAAGCCATGTCGTATTTCTTTTCTCACTACCTGCTTTCAAAATTTTTATGCTACATTCAACAACCATTCTTTTTCTCCAAGACAAAAGTGAATAGAGAAAATAAATTGAAATAATGGGAGTATGTAAACAATTAACATGTCAGAACGCATCAAGATCGACCAACATAGTACAGCGCCATCTGCCACTGTGTCACGGTCCGGGAGTTTGGACCCCGAAACGTGCGGCGCGCTCTAGCCTTTTGGCGGCAAGAACGCTAGCCTTGAGCGGAAGAGGCGCTTGTGAGCACAAAGCAACACAAGCGGGCAATAGAATCTCAGGAGCACTCACGTCTATCTGGGCGACGGAGTGTGGGTGGTCGGGGCTTGTGACGGCCGATACTTCAAAGCGGGCACAACCGGGTCCGAACCACGAGTCCTTAGCGCATCAAGTTGGGTTGGAGGGGAGCTAATATGCAAGTAAGACACAATATCTATAAAGGTCTAACAACAAACAAGCATAAAAGCAAGGCAACACTTGGTAGAAGGCTTAAGATTTCATTAATCATTCGCCCTCTAAAGAGCTTTAAATGACATACAAGGAGAATCCCTAGTGAACACTGATCTGACAGTAACACAATAATGGGACCTCAAGCTAAGAAAACATAACCTAAACTCTAGGAAAGCACTTAAATGGAATCTAATACATCAAAAGGAGTTGGATTCTAACACACTGTCACAACTCACAACATAACAATGGAATTTGAGGTTGAAGTCATAGCTAGAGTCCACATCTAGAAGCACCTGCGCATTCCCATAATCCCATGACCAGCCCAATTTGAGAAAATAAATAAGTGCATGTTAAGGAACAAAAGGTCATTAACCATGCTTTATTTCACTCTTCAGACCTACCAGATGTCCAAGTGGATCACCAATGTAGACACACCATGATACCACCATTATTATGCTTAAGAGATGGTTCACAGGTTATATCATATCTTATGATTAATGGATAGATCATCATAGCAATAACCACAACATACAATCCAATACCATATGAAAACAAGGAAACTAGAACATTTTCCAGAACATTATCTTTGGGAGATAGAACACTTCTCGAAAGTGCATGCATCCATGCCATAAGAAGAGTACTCACAAATGGAAGCTAGGAAAATATACGCCTTCCATGCCAGAGCAAACAACATTGACCTTGTCTGGCAGCTTGACCTGATCATTATTCTTATAACACCTGTGTTGAAGAACAGAAGAGCACTTGCCGTTAAACTTTTTTGCCCAAGAAAGAGCCCTTGAAAGAAAGGGAAAAAATTATAGGAAGTAATATATTTTATACACAAGAATATATTCAAACTAAATAATTATGTTTAACAAGGAAAATACTTACTTGACTCTAATTTGATTTTCTGAATCTGACAATTCAAAGTTGAACTTCACTTTGCAATCAGGGCAGTAGTAATCAGTGGCCCCAAGATCCTGCCATCATCAAGAGTGAACATTAAACCTTCTTTTTAATAACTAGAAATTCAATGTAGCTCAGCAAGGAAAAGAAACCTTGAAAAGGTTGCTTGAGATTCTGTCACACTCTGCATGAACCCAAACTTTACAACCATCACATCTCACCTGATGATTAAAATTATCCAAAAACAAATTAACTTATTGCTTTACTGATCTCAAACAAGAAAAACTCATACACTGTCAAGATGTAGGTAGTCTTACCCATTTCCCACTGTCTGAGTAATTTCCAATCTTTTTGCAAATACCACAGTATTGTTTCAATCTTAGTGACTGAAATAGAAAGGAAAAATTAGTCAATTAGACAAGCATATACAACAAATGTTATCTGCATACCTTTACACACACAATCACATAAACAAAGAGGGTCAGGCTGAGAAGGCCATCAGAAAAAACTGTGTTTGTTCCGGTAAAATAGAAGCTTGATAGAAAAAGAACAGAGCTTGTAAAATGAAAGATAATTGCATTTTCTACCAACCTTAGCACAAGCTGTACAATAGAAGTGACCTTCAGAGCCTGAAGCCTTTCCTGCCTTCTTCATCTTAAGTGGAAGGCCAGCACCACATCCTGCACAGGATGGTGTGTCTTTTGATTTCTTAAAGCCATTCTGCAGCATCGAAAAAGTTTAGTTAAACTTAGAAGGTCAAAAACATTTTGGTTGAAACTAATGAAACAAAAATGGCTCAGCCTCTCAAACACGCAGAAATTTTAGTTAAAACTTCAACAACTTTTTTTCCCAGATTTTTTTTCACTCATTTTGAAGTGAGCTCACTGGTGCAATGAAGCACAGCTTTTTTTTTTTATCAATTTTTTATTTTTACATAAGTGTGCCTCACTTCAATTAGGTGCAGGGAAACCTATAGATCGCCTTGAAACAACTGAACAAGGGTTCCAAAGGAAGCACCCACAGGTTGCTGCTTTGAGCCAGTTTTACTTGCTGTCTTGGACACACATCTTGGTCATGCCGTTTTGTACTTTTGTTTAGTGCTACATTATGTACATTCTTGGCTGTGAAAGCAAAAGGTGGTTTTGAAGTGAAGAAAAGCAGCATCAGCAAAGGGCACACATGACCTTGCCATGTTCTCAGAAGCAGCAGTTCCACCCCTGATACTGTAGTTAGAGGTAAAAGGATGGCACTGCATGACACATGCAGGTAGACACAGCCTTGCTACCATTATTGATGTTTTAAACACAGACAGTACACAGTCTACACGGGTGGGTAAACACGGCCATCCTGTGTGTGAATACTGCACAATTTGTCCGGCACCTCCACCACACCCTATGCCCACAAATAAATACTCCCTCCTCATCCAGGGCTTGTGTGGTTACTTTTCGTAACTCTACTCCTTTCAGTTAGGATTTGCAAAGAGAAGAAATCACACCCAACACTGCTAGTGAGAATTGAGGACTAAGATCAACCCTTTAGCCACTAAAAAATACTCTTCATCCTAATATAATACTTTGTATATAGTACCTCTGTAACTAATTAGTTGCACCATTTCTCTTTTGAAGGTCAAACTTACAAAACTTTGACTGTAAATTATCACTTGTAAGTAAGAGTAAACATAGTCATGTACATTGAAAGAAAAAAAGAGATGGCTCAATAAACAGAATTTCCACAAAAGAAGTAATAGCATGTTCAATAGTAGTACTTCAGTGTGAGCCCATCCTTTATAAATCAGTCAGGGCAAGATACTATCCTTCAAAATGGACTAAGCCAGGGTGCCTAGGACAGCACAACTAGTCATAATGAAATTATTTTTTGAAAAGTGTGTATACAAGATCATGGCTTATGTCCCAGAAGGAACCATCTATATTGTTCATTCTCAAAATTAGGAGGGAAAAAATCTCACTAATTATCAAACTAAGAGATAACCAAACCATGCTCAGTGAGTATGCCTTCTTTACATTCCACAATCCCAGATTTCTGAAGCATGACTTTTAACTCCCAGGTTGCTCAGACAGCACCACATATCCAGATAAAGATATCATCAAAAATCAGAGTCAAAGAAAGATATAGACTAACCTGGCTATAATGGTGCATATCCTGGTATTGGTTTAACCCAGTGCCCAGACCCCCCTGTGCCCTTCTAGAAATGGAATTCATGCAAGAAGCGCTTCCAGCTGCCATGTTAATCTCCTGCATAAATGTTTCCATAAACCCATTTTCTGCCAGAAAAGCCTCCTCTAGCGCCCTGTGAAAGTTGCTGGGCTCGCAACCATTCAGGCAGGATTGCTCCTGGAACCTGAATTCATCAAAAGACCACCCAATATCAGCACTTGAGCAAACATGCAAGCACAAAAAATTCAGATTGAAACAAAACATAATTTAAGGAGCTTTACCTGTCCACATTATCTGCAAATGGAAAAAGCCTTTCACGATTTACCCAAGCATAGTCCTGTGTAGGATGGTATATTATTAGATTCCAAAATCATAATCATAAATGCATCTAAACCATAATTATCAAATCATTAATAACAACTAATAACAAACAGATAATTCATCCTCACCCTTTGCTTCCGATTCTGAGAGTACCCAAAAAACATCACACAGACTGCTCTAGGAACACGGAATTCCAAAACCTGTCGAGGAGCTTGCGATGCTGGATTAATAACTATTGCTGGCCAAGCTGGATCACTTTTCCCCGATTTTACCCACACTATATCACCTGGAGCAAATTCATCCATACCCATCACACCATTTTCTCTTCTATGATCCCTCATCAACCTGCCATTATTACCATGATAACCAACGGCAGACTTCTCATATTCCACCCAATGCCCTCTATCACGAATCGACGTTAAAGTACTACGGGAATTCAAGTACCTCCTCGCCTCATGATTCGTCGACCTCCCACCTCTCCACCCATAATCTTCCTCCTCATCATTATAGAAACCATTATCATATCCACACTCCTCAGTCGACGTCGAAACACCACAAGTATCCTCTTCAAATTTATGCACATTACCCCTATTTTTACTCCCACAAACCTTTCCCTTTTGAGCTTTAACCCCAAATTTCTCATTCTTCCTTACACCAACATAATCATCTTCATCATCATTATTAGTATCATAATCAAAATCACCATTACATTCTCTAAAACTAGCAGCATTACTATTATTCTTACTAGTCTTCTCCTTCTTCCAATCATCAAGTATTGAATCGTTAAATCTAGAAGGAAGTACCTGAGCTCGGCCCCTCGAAGTCCTCACTAATGGCGGTCTCGGACTCTCCTTCGCCACCTCGGCGACATGACGAGTCTTCACCTTACTCAAACTCCCCCTCCTCCCATCCTCCTCCTCATCATCATCATCGTCGTCCTCATCCTCATCTTCATCCTCCTCCTCGGCAGGGGAGCACGAAACCTCGCTGCACCACGACGCAGCGAAACCCCGGAAATCGGCATTATTGTTATTATTATCAGAGAAAATCCGATGAAATCCACTGAAAGGAATGACGCCAGCAGCAACTTCACCGAGAAGACTCAAAGGGAAGTAATTCCCACCATTATTATTACTGTTACTACTATTGCTTCCATTGTTATTACTGCCATTATAGCTCTTGGATTTGCGCTTCTTCCTATCATTGCTATCTTCATCCTCAGTTTTCGAAGGTTGAATAACACGACACCGTTTTAGGGTAGGCATTGTCGATTTCAAGCTCCGTTTGATAATCATCTCAACTATCAAACCCAAACCCAGAATTTCGAATCCGAAAACAACCAATCTTCGAATTCGAAACCCTAATTAACAAACCCTAACATATCAAATCTCACCCAAAAAAAATTAAAAAATCCGCCGATGCAGCAACAGAGGAACAATTAACACACCACTCAATCACAAAAAAAAAAATTACAAAAACATAACAGTAGAACAGAGAGAAAATGCCAATTAGGGTTCTTCAATTTCTGGGAATTTGAAGAAGAACCAGAATTAGGCGGGAAATTGGGGGAAATTTTTTTCAGAAAAAGTTGAATTAAACAGAGACAAAGAGAGAAAAAGGAAGATGAAAAAGGGATCTAATTTTATGGGGGTTCGCTGATTTTGATGTAAACGGAGACAATTAAAAATCCCTAAAAAATGAAAATCAATCGAAAAATGTTCATCAGTTTTAGAGAGAGAAAGAATGGGGATTGACTACTGAGAGGAGAGAGAAAGTAAAGAGAGAAAGATGGGTCGGCGTTATCCTCCGTGAAAAGAAAGAACCAACTCTCGTTACTCTAATTTTCCTTTTTTTTTTATTTCTAATCAATTAATTGCATTTTATAAATTAATTTCAATTTTTAAAATTTTGTTTGTTAATTGTTCTGCAAATGTAACAATGGATGAAGGTGAGTTAAATTTTTGGTTCCAAAAACTTTGGAATTTGAGAAATGAAATTATTTCTTGTTTGTGACACTCATGATTAGTCTTAAATTTATGTAACTATATAGTGTGAACTTAATGATACGGTTAAATTTAATGTTATATGAATCCTAGGCAATAAAGTAATCAATTTCATGGCTGCCATGAAAGAATGAAAGAAAAACTTACGGGACTATGTATAATATGTAATGCAAAATTGCAAATGTATGCAATTTTAAGCTGTTAGCATTTTTTCGAGGTTAATTCGTAATGTAACACAATTTCGATCAGTCCGAAAGTTGTGGGCATGTTGAAATTAATGGTGGTTCGAAGATTGAAGGATACGATGATGTTAGCTGTTTTCGATTTTGGTCTTTCCATGGTTGTGAATTTGTTACTGGCCTTAAGCTGCAATTATAATGGCAAGAGGTTTCTATTTTTATTTTATTTTATTCTAACGTTATTTTCTGTTTATGAAATGAAGGTGGCAAGTTCGTGGTTGTTTATATAGTTTATGTTCACGATTCTAAAAATAGTAGAGTTTAATTATTCGAAGTTTTTAGTTGGTAGCTAGAATAATTTGCTACAGTAATATTTTGTTATTTGGTGGGGGATCAAGGCAATAATAAATTTGGGTTACAAAATGGATTTTACTAAGCTTTATGACTTTTGTTGAATCAAACATGGTTTGTTCGAAGAATGGTGGTTAAGAATTTCTATACCAATTTCTCAGTTTTAACTTGATGTAAACAAGTAATTTCGCGGTGTTTCGGTTTTTCTTTTTTTGTATTATTTTTGGGTAAGGTGGTTGAGATTTTCTATCCCAATTTTCTCTTTTTCAATTTTATATAAGAAAGCATTTTTCATGGTGCTGCGGAGTTTGTTTTTTTTTTTTTTTGGAATTTGTGAATATAATGTTAATCGAATTCACAAATAACAAGTTTTGCTGGAAGATGACAATGGTTGAATGAGACGAACAAATAGTTAGATGTTAAAAATAAATGTTAAAGAGTATTCCAAAAAGATGATGAAAGCAAGAAAACAATGGAAAAGTCTACCAAAAAGACTCCTTTCACCACTAATACTTGTATGTTATTCTTTAGGTGGTAATTATGACTTTCTCGTGTTTAAGCTTGTACAACTTTAATTAGGCTTTGGTATAATTTTAGCTTTGATCATATAGAATAAATTATGTCGGTAATGGAAAACTCCGGTGTACCGGAGAAGTGGCAGGCAGAACGATCTAGACGGATCTTCCACTGAAGTTCGACCTCTGATGACACAAGGATGGGAATCACCGTCTTTATCCGGGTTCCTCAGCTCTGTCCTATGTTCTAGTTTTAGGGAGAACAAGAAATTGAGAGCAACCTTCAAACGCAACAATACTCATGGTGGTCAATGTGATTCTAAGTTTGGTCAATACTTGAATGCTGCCTTGTATAGTTGTGGGTTTGAATGAATTTGTAGGGTAGCGTTACCTCTTAATATAGTCGTAATTCATTCAACTTTTTTTGTACCCTACTAATTCCAATGATATTTCATTAATTGCTGGATTAATTAACATGGGACAATCGTGTATGGCTGGATTACTTAGCTTAGAAGTGGTGGAGGACTCGTCTGCCTAGAATCTCACCTTCTGCCTTTTCGTCGAGTGTCTTAGACCTTGTCGCGCTCTTGGCTTTGCCTCTGATTGATACAAAATTCCCGTTAATTTGTTTCAGTGTCAACATAGAGCCACAGGAATTATTGGCTTCAAAAGGTGTAGATCGAAATTTGTCCAAGAGGTGGACTTTTTCGGTCACATCGTCCTTGAGGTCAAGGCTCTTGCTCTTGTTCTGTAGTTACTTGCTTTGAAAAACCGTGCCTAGTTCTGAAGTTTACAACAGGTATGGTAAGGTAGAGGAGATGAGGAAGAAATAGATGTCGCAGCCTCGGCGCATGGAGAAGATGGTTCTTGAAGTTTAGTAAGCTATGAGCCTATGATGAAGACAATGAAGAAGGAATTGCAGAATTAGAGAAGCAGACTCTTTGGCCATGTTAAACTATTGGTTATATGTATGTAAGGCTACAGGATGATGACTCTTTTACAGAATTTGTAAAGCTTAATCTTTAATTAGACCAATATATAAAGAGTTTCTTTGTTAGACCAACATACTCTTGCAACTTCTAACACATGATAATCACTCATAGTATCATGTTAAATATTTGTCAAAAACTAACCCGATCCAAAACAACTAGATTCAATCTAAAGTGGTCCTACCTTAAAATTGATCAACAAAGGCATATTAATTTAGCATTACTTAAATCTGAAATGACCCTGCCCAACTAGACCCAACTTAAACCCAACCGATGATCCGAATTGACACTCTAGTTAAACCGAGCATTTTACATAATTTGCTAGTTTCTACTTCTCAATGATGCATTGTGCTTAAGGTTGACAGAAACCAGGTAATGTCTAGATTCATCCTGCTTATGATCCAGCAAATGTTGCTACCTTGGAATTGTATTTTTTTTTTTCCCCTACAATGCAACTTTCGTACTCCGTATATATCAAATAAGCTGGAAATGTATAAATTATAAACTGTTAAACATATACTTTTTGAACTAAACTTTTACAAATTAATTTGAAGTGCTGTATTCAAGGTAAACAATTTATTTGCATGAATAAGCTTCATAAATATCCAGCCATCAACCTCATAGTAGGCTTAGTAGCGTCAAGCCCCTCAAAAAACTATGTTTGAAAAATAGACCACATATCCATCAGTTGATTAAAAGCTCATTATATCAATATTAATACTTTTACATACTTTGAATTAGATTAAAGCTTTGGTATTATTGTTGTTGGTGCCTTAATGATACTTACTCTCACCTTAAGTACCCGTATTAGTCGTATACTCATAAGGACACTCGACTTTCGAACGTGGCTATATATACTTGGCATGCTGGCATTGTACAGGACCAAAAACATACAAATTTCTAAAGAAATGGTAAATCCTGGCGTTTGGACAAGTAAATGGATATTATTTTCATGATAAGATTCAGCATAATATTCCAGCAAATAACCTGTAGTAGTTAGTGGCTCAAAACATACGGAGTTAACACAAAATCTGAATTAAAGGTCTATTTTTGTTGCATTCAGAGTACCAAGTAGCAAACAAAACCTTCTTTCCTTCTGATTTTTTAAGTCTTAGTTAACACTGTCTTTGACAAATCATTCATCAATAATTGTTGAGAAACATAAGCATCAAGTGACCCACTTGACTTAGTCTCAACAACATGCAAACTTTTGTCTGTTCTATATGTGCTGTATATATCAACCTAACCAAAAACCTCCCATCTAGCTGAGGTTTCAAGATTCCAAGTTGCTCCTGTCAATTTTTTGATAGCATAACAAACATACCTATATTAGCCCCGGTTTTTGCGCCTGTGATCACAAATAGTAGTATATGTTTCGCAAAAAGAACCAACAGCAGTAACAGAAAAGAGCTAGTAACAAGAGACATTTTCATTCACTGATACACGCTGATAGTAACCGGGTATTAGCATCGTAAGCCTTATTTCATTCCCTATGTACAAATCTAAGCTAAGCAGCTAATTATGCTAAAACTAGAAAGGAATTTATCACAACAATTAAAAGATTACCTACTACTTTCCTTTTTTTCAAGGGTTAGTGGTCTAACACTTATTAGGCAAACCCTGATATATAGGTGTATCATATACTTCATAGATGCTATTCCTTTAGACCACTACCGATTCTAAGGCTGTTATTTTCCAAAAGTCGTCTATCTCTATGTTCTTTCCTACATTTGCTCGGTAAGATCTGTTGTTCTGTTACTCATTGCTTCTTGCAATCAGGATCTTCAGTCTTTGCAAATCTTCCGCGAATCCTTGGCTGACTGTCAGCTAGAGCCTTCCTGCAGGCATACTGAAGCAGGTATACCGTATAAGACAATTTTTCTGAGATATTCTCAAAAGAAAAATTCAAATCTTAAGCTTGCCAAGGAAAACCCATAATGATCACCAATTTACCTTGATTTTCCGGCCAAAGTTCCTCCTTGACCTCTTGTTTCTGTATCTGGAAAGCTTCTGCAGGCGATCTTCAGAAGTGCAACTGCCAATCAGCAGTGGCCGCTGGAGTGTAGATTGGATGAGACTAACATTGCCATTAGCTAGAGTCTGTCATAAAAACCGAGAATCAATGACCTAGCCCCATCCTGTGGAAACGGTGAGAAACATCTAAACATTTCTTAGTTTCTACATGGTCTGAAAGCTTGTAAATGCTCCTTGCTCAATATAGGACATGACTCACACATTCACCACAACAAATCATCTAGCATATCTTTTTCTTACAATATCTTAGCCAAGTTCCCATATGCAATCAAAAGAGATTCAAAGAAAGCATGCTAATCAGATGAGCAAATTGTGAGAAATATCTCTTGTTCATGTATGATTCAACAGGTTTCTCAATAGAGAGTTTCATGGGATTACAGGGAAAGCAAAATGAGGGAATATTTAGAAGACTTCTCAACCTAACCTTTATGTCTCCTTCACTGAATGCCCTCCTCATCCCATAAGCAGCTCCAAAATCCAGTTCAGGAAAATCTAAGAAATTTGGCCTGATTGCGGCGCTACTTACCCATTCCATTGAGTTTAAAGACCCCGAGCTACCACTTTTTGAAAAGGGCAAGGCAGGAAGTGATTTGTTTTCTTCAGTTTGGACCTCATTTGTCATCATGAGAGGAAATTTGATGTCCAGAACATCAGAGACAGCAGTTTCCATAGATGTAGTTTTCTCCAACAGTTCATTTTGGCATCCATCAAAAACGTCACACAAAAGTTGCTCATTTTGCAGGGATTCCATGTCACTAACTTTGAGCCCAGAATCTTCCACAGAAGAGATCATAGCAATAGCTGCTGTCATAGGATCGAGGCTCCCAATTGGCTCTTCAATTATGGGCTCGGGTGCTTTGAAGAGATCCCCTTCGCCTCCCAAATCATAGTCTGAGATTGTAGAGGTTGTAATGATGCTGTCCTGAATAAGTAAACAAACAATTAAAATTAGCAATTATCACAGATATAAAGTGTCACATCATATCTGAAATAATTCTTTTTAGCTCTTGTGTTAACATAAGACCTAACCCCTGAAAGGTTTTTTGCTAGACGCCATTATTGTGACAGATAGTATGACAGACTCTCCAATATGTATGGAAAGCATTTGATTGTACTCGTATTTTTTATTTCAGAAGATCTCAATAACACAGTATGACTGTCCACATAATTGACTTGTACTTATGTCCTCAATCGATGTTTTACAAAGCCGCAATCTCAGCACATGTAGCAGAAAGTAATTTGCTGATTAGGTGTACCACAATGACTCTAGGATAATTTAGTTCTGCAACAACATCAGTCATTGAGTTTATTTATGTAACATAGAACTAATCCATGTTTACCACCTAAATCAGCTTTGGTAAGTTGAATCTACAAGTTTCTGGCAGACATAGCCCAATACTTATATTTTGCCTTGCCACAAGCTGAAATGGTTAACACAAGCTGACATGAATATAATCCGCATAAGTGCGCATAAGTGCGTAACACATTTGAAGCCTTTGCTGATACATACGTCGTACTTCATAAAGTAAGACTTAAAAGTATATCTAGTAGTTCAACTTGATGTTATTTGTGAGAAAGCTTAGCATCAATTAAGCCATTCAGTCAATTACATAAACTGCAAAAAGGAAATTATACTTTGTACAAACACAATTTCCTACATACCCAACTTTAAAACATTAGTACCAACAAATATCTAGCTTTAGCTTCCACTTTGTCCAAATTTTCCACATTTTACCAATTCACATCTTTGAGAAGTAACCAAGAGAATCAACCTGTTTTTACATCGACTTCGACCGAAAATGCAATATATTACAATCACACAACACAAATGAAGTAGGATGCTTAAACCTCAAATAAAATAACCCAACTTTTTTTTTTAATCAAGTACAGCAAAGATCAACTTCTACCTTTGAAAAAAGGTATCTTTTCTAAAATCCAAAATTTCCCAAATTTAGCTAACTCACAAATCCAGAAAACTCCATTTTTACATTAAAAACATCTCACACTTATCTCCTTCAAAGTTTCTTTGGAAAGTCCTATTGACTCTTGTCTTTGTTTTAGTGGGTTGGAAAAGCTATTCTGAACAAAACCCTTTTAATGGAAAAGAGAATAAAGCACACGCTAGTTGTGACTATGAATTCACTCATTATTTCTCTACTCTTTTACTTATTTACAGTAACTTCAATCACCTCCATTAATTCCAATTTTAGCATATAATTCAGAGCAATCAAATCATATACTAATCAAATTTTATGCATCAAACAAAAAATTATTAACTTGCTTAATCAAGCTTAACAACAGTTTGATCACTGATAAAGGTTTATTAAGCTAAACAAATGTGGGTCAAAATCAAAGCATTCATGATTTACCATATTAACCCAAGAAAAGATCCAAACTTGTTATCAATATCAAATCAATAACCTCAAAAAACAACACCCCAGATACCCATTTCACTAAATTTAGTAACCCAAAAAAAACCCAGATACCCATTTCACCATTCATACCCAAAACCCAAAAAAAATCAAACTTCAAACAAATTAGGTATAAACAATCACCCAAAAAGATGAAATCTTTAGAAAGAGAAAGCTGAATACCAGTGAAGAAGTGGGTTCTTGAGAGTAACAACAAAGCTCCTCTAATGGCTGAATTTCCTGAGATAACTTCTGGAAATATGGATACATTAAACCTGTTTCTGCATACATTTTTTCTTCAAAAAATGAAAACTTTAAAGCAGAAAATCAGTAGAAATAAAGGTATGAGTAAGTGGGAGTGGCAGAGGTAAACAAGAAGAGCAACAAACAGCAGCCTTAAAAGAGATTCTGGAAATGGGTTGGTTCCTTCTTCAAGAAGAGGTGGGGGTAAGAACTAAGAAGAGGAGGAGAGAGAATTTATATAAGAAAATTACTCCGCAAAATTGTATTGAAAGTGGGTTGTAATAAATTATAGGAAAAATATTAAAATTAAGACATTTTGCTTTCAATAATGAACAGTACACAATAAGGACAAAGGCATAAAGGACAATAATAATATCATCAATATTTTGTGCACTGTCAAACATGTCTCCCTATTTTTTTTTTCTTTTAAATGCTTTTTTATTTTTTTTATTATTTTGATAATTGTTACATCATCCCCCAATGTTTGGGAATTTGCCTTTTTCTATCTTATTACTTTGTTTCATTTTCTTTTGTCCATCCCACAAAATCATGTACTAAGTATATTGCGTAAGTTTTTTTTTTTTAGTTTACACGTTTTTTTTAAAAAGGATAAGATTTTACTCTATTAAATTAATTTAGAAAAGAGAATTGAAAGGGTCATATCATTTTATTTAAAGTAAAGAGAATTATGTAAATGTAGTTGTTTAAGTAGTTACTAATTAATAATCAATCTAACTATACACTAAAAGACACACTAAAAATAACACGTGTCATTTCTTAGTGTGTGTCCCTTAGGTTTTTGATTTTTTTTTTTTTAGAAAAATCTATTTAAGAAACAAAGCTTATACATAAATAAAAGAATAAAAAAAAATAAAAATTAATGTATCCTTCCACAATATGTATTGATACCATAAAGTTAAGTAAAAAAAAATATTCAAATTCTTAACATAGTATGTGACATACATCGTATTATGTACTACTCAACCATTATTACAAGGATTTTTTTTTTAAGATTTATGTATTTAATTATTTATGAAAAGCTTGCCAGGAAATTAAAGATATGAAAAAATATTTTAAGTCAGTTGATTATTGGAAAAAAATTATGCACAAGAGAGAATGAATAATAGAGTGTAAAAAAATCAGTTAACGGATTAAATACGTATTGTTAATGTATGAGGTTAACAAGAAGAAAATCTAATATATTAATAAATAAAGTCGGTCTCGCAGCCAGGTCACGAGACAGCGACACTTGGCGTTCCAGCTTTTCGCCAAGTGATGCGCCACCTAGGCGATAAATAAGTATTAATGTAACACGTATGATGCTAAGTAAGCGATTTTTGGATAGATTTTTAAAGATAAATTTGTTGTATAGAGTTTTATTATCGATATACTTTTAATATCGATATACTTTTTAATAAATATTTATTATCGATATATTTTTTGGATAGATTTTTAAAGATAAAAATGTTGTATAAAAATAGAATTCTAATATATATATATATATATATATATATATATATATATATATATATATAATCATAAATTTTAATAAATATCCTATAACTCGATACTATTTCCATCATAAAATTCATATTAAAAAGTTCATTAAAATAAGATCTATTTATAATATATTTAATTTATTTACAAAAATAATAGAGAATTAGTGAAAATAAGTTTTAATCAAGAAAATTAATTTTAGTTTTGGTAAAAAATACTTTCAATTCAGTAAAAATAATTTCAGTTCAATAAAATATAATTTCAGTTTAGTAGTATGTCTAAATATCCTGCATTATCAAAAGGGATTATATGACCGTATTTAACATTCAATCAAAGTTTATCCTAAACTTTTATCAACCATCTAGGCATCGCCCGGGCACAAAACTAGTATCATATCACTAATAAATAAAGCCGGTCTCGCAGTCAGACCACGAGACAACAACACTTGGTATTCCAGTTTTTCGCCAAGTGTTGAGCCATGTAGGCGAGAAATAGGTTTTATTGTGACACATATAATGCTAAGTAAGCGAATTTTGGATAAATATTTTAATATAGAATTGTTGTGTAGAGTTTTATTATCAATATACTTCTAATATTTCATATATACAAAATTAATCATAAATTTTAATAAATATCCTATAACTCAGTTCTATTTCCATCATAAAGTTCGTTATAAAAAGTTCTTTAAAATAAGATTTGTTTATAATATATTTATTTTATATAATTAATAGAGAATTAGTAAAAATCAATTTTGATCTGTAAAAATAATTTTAGTTTGGTAAAAATACTTTCGGTTCGGTAAAATAATTTAAGTTCAATAAAAATAATTTCAATTCAATAATGACATAGAATTCTTATTTTATACTATTTGAATAATCCTTTTTGATAAATTAAATATCATATAACTAATATATAAGCTAAACTTTTTGCAAGACCACGAGACAGCGACACTTGGTATTTTAACTTTTCGTCAAGTGTCACGCCACGTTGACAACAATTAGTTATTAGTATGACACGTAAGATGAAAATGTTGGTAAGATTTAGATATATTTTGTAAGATAAAAAAGTTAGTTTAGAGTTTTATTTTCAATAAAATTTGGATAGATTTTAGGATAAAATTACTAAGTTTTATTATCGATAAAATACCAATATTTTATATGTATAAATAAAATTATAATCCTATTAAAGAAAATAAATTATAATTTTCAATAATTATTATCTTAAATTTTTTTTATTTTTATATCATAATATTCGTGTTAAAGAGTATTTCAAAAAAAAAAACATTTATGATATACTTTAAAAATTATAACCCACAACTTTATGACAGGTAGTAATATATTTTTACTTAACAAACTGAGGGTTTCGAATAAAGTCTAGGAGTGCTCAAATTATTAAATGTCAATGGATCTGTAAAATTAAATTACTCATCCGATTATGAACATTTAAAGCAACTAATGTTTCAAATGTGGATAGATTTAGACATTAGTAATAATGTCTTTGAGATTATAATTATTCCTTATAATTATTTTATAAGTAGCCAATTAATGTAAGGATTTTTAAAACATAAGGATATATATTATGGAGGGAACCCAGGGCATCGCCTGGGGGTACGTACGAGTATATATATAAAGGGGAGTTTTTTCCCGAGTTTTTAGAGAGCCACGTAGGATGAAATTTTCTTAATGCGCCATGTAGGATTATAAACTTTAGTTATAACCAATCAAATAAGAGATTTGTAAATTCTTTTAGAATTAAATAATTCAAATGCCACATAAGCAAAATTGGCGAATAAGATTTAAAAGTTTAAATTAATTAAATATAAAATATTATTTTTTGAGATTAGAAATTTTATCTTAATATATAATGAATGAGGGTAAATTCATAATTTATTTTAAAATAAAAATATTAAATAATTACTACGTACAACGAATAAATTAACAAATATTATCACAAAAATACAAAAAAAATATTTTTTTAGAAAAATAAAAACAAACGTGCATCGCACGGGCTTCATGTAGTGATATAAGTTTGTTGGTGAAATATACTGTATATAAATATACATATATGCGTTTTTTAAAATATTTATTTTGCTAATAATAGACTCTTTCATAATAAATTCATTTTACGAAGTAATAACTTAGACAAATTCATTTTTTTTTATAATTTAATATAGTGTTAATTAAATAATAGTTATTGAATATTATTGTGTATGACACGGGATCTGACCGAGTGACTATTATATTTTGTGAATCGCTAAACGTCGCCCGCAAATTACCATATAAAGCCCACAAATATGATTTGGTGTGACCATTATGCCCATTTTCTAAAATTGAAATAATCTCGGTTTAAAAAATGTGGAGCCGTACTGGCTCGCCGGGGGAGACCGGAGGGCAGGCCGGAGATGCGGGGGACGCCGGAGGTACGTCGTCGTCGACGGAAAACGAGGTAAGTCACCGTTAAAATTCACGGTTTACCGTCGGAGTGACTCCGGCGCCTAGGATGGACGCCCAAACCGTAGCCTGGACGTCCAAGCCAGACGCCAGAACCACCAGAGTGGCGTCCAGCCCAGACGCCCAGACCACCAGACTAGCGTCCTGGCCAGGCGCCACTCTACTGGCTGTGGCGGCCCTGCCAGGCGCCAGTCCAGTGGCTGTGGCAGCCCTGGCAGACGCCACCCTTATAAATTAATTTATTTATTTTTTCTTTTTTGATTTTGTTGTTGTTTTTTTATTTTATTTTTTAAAAAAAAAAATCGAAAATGATTTTTTAAAAAAATTCGAAATGGGTTTTTTTTAAATTAATTTTGAAAATTCGAAATAGGTTTTTTAAAAATTAAGTTTGAAAATTCGAAATGGTATATTTTTAAATTTAGTTTGAAAATTCGAATTGGGTTTTTATAAAAATTAAGTTTGATTATATATAATTATGCTTTTTTTTGTGTTAATTCTGTGTAAATATAGAAATTAAATGTATTATCCGTTAAATGTATTTATTGTAATATATAATTGATGCAGGAATATGGTGGAGACGGAAATGATTACAGTGGGATATTTGGACATGATGGTCCATTCGAAGAAGCTCAACAGGCGATTGATTGGGCAAAACAGGTTGCAATTGCAGCTGGATTTTGCTTGCTAGTAGTAACTCATAAATCTCAACGGGATGGTAGAATGGATCGCATTTTGAGATGTGACCGTTATCGCAAAAGAGAAGAAAGAGATTTTCGTACAGCCACTCGGTTTGATACAAAGCGGAAAGGTTGTGGGTGTGAGTTCAGAGTAAAGGTTCGAAAACTACGGAGTTGTGACGGTTGGGAAGTGATTGGTTACTCTAAATGGGGGTATCACAACCATGAGATGATAGTATATGAAGAGGGTCATCGACAGCTGAGCGGCTTAAGTCCTGCTGCGAAACTAGTTGTGAAAGAAATGAGTGATGCTCAAGTCAAGCCTGCTAAAATATTAGCATCTGTGTTAGAGAAATTTCCAGAAGACCATCCAAACCGAAGACACATCTACAACGTCAGACAGCAACTCAGGTTTGAACGGTCAGAGGGAAGGAACCTTATACAGCAGCTGCTACACCAGGCACAATCACGTGGTTACCTGTTCTGGTTTGATTCTGATGAAGATACAACGGAGGTGACTCATCTTTTCCTTGTGCATCCTGATTGTACTGATATGATCAAGTCTTGGCCATTTGTGATTTTGATCGACTCAACGTACAAGACAAACAAGTACAAGTTCCCACTGGTTGAGATCATGGGGATGACTCCAACGAACCAGAACTTTCTGATTGGTCATGAAATCATCAAGGATGAGACGGCTCCAAGTTATTATTGGGTGTTGGAGAAGCAGAGAAACTACATCGGGCCTAATGTTCATCCAGCAGCCATCGTCAGCGACTGTGAGGGAGGTCTCTTTGCCCCCATAGCAGAGCTGTTTCCAGAATCGAACCACTTATTGTGCACATGGCACATCAACAACTGCGTGAAAGTGAAAGCCTACAACCTTTTCAACAAGAATTTGGAAATGGCAGAGAGATTGGTGAATGGTAAGTGGCGGAAGATCCTACAGGCTACCACAGAGGAAGTGTATGAGCGAGCATTGGCTAACTTCAGGGATTCGTACCAGTGGTGTCCGGCACTGGTGGACTATGTGATGCAGCAATGGGTCCCTCACAGGGAAAAGTTTGTCAAATATTGGACAAACCAGGTACTTCATTTTGGGAACACTACAACATGTAGAGTTGAGAGCGCTCATAGAGCTACCAAGGACTGGATTGATTCATCGACCGCTGCTTTGGATACACTGTTCGATAGGCTTAACAAGTCAATTGAAACTCAGAAGAACGACATCAGGAACTCTCTAGAGGACTCCAGACGACGACATGGTACGATGTATAGCCATTTTATATTTAAGATTCTCCATGGTCGTGTGTCGCACTACTGCTTGGGGTTGATTCTCACTGAGCTGAACAGGATGAGGGACTTGGCTGACGAAGTGTATGCTTGGTGTGGGTGTGCTATTTCAGTAACTCATGGGTTACCTTGCGCATGCACCATTCACCGCGTTATTACAGAAGAAAGGGCGTCGTTACATGTTGATCAGGTCCATTCATTCTGGAGGACGCTTGTTATTGGTGAGCATGCAGACACTCAAACGGCCGACCGTGAACAGGAGGAGTTGGAGCAGTTTCGTTCGATGTACGACCGAGTGTCCTCCAGCCATCCTTCTATTATTCGTGACGCTACTCATGTACTTCATGACATGTTCCACACGTCTACCTTAGATTATGAGGAACCCGAAGGAGTTGACCGTCCTCGAGGTCGACAACGGCGGAACAAGAGTGCGTTTGAGTATATCCGTGGTCTTGGTCGTGGTCGTGCTCGTGGTCGGACATCGTCATCTAGTCGTAGTCAATCTTCATCGTCTGTGAATATGCCCCTGAGAACTGGTACGTTTTGGTTGTTTACATTGCACATAGTTTTAAAGTGTTACTCCTGCCTTCTTAACTGTCTATAATTATATGGTGAATAGGAAGAAACGATGTTGATCAGTTTCCGTACAAGGAAAGGATACCTGCGATCATCATGTCGTACTTGGAAGGGTGGAATGATGTAGTCGGAGATGGTAACTGCGGATTCCGGGTCGTGGCTGATGTTTTTCAAATGGGCGAAGACAACTACGGTTTGGTGCGTCAGTTGATGTACAGCGAAATTGCCTCTAACCGAAATGTTTATCGTCATGTGTACCAGGATGACTTGGATGGCGCTCTGCGGCGTATCCGGTGGGGAGGTGGACCTTGCGGCCAAAATCATTATTTTGACGCGCCCCTAGATCTGTTTGCCGTTGCAAACATTTACAAATGCGCAGTCATGCATTTCGGCCTGGGAGTGCATAGTCAAGCTTATTATCCTTGTACCACGGTTCTCCCTTGGCGGTCGCGTGAGACGGTCACAATTAAAATAAATTAACTAACCAAAAACAATATCAATAATAAAATTTAAAATAAATTAACTAACCAAAAACAATATCAAAGTCACAAAAAAAATTTATAAACAAATCAAAATAGAGAATAAAAATAAAAATGTACAAAAAAACAAACAAATAATTGTAAACAAAATATAAACATAGAAAAAATACAACAAAATTGAAAAAATTTATAAAAATAAACAACAAAATATAAAAACAATTCAAAAATATATTACACAAAAAAAAAAAAAAAATTGTAAAACAAATATATAAAAAAAAAAAAAGGTGGGGGGCGCCTTGGCTGGACGCCCAGCCAGCGATGGTGGCGCCAGGTGCAGATGCCGCCACCAGTGGGCTGGCGCCTGGGCTGGACGCCACAGCCACGGCTGCGGCGCCTTGAATAAACGCCACAACCGTGGCTATGGCGTCCAGCCCAGGCGCCAGCCTACTGGTGGCGGCGTCTGCAGCTGGCGCCACCACCGCTGGCTGGGCGTCCAGCCAGGGCGCCCCACCTCCGTCACGGCGGTTTTTCCTTTTTTTTTTTTACAAATTGTACCTTGCCTCCTTGAGACCTCCTTCCCTCCGCCGCCGCCGCCAATTCCTTGCCTTGCCGCCTCGACATTGCCGTTGTTTGAAATTTTTTTTTTTAGAGAGGTTGAAAGAAGATGAGCGATGAGAGTGTGAGTGATGAGAGTGTGAGTGTTTTTTTTAGGTCAAGGGCAATATTGTCAAACCAAGTGAATTTTGTGGGCTTTATGTAGTAATTTGTGGGCGATGTTTAACAAATCCCTATATTTTAAGAGTGTGTTCTATTCACCTGATTTTCACATATCTAAACTTATCTGAACTTATCTGAACTTATTAAAAGTTATTTTAGTTGTAATTTGTACTTGGGTAATCCTTATCAAAACTTATTAAACCTGAACTGAACTTATCTGAACTTATTACACCTGATATAAGTGAAAATAAGGTGAATCAAACAGACCCTAAAGTTGATCAAATATACAATTATTTATCAAAGGTACTTAAAAATGCTCTCAAGTCTCAACAATATATAGCTTCAAATCTTCAATATTTTATTGAGCATTTTACACAATATAATATATGTGGACTAATATTTACAAAGTACGGAGTATATATACCAATACAATTTTAAACAAAGAATAGATAAAGTCAGCTACGTCAAATAACTAATACAACAAATAATTATCAACTAACATCTAATTGCCTTTTGTCAAAAAAAAAAAAAAAAAAAAACATCTAATTGCCAATTGCCATGCCATAGAATGATAGTTCGTACATAATCACCTTTACACTAATCCTCAAATCGGGATTACTTCAAACTCACCTTCTAGTTTGTTCAGATAATCCTTGTTAATGGAAGATTAATAAATGTAGGCTTTGTTCTTCAGTACTAAATTGAACTGAACTGAAAGGACTTAAAGTGAAGTAAAAATAAGTCTAAAAGAACATGATCTTACATTCTTACATATCAGGGGGGAAAAGTGTTGAGTAAATTAGTAATACATAATAATAAATTAATTTATAAATCCCATATATTTTGAAATATTATGTGAATTCTGTGGGTCATGCCTAACTCCATTCACTACAAATCAATTTTAGATTGAAACTTATTTATTGAAGTTGCTTTCTTCTTTATTTTCTTCTGATACTGAAATCAAGCATTCAACTACGTAGTATAATAATTTAGACGATTTTGTAAAATATTGCTCTCACATTCTTTTTAGTTTTTTTTTTATTTATTTAGTATCAATGATATGAAATATTATTAAAGTTCAAATTACTTTTTTGGTGTTAAGAGAGCCACAAGGGCGAGTGATGAAAATGGGAAAAATCGATCCCATGATCACCTGAAATCGAGAGGGAAACTTTAACCACTTGAGGTATCCCTAACTCTCAAAGCAATTTTCTTGTTTGTAGCTAAATATACATTATAATGTGCAATATTTTTTGCTAAATATTTTTAATTCATAAGACCTCACTTGATATATATTTTCATTATAATGAGTGTACATACATGTACAATATTAGTCAAATCAGAAAAGAAAAAAAAAATAGTGAACCAAACATAGCTTTTTTAAAATAGAATTAATTACTGTTTATAATTTGAAGAGCTCGAATTCAATATATAAGTTTAATACTAACAAAAAGTCAATTACGCTAATGGTCAATTAATGGTAACTTGTCTTTTATGAACTACGACTATTGTCAAATAACTAATATAAAAAAGAAAATCTTCTCATTTAAAAAATTACAATGAACAATAAGACTATCTCATGTACATTTTGTTATCGGGCATATATGCATTTATGTATGTGATTGAGAGACTGTGTACGAGGAATTTGTAACTACATAAATATGCATTAACAAAAATTATAACAACTATTTTTTTTTTAACAAACAATATCTATCATATAAACATCAATAATACAGTCTTATTGCATATAATTAGTTCATGTCTACTAGCTAACTAAAAACATATGCAAAAACAAAATTTCTTGACACATTCTAATGTTGACGTAACTTGCCCTATTATTTGGGGTACCTTAATTTCTACAAGTAGATGTAGTCCAACATATCATGAATACTCAGTTGTTAACATCTAGTCTAGTCTAATTTAAATCATATGCTAAGTTTACTATTAATAAAGGGTTTGTGCCGCAATTATGTTAAGATGAATTGCAATGCCCAATTGTTTTTGAGGGTATTTTCGCCTTTTTGCAATTATTATGCTACTCCAATTTTATTGTGGTGGGCTACTAAAAATATAATAATAGAAAAATATTGACTAGCGTTCATCTCACGTGACAAAAACGGCGTGTAGGCCACTATCTTCAAATGAATTTGGACGAATATCCGACCCTTTTAATTAATTATTATGGGCTTTTTGGCCTTTAATTTTTACCCTTTCGGTTATCTCATAATAGGGTAGCTAAAGCTTGTTTAATTAACTCTAAACCATCTATTGTGTGTTCACTGTAAACAAATTATTTTAATCTGCTCAACTTAGTTGAAGACCACAAAGTTGCATTATCACTTAATACGACTCCTACGTGTACAATTTTTAATTGATAAATAATGATTGATTTACGCGATTGTTTAAGTGTTGTGTGTTGTACATTAGGTAAGTGATGTAAGTGGTAACCATTCAGTATGAGCACATGTTACCAAAAAGATGAAAGTGTTTTACTAAGTAAATACGAAGTATAATTAAATTTAACAAAAATGAGGTGAAGAGAACCGGATCTACAATGTATATCAGGCCAATATCAGAGTATAGAGGATGTGGTTTTGCCAATAATTGCTCAAGTTTGCTGAGTGGAGGCTTTGTGTCGTCAATGTTGTGCGTAAGATGGAGTGGAACTTCATTCATAAGATGTTCGTCCTATACTATTTACCTCATGAAATGATGTATACATAGCACATGTTACACAACTAACTATCAAAGCTACCGAGAATGAAGTATGGAAAAAAATATTTTGGAGGGCCATAGGCTTGAACTCGTAACGTGAAATTAGTAGTATTAATTTTTGTACATCAAATGCTCAATATCATTATTTAAGGGTTTTTTTTTAAAAAAAAAAAAAAAAAACAAACGAGGGGTCTAGTCCCGAAAAATAAAAATTAACTAAAAATAAGATGTGGTACTGCCACTTCAATTAAGTGTTTACGTAAAATATGCTCCAATTTTAACAAAGGAATCTGAATAAGTTCCATCATTCCATCCTCAAGTCTTGATCTACCTCTTTTTATGCCAGTTAATCTGTTGTTCTATTCATTTCTCTATAACAATAGATAAATTAAATCTTCCAACTTATTACTAATACTAATCATGGATCGACAACAATGGACAAATGTTGGATACCCATTCTTAGAGCTAGCTTATTAAGTAGCATTGATTTTCACTACTCATTATTTTACCAACTTATATTAAGTTTAATAGCAATGTATGCAACTTTAACAAAACTTAACAAGTACATAATCGGCTAAAAATGGCATACATTTGAGCTGAGGTTAGGGGTATTTAGTATAGATCTTTTCGCTATTTATTTATAAATAACTCAGAACTATCTTATCACACATCTTACTTCAATTCATCTCTAATTAGTGCTTGAAAATTTGCAATAACCAATAAGCTTATTGTTAAGACTTTAAAGGAGTAATTAGATGAGGGCGGGACCATAGTTTTTGTTTTGGAAAGTGAAAAGACTGAAAACTACTTGAGACTTATTGCAATAATTGAGATACTATGTCATAGAGCTTGTCACATGGGACCCAACAACTTAAGACTCTGCCTAATACATCCAGAGATTAGCTAGATATGCATGAGATACTTAGACTTATATTAAGTTCAATTACATAATCACTAACATAAAGATTATTTAATCCAAGCCCTTAAATAATCACTAACATAGTAACATGTTATTAGAACAACCTTAAATAACTTAACTATAAAGATACATTCTATTCACTTGAATTGCCTATTGTTTATCTGAACTTATTTTAGGTGTATCATTAAACATAGGTAATAATAATTAACCTTTTTCCAAACTTGAGGCACATCAACATTAAGTAATACTTGGGTATAAGAAATGGTCAAATTAGGCTGTTTAAGCTCAAATTGAATTAAAGTATAACATATAAGGTCAAGTTTTGTCAAATCAATAAATGTGATCAGAATCAAAATATTAACATTAATTCTTTTATTATCCTGAAATGTATAAGTAAAAATAAGGTGAACAACATAAGAACTTAAGTCACGTATAAAATCTGAGTAGAAAAATTCAACTCAAATTAGATAAGGTGAATTATTCCTAAAATAAGTGGAATAAGATGAGCAAAACAAGCACTTAATTAATTAATCTTAGGCCATGTTCACTTCACCTTAAAAAAAAAATAATATTCAGTAAAAATAATTTAAGTTCAATAAAATTAATTTCAGTTCAGCAAAAATAATTTCAGTTTAGTAAAAAAAATTTAATTCAGTCTAAATAAGGTGAAGTGAACGAGGCCTCACTAGATTTAATAGCATAGGATGGCAGAAAATTTATTTATTGTAAAGATGCAGTAGTTATAGTCAGCATCATCAATTCAATTAACAAAAATAGAAACATATATTAGTATTAATATAAATTAATAATAACATGTCAATAATAACATGTATCAGATATTGCATTGGTTTTAGGTGCTACTCTGCTAGTATCCTACCCAGTAGGCCAGTACTAGTAGTACTTCACCGTCATCACTCACTTCAGCACATGCATGAGATCAACAACATTATCTTTACTTTGCTTCATGCACCCAACTTATTTTTAGCACACTTTAGACTTAATTATACGATTTAAATCATCAAAATTCCATCATTATTAGCTAGATTATATTGTTCTTAGTAATATCAATTAGCTACCTAGAAGATTTATTTCTTACAAAAAAGTAAATAAGAGCCGAATTTTCATTTCTCAGGGATGACTCTAGTTATCTCCTCCGTTATTCAATAAATGCAAATTGAATACTTCTTTAACCAATCCTTCTCTATTCCAAAATTGTAATACACTAAAGCAATTGTCTATAAAGTACGTATATTCTTGCAAAAACTCATTGATTTTAATGGATAGATGTTGATTTTTGAAAAGGAAAAAAAAAAGAAAGAAAAGGAGTAAACTACAATACGAAGTACTCCAAGTAACTTGTACCTAATGGCAACGTGATCTAACACAATTTAATCTATAAAAATAATTTTAATTTGGTAAAAATACTTTCAGTTCAGTGAAAATAATTTAAGTTCAATAAAAATAATTTTAAGTCATTAATAACACATAGATATCTATTTACAAGCAAAACTACAAAAAGTACACAATTATATAAATATAAGCCATAACATATCGTATGTCTAAATATCCTACATTATCAAGACGAATTATTTGACCGTATTTAACATTCAAGTAAAAAGGTTATCTTTAAATTTGATCAACCATCTGGGTATCACTTGGGCACAAAACTAGTCACTAATAAGTAAAGTCGGTCTTGCAACCAGGCTACGAGACAGCGACACTTGACATTCCAGTTTTTCGCCAAGTGTCACGCCACGTAGGCGAAAACTAGGTATTATTGTGACACATATGATGCTAAGTAAGCGAATTTTGGATAGAATTTTTAAAATAAAATTGTTGTATAGAGTTTTATTGTCGATATATTTCTAATATTTCATATATACAAAATTAATCACAACTTTTAATAAAAATCTAATAACTCGGTTTTATTTCCATCATAAAATTCGTTTTAAAAAATTCTTTGAAATAAGATTCATTTATAATATATTTAAAATAATAGAAAATTAGTAAAAATAAGTTTTAATTGGTAAAATACTTTCAGTTTAATAAAAATAATTTAAGTATGATATCGCATGTTTAAATATCCTGCATTATCAAAAGTGATTATATAATCATATTAAACATTCAAGCCAAAAGGTTTATCTTAAAATTCAATGAACAACCTGGACATCGCCCGAACATAAAACTAGTATATATTTATACCTACAAAAAAAATGTTATTAAATTTAATGGTTATCCAAAGTAAGAGAAATTAAAGGAAAGAAAAAGAGTAGATCGGATAATTTATGTTAGCTGTAAAAGAAGTAAAGATTCTATAGTTAGCTTACCATTTTGCAATTTTAGATATAAAAATTCATACTGTATAACCTAAGTATGTCAATACCAACTTTTGTCCTTTTCCTCAAATACAAACTTTATATTATAAACTTTATTACTGTACAAATTTCATGGTTTTATACAATGAACTAACAAGAGAATTTTTTTTATTTTTTATTTTTAATCAAGTGTCATTTCCTGGTGCTATATTTTCCCTCCAAAATTCTCCTTCCCCTTTTAGCAAAAAATATTTTATTTTTGGAATATTTGTATAATATAACTATAATAAAATTATTTCAAATCTTAAGTATCTTTACATAAAATGCATTTCTTTTTATTTAGTGTTCTTAATTCTTCCGTACACAATTTACCTACAATATTATTCTAACTCATTTTTAACTATAGAAAAAGTGAGTCATTAGTTCAGGTACAAGATACTATCATTGCCGGATGGGCATCTTTTATACGGAGTATTGTTGAATTTTGCCCAAAGTAATAATAAAATAGATTTAGATAATTGATATTAAAGAAATTACCTACAACATCACTTTTATAATAAATGTTGTGTTCGATAACTATATCATACTCCCTCTGTCCCTATTTTATTGCCCCATTTGACTTTTCACGATGTCCAAGACATGCGTTTAAACGTTTATATCTTCATTTTTATACACGTAAAAATTATGAAAAGTTGATATTAATAAATTTAAATTAAGATGAACTAAATAAAATCCCACTCGACTATATAATTTCTTGAAGAATAACAGAAATTAATGGTAAAAGTTTGACTCAAATTTTGGCAATGGGGCGAAAAATAAAAGAAGGAGGGAGTATGTTTAATTCTAGGAAAATGTGAAATATCAATCAATTTTTTGTTATTATGTAATCAAATAAATTAATAACTTAGTAAAAAAAAAATTATTATCTTTTGTTGAAACATGTGATTGAGATAATAAATTTATTACATTCGACATTATAAATAAAATGCGTAGTAAAAGACACATCGGACATAGTGACAAGTGACATCTTCTTGTGTATCCTTTTTTTCGATATATAGCTATCATCTACAAATAAATTTTTCAAGCAATAAACAAACAACGATCAAACTACAATTATTGGATAGCTTAAAACACATTTTTACATAATAACAAAGAGCGACGATATCATATATAGCATCAATTCATAAATAGGAAATGTATTATTAATAATATAGGTTAGTGTTGCCTAATTTTTTATTATTATTGCCTTTAATGATCTGAGTAGTATTTATTTTCATTGAAATTATTTTATTGGATACAAAGGTGATATATTATTTGTAATTTATATATTATGTTGTGCTAATAGTTTTACTGTAGATTTTATATAAATAAGTCTTTAGTCATATAGTCACTAGACTGTACAGTTTTATCGGGAATAATATGCATCATTAATGTAATATAATATACACTACTTTTAAATATTTTCAACACAACTAATCAACAAGAATTTTTTAATCTCAATTGCAGTTTTAATAATTTTTGCCTTATTGTTTTATTTTTCTAATTGCATTGCATTTGTTTATTCTACATGAGTTGCCTCATTTTTATATTATATCACAATTAATTATGAGAAAAAGATTATTATTACCGTACATTGCACGGGCACTAATCTAGTATATAATACAATTTCAAGTTCTATAAATTGTCTCATAGAAGCGCACAGTAAATTCCCTCTAGGTTTTCACCTTTGGAGGGTTTTTTTGGTTCCCTCTAGGGTTTCTCCCTTGGGAGGGTTTTTCTAGCCTCCATTGCTAGATTTTTTCTACTTTTTTGAAGGTTTTCCTTCACTCTTCTCTTTTTCTCTCTTTCTCTTTCATCTATTTTCTTCTGGTCTCAATTGTAAATTTTGTAGGGGCTTCCACCGGTGTTTTTATCAGTGGTAAACCCCAAAATTTTTTTTAATTACTTTCAATAAATAGATCCCATCTTTACGATGGTGTTTATCTTATTAGGTTTAATTTCTTTGTTTGTTCGTTTGCCAAAGATTGAAGAGTTAGGGTTTCATAATCTTCCGAAGTTTCTAGGTCATATGAGTTTTTTCACCCAAACAACTATTCATCCGTGGATCTCAAGCCGAATTAGTGCTAACTCACAGATTGTATTGCTTCAGATGAAGTTTTTTATTAAGGCGATCATTGATTGAATCTGCGATGTAACTAGTTCTAAGGTGATTTGCACTTGTGTAGGAATTTTAGATTTCCTAGGAATTGTTTGTAAGTGCCGTTTGACTATCTTTCATTAATGAAATCCTTTTTCTTCTTGTTAATATATATATATATATATATATATATATATATATATATATATATATATATATATAAATTGTCTCATAGTAGTTTATACTATTACATTCAAAACTGATATTGAAGGAGCTAGCATGAGGTAAGAAGATAGCTCATCTTTTAAAACGCATTGTATATATTAGTTTTGCTTTGATAATTTCATGGTATGTATAACATCGTGCTAAATCTTTCAATGATTTACGTTTGATAAATTTGAGCTGAAGAGATTCACATATAAACTAATGTTAGAGGATTAACTCAACAAAAAGGTTAAACTAGCTAATAATCGAGGTCTAAAAATAGATTTTTATACTTTATCATGCTTGGTCACATTGTATGAGAGCCAGTTGGGTTAGAAATATGGAAGTAGCATGTATCCCACCATACTTAACTCTTAATCTATCCACTTTGGAAGGAATTAATGGTACGGTGAATGAGATTCAATTCATGACCTCATTTTCACGCTAATTATTCTTACACAATCAAAAGTTTACGTGCCAGTTTTGAGGCCCAATGATTAATTTTTATACTCTATTAATTTAGTTAAAAAAAAAAAAAAATCTACATCGATATTGTTTTTTTTTTTTTTTTTTTTTTTTTAATTTTTTCATATTTGGTCATCATATCCTCCTCCTAAATAAATAAATTAATTGATCTATAAAGTTTACCTCAACATATAATCAGATGTCCCCTTCAATTATATTTATTTATTTATTTATTTTAAATGGAAAAAATCTAACCTAATATCACATATCACTAATAAATAAAGCCGGTCTTGCAGCCAGGCCACGAGACGACACTTGGCATTTTAGTTTTTAGCCAACTGTCGTGCCACGTAGGCGACAAATAGGTATTATTGTGACATATATGATGCTAAGTAAGCGAAATTTGGATAGATTTTTAAAGATAAAAATGTTGTATAGTGTTTTATTATCGATATATTTCTAATATTTCATATATACAAAATTAATCCTAACTTTCAATAAATATCTTATAACTCGGTACTATTTCCATCATAAAATTCGTGTTAAAAATTTCTTTAAAATAAGATCCATATACAATATATTTCATTTATTTACAAAAATAATAGAGAATTAGTGAAAATAAGTTTTAATCAGGAAAAATAATTTTAGTTTTGGTAAAAATACTTTCAGTTCAGTTAAAATAATTTTAGTTCAAAAAGATATAATTTCAGTTTTGTATGTCTAAATATCTCGCATTATAAAAAGGATTATATGATCGTATTTAACATTCAATCTAAAATTTTTATGCTAAATTTTTATCAACCATCTGGGCATCGCTCGGGCACAAAACTAGTATATATATGAAGGGGAGTTTTTTTCCAAAATTTTAGAGAGCCTCGTAGGATTTTAATTTTGTAAAAATTATTAAAGTGCCATATAGGGTTAGTATTTTTAGAGCATTACGTATAGGATTATGCCACGTATGATTATTATTTTAAAGCGTCATGTAGGATTAAAATTAATGGTTTAAATCATTATAAAAATAAAATATTATCTTTTAAAATTGAAAATCTTATCTAAGTAAAAAGAAACAATTTATTTATTTCATATATATACAAAAATACTACTACCTCCGTTATCAAAAGTTCGAATCACTTTCTATTCATCTGGTCAAAATAAAATAACTTTGACTACATATTATGATTTATACAATAAAAATAAATTAGTATGAGGGGTCTTATAAGATTCCCCTTATTATAAAATTTTCATATATCAACTTTTTATAATTTTCAATTATATATAGCCGAAAATATTCATGGTCAAAGATGTTCATTGAAGATCGCGCAAATGCAAAGTGAGTCGACCTTTCAGGAACGGAGGGAGTAATAAACTTTAAAATGAAATTCATGTTCAATTGATTTTACAAAAAAATATTGGATTAGATAAAAAAAAAATAATGAAATGTGAGAAGTGATTTATAATAAAATATTTTTTTTAAGAAAATACTTAATAAAAAAATATATGAAATCACGTTCAATTATAAAAAAATATTAGTTTTGGATTAGATATAAAAAATAAGAAAAAATCATTGAAACTAAAAATATGTCCTTTCTCTTTTTTGAGCAAAAAAAAGTTCATCATTTATCAATTATTCGGCTAAAAGATTAAGTTCTACGTTAATAAAATTTATCATATCTGATAAACTTTATCACCACTTTAAATCCAGTATTTTTTCAATCCTATATAAAGTCATCTAATGTTTCACACAAATAAACGTAAAACTTTTGCAGGCAAAGAAGCATATTTTAGAATTTGAACACCATGAAGTTCTTGAATGTAATGAACGGTGATCATAATTAAGAAGTCGATCATAATTTATAAGTGAGTCAGTCATAACTCATAAGTGTTAAGGATGTTAATAATTATGCAACTCATTAACTAGCACGATCAACGATTGATTTACAAAGGATGATGGAAGCCTGGAAGATTTAAAATTTGTTTGTATATGTGTGAACCTTAATTGTATAAGATTAAAACAACGATAATATTCTGTATTAATATTTTGTTATTTCGATTAAATATTAAATGTTAAGTTTAACTATGAATAAAACCCGTGCATCGCACGGGTTTAAATCTAGTAACATATAATGAGATGTTCAAGTACTAAATTAAATACTGGCCAACTTGTTATGTAGATAATGACTCCATTATATATTAAGAATCAAATTAATTACTTTAACCTACATAGTTAGTGAATACAATGAGTTCATGTACCACATAAATAAAGTTTTTACAACCAATAACCTAACATAGATTAAGTAAATGTCCAGGAATTATGTAACAGAACCTTAAACAGTATGATCCACTAATTAACGCGCAGCCTAATTGCAAATTGATGTGCTTTTTTTCTTAGTCTATTGTCAAAGACTCTTTTTCTAATTATATTTATTTAAAGGAATAATATTTATTCGAGAAGAGACATAGTATTTCTTAATCCAAAAAAAAAAAAGAAAAAAAAAAAAAAAAAAAAAAAGAAAAAAAAAAAAGAAAGAACAAGTAGCACTTAGGAAAAGTAGGTCGATATCTAAAGGTAGAAAGGAATTTCAACGAAAAAGCTAGGGAACAATCAATCAATACTCAATAAGAGTAGTAGTAGTATATAGTGGAGGCTATCTGCCTTCTATGCTGATGAGTGAATAGTGATGACTAAAATTACATAATTGTGCTGTTGTGCATTCTAAACATTTTCTGTCTAGTTGCAAAAATAATAGTGTACATAAGATTCGATTTAATATGGTTTTGAGTTCATCTCTAAGATTTTAACCAAATTAAACTAAATATGTTGATGAGTATTAAATCAGAAAGTTATAGCTAGATAATCTCTAGCTAGGCTCTTGGTTACAAATTCGGCGGCATTAGTCTTGTTTAATTTCTTTTACTATATGTTTTCAAAATATTAATTTTTATAATTCACTACTCATGATTCATACTGTAACTATAATAATTGGTTATATTTTTTAGATTGAAAATTTAGAGAAGGCAAACGTTTTGACTATAGAAAACACAATAATAATTACACTTTATATAACAATATAATCCCCTCTTCATGTGCAATAATTAATTTTTAATTCTCACATCACTTATTAGGTATTTTGATTCCTCCCATCTCTCTCTATTGCAAACAAACTTTTAATTTGTTGATGGATTGTTATTTCTCATGACTATGGGTAAACAAGTTCTAGCTTCCACTAATTTTTCACATAATTAGACATGTACATCTCTATCAAAAGTAATCATGCGAAGTTATTAGGCCTTGTATCATATAGTTAGTTGATGACAACGTACGGAGTAGAGTTAGTATGTTCTTTAAAGTCGAGTTTAAAGTGTATGTAATTTGTATTTATTTCAACAGTGACAAATTTATATCATTAATACTTCAATATAATCATATACGAATTGAAGTATGTAATTATTGGTTGAATTTAAATTCAATTGAAGATGTCCATATGCCAAAACATATTTTATTTTCCTATATTGTATGCATAGTCATCACTCACCATCAATTTAATATCTATAAGGGCACAACTACATATTGGCAGCATTTCATACAGAGAATCTTGTATGTAAATCAAGAGATGAGCAATTTAATGCATTTCTTCATTCACATTTGGCCACAAAGCAACGCAAATTGCTAGAACTAGAACTTAATGATGTTACACCAAAAGGAAAAATTATGTCAAGTTAGCTCCATACACGTGGCATATCTTGGTTTTTGACATCTCACATAAGTTCATACCACCTCGTGCCCATTTTAATTTATTGTCCATTATTGAGGTATTGGGGAGCATATAACAAAATTTTCAATAATAGAGCTTTAGTAAAGACTTTCAAGTATAACATTATACATGTTACATGCATGAGGCAGTGGGCCGGGAGCAATTTAGTGGTGACACTTCCACCTTGTAGGACCTAGACTCGGATGAAAGGAAACAGAAATAAGAGACACAATAAGAATCCGTGCTTTTAATAACTGTATTAAGCCATTTGAATAATGAAGTAAGATCTTATAATGCTCTTCAGCTAATTAGAACAATAATTCTGTCATATTCCTTTCAAAACATGATTACATTTTAATTAGTTGATTGTATTGGTACAATATAAAAGGCAAAAATATTCAAAAATTAGATCATTTAATATGTGGAGCTTAAGAAAACTTCATATAATGCCAAATGAGCACTTTGTTTTCGTTAAGAAGAAGAGTTGGACAAAAAAAAAAAAAAAAAAAAACACAACGTTGGAATATACCCGCAAAAAGTGAAAACATCGCGCAATCATTTAAGAAAAAACAATAACATGAATGGGAACCCCCACTCTCTAGTGTCGAGATGAGGATTGCATGAGATGAGCTGAATTTAGCCACATTATTCTCTTCCAACTTTTCCCATTAACAGGTTTGTTGTTAAAGATTTGATATTGTCAAATGGAAATTAAAGGTTAGTTAATAATCCTATAAATTAATTAATTAATTAGAATACTAACTGATTGATTAATATGATTTGGCGGATTACACATACAGTCTTAAAATAAAACTGTCATAATTTTTATGTGTATTTCTTTTTCAAAAAAATAATTAAATAAAATAATTTAGATCATACGAAGTATTTACATATATCATAATAATGTGATCATGGCAAATTGCTTTCGAATGATAACTAAGAATATGTGACGACTTAATTATTATAAGTTGCAATGTGTCCGATCTTTCAATTCATCTTGTAATTCTAGTCTAGATGAATTTAATCATTCTTATAATTATAAGAATTTATTTTTTCTTATACATCTTAAAAATATTAGATATTAGTGTTAGTAGTGACCATGACACATATATAGTGGAATTACCAAGTAATGTAGTATAAATTGAAGAGTCGAGAAGAAAGTGAGATGACGCGAAGAATAAAAAAGAAAAGGAAAACCTGGTAAAGTTTAAAAACAGCTGGAGAAAGATAGTGTGAAAATGGCCTGAGTAAGAACTATTTTTGGGTTACGTTCAAATCAGTGATAAATTAGATGAGAATTTGGAGTTATATTGGGGGGACTAATGGGACCACTCTTCCATAGCTTTATAACCTACTTTTTATTACTCCTGGTAAAATAATGTAATTCTCCTAATCGGAATATTCTCAATCATCAGTTTAAGCTATCGGTCCTCTAACATAGTATCAGAGCCAGCGTGACACAAAGGTTACGGGTTCAAATCTCATCCACCCTCCACTTTCAAGTGGAATATTTCGCACATGATATACAGAGGGCCCATGTTGCATCCACATTTCAAGCCCAAAGGACTCTCATTAGAGGGGCATATTTCTTGACCTTAACCATCAATTTAATCTTTTGGTTGAGTTTGTCCTCTTTCACTCCTAACTTATATCTTAAGTAGATACCATAATTTGTTGGTTGTATTTTGACCTTCTTCCGTCTTATATACACTACACATTATAAATATAAAGAATTTTTCGAGCTCCGACAATAATCTTCAATCGTGGTTCAACAAACTATAATGAAATGGATTGGGATTTGGAAACTTATACAATAGCCTGGTGAAATGGTATGGGTTAGGAATCCTAGAGTATACTAAATTTGTTTGGTTTAAATTAAACCAAAATGGATTTGCATTTAGTTAGGGATTGTATCTATAATGGAATAATGGATTTAGAATTTTAAGAGGTGAATTAAATATCAGATTATAAGGGACCGGATAGAATGAAGTTAGATACTTATAATGGTTTGATCGATGATTTATGACAAAATATGCCTAACCAAACATTAAAATGAATTCTACGCGTTCCACCCATTCCATACAACCTAATCAAACACTAGTATTGAGCTTATGCTCCTTTCCATTTTAATAAGACTACTTAGTAATATTAATTGCAAAAATATAATTATTTAACCAACAATAAGCAGCATTATTATTAATTCATGTTTTAAATGTATCTTAATTATCACGTACACTTAATAGCATCTCATGTTACATAGTGAAATCGATTTAATTGAGCATATCATATACTTTGGGGGAAAAAAGAGATAACATTTTATTTAGATGAAATGAATATAAAGTACCATAATAAGTAGAAAAAAAGGGGGCACAAGACTAGCATGTGTAATTTATGGCTTGTGTGTAATGGCCTTGTACAACATGTGTTAGGCGCATGCAATACACACAGGGGTGGAGCCAAGGGGGGGCTGGTGGGGGCCGTGGCCTCTCCCTTGGATTAAGATAAAAATTAAGCTTGCTTAAAATTGTTTTAAGTTTTAGTGTAGAGGAGTTGGTTTTTTCCATGTGATAATGGGCAAGATGTTAAGAGTTCAATTTTGTAACAAACAATATTATTTTTTTTTAATGATCTTGGCCCCCCTTACTTAAAAATTCTGGCTCCGCCATTGAATACACACTCTTTCACACTTAGTCCATCCGACCATAATTGTACATGTATGTTAGATATTGAAGTCCGTACTCAATAACACAATGTTGTAAATCACAAGCATATAATCTTGGCTAGGAATTTGACATGAAAGTATAAAGCAACCCCTTTATAAGTGAAACATACACTTATGGTGGCAAATGTTGGAGAACAACCAATATAATGTTCGTTTCTCTTTGCCATTTTTGGAAGCAATCAATAGAATGAAAGGCGTGATAAAAAGTGTACAAAACAAAACGATTGGACGACTGTAAGTTGATGTGTTGTTGATTCCAAAATTCTGTTTGTGTATTCCATCCCCTTGATCTTATTTTTGGTTTCCAGAAGTTGAGCAACCTTTTTTTTATATACTCTTTTTCCTATGCATATAATTTGACACGTGAAAGACCAAAAAAAAAAAAAAAAAAAAAAAAAAGTAGAAAGAAAGAAAACGCGGAAATTAAAGGTTCTAACAATGATATGTAATGGAATCACCAAGAAAAGCATTAGTTAGAAGCCACTACATATACAGTGATATATAGTACATATGCATGATACTAATCGAATACCAAGTATCTCTTACTCTTTAATCTTTATTGGTGTCTAGCTAGCTATGACATAACAAGCACATCAATGTCAACAAGTAATTTTAAAGAAACTCCTACCAAGTTCTAATTGTAAAGCTAAAGCTATCAAGGATCGATGTAAGTTTATTTGATTACCTCTTGGATAGACGATGTAGGATAGATTTGTTTATGATAGACTCCTATGAGTTCGTTCAATTCAAAGTGGTGTGTTCGTTTTCAAAATTTGAAGAAATCTTAGTGAAAATACGAATCAAAGAGTTGGAGTTATATTTTATGTTGAGCCCACGATCAAACTTAGATGTGAGTAAAAGTATTGTCCCACATTGAAAGAGTGTAAAAGTGAAGAAGAGTATTGGGATATGTATCCCACATTGAATAAAAGAGAACGTTGTGTTCACTTTATAAGGCTAATGGACTACTTCCCTCACAACTATATGATTTTGAGGTGGAATATCGTTGGTCACATAAAGTGGACACTCGTAAGAAGGTGTAGCCTAGGCCCATTTGTCATTTTAAGTATATTTACCTACTAATTTTAAAATATTACAAGTACTTGAGATTCAAGAATCAAGACCGACGAGTTAAGAGACAAATTTATTACTCCGTAATATTATTCCACGAAATAATGTTATTTGTTGCGAGTCATACTCCATAGATGCTGAAGAATGTCAGCTCTCTGCCCTTTTTTTATGTTTCAAATTGTTGTTTTTTTCGCTGACCTTGTTTTCATTTCACACTCATACGCTTCCACTTTAGTTGACTTGCAGTAAAGTAGACTTTGTACTTGGTAATTTCATTTTATTAATAATTACTTGCAGTTAATTAAAAAAATCGTAGCAATTTTGGCTTTTCCACTCAAGGCAGCCAAAGTAAGCACTACTCGATCTACAACACTACAAGACTACAAGGATGTATAGTACAAAAACATATGGAGTATACACGTATGTATGTACATCTTCGTTACTACTACATGTAATATAATTCGATTTTTTGGCATAAAATTAGGAAAATTTGTAAGAAATGATCTTTTTTAACTGGATCTTTTGTGAGAAAGATCCTGTTATTAAAAATAGTGGCATAAGTTTAAGATAGGATTGACTCCGAATATTATTTATAAGGATAACATTAAGCGTTATGTTGGTGTTGGTTGGAGTTAAAATTATATCTAGTGACAATATTAATTAAATTTCCACTGTTATTAACTCTAAGAAAAATGAACCCCTAATAATACTCATAAGTTAACACTCAAGGGTCGATTAATTAATATGTAAACTTTCATTAGCATAATTTACTTAGAAACAAGTGGAATTGCATTTTACTACGGAGTAGTAGATTAAAACGGAGTGCTAATGTCATGTCAACTAAAAGAATGGATTCTCCAAGTCTTTTTCTTTATAATTCTATGCATGCCATTATTTTAATAAATAATTTTTGAATTTCTGCTGTCTTATTTCAAAGATAAGGTCTTTATGTACTGCATTGTTTCATGTGAGAGACCTTGACAATCTCTCATCTTCATTTTAGTTGAGCATTTTCATTCTAATTTTAAGGATATTTAGTAAACATTTGCAATTTTGCATCAATGTATGCCTATTTCTCTCGTAAATAATAATATAAAAAATATTTTACACGGAGTACATGGCTATAATTTGAATGTTACCAGTAATTAAGAAAAAGCGTATATGAGATAATCTATTTAGAGTGTTTTAAGCTAGAATGCTTCCATTCGAACAATGTATGCCATTTCTTTTAATATTACGTACAATCAAATATGTCTAGCTACAAAAGTTGTAAGAAATTAAAGTTTCTTACGTAGAGGCATTTTTGATAAAATTTTGAACTATTTTTTTTATGAGGATAAATTTTGAACTTAATAGGGGTATTAATATTTATATCTATAACGTAACTTATTTGAGTGTGTGCGTCATAATATAACATGTGTACGTACGTCACACGGTGTAATTATGTCAACATATCCATAACTCGCATATCCCCCAACAGTGAACAAGTCAACCTTTTCTGTTTTCAAAAGGGATAAAAAAAAAAAAAAAAAGGACCATATATATCAATTATTATAGAAGTGTCATCTACATTAATTGTAATTTGAGAGGACAGAAGGAGGGAAGGGGCAATGGAGAATTGTGGATGATTGCAAATGACCAAAAATAAATAACAAATACGAATAAACATTTTATGTATAAAAATCATAGGTTCAATTATTTGGGGAGGACTAAAGGATAACGCTTTTGTCCAATTTCTAACCAAATAGTAGTACACTCTTATATTGTATAGTGACCACTTATCAATTGATTCCCACAAAACTTATGAATGTAGTACCCTACTTATGTACTACAACCTTAGTTGTAGTAAATAGTAATTACTTTATTTTACTAGTATATTTTTAGCCGGTATGTGGGGTTTAACTGTAACAGTGTAATCAATTCATTTACAAGCCTGATGCATGTGAATAGGGATACAGTATCCCTCCATATACGATCATTAAGTGGAGATCCCGTTATTGCACCTATATCCATTACTTAGAATAATATTACTAGTATTAGTTAGTTATTCACAAACAAACTTTTGAGTTTTTGAGGACAAGTTCATATGAGGTTCCTTCGCAGCTTCGCTTACTAGTTAATTTACAAAATGAACTCTGCTTTGTCTTTATTTCATTCCATACAAACTACCACAAAGCGATGTGAATGTCATTAATACATTAGTCAATGCTTAAGTCATCACATAAAAGAACTACAAGTATTTAGGTACATATCTTACTACTAATATTACCTTCTATCACATTCATTGACAAAATATTACGAGTGTTAATTGTCCTATTCCTGTACAATTAAAAGTGTCTATTTCCTATTGAAGCAATTACATTATGAATTCAAATCATTTTCAAAGTGAAATTTAATTTTGAATGGAAAGAATACATACTAATAATATACTATAAAAGTCCAAATATCATTCAATATAATCAATTCATCATATTAGAACATGATGATGAGTCATAAAATTCTCATCACTAAACATTTGTGAGGGAGAAAATTGCATTTTGCACTATGGATCATAATATATATAATTTGTAAGTGTACCACCTCAAAAACTTTTGGGGTTGGGACCTATTTTGTATAGGACCATACCTAAGCTACAACTACCTTCCCCAAATAGGACATAAATAATTAGTGGCATGGCATCTTGATTTGGGATGTGAACTTTTAAAGGAAAATGGCATTTGATGGGGACTTACGTGGCATTATTATCCATGTGTCGATTGGCGGTTGGAGCCGTTCATAGTTGGGATGATGATTTGTATTACTCCCTCTATGATATGCCCCTTGACGGCTCCCCATGTCCAAAATTGTCCACCCCAATTTTAATTGCAACTTGAAGATAAAGCCTACCACACCAAATTGACTTGCTAGCTTAGGCATGTTTTTTGTAGGGCTGTTTAGCTCTATCACCCTCCATTTATGAAATTTGATGGTAAAAATATTTAGTTAGTTTCAAAATTTTGAGTTCTTTACATCACAAGTATTTCCCAATATTATGGATAATATGATGTGGTGGTATCCATTTAATGTATATAAAAGATATTAAAATAATTAAATGATTAAAATTTAACTCTCCCATTGAACCTTTTTTTATTTTTGAAAAGGATTGCAGTGGGCGTATTCTGGTAACAATATACTTAGCTTGATATAGTGTACTACCCTGTATATAATAACTGATATGAGCTCACTTAAGCAATGCAGTCAAAGACAAGTGAGAAATGAACTATATAAAATACATAACCGGATGGTTTTGGTAAATTAATTGAATACTGATCTTATATACAAGTGAATATGATGCATGTTTTAATTAAAAAAAAATTATCTCAAAATTTACAATAATTAGATGAAAATAAAGATATTATTATAAAAAAAGAAATTTATCATAATTTTGGTTTAACATTATTTTTATTTAATTCTTTAATTCATTTCAATTCATCTTCATAGTTCATAACAAGTAAATTTGCGACATACTTAAGATTTTAATTTCTCACAAAAACTAACTTTATTGCTTCATCTCTTCTCTTCTTCTCTAAATCAAATTCATTTCATTGATTTGTAATCAAATTATCTGAATCAATATTGCGACATACTCCATGGCTTGTGACATGGTTTGAGTTTGTCGATTACCATCAACTTAAAGTTTTTGTTGAGTTTGTCCATTGACATGATTTTAAGAAATAGTTTGACAAAAAAGTTTCAAGTATCATCCATTCATTTTTAAATGGAATATTAAGCGGTTTGCTTCATCATATAAAGATTGTATCTTAAATTTTCATAGTTTATAGATAAAAATAAAAAAATATTGAATTTAGGCATCCACAAGCCCCTTTGCTACACGTCACATCTTTTGCTCAATGACACTAAATGTTATGCCTTCATCTATGTTCTTGCTAGCATGCCTTTAAATGATGAACTAAGCACGCCTCTTAGGCCCTTAGTGCCTACCTCCGATGTTACGGCTTAAATTTTATTACAATTTTCACGAATGTTTAGTATGTCCCATGTTAATTTCCCTACCACACGCTTATTAAAGGAATTACATATATTGAATTGGATGAGAACATAAGTGTTTTTGAGAGTGTTTACTTGTATTGAACTCTCAATAATGATCCTTGATGCCTATTAATAGGCCGCCACCGTCCTACTTACATAAAATATCAATATCTAGGAAGTACCCTTACCTTTTCAAGAAGTCTCATAGGTACATTTTAAGTACTACGTATATTATGTATGTACAAGAAATCTCATGAGCATTCTATAATTACTTATGGACTTATGGTAGAATACTTCTCCAGTATGCCTTGGGAGCGCTCTAGAAACTTCTGGAGAGCACTAAGCTACTTGTTGCACCGTCAATTATTTTAGGTACTTATCGCATAAATCCATCAAGACCATCATCTTCATTAGGCTGAAATATTATGGTCTCCCAAATCCCGGCCTAGTTCGTATATATTTGAGCCACCAAATGTACTACTTCGTATTGTTAATACTATTGCAACTTGGGTGATCACTAACAATATTTACATTTTCCAAAATAATGCTCTATAGAGGAAGGTTACTCTTAGCAGCCCCTGTCGCACCCCGCAACCCAATCATTGCACCCAATGGCCGATGGTGTGCCGACCCTTGAAAAAAAACAAACATGATTAAAAATAAAAAATAAAGAAACACGTCAACTAATTTAATACCGATATAAGTCAATCCTTGAAAAATGACAAATGTGATTAAAAAAAAAAATATATGTCAACTAATTTAATACAAAATATGCTATTAGCAGCAGCTTAATGGGCATAACTAATCCTTAAACCTGTGAGTTATGGCCCACCAATAATCTCAAGGTACTTAAAAAGACCTAGTTTTACTTGGTTCTAAAGTACTAATGTCACAGATATCGTCCTAATCGATCTTATTGCGGTTATGTTTAGATCATGTTATGTCATAGGGCAAACAAGTTGGTTGATTGCACTCACATGCAGTTGATGATGGACAGGCACAAAACAAGTGCAAGAATCGTGATTTGATAAATGTTTATTTATTTAATAGAGGTTTATTACAATACTAATATATGTTCATTCTTACTCCATCATGCTCGATTTTTGAAAATAATGGTATTGAAATTCAAATATAGAAGTCTCTAGAATTATGCAAGTCAAAAGTTTATCATAACAATAAATAATTAAATACAGACAAATTAATACTTCCTTTATTCTGTTTTTATTTAATTTGTTTCTTTTATCACGCTTGTCAATGCACAACTTTAATCATCAATAACTTAACTTAAATCCTTTATAGTAAAATTTTTAAAAGTTATATATTGTGATATTACTTACTTAGATGATTCTAACAAGATCCCTTATAAACATGTTTTTCCTTGCATATAATTCACATAAAACGGTCAAAGATGGGGTGGTGAATAGTGTAAAAGTCAAAGCGAAGTAAAAAAGAACGGAGGAAGTAATTCATATTGCCATGTTGATGACATGATATAAGTTTATAAAATGAAAGTTATCATAATATTTCCATACATCACCACAGATGACACCACTTTCAGGCGTTCAGTTACCACCCAAACCAACAATCAGGCAATCGTGGGAAAGTTTAATTTCCAAATGTAGCAATGTAGGGCACAAATTCATACAACAATTCCAATTTGCAGCACAAATATGATTGCACAGCCACAAAACAAGCGCTGGAGTCACGTTTGGCAATTAAGCTTAGTTAGCAAACCAAAGATTGCTGGAATGTATCTATACCAAGTAACAACAGTTATCATGTGCTTAGTTCATATGAAGATTCTACCCTAGATATCGAAACTAGTATAAACAAGTTCAGCATCAGACCAAAAAAAACCTCTTTTAGCTCTCTCCAATTTCATGTCTACAGTAATCAGCCCAAAAAATTGAATCATATTCCATCACCGACATCACCATCTAGTTGAATTTTGCCTTTGAGAAGTCCATCTCTGGATGCTGCATGAATTCACAAGTGAATTTTAGATAAGGTTTACTGAAATCCTTACTTAATATAATTTCATTTGTAAAAATGTACATTTCACCCAAATTACAGGTGTATCAAAACAAAGTATTTACCTCAGCCATAAACTTCTTCAACAGCTCTTGCTTCTGCATGTCATCACTTGTTGGCAAGCCCATTTGTTTCTGCCTTTGGTCAAACTGCACAAGTGCACAACCAAAACATGATTTTTTAAGTGTGATTATACTGTGTAAAATGCAGGTCTTCAGTCTTCACAAATCTCATGCAAGGAAATTAGGTATCACATCAATTCTTAGATTACTATACACATGCCAAGATAAGTCGGCTAGTATGAAAAAAAGTCCTGTAGTCTTACCATCATCTTCTCCACAGTTGACCTTGTTTCAGGATCCAAGTCAGAGAGCTTGCTGCTTTCAGGTTCAACTTTCTGCGTATCAATTTCAGGCTCACCTTTAATCAGACATCTCCACCAATCCATTTGATCGTGCTTAGTCAAGAGAATTGAGATAGACTTTTGATCCTCTGAAGAAAAACCAGAATAAGTGTCAGAAAGATAACATTCCAAGCACTGTGTTTTCATGCGCACAATGTGTGCTAGCCTAGCCTGCTAGGCTGTGTGTGTGTGTGTACATACATGTATTTTGGCACCAGCCAAGAGCTTTAGACAAAAATGTAACTCTGGCCTAGTGGAGGTAAGTAAACCAAAATTCAAATTGGGGAGTACACCACTACTTCCCCACTAAAAATAAATGGCAATCCATTTCAAATCCCAAAAAATGAGCCATGATCTTCCTCAACAAGTAACCTTTTAATCATAGCAACACACTTTAGCTGGACTTACCTCAACATTAGCTGGACTTACCTCAATCATTGAATTACAAACCCTTTTGGGGGGTTGAACCATTAAGCAAGGGTGTGGAGAGAGAAAAAAAAAAAAGTAGGGTTCTCAAGAAAAAAAAATTACATGAAAGAGGTGAACAACAAACCTAGGCTTTAGGCATGAAAATTCATGAATCACAGTAACAGGTAAACAAATAAAATACTCATAAATCAAATAAAACTTCAATGTGAGACTCTAATATCTACTTGCCAAGCCGTCGGAGCAATCATGATTTGGGTAAGTGTCTGAGCGATTTAGGAGTATATTACTGTAGAAAAGAGCTTACGTAAAAAAAGGAAAACAATAGGTAACAACTTGAGATATACAGGTTCACAGCCACAGAAGAGGCAGAGCAAGAGGGCACATTGCACATGTATAAAATTTTCAACATACCCAAGCTCCAAAAACAGTCATCTGGCTTCACAGGCTTATAGAGATCACCCTGAAACAATAAATATTACAAGTCAAAAAAGGTCTAAATTTGTTAAAAGGAAAACAAGTGGCTCAATTTGATATAAGAGAGCTTACATCAATAATAGGAGGCTGGCCCTTGAGACCAACTTTCAAGTGATTCTTCTTAATCTCACAAGAGATGGACCTTGACTTTGTCCCAGGTGGAACAGGTACGCTTACAGTAACTTCTGGCAAGGACTGTACCCATGAGTAGTTCTCCAAATCTTGACCATTCCCTTTGTTCGGTTCTGCACCAATGTATTTCAAAGAGTAAATAAGAAAGGCTTTGATTAATTGAGTAAATAAGAAAGGTTGATTAAAAAAGCATATCAACTCCTAACAAAAACACAGCAATACTACACATGAAATACATCATTCTACCATCTGGTAGTGGCCTTTCACAAAGAGCCATCGCAAATGAAAGGTATAATATAAAAATATGAATCCAAAGTGTAATTCATGCTTTAGTTATGAAAAATGTGATGAAATATGAGCCATTACCTGAAACTAATATTATTTATGTAAAGGTTGGCAGCTAAATTTCTCTTATGGGTAGCTACTAGGAGTAGCACATCAATTAATCAATATTGAAAACCGGCTCCCAACTAGAAAGACACTGAATTGTTCTCTGTTTTACAGTCATCTTATTAAGGGCCTGTCTGGATCCAGTGTATTGGGGTGGAATGATTTTAATGAAGTGCAATAAATTAGGAAATAACATTGCTGATATTATTATTAGCACAGACTTTGCTGATAATAATTATATTGTTTATCAATCTTTCAAAGAATATAGTGCTTAATTTTTGGCAAAGATTATAGTGGATTTTTTTTTTCTCTTTTTGTGCAGAACTTAGTAGTTAATATATAATTCAATTTCTAGTAGATCATTATTGCATATGCTTCAAAATACGATTATTGTGCTCCATTTTTATTTTTTTAATTTAATAATTTTTTCAGCTAGATTATTTATCCGTTGACAAGAAATTGGTGGGAAAAAAATGAGAGATGGTTATTATGAGAATTATGACAGGGTTTATAATCTTGGAATCAAATTCATGTTTGTTAATCAGGCTTTTAATTTGTTATTATATTGGGATTAATTAGATTTAAAGATTTTTTTCAAGTTGTAACTGAATTACTTCATAATCTTGGGATTTAATTTCATGTTTGTTGTATTTAGCATTGGACAGTTTGAATGGAAAAATAGCAGCAGCAGTACATAATAATATAAAAATACCAAGCGCAAGAACAAGTATACCTTGTAATAAGTTACCTTGTACCAAAGCTGCTACTAATTAGTCCCTCCTAATTGTTATCCCCTTAAATTAGTTTACCACAACAATTTCCCTCTTAATCATTCTAATAACTCCTCTAAATCAAAAGGATTCACTCTAGTCCACCCCAAACCACCACCACCCTGCCCGATATAAATTTGGAGCATATGCTTCTTTGATTAAGAAATTAAGCAGAAGGTGCTCATAAATTAGCTTTAATTTCGCAGTATGTTTCTACACTAATTTGTTTAATTGAGTACAGTTCTCAAAGGATCCTATAGCAGTATTATCTTGACAGCTAGAGATTAATTAAAAAGATCCATTAACAATAATTCACTAACAATCATGAATGAACAACAACGAATCATCAAAAAACAGATTAATCAACGCTCAATTGCATATTAACTTAACACTCATTCATTCATCAACAGTCACAGATTAATCAACCAAGATCCACAATTATATACTCACCAAGCACCAAACACATACTAATAAACAGAACAATACTTAGAATCAATTATATTATACTTCTTCATTTATTAACCGAAGTTAGGGCAAATCACAATCATATATTAAAATCAACAACTAAAAATTAATTAGGTCAAATTCTATTCATCAAAAAGTCAAAATGAAGAGTAGAATCACCAACATTGCGCAATAAATCAACACAAAATTCAAAAACTCAAAGATGAAAGAGATAGATGATAAACCTATATACTTAGATTTCTCTGTCTCCTTCTCATCATCATCGTCGACATCCATAGAAGACGCATCCTTCTTCTTCGAAGCAGAAGACGACGCAACAGCAGCAGCAGCAGCAGCAGCTTCCTCCTCCTTCTTCTTCTTCTCGGCTTCAACCTTAAGCTTCTCCCTCACATTCTTAACCAAACTAACAACCTCTTTCTCAGACGAATCATCGGCGAAGAAATCCGTCTCTTTCGCAACGAAATCAATGGCGGATTGAAGAAACCCTAGCGGATTCGAAGGATCGAGAATTGTAGAATACGGCTTCGGAGTAGGCGGTGGTTGTTGTGGTTGTTCTTGAGGTTTGTGCTCTTCTTCGACGTAATCTGAGAGAATCGCCATTGTTGTCGGATTTTGAGGAGGGAGAAAGAGAAAAACAGGGGTTTTCTTGGAGGAAGATGAAATGAAAAGAAAAAGGGAAGAGTCGAGATGAATCAGTAATAACAAGGATTTTAGAGGGATATTTATATAGAGAGAGAAAGAGAGGAGTAGAAGGGGCGATGAAGTGTAAACTGTAAAGTGGAGGGATTTATTGAAAAGTTTGAGAGAGTAGATGATTCTAGAAGGTCTTTCTGATCTCTTTGATAGTCCGAGAGGTGTCAATACGGGTTATTCATTCGGTTCGGGTTGGATTTATTATCTCACTGGAAATCCGTGCGATGTATAATTTATTTGAATTTTTTAAATTTTTTTTTGTATTTATGTGCTAAAATTTGTTATATATTTAGATAAAATTTCTAATATCAAAAGGTAATATTTTATATTTAATTAATTTAAGCTTAAAAATCTCATTTGCCAATTTTACTTACATGGCATTTGAATTATTTAATTCTAAAATAAATTAATAATCTCTTAATTAATTGGCTGCCACTAAAATTTATAATCAAACATGGCGAGCTAGGAAAATTAAATCCTACATGACTCTCTAAAAACTCGGGAAAAAACTCCATATATATATTAATATATATATATATATATATATATATATATATATATATATATATATATATATATATATATATATATATATATATATATATATATATAGGGTTGGGATGCGATGAGAACCACCCTTTATGTGAGGAAAAATCTCAGCCGCTAAATTAGATGAATTCCAACAGCTGAGATTATAACTCAAAGCCTGCCTAACTAACAAATTTTGTTACCTTCAACCTCTGCTTTATCTCTCTCCTCTATTCTGTCAAAGCTCGAAACTTACCAATGGCAATTCATTGATTATGCTCTTTCTTTCTGCACCTCAAATTATCATCGGTCGACAATTTCTCTCTCCTATTCTTGTTAAATAGTAAACAATTTCAACGGTCGACAATTTCATCAATCATTGAGGTTTGTTTGTTCTTCTAATTTTGAATTGCATGTTAATCTTAATGTTCAAAATATTTTGATTTTACATCTCTGAAAATTTTAAAATTGCATTAATTATTGAATTACATGTTAATTTTCGAATTGCATTAATCATTGAATTGAATGTTTGATTGCATCAATTATTTGATTGAATTGAATCAATTATTTAGGTTTGATTAATTTGATAGAGATTTTAATAATATCAAATTAAACTTGATAGTGATTGTAATGATGTCAGATTAAACTTGATAGTGATTGTAATGATATCGGATTAAACTTATGATCAAATTAAGAAATGTTCTGAAATTTCCAATTGAATGCTCTTATTATGTTGTTAGTAGGTTCTTATTTTCAATCAAATTTAAAATGAGCAAACCTAAATATGTATAATAGAACATTTCTTATTGTTTTCTGAACTTGTTATTGAGCAAACTAGAATTAAAATGAGCAAATATTTATGAGATTCACAAGTAATTCAAGGATCTATAAGTATTCAGTATACACAATATGCACAACAATGCATTTTTGTTTTCCAAATATAGGAGCAAAAATAATTAAAATGAGCAAATATAATCAAAATGAGCAAACATATTATGAGTTCTTTGGTCTACTTGCCTGCGCACAAGCCCACCCCTTCTTCTTGGTCTGTTTACCTAAATTGGTCTTTATTTTTTTTTTCCAGCCAACTTTTATAGGTACTTTGAAACGATATAATGAAATAAATAAATACACTGTGCAATGTAGTAATCTCATGTTAGTATGATCTGTTCTGCTTTATGATATGATCTGTTGTGATATGAAAATGTTTTTATAGTCTGATTTGCATGATATGATCTGGTGTACAAACATTGCTTCGTCTATATTAAGATCTTGTTAAATTTGTTATAATAATGTGAACTTTTGTTATTTTCATTATTTTGTTATAGAAACAACATTAAATCTTGATTAGTATCAATCAATCAACGCATTAATTCCATTGGTAGCGTAAGTTGGCTACGTGAACAAAATGTGATTATTTCGTGTAGGTCATCGACAAAAATGGGGTGTGACAAAGTTTTGCACTAGGGCTTGCTGAAATTCTCCCTCTTTTATCCAAGGACTCACAGGAAACCTATTGGTGGAGTATCAAATAAACAAAATTTTAAATTTTTTTATTTGAATTTTATTTGTTTAGAATGAAGTCTAGATGTTAAAATTAAATTTATTTTCAATTCATTCTCAAACTTCAAACTACATTATTATTAAATAATGCTAAGAAATCTGGCTGTTATACAATCGAAAAATTATTTACAAAAAAAAAAAAAAACTGTACTTTTCATTATCTCTAGCTTTTAACTTAATTGGAAATGTAGTCGTAAGCAAATTTAATCACCTTGAAATTTCAACCATATTTGCCAATAGCCAATTGCAAAATGAAAGAAATATATGTAATACAGCATTTATATATATATTTTTTTGACACATAATACAGCATTTATTTTAATGTATATTACTCCCAAAATAAATCCATGGGTATAGTTCTTCAATTACTTTAGGCTTGTAAGTTGTAACTAGAACATCGATGCTAAATCTTGAAGATCTTCTTCTTTTGAGCTGCCTTCTTTACAAGTCCAAGTGATTCCGCAATATCATCACAAAGTTGTTGTGGATCAGGGATCACATTTTGATCAACTGCAATAACCAAAGTCATCTTATCCATGTAACTCTGAAAATGGATTGTCAAAGCCTGCACCAAATAGACAAACTACATCAATTAAGCACAATATAACTTGATCTACATACGTCGCATATATGTACTATAAGATCCCAATTATAATAGAAATTGTTATATACACTCGGGTGCACGGTGCACCGTATCCAAGGGTATTGTTTGCTCATAAATACCCTTGGCTGCACCGTGCACCCAAGTGTATATAAAATCAATACCCTTGGCTGCACCGTGTACCCGAGTGTATATTAAATCAAGGATAGTGAGCATTAAGCACGCAAGTTACATACATGTGGGTGTCCAGAAACACTAGTAGCAAGGAATGTGATTGGATGACCATAGAAGCTTATTTCTTCCATTGGACCGACCATATTTGAGAAGCCTAAGGTAGTATTGGATAGGACTCTGTATGTTATTGCAGCAGCTACCTGTAAAACTATGAAGTAAATATTACTTTCATACAACTAGTAGCTTAGTTAATAATGATAAAGCCTAGGTTACTATAAGTTGAATGCATACCCCAAGGCCTAGAAACTTGAGAACAATTTCAGCACATATATATGTGACAATTGCTTCAAGAGAATGTTTCTTTTTGCCAATGGTGGCTTTAGCACTGCGTATGTAATCTAATGGGTCTTCTCTTAGCGCGATGTGGAAGGGAAGGAAGATGTGACCAATTGCGTTCCCCCATTCCCACTTTTTCGTATTGGGATCGTCTGTTTCCATTTGTTCTGCTAAATCCTGTTTAGTATCTTAGACAATTTTAAAGCCTTTTTTGAACAACATAATTTTGGTTACAAATAGGTGATAGAAATGAGTAATGTTGTATTTAAACCTGAAGCTTGGAAGTTGGTCTGACATTGATTGGGATTGATGATCTGATACAAATATGCTTAGGCAAATTATTTTTCTGCACCCCTTCATCTCCTTTGGACTCACCTGAATGTAAGAACGTATTACTGTACATCAGAATTTCATACAACTGAAAAAATAAAAATATAAATGATCACGTGGGTAAGCTGAAGACTAACAATACTTCCTGTTAAGGTAGCGCGATAGGCCTGCCTGAGTTATCCCTAAAACCACATCATTAATCGTCTGAAAAATATTATCAACGGCGCCCCATTTAGATGTATAACAAGCTTAAATTTAATCATACATATGTTAGTAATGTCAATTAAGTTTGAACAATTATTGACAAAGAAAACGTACCACATTCATGATATTCTTGACCAACTTGATGTCATCAAGGCTTAGAATTCTATAAACAAACTTTTTAGGAGCCTTTTCGGTTCCAGAAGAGCCTTTTAGATGAGTTTTGGTGTCCTTAAGAAAAACTATTGTGGCCAAAAACATGCATACATCTATGAAAGTGTTCCACAACATGTTGAAAGCAAACAATAGCCACAAGAAGTAGTCCCATAAACTAAATGAGCTTCTTGTGTTAACCAACTTCTTATTTTCAGTTGGGAGTGTAGGAACTGCATTAGGATCAGAGGTTTTTCGAGTACACGAGAGTATGAGGGATATGATTGAGATACCATCTCCTATGGAATGGTGAATTCGGAAGACAGCAATCGAGTTAGCATCCTTAGTTTTGATGTTGAGGATGTGAATTTCCCATAATGGCTTGGTTAAGTCCATAGGAGTTTGAGCAAGATTTGAAACATAGTCTTTAACAAATTCATCCGGTGAGTCCATATTCGAATAATCCAAATTTGGGACTATAATGTGGTTGTTCACGTCCACTTTGGTTCGGATCCATCCAATTGGTCTCCCGGGGTTCTTGGGATCAAAAACCTACTTGTTTAGAAAAGATGGAAAATTTAGCCTCATGTTGAAGCCAATTCAAAGACTTCTAATATAGTCTTTGTTACAATTAAAAAAAGAACGGATGAAGTAATATTTACCAGTTTGCTAGAGATGCGAGGGTGCTTAACAACAGTTTGGTTAAGTCCTTCCTTAACAACGTCAACATTGATTGCGGTGTTAAACCCAGTCACTGCTACTATGCAGCAGTTCAGCCGTGGCATGTGGAACAAGCATGTCGCCAGGCTTAGTGGCTCCTCCACCTCCTGCTTTGACGTCCTGGTTGTGCTGATGGGCTTCAGCCACTGATGTTCCATTTGACTTTAGTTAATAGTGTAGAGATATAAAGTTTCTTTTACTCCATTAATTTTTTGGTGCAAGGGCTTAAATATAAATGCAACTATTGTATGACAAGGAAATATCCTTATGAATACTCGTTCTCTCCCACCAAATTTGGGTCTTTTCTTTAATCTTGCCTATTAAAGGTGCATTTTCTATTATCTTGCCTAACTGTACTGCAGATTTTAGGCATCCTAAGTGTGAAATGTGAACATTGTTAGTTAACCATTAAAAACTACACCTCTTTCAGTACGAGTAGTATTTAAGCACCGTTTTCCTTAATTTATTAAAAATTATTTTGACAATGATAAATACTTGTATAAAGCTAACAAACTTTTTCAGGTAGATTCCTCATTCTAACTCTTAAAAATCTTTTAACACTTAAAAAGTACTTCGTTGTTTGTACAAAAACCAATTTGCCACAATTAAAGTTTCAATTTACAACAAAAATAGGAAATTAAGACAAATAAAGAGGAACGAAGAGAGTATTGAGTAATATATCCGCCCATGCAAGTTGCTAGAAAACTAAAGCATCCTCTCAAATTAGAATATACAAGTACAAGAAGTAGCTGACTCCTAATTTAAAATTTGTGAATTGTAAAAATTAAGTATGAACATCAGAGATAAAATTGCAATTAACGCTTAATTGTTACAAGTACATAGCTTCAATTCATCAGGGGAAAAACAGAGTTGAAGAAAATGCATACCCATGCAAAGGTAGAGGCTGCCATGTCGATTAGCCTTCTTTGATCCAAAGTATTAAATGGTAATCTCATTTCTCAAATACTTTGATTTTTAATTAGCGAACGATAATGTGTATTTTGTAATGAATAATGGACAAAAGTTGCTCACAACAACTAATTTAATTACTTTGCCTCTTCTATTTACAGAGTTATTACTTAAATTGAGCATAAATTTGTAGTCACAATTCATGCACCTCTCTATATGCATGACAAATAAATTGCACTGTTGCCGGGGTTAGTTGTATAATTTGTGAGGAAATTAGGGTTCTAGTAAACAAACCTACTCCTTTCATTTCATATGATCATACTATGTAACTTTTCCGAAGTATGTACAGTATTGCGGAGCTCTGATTGTATATACGTGTAATAGATATTTTGTTTATAATAGTAACCTTATATGAGTATAAGTTATGTACTCCATACAATATTATACATACTTCGTATTTGTTATGTTATAAAACTTACCACAAATTAATTTTCCCAAACATATATTGTGTCTTAGAGGATATAGTTTAGTCGTTTATAAAATGAGGTGGCCAGTGACTCAAGTAGGATACACAAATCATGCCATTCTATTAGCAACTATCTCCTATTTTTAATGAGTGGGTAAGATTGTTGCTGAGTAGGTGTGATGCAACATTAATATAGTAGGCAAACTCAGTTATCAAAGTCTGTAAAAACCTCCAGCTTTGTATAATAGTGCACCACAAAAAACAGAAACAAATGACTATATGCCCATATAAAAAATACTCGTACAGCTTAGTTAACCAAGTTCTGGTTTACAAATAGAACAGTTAACAAACCATCCACTTAACATTAAGCACGGAAATAAAAGTTGTGCTAGCTCTTTATTCTCTGAAGTCATTATCTTCAATGTCAATTCAACAATCTCAGCTTCAACTCCAAATCTCCAATTGCTTTCGATATAGCTACGCCGCTTTCCTGATACACAACAGCTATATCAGCTACAGATTACAGGAAGCTATAATTTCTAGCAGCAACAAAGTTAAATGAGAAGCTGATAGTACCTATCTGTCTTAATCGATCTTTACTCTTTAGGCATTTCAGCAAAAGCCAAAGGGGAGATCAGGCTCGGAGTATAACTCAAGACGCGAGTGCTGCCTTGCTCTCCAAATGTGACAAGCTGAGTATACTTCTTAGGCGAAGAGTTTGGATCAACCAATCCTAGTTTCTGATCACCTAACTGAATGAAAAACTTACCAGCCCTAGTGAATCCAACCACATCACAACAAGAACTTAGATTCATGTCCCTATATAATCCAATGTATTCAATCTGTCCCTTTTGCTTTAAAATCGATATGCTCACATCACCTGAACTGGTGAACCGGCTCATGGCCAAGGACCCTCCCATACAACCTAGGAAGCGAAATCCACTTAAGTACGAGTCACCAGGGATCAGACCGCGTATTTCATCAAACCTTTCATGGACTAGATCAAAACCCAAAATGCATTGTTTCTCACCACGCCCTCGCTCATACATGATCCAATATAGAGTCTCATTGACCAAAACTCCAGCCAAACTAGGCCTCCCATGTAGGGAATACCCATGAAGCCTCTCATCATGAATTTGCTCCCATTTTTTACTTCTCAATGAGAAAACATGAGCCACAATAACTCTGCTTTCTTCGGCCTCACTTATTCTAACAACCTTATAATCATCACTCGAATGTACATACCCGAACCCCCAAGTGAAATTTCGAAAACCTTCCAATAAAGGGTACAAAAACTTAGTCCATTGGTGTATAACAGGATTCCAAATAATCAAATAACCCAACATAGAACACAAGCACGCTAACCCATTACATGATCCTACAAGAATAATATCATCTTTCGACGACAAACCATCAAAATCAATGCTTAACTTAAACAAACCCTTTTCACAATTAGTACCCAATTTTTCCTTATCATCATCAAAAGAATATAAAAAATAATTATTTCCAGAACAAATAAGAACACAATTTACAGGGGAAAAGGAATGTTTAAATGAAGATAACTTGAAATAAGCATTACCAAAAATTGAAGAGGAAATAGAAGTATACCATTGTTTAGAAATTGACTTATATTGGAGTATAGATTTGATAGGCAACCTTGTAACAATATCATATACTATAAGATCATGAGGGAGGTCCATTTTTTGAAAAAATGAACATCATTTATTTCATCAATATAATTTTCTAAATTTTGCTGCATTTCTATTGGCTCCTCCCACTATTTGTCTCACTTTTAAGTTTTAACTCAAAGATTCACTTTCTCTCTCCGTTATCTTGCGCAACTTGTCCACTAGAGATTAAATATTTTATCCTAGTTCAAATTCAGGATTTTTGTTATGTGCTTGAAATTTTAAATTAGAAGTCAGAAAAGGGTTCCATAAGATTTGCTCTAGATACAATGAACAAGTATTCCGTGTGTTGACATCATGACATCAATGGATTTTACTTGATATAATAAGTAAATTGCATACATGATTTCTTAAATTTATTTTGCACGAATTATAAAAAAAAAAAAAAAAACACTATTCCTTTCAAGTTAAAAACTTGGATTAGCGTAAATGTTTAATGTTTACCACTTTTTGTTTAGATGTGAAACACCATCTGACTAGTTGACATCTAAATCGACATAAACCCATACTTGCATGACATCTGAATCGACATAAACCCATACTTGCATAAGGTGTGACTTTGGTGATCTATAACATGAACAAAACTTGATATCAATCGACAATTGATTTAACCCAATCCTCTATAATTCAAGCCTAAACTTGCACGTTACAACTAATTTGACCCAAATCAACTATGATTGAAACATAACCCAATTAGAACATGACCCAATCTGCGGTTACACATAACTTTTTTTTACCCAATCACAGTTAATCTAACCTGCCATTGACTTGACTTGAAAATGATTGACCCAACTTTTTATTTAATTGGCCTAAAATAAATAATGATAACATTAACTTTAAGCAATTGAGCTTAATATGTTTACAATCCTTAGATTGACAAAAATATAAAATTGACTTAATATTGTTTTATAAATTTTGGTCTCACTCTCAGTATTGGTGTAACAACATATTGATACAACCTTCTTGTCAAATATATATATATATATATATATATATATATATATATATATATTATAAGGTTATTGATACAACCTTGACTCGATTGTGTTATGATCTGGTTTACTTGTTATGACTCAATATTGGTCCCATCAGCCAAATTTGACCCAAAGCTTAAAAATGACTAGACTTGAAGTTAATTTGACTCGATAAAGACCTAATGTAAACTTGATTCAAATTGATTTATATGCCATAAACTCACCCCTAGATCAAACTAATTACTCCCAAATTCAAAATTGAATACAATCTAAGTACTTAAGAAAACAAATCAGTGAAACAACCCTATTTATTTAACTCGAGCCAAATCATAACTTATCCAATATTATGTTGGTCCGATATAATATAATTCAAAACCTGACCCGAACTTGAGTTAAATGCTCAAATACTTGTATTGATTGCTCGGATCAATTTATCTTTGATAATGTCTAGTGACTAGACAAAATTTCAAGTGAACTGCTAAATGGTCGCTCCCAATTTACCAAGTGTCGCTCCCATTTTGACATGAAAGGACCATATTGCCCTTTCCAATAACTTAGACTATATAAGACTCCACCACTTGGTTAAAAAGATTCCCGAGCATTTTAATATTATTCCAGAGGCACATTCGATCCACTACTTGGTTAAAAAAAATTCCTGAGCTCACCACATCCAACCCAAAATTCCCGAGTCCACCACCAAAAATTCGATTTTTTTATTTAAAAAAATTTATTAAGCTTTAGCGACGGGTTTAGGACGATGGATGATGACAACGATCGTCCCCGGAGGCATCGTCGGAGGATTCTGCAAGTCCTCGAATTTTTGTTTTTTATTTTTTGAAAAGCGTACATCCGCCTAAAAAATCCGGATCCTCCATGTTGGATCCGCCTAAAATTTCCGGATCCACCATGGAAGATTCGGAAATTCTGTACATCCGCCTAGAATTTTCGGATCTTCCATGGTGGATCCGGAAATTTTAGGTGGATCCACCATGGAGGATCCAGATTTTTTAGGCGGATGTCCAATATTTTTTTTTATTGATTAATTAATAAAAACGATTAATTTTTTTTTGAAATTAATTAATCAAATTTATTAATGTAATTTTTGTATGATATTATAATTTTTATTGTGATTATTATTATTTTTGTGGTAATTTGAGTAATTAGTATTAGTATTATTAGTTAATATTAGTTACTTTTGTGAATTTTCTGTTTTTTTTTTAAAATTTAAGAATTTTAAGTTTATCGAGCGTAAAATGTTTTGTAAGTGTTACGAGTGAGTGTAGTAAGTATTTATATACGAGGGTTAAATACGGAACTTTAAGGAAAAAATGTGAGTGACGCCTAGTAATTTGAGAGTGACGTTTAACTACCCCAATTTCAAACACATAAGATGACACTCTATAGAAGTACTCGACAAAATTGAAAATCAAGAGAGCGGCAAAAATTCAAAAAATCCATTACTTTACTCCACAGTTAACGGATATCCCTCAATCACCCCCAAACGCAGGATTTCGCAAACCCTAACTCAAAATTACTGCAATTACGATCGCATTACAACTAAATTCCAACTTTAAGCTTATTGATTTCAAGCATATTCATCAAATTGCGTCAACAATCGGAAGAAATGGGCGTCGAAAACTATCATGTGATTGAGCTTGTTGGTGAAGGTTCTTTTGGGAAAGTTTACAAGGGAAGAAGAAAATACTCAGGCCAGGTAATTTTTGTTTTTTTTGGGTGAACTTTTAGTTTGATTTTTTGATTTTAGGGTTTATACATTTTGATTGGCAGATTGATTATTGATGTGGGTTTGTAAAATTGCAGACTGTTGCTATGAAATTTATAATGAAACATGGGAAGAGTGATAAAGATCTTCATAATCTTCGGCAGGAAATTGAGGTGATTTTTGATATTTTTTTTTAATAATTAAAATCATACTAAAAAATGGCAAAAAACTACGTACTTCGTATAACTTTGGGTTTAGATTTCGAAGTTTAAGTTCAATTACTGTTGAATTTTCTTAATTAGTGTAATTTTGAGTCATCATATGTATATGGTTGATCTAAAAATGGAAATACGACAGTAAAAGTGCTATGCAAATGATGAAGATAACTATACATTATGGAGTATTAAAGTTGAAATTATATGACATAATCGTTCATTAGAACTGACTCTTGTTTTCTTGTGAATTCCAGATACTCAGAAAGCTTAAACATGAGAATATTATAGAAATGCTCGACTCGTTTGAGACTGCACAAGAATTCTGTGTAGTCACAGAATTTGCTCAGGTTTTTTTCTCCTCCCATTTTCATACTTCTGAAAGGCAAATTGCAAGTGCATGTCATTGCCACAATTGTCTGTAAGAATAGTGTTTGACCTGAAATAATTTGTGTTTCATCAGTATATTTTTGTGTGATGGATTTCATTTTTTATTGTCTAGGGTGAACTTTTTGAGGTTCTTGAGGATGATAAGTGTCTGCCTGAAGAACAAGTTCAAGCAATTGCAAAGCAGTTGGTACAATTTCATTACTTAGTTTATTCATTATTTTTGTCTTCAAAGTGGCTCTCAGCTTCTATTTTCGATTTTTCCCTAGAGGCTAGAAGCCTAGAACTGAAGTACCCTGTGATGCTTGATAGATTTCTGCTTGAAGTGAATGAATAGGTTTATGGTTGTTTTTGCTGGTCAAATATTCAGGTGAGAGCACTGCATTACTTGCATTCCAACCGAATTATTCACAGGGACATGAAGCCGCAAAATATTCTTATTGGTTCAGGCTCCATTGTTAAGGTTAGGTATTCAGGAGCTATCTGTTTACTTCACTTTTTGTATGATATTTACTTTTGGCTTTTTGGCTATTCATAATTTCCACCCTCATTTTCTTTTGGTAATTTATATTTATTGTTGAAGAATCATTATTTTCTGAGCTTTTCATAGTTTATATTTATATTTTCATAGTCTAATGGATATGACTATAACTCCATAGTTGTCCAATTTGGAGACAAAGATTTACTATTTGCTCATAATGTACTTGTTTGGAATGTCTCAGTAATTTTTTGAGCCTTTAATTGTCATTGCATTTCATGTTAAAGGTCAATTGAAAACAATTCATAATTTTATGAGCTGTAAGCATAGGGGTAAGGCTTCAGACATCTAGTCCCTTTACCTTGTTGGGGGTGATCACTTTTGTTTAGGCGATTGGGTAACATTTGATGTTCAGTAATGACTGTATTGCCAATTTCCTTTCTGAACTTTGCATTATCTTATATTTTTTCATCTTTACTCCAGCTTTGTGATTTTGGATTTGCTCGTGCCATGTCAATGAACACTGTTGTACTTCGCTCCATCAAAGGTCAGCTTTGTGATTTGTTTGTTTTGCTAGTAATCTAATTTCCAAGTTCATTATGGTTGATGCAAATACTTTTTTCTTGTATTTCTGTGGACTTAATTTCTGTTTATGCTCTTCAGATGATTTTCTTTTACATTGTCAAAACCCTTGTTAACTCTCCATCAGGTCCAAAGAATGCAAAAAGAAAAGGAGTTATAGAAGTTGGTCTTTTATTCACAAATTATTTTACTGTTAACTCTTTTGCTCAATTTATGCATCTGACTGTTTCAGGTACTCCGTTGTACATGGCTCCTGAGCTTGTTCGCGAACAGCCATACAATCACACAGCTGACTTGTGGTCTCTTGGAGTGATTTTGTGCGTACCTCGACATTAATTTGCTGTAATTTTGTGCATACTCAATTCACCTCAACCCCCCGAATGATGTTATTGGCATACAACCTACCTTAAAATTATGTGTAGGAGTAAGTTGATCAAGCTTGAGTTTACTAACTTGCCAGTGCACCAGGTATGAACTTTTTGTAGGCCAACCTCCATTTTATACCAACTCAGTTTATGCGCTTATACGGCATATAATCAAGGTACATCTATAATTAGTTGATGCTATCAGGAATATAAAATTACAGCCCTGCAGAAACATGAGTTTATTACCTTATATTTGCAGGACCCAGTTAAATATCCGGAAAATATGAGTCCAGAATTTAAAAGCTTCTTGAAAGGATTACTTAATAAGGTTATTTACATCCTTACTTTTCTTTTCTTCTTAGTCCTCTGAATAATCAGACTGGAACATATGCTGATTTTTTTCTATTTAATATTTTTGGGAATCAGGTCCCACAACAAAGGCTCTCTTGGCCTGGCCTTCTTGAGCACCCATTTATTAAAGATTCTTCAGCTGACTTGGAGACTAGGGTACGATAGTCTTATTTTGCCTGTGGAGCATTTTTCAAGTTATTATAGCAAATTAATATAGGTCTTCTTTTAATTTTTCCTCAGGAGTTGCATTCTCCTACAAACCTGTCAACGGGGTGCGTAGCTTCTCGGAAAGGCGAAGCTCCAAATATTCCCCTGCCAGTGCGCTCTAACACGATCACTCCTGAAAGTAAGGCCTTATCATTCATCATGTTCATCAATCTGCTACCATTAGCTTACTGTTAGTTTGTTAGCCAATCCTGGTTTTCTGAATTGTATTAATTGCTACTGCCACAGGTATAAATAATACTCCTTGTGCTTCTGATAATGAAAATTCATCAGGCCTTCGTGATGACCAACCAAATGAGTCCGACATGGCTTTGACAGAGCCATCTCTTGAGCCTACAGGTTACTATAATCTTATCATACTATGCTAGAGTTCAGTTGTCCTATTGACAAAATTTTTAATCTGAATTCATTTTAATTATTGTTTGGCTGCTGATGCATATAATATGAATGGGATCTCTTTGGTCATATGAGCACCTTACGTCTGTTATTTTGAATCTAGTACATGTTGCCTCTCAATTCAATTTCGACTGAAAAGATAACATTCAAATTTATGTCTTCTCGTAAATATCATTCCTTACCACCTTTATTTAAAGGAGTGGTACACTAATAAATCTGTTATATTTAATACACATACACATACACTTGACATGTATACTGCATCATTAACTTGCTGCTACTGTTTGTATCTATTTTGAATATTTTCTGTTTTAAGTAACTGCCATTATTATTACTTGTAGCTATCTATTATGTTCACTTATGTAGTATATGAACCCTTTATATAGGCAGTCAAACAGTAGATAGACTGGAAAACAGTTCTCGCACTGTCAAAGGTGCAAAAGTGATAGGCCAAAAAAAGGAGGCCCTGGCACTCATTCTGGAACCGTTTAAAAGTTTTTCTAAAGCAATGGGGAACTCTATCAGGTAAAGGAATTTTTGACCTCTTTGCTGTTGTCATAGCTTCAATTTGATGGTATATGTTTGTTGGACCAAAATTTGGTCTAGTTTATTCTATAATCTTTATACAAGGTTTATATGAATAGTAGTTATCTGAGTTTTTTTTTTTTTTAATTTTTTTTTAAAAACATTTTTCATTTTGTTTTATGTTCACATTTGATTACGTCAATAGCATTAGTTGTAATTATACAAGATTTTTATTAATTGTAATAATGAAAAATGCATTTATTTCTTACTTTTTATCAAACAAAAAATATTCTTATAAGTAGCTTCAAGCCTTCAACATCTTGAACATCAGAATAACAACATGCCTTAGTGGGAATGCCACTAGAGATAGATGTCTAGATGTGCTAAAAAATTGTTTCTTGCTGGATATGGCTTTATGCAATATAACAATAAATTCTGTTTTCTAACTTTGGCAGGAAGGAAGACATTTTGAATTTGAATCAGTCACTGAGAATACTTTCAAACTTAGTTGCAGCAGATGCTGTCACACATACCAGTCGGGATGAAATAATTTTTGAGCTTCTTGGACTGACTTCTGCTTTTCTTAGCCAAAAAAAGATCGATGCTTATGACTTGATTGCTAAGGTATATGTTTGTTTTTTCTTTATTGGAACTAGACACCAACATCTACAAAAGAGTATTAACAGCTCCTGTTCTCAGAAATGAAATGTTCTAGATTTCTTGAAAAGTTTCTTCCGTCAAAGTGTTTAATTATTTGCATCTATATGCACCAAATACCAATCCACAAATCTTTTGGCTCTAATTATTGGTTGAATGTTTTTTTCATATACTCATATGCATCATTGTAACTGGACATTGTTGGAAATACCAATGAGTATCCTGAATTATTATGTATTCTTATCACTTATGTGCTATTGTGCATTCTTATGTGCAATTGTGCACATATTCAGTTTAATGTTGCTTTTTAGGCCCTGCTTCCATAACACTCATGGGAAGAACATACTAATTACGGACCCAAAAGCACAGACTTAATTGACTAGTGATTTTCTTTTGATTTTGGAAGTCGTTTGTTTCTGCCATATTTAACATCTAACAAAATCATTAGCTTTGATTTAAAATTTCATTTTTTTAAATATATGTTCTTGCATCTCATCAGATATAGAGACCTCTCTCTCCCCACTCTATTTTCATGAGCAGAATTCCATAATTGATGAGTGCTTTCTGTCTGTGCAGAGTTTCTTGATTATTAGAAGATTAATTGATGGTGGTGGGGACAGCTTTGGGAGCTCATTTTTTACCCAGTGGGTTGCGCTTGTTGAATTGTTTTTACAGGTAGTCTTCTAAATTTCCAGCATGTTTTTACTGTTTTTAGACATGTTATTGACGCAATAACTTGTGATTAATTTACTTATAAGCATTGCATTTGATACAAATCGTTTTAAAAAGTTAATGCATGGGATTATTTGTTCACATTTTAGCTTAATGATGGATTTGCACAGCTGTATACTTGTGAGATTATAGCATGTATAAGAAAGATGCTTTACCATTTTGAAGCCACTTGTGTATTTATGTATCAAGTTTTTTTTTATACCAAAGAACATTGGCCGATAGGTGTTCTGGTGTTGTGCTTCAGTCATACTACCTTCATTTTTTTAGTTGACACCTTTTTATTATCACGCTTGCCAAAACACTATTTTAACGATTAATATCTCTAATTATCGATATTGTAAAATTATTAAAAGTGGATATTAATAAAATATACATTGAGACGATTCAAACAAGATCCCACATGACTATGTTTTATCGTAACTATAAATCATAAAAGCTAGTCAAAGTGTAATTTTTGAACAGTGCAAAAGTAAAATGGTGTGAACTAAAAAAAAACAGAAGAAGTAGTAAATTGCATTAGATATTGGAGCAATTTTTATTTTATTTTATTTTTTTTTATTTTTTTATTTTTTTTTAGGGAGAGGGGGGGGGGGGGGGGCGCTATTCTATGCTGGAAGATTTGTCTTAGCTTCTCTGTAAAAGTTAATTGCTTAGGTTGGTGGTGCTTAATCGGTATAGTTGTTAGGTCTATTCTCATATGCTGTTATATTCTCAATCAACTGCTTATAAATTAGTAAGAAATTTACATATTCTCTTTTTCTTGGTTCTCATTATTATTATTCAACTTATTAATCGAGTTTTTATTTGAATAATTTCTTGCAACCTTATGAGGTAAGTTTATTGATCTGTCAAAATTATGTCACCCTTGTTTGTTGGCAAGGTTATAGAATATGTCTTTATGCTTGATATGTGGTCATTTAAGAAGTGGAATTACTTTAAAGAATACTGTAGCATATTGTTTTGTGCTAGTCCATTTCATTCTATGTAAGTACTTCAGCTAACTGAAAGTGAGTTTTCAAATCTGAAATTTTTTGTTGACAGGTTGTTAGTAGTTTTGAAGATTCGAGTGGTAGAGTTCTATATGAATCTACCTCCTCTATTGCAGTCATGTTAAATCAAGTTACTTCGGCTATCAAAACATTTTCTCCTTCTGGACCTTCTAAAGCTATTGATATATTGAAGCAAATTCTTGATCATGCCAAAACAAGTGGTTTGGTTGATCACCTTTGTGTGTGCTTAGCAGCTTCAGGAACAAGTATGATTTCAGGTTCCGCTAATTTGTCACGTGTTGCTGCAGAAGGGTGCAGAGCTCTTTGGTTTTTAATTAATGCATTGGAGACTTTTTCCCTCAAAGACAAATCTGGGACATTTCCACTCACTTCTTTGCGCAGCCATTCATTAGTCCGACTTGATATCGGAGAGAACGACAGGTCTCCAGATGTTGGAACTGACTGTGAGAAGGTTCTTGATGCTATTACGAGAGCATTTCTAGATTCCAAACCAGTTCACTGTGCTATATTATACTGCCTTCGTCAGCGTAATGAAGCCGTGCTCTTTGCTGGTATCCAGGTTTGATATTAGCCTTTGGTTCATTATTCTTTCTTTCATCCTTTAGGTGAACTGGGAGTTTATTGCTGATAACAAAGTTTCCTTTTTTTCCAGCTTCTACTGAGGTGTTCTATGCGCAGTGGATTAGTTCCGAGTGTGCTTTGTGGTCCTCCTAGTTCTTTGCCTGGCACAACTGAGGTAAGTGGTGGAGGGGATCACACGCTTGTTTCTGAGATATTCTCCATAATATCTCTTTGCGGATCATCCTTGAACAAAAATTCACAAATTAGTGAAGCTAATGGCTCGAAGTGCAAATTGGCTAATCCTCATGGGCTTGCTTTACATTCATGTTTGCTGCTTTCTACGATAGCTCAATCTTTCAAGTCACATGGGAAAAGACACTCAGCATCTATTCTGACTTCTTCTTCAAAGAAACAGCAGGCAAGGCTTTCATCAATTGCTCAACTTTTTTCTTGTGATGATGGAGTTCCATCTTCGTTTCACCCTCATTGTGCATCAGCCATGCTAGCCTATGCATCTATTTTATCTCTTGGGATTGGAACTTCAACTGAGTCTTCATTATTTGATATTGCAATGCCATTTATCCCTCGAACTGCTACTCTTTGTGACCTTCTCAAAATGAATTATAGAGTTGAGCATGAGGGCAACTGCAATGCCACATATATGCTTTCTCACTGGCATGGGCTGAGGGATGGATATGTTGGCTTGCTTGAATGTAGATTAAAATTGGGAGGACCTTTAGCTGTCCAACAATTTTGTGCTAGTGGACTCCCACAACTTCTCATAGATTTTCTGGGCAACAATCCTGTTGTTGATTCTCATGCAGCAGATTGTGATCGAGTTGGGCTATCTCCTATTGGAGTTCTGTGGGCTATTTCTTGCCTAAGTCATTGCCTTCCAGGTGGCTCTGCAACTTTTCGACAGATATTACTGCAGAATGAACATGTTGAATGCATTCGTGACTTGGTTTCTGATGCTCATCTGAAGCTCCTTAAAACTTGGGCGGGGCCTGGTGGGGGAAAGAGTGGATTGAGGGATATTATAAATGCTGTGATAGATTTATTGGCCTTTCCTTTTGTTGCTGTTCAAAGTGCTACTGGTTTGCCATCCACCACTGCTTCCATGAGCAGTGGGCATCTCCTTAATGTAGGCTCACCTGGTGCGAAAGTATGCAGCAAAGACTCAGAGATTATGAAAGCAATCAAGGAAAACATGGAAAAGTACATAAGGATTCTTTTAGAGGTTAGATAATCTTTTACCTTTTCTTTTTCTTAAATGTGCGGCTGTTTGTCTTATTTTATTTTCCTGAACGTTAGTTTGTGAGTTACCTTATTTGGTGAATTGCTGCAGAAGCAAATTTATGGTTCTTTTTTTGATAATCTATATGTGTAGTTTCCATTATCCTGCATGTTCTGAACTGAGAATGAAAATGAATGACTTGTCTTTTTGTAGGAAGAATACTTATCACGCTCACGTACATGAGCAATGAGTTATATGTGGTTTTACTGCTGTTCTCCATGAACTCATTGCAGTACATGGAGTGCATTAGTAGAAAAAGTATAAATGAATGTATCTCTTTGACTCTTTCACTGTTGCACATGCATGGGTAATGAGTTATATGTTGTTTAGCTGCTGTCTATGCATCTTTCACAGTATTGCTAGAAATAAGCATCAAGTATGAAGTATATCATATCAAAGCAACTTCTTGAAAGCTTTGCCAATTTTCCTTCTTTGGCTTCTATGCTTTCCCTTAACTTTTTCATATTTTTTTCTCTCTTCCTGGTTGCAGGCAGGGATACCTATCATAATTTTGCGATGTGCTGATGGTTTGGAGTTGAAGGACATGCAAAGACCAGTGGCGTTTCTTGCAAAAATGACCAGCCATAAACCATTAGCCATTCATCTTGTGGGGAAGGGGATGCTAGAAGCTTCCAGAATAAGAAGATTGTTTGATGGTTCATGTCCTAAAGGGGTCATCCTGGATGTTCTCATGATAGTTTCTGAACTAGCACGCATGGACAAGGTTATCTCTTTTACAAAATCAGATTCTTGTATTTATTGTGGTTTATTTGAAGAATTATTCTGGCATTGGGTTTCAGTTCTACAGCTTCTATTCATAAATATCAAATTGCTGCCTGTAGATTGTTGTATAAGTGTAGAACCAGTATTTTAGAAAGCGCAAATGTTCACCTGAGACACTAGGCTCTGTCAACTTGACATGCTAGAGGATTAACAACTTCATGGCTCTAGAGACTAGATCAAGCGATTCTACTAAATTGCATTAAATGTATCAAAAGGTTCTTGAGGCGATCTTCTGAGACCTAGTCATGTTACTTTTTCTTTTTTTTGTTTACTTGAAAGAGTTCATGGATTCTGTTGCTGTCATATGATAATTTTTTTAAATGAAACTTCTGCTTACCATCTCCACAATCTGCAGGGTGGTGTCATAAGACTCATAACTATTTTATTTGCGTCTTTTGAATATGGAATATGTGCCTGGGGCCTAGCTTTGCCTTGTGCTCAGGCTCCCCAACATTATTTCCTGAGTAAATAATGTCTTCTGGAACACACTTGACTGCCATATACGTCAACTGACATAATGCCTTCATTCAAAGCATAACTATTACTCTTCGGGGCCTTTTGGGCTATAGAATACAAATCTGCACACTAAACTAAAAGATGAGAAATTTCTTTTCCTAACTTAAAAAACTAGTAGTTGTTTTGTTGATTGTTTGAAGCTCTCACCATCCCTCTTAAGTCTTAAATGTATGCATAGATGACAGCTTAAGATTGTCCTTATCTGTTGAGAAAAGAAATAACATATAGTCTGGATTCAAATATTGTGTTGTGTATGCTTTGCAGGGTTTCTATGAATACATCGACAAGGCAAACATTTTGACACGCTTAAAGGAGTTCCTCACTTCTGAAGATTCTGATTTACGTGCAAAGGCTTGCAGTGCTTTAGGAAATATGTGTCGATATAGCTCTTACTTTTATGATTCACTGGTAGGTTTTAGACTGGAACTTGCCGCTTTTAGTATTTTTATGTCAATCAATCCTTATGCTAACAGGGTTTTCCTTCCTAGCTAAATGATTTGTGATGGCATGATTTTCTTCCTGGCATTCTTTAATTAATAGTTTATTCCATATGTGTTAGTGTGTGTTTCCTGATTGTTTGATGTTTAGGCAAGGCATGGTATCATCAGTCTACTCATCGATCGATGTGCTGACCAAGACAAGCGTACTAGGAAATTTGCCTGTTTTGCTGTAAGTTTTGTCCGTTTCAACTATTATCGTGCTTTACATAGCTGCTGCCACTAGTGTACATTTACTTTTGACTACCATCTTTGTATTGTCAGAGTTCTATGATATGAATGTTACTTTTTTTTTGTTTCAGATTGGAAATGCAGCTTACCATAATAATTTGTTGTACGAAGGACTTAGAAGTTCCATACCTCAACTAACGAATCTGCTGCTTTCTCCTGAGGAGGATAAGACAAAAGCTAATGCTGCTGGTGCTCTAAGCAATCTCATTCGCAATTCCAATGAACTCTGCGAAGACATTGTGTCTAATGGTGCTATACAGGTTTGGTTCATTACATTTTAATAATAATATGCTTGCTTTAAGGTTGTTCTTGGTTATTCTATCTGCAACTGTTGGTCTTGGTCTGGTTGGGGAGTGGGCTTTAAGAGGAAGGAATGACACTGGTCGAATCTCATTGCCCCATTTTGTTTTTAACAATTGTCTTTATATTATACGTGCAGAACCTATTCTTCCATAGCTAATACTGTTATAATGTTTTTTGTTTTTTAATAAATGTCTGTAAAATCTCAATGGTATATAAAAATGGAAGGTTCTATTGTTGTGGTATTTCATAGGGACGAATAATATGAAATTAGAAAAGGTGATTGAGAGGATATAATGAAGAGTAGAGGAAGTAAATTTTGGACTTTTTTCACTGTTTGGTGTCTCAGACTTCAGTGTTTCTCAATTGAATAAGGTTGGAGAAAAAATTACAGGTTTAGTTGTATTAAAAAAGTTCCTGTACTAATTATCCATAAAAATAGTGTCATATTAAAAATCCATTATTATCAATATGAAACATATATATATTGTTGAATTGCATATGCTTCTTTATAGACCAATATAGAGGGCAGAATAATCATGTTAGAATATGATTTTGAAATGTCAATGAAAAGCTACTCTGAGATCTTCTCACTCAAGTTTGTTTTGTTTTGCAAGTATTTATGTTAATACATAATGGTTCCTCAAGTAACATATGCTTTGACTTATTGCATTTCTGTTTAAAATAATAATTTTCACTTTCATATCTGCTTACAATTCTGCAGGCTTTACTTAAGGTGGTCTCAGAGTGCTCTACAGTAGCCCTGAATCCTCCGAGAAGGGATGCTGTGAATGAGTCTCCCCTGAAAATTGTTCTCTTTGCTCTGGCGAAAATGTGTGCACACTCACCTTGCAGGCAGTGCATTCGTGCTTCAGAGCTGTTTCCTGTGGTAGCACAACTTCGTCAATCACCTGAAGATTCTATAGCCAAGTATGCATCCTTAATTTATGATAAAGCCAATGGAGTTTGAACCCTGACTTATAAATAGGACTTACGTGCCCATGAAGTAGCATATCAATCAACAACAGTCGGAGATTCACCCTGATAAATTGGTGCCAGCAACAAGATGCGATGCAGCTTTGGACAGAATTATGAGATAAAATGTAAAGGATTCTGGATGAAATTTCCTTGTATCAGAGTGGAATGCCAACTCTTTATCATTGTACATATGCTTTTTGGTAATATATATGAAGATCACCATAATATTAATTATCAGCATCACTAATTTATAATACATTCAAAACCTCTCATAGATTGTTGAAATACGTGGCCTAGATAGTAATTTTCTGTATAAAAAACTTACTTCATACATCAATTAAAAAACCAGCTGCTTTCACTCGAAGGCTTGTTATTCATTCTGCTGGTTTCCGAAACTGTATTACTTAGGGCTTTGGTTTTCCAGCGTATTAGGTTAGGTATCATGTTATAGTAGAACCTCCTTGAGTATTGGGAGTATTGTTATGCAAGTTTTCTTAGAAGAACAGAAGATTTGTAGTTCTATATACTTCGTATAAAGGTAATTTCATAATTGAGAATTTTAGAAATGCAGGGAATACCAAAAAGAGAATTGCCAAGTGTGGTAGTTGTGGTTATTGCATATCAATATAATGACATTAAACAAACTCCAAATTTATAATTGTGACACCAACGATTATAAGGCATATCCGTGTATCAAAGCCACAGATCACTCAAAAATGCCCCGCCTTAGACAGAACTTTGTTTCTATGATCAAAAGTGCAACAGATCCTCAACAGAACTTTAAAACAACATCAACAATCAGAGTTGCAAGGACAAATAATATGCCATAATATGGTGGCCATGTTACCTATTTCTTTTTCTCCTGTGTATATCAATCTACACTATAGTTCCAAAGTACAAGACTTTAAGGCTCCTTACAAATTTCAAGGAAACCAAACTAAGTAAGAAGTTTAAAAGAACCCATCATCATTATCATCATAGTAGTCGTACTCATCCTCTTGATTGTTATATTCTGAATAGTTTGAATGATCTTCCCGGCCATTTTCTTCATCCTCGGTTTCATTTCCTGCATCATCATTCACCTGAGTTCCAATTGAACTTTCGCCCACATGTTTGTCCAAAGTTGGTTCACTCCGCCTCTTCTTTGAACTATCTGAAGGCAGCTGTTAAGCAAGCAGAGCATTAAGATGTTGCTATAAAGGAATCAAGACAGTGATTTATAGTACATAATAATCAACAGTACAAAAAACTTTTAAAAAAATAAAGAAAAAAAAAATCATTGCCAGAAGATGAAACATAATGGATGAATTTTCTGATAATCCCCCCTTTCCCTGAAAATTCAAAACAACCAGAAAGTGAAAAGGAGTTCAAAAGAATCTACAGGCCTACAGAGCTTTCTACCATGACCAGATTCTTAAATAACATATGAAATGTACATAGTAATCCAAGCTTTAAAAAAAAGCGAAACTTAACAAATCCAAAACTTACAGGTTCATCTAGGACTTTGGACAGTGCGTCATAATTGATTCTGGAGTTGGGCCTCTGAAGAACAATCATACATAAATAAGATTCAGGCATAATACAGTAAATTACATGAGTAACCGCGTCAGTAAGGTACAGTTCTACATTCAGTCAGATAATTCACAATATTACTAAGGTACATACAAATGAATGCAGGCTCCATTTTTTTGTGAAAATATGGCGGCTCATAGTCTGTTAATTTAATGGAAAACTTTTCTTTTAAAATGCACACATACCTTCTTAGGCGATGTTGGACTAGTTGTTTTAGATGTAGACTGGGATTTCTTTACACCTGTTGTCCTCTTATTTCTGAGCTCCTGCAAATAATTTGTCCATGATAAGCAGCAGGAATAGACGTTACAAGAATATCCTAGCCAAAAAAATCAATCAAGGCTAATATAAAAAGCTATAGGATACACTCATACCCTGAACAATAGTTGAGGTTGGTTATCCCCCCCCCCCCTCCCCAACACACACACCCAAATAAGAATGTGGAAAAGTGTTAAAAAAAAGACAAGTATATAGCTTTCTAGAGCCTCGATTTGTATCTCCACGCATAATCGTGTGAAAATTTGATAGTTTTAACACGTCATTACAACTTAATAGCAGAAATCCTTACATTTTAAGCAGGAGATTCCTTCTATCGCTGGTTACACATTTCCAGAACCCAAGTATTACTTCCAAACTTTTGGAATCCTGTATGACCAAGCTCACAACCTCCAAAACAAAATTTGACCTGAAGAAATGGTCTGAGCTTATCACTATCCAATTCATGATTAAATTGAATTTCTAGTTCATGTTATCTATGAGAAAACATTTCCACTAGTTGGTCAAATATGAAAACAGTGACAAGAAAGCACTTGGAGCTGAAGTGTGCAAGAGCAATAAAGATACAAAATATTTGAAAGAACTCACCCTTTTGAATTTTGTACCATTAGCAGCTGCAGCAACTCTTTCGGCTTGTTCCTGCATGCAGACAGAGATATAAGCTGATGAATGTGTTTAGATTACTTACTTTGCTCAGTAAACAAGGATCAAAGAGTGACAGTCAATTCCACATCAGACTGATCAATATGATCTCTTCCTTAATTAGTGCAAACTACATGTTCAGCCATAGATATTGAAGCTAGTACATGGACAACATGGTGAATGATGACATAAAATATCAGATTACCTGAAGATACTTTTTATTCATCATTTCCCAAATTTGTTTCCTGTAATGCTTCTCTTTCTCATCATATAAGTAGCTGCCAACCTAAAAAAATCCTCATCATTGGACTAATTTGTTAGTCACCAAAAAGGACATTATGCAGTAGAAAAAGCATAAAAAAAGACAATTAGAAACACTGATTTACAAGGCTCAGGTATATTATGTACACATGTCACTTGAAAACATATAATATGTTATAATCAACTTGTTGCTATTGTTTCTCAAAATTCTTAAAATCCTCAGAAATTAACCCACAAACGTAAGAGGATATGGAAGACAAAAATAAAAAAAAAAGATAATGCATGTTCAATGCTTGCCACACCACAATTAAGTTCAGTGTCAATGTCTGATGTTCTTTTCAAGATTACAGAGTCAATCGGCAGGATATCAGAAGAAGGCCAATATTGACTCGACAATATCCTCTTATGAGCTCTCTATAAATAGGCTTCATGGGAAAGCAACATTAGGAGAACAAATGTGGACTTAAAGTAGAGTATATTGGATGTTGATTGTTACATTGCCCTTGCCCCTCATAAATGATACAATTCTACCTCATGCAATGTTAACTCCTGGAAGTTGTGGCGCAATGACAGTGGTGAGTTTCCAGTGAAGAACACCAAAGTATTGCCTTGTTTTTTTTCAACAGAAAAAAGCTAAATTGAATCACATAATGGTAGAGTCATGCAGTGAAATTAGCAAGTACCACTGACCTCTGCATCATCAATGTCAGAAAGGCTCTCTGATTCACCTTCCTTATGCAATTTGTCATCAGAAACGTCGGTTGTATCATCTGCACAAAGAACTCTTCATTGATTACAAAAAGTAGTGGTTTAGGATACAAGGTATCATAAAATGAGCAGACATTGTAAATGAAGCCTAAATTACCTTCAGAATCAGTCGTTTCCAACAGTTCGCTATTAGATACACTGACATCGTCCATGTCTATCTCAAGGCAACGAAACACGAGCTAGCATAACAGAATCAAACTTCAGATCAAACAGCTTAACATGGATGATCCAACACACTATCATTTTACTCTTAATCAATCAAAGACTACATAAGCAAAAAAAAAAAAACAGTTCATCCCTTTATACCAGTGTTATGAAATACAATAATTCAATATGGCTACTACACTAAGACAATTCAAAACCAATGCTAACAATGTCTGGAAAGTAATTTAAATGCAGGGCAATGACAACATACATCCTTTCTCCTATATGATTCACAAAAACAATGCAATGTGCCCAACAACTTAATATAAGGACAAGTCAAGAACTTTCTCGAATGTTTGGTTCAATATTAGTAAAGGAAAGAAAGGGAAAGGAAGGGAAGGGAAAAGAAAGGAAGAGAAGGGAAAGGAAAGAAACTATATCATCTAATGTTTGGTTTGATATTAGTAAAAGAAGGGAATTGAGAGGAATCTATTGTTTGGTATGACATTAGTAAAGGAAAGAAAGGGAAGGGAAAACCAATTTTAAGTTTAATAGATTTAAATTCTTTCTTTCCTCCCAAATTCCTCCAATTTTGGGAGGAAAGGAAAGGGAAGATTTTGTGAAGGGAGCTTTCCTTTCATTTCCCTTCATTTCCTATCAAATCCCATTTAATTTTTAAAACCAAACATAGGAATCTATGTTTTACCTTTCCTTTCTTTTCTTTTCCTCCCAATTCCTCCCAACCAAAAAGGGCCGAAATCTCCTCGATAATTTTCTTCCATTTTCCAATAAATCCCTTCTAACAAACAGCATAATTCAGCATTCATACCCATCAAGATACCAAATTTATATGCTCAAACTTCCAAAACAAAAAAATCCCAAGAAAAAACTACTTAGCAGTATGACAATTCTTACAGAATATATTATGTGGAAAATAGAACATCATAATGTAAATTACAGGAAAAGGGCACATAAAATTCAACAATATATTCATGTAATCATTCATAGATAGACTCATACAATAACAGTTGTTTTTGATTAATTTTCCATAATATAATTTCTTGGATCCTCCCAATAATTGCAGACAAGAACTAATTAAAAAAAGAAAAATTTAAAAAAAAAGAGAGAGAGAGAGGATTACCTGGGTTTCAGAGGAGATTCGCCCTGCTAAATTGAGACGAGTAATTGAACTGAACAGTGTGATATGGCTTCAGTTCGATTAATTGATTTTTCACTTTTTAGCTAGAGTAAAAAAGAAAGTGGGTCGGATTATTGATGGGTTGGGTCAAAATTTGAATACGGTTGGGTCGGAGTCATTCTTAAATGGGTCATATAAGGTAAGTATCTATTACTCCTTATCTAATTAACCTAACTATTTTATTTAAAATATATATACTCCCTCCGTCCCATAATATACTTCTTGTTTGTGTTTTTTCACGTTATTTAAGAAATAGGAGGAGAAAGTGGATGAGGTACATTAATAAAAGTGAAAAGTACAATTATAGACAAAAATTAGAGAAAGAAAGTAGAAAAAAGTACAAAGCATGTGCAAACTTCAAGGTTAATTTAGAAAGTACAATGAATAAAGTTAAAAAAAAGTAGGGATATAATGGTCTTTACATACTATCTAAAAATAGAAAAATAAACAACATTTTGAATCTCTAAAATAGGAAAACAGGAATTATATTATGGGACGGAGGGAGTATATATATATAAAAACTAATTCGTACATGTACACAAAAACCCATTTAACTCAACCAATTTTATTTTGCATGTACAATAAGAACATGCTCCTCGTAGCTAAAATTGCAATTTACACTTTTAATAACTACTTCATAATAAATATGATTATATGAAGTCTGTCTTTAAAATTGGTACTCGTATAATACTCGTGATGCACTAGTTTGAGTTAATTGGATTATTGTTTGTCTTTAAAGCTAGTTTGATTTAATTTATAGTGCTCTAAGGGGAGAATCCAATTACCCAATCATGAAGGCATGAAGCTACCAAGTCATTTTTGGTAGCTCTATGAGTATTTCACTTTGAATACAAGGTTGTCTAGCTCATACTTCCTCTACAATTTTGCATGTTTTGTGCCCAAAGCTTATGTTGTGATTTATCGTAAACTATAATGATTAATCTATGTATAATCCGATGTACAGAATTAAAAAAAGAATTTGTGATAAACTTCAAAAGTATATATTTATCACTTGAGTTTAATTTACCTTTTAATTTGCTAGTTCTCTTCCTTTGAAAGAAGGAGCAAGGGACAAATGGATAGTGAATTATCATGGAAAAAATAGTGACCTTAAGCTCCTATTATAACCATAATTAGAAATGTGACTCTCCAATTTTTCCAAAGGACGAATTTTGTTAATATAATTTGGGATTCAATGAATAAATATAGGGTGCCTTAAGAAATGAGCATGTATTTCCAATTTGCTGCCTCAATATAATGCTTGGTGACCTAGCTTTGTCTATTATTTTCTGTAAATATGTTTCAATTATTTAGTAATGGTTTTTATTTGTTACTATTGTTATTTTGTATTTTAGTAAGCAAGGTGTTATTTGGCTTAGTAAGCAAGGTGCATGCATGCCACAATTTGATCAAGTACACACAAAATAATTTCCTACAATAAGAGAATTGCGACCACAGAAAGGCTTGTATAAAAGGGCCTTATAATATTGTAAAGTTGCAATAAAGAAATTTGTAAAACGGATTCTATTTATGAATTATTAAAGAAACTTGTTGTCATTCTTAAAAAGATATCATACTCAATCTTAAAAAGTAAACAATTACATAGTTACATTCATATTTCTTTAGAATTAGATTGTTGAACCGGCTCAACATCATAAATAATCCTTGAATCAATGTAATGCATTTTTTTAGTTAATTATTATATCCGAGGATATCAAATATGGGACTTAACTATTCACGAGAATGTCAAAATGAACCAAACTACTCATGAGGATTTATATAGAGTTTTTTTTTTTATTTTTTTTATTTTATAGGTAAGGAGAAGGCGTCCTATCGGATCAGAACCTGACCTCTTATATATCTATATATATCAACCCGGATCAAATTAGCAGTCAAGGCTCCTTAGAGAGTTAGAGGGGAGGGGAGAGTTTATTTGGGATAGGACCACCTAAAGATCCCTCCTTTATTTTATTTGTGGGTTAGGTTAGGTGTTCTACCACCCCTAATAAGAAACTACTTATAGTGTCTTTTGTAATTCATAACAATATTTCTAAACAATATGAAGTAGCATTCTTCCACACAAGCCCATACAATAATATATATTCCGTACCATAATAAGTCCATAAGTGTATGTATGTAAGTGTAATGTGCATAAATATTGTCATATTAGGCTTAAAGAAAAAGGTACAAAAAATGACAAAAATAAAAAAAGGACACATGTCACACTTTAAGTCATCAACTAATCAAATATACAATTTCTAACGGCATCTTGGGAGGTCCTTTCTCTATCACCAATAGTCGATCTAGTGGTCTATATATATTTCTCAAGAGAAAGCTTTGATAATGGCTTGCTTTATTTTAACGCCATGCACTAAAAATTTAAGGTATTTTCTTTCTTTTTTGGGTGTAGACTATTTACGTAATATTATATATTTATATATATACATTTTTTTTTTCTTATTAACTCCTTGATTTTACTTTAAACTCTGTTTTTTTCTTTGGCATATGTTTTCATGAAGAGAAAAGAAAAAAAACGAAAAGAAATGAAAAGAAAAGGTGCTCAAATTCCATATGTGTGTATATGTTCATCAAAAATCTTTACCTTGTGCTTAATTGCATGTTTGTTGCCTATCGAAAAAATTAAAACTAAAAAACTGCATGTTAGTGTGTGTTTAAGTGTTTAATGATAATGGTAAGTTGTGTGTAGACTTCATTGCAGGATTTTCTCATGCGAAATTGTATATGAAAGATGGAGGGGAAAAGAGGGGAAGATAGTGATGCAATATTCTCTAAGTGGGAATTTGGCATTTCTGGTCCGGTTCATCTCACTTCAGCTGATTGGTAGTTACCTCTAAACTCTCGTTTGCTCATGGTTTCAGTTCATTAGTGTGTGGTTGTTTGATTGACAGACGTATAATAATTAAATTGAAAGTTGAATTTTAAGAAAAGGAAAGTTGTTTGACTGATAATAGTAAAAATTAAATTTTCTAGGAAGTTTTATTTTGTACGACCTATTATCAACTATATTTGCTAATACCGAATCATATAATATTTTTTGTGTAGGAGAAACCCCGATCACACAAGATCAGTTGTAGCTAGTTTGATTCAAGGAGTGTACGTGTTAGAAAGAGACCGCCAAAATAAAAGAACAGGGAACAAAGCATTAGCGCCAGCTTGGTGGGATTACTTCCATTTCCAATGCATGAAAACTCTTATAGATCAAATTGATTTATCCATATTTGGAGCCATATTTGAGTACAAACCCCGTGTAATTATCCCTCAACAAGGTGTTCCTCCAAGGTATGTCATTGTCTTTCGTGGTACACTCATGGAAACCGACACACGAAAACGAGACCTTTACTTGGATATCCAACTCCCCTTTAGCAGACTAACCCGAGACTCCCGGTATCTAATCGCGTTTCAAGAGATACAAGGCATACTCGAAATAAGTCCTAAAAATGTTTTGTTAGCAGGGCACTCTCTTGGGGCAGCTATTGCACTCCAAGCAGGTAAAGACATGGCTAAAAGGGGATGTCATATTGAGACTTACCTTTTTAACCCCCCATACACTTCTGCCCCGATAGAAAAGATAAACAATACTTATCTAAAAGGCAAAATCCGTATTGCTAAAAGTATTGTTACAGCGGGAATCTACCAGGTTGCTAAAAAAGGTATCAAAAATTATAATAACTCGACAAAACAACATGACTCATATTCGTCGTTGTGTTCATGGATCCCTAACCTATTTGTAAACCCGAGTGATCCAATTTGTTGTGAATACATCGGCCATTTCGAGCATCGAGGAAGGATGAAGGAATTGGGAATGGATCAAGTTGATTTAATTGTAACCAAGCATTCGTTGATGAGTATGTTAGTAGGTGCACTAGGAAAAGATGGTGAGCCACCACATCTAATTCCATCGGCTTTGCTTACTAAGAACGTGAAAAATGTGGTGCAAAGTGTCAAGGAAGCTCATTGCGTTAATCAATGGTGGGAACCACATTCATATTGCCACTCTAAGCTTTATGTATTCGAACCTTGATCTAATGCAAGTAAAGAACTACTATGATTCGAAATGTATTGTTGTTTAATTATTTTGGGTAATGTATAAGTTTGGCAATTCAATTATTGTCTATTACTTGCAACTTAGTATATGTCAATGATTTTTTTAGACTAAATTGTTTGTTTGCTCAATCTCTGTTATATATATAGTTTAATAGTCAAAGCTAAGACTCAGTGTAAATCGATATCTCATCAATTGATCAATTTTTCATGCATATTTTATTTAAAGTGAGGTTCCACCTTAATTTCGGGCCAGAAACAAAATATAATGAAATAGTACTCCCATCATTCCTTTTTGTTTTTTTACATTTAAAATCTTTTTGTGAAAAAAATGATCAAAATGCAAAAAAACAAAAGAAACGGAGGGCGTACATAATAAAAAATTAGTAGACCAGGCTAGGAGTTTGATTATCTCTAAAAGTGTCTCACTTTTTCTCCCAACATTGTAATCTAATTCCAACCTAAACCCTAATGTAGTCTTATTCAAACCTAACACCATAAGTTTTCAAAGCTCCACTTCTTCGATTGAAACTATAAGTAGTATACAAGCTAGGAACTTGAGAAACAAGATTGGTTAAGACGGTAAGGTTGGTCTCAAGTTTGAGATCACCTACTTCTCACCTCCCCCTAATTAATCATCCCATTATCTAACATTCCTAATTAATGTAGAGCTCCAATGTAATGCCACCTTGTATAAATCTTATAAAAATGCATGTGTAACATGTAAGCTAAGACTTTGTAACATCACCTTGCCTCATGTGGCTAAATTCTTGTCTCTTAGTATTTAAATAAAAGAACCAATCTAGTTAAAGAGCTACTATTGACTTTGCTAATCAATTATAATTATATACCAATTAACATACACTACTTAGTCAATCATTCTCCACCTAATTGAAACAAGTCATGATACCATTACATGGTAAAAAGTCATACCCTGTCCCAGAGGATAGCTTCACAAAAAAAAAAAAATAATAATAATAATAATAAAATGCTTCAATTCCATTTTAGCAACTTGTACGAAATTACAAGTTTTTTTATTGAGTATTTCACTATTTTGTGTGATCTTACCCAAAAAGAAAATGTATCAACTAAAAACAAACTTCCTAAAAAAGAATACGTGTCAACTAAAAAAAATGGAGGTAAGTGCATAAAAATTTCTTTATCATTTACATGCTTATTATATTCTAGATACTTCGGATTTGAAAATAATGTTGTGCCTTTAAAATTGATACAAATTGATATGAGAATTCGTATCTTTGCTTTTGTAAAATAAAAATAAAAAAATATTAATATATACTCTTTCCGTTCCTAAAATATACCAAAACATACGCATTTAGGCCTACAACATACTTCTAAATGCCATTAATATGATGGACTTGACAGTGTATCACCTATTCACCATTATGATTCCTGAGAGTAAATAGAACGAACTCGTCTTCAAGACCCTCTCTCTCTTGGGTTGTGAGAAGAAGAGGCAAAATTCATTGACTTTATAAAAAATTTATACAAAATTAGTCAAGTCAGCTCTTTAAGCTCGAGATTTAAGTCTACTCACACCCAAAGATTAAGCTCATTCCACCATCATTTTAAAGCTCCTTCTTCTATTCCAAATTTAAGGGCAAGGTATTTTTTAATTAAGCTCTTATTAGAGGTATTTTTTTACTTTATAATCTTCTTTTTCTTGTTTGAATTATATAAATCACCTATTTGATTTTATTTCCATTATTATTCATGAAACTAATAATGTCCATGAAATATTTTATATGTTACTTGCATAATTGATTGCTTTGATTATCTCTAAACCAAAAAATGTATAAATTAATTAGTTAATGCTGTGATGTTGCTAATTGAATTTGTTCTTACTAATGGTGTAGATGAAGGGGTACAATAAAGAGGAAGAAAAAGAGATGAAGCTCTCTGGGAAGGAGATTTTTGGCATTTGTGGGCCCTTACACCTTAATTGTGTTGATTGGTACTTTACTTTTTTCTTAATTCTTTAATTTGATATTAGTTATTAATTACTTGTATACATGAACATTGACTAGTGAATAGATGTGAATGCTTTCCTAGGTCCAAATGAGTGAAAATATCGTTATAAGTTACTCGTATAAATTACAAATGGGGAAGAGGGATGGTAAAATATATTATACTCCGTGTTATTTTGGTCAATTTAATGTTGCTAAAAGTAGAATATGTCATATTGTTCCATTCTGTTTTTATAGTGGATGATTCTTGGATATATGATTCGTTGCATACCGATTGCACCAAGATACTTATCTTGTTATCTAGTCTACTTTTGAATACGTGATTGTAATGGAGTCACACATTGATTAAAGTTTGATGAAGTATAGGTGAAATATAACATATATAGAAGATCAGTTGATATTTGATAAACTCATATCTAAATTTTAGCGGAATTACTTGCAGGAAAATACCGGATCATAGAAGATCGGTTGCAGCTAGTTTGGTTCAAGGAGTGTACATTTTAGAGAGAGACCGCCAACAAAAGAGAACAGGGCACAATGCACTAGCCCCAATTTGGTGGGATTATTTCCATTTCAAATGCATTCAAATCCTTGTAGATCAAGTTGATTCCTCCACATTTGGAGCGATTTTCGAGTACAAGTACCACAATCCGAACTATCACCCCATGGCATTCCAAAGCGTACCCCCTCAATATGTTATTGCCTTCCGGGGTACAGTTACCAAACCCGATACACGTAAACGAGATCTCTACTTGGATATCCAACTCGTCCTAAATGGGCTAACCCGTAATTCTCGATACCAAACCGCACTCCAAGCAGTAGAGAACATAATGGTCAATTTTGGTCAACGGAATGTTTGGTTAGCAGGGCATTCTTTAGGGGCAGCAATAGCCCTACAAGTAGAGGTGGCCAGTGGGCCGGGTTGGACCCAGCCCACCCTAACTCGCACGGCTGGTGGGTCACGTGGGTCCGACCCGGTTTCAATCCGGCACAGCCCGGCACAGCTCGGATTTAATCCGGGTTGTGTCGTGGGTCCAAAATTTTCGACACAACCCATTTCAACCCAGCTCAGTTTAACCCGTTTGATTCGACCCAAATCGCACAACCCGTTTTGACTCATTTAATTCGACACACCTAGCCCGTGAACCCACCTAACCCGACCCACCTGGCACAACCCAGCCCGCACGGCCCACCTGCACGAATGACCCACCCAACCCGCACGAGCCAACCCACCTAACCCGCACGCATGACCCACCCAACCCGCACGCATGACCCACCCAACCCGCACGGCCGGCACAACCCGCACGGCCCGCACAACCCGCACGGCCCGCACAGCCCGCACAATTCGCACGACCCGCACGGCCCGCACGACCTAACATCCATTTTTAAAAAAAAACGGCTAGTTTTTTGTATCTAACGGCTAGTTTTTTGTATCTAACGGCTAGTTTTTTAAGTGTATGATCATCCATTCTATTTTTCCTATAAATACCAATTCCATTTCACTCAAATTTCCACACAAATTCAAGCTTTCTTTCTCTCTTACTTAAAAATTCTTATTGTTCTCAAATTCTCAAGTGTTATATAGAGTTATATTTTTGTTAAAAAAAATCTCCTTAATATTATTATTAGTATTCTTAAGATTCTAAAAAAAAAAAGTTCTTCTCCATATTATAATTAGTAATCATACAAAAAAAAAAATGAGCTCAAGAGGAGGAATGGGAAGGAGTCAAAGTGGTGGTCGAAGTGGTAGCCAAAGGAGTGGTGGTGCAAATTTTTCGTATGAAATTAATACGGAAAATTTAAACCAATTTGTCAATGAATATGGAGATTATGGTTTAGGAGATAGGCAAAATATTCAAACGTCTCCACCACAACATTTCTCCCACGAGTCCCACCAATCATCAAGTTCAACTATGCCACCTCCATCGCAACCAACATCTCAACCTTCATCTCAAGGTAATTTCTAATTAAATTTTTATTGTTATGAATATTTAAAAAAACTATTATTAATGATTATAAAGTTAGTTTAGTTTCCAATTTTCTATGATTTACAATTAGTTAATTACCATGAAAAATGCGTTTAAATAAGTATAATTAAAATATTTAAAATTTAAAAGCTTATTTTCATGAATAGCATTTAAAAATTAATTTTAATAATTTGATTTATGAAAGGTGGTGGCGGTGAAAGTAGAGGTCGAGCACATTTTTCTTGGGTGTGGAAACATTTTGAACGAGTTGAGGTCACACCCCCGGGATGGCAACCTGGTCAACCAAAGAGGTTCACGTGTACATGCCTAGTTTGCAAGGCGCTAGGTGCAAATGTCAAGTCATATAATTGGAAAACGGGAGATGGAACCGGAACCTTGAGTCGGCATTTGCAAAATAAACACGACTTGTTCGAAAATGGCCCCCGTCCTTCGGGGGGTGGCGTCCAAACACAATTGGGTGGATACATGAACCAACCCGGCGGAGGTACACCTTTCATTTATAATAAAGATAGAATGATTGATGAAATGAGTACTTTAGTTATTGCTAATGAATACCCTTTTAGTTACGGTGAAAATGCAAACGTTGAGCATTTTAATAAAGTTGCATTACAACCTGCATTTACTCGTGTCCCCTGAAATACCCTAAGACGTTATACACAAACTTCTTATTATAAGTATAGGAGTGGTTTGATTGAATTATTTCGTACTTTTGATGGTCGTGTTAGTTTTACAAGTGATACATGGACTTCTAGTTTTGGCGAACCTTTTCTTTGCATTACTGCTCATTGGGTGGATGATGATTGGTTTATTCAAAAACGTATACTATGTTTTCAAGCTATGGAAGAAAGGCATACCGGTTTTAACATCAAAGTTCGTATTTTGGATTGTTTAAAAGAATTTCACTTGAATAATAAAGTTTTTTCTTTGTCTCTTGATAATGCAACTGCAAACACAAAGTGTATTGACTATTTGAAAAATGACTCCGAGTTGAATTTGTTGTTGGGTGGTAGTCTCTTGCATGTTAGATGTTGTGCTCATATTTTGAATTTGTCTGTTCAAGAGGGTCTCGCTGAGTTGCAACCATTGCTAAACCCAATTAGAACAGTTATAAAATGGATTAGGATTACTCAGTCAGTTAGAAGAAAGTACATAGCTATGTGTAAAGAGAGAGGTCTTAAGAAAAGACAATGGTCTATTGATACCCCTACCCGTTGGAATTCTACTTTCAAGTTGTTGAGTGATGCTATAAAGTATCGTGATATTTTGACCCAACTTTACAATGAGACTCGTGTTGATCCTACTGAGTTAATAACCGAAAGTCATTGGACTAATGCTTCTTTTGTTCGTGATGTTTTAAATGCTTTTGATAGTGCAACTCATATTTTCTCTTATATTTATGAGCCTAACGTTCATTTAGTCATAATTGAGTGTGTTAAAGTTGTTCACACCATCGAAGAGCATATGAAGATTGATGGACTTCGTCCCGTTCTTGATAGCATGAAACGTAAGTGGCATACTTATTTTAGTGAATTTCCAATCATTTATGGAATTGCTGCTATTCTTGACCCCGGTGTCAAAGCTGAAGGTTTGGAAAATCTTTTAGAATTTTATTATACAAGTTTAAGTATCGATTATGATGTTAGTGAATATATTAACAAATGCAAATCTGTTTTGGGAGACCTTTATGATCATTATGCATCTATTTATGGTTTTGATTTGGCAACACCAACTACTACTAGCACTTCCGATTCTAGATTTGGTTTTCTTGATAAAGTTATGAAAAAAAAACACAAAGCATCTACATCATTCTCATCATCATCTTCTTCAACACTTGCTATTAATGATTATTTGTCATATCAACATGAGACCAACAACAACTTTCAAATTATAAAATGGTGGCAAGAACATAAAAAAAGTTTTCCTATATTGGCGAGAATTGCAAAAGATATACTTGCAGTTCCCGCTTCATCTGTTGCTTCCGAGTCTGCTTTTAGTGCAGGTAGAAGAGTGTTAGATGAAAAAAGATCTCGCTTAACTCCGGAAAGCATTCAAATTTGTGTTTGTAAGAAAGATTGGGATCAAGCTGAAAGAAGAACTCAAGGTTTAAAGGAAGACGAAGACGATGAAGATGATCCTGTGATGATATTGGAGTCGTCAACGGATGATGCAGCTTCCGGGGATGATGATGCAACAAACATGGGTGGCTAGAAAAGTCTAAATCAGGTACGCTAAGAACTACGTGGGCTTTGATTATTTCGGGATACGTAGGCAACTTATTTTTCGAAAATTACAATTTAATTGCAAAATTAAATTTTAGTTTTCTAAAGATAGGTCCAAGCCCCCCCCCCCAAATTTCAAAAGAAGTACAATATAAGAACTACGCTGGCTTTGATTCCTTATTTTATAATATAAGGATACGTAGGCATCTTAATTAAGAGCAAGCCATCAAATTGTTAATTTTGTAAAAATTAAAACACCACACAACCCACCCGACCCTAACCCACGAACCCACCCGACCCTAACCCACAAACCCACCCGACCCTAACCCACCTAACCCACAAACCCACCCGACCCTAACCCACAAACCCACCCGACCCTAACCCACCTAACCCACAAACCCACCCGACCCTAACCCACTAACCCACCCTTCGACCCACCCTAACTCACTAACCCACCTTGACCCGTCTAACCCACGAACCTAGCTCGACCCACCCATGACCCGTCTAACCCACAAACCCAGCTCGACCCACCCACGATCCGTCTAACCCACAAACCCAGCTCGACCCACCCACGACTCGTCTAACCCACGAACCTAACCCTGGTGTGTCCAACTTCTCCGACCCAACCCACGACCCGGCCCACCCTACCCTACGTGTGTCGTGCCGTGTGTCATGAAACCCCAACCCGCGACCCACCTAACCCTAACCCAGCTCGCACGACTCGCACAGTGGACACCTCTACCTACAAGTAGGAAAAGAAATGGCTAAAAGAGGTTGTTACATAGAAACTTACCTTTTTAACCCTCCATATACTTCTGCCCCGATTGAGACACTCAACAACCCGAATTTGAAAACGGGTGCCCGTATCGCAACTAGTGTTATAACAGCTGGCCTTACACTTGCTCTTAAGGGTACAAAAAATAAGCACACTACACAACAACATGACCCATTTACTACACTTAGTTCTTGGATACCATACTTATTTGTGAACCCGAAAGACCCGATTAGTTGCGAGTATATCGGGTATTTCGAGCATCGAGAGAAGATGGAAGGATGGAGTATAGGTGGGATTGAAAGGATTGCAACTAAAAATTCAGTAGTGGGTTTATTATCAGGTGCATTAGGAAGAGAAGGTGAAGCACTACATTTGATTCCCTCAGCATTTGTTATTAAGAATATGATTGTTAAAGAACAAGATCTTAAGATATCTCATGGAATTCATCAATGGTGGGAACCCCATCCATTTTGGCAGTCTCAACTTTACAAATTTAGTTGACATGAAGGAAAAATGCAGGGGAATATATATATATATATATATTTTTTTAATTTTGAAAATTCATGTAACTACAAAGAGAGAGTTGTGTGATTTTTTAAAATTGTATTATCATTGGTAAAATTTTGTGTGGGATTGGGGCAACCTATATTCCCAATGACTTATTTGCAAGTTTAATTTTTAACTTGTCATAATATTTAATGTGATACCATCTCGTCTCAAAACTTTCTCTTTTATTATAAATAGTTAGTTAATATGATCATTTTAAACTCATATGTTTTTCAATTGTATAAAGCGAACATTGGCGGCCTTGGCCTTATGCCTGGTGGGTCAAATGACTCACCAGGGCCCAAAATATTTTTTAAGTTTTTTAAAAAAAATAAATAAATAAATTATTTTCTAAGTTTTTTTTTTAAAAAAAAAATACTAACTTTGAACCTTTTGTTAATGTTGTTGGGTTTTTGATGAAATGTGAACCTAATGCTTGTACAAATTTTAATCTTGTCAATTATTAGTTTGTTAATTATTAGAGAGCTAAGCTTGTCATGTTGTCAATTATTAGCTTGTTAATTATTAGTTTGTTAATTTTAGTCTTGTCAATTTTAAGCTTGTTAATTATTAGTTAGTACTGTAATCTTGTCAATTTTCTATTTGGATGATCTTTGTAAATAATTTTTCTTGGGAATTTTGGTAAATTTTTTCTTTTTACATATTTGGTTATCAATTGTGACTCACCAGTCGGAAATTCCTGGGTCCGCCACTGAAAGCGAAGAGACAATATTTAAACGATGAAGCTCATAAATATTAATCGTAAGATCAACTAACAAAAAGAACAGAGGTAGAAATCTATATAACACGTTGAACAACTTTATGTACAGATTCTTTCATATACAAGGGTGGTCCTTTTACTCATAACAAAAAATATGAAATAAGCGGAAACTAACCATGTTCCTTGCATTCGGGTGCACATAAGTAGAAATTCACTTTCGCATTTAAACCAACGAGTAGGCTACCGCGTCTAAAGCCTCATACCACTTGGAGGAAACTTACAAGTTGTTACTTTTTAGCTGGAAACTGGAAAAGCTCCTTTCTTTGACTTAGGAGAAGAAGCAAATCTCTTTTCATTAATTTACTTCATGCCTTTTCTCCTTTCATTTTTTCTATAACAAAAAAAATTGTTTAAAAAAGCTTAGAATAGAACTGGTCAATCACTAAAAAAAATTTAATTTAATTTAATTATTTCTATTTGAAAAACTAGATTTATACTCCTTGAATTATATCCGCCCTCTTTCATAGAGCAAAATCTCTGCTCCATCATATCTAGCTTTTGGCACTCTGCTACATTCTCTGGTAAATTTCTTGGTCATCTTATTATTATTATTATTATTATTATTATTATTATTATTATTATTATTATTATTATTATTATTATTATTATTATTATTATTATTATTATTATTATTATTATTATTATTATTATTATTACTATTATTATTATTATTATTATTATTATTATTATTATTATTATTATTATTATTATTATTATTATTATTATTATTATTATATTTCTGTTAATATAATTCTTGATCTTATATGTACTAATTTGATTGATCATGTTTTTTTTAATTATTATATTTTGCTTATTGTACCTGCATAATATGCGTAAATTCTTCAATTTCTTGTTTTGACCTGCAAAACTCTGCTTGTCGTATTTTTGTGATGATAATAGATTAATTGGAAATGAAATTATTTTATGACTAATTAGGAAAGGGTTGATTTGCATAAACAGATTAATTTTAATTAATGTAAAATCTAATGTGATGTTTCATTGACTTTGGAATCAGGGTTGACAGTTTGTTGTTGAATAAAGAGAAAAATGAAGGGGGAGAAGAAGGAAGAAAAAAAGCCAGTTGAAAAAGAAAATTTTGACATTTGTGGCCCTCTCCATCTCACTTCGGTTGATTGGTAATTATTTCATTTAACCATTTTTTTTTTTTCCTATAATATTGGTTCTATCGCATTTTAATTTGGAGTAGTCACTTTTAATTACATTGGTCAAAGTTTAACATTTTTCACCGTAATAAGCTAAGTTAAAATATGATAACTAATCTAGATTATAATTCTAGTTAATGATTAATAGAATTATACATTGAACATCCTGTAGATAGATCGATTTAGTATTGATATCACATTCTCATTTTCTCTCATAACAAAAGGTAGGTAGAGACATCTAGTAGATTAGGAAGAATGTTGCTAATTTGATGCTAGGCTACCAAAAGTAGTTTTAACTCTATCCCAAGATTGGATACTACATTTCTATTTAAGCTCATCCTAAAATCAAATGATCACCTTCTAAATTTAGTAAGTTTTACTTTATTTTTAATATTTTGCATGTCAACCTTATCGATACCTTCTAAAAATTTCAAAAAATTGTTACATAAAGAAAGTAAAGACGCAATAATCTAACAATAAAAGATAGTTATTGAGTATTGATACTTGTAAAACCTTATTACTGTAGGAGATTACCGGAACATAGGAGGTCTTTTGCGGCATGTATGGTTCAAGGAGTGTTTGTTCTAGAGAGAGATCGCCAAGAAAATCGAACAAAGCATGATGCATTAGCCCCAATTTGGTGGAATTTTTTCCATTTCAAATGCTTCCAAACCCTAGTAGATCCAATTGATTCGTCCATTTTTGGGATCATTTACAAGTACAAACCCCACATCCCGAACATTTTTTATCCAACAGGTACACCCCCTAAGTATGTCATTGCATTTCGAGGCACAATCATAAGACCCGAGACTCGAAAACGGGACTTCCACTTAGATGTCAAACTCGCCTTAAATAGGTTGGCACGAGACTCGCGATACCAAGCCGCATTTCTAGCAATAGAGGGCATAATAGCCAAAGTAGGCCCTAATAAGGTTTGGCTAACGGGGCATTCCTTAGGGGCGGCTATAGCATTACAAGCGGGCAAAGAATTGGCTAGACGTGGATATTTTATAGAAACTTATCTTTTTAACCCTCCTTACATTTCTACCCCAATTGAGAAACTCAATGACCCAAATTTGAAAAATGGGGCCCGCATCGCTCGTAGCGTTTTAAATGCGGGCCTTTCTCTTGCTATAAATGGAACAAAAAACAACCCTACACCCGAACAAAAAGATCCTTTTACAATACTTAGTTCTTGGACCCCGTACTTGTTTTTGAACCCGAAAGACCCAATTTGTTGCGAGTATATTGGGTATTTCGAGCATCGCGAAAAGATGGAAGGATGGGGAGTGGGTAAAATTGAGAGGATTGCAACAAAGAATTCGGTTTTGAGTTTATTATCGGGAGCATTAGGGAGAGATCACGGTGAGGCGTTACATCTTATACCATCAGCTTTCGTTACTAAAAATGTGGTTTCTAAGGAACAAGATTTGATGGCTGCTCATGGGCTTCTTCAATGGTGGGAACCTCATTCACATTGGCAGTCTAAGGTTTATCAGTTTGGTTGAGTTTCCATTCATCGAAAGTGGCAAGAAATTTGTCAACATTTTTAGTGTAAATAAATTATGACAATTTTGTGTGAACTTTTTAAGGGTAATTATGCTTGATAAAATCTGATATGCAATTGTGGATAGGTACATATTTATGATAAATTAATTTATTTTGTTTTTTATATTACTGCAGCTTTATAGACTTGTCTTTGATTATTGTTATATTTTTATCGAAAAAGCTAAGAATTTGGGTACACTATTGAAATCTATTGAACTTACACTTGTACAGTCTTACACCAAAGAAAAAAGAGACGACCTTATAATCAAAGCATGCAGAACAGTTTATTATAATATCATCAATTGTTAATAGGTAATATAATCCATTTTATCAATTGTCAGATCTAAAACGTTACTATAATAATCTTTTTATCGACTTCTATAACATCCATTTTATCAATTGTCATATCTAATAATGTTAGCTCTACATTAATCTTTTAATCAATTGTCATAACTAACATTGTTGTTTATGCATTAATCATTTATATAAGTTGGTGAACGGCATTGATGGCTAATTCGGGAAGAAAAGTAGAGACATTTTAAATTTTGAAATTTTTATTAAAAATCGAAATCACAAATAATTTTATCGAGATATAATATTTAAGTAAAAGAATATTTGCACTCTCATCGTATTGTATATAAATACGATATAAATTAGCCTTCTTAGCATTAGCGGTAAAGGACTCTTTATTATGTAAATCATTAGGCTATTGTTTTAAGCTAGCACCATACACTGTCACATACAGACTAGTTTAGCTAGTTACAATAGTATATCCACACATTATTCTCCATCAACAACTAACTCTCATTATTTTCTATATCAAGTGAGGCTTTCGCCAACAAATAACACGCAAAAATACGCAAACACACCCCGTCAATGCTACCATTGCACCACATTTAGCCAAGGACAACTTGTGTCTAGCTCAAAGGTGATGCTAAACCGACAACCACTCATTTGGCACATACAATTACACAATTAGTGTGTTTCCCTCACTTAGCTCTCTAAATATTTGCTTTGGGAAGAAAGTTGATTGAAAGCACAAGTAAGTGATTGATAAAAATTGGTTGCATTTGTTTAGGTACAATTGAACCTTAGCTTACTGCCTATATATAGGCCACCTTCTCCTAAGCCTAAAATCTTCCTAATTCTAGGACATTCTAGCCTCAATATGAAGAGTTCTACACTCACGTACAACAATTCCCTACAACATTCTACATATATACATCCCATAAGTATGCACAACCATACTTTCGACACTACTAATGAAGTAGAATATACAAGAGCATACCAAAATTCTCCAAAAAAAGAGTCTACAACGTTCCAGATAGTATGATTATTATCCATCTTTCATGCATGCACCACCAACTAACGGACATTTCTAGATCTCCTTCTATAGAAGTAACGTGACTATTAACTTCATTGCGCCAAAATATAATGGTCATCAAATTGTAACCACTTTGGGTCCTAAATTGCTCCATTACTATGTCACTGTAAATTGGATGTTCATGGCATTTTCAAAATAAAACTTTATAGTCTATATATGTAGGGGACATTATGGTCCTGTTAGTCAATTAATTGGTAACTGATTGATATATAACCCTAGTTGTGTAAAAATATTTGATAGATAACTGTTAATTATTAATTGTTTAGTGTATGTAATAACTAAAAAGTTAAATATTCAATAAGCTAATACTTCGTATGAAAAAAAAGAAAAAAAAAGGAGTAATATGGGTTGACCTTTTGGTTGTTCGGTCATATGGGCCATATTCCCATATGATGAATTGGGCTCCTTAAAATAGAGAGGCTTTATTAGTTTGTATCAAGGGACAATTACAAAATTATTGCTTTTACTTTTAAGATTAGCTAAGAATGGTTCATGATCAGTACTATCTCTACACAGATCGAGTACCTTTTTTAATTTTTTTTTTCAAATTTTTTTTTTTGTAAGAAACTTATCTTCTAAGGTTTTTTTTTTTTTTTTTTTTTTTTTTTGGACACATCCTTAATTGGCTTAAAATAGTAGTACAATACATAGCATAAACTAAACTAATGAAGTATAATGTATCTAGTGGATACTAGCTTGCTAATTAAAACTCCAAGAAACAAGCAGGGTGGCTCAAATATTCCACCGACAATTAGTACGAGTAAATCTAAGTTAGTTAATTAATTATGCAGTAATGATGCATCTCAACAAATTCACAAATCTTTTTGCAAATAATAGGATAAATTAAAAGCTGGTTTATATAACTTGATTGTTAAGTTTTATTTTAGCTTAAAAGCACATCAAAGTAGTAATAATCTCACACTTTTTACAGCTTTTACTATCATTATATTGCTGGCTACAGCATCACCATATTTACGTATGGTACATTATTTCATCAATTAATGGAAACATTTTTTATTTTTTATTTGGTCCCTTATATCCTTCTCCTTCAATTCATCACCGCACTTTGCACATAAAGGTTGTGAGAATATGGAATAAAAATACTCCGCTATATATTCGTTTCAAAAATTTTCATGCATCATTATGATTTAACATGTCAAATGCCAAAGGCTAATATGCTATCACATAATTTTGACCACTGATTTCTATGTGTATCTATATATATCACTAAAATTAATATTTTGAAAAATATTTATATTGAAACAATCTAATGACATTTTACAATTGATATTAACTTTTTTAATTAATATATTAGCAAAAAAAAAAAATAAATAAATAAATAAAAAAAAAGAAGAAGAAATGTTTGTTTGACACCCTGTAATAATATAATATAATAATGCTCTCATAAATTCCTTTATTTGAAATAGAAATAGAAATAGAAATATTTTTTAATAAAATTGAAAAGACTAGCTATAAGTATTAGTGTATTACTCCATAAGTTTAATGAAGAAATTACAAAGTAAGGAAAAATTTATAGTGGTTAAAGAATTAATAATCATCATAGTAGAGATCAACTTCAACTTCAGCGCCCTTAATTAGTTAATCGTCATTGGTTGGTTTTGGTGGGTGAGAAGTCAACTTTTTTTCTAATCAAATCACAAGAAAAGCAATCTTAGCTTTATTATATGCTTCAACCAACTAATGCATGCCTTTAATTAGCTTCTAAAAATAATGTCTTGTCTCTTCTAGCTTTCTTTCCATCATCAACTTACAATAACATCATGAAATATAATAATATATACTCAATAATGTGGCAACTATAGTACTCTATAAATAAACTAATCATATGTTGTTATTTTGATGGTCTTAACATTGAATACATATAAATAAATGAATCTAGCTAAATCCTCGTTCGTCTTACAATATGTGTATTATCTATGTATCACTTTTTTCAATGGGTACTTTATCGTCCACCAGTTTTAATTTTAAAATTTAAAATTACAGTATCATCGATCACTAAGTATGTATACGAACTCTAACAGTCTATAATTTGATCACAACTTTTTGCCTCTCATTGTACATATTTCGGATGAAAAGATGAAGTAATTATATATATACCGTGGGAAAAAAAGACGGCATAGTATAATTAAATTTGTAGCAAATTTCAACGAAATTAACTAATCAAAATTATAGATCGCTGATGTAGCTAGAAAGAAGAAATTCAGACGTTAAATTATAGCAATGCATGAAGGTAGTTCTACTCCAATTCATGATGACAAAGGAATTGAAGATGTTATGGTAAAAAAATTGACTTTGTGTGAAAAATTGTATGATTGTATGCTTAGATTCTTTATACATGCATTGATAAGATGATTGACACCAAAAGATTACGAGATAATATATTCTCTCTTTTTCAAATCCCAATAATATAATGCAAATATGCCATCCTTTTTTCTATTTAGCTGCGAAAGTTAAAGATCTAACATAAACATTAGTACAAAGTATTATTTTTCCCTTTCTTTTAAGGTGTTACTATTATTTTTAAGAAGATAAATCGAACTAATTAGAGTAATCACCTAATAAGGTTTTTACTCGGATTTGTACTTAATTAACAGTTCACGTAGCATTCGATACTACAATAGTCGATTTTTAATTGTAGTTCAATCTTGAGGATTGAGGATGGTTTTGGTTTTGTATTTCTTAGATTATTGATTAATAAATAAAATGTACTATTGGGGAAATTGATTACCGGGTCACAAAAAAAAAAGCAACAAACTTGGACAAATTTGCACTTCGAGGCGTGAACAAAATCACTTTTTCAAAGTAATATTTCAACCCTGAATTAACACACTGGGGATCACAAAATTACTAGGAGATACAACGAAAACAACCACAATAGTGTGTAGTATATTTGCGGTCTAATGCAATCAAAATTTGGTAAATTAAGATGATGATAATTGGGTACAAAAGGTTTCAAGAGAATGAGAATAAAGCTGATTTCTTGAAGTATCTTTCAACATATGTATTTAATATATATATTAGAAGCAAAAAACTGAAGCAACATGAAGGAATAACCGTCAAAATCAATCAAGACCAGTCCCGCGCCCGACTGGGCCGCGGCCGCTCGACTGGGCTATTCTCAATGCAAAATCCTGCACCCTTTCGCGCCTGGCCGGGCGGTGGTGGCCCTGCCAGACTGTGAACTCATAAATTCAGAAGTTGCTTCTTGCACCCTGTAAGGCGGAGATGGCCCTGTCAGGCGATAAACCCAACAAATTTATTCGTTACTCTCGCGCCCGGCCGGGCGGTGGACTTTCCATCCACCTTCCACTCGCGCCCTGCCGGGCGGAGCAAGCTACACCGGGCTGCTTGACTTCTCTCTTTACCGAGTTGAGTTTTTCTCTTTTCCAAGAAAATCTTTTCCCTTTCTACCAAGGTTATTTTCACAAATAATCTTGATTAATTAATTCACAACACTATTACCTAAGTAAATTAATCAATTAACATGAATTATGTCTATAGTTCTCAAAATTATTCAACATGTACTAGTTTTCGTAATTTTTTTTACATTGAACGATCAAGGATACGTATATATGTTGAAACCTTTTAGGAGTACTCGTATCACGTAAGAATGAACGCTACAACTCGTTGTTCAATCTACATTACATAATAAAAGTATGTGTTAATTTTTCTCCATGAGTTGTACTTTGTATGTTTGTTAACTCTTTTTAGGGTGATGTAGGGAAAAATGACCAAAGTGAGCTTAATTGAGAAACAATGTTCCATATTAGACGCGTGGAAAAACTATTTACCAAACTAAGCTTTCAGGATAAAACGCCATCTAGGGTAGCGTTTTTACCCTGGCCATTTTTTTAAAAAAAAAATTCCGTCAAGGCAAAAACGCCAGTCTGGTTGGCGTTTTACCTTGACTGAAAATTTAATAAAATTTGGCCAAGGTAAAAACGCCAACCAGGCTGGCGTTTTACCGTTGTACCAAAAGCGCCAGCCTGGTTGGCGTTTTTGCATCGGTTTTTTCAGGCAGTGTGGTTCTATTTTTTTCATTGTTCTTCAAAAAACAAAAAACCCCCAATTTCCAAACCCTAACCCGCGCACATACCTCGCCCAATCCTCCATATTTGCAGCAAATTCATCACTTCCCATTGCTTAGATCTTCATCATACTCACTAAAAATTATTCCTCCTTCTTTGTTTAACATTTTTACGCAGTAAATTGATCGTATTTGAGGTATGTATTTAATTTAACTATTTTACTTGCTTATGATGTTTTTTGGGAATTTATGTTTGTAATTTACAATTTATGTATTATATTGTTGTTAAGTATGCGAAATACGTATAACTACATAATACATTGTTGTTTAATTATTGAATTTAAGTATATTTATATGTATGTTGTTTAATTTCAAATCAAGTATATGAAGCATACATTATTCTTGCTAAATCAAGTATATAGGTATTTTTTTGAGAAACCTACATACTTAGTGTGTAAATTTCAAGTATGTAAATTTCAAATCAAGTATGTTGGTTTTTTTAGGTTTTTTTTTTAGAAACCTAAATCAAGTAAGAAAGTGCATGATTTTCGACTGTAAGAAAGTGCTCTACGAAATGGTGAAACTGCATTCCATACAACGGAATCAATTCTACACCACGGTGACATCGAATGAGAATGAATGTCCTTCATCTTAAATGCAAGAGGAAGTGTGGTTGGTCGCTACGTGGTACAAAAACAAATCTGAACACACATGCCTTTAAGATCGTATCTTACAAGGGCCCACATCATGAGAATTGCGTGAATGAAGTTCCGCCCAGCGATCACCGCCACTTGGACTCCTCCATAATTTGTGACTATGTGAAGTCGTTTGTGCAGATAGATCCATGTTTGAGAGTTGAATTCATACAAGATCTCATCTCCAACAAATTTCAATCCGATGTTCCCTATTGAAGAGCATGGTATGCCAAACAGAAAGCTATTGTAGAAATTTTTGGGGATTGGGAGAGTTCGTACAACAGACTTCCTTTTTTCATGCAAGCCCTCCAAGAGTCAAACCCGGGCACTGTAGTTTTATGGAATACAAAGCTATTGTTGAAGGCTTTTACTACAGCAACATGGAGGTGTTTGAATGAGTGTTTTGAGCCTTCAAGCCTTGCATCGACGGGTTTAAACATTGCATGTCTGTTCTTTCTGTCGACGGGACACACTTGTATGGGAAATATAAAGGCACACTTTTGGTTGCTACAAGTGTTGATGCTAATTTTCAGGTACTTCCTCTAGCATTTGCAATAGTTGAAGGGGAAAAAACTTCCAGTTGGTCTGGGTTTCTAAGCTGTATTCGGGTTCATGTTACTTAACAGGATGGCCTATGTGTTATATCTGACCGACATGCTGGGATTATTGTTGCAATGAGTGATGCAAACGTTGGATTTCATGAGCCACGGGCCTTTCACAGATTTTGCGTTCGACACATGGCCTCTAACTTGAGGACTCATGTGAAGAATAACAAAATGAGAGATAGGTTCAAGGCTGCTGCTTACCAACGCCAAGGAAAAAAAATTGATGAAGATATGCGTTCGATTGGTCAATCTTGTCTCCAATCCTTACAGTATATTATGGATGTGTCGTTTCCTAGGTGGTCCTTGTTTCATGGCGCTGGTCGTAGGTATGGAATATGTACTACAAATTTCTTAGAAACATTTAACAATGTGTTCAAGGGAGCTCGTTTTCTGCCGATCATGTCCCTAGTCGAGTTAACTTTCCACAGAGTTAACAAGTATTTTAATATAAGAAGGGATAGTTCATTTTCTAGGCGTGCCGATGGATATGCATACTCACCTAAGGTCACTTCCATTTTGGAGAAGAATAACGGAAAAGCAGAATACCATACAGTGGATGTTTATAGCCGTCAGCGTGGTATATATCAAGTAAAAACACACCGGGGAGAGAGGATAGGCAGCAAAGGAGGTCATAAGCATACCGTTAACTTTAATTTGAGAACATGTACATGCAAAAAGCCTATGATATTTCACTTACCGTGTTCTCATGTTCTAGCCATGTGCCTTAAGTATTCAATTTCTAAGGAACCATGGGTGGACAGTTTCCTACGATCAGAGGCGTATGCGAATACTTATGTCCCACAGTTCTGGCATATTCCTTGTGAGACGACGTGGAGGACATACAGAGGGCCTAAAATCATTCCTGATGAGAGCATGGTCCGAGGACATGGTCGGCCAAAGTCGAAGCGTATATAAAATGAAATGGATGAGACTAACCGTCCACCAAGCAAATGTGGTCTTGTCATCAGGAAGGACACAATAAGAGAACTTGTCCGTTACGAACGTGCAGTGACAGGTATTGGTCTTAGTTTATATCTTAGTTTAATAACATGTTGTGTGTATGTTTTCACTTAATTAGGATGTAGCTGATTTCTTGTTTTACATTGTGCAATCAACAGAGTTCATGGAGGGACACGATCAGGGACCGCCACGAGTTGACCCAGGACCAGCTGACCCTTCTGTCTTGACACTTCAGGGCACCCATCGGAGTCGTGACATATGGGAGCAGTCAGTAAGTTTTCATCTAATAAATCTTTTATGTTTTTGGAAATTTTTATGTTAATTGATCTAACAATATAACTTTTGTTGTTGTACAGGTTGATACAGCACGGTGCTTGCTTTGCAGGCACCACGTTGGTAGGGGGTGGAAGATTGGGTCGTCGACCCGCGTGTACTACATTACATCGATTTTGTGGATTTTTGCGGATTTCATAGGATGGCCTTCACACTTATAGATCGAGCGCTAATTACTGCGCTCGTTGAGAGATGGAGACAGGAGACTCACTCCTTCCATCTACCAGTTGGGGAGGTCATCGTCACGTTCCGAGATGTGGCGATACTGACACGAATCCCAATACGTGGTAGGGCAGTGACAGGGCCCATTATAAAGGACCCGCGTGGGCTTGTTGAGAGGGTGTTAGGGGTAAGGCCTGAGGTCGCCGATATTAGAGGCACATGGCTGAGACACATATGGTTACGAGAGACATTTGGGGTGTTGCCTCCTGATGCTGATGATGGAGTCGTTCAGAGATATGCTCGAGCGTACCTGTTCATGTTGATAGGATCATTATTTAGTAACAAGAGTGGTAGTCACATACAGTTGATCTACCTACAGCTGTTAGAGAACAGGTGGGAGCGAATACGTGACTACAGCTGGGGTAGTGCGTGTCTGGCGACCTTGTATCACCATCTATGAAGAGCATCCGAGCAAGGTAGATGGGAGATCGGTGGTCCCTTGATTGTGCATCAGGTAGTCCCTTTAATTTTGTACCTTTTTTTATTTATTACGTACTTAACGATGACTAAACTTAACTTGTGTTTTTTATTACAGTTATGGGCTTGGGAGCACATCCACATTGGTAGGCCAGATAGGGCTGCTAACTACCGACAGCAGGGTGGCCATGAGGAGGAAGCCGATCGGGAGCATGCATATGAGGCTCCGCCACTCCCTTCACCAGACCAGGCATACGATTGCAGGTATGTATGACTTATTTGTTAAGTTATCCACTTACTGCTTTATTTTGCTAATAATTTTTCATGGACACTGTTATTATATATAATTTGGTGGTTGGTGCGGAGACTTGCTCGTGTGCATGCAGCGAGGAGTCTACCGTATTACAAAAACGCATTTGACAGACTGAGCGAGTCTCAGGTGATCAATTACACTATAAAAACTAATTTAACACCCAGTTCATTGTTTCAATAAGTTAATTATGATGTTACTGACGGCGTGTTAAAGTAGATGACGTGGGATCCGTACGTCGCTGACTTAGTCGATGCCATGCCCCCATATCTTTGTGATCATCAGATGGAGTGGCGTGTCATGACAGTCCTTATCTGTTTTGAGGTAGTGGAGGTTCACCTCCCCGACATAGTCATGTGGCAGTTCGGCCTTAGTCAAGTCGTCCCCGCCACGTATGATACGGGTGTCCACTTGCGACCGACGAGGAAAGGGGGACATGAGCTGGGAAGTTCAGCATGCCACCTTCATTGACATGTGGGATGAGCGATTGCAGCACGTCGTGGATGGTGTTTCCAAGGCCGGATGGAGTATCACGATCCATACACGGTATGGTACAGGAGCATTACCCGACGCTTCATCAACCCTAACTACACCCCACCCTCAACTCATTATTAACCAGTTTTTGGAGACATCAGTGGATATGTGAGTTTTAGATGGATTTTTTTTATCAATTTATAATTTCTGATATTATTAAATTGACTGATTGTTGACATATGCAGGCGTTTGATATGCTGACTATATATGATGCACTGGGAGTCTTGAGCATATCATATCCCACCATACCGCATATAGATGAAATTCAAGCGATGACTATGACTAGCTTACAAAGACATGGTCATGGTCATCTTATCTAGAGGCGGGACCAATCACAGCAACAGTACGGTGGAGGATCCCAACAGCATTCACACCATGAGGTAGGCTAGAGTAGTAGGGGACAGACTCACTCGTCCCCTACAGTGTCCTCGCAGTTTGGTGAAATCCCGGAGGATTTCACCGTACCCATGTCTGCGCCATACTTATCACAGGAGGGACCGTCATCCAGCCAATAGACTCCTCCCCCAGATCCTTTCAGAACTCCTCCCCCAGATCCTTTTAGAACTGTAACTCAGTGCGTTCATCGTCGAAGACCGCGAGTTGATAGAGAGCAATTACGTCGAATTGATAAATCAGGATCTTAGAATTGCTTTTGTTAGTTTGTTGTAATCGGATTCTCTAGTACGTTGTATACAAACAAATATTATTAATATAATTGGCTTTTTTTAACTGATTTTTTTTCCATTTATCAACTTTACTGTACGTATTCATGATTTTTATGGAACTGGTGGATGAAGGTTGTTAAATTGTTGGTTGTAGGTGAACAAAGTGGTGCTTTGTGGTGGTTGGTAGCGGTGGAAGTGGTGGTTGGTAGCGGTGGAAGTGGTGGTTAGCGGTGGAAGTGGTGGTGGGAGTTGCAGCAGGCTGGCAAGAAGCCTGCAGGTTTCAGGACCAGGCTGTTGCCTGTAGTATCTTGCAGGTAAAACACCAACCTGGTTGGCGTTTAATGTTGAAGGTTAAAACGCCAACCTGGTTAGCGTTTTATGTTGAAGAAAAAACGCCACCCAAGGTAGCGTTTTATCCTTGGCAGAATTTTTTTTCAAACATTTCAGTTAGGGGGTAAAACGCTACTTTAGATGACGTTTTACCCTCAAACTCAGTTTGGTAAATAATTTTACCACGCGTCTAATATGGAGTATAGTTTCTTAATGAAGCTTCCTTTGGTAATTTTTCCGTGATGCGGGCATTTATGATTTTTGGTCCACAAATAATAGCTCTTAGGATATTGACTTTTAAGTGTTTAATAGCGAGCAAAATACCATGTTATGCACCTTTAATTTATTGCTGTTTTTCTTGGTATATATGATAATAATCTTTATTTGTCAATATAATTACATTAGTCATGTTGATGTAACCTCCTTTGTCATACAGCTGGGAATCAAGTTCTTCAATTAGCACTGTTGAAAGCTACACGCTAGCTAGATAGAAGTTTCCACATTTTCACAAAGTTGATTATTAAGGTATAGGTTCTTTATACAAGCCAACATAATCTCATGCATGTTGGATGACTAATATCCTTATATTTATTTCTTCTTTCCACTTGTTAAATGTTATACAATTATGTAATACGAGTACTATGTTTTTTCGGAATAAAAAGGTATGTTCAATAAAAAGGTGTGATCCCCATAAGGGTCAATCTAACAAAAATTTAACCCTACAATAAAAGAAAAACTAAAGCGAGAAAGAAAATCATATCGATCTTCTTAGCAATCAAACGAACAAGAGATGGTACTAGGTATTAGCGACATTACAAAGAATAATATACTTCGTATATAGGATGGACATGAGTAAATAAATAAATTATGTTTCGATCCAATTTATTAGTACAAGGGACCATAGTTTGCATGAATTAGTTTTTTTTTTTATATAACTACGTATTATACTTAATTGCATAAGCAATTGGTATGATATTGATGATGGTTTTGATGGAAACAAGCTAAGCAAATTTAATTTACACTTTTTTTGACGGAAATTTAATTTGATATTATTGGCAAATCTTATGAGGTGTCAATTCAATGAATTTCATTGTCTAATACGAGTAAATTGAAAGCCCATGGTTGAGACGACTTCGTTCACTACATGACAATTGACCAAGTTTAAGAAGCTACTAATTCTTCCTTTTATTATCAACACAATTGTGATTTGTGACACTTAGCTTACATTTTAACAGTCAATATTAATCCATTTTTTGTACTAATTATGGATTTAAAAGTAAACGGCATAATTTGGGATCATGACATCTTGTTATATGTTTGCGCGTGCAAGTCCAATTAAACTTGTTTCACATCTTAAAAGCATAAACATATGTCTATAGTGCAATTAAACTTGTTCCACATTTTTAAAAAAAATTTACGTATTATGACAACAGAACACAAACTCGACCATCATACAAATTGACTTAAACCTGATCTAATTAGACAAATTTTCATATCGTATAATTAATTATTCGGTATGTCACAAAGGGGGTGTTTGGCAACTGGCTTTTCGCCTAGCTTTTGACTTTTTAGTTTGGTCAAACAGCCAAAAAATATGTTTGGTAGTTGGTTTTTTTGTTGGCTTTTAAGCTGACTTTTCCGCCAAAAATCAAAAGCTAATAAGAATAGCTTTTTCTATTGGCTTTTGGCTTGTTGGCCCACTTTATCACTAATACACAGTTAAGAACAATAAATAATTTTACCAAACACTTTTGTAAACAGTTGGCTTAAACGACTAACTTAAAAAGTCAATTCATACAGGTAATAATTCCAGCTAGTCAAACAAGCCAAGTAAAAAAGCAAACAATTATCAGCCAACCGCCGATTGCCAAACAACCCCAAAATCAAATCCAAATAGGCCTATATAATTGTCAGCTCAATTTTATTTAAAAGCTAAATAAAGGAGTGAAATTGGATTGGATTTTAATATCTTTTCCAAGTGTTTTCTTATCCTTTTGACTCCTTAGGCACAAGGTTTCTTAGCTACGTAGAATAAAGAAATTGAATTGAACTTTTCCAACACCTAAAAAAATGCCTTTTTTCTGATTTTGGCTTAAATGAAAACAATGGCTTGATTCATATCAATGTTCTGAATCTATTGATAATTGTGTGTAGAATAGAGCTATAATAATTGATACTAGTACTAAAGTTAATTTGTCCTCTATATTGTTTTTCGTGCGTTTCACTTTCGACCATGCCGACAAAAATGACTACGATTTTATTCGGCTTTTCTTGCTCCCTTTCTTCTCTTCTACGAAGCATTTTCAAACATTATTGTATAATTTCATCCCGTTAGTTGTTAATAATAAAAGAACTAAATTTGACATATCTACAAAAGGCAGCGAGCGTTAATCAATTTTTTCTTTTTTTTTTCTTAACTTTGGAAAGGGTAAAAATTTGGACCGCAAAGTTTGAAACAATGATTTTCGGCCTAGTAACATCAAATTTACAAGATAATTCTCAACCAAGTACACTGAATAAGCTTGGTATGAAATTATACAATTTTTTATTTTTTTTTAAGAGGCGGTATGAAAATATACATTATTGCACACAAAATATTACTTGAATAAATGTGCCTTTAATACGTATGTTATATACTATATTTTGATATAGTGTATAAAATACGTAATCATAATTATGATAAGTTAAAAACTATCCAGTAATTTTACAAAGTATAAGTATGTGTTATGAGCAATAATTTATCTTCTTAAATCTTAATTAATGATTATGTAATTAACTAATTAACTATGTAAGCTACACGAACACCCTATTTTTGGCGAAAGTGGGGAATATAAAACATAAAAATAGTATTTACGTAATTGTTGCATTAGAATGAGGTGTTAGTGTGATACTAAATTACTAATCTTAGCTAACTAACTAGGAAAGTAGGGAAACCCACCATGAGTGACCATGACTACATATTCCGGCCTTTGTCATGATTTCATCATCTATCTTTCCAAAATTTAATCATTCTTTACCTTATCCATAATGTATACTTCTACTACTTGCACGAGTATATCTCATTTCAATTTCCATTAATATAAATTTCAATTACTCGTATATAGCAACACATTCTTTTAAATACACCTTAAAGTATATGTGGTTTATGGCTCAGCTTTTATGCACCTTATATATCGACGTGTAAATAAAACAGAAAATTTAAAGTAAACACATTTCATTGCACATTTGCACGTATCTACCTCATAAAAGGCCAGGCCAAATCAACTACTATAAAAACTAAAAAGACACAATCATAAATATTCCTTCCAAAATTATATTCCAACAGTTGACGAGGATGCATACTTTCAAATACACCTAATAAACTTATAAACACCGCTAAAAAGCCATCCTCAAACTTTCCATTTCTACTCTTAGTAGAAAACAGCTAGTTAGTTAACACTCTCCCTTAGACAAGACTTTACACCCACCTCCCAAAACCCCCTATTTATCCCCCCTTATATCCCTCTTTGAACTCCAAACTCATTATTTTCCTACACTACCTCAAAATGAACCAAAACTACGGCCGTCTAATCCCCACCCCATCCGCTCGAATCACCGAACTCGAATCCACCACCACCCCAAAACCCCCATCCAAAACTCGAACATGCCAAATCCTTCTCCTCCTTGCAGGGGCCCTCCTCATCATTGCCACTGCTTGTGGAATCCCAGTGGCGATGAAGTCCATGAGGAGGGCCCCTGCAGGGTCATCCCCAGGCCCCGGTACCACTAGGGTAATCCGGAAAGCCTGTGGGATGACCCGGTTCCCGGAAATTTGCCAGTCAACACTAGCAAAGTTCCCTGGAGCAGTGTTCGCTAAAGACCCGCTCCAGGTGGCCCACATTTCCGTAAACATGACTTTACAAAAATTTGGGGTGGCACTAGGGGAGTCAACGGAGATAAGGAACTGGGAGATGGACACGTGGATGAGGTCGGCGTACGAGGATTGTTTAGAGCTGTTGGATGACTCCGTTGACCTCCTCGGACGATCGTTGCTCTATGTCTCTCAAACGACGTCGTCGTCAGTGGAAGTGGAGAGTGGTAGTGACAGTAATGGTGATAAAGTTCAGGTGAGTTTTAGTACAGTATTACTAATTGTAGTAATGAGATTATATTAGTAACAAATAGTATTAGTACTAACGACATTACATTATTCACATTAATGATGGGGTCCAATGTTCAAGAATCAAGATTATTAAATTTATTACTACTACTCGTACGTATTAATGTTGTTGAGATACACGTGTAGTGGTGAAAAAACATTGATCATAATTCTTATTCCATGTTGATAAGTATATTAGGTGACTCGTACTTCGTAGCTTTGTCCGCCCGATCGGGCGGACATTGCCCGGTCTGACCGGGCGGAAGAAGAAGAGGTGTCTGGCAAATTCGTTGAAGAAGCTGCTCTCGCGCCCGACCGGGCGAGCCTTCGCCCGATCGGGCAGACCTTGCCCGGTCTGACCGGGCGGTGGGGGTTGGATACGTTGAAGCATTCGTATGGAGTTTTCTTCTCGCGCCCGATCGGGCAGACCTTGCCCGGTCTGACCGGGCGGAGAAGGAAAAATACGGAACGCGGATTTTGCGGTTTTAGGTTATCTTATTTTATTATCTTTTTGCCCAAGTATCTTTTAATTAGGGATTAATATAAAACCTCCCTAATATCAGTATTAGGGTGAAGAGAGACAGAGTGAAAGCCGTTCTTGAGAAATACAAGAATCATCTTTGTAATCTTTGCAGTTTATAGTGAAATCATTCGATCTCGGTGCCCGTGGACGTAGCTATCACATCGATAGTGAACCACGTAAATTCTTGGTGTTGTTCTTATTGTTTGCATTGAATTTCTTTATTGTTTTCTTGTTTGTTTTCGACCTTTGCTTCCGCTGTCGCACAACAATTGGTATCAGAGCTCAGGTTCAATCCTTGGAGAGTTTCTTGAAGATAACAATGGCAGGAGATTCAACAATAAGAATTGAGAAGTTTACCGGGAAAAATAGTTTCGGGCTATGGCAAATTAAGATGAAGGCTCTGTTAAAACAACAGCAGATATGGCGTCCGTTGGCTCCAAAGAGTACTACTTCGGAGTCAGGAGACGGACCGACTGACTCGCAGTTAGAAGTTATGGAAGAGAAGGCACACTCTACCATATTACTTAGTCTTGATGATCAAATCATCACGGAGGTTGCTGATCAGGAAACGGCGGCTGGATTGTGGCTGAAGCTGGAGTCATTGTATATGACTAAGTCGTTGACCAACAAATTATTACTGAAACAGCGGTTGTTTAGCCTCCGGATGCAGTCAGGTACTTCCTTACGGGAACATCTAGAAAAACTTAACTCTATTTTGCTTGATTTACGTAATTTAGATGTTAAAATTGATGATGAGGATGCTGCGTTGATTTTACTTGTATCTCTACCGTCTAGCTTTGAGAATTTTGTAGAGTCTTTTGTTGTTGGTAAGGATTCTATAACCTTAGAAGAAGTGAAGGCAGCACTTCATACTAGGGAACTCAGAATGAAAGCTACGAGTGATAATGGGGATAATGGTAGTGGGTTATTTGTTAAGTCCGGAAAGTCTAAAAAGAATAAGGGGTTTAACAAGGGGAACAATGCTGGGTCGGGTGCTGGAAACGGCAAGGATGGATCTAGTAAAACTACTACTAAAACATGTTATTACTGTAAAGAACCGGGTCACTTTAGGAATAATTGTCCGGTGAGGAAAAACAAGTCCCAGGCTGCTGTAGTTGAAGAGAAACCGAATGAGAGCTATAATTCAGAGGAAGATTTAGCATTAGTCAGTTCTGCTAGGTCTGATGATTTATCTGATAACTGGGTTCTAGATTCGGGGTGTTCGTTCCATATGTGTCCACGTCGAGATTGGTTTGATACATATGAACCTCGCAATGGGGGTATGGTTATAGTCGGTAACAATGCTCCATGTAAGGTCACAGGTATTGGTTCCATGAGGTTGAGGACTGTTGATGGGCGGAGGTTAACTTTGACTAATGTACGGCATGTTCCTGCTTTAGGAAAGAATCTGATTTCATTGGGTACCCTGGATGAATTGGGGTACAATGGTGTGTTTTCAGATGGGGAGTTGTGTATTTTCAGAGGTTCTGAGTTGGTACTTAAGGGTATCAAAAGGAACACCCTCTATGTTTTTGAGGGTGTTACACTGCCTAGTTCTGCGGTTTGCGCATCTGTATCTCACCAGGAGATGACTAAGATTTGGCACATGAGGCTTGGTCATATGGGGGAGAAGGGGATGCAGCTATTGTCCAAGAGGGGTCTTCTATCCGGGGTCAAGGTTGCCAACCTTGAATTTTGTGAGCATTGTGTGTTTGGTAAGAAACACAGGTCAAAGTTCAGCAAGGGTGCTCACATTACTGATGCAGTGCTCGATTACATCCATTCAGATTGCTGGGGTCCATCTAGAGTTGAAGGTATGGGAGGTTACCACTATTTTGTGTCATTTGTTGATGACAAGTCCCGATACACATGGCTTAGGTTGCTTAAGTCAAAGGATGAGGCCTTCAAAGTTTTCAAGCAATGGAAAGCTTTGGTGGAAAATCGACAAGGAAGGAAGATCAAGAAGCTACGAACGGACAATGGGCTAGAGTTTTGCAAAGACGAGTTTAATCAGTTCTGTGCAGATGAGGGTATAGGTCGGCATCATACTGTCAGGAAGACACCACAGCAGAACGGTGTAGCAGAACGGGTTAATCAGACACTGCTAGAGAGAGTCCGATGCATGCTCTCTAATGCAGGGCTTGGGAGGAGGTACTGGAGTGAAGCTGTGTTAACAGCTTGTTATGTCATTAATAGGGGTCCTCATTCTGGAATTGATTCCAAAATTCCGTTTGAGATCTGGAGTGGTAAGTTGCCTAATTTTTCGAATTTGAAGATTTTTGGTTGTGTTGCTTATTATCATGTTATTGAGGGTAAGCTGGATCCACGAGCCAAGAAGGGGTGTTTTGTTGGGTACGGGGATGGTGTGAAGGGGTTTAGAATTTTTTCACCTTCGGAGGGTCGGGTCATTCTTAGTAGGGATGTTACTTTCGATGAAAACACCATGTATTCAATTAAAAATGCAGAGATTTCAAATTTGAGAAGGGAAGGAGACAATTTATTACAGACAGATGGGGTACTTGAGGTACATCAGTCTACCATTGCTGATTTACCTCGGGTACAATATATTGATGATGATGCTGATGTTCCAGTGCCGGGTACTCCTGAACCTGAGATTACTCCTACTCATTCTAACTCTGGGGATGAGGTGGAGCAATCTAATCAGGGGTCATCTAGTCAACCTGACACCATTCTTGAGATGCCTAAACGAGTTATCAAGAAGCCTGTTAGATTGATTGAAGAGATGGAGGGAAGAAATTGCTGTGTTGATGCGATGACAGGTTATGCATTGAGTGTAGCTGATGATGTAGAGTCATTTGAACCTGCCACATATAAACAAGCAATTAGTTGTAGTGAGTCTGCGCAATGGCTTGCCGCAATGGGTGAAGAGATGCAGTCTCTTTACAAGAACAGAGTGTGGGAACTGGTAAAGGTACCGGAAGGGAGGAAGCTTGTGGGTTGTAAATGGATTTACAAGAAGAAAGAAGGGTTGTCGGAAACTGAGCAAATACGTTTTAAGGCTAGGCTAGTTGCTAAGGGGTTCAGTCAGGTAGAAGGGGTTGACTTTGTTGAGATATTCTCACCTGTGGTTCGACATACTTCTATCCGTGTGTTATTGTCAATTGTAGCACATTTTGATCTTGAGCTGGAGCAGTTGGATGTTAAAACGGCCTTCCTTCATGGCGATTTGGAGGAGGAGATTCTGATGAAGCAGCCCGAAGGATTCGAAGTTCCTGGAAAGGAACACTATGCCTGCAGATTGCTAAAGTCATTGTATGGACTTAAGCAATCCCCCCGACAGTGGTACAAAAGGTTTGATTCTTTTATGGTTTCACAAGGTTTTGACAGGAATTCATATGATTGCTGTGTGTATCATAGTAAGCTGGATAATGGTTCCATGATTTATCTTTTGTTATATGTTGATGACATGTTGGTTGCCACAAAGAATAAATCTGATATTGCTAGATTAAAGGAGATGCTTAACTCGGAGTTTGACATGAAAGACTTGGGTGCAGCTAGGAAGATTTTGGGTATGGAGATCTACAGGGATCGGGCTAGAGGTAAGCTTTTCTTGACTCAGAAAAGCTACATTGAAAAGATTTTGTCTCGTTTTGGGATGGAAAAATCGAAGCCTATAAGTACGCCAACTACTGTTAGTTGTAAGTTGTCTTTGTCTATGTCACCTCAATCAGAGGAGGAGTTGTCTTATATGTCTAGAGTTCCATATGCAAATGCGGTTGGTTGTTTGATGTATGCTATGGTCTGTACTAGGCCGGATATTGCGCATGCTGTTAGTGTTGTAAGCAGGTTTATGGCTCGACCTGGGAGGGAACACTGGCAAGGGGTGAAAAGGATTTTTCGCTACCTGAGAGGGACAACTGATATTGGTCTTGTGTACGGGAATGGTAGGGAATGCTTGGTCACTGGGTACAGTGATTCTGATTATGCAGCTGATGTGGATACCAGGAGGTCTGTGACTGGTTATGTGTTCACTTTGGGTGGTTCTGTGGTTAGTTGGAAGTCTACATTGCAGTCATCAGTTACGTTGTCAACTACTGAAGCTGAGTATATGGCTTTAACTTCTGCAGCTAAGGAGTCTATTTGGCTCAAAGGCCTAGTAGGTGAACTGGGTATTGCACAGGATTTTGCTACAGTATATTGTGATAGTCTAAGTGCGATTTGCTTAGCTAAAGATCAAGTACACCATGATCGGACGAAGCACATTGATGTCAGGTATCATTTCTTGCGTACTGACAAGAGGATTAAGGTGAAGAAGATTGGGACTGCTGACAACCCGGCTGATTTCTTCACTAAGCCTGTTCCGTTTAGCAAGTTTAAACATTGCTTAGACTTGTTAAATATTGATTACTACGTGATGTAGTAGGCCCTGAGGGGCGAAGTTGGGGAGCTCCTGGTGTAGGTGTGTTGGCCTTAAGGTGGAGCTTGCCCGGGGCTTGTGATGCAGGTGGAGCATTATGAGTTGTTATACTTGGAGACGAGTATGTGATGGGTCTTGGTTGAAGACTTATCGGGATGTATGGCTTATGCATGAGTCCTGCATCGGGTTTGGCTTGAGATGTTTTTTCACTATGTCTTGATGGGGTTGTTTGCTGACTACGAGTTCTCGTCAAGGTGGAGATTGTTGATAAGTATATTAGGTGACTCGTACTTCGTAGCTTTGTCCGCCCGATCGGGCGGACATTGCCCGGTCTGACCGGGCGGAAGAAGAAGAGGTGCCTGGCAAATTCGTTGAAGAAGCTGCTCTCGCGCCCGACCGGGCGAGCCTTCGCCCGACCGGGCGAGCCTTCGCCCGATCGGGCAGACCTTGCCCGGTCTGACCGGGCGGTGGGGGTTGGATACGTTGAAGCATTCGTATGGAGTTTTCTTCTCGCGCCCGATCGGGCAGACCTTGCCCGGTCTGACCGGGCGGAGAAGGAAAAATACGGAACGCGGATTTTGCGGTTTTAGGTTATCTTATTTTATTATCTTTTTGCCCAAGTATCTTTTAATTAGGGATTAATATAAAACCTCCCTAATATCAGTATTAGGGTGAAGAGAGACAGAGTGAAAGCCGTTCTTGAGAAATACAAGAATCATCTTTGTAATCTTTGCAGTTTATAGTGAAATCATTCGATCTCGGTGCCCGTGGACGTAGCTATCACATCGATAGTGAACCACGTAAATTCTTGGTGTTGTTCTTATTGTTTGCATTGAATTTCTTTATTGTTTTCTTGTTTGTTTTCGACCTTTGCTTCCGCTGTCGCACAACATTCCACGTGTAATTTTTATCTGCATGTTAAAAATCATTATACTTTCAAAATAGGTACGAAATGTATGTTAAAACTTAAAATTATAATGTAATGGTATAACTAGTACTCGTGTAAGCTTGAGTCATTACTAACTCTAATAATGCTAATTGTTGGTATTACGTTGTGATAGATGGTATCATTCATAATACCATTAAAGAATACATTGATACTAATAAAGAAGTATTTTAATACCAATGTAATATTATCACCAGACCACTTAACCATAATATAATACCAACCAACATTATTTGAATCATCAACATTTAAAATCATCAATAAGTTCAACTAATTTTTTGTGGCAAGTAGTAATTCACTTAGCATTATTCAAATTTTTGAATAGCAGGGAGGGTCCCAGCAAGATGTGATGACATGGTTAAGTGGGGCCATGACAAATCACGACACGTGTACGGAAGGATTTAACAACGTGGGTGGGACCATCAAGAATCAAATGCTCCAAAGGCTTCAAGATTTATCCGAGCTAGTCAGCAATAGTCTAGCTATATATGCGGCCAGTCATAATATGGATGATTTTTCAGGCACTCCTATACAAAATCGGAGATTGTTAGGATTCGAACCCGAGACCTACCTAGATAATGATTCCGGGTTTCCTAAGTGGATGACAAGGTCCGAACGAGAACTTTTGGGTACCCCGACCCAAAGTGTACAAGCGGATATAGTTGTGGCTCAAGATGGGTCGGGTACCGTAAAAACTATTACTGAGGCTATCAAAAAAGCACCCGAAAATAGTGCACGTCGCATTATTATCCTTGTCAAAGCTGGAACGTAAGTTTTCTTGTTCTGTATTGGACATAAATTTCTTTATATACTCCTTATACTTCGTATAATATTACTGCTTGATAAGGATGCGCACATTTAAACTCTATATACGTTAATTAACAAGAATTAATAGTGCGCATTGTTATTATTGCAAACAAGCTGGCTATTTATATTAGAGTTAAGTATTTCCACTAATAAAAGATCGATAATATAATCTGTCTTATGTGTCAATTCTCTAGTTACTAATTAATTTAGAGATTATGAAACAAGATAGCCATATTTAATAACAAAATGATTATTGTATTGGTAAGATTAAGAAACAATAATATAATTAGTGAATGATTGTATTGATGTTCTATTGACAAGATTAAGAAACAAGATCTTTAGTGATTGTTATCAACCAATTAGTTGCACAAATAAGCTTCTTCATCAATAAATGTGATTGAAAAATGTCCTTACAAAACTTATACAACCTTCACATAATAGAAGTAAACGGTAGCTAATATAATTAGATTTGACTATTGTTGTCAATTTTCATACTGAAGTCAAATGACCGTGTACTAATCATAGTTGCTAATGTAGAGGAAAAAAAGTCATACTCCGAAAATGATAGTTTTATAAGTATATGTACCTTTTGAATGTATATTTAAAATAAATTATTCCATCAACATATTTATATATATGAACTTTTTGTTAAATGCGAATAGGTAGTCATAAGAGCTTTATGAATTATATATGGGAGCGGGGAATTGAACCTGTGATTTATTGAATTATTGTACATATGCTCTTAGTCTAACACTAGGTCAATACCTCGTTAGTTTTTGCAAGAATAAGAAATTGCCTTTAAAAAAAAATGGATGCAATAATAAATCCATTAGGAAAATGGCCTTATATATATATATATATATATATAAAATTAGGAAAATGATAAATGTTTTGAATTAGTGTCGGTAGTTTTGCTTTTCTACTGTTTCTTACTTTCTTTAAGTGCCAGCTTTTGTTTCTCACAAACTATCATCTTGTACTAATTATGATGTTATAGGCTTGATTTAACAAGATGATGACTATTGATTTAATTCATGATATATGATTACGGTTAATGTTTTCAACCCATGGAAGTTGACACTGTCAAAGTAGATTGTGGTATGTATTGGCCAATATATGGCATATCTAGTTATAGAAAGCATAACATTAAGTTTACAACTTTATGAAAATGATATCTCCATTTTATAAATTTCTTTTTCATATTAATCATGTCGGTCGTTTAAAGTGGTTTGTAATATTTAGAACGCTTCGGTTAAATACAAGTTAACATTCAAAGAAAACAAATACATGTACTTTTTGTTATTAATTAACTTAGGTCTAAATTTGAGTGAGTACATTAGTATTTAAAACGGATAAATACACCTTGAATAAAAACTATAGGACATTTAGGTATGAAATATATGTATTTCTTACATAGATTAAATCAATCGTATAATGTTTTAGATATGCAGAGGATAACTTGAAAGTGGGACGAAAGAAAACAAACTTGTGGTTTTTAGGTGAAGGCAAGGGTCGGACTGTAATTTCTGGCCAAAGGAGTGTGGGTCGCGATCAGATTACCACTTTCCACACTGCTGCATTTGGTAAGTTACTTTTATAGTTTATTATATAGTGGTTTGTTTTCAAGGAAAAATATGGCAATATTGTAAGATCTTATTAAATTAGTCTTAATATACATTTTGAAGTATCAAAATTTTCATAATTTTTATATTGAGAAACGAAGATAAATATTGAAATTATGCAAAAACTAGCGTGTAATAAAAATATTGCAACTACTATGTAAAGCAAATGGGAAGATATTTTTGTTTGGAAAATGAACTGGTTCACAAAATAATTGTGTAACTAACAAACAATATTTGAAGAATTCAATTTCAGCCTTTACACTAAGATCAACAAAGTGCAGTACCCAAAAAGAGACCGGGTCATGCATTATTGGGCCTCAAAATTTTGATTTCTGTCTATGTACTTTAACCTTTTAGTCCTGTATGCCTTGTTAACCCACTAAAAGTCATCCAAAAATACAAAAAATTACAAAGGACAAAATTCCTCCAATTTCTAATTGGTCACTCACTTCAAAAGCTGAAAATGACATCTCTCCAACCTTTACAGCTCCATAGTAATTTTATTTGAGAGCGAGGGAATATGAGATAATTCAAGTGGTTAAAGCTATTTTTTCGGTTTTAGGTGATTTTGAAATTGATTTTCATTACTCGTCCTTGTAACTCTTTAAGTAGTAATTTTATTTTTATTTTAAAGTAAGAATAATATCAATAATACTATCCCCATTTCATATTTTTTGCAACTTTGGGGTATTATTTGTGAGATATAAAATATTTCAAAGTTGCAAAAAATATAAAACTGATATAGTAGTTACTTATACAGTTATACGACATCTACAATAATAATATACTGAGTAGATCAGTAATGTTGGTTTTAACCCTTTACCTCCTTCACCCTCAATACTCAATAGTCAATTAATGTTCTCTTATTGTGAATTTTCTTTTGTAGCTGCTAGCGGCACTGGGTTTGTAGTTCGGGATATTACATTTGTAAATGAGGCTGGCCCCGGTAACCACCAAGCTGTAGCCCTTCGTGTAGGTGCAGACCATGCTGTAGTCTATCGTTGTGAGATAAAAGGATACCAAGACACACTCTATGTACACTCACAACGACAATTCTATAGAGAGTGTGACATATATGGGACCGTAGACTTCATTTTTGGTAACGCGGCTGTTGTGTTTCAAAATTGCACAATGTGGGCTCGTAAGCCCATGCCCCAACAAAAGGTCACAATTACAGCCCAAAACCGTAAGGACCCAAATCAAAATACGGGCATGTCGATCCAAGCTTGCCAAGCCCGAGCAACCACGGACCTCGAGGCGGCCAAGTCTAGCTACCCAACGTATTTGGGCCGTCCATGGAAAATATTTGCTAGAGTTGTGTACATGGAATCTTACTTGGGTGATCACATTGATCCTAGGGGGTGGTTAGAGTGGAATGCAACATCTCCATTAGACAAGTTATATTATGGTGAGTATGGCAATGTCGGGCCACGGGCCGACACGTCACAACGGGTCAAATGGCCGGGTTTGCATGTGAATATGGCTAGAGGAGAGGCAGAGAAATTTACAGTGTCTCAATTTATATTTGGCCAAGATTGGATAACTTCAACAGGTGTTTCATATCAATCAGGATTATCGGCTTAATAATGGAATTAGTTTAACAATATGTAATTGTGTAAACCATAGTATAACTAAGCATGTTAGATTTTTGTGTAATTGTGTGGAAAAAATGTGTTATAGTGTGCTAAGCTATATGGGATTATGGCGTACGTATAGATAAAAATGCATATATGGTAAGCCTTTAATCAACACTCCAAATAAAGAAGAAATGGTACATTTGGAGTGGTTTTTTTTTATACCATTTATTTATCCCTCATTGTAATTAGTATCCATATGATTTTTTAGGCAATTGTAATCAATAATAAGTTCCTACTGTTTTCACATTTTTGTAGCCATTATTGGAAAAGAAGAATCATCAGTAAGATTTAAAGATTTGATGTCTTATTGTTGTTGATGCATAATTTAATATAGTGATTAACTATGATATAAACAATTCGGAAAAGTGAAATGGAGATTAGGAATACATACCTTGCATACACTCAGTGGCAGATCTTGACCAAAAATATTAGAGGGGTCAACAGTTAAATATTTTACCTCTCGCTCAAAACTAATCATTATGTTCTAATATTTCATAAATAAAAAATAAGGTTATTTAAGTTAATTAACTAATTAATTACAATAATTTACCGGGGGCCAGACCCCAAATGACCCCGATGGAAGGTCCCCTCTTCATACACTTAAGACATATAACAACTTGCATGTGTCTAAAAAATTGGCCTATTAGTCATACGGAGTACTATGAATATATGAACATACATGCCATAAATGGGTTTGAAAGGTGTAACCCTAAAAAAGAAGGGTGCATGTGAAAACTGAACAACTGTTCCGTAGGGACAGAAGAGATAAACAAACATACTAAAATAGAATGCAATTATATCTAATTATGTATGCCAGCTTCCCCTAGTTGGAAGAACCACCCTTTATTTTTGTAATTTCCAAATTAGGAAAGTCCCATGTTTTTCACCTCTTTATTCTCCACTAACTCTTCTGAATTTTCCAATCATTATTTACCATGCATTTTATTTTTACCACTAGCTTTTTCATGTTTATGATATTGACCAGCTAGCTGTTATATTACGTAAACCTAATTTTCTACATAACCTCTCAAGGATATACCTACAAAGCAACGTAGTAATAATCTCTCTTGTGTGGTTTGATAATAATCAATTGCCCTTTTATGTGTAAATTTGAAACATATGTTATTGGTTTGATAATCAATTAATGGTTCTCTTATCAGTTATTAATTGAATGTTGTTCCTATATGTTATTTTGCAAGATAAAAACAGTCAATCATATACGAACAACATTTATAAACGGAGTGACCGAGAGTGCATTACTATGTAAGAATTAAAAAAAGTGGCACTTGAGTATGTGCATATAATGTGGCCACATTTCCAACTCAATGCTAAGATAGAGATAGATAAGAAATTGGATAAAGGGTGAGTTCGTGAGTAGAAATTGGATAGTGAAGCAAACAATTAGTATTTAGTAGTAGGTGTGAAATTGCATATTTCGTATGATGATGCTGAGAAGGATATGCAAGCCCACAAGGGGACCATTTGGTCGTCTAATACGTTTCCTATTTTTCTATTTTGGCTCTCTTTAACATGCAAAATATTTATTAGGGTTTTCATTTGTAACAAATTTCAACAATGGACCTAGCTAATAATTAAAATTGACCACCATGATTATGAATTTATTTCACATACATTATCAAATTACATACTTATATAGCATCAAAAAAAAATGGCCAACGGTAAAACTAATTTGTTCAATTATGTTTGCTTTTACATAGTAAAATTGTAAATCTGCCTCAAGTATTTCTCCATGCACTATTTTAATAGTCATATACACTATTTATGAAATTTAAATAAATTAAATTGTCATTGATCATTAGAAAATTTTATTTTGTAACATAAGTGAAATTAATATTTTAAAGATGGAGATATAGCATCTTTTTTTTTTAAAAAAATAATCAACAAACGGGAGAGAGGAGACATAAGCAACCATTAGAAAAGATAAAATATATAAAATCATGTCATGTTTATAATAAAGAAGGCAGAATATCCATCTTTTTAATGTCCACCATTATAGTGATAAATGACTTCTAAATTAGTAATTTATTTAGGCCTGCTAACCTTTGTGGCAACTGGCAAAGCAGTCAAAAGTAAGTTGTTTTTTATAGCAAAATGTGACAAAGCTTATGGATAAACCAAGTAAATGTTATAAGAAGATTAATTTGGTTCTAATTCTCTAACTTGCATGTCATTTCTATATGCTAATTATTGTTACCTAGAAATTACTTGTAACTAGCTAGCTACGTAGCTAATATAGGTAGTATGATTTTAGAGCATAAATAGAATTATGTATACACAAAATCAAATTATACTTGTGAATTAAAATTGATTGTGCTATAATTTTGAACCCAAAACTACGGGTTATTATATTTTAATTAATTTTGAAGGTTGATGAAACACTATACGGAGTACAAGGTACTTCGGTGCTTCTAAGTGTTACTCATTGCATAAACAGAGATAGTGAGTGTAATAATTAGTATGCCGCGTTGCAACATAGGCCATAACGCACTAAGGTATAAGACTATTCAAATTCCGCGTTAATTTTTATAGAGGAAAGTTAACATATTTGAACAATCTCGTATGATTATGATTCCACTTATAAGTCTTCACCAAACAAATTTAAACATAATTAGTCAGGGAAGAGAGGGTCGGTTGGATGGATGTTGATTCTCACATAATGTGAAAACAAACCAAAGGTGTAAAGGAAGAGGTTAGGTAATTTAACTTAGGTTTATTGAACTCAACCCTACTTTTTCCTATAATAGAAAGACTATAATTCAGAAACTTAATAGGTGGTTAACTTTAAATAGACAACATGAACTATATATAACACTATTAAATTATTTTTATATTACCCTTTTTTTTTAAAAAAAAAACAAAACTCTTTTTTCTTATTACATAAGAGCTTCAACCCCCCTCTTAAAACATTTATTCTTACAAAAACTTTATTTCCCCCTTTTTTTTTATGGTTTCTTGAGGAGTAGAAGTGAGTTTAAGAAGCAAGATAGATAAATCGAAAACTCGAAATTAAAACTCCAAATTAGGGTTGATTTGTGTAAATTCAGAAGAAAAAAAAATAGTAAGCTTCTAAAACTTTTCTGCTACCTTGATCATCTCTTCAAATGATGATGAAAATGGCTTTTTAATTATTGTAATGTTTAAATTCGTGTTCATAATACCCTACATCATTAGTACAAGATGCGACCTAATTAGCTACATATTTGTTTCTAGCTATTCTTCATTTCCCCATATTATATATGATCACATAACATAGTATGCTATTAAATGTGGTTGTTTTGCATCAGTCTGCTTGGAAAGTTTTTTTTAGTTATTTTTGACAAATTTACTTAACATGGGTTTTGCCTTAAACCTTGGAATTTGTGAGTTATTTTTTGTGGTTATTTTTGACATATTATTACTTAACATCTCATAAACTTAGCAACATTTCTTCTTCATTATAACCATCATATCATAAAGAAGATAAGTTTATTTCTTGAATTATTAACATACAGTATGTTAATGTTTCTGACTTGTATTTGTCCATTTGTTCTTTTCTTTTTTTCGGGTTTTGTCGAAGAAGAAGACCAATTCAGCATAATCATGGGAAGGGGAAAGATAGAGATGAAGAGAATAGAGAACAGGACTAATAGGCAAGTGACTTATTCGAAGCGGCGACAAGGGCTAATGAAGAAGACCAAAGAACTTGCCATTCTTTGTGATGCTCAAATTGGCCTCATCATCTTTTCTGGAACTGGAAAACTTCATACTTTTCCAGAATCTTCCAACAGGTTAATTAAAAATGTGTATTCTTAATTAGTTAGTGTTAGTGGAAATCTAAATTCTTTTAACTTTCAATTTTTATGATAAAAAGTGAGATGTTTTTCTTGTGCATCTGATCAGTATGTAGCTAGCTAGGGTTTTACTCTCATAAATTTTCTGAAATTTTTTCATGTGGTTTTGAAATGATTACTTTTCTCAGTTTTGATTTTAATTTAACTGCAGATTTTTGGACTTCTATCTTTGACCAATTTTTTGTTATCATTTTTAAATAATTTAATTTTTTTAGCTAGATGCAATTGGTGCTTTGTCTAATATATACATCCTCTGTTTTTTTACTTGACCTGTTTCTTATATCACGCTTGCCAATGCAAAACTTAAACGATCAATAACTTTAATTCCCCATAAGTAAAAATTATAAAATTTATATATTATGATAGTACTTATTGAGACGAATTCAAAAAAATCCCACATGAATATGTTTTATCCTTACATATTATTCACAAAAGACGGTCAAAGGAGAGGTGGTGAATAGTGTAAAAGTCAAAGCTAGTCAAGTAAAAAAAGAACGGAGGAAGTATATACTCCTTATTAATCTAATTATTTTAATTTATTACCTATTACGAGTAATATTTTTTCAAATAAACTTTTTTAAAATATAGCTTGACAAGATTAAACCCTACTTTTGAATATTTTTTTTATTTGATGTACTTGTACTTAAGTTATAATTCAGTCTAGCTACCTATATGTAATTGTTTTGTATTTCTAAAATCGACCATTGGTAAACAATCATATTGAAAAATGTTTGTAATGTATTTAATATTGACCATTGGTAAATCATTTTGATGGGGGCACGCATAAGAAGATCATTACTCCACTGATCAATCAAAACAATCTTAAATAAATTCAGTTTGTTGATGGTTGATTTTATTAATTAATTGCTATGATCTTGATTTATGGTGGAACTTACATACATTCAATTAATCTGTTAAATGACTCATTTTCCCAATTGTCTTCTTGACCTCATTGTATATCCATTATGGCTCTTAGTTACTAGATTCGTAGATCCTTGACCGAGTTTCTAGAAATTTTTCATTTAACAAGGATGACAATTAAAGAGATAGATAGTCCCTCTGCTAAGCAAGAGGAACTTTGTTACGTTTTGCAAGTCATGTCAAGTTCAAAATCATGTATGCATTTTCACAATATTCAGTTTGTCAGCTACCTTTTCTTCATAAAAAAATGCATGTGTATTTATATTAAACATGAAGTTGCATTAATGTTCATGAAAGTCATGAAATGGTTATAAATCAGTACTTCAGTAGTGTATTATTGTAACACTTTTTTTTTTTTTTTTTTTTTTTTTTTTTTTTTTTTTTGGTAAATGTGTATTATTGTAACTTAGTATTGACTACATGGCAATATGGCATTAGTATCACGGTCCGAGTGTTTTTTGTGTGAGATAAGGTGTTCTTAAGATTGATATATGGCATAATATGAGCTAATAAAGGTGTTATGTATGTGTGCATGACAACAGTCTAGGGCAAACTATACAGAGGTATCTCAATGTTCAAGGCATTCAGCTCCCAGTACATGATAATCGGGTAATTAAATTACAAGCTCGATAATTAATTTCTCTTCTTTATAATCCAATCTGATCATGAATTGCATGACTAATATAAGTCTAATGAAGAGTAAATGTTGGCAATTACATACCTTGTGCAGGAAGAGCTATATTCGGAGCTGCAGGCGCTAAGGGAAGCAATTCACAACGCTGAGCAAGACATAAGGAACTACTTGGGTGAGGATTTGGGTCCTCTCCCCCTTGAGGTGTTGCAAAAACATGAACAGCAGCTTGAATCCTCCTTGAACATAATTCGAGTACGAAAGGTGATTAATCTCTGTCATTTTAGTTTGAGTTGGTTTTTTGGAATTTTGGATGAACAAGAAAATTCACTGCTGTTAAATAACTTTTTGATGTACTGAAAGAAATGAAGGATTAGTTTGAGATCTTATTTAGTGTTTTTTTGAAAATTTTGTTTTAACAAGGAAAATGTTTTTATTATTATGAAGAATTTATCAGAAATAATACTGTTTAATTTCTGGTCTTCCAGAACCAGCTCATGCAACAGCAAATGGAAAATCTTCGCAGAAAGGTTATTCAAACTAATAAATACCTATGTTTGTCCTGAACTTTTCACCTGTTTCTGCAAGAATAGAATTTCTTAACCATAATTTCTAAGTACTAATTACTTCATGTTATATACATTCTGGGTTTTAATCTATTGTACTGCAGGAACAACTGTTGCAGACCGACAATGGAAACATGTATCGTTGGGTAAGCAAATCACAGTAAAACCTACACTAGATCACGTTCATCTTAAGAAAGTACAGAAATTAATTTTCATGGAGGATTATTAATTATCATTTTATGTATACTGCACATATCTATAGTTGATGGGAGGTGGACAACTTCCTGAGCAGCAGCAGCAGCAGCAGCAACTGATGGGGCAGATGCCATTTATCTATGGAGGAGAAGACCAGCCAAGTAGCAGCACTGTCCTTCAGCTTGCTACTTCATCTTCATCGCCTCACCAGTATTGTCCTTACCGCCTTCAACCCACTCATCCTAACCTTCAAGACTTATGGTAAATCTTCGATATTTATAATCTTCATTTTATCAGTATTCATATATTACTTCTATAAACTCAACAATTAAAGATATACAGAGTGTATATATTCTTATTGATTGTTCATGTTATTTTGCAGAGTGAGTTGTTTCCGAAGCAAGGCTATATAGTTTAAGAACTTACTATCACAAATGCGTGCTACTACTACATAAATCTTGTTAGTTTACAAATTAAATCTGAAACTTCAGATAGTTTCAGAAACTTATCTCTGATGTAAATTTTTCTGATTGTCGTGTACTCATGTTAAACTTTTATAATTTGATTAATACAGTGTGTAGCTTCTCACTTGATATACTTGCCCCCTCTTTCATGACCTTTAAAAGTACATAATTCATCTGTTTACATAAAGACGATAATCTGTTAAGAGAAAATCACATTACTTAGAATAAGTAGTTAGATTAATAACAGTGCAAAACAGAACCTAAGTGAGCCCTGGCTTGCAGACAACAAAGACCAAGAGAACGGAATTCAGATAACTCGCAAAGAAGCAAAAGCAACAAAATAACAGAGGTTATTACAGTCTCCACAACTTTATTGATTTTACTGATATTTGCGTTTCACAACATTTCACACCGTCCTCAAACTTGAAGAACATCAATCCATAAAAGGACGAAGTTCTTCAAGAAATTGAGATCATAACAGTACAAACAAGCGGAACAACCAGACAGTAGATTTGCAAGTTCCAGCAATCCTACACAAACAGTTACATAGACTCTGCAGCCATCAAAATACAGGATAGAGAGCCAAGTGGTATTTTCAACAGTCAGTCACACTTTTACACATCCAAGGTTATCTAAAAACTAGTCACATACTCACATATCTACTGTCATGGAATTTATGGAGAGAGCTCATCAAGCCAGCGATCCATGATTGAGGAGATTGTCTCGAGAAATGCAATTTCACTTGATTCTGGTAGCAACGCTTCCTCTGCTTCTTTGACGATCAGCTCAATCACGGATTCCTTCTTCAAGGTTTCACGGCACATGATGCTTCCAATGACAAAGGGAGTCAACCCTCTAGCGACGCCTTTCTTTAAGAGCATGGTGGAAACTCGTAATATACGAGCACACTCAGGTGGAATGTTCCATCCATGAAGTTTCAGCAGTCTAATATCTTCTTCAGCATCAAGGGATTCTATATACTTAATGGTTTTAGGAGAGTATGGCTGACGCGCTTGAGGCCAGTAAAGCCAGTCGAAAGTACAGTCCTCAAACTGTGTAGTGAATGAAAGCACAAAGTTAGAAGAGCTGGAGTTTTGTCCAGTAACAACATTTAGAAGCCGAGAACTGTTCAAGAGAGGACAATTACCAAGTTCCAGATACAGTATAACCTTATTAGGCTAGTAATTTCTGAACTGGCTACATATTTTCAGAGCATTTATAGGACTTACACCAGAGTTAAGGGGTTTGGAGCAGAAATAGTAAGTGCTGCAGCTAGTAATTACGTGAACTAAAAGAAACTCACTAGTGAGTCATATTCACTATGTAATGGATATTTTTTCAGTAAATTTCCAACAGAATCAGGACTAAGTGGCATGTAGCAAGCTGGCAACAAAAGTTTTTTCCACATTCAAACATTAAGGCCGTACATGAAATGTGTGGGATAAATTGTTTTTAGCTTTCAATGGACCAGGGTACTTCATAGGTTGCAAATTCTTTAAGAGCATTGGGTTTGCATCATAAGTCATAACTAACTCACAAAGAACATAAAAAATCCAACCTGAACATGAAGAAAAAACATAGTAATAATGACATAACACAGCAAAGAACATCTAATTTCGAGTATTAGATGATATGTCCTTTAATGTGTCTAGTTAGATTATAAGCAAACCATGTAAGGTAAAAGGGTGGAAAGAACTTTACCTTGCTTGGCAAACAGTACCCATGATCAATCGGAATGAGGACATTTTGACCTTCATGATTTCGGGAGACCAGAATGTTTCCAGCATGCCTGTCTGCATTGGCCAACCTAATATCCAGAACTGAGATCTTGTGAACCTCTTCAACAGGAAAGACACTGGGACCCATGTCCTCACAACTCCCGGAATTTTTCATATACATCTGCAGAGATCCGATCTTCAAGTTTTTAGAAGAACCCTCATATCCATTAGGATGATGAAATTCCTTATGCAAACACTTCACCAAAGCAGTAGGTGGAACACCAGCAAATCCAACCTCTGAATGGTAATGAGAACGAGGACCAGTCCTAGGATGATCCAAAATATATGCTGCCACTTCACGAACAGCCCCTGCACCAACTTGAGTACCCTTTTTCAGTCCTTCACCGTCCTTAGACTCAGGTAATCCATTAGGGTTGTTCACAGCCATTGGCTCCTCATCAATTGGTTTAAAAACGGAGATGTATTCCTGACCTGCGGGATCAAGCATGAAATATGCTCCTCCACAGCCCTCAGAAGACCTAACTGGTAGTTTTCCTTTATCTAACCCACTAAATGTAGAATTAATCAGTTTCCTAATCACTAAAGGAAGCTCAATCTTAGGATTCACGATCAGATGCTCCAAAATTATATCTCTACAAAACTGTTTTTTAAGTGCAACCAGAGGATGAACAGGTTGAGTTCCCTGTTTGAACTCATCTGTGACTACTCCACCAGCTCCTTTCTCATTTGAATCAGAAGCCACAATCAAAACTTCAAAGTCCTTCTCAACTGGTTTAGCTCTCACTTTGGCAGATTTTTGAACAAGCAAGTGAATAACAGCGTCATTGTTCTTACAATACTCCTGAATTTGACACTGGTCCTCAAGCTCCTCGCCATCAAAAATCAATTCTTGATCTTTCAGATCAAAAAGTCCATCTCCCTTCTTAGCAATCTGCTGCTTCAAGTATCCCACATTTCTACTCCTTTCAACATGAAACTCAAACTCCTTCCCACACACTGTCCTAACAGTAATAGCTTGAATATTTGAGAGACGGAGGACCAGGTGCAGGACAGTCTCATTAGCCACCCCATAGTCTCTAACACTTGAATCATTTCGGGCCAGCTCTCTTCCATCAAAAACCAGCTTCTGATTCTTCACAAAGAAGCCTTTATGATTTTGAATTCTGAGCTTAACAGAAGCAACTGAATCCGACTCCAACACACGGATTGGAATCACTGATCCACCCACAGTCAAGTATATCAAGATTGATTCATCAGTCAAATAGCCATGCTGGCCCGACAGAAAGCTCGGGATGGTCAAAGAATCCTTTTGAACTGGACTAAGAGCAACGCTTGCCATTGACATTTCTAAAGTTAGCTGATCAAAGATTCAAAAGCCTTCGACCCTACATTCCACACAAGAAACACACACATTCAGCTTCCAGCAATCGAACATCTTAATCCTAAGTCTTAACACCTAACAAACTATATACGAAGGATATCATTTAATCAATTCAATATCTACCTCAATCTCGCCACAAATGAACTGCTCATCAAATGCACCTTCATAACAACATCCTACAACCTCGAACTTCAATTTCTAATTTCTTACCTAAGCTTAAACACATAAATAGCACATTTTATTTTAAAACTTACCTTAATCTAACCTTATCATGTTTAGAACATCCTAAAAACATCAAAGCACATGTTTGTTCTCCACTTGAATTATTAACTTTGCACATCAAACTTGTACTGTTTACCAGAATCAACATATAATCAAGCATTCTCAAAAAATAACTCTACATAAATCTAAATCATATTGCTTATCTGCTTACCTATCATTTCACTTCAATATTTCCAAAATAAAAAATAAATAAAAAAAATCAAAAAGAAAAATAATCAAATGCAACGAAAATGCAGAAAAATATATCAAAAATTCATTTCAACACAATCTCGTAAACATCATCTAGTTCTCCAGTCCGATTATCAGTTCATCACACAACAGCTCAACTTAAAAATCTAACAAAAAAATCAAAAGAAATTCAAAAAATCAGAATCAAAAGCATAAAACTAAAGCAATTAAACAAAAATTAGAAGAATGAAGTACTTACAAAAAGAAAAAGACAGCAAGATGAAGCTCAAAGCCGAAACTTCGAGAATCCAGATGAAACTAACTCAAAAACACGATCATCAATTCCAGATTATCAATTCTCAGCATTTCCTCTTCATCATTTTCCTTTCAATTGAGACCGATTTTTCTCTCTTTGAAAACCTAATTGATTTTTTTGCAAGAAAATTATAGAGAGAAAATAATTTGAGAGCGAAGAATTTATGATTTTTATGAAAGCTCTGAAGAAAGAGAGGAAATGGTGTTTATGATTGGGGGGGTATTTAAAGGGCTGGACCCACTCTGCTTTTTGACGGAATTTTTCACGAAGTTTTTTTTATTTAAACGGCGTTACTTCCTATATTAACGGTTTTTTTTTTTTTTTTTTTTTTTTTGGTTCTTTTGAATTACTGTTCTAGAATTCTCATTAGTCTTTAGCGCTTTAACTGTTTCTGTTTAAATTTTGATTGCAATTTTTTTATTTATACATTAGTAATAATCTTCCTGTCAAAAAAAATCTTACACTAATCTGTGGCCATTAGCAATTTTTTTTAATTCAATTGGTTGTACGGCTTGTACCTAATAAAATGAGCATATTTTTTTGAGTTTTTAACAATCAATTGTACTTTGTAACATATAATTGGTATAACTGTGTACAGCTCCGATGTATTGATTTATTGGCAATTATTTTGAACCAATCATCAAAGGTAGAGTTGAAAAATATCTAATTTGATTAGAACGGTTTTCAAGAAACTGATCAACTCCTATCTTTAAGTATATTATTATCAAGTCAAATTAATTGATTGAAATGGGTTCATGTTCAAGTGCAACCATACCAAATTGCATATTGACTATCTTATCGTCTTTAATTCAAATCTATAAATTTATTTGTATGGAGTAATTAATAGTGTTTATTGAACTTTTTTGATATATTAGCCAAATTAAACATTTCCTCTATTTTGCAACTTGTAATAAAAGAATGAAAGAAGCATGTGCTAATTTATAGCAAGTACGTTTTCTTTTATAATTAGATGTATATAAGTACAATATACTAATTAATTATAATTTCTAATTTCTTTAATTTAGATTGTACTTGTGTAAGCATCGATTTGAGACATGAGGTAATTTGTACATATCTAATTGAATAATTGTAAGATAAATAAGTTCCTTTTGGAAAATTGATGCCAAAAGTTAATTCTACTAAGGGTTTTTTAAACTTTGGGTGTAAGAATTGAATAGACACCTTACTTGTAGCAAAGACTATAATCTAGGCATCTGAAATTTGAGGTGAATATTCCAATTTCTAATGTCTTGTTCAAGAGACTTGACTAGCTAATGTGAATAAAACAATCTTATAGAAATTAGAATGCAATTAATAAAATGATGGAGTAATAATAAGTTTCGATTGACTTCATTTGTCAACTTGTAAGGAACAACCGTTCTAATAATAAGTCAGTTCAATGCTTGAATATAAATAATAATGCATACCTCTAAACCTAAAGATAACGCTAGTTATCATTGTGTTAGCGAGTTGGTCATGCTACGACATGGTGGCTTTGTGTTGTGATGCAATGTTCAAGAGAGTTCATAGAGAGCTCATAGTCTTTACATCTGATCTAGGCTTCAAAGATGACACTTTCATAGCCTTGATCCTTGGTTTGCAATGACATGTTTAATCAGTACTTAGTACTATATTATAGGAATCACAAAGATAACTAAGCAAATTGAATTAAAATAGCTTAGCTTTTAGTGCTACATTATTGAATCCTCAATAATTCTAACCAAGCTATCATGTTTGTTCTTTTTCCTTTAATAATTTATGTGCACACACAAAGCTATTTCCTTTTAATCATTGAATTGGATAGTAATATAAATTAGTTGCAATTAGTCATCCTCTAATCATCTATCTTTATTTAATACATACTACAAGTAGTAGGTTACAACCGATTAGATTGAAGCATCTATTTTAAATTTGATGAAACATCAAAATATTCTTCTTTATTTTAATTTTTACGTCTTTACCCTCTTACAAACTATCTATCTTTAATATAATTTCTTGTAATATAAGCCATTAAAAATCAAACTAAATTAAACTCTGCTTGAAACATGGCCTATCATCTAAAGGCACCCTTAAACAATTATAACATGATTCATTATTTAGAGACGGGTGGAGTAATTTTGAAACGAAAGAACTTCAAAAGTAAGGGTGTACCCACATCATGCTCTCATCAAAAGCATCAAACACTAGTGTGTGGGCTTGATAAACATTGAATTATTTCAAATTGAACAAAAAGAGACACTGATTGGAATAGACAAAAGGGTAACACACACACACACAACAAAAAAAAAAAAAGAAAAAAAAGGCACCCATAACAATATTATCTTTGAAATTACTTGTAACTTTACAAGTATAAAAACGGAACAGTAGCTTCATGGGGTTCAGGATACAGGGTGCACATCCCCTTGGTCCCCTCTTGGATCACCCAATATTATTAGTTACATCTACATGCAAAGCATTTAATTCTAATTTATTTGGAGTTTGGTACTTAAAATCATAATTTCAATGATGCATTCCAGTTGTATTTTATCATTGAGTTTAGAGAATGTTCATCAAACTTTGCTCATAATCCCATATATATTGGAACACTCTTCAAAGGGATTGTTTACAATTTTCATGTGTTATCTTTGAATTTGACTAATGATAAAATTATAGGTCAAGTTATATGTTTCTAGATAGGGTTTTTCTTTCAACTTCGGCAACACTACTGAATAGTTGGATGTAGTGCTTCAAATTATGGTTGTTAATAAAGAGTATGTTAAATACACTACAACACAAAAATGTTCATAAAGAGTATGTTGGATAAGCTTTACCAATTACCATAGACATTAACACGATACTTCCTATACATATTAGGGAGCATTATACATAATTCCGTTATCATTAGCACCACTTACTACCGGTGATCATGAAAATAATGTTCAAGAGACGGATCTTGAAAATACATGTTCGACAGAAATCTAATTAGGCTATGTTCCGATTAAAAGTGAACCCTCATATCTGAAATATGTAAAGATATGGAGATGTGATTATAGGAACAAAAATGGCTTTAAAAAAATTGGAGAAAGGGGCAAAAGGCTTTAAAAAAAAAAAAAAAAAAAACAAGGCCAAAAACTAGAAAGGCAATATTATTACAATATCTAATATTACAGGGAATAAGAAGTAACCTCTAGTTTATCCAACTAATCTATAAAGAAGATAAATCGATGGTGCAAGAAGGTTTATTAGACCACATGAACTTTGCTGTTTACCCTCTAAAATTCTTCATCTACACCCTTTTCCACCCAAATAAAAAACAAAACAAAAAAATAAAAAATAATAATATAAAAAGAAAAAGAAAAAAGAAAAGACTATGAATGAGAAGGGAGGGAAGTATGTGTTGGAGAGGGGGGGGGGGGGTTATTGTCATTCAAATAAATGGCGGTATTCCATATAAATGAAACCGAGGTGTTCAAAGGTTCCTCTCTATGAATTCCCAGATCCTCTCCTCCATATATATACGATCCCTTAGACGCCGAGGCATGTGCCTCTCATCCGGAAAAATAAGAAGCTCATAAGGTTTACCAGCAGCCACGAATGCATTCACAAGCCTAGCAGTATGCCTGAAGTGCACGTTTTCATCAATCATTCCATGTACTAATAGCAGTTTCCCTTTGACATTTCGAACATGGTGCATCACTGAGCCAAACTCATAGCCAGCAACATTTTCCGAGGGCAATCCCATGTACTTCTCAGTGTAGAAAGTGTCGTAACCATCCCAAGAAGTAACTGGGGCCCCAGCAACAGCACAGCTAAACACATCAGAGAATCTTGCCAATGTCATGGCCGAAAGATACCCACCATAACTCCACCCATAAAGGCCGATCCTACCCTCTTTTGCTAATCCCTTACTAATTAACCATTCAGCTCCTGCCAGCTGGTCCTCAGCATCAATGCGACCAAATTTGTGTTTTACAGCTCCTTCGAAGTTTAGCCCACGTCGAGCTGATCCTCGGTTATCCAGCTGTGATTGTGGAAAAAGAAACAGAAGGGTGACAGAATTAGTATCAAAATTTGTGGAGCAAAGATAATAGGAGAAAATACTGGTATATCAAAAAACAAACCATAATACACAGACGGTCTGAAGTGAGGAGATATGTAATGATTTTCTTTAAAATAATTTAAATATTGTACAAAACCAAATATTTTATAGATAACAGCACTTATAAGTCTTGTACACAGAGAAAAAACTCCTTAATGGATCTTATATTACGTGACAGTATTCTGATACATAATGTTTCTAATAATAGCAGCGTAAAAAACAATATGGTCATAAAAGGTGCAAATATTTCATTGATGCAGAAGGGGGAAATGAGACTTCCAAAAGATTAAAAAAAAAAAAAACGAGGTTGCGGCAAAATGCTATATTAGAAGCTTAAACATCAATGAAAAAAGAGGCAAATCTAAGAAAATCTCAGGATAAGAGTTGATTAAAATACTGACCTTCCAGACCAATATACCCTTACTTCTCAGGTACTGAGCTCTCATGTCAACGGCATTAATCCAGGAGTCAGACACAAGCTGCACACTTGGACCACCATAAACACTTATCATAGCTTTATATGGTGGTGGACCAAATCTTGCTTCATCAGGTTTATACATTGAAGCATACAATACAGTCCCATCATTTGCTTTAATCGGGACGATTTCTGGGGGTTCAAGTTTGAGCCTCTTGAATCTTGGAACTCCAGATGGTTGGTCATACAGTGTGGTAATCAAGCTTCCATCACATAAAGAGCACAAGACAACTTTTGGCGGCGAAGTTAAAGAATCATGAATATCAATAAATCTCTGCATCTGATGGTCAAGTACAACAATGTGTTTTCCATTGCCCCGTGTCAATCTAACAGGGGCTTGCAGTGGGTTGGACCTACTGGGAATCAATTTAACAGAGTAAAGATTAGACTCCAATGGTCCATCTACGGTTCCAGTAAAATACAAAACACCTGTTGCCTCATTAACTCCGGCAATTTGTTCAACCATCCAATCACCTTCTGTTACAGGCCCCAAACAATGTCCATCAATGTCATGCAAGTAAAGATGGCGGAATCCTGTTTTTTCACTAGCCCAAAGAAACCCCCCAGAACCACCACTTATAGTTTTGTCAAGTGGTGTAAAGCAGTCATGCAAATTCACCCACTTATCGTGCTCCTCTATCAGCAAAACTTTCCTATGGCCTGTCTTAATATCGAATTTGAGAATCTTTAACCTTGTTTGAGCTCTGTTTAAAACCTGAACAATGAGAATGTTACCAGGCATCCAGTTAACTCTAACCAAATATTCCTCATCACTATTTCCTCCACAATGAAGATCCATCCATGTGATAGGACCTCCAGCAATAGATACCACACCAAGTCTGACTTTTACATTTAAGGCTCCTGCAAAGGGATAAGCATGATCTTCTTGTGCATCAGGACCAACTGAACTTTTACCTTGATGCATAATTCTAAATGGCGGAATCTCAGAAGAATCAACTTCTGTAAATGCAATAAATTTGCTGTCCAGTGACCACCAGTAACCATTCTTGCGATCCATTTCCTCCTACAATTACAACATAGAAACTTAAAGGGATGGTTTAAGAAATTAAACTTCCAGCATTACAATTTATGAAATACCAAAATTTCGACTACTAGTATATATTTCATCAGATACAAGCTAAGTGCTAAGAGTTTTCAGAATATTAGATTAAGGCTCCCTAAAGCACAAAATGGAATTATAAATTAAACATGCTACCCTTACATCAATACAAAATAGATACCCCAAAAAAGAAAAAAGAAAAAAAAACAAGAGTGCAGGTTTAAGGACAAAATGCTGGCAGTTGCAAGCAATGATGAGCTGAGAGGGTAAACCTATGGAAATAATTATGAAGGTAACATTTAGGATGGTGTAAAAAGGGCAGAAGCACATCAAAAACGACAAACCGAAGTCCATAAACATCTCCATCACCACTCTTCTACAGTGCACAAGAGAAAAGGCATGACTTGCACATGGTATTGACTGAGAAATCATGTTTGTCATTCCAATTGGCATGCCAATCATGCTGCCAAAGCCATCAGAAGTTCACAACTAGTTACTAGTCTCTATGAGAAAGGGAATCCCACAATGCAGGACTGCTATATTGTTGTTGCAATGATAATAAAATGGTGGTTGGCAAACATTTGACTGATTTAATGTGTTCAACTTTCATCTCATGGAATCACTTTAGGATGTCAAGAGTCTCAAGACTCCTGAGTAATATGACAAAATTCATTATATTTCAGAACATGAAAGGTGACCTGGTAATTTGTTACAGTGAATTTAGGGAACAGGCATTCAAAATACAAAGTGTGATTACTCATAGACCCTATGGAATTGAGATTTAGGAGTATGTTAAAGACACCAGAATTTAGGGAACAGGCATTCACAACATGTTGCAAGGTTGATGAACCAGGGTTAAAACGAGAGACAATAGAAGGCAGCATAGAAATATTACCTGAGCAATGTATTCTGCAAGACCATGAGTCTGAAAAATTAAAAGTAACAAAAATGTTATGTCCACGAAACAATAGAAAAAAAAGAAGGGAAAATAATGTTATTTAAAATACAAAATATTATTATTTAGTCCATCAACAGAAACAGGATAAGTTAGCAACTTACTAAAGTACTTCCTTTTGCACCAGATGTCAACTGCTTCTCTTTATTGTACAGGATATCGAAAACATGCAGCTCATAGCCTCTTATAAAAGCGAGCATATTACCATCTGGAGAAAGATGTGGATCAATAATTGGCGAGTTGGGTGTGCTTTGAAGCTTGAGATCAACTTTGGAGGAAGAAAGATCGTACAAATAGACCTGTGCATGTCATAGGAAGAATGTGAGGGCCTGAGGGCCAATCAAAAGTACCTTATCGAATCAATAATGATATTACAAGGTAAACGGGCTTCTAATATAACATGCCAATAGGAGAGCAAGGATGCCGGAAACAGATGAAAGTCAAAAGTGGTAACTGGCTCACACAACCATAAAATAAATTTTCCTAAACCAACACAAACAACAAATACCTTCAGATATGATCAAGAATCCATTCAACATTAACTCATCAAACGATGTGGCATTGTGACTATCAAAATAATAAATGGTTCAACACCAAAATCCCGAAAGACTGGAACAGACCTGATGTAAAGCAGGCTGAGACACTAAGTTCAGAGTGAAGAGGAATCGTTGCATCCAAATAGTTAACCCAGAAACAGCAACATAGGTATAGTTCCACATGCCTCAGAAAATGTAGCAGATGTCCTAGACTAATGCAAGAGTACCTATGACTAATGCTTAACCTCAAATCAGTCTCCTGAAACCAGAACCATCTCCTTCCTACAATTTATACCTTTCTTAAGGGAAGGCCGGATCCTCTTTCCATTTCCACAAAAGAGCAGCTCCCTGTAGGGATCCAATAAGGGACCGGATTAAAACACGTGAAAGGCTTTCCATAAGCATATACGAATCTACCAGAACTGCTATTTAAACTATATCAACAATATCCAAAGGAGTTGAAAAGATCTACAAGGGTTCACTATTCCATACTACATCCGTTTCACAAACATGCATCTTGGCCTTTACGTTAGCCAACGCACAGCTTTGACCATTAAATTCTTTATACAATATTCTACTAATAAAGAATTAAAAACTTTATGTAACAGTAGCAGAATCCCAATCCCCAGTGAATTTATCAATTACAGAGCAATTGTTAGCTCCACTGTTTTTTTCCCCACCAAAAATCCATCATAGGGCATAGATCATGCACAACTAAACAGTAGTAAGAAGCAACTAGAGACGAGCTCCAACTACGTATAGACAAGTGAAATGTGCCGCCATGAATTATGAATCATATGCTAAACTATGACACAGCTTACAACAGGAAATATGGACCTTGTTCATGTCAGGAATACATATGCCACTGCTGAACAGCAGCTTGATTTACGTTTCAGAACAAGGAACATAATTTCTGAATAACAAGAGCCTTGAGCTTAAATTAGTATGGTGTGTCCTGGATACTCAATTCATTGAAGTCCACATTTTGGACAAATTTCAACTAGAAAAATACTACTTCATGTCCTATGACACTATATATATAGACTATAAAACAGGAAGAGAGAAATTCAGTATTGATTAGAGGAAAAATTAAGAGAATTAAGGTCCAAGACACCCAATGACAACGGTCTATGAACAAGCTCAATTCCACAAAACAAGAGGGAGAAGGGGAGATTTTAAGCAATTGAGTTTTCCACCAACTTAACATGAGAGCCTGAAAGGCAAGAGCCAAAGAATTAAACAGCTACTAGCTACTTTTTTTGTTCTAACAAGAACAAGAAACCCACAGAAGAGCAGATTGCAGTCATCAATTAAAACTGGTGTATGAGTTTGAGGTTTAAGGAACTGCGCTCCAGCACAACTCCCAAATAATTCAATCGGCCTACAATTGTGATCTTGAACCACCCTACCATCATCATAAATGACCACGCAAACCCTTCAAATAAAGAAACCCTACGACACTTTGAAAAAATATAAAGAAACCCTTCAAATAAAATGATGCAGACTTGTCACACATTGTTCTATTTGATCAATCCTTCCTCAAATTTCCATGCCCCTTCCTTTAGCGATGAACTAATAGAAGTATTCAAGCCATGAGGTAGTATCGCATGATGCATCTAAAGACAATAATTTCTATGACACTTCAAAAAAATAAAAAGTTCTCACAAATTGTTCTATTTGATCCATCCTTCCTCAATTTTCTCTGTTCCTTCCTTAAATGATGAAAATAGTAGAAATATTCCAGCCATTGATATCTTTAATCCATCCACACAACTAAGCGCCATGCATAAGCATAGTGATCATCTATAAACAGAAAGTGTGAAAGTCTTACAAAGAAGTAAGAACAGAATTCTCATAACCAACATGGATTCAGTATACGAAAGGGGAGAATCCTATTTTAAGGCAATGTCTCCTTCTCTAGACTCTAGCAATAACCCCTAACCCCAGAGAAGGCATCATACAAAGGTCATGAAGAGTGTTATTGATATGGCAAAACACATCATCATTATAAAAGAAGACTAAAAGGCATTAGTCCATTTAAAGGTAGGAGCCCTACTAACTGCTTTGACACTTTTTGTAAATTGCCTGATTGTGAAAAGTTACCTATGTAAAATGCTGGATTTAAAAGACACTAAACACCAACTTTCATGAGTTACAGAAAAGTTCAGCATTCGATACATATACTCCAAGGAACACTAAGAAGTAAGAAGCCACACTAATCAAGCTTAATGCAATAAATTTTACTGCTATGAAACATAGAAACTCTAGCAGATAAATTCACAATATGCATGCATCAAAATATGGATGCTAGCTTGCTTAGCTAAATCTTGGCATGGGATCAAATCTCGTCTACATCACAATCCTTTACACCACAATTAAAACATTAACTTCTACTAAATAAATAAATCAAACCAACCAACCAACAAACACAAAATTCAAAATTAAAACATAAAAAGAAAAAACACACAAACTAAAACTTGAAAGAAAGCAATCAGAAAACAAACCCCATCAGGCAAAGGCACCATGATCATCTTCTGCTTTGATGATAACATCTTAACCCACTCGTACCGCGTCACACCCAATCCCCTCTCTCTAGCTCTCTCTCTCCTCAACTTCTCCTCTTCAGAGATATTACTCTCATCAAGCCCACCATCAACAGGGCTAAACACCAATTCATGCTTACCATTTTCCAGATTAAAGCTGAAAACCTTCCTGCTCAAACTATGATCAGGGCTATATAAATAAGTAATCAAATTATCATCTGGGCTAAAACTAAGTGAAGTTGGTGCAACATAACCAGGCAAAGGGTATTGCACAATTTCATCAACAGAGAATGAAGGGTAACCACCACCATCATCATCATCATCAACAGAAAATTTCTGGGAAACCATTGAATTATCAGTAACAGTTGCAGGCATATCCAATGAGAATGATCTAGAACGTTTTAGGGTATTCTTTGTCCCAGTATTAGTTCCAACTGGGTGCATTACAGACACATTTGAACAAAAATTAACCCCTCCCAAAAAAAAAATGAATTGTTTGAGTAATTAAGCAAATGGGTTTTTACAGAATCGATAGAAATTGAAAGAATTTGGGGATAATTTGTGATGAGTATCGATTGAAATCCAAAAAAATTCAAAAAAAAAAAAAGAATTGGGAGAAATTTAAGGGTTTTTTCAATACAGAGAGATTGGATTTTTTTGGATTTGATTGGAAGATGGAATAGAATTGATTTGGATTTGAAGAAATCCGGGTGAAAGAATCGAATTTCAGGAACGATTTCAAAAGTGTTGTAATTGCTTCTGAAAAAAATTCAGATTCAGGAATCAATTCAAAGAGGAGAGAGAGTGTGAGTTGTGCAAGAAAGATTGAAGAATTATTGTTTGCTTTTTCACTTTTCAGTATAAAAATTCAAATTAAAAAAATTAAAATCTTAATATTAAAATAAATAAATTAATATTAAAATGGATAATTGATTAATTGGGGCTAAAATTTGGAGACAGAAACAAAAAGGATTTCAACAAGGTAAGGACATTTAATTGTAACTTACTAATTTATGATTTTGATAGTTTTTTCATGAAAAAAATAAATAAATAAATCCAATTTCCTAGGTAGAGGAATGGATATGTGGAGTTGATATGGACTATAGAAGAAATATGTGATTATCTAAGAATTGAGAAGTGAAAAGGAAAAAAGTGAAAGGGGTGTGTGATATTAGAAAAAGGGTTAATGAAAGAGTTGTCAACTTCTTGTTGGAGAAAGAAAGGTCAAGGTCCTCAATGAACAAGAGCTAGAGGTCACCTTAATACTTCACTCTTCCACTTGCTTCTTGTGGAGAGGTAGTGATTATTGAATGTAGTGATGTTTAATTGGTTTGTTTTAACCACTTGCTTGTTCTTTTCATATTCAAACTAATGTGTTTAAACCTAAAGATAGCACTAAGTTTGGCCTGCTCAAAACACCGCATGATCCAACATGAAAACAAAACACAACATAGACATGATATAGGCGCGACACGACATGTTACCGTGTGCGTCAAGCTGTGGGCTAGGCATGGACCACCTTTATTTGGGAGAAGCACCACACAACATGACAAAAACACGACGAAATCGGTGAAAATTAGCTTAGGCCCAATACGGTGGCACTTGGGCTTCGGTGCATGGGCTTATCTTTTGAAAATTTTAGCACGACACGTTGCTTAGTGGCCTTATGGGTTGAGTCATGGGTTAGCTAACCTCAAAACACGTCGTCCAGACACAGTCCACAACCATCTTTACTTAAGCCACTTGCTTGATTTTTATCATGATTTTAGTAGACTAAAATCTCATTGTTAATTTTTTTGAAGAGATGAAATAGGTGCCTAGATAATAAGGAGAGTCAATTCCACTTCAAAGCTTGAATAAGATTTCATAGTAAAATCACGGTAAGAGTAACTCCTCTAGCTTGTGAGTTATTTTTTTTTCCATCTTTCTTTGATGATAGACTAGTCACATGTAAACAACAAGGGGTTTCAACACTCTTGAATCTATTAAAAATCAACCATTTGGACAATTACTCAACCATTTGATCAACTAAAACCTATAATGTCATATTTGAATACTCTATGAGGCATTAAGGCTAATTAATTTAGTATGTTAAAGTTTTAGGAGGGTGATTAATTTTAGTCTTTACAACTGTTATCAATACATGAACCTAAACATATGAGCATTTCAAAAGGATGTTCTTTATTGTGATGTGGTATGATACTACACGTACAAGTGCAAGTATAAGATGTTACATATTGATATATGTTCTGTTTGCACTGTTTTTTTCTTTTTCCAGTACACAAGGGGTGAATTGGTGAAACATTGGTGTTGCTTCACTGTGTGATCTGAACACTGTAAACCATCTGATCTAGTTGGGTTCTTCATATCAGCTCACCCTTACTCGTCGTTGGAACACGCCTCAAAGTTTGGAGAAAAGGCTGAAGTAAAGCCAGACATAAACTAAATTGACACAAAATGCCTTTCATCAACCATCAATCAGTACTCTTTTTTCCTTTCTAAGGCACTTCTATGTCTTCAACTTCTGAGGTTAAAATGAAGCTTGGAAATGCTAATGTAATATCCCTGAAAAAAACGTTATGATAAATTATTCTGCAAAAACTAATGGACGCTTTTTGATAAGTACTTCACAATATAAAGCTTTTGAGATGAAAAAACTTACTTCAAATATGGGAGTGTCATATTCTTTAGCAATGAAGGATAAGTCTTTACTAATTCACACCATTCTTCTCGATCTATCTTCCCGTCACCTTTCAAATCTGCTTCAGTAAATGTCTGTGGAAACAATATACAAATATATTATGTATGAACCACCGGGGGGGGGGGGGGGGGGGGGGGGGGGGGGGGCGGGGGGGGGGGGGGGAAGCATGGAAAGGACTTTTGTTATATACCTTATCCACAATTGCCTCGACAGCATCATCTGAGAGGAACAACTCTGATTCATGCAACAGAGCCAGAACCATCTCCGTCAACTGTGTTCAAGTGAACGATAATGAGCTTATGGCATATGAAAAAAACCAGGGAATGGCTAACAATTGGTTATTCAGGTTCTCACTGATAAAAAGCTACAAGTACTCACCTCTTCACGCTCAATAAACCCAGTTTGTCTCAGATCATACAGTTTGAAAGCAACTACAGGCAGAAAGTATTTCCATTAATACAATAGAGTTTTGTCAGATAAAGATTGTTAAGCGCGCTTACTTACAAATCATTGAGGTACATACATTCCATCTTATCCTTTACTGGTGAATTTGGGTGAAATACTCCCAATGACCGAACAAATTCTCCAAAGTCAATGACACCATTGCGTTTCAAATCAAATAAGTCAAAGATCTGCAAAAGACCGAATGTAAGACATTGTTCAGGGCGACTTCAGGCTAGACAAGAAAACATTCCGCGTATTTTCGTTTTGATATAGTGCTACAGGTTATATAGTAGAATTTGGCAACAAGAACGACCCAGAAGTATAGAAAGAAAGAAACTGAAGCTGCCCACTCACCCTATCTGCAAAGAGATTCTCCTTTTTATTGTTCCTAAAGAGCGCAAGTCGGAACTCTTCCTGTCAAAATATATACATGAAAAAAATGAATATGACTGCCATGAATTATGGAATAAACAGGAAATAATATGGCATCAAAAAACTCCTGTCAAGGTCCATAAATTTACTTACCTTATGAATTAGGCCGTCATCAATAATGGAGCTGCTCAATTTCTTGAATAACTCATACAAGGCCTCTACTTCACTCTCAGTGACTGCAGACGATAAATAACCAAGGAATGTATCAGTAAAAGGTACTCTGTATTAGTTATTACTCCATAGTATCTATACCTATTACAGAGTATTTAAGAACACAAGCCCATAGGGACAAAGACTTAATATTTGTTCATTTAGTTTTATTTCTCGTATTTCATCACCTTCCCCTTCCCTTTCTGAAATTAAACATCTTTCTTTCAACCTTTTATTGAACTAACTGTGCACGGGTCATAAGACTAGTTACTATAAAGTTATAAACAAAGATGCCATCACTGATATACAAAAAGTAATTGATATTAAACAACAGAGGTTCCATAGAAGCAAAACAAGTATTTATAGGGTATGCAGTACTTTGATATATGATGAACACTCACAGGGTGTTACAGAGGCAAGGACGGCAGGATCCTCGTATCCAGGAACACGACCAACTTTCTTCGAATAGCAGCAGCCCATATATAGTAGCAAAAATACTTCACCAACTAGCTATTTCTTCAGTTTAGCAAGCTTATACCACTTGGGATAATCCAACTAAAATCTGCACTAATGATTAACAAGATTCTTAGATTAAGTCTCATAAGGAGCTGCTGAGAGGCAATTAGTGTATACAGGATACATTCAAAGCTTTCTGCACATAGGAATACTAGCTATTGTTAAAGACAGCCAATAACTAACAGGGTTACAGGAAGTCAGGAAACATGACAGACAATGCAAACATCAAGCTAAACAAATGTCATCATGCATCCACAAAAATACAGCATGGATTCTGCCATGAAAATTATTATCAGGAAATGAGAACTATCAGTGAATATTGAGTACATGTAGCAGATGTCTAGGCAGCAGTCATGATCTCACAGTACTTGTGCATGCTTCAAGACAAATAGGAGTGCAGTCAATGCACACACATACACGCACAACATAAAAGCTGATTTCAGATGAGTGAATGCTTTCCACAACTAAGGGTATGGGATTCAGGGTGATGAATCATTAATAACCTGCTTTCTAAGAACTACACACTATTATCTGTTAGCTCAGCAAATTTGTAGCCACAATTAACTTCCTAATATCTCTGATATATCTTCGATGAGCCTAAACACATTAAAAACATGCCTGTGTTGGAGGAGAGTCTGCTTAAGTCAATGCAAACAAAAAGATGCTCAGCTATTATTTATCAACTTTTACGTCTTGTTTGTATTAGAGAAAAGTCCTTATGTGGGGTATTAAATTGTGGCTTACAGAAAAGCAAAGAAAAACCTAAAATTCATAATAGAAGAGGTCATATCCAAATCCGTCTATGCACAAAGCACCTGACAACAGGAAGATTTATACCGCAATGTTGCTATTATCGTATCCTGTATTAGACCATGTTGTTCATATGAATTTGTGTTCCCTAAAACAACTTTACAGTGAAACAAAGCCTAAGAAAATCTCTTCACTGTGTATACTCTCTCCTTCATACAATTATCACCCAAATAGAAGACCTATAATATCAACATACAGATCGCTGATTTAATTTTCTACACAGCCTTAAGATTGTGTCAGTTACAGCAACATGATCTGAAATATGCCTAAACTAAACATCTGAAATCAGCGAATATACTTGGTCAAGAATCATGAAACCATCAGATTTTAAGAGGTGAACATTCAAACACTGTAAAAAGAACGATTTCTCATATCTAGTCTAGTATAGTACAAAAGTGACAAGTCAAGGATCCTATGATTTTATGCCCCAAGATGATCAAGGCAGCCTAACTAAGCTAATTCTTTAGTAAGGAAGATTTTATACCTTTTTTTTTTTTTTTTTTTTTTTTTTTTGAGGAAAAGATTTTATACCTTCTTATTATGCCGTTCACTCAAGCTTTGCTAGGACTCCCTATCAAAATTTACATATTACAATCAAGCCACCTATATAAACACTAACACGAAGTTCACAAAACGAGAAAATGACAACTAATGTAGCAATTCAATGAAGCACCAGTGAACCATCTTTAACTACAAAAGTCGATATTAATTATCGGTGAAACACTGAAGCATAGCTAACTCTACTAATTATCCCAACGGTCCTGATCTCAAAAGACACATTGAAAAAGTTGAAGAAGCAAGTAATGGTAGTTGAGATTTAATGCAACAAATGGACGAAATTGAACTATATCAAAATTTTAACAAGTTGTTTTCATATCATAGAAAAATATACAATTGAAAGTGAAAGGGCAGTTAGCTAGCACTTATAAGCAACACCATCTAACCCTTTAAACATAATAATTAAAGCTTACATAAACAACTTACCAAACACATTGATGTGGCCAAAAACAATGATCTCAATAGGGAAACAAGTTGCACATTTTAAATAATTAAAAAAGTCAAAGGCTTTGAAGATATTGAAGATTTCTTAAATAACCCTACAATTTTGATAATTGCAAGTACTTATTTCAGGCGATAATCAACAATCCTGTCAAAGATTTTAAAGGCAATAATCAACGCAACCACAATTATAACAAGGACAACAATAATGTAAAACACGACTATAAGACGGGTCTGCTACGTGAACCAAGAATATCTTGTGTTATAAACGAAAGGATTATAAGTTTATAAGTTTATGACATGGTATTAACTAGTAGAACAAACAAACAAACAAACAAACAAAAAAAAAAAACTCATCTACATTAAAGTTGAACAAGTAGAACCCAAAAATATGAGGTTTTCAATAACTTATTTTGCCAACATTGTTATAAATCAAATTAGTAATCCTAAGACTAATAAGAATTGTCAACATTTTATAATTCATACACTGTAAACTTTTAAAAGTTAGAGTGCAACTACATTTTAGAAAGGAAATAATGCAACTTTATATTCAACCATGCAAAAGAAATTAATTTCTTGAACAACATTGATTCATCAAATTCTATTAGTAAATGCCCGCAAATAAATCAAACAACAACAATATATAAGCTGAATCTGATCATACAAATTTATTAAAAAGGTTTATACTTGTAATTAATTTCTAAGACATTGATATTAAAAAAAAAAAAAAAAGAAAGAAAATTTCACATAATCTGAAAGTACTAACCTGGGGAAAACGAAAAGAGATATGAAAAAAATGAGAAGAAATTAAAATGCGCTGAAAAAATGAAGTATTTAAAGGCTAGTAGTTGTTGTAATTTGTTGCAGAAATGGAAAAGTGAGTCTGATAAGAAGAATGGGTTTATTTTATTTTACTCTTTTTTTTTTTTTTTTTAAATTTTGTGCAAATTGCGTGATGGGTTTTTAATCTAGCTGTAGGTGACGAGCTCTCGTCCCCTATTATAGAAAATTCAAATTTCTATGGACTTTGAGTATAGAGTAGTGATAAACTGTTGGGCCTATATCGGGGGTAAAAATGTAATTTCACGTGATGATTACTATGCTATAAAAACCTAGTCTCTCTCCTCTCAATAATAGTATTCAACTATGTAATAACAGTATACAAAATAAGAATAACGGTAAACAAACCAATAATAACAGTATACAAGTTCATAATAGTTGAGCACCGACAAACAATTAACGTCGTCAATTTCGATCGAACTCTAACAATTTTCAACATATAACTCATCGCTTTTAATGGCTGGAGTCGTAAGTTTGTGTCTCCGACAAGGAACTTATCTATGTTGGAAGACCACTAACATCTTTCACCGCCCTTCGACTTTACTATCTTTCATCATTTAAACTCTTAATAAGTTCTTGCCACAAAATTCACACCTCCGGTAGATTGAACATTGCTCCTTGTGGATGAAGAGTACTACAAATCCAATGAGAATCAAACTCCAACAAGAAGTACTTCATAGCATTACTCACTCTTCTGTTTTTGGTTATGTTTTTTTCACTCTTCTTTTACCTTTTCTATTTTCATTTACATTAAATAGATATATGAAAAATAAAAAATATATTAAATCAAAAAAAATCATGAGAGTTGATGTTTGGTCAGTTCTTCCTTCTTACCTTAAAAATAAAAAATAAAAATAAAAAAAAATAAAAAATTACTACTCATACTCCCTCCGTGTTTTAATAAGTGTTGTTACACTGATCAAATCCGGCCGTGTTTTAATAAGTGTTACACTTTCTTTTTTTGGCAAAAAGCTACCTTTAAATATTATATCTCACTCCTCTCATGGTCCCTACCCAAACCCACTATTACTTTTTTTTATTATTATTATATACTTCTTCTCACATTCATTACTTTTCAATGAACTATTCACCTCATTGTCTTTCTTTTATATTTTTTTTAATACTCTAACTACTTCACTTACCTCTTATTTTATTTAAGTCAATTGAATTGCCTAAAACTATGTGCCGGTCAAACCGTAACACTTATTAAAACAAAGAGGGAGTAGTAGCTAGTCTCGAGACTTGCTATCTATAGATGATGCTTCTTTTATACTTCTTTATTTAAATAAGTGCATCAATTTGACTTTTGTGTTATTCATGCATCAATTTGACTTGATTTTATATTACTACCTCTGTTTCATTATTATTATTTATAAAAAATAAAAGTTTCCTATAGAGTCTTAGTTGCAACATATGTATTATTTTCTTTTTTTTTTGTTTTTTTTTACACCAAGTAAATGAACGGATCTAAATCTTCAAAGGATCAAGCCATGCCATCTACCATTTGAGCCTTAATATGAGTAAGGGTCAAGCTTTTCACAGTTCTCACGGCTCATGGCATCGAGAATTACCATCTTAATTGGGACACAACTATAACTACTCCTACGTTTATTGTCCCACGTGTAAAGGGCTTTGGACATTTTCTACTTTCTTGCCACGTACACGCAACATGCGAGTTGACTTTATTAGAACTCGATCCAAACTCGACGTGAATATTATAAACATTTTAATTTGGCGCAGATTAATTTAATTATACTTCGTTCGTAGTATATCGTATTATATATGTTTGTAATATCTATAGCTCGATATGGAACATAACCTAGCTCGTATCGATTAGGACAAGAAAACATGAAGCCGGCTATACTTCATAGTAGTATCTTACTCCTGTATTCCTACACTCTTTATTTTTAAATTTAAATATTACTTTGATTTTGTACACTATTTATAAAGGTATCAAGTATTGTAATCGTGACTAATTAATTTTTTTTTATTTTTTTTAATTTTTTTTAGTTTTTTTTATTGATATAGACATTCTTAAAGTATTAATGACCAAACTTGTGTACTAATAAATATATCCAATCAACTCAAACCCGCTTAGTTTGTAATTATATTTGAATATAATTATAAAAATATCAACTCAAGAGTCGAGATAAAATTATTGATTATTTACTCAACCATTAACCCGAATCACCAGCTACAACAACACAATGTAACCCCATACGAGTACAAAGTAATCCAAATTTTTTGACAACGTAACCCCGTACGGCTCATAATGAAACTACAATTTTGTTGCAGAACACCGACTAAGTTATACAAATGGCAATATATAGTACAAACAACCACGTAAAGGAATTGATTTATTATTCTTAATTATTGATTCAAGCTAGGCCATGCATGCAAAATCAAAATGAAGAGATTATTATCTAAATCAAAATAATAATTTGATTGATTAATATGCTTTGTTCATTGTTACAATGTTGCATTTAGAGAAGACAGAATAAAAATGGCCAAGATCTAAGGCCAACAATCATTGAAGAATGGCACGATAAACTACAAATTGTTCCAAGATATTTGGCCGTACGTGAATCTATCTGATATCATGATAATATTGCATCGTGTCCACTTCACGTAGCTGCAAAGTGTCGAGTCATATATGGTCATATGGGTGATCATAATTTACGTAAAATGGATCGAGTAATGATGGTCGTGGATGGTGCCAGTCAGATGTTTGAGTCATTGCGTTCCTTAGGCTTAATTATGTTCGGTGCCCAATCCTACATGCGACTGTATCTTGTCGTGTTTAATTATGTGCCTAGTTAAATCAAATTTGACATAATTAACATGCTTCGTAGTTCGTACTGTGTCTTGTCATGTTTTTCTTAATAAAAATAGCACAAGACCAAGACACGACACACATAGAAGTATAGAATGTGCCTTGTCGTCGAACAATAATATGACTTTTATAACATGACATTTATAATATGCGAAGCATGCAGCTAAACGATAGCACTTCAATTGCTATATTTTTGTAACAATGAAGGCATATATGGTTCATTCTCTAAGATTGTTTGTGTATTGTTCTTTCTTGTTTTACCACGGCCCAACTCAACCCAAGGCCATCCTACAATTCGAATCAATATTAAAAGTTGCATATCTCAAGTTAGAAATACATCCTTCTTATTCTCCCTCATCAAATTCTATATCATATTATCATATGATGCGTGTATGATGTAACTGGTAACCAAATATATAAGTTATCTCGTTGCTAAACAACTTCTAATTTTCCCAATTTGTTAAAATAGTTTAGATAATTAATAAATTCTATTCCCAAGCAATTTGCAAATTAAATCAAGGATTACTGAAAGTGACGTTATGAATGATTTAAACAACAATTACGGTAATATTCTAGATTATTTCTATAAACAACGAATCAAACAAAATTTTATATAGCTTAATTATGAGTCGTAGTGGACTAATCTTAATTTGTTGACCAATAAATTGTTTAATTAAGAACAATAGGTGTTTCAACCCTGCAAGGTAGGTGGATTTAGTTCAACATACTTAAAAAAAATAATGATTTTTTTTTAACATATGGTCATGACCAGACTATATAAGTACGTGGCACAAACATGTTTTATTTTTGAGCTCTTTCCCAAAAAATGTAAACTTTGTCTCCTAATACTTTGAGCGCTTTCCCTAAACAAGGTTAGGAATTCGCGTAATTCCCTAAATGCAGCCACTCTTTTATATATTCCCACTTTACCGTCCACGTCACCGGTTCAGTTGGAATTTTTTTTGACCAGTTTTTTTACAAAACCGCTACTTCAAGTAGCGATGTATTGAAGAAAACCGCTACTTGAAGTAGCGGTATACTCAATAAAAACCGCTACTTCAAGTGGCGGTTTATTAAGTGAAAACAATTCACAACAAAAACCGCTACTTGAAGTAGCGGTTTTGTTTTTAGAAACCGCTACTTGAAGTAGCGGTTTTCCCTGGACCGGAAAAAAAAACCCGGTTTTTTTACCCAATGCTTACGTGGACGGTAGATTGGGAAAATGTAAAGAAGTGGCTGTAATTTGGGAATTGAGGTTTTTCTTGACATTATTTTGGGAAAGAGCTCTAATACTTTAGCCAAATTTGATATTAATTAATGAATTGCTCTGTTTTTCTAAAAAAAAAAAAAAAAAAATCTAAAGAAAAGTAATCATTTAGTTTGGACAAAAGTTTTTAGAAAGAGAAATTTAGTCAGGTTTTGATCATTAAAGGTTGATAAAATAAAAAAAATAAAAAAATAAAAAAAAAAGGTTTAGTGTAAAATTTATTAATTTATTTTGTTTTAAATCATGTGGTGAGGGAAAGTGGGTATGGAGCATTTTTTTTCAACGTCTGGATTATGTGCATCCTTATGCATATGAAAAATAAACATTATGTAGCGATAAAGTTTTAATTTAGTTGTTAAAATTGAGGGTCCGTGCATTATATATTTATAAGTCATCAATCAAATTCCTCCATTGTCGTTGTAATTTGTATTTCCTTTTTTTTTTTTTTTTTGTAATTTATATTTGAATATTTTATACACCCATATTCAAAATATAATTTGCAAAATTTGTTTAAATTTGAAAAAAAAAATAAAAATTCATAACAAATCAATAGAGTGCCACATCATCATTTTTCATTTTTTTTTTATTGTTGGTGAGTAAGCCGTTATCCTCCTTAATCTTCATTTTTTTTTAAACAATCTTTATTTAGTTTCATTCACACGATACTTGATCACTTCGTCAGTTTATATATACATCTCCTCCGTTGAACAATTTCAGTTTGTCTCTTCTACATTTCTATTTAATATTATCTTCTCTATATTTTTTCTTCTTCTGTTTTTTTTTATAGGTTCTCCGTAGATTCTACTGTACTATGATATTCTTCTTTTATCTCATCCTTATACTCTCTTACATATATGCATGTAGTCATTCTCCTTTATATGCTCCTTAAGCCACATTTCAAACTATGCATAGATGCAAGTAATCATGATTAATGTTTAATGGTTTTAAACATACCGATCAAATTATTGAAATTATGTTAATTTACTTATCTTAGTATTATGTTTATCTAATATTTTTTTAGTTCAAATGGTTATATGGAGAATTATGCTTCTGATTTAGTACTATCAAACACCAGAAATTTATATTGTATTTTTAGTCAATTATAAGAAAGCCAAGAGGTATCAATGTAGAAGATTTATACAGTACACCAAACTTAGCATACTTATAATACTATCTGTTTTATTAGTTGGGTTGGGTTAAATATGTCTTCAAACTTATTTTAACAATGCATTAAAGTAAATATCTGGTGTTATTTTAAGGAGTGGAAAGAAACCTTGGCTCTTTTACAATATAAGTTCAATCTCTTTTACTATTAGTTATATTTGGTTTTCACAACATCATTTTGCTTCTACATTTACTTTTTACGTTTAGTTTCACATTTAATTTGCTCCAATTGATGGTTTTATATACAGTTTTGGATTTCACAGAAACAAGAAACTGAAGAAAAATGACCAGATCAAATGAGAACAGTCCGTTAATACGTCGCTAAATTGTTTAGGTTCATCGATTGCCACCTTTTCTCAATTTGCTTCATTGGTGTACTACTTTTACTCCAACATTACCCTGCGTTGACTATATTTTCTTGCTAAATGGTCTAATAACAATAGCTTACTAGCTAAATTGGTAGAACATTGTGAAATTGTACAAAGGTCGTGGGTTCAAATCCCACGTAGGTTTATATATTGGCTAAAAGCCTAAATCTAATTTCTCTTACAAAGCCAAAGACTACCCATAAGCCATTACAAAAAGATTCAATAATTACATAGAAGCTAAACAACAAAAGGAGAGTAAATCCCAACTACATCCAAATAAAACCGGTAGCAACAACTTTAAATAGAACAGCTAAATAAAAATTAGAATGAAAAGGGCAATTATTTTAATTAAGGAGGTAAATTTACAACTTCCCTACTTTAGCTCCAATGCATGTTTGTCATGTATTTTACCACATTAATGCAATTTATATTTACATGCATTTTGATTTAAATTAAAGTAATCCAAATATGTAATAAAACAATTTGTTAATAATAAAATAGATATTTAACTATTAAGTTTGGCACGTGTATTGCACGGGCTAATACTAGTTAAATTAAAAAACTGATGTATACAATCATCAAGGCCGCATAACTTCTGTAAGCAACCCTCTCACATAGCCTAATCATGAGGCCCAACTTTACTTTCAAATCTTCAGCTCCACGATAATACTTCATAATTCGTGTAAGGTTTCGTATTTGATATGTTATTTTGTATTTTTGTCAAGTCACTAAATTTCATGTCTGGAATTTGTGTTATTTTGTATTTTTGTATTTATGGATAATATGCTTAAGATTTCTGAGTTTAAGTAAATTGTTACAAAAACACGAGTGACATTGAAATACAAGTATAATTTTATTAACACTCCATAGTTTGATAAATTAAACAGGTTAAGTGAGTTTCCAAAGTAAGTTATTTTTGATGTCTTCTTCTACTGTGGTATAGTTAGCAAACAAGATTAAGCCCAATTTGCACAAATTCAAAGTTTCTTTTACTTGTTTCATTAAGACTTGAATTCCCAACAATATTGTAGTCCTATACCGTTCATTAGTAGACAAACAGGGTCCGTGAATTATTGTCAAGAGTATGAATTTTCAAAAAGAAACCAAATCATGAAAATCAAGGGGATGTGCCACTTTTCCAACAACCTTGCATCATTTTGCAATCTCAACAGTAGATACCTCAGTCCGTATATCTTGGAAGTAAAATAATTAATCATTCTTCTCGAGAGGAAGGCTTCCTAATATATACTAGTATTTCGTATAATGAGGATTTTATGGGAATATTAGTATATTACTAATACCATTTTAAACGCTTTAAACAATGATATCAACACCAAGGTTCCAAGGCAAAAGTAAGTATGAAACTGAGGTTAGAAAGAGCACAGAAGTAGAAAACTTCAATTCAAAGCCATCCCAAAATGTCTCCATCCAATTACACCAACACAGAGAAAAATGAGATAGCATGAAAGTGCAAAAAAATATGAAAACCCACCAAAGTAATCCCCCTCAAAACACCCCTCTATAAACACGAGATCGGATCGTTTAGCTACTCATATTTGGTATGCAGGGAGCAGCATCAGATTTTTCCTGCTCCTTCCATATCCTCCCAGTTACCCTCAGCTTCAACTCCTTTTTGTCCCCACCGGAAAAGAAAAGTGCCATATTTCGTTGGATGATAAGACCATCATGGCTATCTCTAACCTTACGGTGACTATCTCGGATGCTCCGAGGGGTTCCTTCCCATATAAGTTTCCTCCCATTTCCCCCAACCTCGAGGCTGTAACTGTAGTTTTGAGCCTCACTTTCGTCGCCCATGAAACGTAGGAATGCCATGTACACTGGAGCATTGTGTAGTTGGAAAGCCTCAAAATGGAGGCAGAAGTATTGACCCAAATAATTGAAAACCTGACAAAATAACAGACAAGTGAAAGATGAGAATATAAGAATGAGGGTAAGCCACTAAGGCAAATGAAAGAAGGCTAAGAGAGACCATGAGGTTGGAACTAACACAGACAATATGATCGATTATGTCATAGTTAAATCACATAATGATTCAAGAAATAAATTAGATTATGCTCAAAATATACAAGAGAGACTTTTACTGACCGTCAACATCCACGTAGCATTCTCCACTTCCCGAGGATTGGATTTTACATAGCGATGATTGAATGTATTTCCGGAATGCATGTCCACTTTGTGATCATCCCTTAGATGGGTCACCAAGCGGGGGATATCACCAACAATAGAGCACTCGGATCCTGCATAAGGACAGTTGTACGGTCTAAAATTGCACACTGTCTCATGTTTGAGCTTGCTATAATAAGGAAATATTTCTGGACACCCCAAACTGTAATATCTACAAGGAAGTTCAAGTGACTCTGCCACCTTCTCCAGAGCTAAGCACCTAATATCACCGAGCTCCTGTCTACAAGTTGGGCATCGGTTGTGCACCCTTCCTTTACATGTGGAGCACAATGTATGCCCATTATGGCACTGCAATTACACCAAAACCCATATAAATCAACTATGCAAGCTTAATATTGGTTTGACATGTTTCACTCAATCGTGAACAATAATTAACCCAGATGTGATTCAAAGTATTTAAGAGCTCTACTAATCAAATTCATAAAATAAATCTGAAAAAAAAAAGCTCCGCGCCACCAAACAGTTTGTAACAAGCTCTCCTCCCTAAATAAGGATCGTTCTATGAAAACTATAGCCAATCTCAATTGCAGAGAAGCCACATATGTATTTATTTAAACATTAAAGGCATTAGACAGTACAAGGTGAGGATAAAGAGGTACACACATTGCAAAAAATCGCCCTCTTGTCCTATCTATCGCATTAAAACAAAAAGATGGACTTATAAATAGATGCAGGACCAGCCTGCAAGTCGTAATATGACCCCTCTTCTATATTGAATAACTCGGTACCTATGTTACATGGACTCGGGAACGGGTGTCGGACACGGACACATGTCCAAGTGTCCGATCCGGCAAGTTCCAAAATTTTAGGACACGGGGACTTTGTCCGATATTTAGACACGGGTGCGGGGACACGTTAATATGTCACTTAAATTTATATAAATAAATTATATATTAGAAAAGTTTTAAATTTTTCATTATGTCTACCCCTATTTTTCTTTATTATAATTCTTTCCTCGGTAAATTTTCCTAATAAATGACAACCTTCTTCTCTCCATCTTCTCTATATTAATGGTGGTTTTCGAACAATATATGTTTTTCTTTCATGTTTCTTCTCTTTTTTCCTCTCCTCTCTTGATGGAAGTGTCCGAGTGCACAGTGAAGGATCGGACACGTGTCCCGTGTCCATGTCCGTGAAGTTTCGTGTTGACACGGACACTTCGTGATATTAGGCGTGTCCGATTAAGATAGCTCAGTACACATTGGCCAATTATAACAGTCTGCATATAAAGGCATGAGAGGTATTAGTTGATAAGTGATTATTTATACTTCTTGGGTCATTAATGTTGCATATTCTAGCATTAGATAGATTACCTATTATTTGGATCTAAATTTTTTTTTTTTTTTTTATAAAAAAAACTATGCAGGGCTACAATGAGGAATTGCATTCTCTTCTAAAAATGGTTTGGGACAGTGTATAGATTTTGCTAAAGAACAACAGCGGAAACTGGAAAAGAAAAAATTCAAGCAAATGCAAATTAAAAGTACTGTATATTCAGAGAATCATTTGATGAACTCAAGTTTCACCAGATCATAAGCTTTTAACAAACTGATTAAGGGCACGCATAACATGCAGTAAATTTCTGGTCAATTTTCTCATATTAACACAATTTCCCTTATTAAATTTTTCCTAAGGCTGCAATTCATCTCTTTAGCCTACTATATATTGAATCGATAATAGGTTTGTTTGCCCGTCTAAGCTGAAAGCTCCAAGAATTGAAGTATAAGCAATTATACAACAATTTCCTCCTCCATCCAAATTTCATCTTATATATTTCATTAACACAAACCTTTTGACTAATTCCAAATGCATAATGGCCACAAGTTATCACCCTGCAAGATGAAAATTACTTCACAAGGTTTTTTTTTCTACATATATGGACTGATCCTTCTATCTTCATGTCCAGTTACAAATCAACTCAGTATGACCTTGGCATCCGAGTTCCCCACTAAAAATTATTCTGATATCACAAAGTGACTTGAGTTCATAAAGAGACTTGACATCTTAATTAATGCTAGCAATCATCTGATACTAAAATCTAAAATGAAGGTAATGAAAAGTTGGAAATGAGTTTGTGTTCTACCACATAAACTATCCTTAATCAACACTTGGTATCCATTCAAAATAACTCATTCTCGTGAACATAATTTCCTTTCTTAATTTTCAATACCACCTAGAGAGATGATAATAAGAGGCACCAAGATCCATAAAAGACACCCGACTCCTATTAGGTAGAGGAGATGCATTAGTGCATTACCATGAGTCCATGAGCATTCACATGGGACATCTGACGTAGATTGCATATTCAGTATTTTAGATTGTAATCCCCATTGAGTTAAAGTTTAATGCTTCCAATAACGTACAGAAACCATTCAGTACAGAAACCATAATCATGCATGAGAGTCAAAATGCAATTAGAGGCCACAGTTAGAAAGAAGCAAAACAAACATATACAGTAGACTCCTTGGCCTATAATACAAACTACGGCTATCAAGGTTTAACCTCTTTAAATCTCGAAATAGTAAGCTCACTTTTCCATAGCTTGCAATTTAACGATCATTTAGTTGTAGGTGCTATGAGAAATGCATTAATAATTTTGGGACCAAACTAACATGTGATAACAATCAATTATGGTGTACTCCGCATCAAAGAGAGTTATACACAGCTAAAAAGATTGGCTTCACATCAAATATTTGCTTAATCAAACAAAATCGAGCTAAATCATACAATAATTATTGAATCAACCAACAAATCCATAAAAGAGGCTACATAATTGTGGTGGTACTCAAGCTTTAATTAATTCACATCATAACTTTTAAACAACCCACATTACACAAATTCACACAACATGATCAAACCCGATGACATTTATTTATGCTTTGATTAAATCACATCATATCTTTTAAATAACCTACATTACACAAAATCAAACAATTATTTAAGCTAATCAATCAAATAAAGCCTAACTAATCCACCAAATTTCAATCACATTTCCTTTAATCATACAAAAAAAAAACCCCAATAATTGCACAATATTATATCAAAATTAGTACAGATTTCAAACCCAAAAACAAAATCCCAATCAAGAAAAGAAAACCTAGTCCAATCAAACCCAATAAATAATAATAACAACAACCAAAAACCTTTAACAGCTAGGCCGTATACAAATTCATTCCCATTACCGCCATTTATTATCATCATCTAACAAACCAGAATTCAATCAAATTACAAAAATCAAGAGATAAATGATAGATTAATAACCTGATGAATTGGAGGGTACATAGAATTGGTACAAACAGGACATTCAAGCAATTCATGAACGCTCGTTGCCGGCGTAATTGCCGTGGGGATCACATTACTCCTTTGTTTGGCGGGAAATTGGTGGTGATTGTGGTTGTTGTTGTGGTTGTTATGGTGGTTGTCAAGATGAGAGATCTCTTCTTCCTCCATTCCATCCACTGAAGATACACACTCAATACTATCTATATCCATTTTAATTTCAATCAAATTTAATCAATTTACAATACCCACAAATCGAATTGAAAATCCCAATTTTCAGAATCTCAAAATATGTTGTAATTTGAATTTAATTCTTAACCCAATTTTCTCTCTCTACAAAATTGAAAAAACCCTGTTCTTCTCTGTTTCTTGCTCAAACTTAGAGAGAGAAATAACAATTCAAACACCAAAAAAGAGAAAAAAAAGAGAGATAAAGGAGGGAAGATGGATTGATCAATTCCAAAAGAATCAAAATTTAATCTTCCCTCACAAAAAAAAAAAGAGAGTTCTTTTCTTCTTCATTCACTCTTTCTCTCTCTAGATTTTTTTTCTCTCTCTAAAATTTCCTTCTCTTGACTTTAGAGAGAGAAATTCAAGGATAATCGTCCAATTTCAAAAATGGTTTTTTAACTGTTTATGATCCAACGGACAAAAAGTTGGCAATTTTTAGAATTTAAGGATTTTTGGAATTTTTAAGAAATAAATTAAATTTATGAGAATGTGGAGAAGTTGTAGGAAGATGAGTGGATGATGTGCACGTTGATTGTGGGGGCTTTACAATTATAATGTGATGTCGAATTACTACTTTACAAGTTGGAGTATAATTGTGTCACATTGCTTTGCTTTTAGATATCTTAGTATCTTACATTCTTACCTAAGTTTAGTAGTGTTTGTTTGAGTAGTTGTTTAGCTTGTTTTGGTTTTATATATGATTGTTTTTGATTGGTTGCTTGCCGTTCACAATTGGCTCCTCTTAAGGATTTATAGTGGGTTACTTTTTGTTGTGGTAAAAAATATAAAATGATTGGAATCTTAATCTAATCTTGTTGAAAAAGAAAAGGTGCATTGAATCATATATTGAACTTGAAGAATTGATGTGTCATTGATTTGGTCGTGTTGTCAGCTATGTAATGAGTTACAAATTACAATCATCCATGTATTTGTTCGAAATGGGTTGATGATCTTCAATTGATGATTTGATTAGATGAAGAGATTCATGAAATCTCAAAAGTGTTACTAAATATTACCAAAAACTATTACGGAGTAATAACTTTTCCCTTTCTCTATTTCTTTCACTCTTCTCTATTTGACTGCATAAATTGCTACCACATGATCACCTATGTAGGTGCCAACCACCAAAATAATTTATAAATCATCAAAAGACCTTGTCTGTAGTAAACAAGAATGATAATAATTTATCTATTTAAATTAGAGTAACAAGATAAATCATATTCCATCAATCTTTCTACCCTATTTAATACATTCTCTAAAATTTAGGCTCGTTACTATTAATAAGATTATTTGCAATTATATCACTAGTTTAACATACTGTTAGTAGATATTAGCTTATGTATGTTTGTTACAAAATTTATATATATGGTTGAAATACTTAGGTACCAAATTACTTTTCTTAGCAAATTGATGTACAAGTAATACTCAGAGAAAAGACTCGTTTATTATTGTATTCCTATAATAAAGAATTTAGATCCTATTATTTTACTACTACTTGTAAAAATGCGGTTAGTAGCTTATATACCGTAATAAAATTGATACATATAGGTGCTATACTCGGAACGGAATTACTTTTCTTAGCAATTAATAAAATTGATACGTATAGATATTTTGTCTTTCATCAATTATAGCAATTAGATGTACTAGTACTTAGATTCTTAGAAAAAGGGTTCATCATAAACTTTGCAATCAACTCATTTTGTTATCCACATTAAATGCGAGGTAGGTATAACTTAAGTATTAATCCGTCCAAGAAATTAGAAAATTCTCTCTAATATATTTCTTGTATCAACAAATCCAAATTACTATATGGTGAAAATGGCAGCGACAATTCATCTACAACTACCAGTGGTTGTCTCCATCCATCAACAATAGCAACTATAAACAAGGTCACCAAGTCCAAGTTAATTATAGCACTAACTTTGTTTAAGCTCTTTGGGATTACTATTTACACGTATAATTTACGAAGTTTAAACTATTCTTTTAATTCTGTCGACCTTACTATTTTAGCTGAAATAAGGACTCGTATTAGCTTCTCAAATCTCCTTCTGTCCGAAAATAATAATCATGTTATCGTCTTAATATCGAACAAAGAGACTATATGTACATACAAGTATATGCTAATAAAAGAAATCATCAATGGTTGTTGATAATTTTACATAATTTACAAATGCAGAAAGAATAAGTGCATGATTTAAAATTTACAAAATTATATTGTGCCGACCCCTCTATCTACTCCTTTCACCCTCACCACTACCAAACCATTATTATGTTCATTTTTTTTTATCAATTTAGGTTCACTATTATATTTTCATTCTCTGCACCTGTTTTTCTCATACTTGTGTATTTGTCAATAGACCCAACAGTCAACACCCTATTTTATTTTTATTTTTTTATTTAAGGGTGTTGTATAACAAATTAACAATTAACACATACTAAGTCACAGATTTATGAATCAATCTTTGTTAAAAAAATAAAATAAAAAAAAAGTCACAGATTTTTTGCCTTTTTGATCCATATCTTATAATTTCTCTTTTATTTCCTTACCATGTGACATAAAGTAGGACACACAAGATGTAACACTATTAAATGGGAAAAAGATATTTAAAACTATTACCTGCTTGTTTTTCATAATGAGCCTCTTTAGTTTTCTTTGAATACTTGTGTACATTTAGGCCTCGTCAGATCATTACCTTAGCAAAGTTTAATCGGGTGCCAGGGTGGTAGTTTCGACCGGCTCATCGTTCTGTGTTTCTGTAAATGACAATCTGTATTGAAATGAAAATGAGGTGTAACTCGAGATTGCCTGAAAGGCGAATGCACTGAATAGATAGGTGGTGGAAAAGATCGTATATTTACAGCCATTGGCAAGGGAGGCAAGATCATAGTAGCAGAACAAATCCATTTTCTCGGTAAAGGGCGAGGGTATTGCAAATTTCCAGCTAAATGATACAAATACACATGTTCCTTTCTTTTCAACCCCTTTGCTCCCTCGACCCTGTTATCTTCTAAATGATTACTCTTATTTGTACTTTATGGATACTGTACAGTGATGAAACTACAATGGGATCCCTTGACCCGAAAGCTTTACATACTAGCAACAACAGAAGGGAGGTCTGATTCAGCTTCAGCTTCTCCTTCAGAACTTTCAGCCTCTTTCGGTTTTTGTTGTGATAGATAACGGTCTAGGGCTCCTTTCCCATAAAGAATTCTACCTCCACGCCCTTTTCCCTCTAACCCTATTGCTTCCTCATCAACAATGACAGCATCAATGATATCATCACCCGTTCTTGTATCAGGAATCTGCATGACATACATCACAAACATTCACAAAAAAGAAATCACAAAAATAAAGGTTATACCCCAATTGTATACATAAGCTCCTTACGACAGCATCAACAGAGCAGCGTGAACTTCTAGTCTCAACAAGAAAATAGAGATGAAGAGGCTGATCATGTTACCTCGTACATGGAATCCATGAGGATATTCTCCAGTATGGCCCTCAATCCCCGAGCTCCAGTATTCTTACTTACTGCCTTTTTTGCAATTAATCTCAATGCTTCGTCAGTGAAATGCAATTTCACCTGAGAGAGAGAGAGAGAGAGAGAGAGAGAGAGAGAGAGAGAGAGAGAGAGAGAGAGAGAGAGAGAGAGAGAGAGAGAGAGAGAGAAATTAGGTCTAACCTCAGTTGTGAGAGTGGGGATGCATAACACCAAACCAACATTACAGTGAAAATTAAGTGACTCTCAGAGGCTCACAGTCACACAGTTTTAAGATTTGACAATGGAGTTATCCAAGACCATGTTGATCTGGAATTAATCTAGAAAAGGGGTTTCGGAGGAAATACTTACTCCATTCATTTGAAACATCTTTTTATACTGCTTCCCAAGAGCATTCTTTGGCTCCATCAAAACCTATAGATCAAGAATTACATCAACGAAACATTGATAGTCAAAAAAATTGGAACCCAAAATAAATCCAATTATCTTCTCAGCATAACAAGTTTCCCTTTCAAATAGCAGAAGAACTAAGGCCCATGACTTTCAGAACTTCCAGGAGAATCATATATAGGTATACCCAGCGTCTTGTTACCAATGTAAAAAATTCTCTTCCTTTTTTATATGTTAAATTGTCCCTTCCTAAGACTAACATACTTCAATTAGAGAAAACTTTCGAAAACTAGGTTGCTCATTATAAATATTTGTTCTATGCTATCCCCAAGATTTAACACTGATGATTGATAGAAATTATATTACATTGTGTACAAGATCACAACAGAAAATTACATCGTATTGAGGGAAAGTATTACCTCAACAAGTTGATCTTCAGTGAGGGCTGACAAATTAACAAGGACTGGAAATCTTCCAACAAATTCAGGTATCAAACCATAAGCTATGAGATCGCTACTTTCTACCTGAAAAGGTATACAGCACACAACAAAACATTGTAAGCAAAGCTTCTGAGTTCTGAGTATGAATAAGAATACCAGTAAGAATCTGCAAGAAAAAGATATCTTCCAGTTATTCTAGGTGCAAACCTAAGCACAAACATACATTATCCAATAGAGATGAAGCTATAACAGCACTTGTGGGACCACTTGTTCTCATATTGGCCCGTACAGGAGCACCAAAACCAATAGATGAATCATGGCGCCTGGGATAAAAATAAAATAATTTCTTCAGCTACTTTATTTCCAAAATGGTTTTTTCCAAGTCAATACTCACAGAGGAAGCAAATTGCTGAAAAAAAGCAGAAAAAGAAAATAAAACCTTTCTGAGATGGTTTTCTCCAAGTCGATAAAAGCACCCCCACAGATGAAAAGAATATCCTTTGTATCTATCTGCCAAACAAAGAATTAATAAATAAAAAATCAAAAGCCAGCCATTGAGAACATTTGTTATGCTAGCCAACAAAAGCATAGTCTTGACTTGACAAAATACATATTCATTTAAGTTATGAATCTTTGTACCCATGTCAAAATACACTATGATACCTGGATATTGTCACCCCGGGGATGCTTCCGAGCTCCTTTCTCAGGAACATTGACAATCTGGTGATAATAGTAAAGATCAGTAAGCTTACTTCGTCTAACTAACAATACCAATTGAACAAAGTGAGAACAACAAAGCTCAAAACGAAAGATGTGACCTAAGGCTTGCCAAAGTCCCAGCTGTACTAATGCAAAACAAGTACTATATCATAAAGAATTTATTGTTGGCAAAAGTTTCTTTAGGCACTAAGAAACATGAGGAGACTCCAAATTCCACTGAATATACCTCAGGCAATGCCAAATTCCAACAAAAGAATTGAACATAGACTTGGTATATATGCTCCTATATATTATTTTCTGAAATAATTTTTCAACCATGCAAACCCTTTTCTCTACTACCCTTTTAATATACTCCGCTGTTACAATCGTATAAATATAATGCAAAAGCTAGTTCCTTAATACCAATATGGGTAAGATGATACCAACAAACACTAAAGAGACATCATCTACTCATGAGAGCTTAAATAACCAACTTTACCTAGTTTATCTTTCAATAGAACACAATCACTCAATAAGCAGCATCAATCACCCAGAAACAAAAGGGCATAATATTTAAGCACCCCTATATACTAATAAAAAAATATTATATATTTATAGAAGATGCAAACACATGTTAAAAAATTTTATTAACTTGTCAGAAAGCAGAGGTTTACTTACTGTTCCTTCCAGCATTTTCAATAATGCCTGCTGAACACCCTCTCCTGATACATCTCTACTAATATTAAGGCTCTCAGCCTGCAATTTGACATACTCAATCAATTGGTTTTTTTTTTTAAGAAAAAATTCAAACCTACTAAACCAGCAGAAAAATAAAAAATTAGAAGAAAAAAAGAAAAAAAAAACCTTTTTGGTAATTTTGTCGACTTCATCAATGTACACAATGCCTTGTTGTGCAGCTGCCACATTATAATCAGCCACCTGGAACAAAAAAAAAAAACAAGAGAATATATAGCCTCTAGTTGCAGAAGTAAATCATCATACTGACATTAAAATTTTTTGGTTTAACCAAAATAAAGCTACCCAACACTTAGAATCCCAACCTTAATAATACTAAATCCTTGCTAGAAAAAAGATCTTGTTAACGAGCACCCCGGGGAGTTAGATAAGGAATGCATGACAAAATAGTATTAAGTTAGGAATGCATGACAAAATCACGCGTCGTTCGGTGTAATTAATGTTAGTTTTACTCTAATAATTCCACTTTTAATTCTCTTATCTAACGCCCCGGGGGCGCTCATTAGCTTTTGCCCTAGAAAAATACTTGTATCCAAAGTTAAATCTAATTCCAATGGCAAGATAAGAAAGGATGCCGCGACTGGCAAACAGCTAGACAAAACAGGTCAATATTGCATTTTGCATGATTAGATGTAATCAACAAGTTAATACTCCCTCTGTCCCCACATAAACTTCATACTTTTCTTTTTGGGATGTCCCATGGACTCTCTTACTCCTATATAAACTCAGAACTAAAAGGGTTACTCATTTCCTGTATTATAGAGAGTTGTCTAGTGAGCTGGTGTCATCTCTAAAAATTCAAAGAGTGTGTGAGTCTGTGAGAGTAAACTCATTTTATGAGTTGAATATAGTGAGAAAGGGCCTACAAGCATCTTCCTTGGATAGCTTGTCTCATTATGAGAAAATAGTGAATGACACAGGATAATTTTTTTTTCAGTCGTTCACTGCTTGCATTTTTCTTATTTTGTGTGTGCTCATTATTTCTCAAAAATATGGAATTTAATTATCTTGAGGCATTCAAAATGCAAAGTGGCAAGTATTCTTTCACAGGATATAAATTTTATTCAGCCACAAGATCTTTCAAAATTCAAATGCATAAGTACATCCATTAAAAAACAAAAGACAAACATGGGTTAATGATGAATTTTAATGCTCATCAAACTTAATTGAGAAGGAGCTAGCTGAAAAGCATGCCACAAAATAAATGTTCCTAAAACAATTAAGGAGTTACCATGAGAAGCTTGTATAAAATTGACTCTACATCTTCTCCAACATATCCTGCCTGCAGGTACGAAAAGAGCACATAAACATCAGTCAGCAGCCAAATCACAACAATATATACAATCCAGGCTGCCACTTAGCCAGTAATCATTCTCTTGAGACACCACATAAGTTAAGCACATGCGTGCATGGGTAAAAATAAATTAAACAAACTATGGTTTTGGCTTACAGTACTGAATGAGACAGCATGTGATCCCAAAACAAATGTTTTTCAAGATAAACCTCACATATGCAGAAAAGGTAGATGTAAAAGAGTGATGCCTCAAGAAAAGTGAAAAGGGAGATATATAATATTCAATATTTAATAACAAGGGTCATTTAATATTTAATTACATATGAATTTCATAACAATTCTCTTAATTTATATATAATGGACCTCAAATTAAAGTAGTCAATGGAAAAAAAAGATGTCTTGAACCACTGTATAACATGATTTCTCGCTTACCTGAGTCAATGTGGTTGCATCTGCAATTACAAAGGGTACATTCACCAGCCTCGCCAATGTTTTTGCAAGTAATGTCTTCCCTGTCCTTGAGAAAGCATTACAAGAATGAGACAAAAATGTAAATAGATTAACTTAGAAAAATAAATAAACAGAGAACTACAACCTCCTAATACAAAAACTAAAGCAAAGGTATGACCCGTATGACCAAGAAAACAAAAAAGAGATTCAGCTCCCAACTCTTTCTCTATTTTTCAACCTCCCCTATTCTGACTACCACCACCAAATTGTAACATCCAGAACCCTACTATATTCCTACTAAGGTGCCAACCTATCGCTTCCTGCTCTTAAAATCATTAAATAAACCCCCAATATCTTTCTTACCATTTACTCAATCCAACATCTAGGATTTCACATCAAATGAGACATTCTCATCTACATTACTATTGTGTTAAATTCTAATAGACCAACAGCCTTGATGGCTTGCAGAATGTCCCCTTTGCATTGACACCATGAAAAAGGAAGAATAATTTAGCCATCTCTATTCCTTGAAAGAACAGCTCTTGGCATTATCTTTGGTATAGCATCAATTTTGAGTTCCAGGTTCCCCTAATCATGTTCCAAGTAGTCTATTATAGTTTTACTCAATAAGAAAACATAGATTCCAAGGGTATCTCTCAAAAAGTCAAAGCTCCAAATTGCCATTGATGTCTCCTGATCCTGACTCTTCTCCACCCACTTTCAATAAAATCATATCACTTGCAAGAAGCACATTATGGCACTTCACCTCAACTGAGGTGTAAATCGAAATCAATTCATTTAAGAGGTTCAACGTTCTATAATACTGATGAATTGTTAGATGGCTAAAGACCCCCGTATGTATATTGAATATCTGTGATATATGCTATAGTTATTTCCTTTTGCCACTAACTCTACTTTTTGGCTCAGTAAAAAGAAAAGAACATGGTTGATCTTTGCATAATACATATCCAGACTTCTTGGAATGTATGACCTCTATCATATGTTCCCTGGTCTTATAACCTTGAATGATAGACTTTATATACTGATAGCTATACAACATTAACTCTTTAAGTGCTTCCTTGTATACATAGACTTGAGTATGGCATTGCAAGCAATTACTAGAGAATTACAACATTGGAAACAAAAGTCTACAATTTTGCTCTCTTTAGAAAAGGATGGGAAAGAGTGAAAGAAAACATCATCATCAGAGCCTTAATCCCAATAGAGGGGTCAGCTACATGAACCAAGATTTTTATTCCAATTTCCAATGGTCATCAATATAGATCCTCTCCCTCTGTTCCCTCCTATCACATGCTATATGCTCATGTAAAACCAATTTCTTCAAATCATTCTTAACTTCCTCTATCCAAAAACGATGAAAAAGAGGCTTTACTAAATTATATCAACATTTTTCAGCTTGTTTCCAGCATGTACAGCATAAAGAAAATATAAGGAACAGAGACAAAGGCACACTGCAAACTGCAGAATTGGAAGGCAGTGGAGTGGCCTCTAAAGTCTAAGCTAAATCCTCAAATTATCAAAAAGAATAACTGAGATCCTGCTGAAGAAAAGTCATCTACGGTGACAACAGATTACCTGACCCTGTAGGCCCCATTACTAGAATGTTGCTTTTTTCAAGTTCCACAACTTCATCAGAGGGATCTGATTTCCCATTAGCTGACTCCGCTGATTGCCTAGCTTTCCACAAACCATAAGCAATTAGTTAATTTTAGCAAGATATTCATAGCATATTCAAATTACAACATAACATAGCAACTACAAGCAAAACAATCATCAAACCGTGGCCAGTGAAAGCTTGGGACAATTAGTACTTGAATGCTTTGTCAAACTCAAAGACATTGGGGTATAATACCACACTTTACACATGAAGATTCCTAAAATCCCTTATGAATATATTTTTTTTAAAGATAATAATTAAAAATAAAAATAAAACATTCTGTGTGAATGTGTAATAGAATAGAACAAATTTTCTTAACAGCCAAAACTTTATCAGCATTAATCTTACTTGTCTTGAGATGGGATTAAATATAACTAAATTACAGCCACAATTGTTAGTGTACAATATGTTAAGTATAAAGTGTCAAACCTCTAGCATCATCTGAAAATTTGAATCTAATAGTCAATTTATTGTCCTATAAGAGCAATGGAAGCCATACTAGAATTTGATTCAACTTCAAACATTACAATGAATATCGCATATCATGTTCCACATCCAAAAATAAAGCATGCAAGACAGTTAATTATGATTGTATCCCAATATAAGTAAATGGTTCATCTTCTATTAATAAAAACAGATACATGTAGCAGAATCACCAACCTTTGCAAGGCCTCATAATATATCCTCTTGTAGTGGTTGTAAACAGCAACAGAGAGCACCTGCAAGCAAAAGGAGTGTGCCAGTATTTCAGTTCAAATTCGCGCATAACAGGAAACCAATAGCCGAAAGAAAAAGTACTGTGGCAAATATATATACTCTCAGCATAACAAGAATTTGGATAAAACTGAAAAGGTATCCACAATCAACAGGACACTAGTTATTTTAAGCACGAAAATGAACTAACAATAACCATATGACCTTAATCATCGAAAACCAACAAATTGTATACATACACAACACTCATCTAAATGATCATACAAATCAATCTCCCAAACTCAATATCAATAACATAATACAATAATTGAAACACACTAAAACTAATCATAGTCATATTTTAGCAATCTTCAATAACAATCATAAATCACGTTTATGCTACTAAGTGTAATCTCATATAAAGCAAAATTCAACTCAAATTTAAAGAAAGTAACTAAAATGGCATAAAGGAGTATACCTTCTTAGCTTTCTCTTGCCCAATCACAAACTTATCAAGTCCTTTGCAAATTTCCTTAGGAGTAGGAAATCCACTCCCCAAATTTGACCCACCCCAACACCCATCCTTTAAATTGGATCCAAACCCATCACCCCCACTCGAACCGGCATTCGAACCACCACCATTTCCACCACTTCCACCTCCTCCTCCACCTCCACCTCCTCCGCCACCTCGAGCCCGAACAACAACCCCATCATTAGGAGGCTGCCACACCTCCGGAGGATCCCCAGAACTCCTCATAACATTAGAATCAGAACCCAATTTCCTCTTATGATGATTAAAACCCACAAATTTACTACCTCTATCAACGAATTCACCTCTAAGTGAAACAGGCTTGAATGACATGAAATGATAAGGTGTGTTTATGGAGTTATCTTCTGGTTTACTAGCTTTGTAACCAGTGTTAGAGCTTGCCATACGACCCATATGCATCTGATTCATCACAAAGTATCTGAATTGGTGAGCTGTTAAGATTGCTGTTTCTTTGGTAGATTTCGATCTAAGAGCTGCTGCTGCCATGGCGGATTTTCGATAGAAAAAATAATCAAAGAAAACAGGGGAGATGAAAATTGAGAAATTCGAAGAAAATTTCGAGAAATTAAGACATGGGTTTTGTAGATTTGAGGATGAATCGAAATGGGTTGGTCTTGTTTTTCGCAGAAATCAATGAAAAACGAAGATTATTTTAAGAGAGAGAAAGAGATAAATAGGGAGAAATTGAAACTATAAGTAGATGTGAAATTGAGATGGGTAGTTATAAGATTTTTTATTTTATTTTATTTTATTTTATGAGGAAATAAAAAAACTGTAAAATTGTGAAGAAAATTGATGATTTTAGGGAGTAGATATATGATATGTGCACACAAAGAAGATGAAGACAGAGAACAAACAAAGTATTTTCTCTCTCCTCCTTATTCTGATTAATCACTCTAGAATAGAATATCTTCATTTAAATTTTATTTAATTCATTGTATTTACTGTATAATTTTTATTTTATTTATTTCATTTTTATTTTATTTTTTTTGGTAAAGTAGTGGGTTGATAGTTTGATACTGTGTCGTTTTGGGTGGGGATTTGAAGAATTCAGGAATCTTGCCTTTGCTTTCATGTCAAAAATAGCAACATGGCATATGATAATTGGCAAATGACCAAATGTGGATATTTGGTTGAAGGAATTCTTAGTTTTATTAATTTTGGCTGTTGAAAAGAATTTGTGGAACTAAAATGGAGCAAATAAATGTAAATCTTATATAGATTACACGTATGAAGTACCATGTATTTGCTTTTTCGAATTTCAATTGTTAATCGATTGATTGTTACTTTCAATCTACATGGTGAAATACGGAGTAGGAGTCTAGTTGAATACAAGTATCACTAAATTCATTATAAGAGGCGTAAGATGAACCTTTTTCAATTACAATATTATTTTCATACATACTCAGTATTTTATTACCTTGGATTTTCATAATGACCAATCAAATCAGGAGATATATAATACTTTGTATTTCATTTTAATATAACAGGAGATATATAATCAATTATGCTATTTTTTCCTTTGATTATGTAAGCTTTCAATTGTGCTGCAGAGAATAATGTAAATAGCCGATCCAAGGTGGCACATCGACTCTCGTGGTAACCTCCTTTATAGGTGAGGATTGGCATAATGAAAGTCCTCATATATTGAAACATTAACGCATTCTTCATCGTCTTTCAAAAATAATAAAAAATAAATAATGGATCGAAATCAAATAAGTTCAATTTAGTACATTTTCTATTTAGTATATTTTCTTACGACGAATTAAATTATATTGTGCATAGGTTTTTTCTTTTAACTTAAACTATAAAAAGTCCTAGTATTTGAATGATAAATTGATTGTCAACATTATGTAATCTTTTCTTCATTTCCAAAATATATATGAATATTTATGTATAGTATTTTTGTATATTTATATGTACTCTTTGTAATTTATTTAGTTATAGCATAAAGAATTGAAGTGCACAACGTACAAAACCTGAAAGGGAATAATGCACCGGTGTATTACTATATTAACAAGACCAGATCCAAAAAAAATGATTAACAATGCGTAAATACATTAGAAATGTACTTCCTCCATTCCTAAAACAACGTCTTTTTTGGCCAAATTTTAGTCCCAAATATTTACCCATTTACATGAAAATGACTACAATAATATTTGTGCAAAATTAGTTTCCACATGTAAATTTTGCCTTTTTCATTTACTTTTATTACTTTCTATCTCTACTTTTTTTGCAAATTCCATGAAAATTTACCTTTTCAATGTACTTTTATAAGCTTTCTCATACACTAGTATTTTCCATTTAAGTTTCTTAATTACCCGTGAAAACTCCCCAAAAGGGTAGTTCTTTAATTTTAGAGACGGAGGGAGTATTAGATTAGCTAAACAACTAGTATTTTACTTGATTGGATTGGTTATTGTGAGAGTACCGTTTTAAAAAATAAAATAAAAAAAAGAAATAAAAGTTTAATCCGCCTAATTCATGTGCACGGTGACATGGTCCATAATTGTGATAGCTTAATAGGTGTATAAAGCGATACATGTGCAAGAACAAAGAAAAAGGAGAGAGTAATTAAAATTATCTTTAAGTTAAGGAAACTGAGCCTAACTCGGAAACTACCATTTTTTTTATTAAAAAAAGAATAAGGTAAAAAATATAATTCATCAAGTTCAAAATATCATCATATATATGAATATATCACATAATGCGCAATATCAACATACTACACCCAAACATATTTCATCAAAATAAAAATAACTCGTTTTACTTATATATGATATACTTTATCATTCATAAAAACAAAAAATATATTTTATCGATTGCAATAAAATTTTATCCTACTTCTTTTTAACATAAACTTTCTATAAATCAAATACGTTCCCTACCTATAAATATTGTACCGCTACATCATACATCACCAAACACAATTTATTTTCACTAACGATTGAGATTAAACTTCAAATTTTTTTATTTTTTTTTTGAGAATGTACGAACTAACAACACTCGTTCAACAACAATGTCGTCCACACAAGAATCCTCTAACAACGAAGTTGGTACAACCCTCAATTTCTACACATTATCAAAACGCCTCCACAACCATATCAAAACGACCCTGCTTCCCCAAACCCGATCATGGCTCGACCTGATTGACCCCGCGGGGTTCTCCCACCCAAAAACCCTCCTTGAGGCCAAAACCCGGGTCCGCAAAAACTTGCGGTACTACCGTGATAATTACGCAATATTCCTAACCCTAATCCTTGTTCTATACCCCAACCCTTTCACTCTCCTGTCGCTCTTCTGCCTCCACCTAACCCGAACCTTCATCTACGGCCTCGAGGAGCCGCCGCTCGTCGTAGCTGGCTTCAACTTCACCCATGATGAAGCCTTCAGACTCCTCATAATGTTCGCTGTTCTGCCTTTGAGTTTGTCATCACCAGTTCTTGTAACTGGTGTAGGGGCTATTTACGGTCACGCCGCCTTTAGGGTGCCCGAACAAGACGATGTTTCTTTAACTGACGATAAAGAATTTGTTCATGTAGATGCTGCTGCCGAAAGCAAGTGATCCATCCCCGTCAACACTGGCTTTTGAATTTATTTTACGTAGTATTTTTTCTATTTGTTTTTTGTTGATTTTTTATTTTTTTATTTTTTTTTTTATTTTTAAGTTTAATTTTTGGTTAAAACTCATTCAATATTTGTAATTTATTAATTTACGTCTCGATCTTTAAAAATACGGTTTATAATTAATCTCTTTTCATATTTTTGATCTAATGTTTTAGTTAGTTCAAGATTCTAGGATTATGTTAATGAACTTGATTGACTCAAACCAATAAAAAAAAAAAAAAAAAAAAAAAAAAAGGTTTTCACACATATGTTGTGACTCAAAACCTAATGAACAACTCAAGAATGGTTTTATTCAAATAAAATGCGACTTATATTTCATAGATCGATCCGATCAAAATGCTAATATATGGAGTTGTTTATTAATTAGTATTTTCCAAATTTAATTTAATTTGTTATTTTTACGGAATATTGATTGAGTTCAGAAAGTTTATTAATTTTAGGAGTATACATATGTAAAATAAAATTAGAATTGCAAGCATGAAAAATATGAAGTAATTAATAATATGGAGTTTGGTGTATCGCATCGATTAGGGGAGAACACAATAGTCAGTTGTAGATTAGAATTTTAATGCATTGAGGTCAATGATAATTTGAGTTTCAAACACAGAGAGTAGCTAATAACCGCGATTTTTATTAATTATAATCGAAGAATTTTTCGCGCATTAGTTGTTAGTAATTAGTTGATCTGAATTATTGATTTAACAAATTAGTCCTAAAGTCCTTAAACTAACAATGACCCCAAATTCCGTGAAGTCCAAATTAACGAATTGAATCTGAAAATCATACTTCCTTCGTCGTTATAAGACAGTTTTGCAATGACTTATGGTAATCTGATCTTTTAATCTGGACCTTAAAATTTTGGTATCAAATCACCATTTATAGAATTGACTAGATAATTTTATTTTATTTTTTTGAGATAAAAATAGTCGCCCATATTATTAGATTATATAATGATATACGAAGTATTAGTATACAACAACTAAAAATTAGTTTTTGAAATAAAATTAGTGACGATAATTGATCGATGGATTTTATTTCTTTCTTAATTCCCATTTCTATGAGTTATTATCGTAGTAATTTTTTGAAAATAAAAATGATACAACGAGTCAAATCTTACATGGCATTACGTGACACCAATAAATAATTGCCATGTAAGATTATGACAATTTTATTTTGTCATAACTTACAACCTTAAGTATTACCCTATAGTTTTATCCTACTCTACTATCTAGATTAAATTAGATTTAGGATTTTCTTATAAACTTTCCATAAAATTTATCATACTCTACTATATGGATTCAATTAGGATTAGGATTTTTATAAACTTTCAAATATGTCAATGCCTATAAAGACCATCATCACATCGTACTCCATCACAATTATTTTCACAACATAGATTAAAAGTTGAGGTGTTTTATTTAAGATTATTTAGTGAATACCAAAATCTCAATATTCAATTCAATTTGTGTGCTCAATTGCTCATCACATACATACAATGTCCACCAATGAATCCACCCCCGCCGCCGCCACCACCACCACCCAAGTTACAATCTCCAACGATTTCTACACTTCATTGGTACGTCTCCATAACCATTTCAAAACCGGGCCCCCATCCCAACAATGGCACGACATGTTGGACCCCGCGAGGTTTAGCCACTAGTTGAGGCCAAAAACCGGATTAAAAAAAAGGTACGCTACTACAAGGGCAACTACATATCATACATATCCTCAACCCTTGCCTTTGAATCACGTTACAACACTTATGTTCTCTTGTTGATATTGTTCCAATTCTTCGTCGTAGCTGGAACCGCCTTCTCCAAACGTGAAACAAACGGAATCCTTATTGTTTGGGTCCAATTTAGTCCAATTGGGCCTGGTCACTGAATGATCCAATTAAAAGCCCAAGGTTAAGGTTCAACTCTCCAAATGTGCTAAAGTCAAAAATCAACATCCTCAAAGCCATGTCAAGGTCAGTCAACGGCCCAATCAGCTTGGCCCAGCCCAACTGACTTCCGGGCCCAATCCGCCTCCTTCATTAGCCAAGGTATAAAAGCCAACAATTTGGTCAATTCTTGGTAAGACAATAAAGCCTCAAGCAACTAAACTCTTGCACAGCTTTCTCTCTCTAATATACTGACTTAAGCATCGGAGGGGCCTTCCTCGGCGTCCCCCCCGAGGCTAGTTTACGTGTATTTGTTGTGCAGGAAACCCTCGGCTCCTGCGTCGTTCGGACCGAGACCAAGTTCCCTCAAGATAAAAGGATCTTCCGAGATTCGATTGTTTTCATCCGAAACAATTTGGCGCCGTCTGTGGGGAACGCTACTAAATTTCGCGTCAGTCATCAAACACTCCGGCAGTCGCCATGACTAAGAGTGGAAAGAGTTCCAAGAAGGCTAAGAAGGGAGGAGGCCGGATTACGGTGAGGGAACGCCAGCCGGTTTATCCCTCCCCGGAGCAAGCCTCTTCCGAATCGGAGGCCCCCATTTCTCCGGAAAGGGAAGCCTCAAGAGGTCCTAGCCTCCAGGAGGAGAACACCTCGCACCACACTCGGCAGCCGGGGCCATCCCCGAGACCGAGTGGCTCAGGTGCGAGGAACTCCCCGCCGCGCCATAGCGTGCAATCCAGGTCACATCCGCGGGAGACTCCTCCCTCCGGACCCTCCACCGAGGAAGTGGCCAGAGCAGTGGCCATCTGCATGGAGTTCCTTAAAGCTCAAGGGGCTCCAATCCAGATGCCTGATGATCACCAGCCGAGAAACCTGAAAAGGAGGATCGGTCAGGATGATGGTGGACAAGTTCCACCACATAGAGAGCTCGGCCAGAGGTGGCGAGGGGACACCCGAAACTCCAGTAAGGAGAGGAGGAGGAACCCTCAACCCTCTGACCACTCCGAAGCTCAGAATTCCATGGGGCCCTCCAAGGACCCGGAATTCGCCCGCCAAAGCGTTCACGAACGCTTGGGTTCGAGGGAGGTGAGTGTGCATAGCCGCCTCACCTTCCCAGAGGATACCGGACCCCACCCAACCTTGTCTCAGCCGGGGACGAAAACCACTTCCACCTCTGAGAGAGGAGGGAGCGAGGTCCCTGAGGCCGGGTACAAGGGGAAGGCGGTCATGGTTCCATCGAACTCGCCCTTCCAGAAGTGGATTCTGGAAGAGCATGTGCCAACGGTCAAAATCCCGGCACATATTACTTACGATGGTACCTCAGATCCTAAGGATCACATTGCCTCTTACGAGGGGCACATGTATCTGAACCCGAGGTCTGAGGCTACCTGGTGTAAATACTTTCCTACGACCCTCAAAGGTGTTGCCCAATCCTGGATCACCAAAGGGCTCAAGGAAGGCTCCATAACCGGTTGGAACGACCTCCGAAACAAGTTCAAGAGCAAATTCTCTACGGCCAACCGCCGAGAGAAGACCACTGCAGAGCTAATGAGTCTGCAGCAGGCGGAGGACGAGAGCCTCCGCGACTATCTGACTCGCTTCAGCAACGAGTCATCCGGAATCACAAGCCTGGATCAAGGCCTGGCCGTGTTCGCGCTACGGAACGGCCTCCAAGCTGGAAAGTTCCTGGACTTCATGGTCATGCATCCCCCGCAGACCCTGGAGGAAGCCTTGGAAGCATCGGATAGGTTCATCCGAGCCGAGGAGTGGAACAGATCCAGGTCTCAGTCTCGTCCGAGAATTGAGAAGCCGAAAGGGCAGCAGCCCGAAGTCTCGGCGCAGAGGAAAGGGAAGGCTAAGGCCTCAGAACCGTCCTCTGCTGCCGAGCCGAAGAAGGAAAGACACTTTCCCTACACGGGAAGGTACGATTCATACACTCCACTCTCCCTTCCCCGTGCTAAGATTTTCAGCACGACGAAGGACGAGGGGAGATTCAAAAAACCTCGTCCGTTGCCTCCCTGGCATCAGACGAGGGGAAAGGACCAGTGGTGCGAGTTCCATGACTCACCCGGACATCGCACCGAGGACTGCGTCCAGCTGAAGGACCAGATTGAGGATCTGGTCCGCAAGGGGTACCTGAGCCAATACCTCGCGGACAGGCGCGAGGAGAAAAAAGCTGAAAAAGATTCTCGGCAGGACCTCAACTTCGCTCGGAAGAAGGATAAGGGACCTCAGGGCAAGGAGTCCCTCGACATCCTAGTTATTTCCGGGGGAATCTCGCGAGGCACAGCCAAACGCCAACTGAGGGGTCTAACCCATCAGATTCATCAGGCTGAGCTTCGGCAGTCCCAGTCACCGGCGCCGAACATCCTGTTCACAGCCGAAGACTGTGAGGGGGTGGTATACCCCCACGATGACCCACTAGTAATCATTCTGGGCATCGCCAACCGCAACGTCTGGCGGACCCTCGTCGACGGCGGTAGCGGGGCGAACATCCTCTTCCGAGGAGCGTTCGACCAGCTGAGGATGGGAGCCGAGCACCTGGCCCCCGCACCCTACCCGGTGTCTGGATTCAACGGCTCTTCCTCGTATCCTGACGGGAAGATTACACTTCCTGTCACCATCGGCGAAGGCCGAGCAGCTAGGAATATCATGGCCGAATTTTTGGTCGTAGATGCTCCATCTGCATACAACGTGATCATGGGGAGACCCCTCATTCACGGCATTCAAGGAGTCGTCTCCACGTATCATCAAATCATGATATACGTTTCAGACGAGGGACGCTCCGAGAAAATAAAGGGCAGTCAAAAAGAAGCCCGCCTATGCAATCACCTCAAGCCATCCACGTCTCGCCGAGGCGACCGTGGCGATGGGGAGGAAAAGCACCGGGACCGAAACGCCAAAAAGCCGAGAGGCTCAGACGTTTCGGCTAATGAAGCCCCAGACAACGAGAAATCTGATGGGGGCCAAAAGGCTGACTCCGCCTCAGAGCCGAACGACTCCGATGGCCAGCCGCGGTCAGGAAAGTCTGCTAATATTGATAGCAGGCCGGAATTCGAGGAATCCAACTCTAAGAGCATGGAGACGGATGACCTGACCGAGTCAATAGAACTGACCGTAGGAGATCCGAACAGATGTGTTAGCATCGGGTCGTCACTGGAGCCAAACACCCGTGCGGCACTCGTCCAACTCCTACGGGCCAGTGGAGACGTGTTCGCCTTCTCAGCCGCAGAAATGCCCGGGATTGATCCGGACTTCGTCTCCCATAGGCTTAATGTCGACCCCTCCAGTCGACCCATTAAGCAGAAAAAGCGGAACTACTCCGCCGAAAAGAACCAGAACATCGCAGCTGAGGTCGATAAGCTCCTAGATGCTGGGTTCATTGAACCCTGTCAGTATCCGGAGTGGCTGGCCAATGTTGTAATGGTTCAGAAGGCAAATGGTAACTGGAGGATGTGCGTTGACTTCACGGACCTGAATAGGGCATGTCCCAAGGACTCCTATCCGCTGCCGAGGATCGACCAACTGGTCGACTCGACAAGCGGGCATGCTCTGCTCAGTTTCATGGACGCATTCTCGGGATACCATCAGATCTTCATGCACCCCGAGGACCGAGCTAAAACAGCGTTCATAACAAGTTCCGGGTTGTACAATTACAGAATGATGCCCTTCGGATTGAAAAATGCGGGGGCAACATATCAGAGGTTGGTTGATCAGGTTTTCGCCGAGCAAAAAGGCCGAAACATGGAGGTTTATGTTGACGACTCAATCGTCAAAAGCATAAAAGAAAAAGATCATGTCACGGACCTAGCCGAAACCTTCGCCACCCTCAGAAAATACAAAATGAAGCTGAATCCGAAGAAATGTGTCTTCGGCGTGAAGTCAGGCAAGTTCCTCGGCTTCATGGTCAGCAAGAGGGGGATTGATGCAAACCCCGCCAAAGTACAAGCTGCTTTAGACCTCCCCGAGCCGAAGACAAAAAGGGATATTCAGCGTCTAGCCGGGAGAATGGCTGCCTTGTCCAGGTTCATCTCACGAGCCTCAGACAAAGGGCTCCCTTTCTTCAAGGCGCTGAAGCTCCAAAATTCAAAAGGCATTGAATGGGGAGACGAACAAAAGTCAGCCTTTCAGCAGCTCCGTGAACACCTGGCTCAACTCCCAACACTGGCAAGGCCAGTCGTAGGAGACATCCTATACTTATACGTGGCGGTCAGTCCAGCCACGGTAAGCGCGGTGCTGCTAAGGGAAGAAGAAAAAGTTCAACAGCCGATCTATTTCGTCAGCCACACCCTGACGGATGCCGAGACGCGCTACCCATTGTTAGAAAAAGTGGCTTATGCAGTGGTGGTGGCTGCTCGGAAGTTGCGACCCTATTTTGATTCTCATCAAATAGCGGTTCTAACTGATCAGCCGTTAGAGAAAGTCCTCGGCAAGGTTGAAAAATCCGGTAGACTAGCAAAGTGGGCTTTCGAGCTCACCGAGTTCAGTATCGGTTATCAGCCGAGAACAGCCATCAAGGCGCAAGCCTTGGCAGACTTCTTGGCCGAGTGCTCCTATCAGGAGACTCTGGATGCAAGGAGGAAAATCTGGACCGTCTTCACGGATGGGTCCTCCACCGTGAACGGTTCGGGGGCAGGGGTCGTCATCACCTCTCCCGAAGGCAAAACCTTCGAGTATGCACTAAAATTTTCATTCAAAGCCTCTAACAACGAGGCCGAATACGAAGCAGCCATTGCTGGCTTAGACCTGTGCATATCGTTGGAAGCCGAGCATGTCTACCTCAAGACAGATTCTCAGCTGGTCGCCAATCAGATCCGGGGGGAGTATGAGGCTAAAGAGCCTTCAATGGCAGCTTACCTCACAAGGATCAAATCGACAATTGCGAAGCTGAGATCTTTCGAAGTAGAGCTGATCCCAAGGGGTCAAAATGCTCAAGCGGACGCACTCTCCAAACTTGCAAGCTCAACTCTGACTGAGTTAAGCCGTTCTGTCTATGTGGAGGTGCGCCGAGAAAAGAGTGTAGCCGAAGCAATATCAATCTGCTGCGCTGCACTCGAGCCGAGCTGGATGGATGACATCCTGGCTTATAAACTCAGGGACGAGCTCCCCGAGGATAGGAATTCGGCCTCCAAGATAAAGCGGATCAGTTCACGATTCCTCGTCTTCGGCGGCCAACTCCTCAGAAAATCCTTCTCCGCTCCATTATTGAAATGCGTGGGTCCAACGGATGCCGACTATATTCTCCGAGAGATTCACCTCGGCATCTGCGGAAACCACATAGGAGGGAGAACCTTAGCCCACAAAGCTCTCAGGGCAGGGTATTTTTGGCCTACAATGATCTCGGATGCAAAGAACATGGTCAGAAAATGCGAGAAATGCCAAAAATTTGCACCGGTAATCCATCGGCCATGCCTAGATCTCCAGCCAATTCTTAATCCTCTTCCATTTGCACAATGGGGGTTGGATATTCTGGGACCCTTTCCCGAGGCCCCATACAAAAGAAAGTGGCTGATAGTCGGAATCGACTATTTCAGCAAATGGATTGAAGCGGAAGCTGCTTCAAGCATATCTGAGCAAACTGTCAGACAGTTCATCTGGCAGAACATAATAACTCGGTTCGGCATCCCAAAAGTTTTTGTGTTCGACCACGGCAGACAGTTTGACAACCTGCCCTTGCGCCGATACACTGATCAATTCGGGATAAAATTGGCTTACTCCGCGGTTTGCCACCCTCAGAGTAATGGCCAAGCCGAAGCCGCAAATAAACAGATCCTTAACGCTCTCAGAAAAAGAGTAGAGGATCAAAAGTCCAAGTGGGTAGAGGAACTTCCGGGAACCCTCTGGTCACTCCGGACAACCGAGAAGGAGGCAACGGGGCATTCACCTTTTCAGCTGGTGTATGGATCCGAAGCAGTGCTTCCAGTGGAAGTGGGCTCAGAAAGCCTACGAGTGAATCTCTTCTCAGCCGAGGAAAATGAGCAGCTCATGAAAGAGTCCCTCGACTTCCTTGACGAGATTAGAGATCTAGCCCGAGAAAGGATGGCTGCACACAAGCTCAGAATGAGCAAGTCCTACAACCGAAGAGTCTATCAACGACCTCTCAGAGTTGGGGATTTAGTTTTGAGGAATGCTGCAGCTGTTCAAAAAAGTCGCATTCATGGCAAACTCTCAGCATCTTGGGAGGGACCTTATGAAATTTATCAAGAGCTTCAGCCCGGTACCTTCAGACTCAAACAAATGGATGGCACCGAGCTGAAAAACCATTGGAATGCCGATGTGCTCAAAAAATACTATGTGTAAATCCTTCGGATAGTACAATCTATGTAAGTACACTGATTTTGTTTATAAAAAGGCCATCGAGCCAGTATTCATTCAGATTGCGTGTATTCTTTAAGTCTTTATGCTTTCTACGGTTTTTCAAAAATTCAAGGTTTCATTCGGCGCTGTCCGGGGTATTGCATAATGATGCCTTGTACCTCGGCAAGCCGTAAAACCTGCCAAAAAAAGATACAAGCCCGAAGTATTGCATAGTGATGCCTTGTACTTCGGAGAATCTGTTCCTTTGGGCAAAAAGGCCATAGACTTATCCGAAACATAGCCTAAAAAATAGGAACTGATAAAGCCCCGAAGTATTGCATAGTGATGCCTTGTACTTCGGATGAATCAGTTCCGGGTGGTAGTTGCAACTCTGAAGTATTGCATGATGATGCCTCGTACTTCAGATAAACTGCTGCCCCGGCATGGTGTTTCGGATAGTTGTTCCCTTGGATGAATTGAAGAAAGTGTCACAAGAGTACCATCTCTAGAGTGAAAACTCTCAGGTGGGAAATCAGTACTTTAAAAACAGATGTAGAAAATAAAGCAAAGTGTTCAAAGATCCTCGGCTTAGCCGAGAAAAATTATCAGCCATTCCAGAATTCAGAAGACCTCATCTTCAGATTTCTGGGGGGGCAGAGGGAAATAGAGAAATGGCACAACTGATCTAATACCCTTCAGCTCAGCCGAAGTTTGATACTTATGTCAGTTTTTTCACAAGTTGAAAACATCCGAGTACAAACGGCAAAAAGAAGTCTCAGCAGAAATGATTCTCGCTAGCCGAAGTTCTGCACTTAGCAAATATTTGAAAGATCATTCAAAGAAAGCAGTAAAGTGCGAAGACTGGTAAAGCGAAGAGAAAAAAAAAATACACAAGAAAGCTGAGAAAGTGAACTTCTTTGAAATAAAAATGTTGAATTACAAAAATAGTCGGCAGCCGCCCACAAGCGGAAAGTAACAGCTGCCGAAATACGTACAGGCAAAATAAAAATATAATAAGCTGTTGTACGATAAGGCAAGCTGAAGCAAAAAAAAAACAAAAGGCAAAAATTCAGAAAGCGGCAAGTCTAAAGTTGAGCGCATGATGAACCGCAAGATTCTGAAGACGACTGCCCGAGTTCCTATGCTTCAGCCTGAGGATCAGACTGATCAGCTTCATTGGGCCCAATGGTGGTCTCAGCTCCAGCAGCAGAAGAAGCAGGCTTTGCACTTTGCCGAGCCTCCCTTTCCCTCTGCTCAGCCTCCAACTCCATCCTCTCAGCTTCTTCCTCGGCTTCCTCAGCCTTAAGGATTTCAGCTTCGATTGGAGTGGCATACTTCATGTGAGGGTCTTCGGGATCTTGGACCCATTCAGCACATTTGGACCAGTCCAGCTTCGGCTCAGCATGAAGGCAGACCCTTCGGCACACTCTGAACCCGTTTCTAAAACCCATTTCATACTCTTCTTGGGTATAGATACGGACTTTGAGTAGAGCCTCAGCATCGGCCAACTTCTTCTTCGTCTCCTCCAAGTCTTCCTCGGATCTCTTCAGCTCATCGACGAGCTTGGAGGAGGAGCCTTTCAGCTCGGTAAACTCTTGCTGAACCTGGGAAGCCTCGGCCTGAACTTGGACCATTTCTTCCTTCTTGGCAGTGAGCTGATCCTCAGCCTCTTGTAGCTTAGCTCTTTGAGCTTCAGCAGCAGCAGCAGCCCTTGAGAGTTGGACATCCCTAGCTTGGAGCATCTCTTCAGCAGCCATTCTGCTGGCTTCAAGAGATTCTAGCTGATGCTGCACTTCAGCCTGTGCAGCAGCTCCTTCTTGGATTCGGCTCTCGATAGCAGCCTTGAACTTGGAGATGTCCACCCCCAGGTGCTCTTGGAGGAATTTTTCCCCTTCCATCAGTGAGGGAAAAACTTCCTTCTCCATAGCGTCGCAGAAGGTCTGGAGGGCTTCAGCAGCCTTTTTCTCGTACTCCTCAGCCTTCTGCTGCTTCTCTTCAGCTGCTGCCTGCTTCAGCTTAGCAAGCTTTAGCTCTTCCTCGGCTACCCTTTGATCGTGCTCGGCAGCGTCCACCCTATCTTGTAGGGAATCTATCAGCTCTACAGTGAGAGTCTGATTGTGCACGAACTGAAAACAGGGGCACAAGTTAAAAAAGTAAAAAATAATAGCTGAAAGGTTGAGTTCAGAAAGAAATCAAGGCAAGGAGAATTACCTGCATCATCAGCAGTTGGTTGGACCTGGCAGGGTCAGGAACTGATCTGCTGGATTCGCCCATCCCAGCAGTGGCCTTCAGCGACCAAATCCTTGCCCTATCTACTTCGGACAGGCCAGCAAAATCGCCGAAGTAGGCTGCAGCACCTTCTCGGTTCTGACCCCATATGAGGTCCCAGATGTGGTCTGGGACTGGAATTCGGGGGGCCGAGAAACCCATTTCTCCAGACTGCAGCGTCTGGAAGGAAGGGAAGGATGACGATGGAGCCTCTTTAGCTTTGGGTGGCTCAACGTCCTCCTCCTTCTCAGAAGAGTCAATTATTGTGACCTCTTCTTCTTCAGGTGTGAGGACGAAGGCCCCAACCTCTCTGGCAATGTCCGCCGTGAAACCCTCAGCACTGGGCATCACGGCGTCTCCATCCTTGTCCTCGGCGGCACTCTCTCGAGCTTCTTCCAGAACCTCTCCCTTAGGTTTGGGAGTTCTCTGATCCACCTCCATCTCGGGGGGTGGCGGAGAGGCCCTTGGGGGTGATTGAGGCGGTGGCCGGGGAACCCTCGGCGATCCATTGCCTTCCTCGGGTTCCCTTATTTCAACGCCGATGGTCATCGGCCTCCGCTGAAAGTCATGCGGGCCGATGATGGCCATTCTTCGGCGCCTCTTCTGAAGCGGCTGCTCGTCCATACCCGAGTCTGAAGACTCTTCTTGTACTTGGTCTTCGGGACGAACAGGGGCTTTCCGTTCCCTGTGTCTGCTGCTCTCTTCAGACTGTAAAGGGCAGGCAGGGGGAAGAATGTGAGTAAAAAAAAAAAAAAAAAAAAAAAAAAGAAGAAAGACAAAGTTAAGTCTAAAGGCTCACCGAGGTCTTCAGCAAAGCCTCGTCTTCTTCAGCTGCCCTAGCCGCAGCTTCTTCAGCAACTCTGGAGGACCCTTCTCCACCTTCACAAGCTTCAATAACCCGTGCAACCTCTTCGGCTGTACGGGCAGCTTCAGCTTCTTCTTCCAGCAGCTGAAACAAGGGATCTCTCTTCTTCCACCAAGGCTTCTGCCTCTGATACAGAGCAACAGCCTCAATTTGGAAGTGGGAAGAGTCTAGGTGAACCTCTCGGCGCCTTGGTTCAGTGATAGGGGGAGCCCGATCAGTTACGACTCGTTCTCGGTTGACGCCAAGGCGAGCGTAATCAATGCCGACGTTGGTCTCGTCCCGTTCTGAAAAAGAAAAGGGGAGAAGTCAATTCAGTTAGTTCGGCACATCACAAGAAAGCAAAATGAAAGAAGAAAAGAGATAATTAAAAGGCCTCGGCCCCAGCCGAAGAAGATTACCATCCCTAAACTTTCGGCTGAGGCCGACAGCTGCCAGCATATTCTCTTGGAAAACATAGTGCGTATCGGGGAGCCAAGTCTCCGGGATATGCTGCATTCGGCCGCTGCCTCCCCGGTTCGGCAGCTTGCCGAAGATGTTCTGCTGATTAAGGTTCGGGTCTGGCCCGCTATCTTCGGGAGGACCTAAACTTCCCATATCAGGATCCGGCTCGGCAAGATACCGGGGAGCGCTGAAAACGTAAGGGTGGCTCGGCTCCGTGGGTGCCCTAACCCAAATCCATTGACCTCTCCAGTCCTTGTCTGAAGAGTCGTTCGGCCACATGGTTAGGAACGGGGGCCGAGACTCAATCCGATACCACCCAGAGCCATGGCATCCGTGCCCACTTTGAATGTTTGGCACTAGCCGATGGAGCCTTTTGAAGCAATGCAGGTTCGGCACGTACCTGAAGAATTTGCAGACCCATAAGTACGTCATTACCCTTCGGATGCTGGTGGGGGTCAGCTGGCACAGGGAAATGTTGTAATGGATCAGCAAGTCTCGGACGAATACGTCCAAAGGGAACCTCAGCCCGTACTGGAGTTGTCTTGTGTACACCCCCACATACCCCGGGGGTGGACGGTGGATTCTATCGGAGGCCGTGGGCATTCGGCACCAATACCCATCGGCTTCAAGGATGTCGTAATGCAACTCAATTTGCTCGGCAAACCGGTACTGATCAGCATTCTCCACCCACCATGAGTAGGGGCGGTTCTTTATCATGGCCGAAGCTACTTCGGCATCCTCCCACTCTGAAAACCCTGGGAGGATATCCCAAAGGACAGCGGGAACTTCATCATCCCGTCCTGAAGCGCTCACCCCCTCAGCCCTCTGAGGAGGAGCCGAAGAAATGGGAGTCGCCCTAACCCCTTCAGCAGGGTCAGACTCTGTCCTTCGTCCATTCCAGGTCCCAATCCTGTCCCTGGGATCGGGGATTAGCCTTGCTCTTCTTGGAGCACGGGCTCCACCTCTAACTCCCCTCACCATTGACGAATTTCGAAGGAAAAAGTCGAAAAAGGGGAAAGAGTGCAAAGTCGAAGAAAAATGAAATAAAATCAAAGGAATTTACCTTGATCTGAAGCAAAAGTCGCCGATTTACGAATTGGTAGTGACAAGTCTCAGCTTCTAAGCTTAATGCTCGGGGAATTTGCGAAGTTTTGATGCGGGCTCTTGAGCGTTCTTGAGAATTCTGGGTTTGTGTTGATGAATGAGTGGGGAGAGAAGACGCGCCTCTATTTATATCTCCAGAAATGGGAATTCAAGGAGTCTGCGTTTCAATTTCTCTCAAGCACCCCACTAAGTAACCGTTAAACACACGACCTTGCAGTTAAATCGCCCACTACCCGTCCAACTTCCGCAATTATCCACATTAACTGTTGTTATCTCATTAATCATGGGTTAATTATGGTTTAAATTCACATTTTTGGATTAACAAATCATTCACTTCCCTCCTTTTCTGATTAAATCAAACCCGACCCGTCATCCTTCCAAATCGGGTCTGGGGGGCAAGTTGTTTGGGTCCAATTTAGTCCAATTGGGCCTGGTCACTGAATGATCCAATTAAAAGCCCAAGGTTAAGGTTCAACTCTCCAAATGTGCTAAAGTCAAAAATCAACATCCTCAAAGCCATGTCAAGGTCAGTCAACGGCCCAATCAGCTTGGCCCAGCCCAACTGACTTCCGGGCCCAATCCGCCTCCTTCATTAGCCAAGGTATAAAAGCCAACAATTTGGTCAATTCTTGGTAAGACAATAAAGCCTCAAGCAACTAAACTCTTGCACAGCTTTCTCTCTCTAATATACTGACTTAAGCATCGGAGGGGCCTTCCTCGGCGTCCCCCCCGAGGCTAGTTTACGTGTATTTGTTGTGCAGGAAACCCTCGGCTCCTGCGTCGTTCGGACCGAGACCAAGTTCCCTCAAGATAAAAGGATCTTCCGAGATTCGATTGTTTTCATCCGAAACACTTATTATATTGACTACTCTGGCACTATTTTATTTTTCTTCTTCTCTTCTAATTGTTAACACTCTTGTTGGTCTTGCTCACGCTGCTTTTAGGGTTCCCGAACATGACGAAGATGACGATCAAGAATTTTTTGATGCTGCCCAAACTCTTCCATGGACCAACGACATCATAAATGTCAATGCTTACGATAAAAAAAAGTTTATAATGTAATAGTTGTTGTAAACTGAATTGCAGGAACAAAAAAGTAGGAATGGTTACCGGGAATGAGATCAAGTCGCGGACTATGTCACTCTCTTTAGAACATTCACGGTACTGCCTCGAAGTTGTGCAAGCAACTCGTACGTAACCGGATGTCCCCCAGGATAAAACAGTCTCTCAAGATAAAAGTATACCGATGGATTTGCACAAAACCACCGGAAAGTGATTTTCCTCCAAAAACCATTTTCCAAAAATAAATATATTCTAACTTTATTTTTCTTTTTATATATTATTGATTGACAACTTATTTAAGTCAATAAAATTATACTCCGTATATATTTAATTTATATATTATAATTGAAATTAAAGATTCTTATTATATTAATATTATTTATGGTTTTTTTTTTCCTGATATATTACAATCACATGGATTTAATTTGTAGTACGAAATTTAAAAAAAAAACTACGTTACATTGCATCAAATTGACTTTAACACATAAATCTATAACTATAACTATATATCATATATCACTAATATATAAAGCCGGTCTCGCAACCAGGTCACGATACATCGACACTTGGGATTCCAATTTTTCGCCTAGTGTCGCGCCATGTAGACGACAAATAGATATTATTGTGATTAGATTAGATGCCAAATTAGATTAGATTGGATAAATTTTGTAAAATAAAAATATTGTATAGAGTTTTATATATTATCGATATACTTCTAATATTTCATTTATACAAAATTAATCATTACTTCTAAATAATATCTTATAACTCGATTCTATTTCCATCATAAAATTCGTTTTAAAAAGTTTTTTAAAATAAGATCTGCTTATAATGTAAAGCTGGACTCGCAACCAGCCACAAGACAACGACACTTGACATTCTACCTTTTCGCCAAGTGTCGCGCCATGTAAGAGCTAAATAGGTATTATTGTGACACATATAATGCTAAGTAAGCGATTTTTGAATAGATTTTGTAAGATAAAATTGTTGTATAGAGTTTTATTATCGATAAAATTCTAATATTTCATATAAACAAAATTAATCATAACTTTTAATAATTACCCTATAACTCAATTCTATTTTCATCATCAAATTCGTTTTAAAAAGTTCTTTAAAATAAGATCCATTTATAATATATTTAATCACAAAATTATATACATAGTTGGCCAAACCGTGATTTATTTTAAAAAATATTAGAGAATCAGTAAAAATAATTTAATTTGGTAAAAATACTTTCAATTTAGTGAAAATAATTTAAGTTCAATAAAAATAATTTCAAGTCAATAATAGCATAGATATCTATTTACTAACAAAACTAAAATAAAGTACACTCCATATGATATCGTATGTCTAACAAACTATTTGACTGTATTTAACATATCATAACAAATTATTTGACTGTATTTAACATTCAAGTAAAAATGTTATCTTAAAATTTTATCAATCATCTGGGCATCGCCTGGGCACAAAACTAGTTATAATATAAAGGTGAAACCAGAAATGACATATGTCATCCCCTTTTTAAATAATTTCACGCCAATTTATTTATTTATTTATTTTTTTGTCAAAGCTTCTTAGAGAATATTTAATACTATTCAATAATATTTTCCTTACTATTTGGTAATTATATTCCATTTATAAACATCAAACAAAATATTATTTGTTATTTAATATTATGCAATAATATTTTCTTACATATAACTTTGTGACGTAATCCATAATTATTTCATTAGTCGTGCATATAATACTCCCACTATTTTATTTAATATGATATAATTTTATTTTTATTTTTGTAATTACAAATTTTTATCTTATTTTGCAATTGGATAATTATTGTAAATAAATATAGTGTTAAACTAATAATAAATAGTGAAAATTACCGTGCATGGGACGAGATCTAATCTAGTATTTTACTATTTTATTCCCCTGATATCAATAGTTAGCGCAACAAGTCTAACCAAACAAGAGCTAGGCTCGATTCCATACCACTCCAAACTAGGGGTGCTAATCGAGCGAGTCGATCACAAGATAATAGATGCTCGACTTAACTCGAAAACTTTTTTTATGTGCTCAACTCGTGCTCGTTAAAGTTTCGAGCCAATAAAACCTGCTCAACTCATGCTCGATAAAGTTTCGAGTCGAGTCGGGTAGCTCACGATCTGCTCGTTAAAGTTTTGGCCCTTCTAAAATTATAGGCCTTTATAGTGGTTTTTTTTTTCACTTTATATAGTTTTCTTTTTATTTATTACTCTTTCTTTTTTGATAATTTAAATTAACTCTTATTAAGTGTCAAATTTGTTCATGGTAATAACTTTGTTTGTTAATTCTATATTAATATAATATATTAATGAGTTGCTCACGAGCTTATCAAGTCGAGTTAGAACTTGCTCAATTCGTGCTCATTAACATCTTGAGACGAGTTGAATTCGAGTTGAGCCAACCCGAGTCAGAGTTTTGACCGACTCGAGTTCGAACTGTTCAACTTGATTAGCACCCCTACTCCAAACAGCCTCAACCCAACCCAACCCAACCCAACCCAACAATCCGCAGTCAATAGGCTGTAGACTGTCCCTTGTTCTAATTTCCCACCTTTCCCAAGAATTTCACTTCCAAATTCAGATCCCAAACACTCTCTTTACAACTAGAAGATGTTCAAGGTGATCGGAAAACTTCTGAGCAAAGCTCCATTTCTGCAGGCTGCTCCAAAACCTAATTTTATCTCTTCATCTGTTCATGAATTCCAGTGCAGTAGAGGTAATTTGATTATGTATTTTGGTAAATTATTGATTTTTCTCCCTTTTTATGAATTGGGTTTTTTCATTACGTCAAATTAAGATGATGATTGTGAAATCTGAGAATCAATTTGAATGTTGGATTCTGTGGTTTGTGGGTTTTCATCATTTTTTTTATTGCCCACCAACTGTTTGTTAAAATGCAGCTTCTATCCAGTACATAAAAGCCTAGCTTAAAATTGCTGAAATGCTCACAATATGATTATGTTGTTAGGTTGTATATTTCGTTTATGTTTGATCATTGATTTGTTATCTGGGTTATTTTGTACTATGTTGATTTGTTAATCTTCCTATAGTTATTAATTGTAAATGAGACATTCTTAAGCCAATGGTAGTTTTAGAATTTGTATGCAGTTTGCTTAGAAAAAGGTGCATCCTTTTTTTTTTTTTTTGGGTGTGAATTTGAATGAGTAGTACTTAATAACTTGAATGCTTCTAGTGTTTGCGCATGGATATTTGATTGGAAACTAGGGCATTTTTGGGCTCACTGTTCTTATTATAATATTGCATTGTGATTGACATGAGACGAGGACTATTATGTTTTGTGAAGTTCATTGTTTGAAGTTTTTGGAGCTTGTGAAAGATGAGAAGAGGGGGGCAGCATGTGTGATAGTGAATGTCTAAGCCAAGATAATCATTACTTTTTTAGGTAGGGGATTTAAGAATTTTCGAGATAGCCAACTCGCATGTTCATGTTAGTAGTTGTTATTGGAGAATTGGGAATTCAGTCTTGGGGCAAGGGGGTCATGTAATTTTTAGCTGTAATATGTTTAATGAAATGGTTAGGTACTTAGGTGGAATAGTAAGAGGGTGAGTTTTCATACTGAAAAATGTGTTGTGATTGTTGCTCTTGGGGTTAGTGTGCTCTTGTGATTCGTGGTTGATCATCTACTCATCTAGCAATTGCTCTGTGCTAAATTTCTTCCGAAACATCTGTTGTATATGTATGCTTCTTTGCTACGGAGTATAATTTTAATGTTTGTTTGGTTGAACAAAGGAAGTAAAATTACCTTGGAAGATGCTTCTCCATGTAGTTTTGATTCATAGGAGTAGCTTTCTTTTGTTTGGTTGATCATAGGAAATTTTACTTCCCATTGGAAATTCCACTTACAGACTTACCTAGGGGGACCTAGGTATTTAACTTTCCATTTTGTGGGTAGTATGGAGTGCAACTTCCCATAGTTTTTCCAATCAAACAACCTCATCTTCTCCCACATCCTAGGAGTCCTTATTTTCTATTTTACTGCTAGGTGACATGAATTTTGATGGCAACCAAACAAGCACTTAGTTTCTTCATTGATTGATGACCAATATTTCTATTTTACTGCTACTGTGCACATCCAATTAAAAAAAGTGTAATTTAACACAGCTTCTAGTATTGATTATAATTTATAACCAAATTCAGAATTCGTCTTTAACACAGTTGTTGATTGTTGTTTAGTCGACATTTAACTGGTGAATAATACTTGTCAGTTTCTCTATTACTCTTTCATTATATGGTTGTATTACACCATATGATTGATTAGGGGATCAATGATAGGTCTAGCTTTTGTGCTGCTTGATTGCAAAAAGAGAGATTATGCTTGGCTGTTTTATTCTATACCTTGTTTAATGGTTTGCTTCTTATATTATTACCGACCATGATTGGTGATACTGATGTAAGAAGTTCTCTTAATAATTGGTACTATTTACTGATTTTTTTTTTTTTTTCCCTTGTAGGTTTTTCTACTAAAGTAGGCGCATATGTTGGTGACAAGCGAAACATACTAGACTACCATCGTAGACAGCTAGCATCTAAGTACGAGCTGAGAAGAAAGCTGTACAAAGCACTGTGCAGAGATCCCGAGCTTCCTCTAAGCATGAAAGACAAATTTCGCTACAAGCTGGCCAAACTGCCAAGAAACAGTGCCTTCAATCGACTGAAGAACCGCTGTATCTTCACAGGGCGTTCTCGAGCTGTGTACGAGAAATTCCGGATGTCTCGTATTGTTTTCCGTGAGTTGGCATCTCAAGGCCAATTGCAGGGTGTAAAGAAAGCATCCTGGTAAACATCATATTTTCCAATGTATTGGAACACACCTGCTTTGCTTTTGAGTTTCTCTAATCAGCAGAGTACAACTGATCTCTTGTTATGTCTTCTTTTTCTTTATCTTCATTACAATAGCTTCATGCTTGGGGTGATAAATTTTTATTGTTGTTTAGTTGATTAACTATAGCCACTCTATTTCATGGTCCCGGTGAAACAATTCTTTCTACGAATGTCAATGATGAAAACAGAACATAATACGATGATACTGATAAATATACAGCTGAAAGGTGTACTTCATGTCCGATATTTTGATGCTTTCCTAGATACAGGGTTATGTGTTGGCTACTTGAAAACAGAGAAGAAAAACAAAAAGGGCGTACAAGGGCCAATTTGAACAAGGAAGTACACTTACGTTAAATAACATGTCTAAGTATAAAATTTCCGTTTTTGTATGTCGCAAATCTATACACATTTGTGTAGGCATATAGTTGTATTACTAGTATAAAAGTTAAAACCAAAGTGCATACAGCATAATCACGAATTGCATATTGCAGTAATGCAATTCTCACGCATTTCTGGTATCAAAGATTTTTAATCAACAAAGACAAACTCGCACAAATATTTGCATCAAAGTTGAGATACTATTCCTCATTCAGCTATAACAAAAACAAATGCTAATTTCCAAATCAATACAAGAACAAATTATACAAGAATGAAATGATATTATTGGTTGAGCAAGCAGTGGCTCAGTTTATTCAATTTACTCCCCATGAAATTCTCATTCAAAATCTGTAGTCAGTTTTCTGAATTCGCTCAGAGCAGAACTTGCTGCATACAGCGCCATTTTTTTCACCTAGGAAAAAAAATGAGCAGAGAATCAATAAAACCATTTAAATTGAAAGATTTACCCTCTGACAGTACAGGTGACTTGAAGAGAGATGCAAGTAGATTGCAGTAGAGTTAGTTATTCGAACAAACAAGTATCCTTAACACATCTACAAACTTTAATTTCGGAGATATGCACATTGAGTTTGGTAAGAATGGAATAGGCAAGCATTGCATTTTGCCTCTACCATAATATCAGAGCTCTAAACATAGATAAATGCGACAGGATAAGCTGTAAGATAGAGAGATCACATTCACAAACCTCCAATTTGTCCTCCTTAGATCTGTGGTTTTTGGGGAGCAAGCGAAACTCGTCTGTCAATCGAATGCATTCTTGAACGTTCTCAGGGGACACAAAGTCGAGGGCCACTTTAATGCAAGACTGAAAAAAGTGATAACATTTTGGTAAGGTAGTTCTTGACATGCAAAAGATCATGAAAGATGCAAGATGCTTTGTGCACAGTCTGCACACCATGTTGCTTGAATACAATTTCATGTTTCTCAAGGTGATGGAAAGATCTAATGAAGACCAGCTCCGTAAGAAACTTTAAAGTGACAAAAGTAAACTACTCCGTATAAATTAAGCTTCACAGAAGACAGATAAATTTACAAAGTGGCAATAGTTAACCAAGACAAATAATTCTGGCCTTCATTCACCCCTCCCCCTTTCTTGGAGAGAAAAGGGGAGGGAATACAGGGTTAAATGATGAGACTAATTTAAGATGGATAAGAGTCTCCCTCAAACAACAGATGCACTATAATATGACATTAAGCTTCATGAAATGCGTGGATAAAATGGCAGGGGTTAGAAAGAGAGGTTCATCATAAATGTTGGAAGTAAATAAGAGTTTCACAGGAAAAATTCTACTCAGGAAGTGTGGCACCTCCTCAAAATGAGTGCAAGTACATCATCCCTCAAACTCTCATTGCCAAAGCTCTAAACAATCCCAAATTAGACATAGATATCAATATCCTATCATAAACTTTTACCCGTAGTTTTGTATACCTTTTGGGCACCAAATGACAATTCTATGACGTCTACAGTGTAGGTAGACTGAAACCAACATCTTTCTTTGCCTAAATCAAATTCTTTTCTTTTCACTGTGATTCCCTTTAAAGCCTAGCATGACCATTGAGAGATCTTCAAGTTTAAGAATTTCTACGTTCAACCATCAAGCAACTACATCAAACCCTAAGGTCTGTACATATGAAGAATTCACCATTGAATTAAAAATTAATTACATCATGATGTATCAGTCCAACAAATACGATAAATAAACACAAAAGTTTATGTTGAGACTGAGAATCATCAAATGAGATGAAACAGCCTGTGAAGAAATGGAAACTTTAGAAGTAAAACAAAACTAGAAATTACAACCAAATTTTTTTGAGGAAACTTACTAATCTATTTCTCACTTGATGGGGACATCCAGCAGGTATAAAAACAGCCTCGCCCAAGTGTTGTTCAAATGTCCAAGGTTCCACACCTGCAACATATTCTGTTTAAATTTGCTGAAAATTTAATGAAAATAGGAATACATACACCAAAATAACTATGCAATTCTTACCAAACTCTTCTTTCAGCTGTTTCTTATGGATTTCAGTCATATAGAAAGTCTGGTCATGAATAGGATGGACAACCTAGGGTAAATGAGGTCCATCAAAATTAAAGGGGTTAAATGTTGCTAACAATAATATCTAGTTGAATAATCAAACATGTGTACAGTCCAATGAGTCAATATGACCTACTGATTTCACAGGAAGATTGTTAATGTGGTTAAATTCTTGCTGATGCCTTTTTAGATAATCAAGAAGTTTTGGGACATCCTCTCTTCTAAAAATATCCCAGATAGCACCTTCACCGACTTTATTTTCATCAAAATCAGGTTTTTTAGACAATAATTCATGCTCTCCACCAGAGCATGAAACCTCCAAAGAATGATTAGCACTTGTTACAGCACCAGCTCCATCAGCAGAGGGAAACTCTTTGGCAGCAGAACAGTTCAGGATAGCATCATAATTTTCATTAGTTTCACGGTCACGTTGATCCGCAGACACTGATGTTTCTGGAAATTGGCCGACGGAGCTTACAGAGCCATCTCCATCAGCAGAGGGAAACTCTTTGGCAGCAGAGCAGTTCAGGCCAGCACCAGAGTTATCATTCGTTTCATTGTCACATTTATCTGAAGAAACTGGTGTCTCTAAAAAATGGCTGATGGTGCTTTCAGCACCAGCTCCATCAGCACAAGAAAACTCTTTGGCATCAGAACAGTTGAGGGCAACATCTAAATTTTCTTTAGTTTCAGTGTCACTTCTATCTGCAGTAACTGATCCTTCAGCTTCATAAGTATTTTGCAACTTGTGTATGATCTGCTGCTGACATGAGCTAATATCAACCTTTGTTGTGTGCATCAACACATTAACCTAAAGAAAAAGCAGCAGTAGTCAAGACCAATAGCATGCTCATTTCTCAATGCATATGAGCTCAAAAACAGAATAACGTGCAAATGAATATCAGTGCATTTATAATTTGGGGAGGAGACAGAAACTAACTCATACCGCATCAGATATATCACAGTGCAGTTTTGTCATAGAATCACCTCTACCAAGCTCTTCTTCATAACCATATGCAATATATGTTTTTGGTCCCAAATCTGGCTTTGGTACACCATCAGGAAGTTTGGTAACAAGATTGAGGATACCACATTCAGGATGGGTGTAGTCGCTATATGGAAGCATCATGATAAACTCAGCAAAGTGCCTTGGCAAGCATTCTTCAAATGAATTCGAAGCAGGCCAATCCTTCAGTTTTAAAATTTCTGGCCAACCATTACTATGATTCCGACCATGCAAATAGCCCTTGAAAAAGTGATAGATATCAATCTCTACCTGCAAAAGGAAAATGACTTTTTTATATGTATCTGGGCCTTCTATCCTTGAAGAAACATGTAATTCTTCCCCAGAGCAGGATTGCGACTAAACAACAGGTTCAGCAAAAATCCTAGTAACATATACAGATAATTTATTAATTCTTAGGGAAAAAAAAGAAGAAAAAAACTGCAAATTCCATTCACCCAGAAGCAGTTATAATACTTCCAGTCAGTATAAGGTAGCAATGTGAAACTTCAAAAAATAAGACCAAAAGAATTAGTGACTGAAAACTGGATTTTTATTTGTGCTGTTTTAATATCTAGAAAGAAAACTGAGATTATAATTCTGAAAGAACACAACATTATTATCAAGTAGACAAAATTTGATACCAATTCTCCCCACAAGGAGACAGGAGATAGTAAACTTAATTCTAATTACACATACTCTTATAGTTTAAGACACAAATGTCTCGAATTAATCAAATAAGGTTCCATCACCAAGTATGACTTGCTTAGAGGGTAACAAAGGATAATATATACCGGTAGATAGTGTAAAGTACCATTTAACATTTCCAACTTCTGAAATAAATTGATAAGTCTATCATATAGCAAGTTCAGAATCATAACGCATACCTTGAAAGCCTAGCACGTACCTCACACCAGTCCAAACAATCTATGGCCTTTACATTAAGTGTATCCTCCTTCATTATCTTTTTGGCTCCTCTGAAAGCCCTCCACATCACCATTGGCTCCCAACTCAGACCAGATCCTTCTTTCAAAACATCTCTAACAATCACAGGTTCACCTTGTGTCCAATGCCTTTGAAAATGGTCAATATTAAGTTCATTCATACTTGAAACACTCGGACAGTATAGAAAGTTATCACGCATATTTAACCTTGAAGCTGCCTTTCTTCTTTCAGAGGCAATACTTTGAGCATCTGAAGCAGTAGGGAGGCAGATGAGACATTCCTGACTAAAATCTGTCTCTGGCAAATAATAATCAATAGTGACCTTATCAATGCTTTCAATCACTGTGTCCACCCAATTAAGCTCAAGGACACGTCTCAGTTCAAGTATGTGAAGTCCACAACCACCATGTCCTTTCTGAGGACAAAGAATACTATCATTTATGTTCATGCTCCCACAACCTGTAGGGGGTAAATAATTTCCAACAGTAAACACTTTGCTGTTCCCCATCTTATCAGCATCATGTTTCTGGCTGTTTCCCGTTATATCATGATTCAAGGAACCTCCTGTAGAGCGACATGAAGATCCAGCTTCAAGGTCATCAGACCTTAAACCTGATCTCAATTCTTGACAACAGGATATACAGAGATCATAAGAGCAAACAGAATTGGGGCAGCTTCTGTGGAAATTTACAATGGATGTGTTGCAATTATCACTGTTGAATAAGAATATTGTTAAGGTCCAAGTGCTTGACATAATTCTACTATCTGACACATAAAGAATCTTCATAGGGGAAGAAAACCAGTTTAGTGAATATTCAGACTTATTGGACAAATATTAAACATCGAAATCTGAATATGTGAGGGAAATTACACTAACTAAAGCTTTAACATGGTGGGAGAATTAAGAAACTGTGAAACTATAACCAGTAATTTAGCCAAAAGATACACATGTTATGAAGAGAAGAAGCATCACAAATTACAGGGACACCTAATTTTCAATTAATTTATCCGAGCATCATATATTATTGCAAAATTACTTCCTATTTGATTTTGACATGCATTTCAAATTCCCCTTTTAAGCTTTTAATTTTAAACTTCACAATTATTGATCCTGACAGTTAAAGCAATAAAGAAGCCACATACAAACGTCAAAAATTATCTTTTCTGTATATATTTTCACTAAGAAACTCAGCAAGAGTAATTAATACCACTTATCAGGTTCAAACTCATAGCCCTAACATAGAGTAATATAAAATGGTGGAAACAATAAGTAAAAAAAAACTAACATGCGTAGAAAAATCAAGGGAAATTATTTCACAAGTCAATATTGCAATATAGATGCATATTGCATATTCATACACCCAGTCACCCTGTCCAGGAAGTCCAACTTGCAAGTTGCAAACACTAGATGTTTTGATTCTAACAAGCAGAATTATGGGCACATACCAATATATCCGATCATCTTGATCAAATCTAGTCTTCATTATATCCTCTTCTTTAATTGGTTTGCCTACCAAAAAAAAGGAAGTAAAATACAAGGTTAAGGCTCTACCTAGAATAAGCAACAGTCGGAAACATGAAGTCCACTATGACATCAAAAGTCGTTCAATGTTTCCATCCTATTTCTAGTTCTATAAACAGCCAAGTTTCTATCATTCATTAATATAGCTATATTATCTAATGTCTATATACATCAAACAAGATTGCGCACCAAGTATTCTAGCTTCCACTTCCAACTCAGCTCTCTGCTCCTCTTGTATGCATTTTAGAATGGGATTGATTTTGCACATCAAGTACAAAAGCCTATCTAACTTGACCTTTCTATCAATGTCTCTCTGTCTGTCCTGAAAACATAAAATTTATCAAGCATCTAATTCCAAAGCATCAAGAGTAGCAAACATCGAACAAAGCAAGAAACAGGCACCAGAACCTTCATAACTAGCTTCTCCTGGAGGCATATTTTACAATTGCAATTCCCACGACAAAAAGGGCACGCCTCCCGTACTTCCTCCCTTGTTCTTTCAGGATACCTGATCCATTATGCTTATTTTGAGACCAAACATTTATCTTGCTGAAGCATGATGATAAAGAAAAAAAACTTTGAGGTGTAAATGATGGTTAAGACTTCAGAGTGACGTCTAAACAGGATAACAAATATATCCCAAATCCTAAGTAGATGAAAGAACATGGCTTTAATTTACTATTTATAAAGGAGTATAATTTTAACTTCACTGGTAGCGATGCTGTTTTAGTATATTACCACTTTATAAGGCATGGGAAACAATAACGTTTCTTTTTGCAGAATGAGCAAGCAATGATATCATTCTTTTCGCTTCTGCACTGGTGACACCTTGAGCAGTGCTCTCTTCTAGAACCAGCGGCAACCTGAAGAACCAAATCTGATGAGAGTGGCATACATAACTTAAACATGACATTAAAAGACATAATCACAAAAGCCATTGTGCAGCTCATGCACAACAACAAAAATGAATGAATTATAGCATCTTTTTTGTCTTGCTACTCATACATGATTGTACATAGTCTGAAGATCTTTTCATAGAAATAAGCAAGCTCTGAAATGGTATATTTGGTCATTCAAAGAAAGCAGGACACTTCATCCAACACACAAATTTGACCAATAGAGAATTAGTTTTTAAGCAGGACACTTCATCCAACACGCACTTCACAACAATGATTGAACACTTCCCTCATTTCTGTTAATTAGTTTTTAAGGAATTGAGAATTGGTCAATCAAACTTATGATGGATCTATCAAATACGGAGTACCATAGAGCACAAGGCTGATACACACTAAAGTAAATAAGCATTATTTGATTCCATCCATAAATCTATATTCTTCCCTGTGAGTTCAAGGCAGATAAATACGTATACTAGCTTTGAATCTGGCATTGTAGCACTCAAGAAGTTTTAAAACCAACAATAAAGCAAGCAATGTCACGGCTTCTATACATTAGTCCATTTTTTCCATGACTAACATAAGTGAGATTTGACCCATGAAAGATTATTAATGGTGTGAATCATCTCCAACATTTAGATAAATATCATTATTTATTAGTTTACCTAGCTTCTTGTAAACTATGTACAAAGACTGCAAATCTAGTCAGTGAAAATGTAAATATTAAATTCTAAAGCTGCCACTCTGAAGATGAAGTTTTGTCATCACCAGCTTATTTCTTTCTTCCAGTTCTTATCACAATCATCAAAGAACTGACTGTCAATCTCAAAAAAGCTTTACCTCGGGCATATTTCTCGCTCTCAGCCGGTAGTTAGAGACCTTTATCTGAGGTTTCTGCTCTTTAATTGTTGATTCATGTAGCATTTCAGCACCATCCACCTTTTCATTTCCACAATGTCGCGGTAAGTCCACAAGTTCCATGTCCTTTTGCACAACCAAACCTCTTCCTCCAGGTAGTGAGCTAATAACTTTGGGAAGGACTCCATCAACAAGGATTACCCTTTTGTTTTTCAAACCTCTAGGCCGTCCACGCTTCTTCTTTCTCCGGCGTACTTTAGAGCCAACATCAGCAGGCTCATTTCTCACAACCTGCACAACTTCATCACCTGCCTCACTCACTTGTTCTGCACCTTCTCCACAACCAACAGGCTCATCAGGTTCATTTCTCACAACCTGCACTACTTCACCACCAGCCTCACTCACTTGTTCTGCACCTTCTCCACAAACCCTTCCCCTTCTACAAATCTTCCTCTTCTTCTTTGTGGAACCCTTAGGACGCCCCCGCCCACGCTTCTCTACCTTCATCCCTTCCTCTTCCCCTACCTCAGCAACCATAACCACATCCTCTTCCTCATTTTTCGACCCTATAGAACGCACACGCCTCTCCACTTTTTTCTCCAAACCCTCTTCCTCCACCTTAGCAACCACAATCACCTTCTTCCTTCTCAACTTCAACCCCTTAACCCGGGCTCGCTTCTCCACCGTCTTTTCCACTTCCCCTCCAACCTCCTCCACCAGAAAGTCCTGAATCACATTCTTCTTCCGCCTTTTCGAACCTTCAAAACTCACCAATGCACAACCCCCATCATCAATTCCTTCCCCACTAACCACCTCTCCACCATTCTTCCCCATTTTCAGCTTATTCTTCACACCCTTTGCCCGCCCTCGTTTCTTCTTAGGCATGATCATCTCCTCTTTAACATTAGGAACTTCTTCATTACCCAAACCCTCATCAATTTCTTCTTCAAAACCCTGAATTTTATTCTGATCATCTTCTTCACTATCAGACTCAAACAATTGCCTAACCCTCTTCCCAATATCATCATTTCCACCAAAATTCACACCCATTTCACCAAATTGCTTACCATCATTTTGATAATCTATTTGATCATCCCTTAATTGTTCTTGGTTTTCAACCACCATTTTCTTGTTCTTGTTCTTAGACCCTTTGGGTCGACCCCTTTTCCTTTTTTGCCCCTGACCCACCATTTGTTTTCTTCCAACTTCACTTAATTTGCCTTGATCAATTCCATCAAAATTCCCCACCATTTTTGTTCCTGCGTTGTTTTCAATCTTTCTCTCTTCAAACACTTCACTGAACAGAATTTCCGGTTTATTACTATTCTCATCTCTACGAACACAACCGCCTCCAGGGGTTATAAAGTCATTTTGAACCCCCAATCGACAGATACCGCCACCCGTTTCACCAAGGGGAATGTAGTAATTTCCCTCCAACCCACCATTAAATGCCGGTTCAGCCACCCTCTCAACCATTTCCTTTAACCCCGTACTTAAGTCACCAAGGACAACATTGTCTTTTCAATCTCTGATGACAACCCTCTCTTTCGAATCAAACCTCGGTTCACCAAGGTTAGCATTGTCATTTCCACCCATGCCACCATTAATTGCCGGTTCAGCCACCCTCATAGGCCTCATCTCCATTTCCTTAATATCCATCCCACTCAATTTACTAAGGACAACATCGTCATTTCCTCCCCCAAAGACAATTCCATCTTCCAAATCGATCCTCGGCTCACCAAGGGCAATATTGTCATTTCCACCCACGCCACCATTAACCACCAGTTCAGCCACCCCCTCAACCCTTTCCTTAAAACCCATCCCACCCAATTCACTAAGGATAACATTGTCATTTCCGCCTTTCGTATCGATCCTCAGTAAGCTCGCTTCACCACCAGTCCACACTGGCGTAAATTGAGACCCAAAACTACCCTCACCACCACCTCCTCCAAGGGTGTTTAAGTAGCTTCCCACACCCACTTCACCAAGGGCAATACCGTCATTTATACCAAAATCCGGTTCACTCCGACTCGAATTCTCCTGAAAATCAAAATCAATAACCGGTCGATACGGCTCAACAGCAGAGAAAGAAACGGACACAGAATCTCCGTTACTCATTCTCTCTCCTCCCGGATAACTTCTCCGACGATGATTCTCGCCGGAGATTCCCTTCCCCCTTCCAACGGAGAACTTTTCCGGCGAAGTTGTCGGGAAACGCTGAGAAAATAGTGTTTCTGACAGTAAGATCTTCCAGGAATAGCTCTTTCACGGCACCTCCAATTAGGGGTCCCAGTTCTCCGGCATATCTCGCCGTCTTCCGGCGCCGGAATCTCCATTTTCTCTCTCCTCTTTCTCTATTATAAGAATGAGAAAATGGGTTTTTGGGGTGATGATTTTAACGAGGGAAGTAAGATAAAAATGAGTAAATGTGACAGATTTTTGAAAGAAAGAAAGAAAAGATTGTGATTTTGATTTTTCAATTGAGAAGAATGAGTGTCATTTTATGTATCAGCATTGATTTGGGTCCTCACTGTTTTTTGCTACTGACAACTGATGATTCTATTGTCTCGAATTTAATCACCTCATTTTTTCTTTTTCCTTTTTCTTTTTTTCTTTTTTAGGATTCTTCGAAAAAGACAGGATTTTTTTATAACAATTTAATTCTCTGTACTACAGAGCAATTTATTGTTGAATCTATTGTACACATAAAACTTGTTGATGTATAATAATTAAAATCTAGTTTTACTTTATACGGAGTACAACTCATTTTGCTAATCAAAACTATTATATGGAGTATACTCTTTTTAATTGAGTATGATTTTGCACTAATTTGATATTTTATTGAGTACGCAGATTTTTTATAAGAATTTGTTAAGTAATTTGTATTAGGAGTAATAATTAGTACTCCTTTTATTCCTTATTTACATGTCTACTTTTGTTTTGGGGGTTTTTAAATTACATGTTTATTTCTATTTTAAGAATGAATTAATTAGTTTGATAGTACGGAGTATATGGTTAGTAATCACTGCTTAATAATTCTGGAAAAATTATACTCCCATTTATTTTTAAAATAAAAAATAATCACGCTGTCACATTATACTTTTCTCATTGTAAAAATTTTATAGATTTTGAGGAATTTGGAACTGTATGGTTTGAAATTATTATTTACTTAGCACATAGTAATAATTGTCCAATACCTTGCCTATTAATATAGTAATACTACTAACCATTTTAAGTTTCGGATATAGCGGTCAATTGACCAAATTGGGAAGAAAAAAGAAAGGAAAAAAAAAAAACTTAACGACAATTTGGTAAAAAAAATAAAACCAGGCGACATTTAAACCAAAAAATCTGTTTTATTTTTCCGGCAAACTCTTCAAAAATCCTAATTAAATTGTTTTGTTTTTTTAAAAATTTATTTTTTTTCATTTAAAATTTAAATTATTATGTCATCTCCTTTTTATTTTTGCTATTTTTTTTTTAAGAATTAATTTTGCTAAATTTTGAATTACATAAAATTATTTCCAACCCTTTTTTTAAAAAAAATTGTTAATAATGAGTAGGAAAATTAAGTGAAAACTAGTATTTAAAACTTTTTTTTCCTTAAAATTTTTATTTACTTATAAAGAGTTGGAAATTTAGGTGAAAAAAATATATTTTTTTTATTGGTAAAAAAAAACCACGAAAATGATATCAATCGCAAGTAGTTTGTTGGAAATTTTGTATTTTTAGGCTTAATTGTCGCTTGAGATTATTTTTTACCAAATTGTCGGTTAAGGTTAGATTTTTTTACCAATTTGTCGCCGGAGCAATTTCTTTTTCCAATTTGTCGCTATAGGTATTTTTTTTTTTTTTTTTTTTTTTACCAATCTGGTCAATTGGCCCAGATCCAGCACATATTTTCAAACTTAGGAAATTGCTGATTTACTGTAAATTTATAACAAGTTAACCATTAACGTTATTTACAATTTTACACATACACAAAAATAATAGCAAGCGGTTCTATGGTTAGTGCTTAGGCAATCGGACTATGAATCCGATAGCTAATTATTAGGTTGTTGCTTTACTTGAGAAATCTGTACACATCATTACTTCGTATAGACAGTCGTATCAAACTGATTTTACCAAAAGAATTCAAGCTCGCTTGGATTTGTACAATTACATTGTGATTCTAGCAATAGATTTGTTCTTTTCTTGGAAAAATCGAGTAATATCCTAAATTAGGACAATACATGACAAACTGGCAACTAATTCTAACCAAGGGAGTATTTCAAACGTGATAAGCATTCTGGTGTTCAGAAAATACTGGGGTAAGCCTAAACTCCCCAAGAAATTTCTTTCACACGCCGTAAAAATACAAGTTAGATTAGTTTCAAGCCAAAACCTAAGTTCACGTTCTAGCTGAAGGGCAAGATAAGAGATGGAAGGAATTCATTTGGTACCTCACAATGCGATTCCAAGTTCCAACTACGAAGAACCTACAAATTAATCACCCAACTAGAACCTAATCTGCCACCATGTCTGCAGCCTCTGAAGTAAAGGGAGAAACTTGATTAGCTCCAAACCAAGATTTTTTCAACGAGGTCATAATAACAGCCTTAGTCCTCTAACAGGAACATATCATTGACTATCGAGGAACCTGTCTGTTTTGTACAGCAGCTGTCTGCAATTGTTGCTGCCAATTATCATGATATCACATTAGCATTCAGCAATTTCAATTACATATTCACCAGAAATGGCATGCAGTGAAAAAGAAAAAAACTACCTGTGCCATGAAAGTCGAGCTATCAGCTAGAAACTTAATAAAACTTTGCTTTTTCGAGTTGAAGTTTTGCTTTTCATGCTCTAACATTGCCTGTTCTCTCCGAATATCTTCCTGAATTCTCTCCTTTTCCCATTTCTTCTGTTTTATCTGATTTTCAAGCTCGTAATACTTGTCGGGGAGACTTGCTCTATTGGAGCATTTTGGGAACCTCACATCTACTTCTTCCCTTGTTTCAGTAACATTGAGAAAAACAACAGCAAAGTAACAAATAAGAGGTTAATTCAATCAAATTTCAGAAATGATCACAGAGAAAAAAAAGATAAATAAAGTATCCTGGAATTACTGAAAATAAGAATAACTAAATAAAGTCTATCCAGAAAATTCTAGCATGGAGGATTGAAGATAGATATTCTTTAAATTCAAGGAATGGAATGATACAAGTAGTACAGCACTTTAGACCACAAAAACATAATCTGTAAGCTAACGATACAAGTATACAGCACTTTAGACAACAAAATCGTAATCTGCTAGCCATAAGTTCAGTAGACTTCTCCTATTAGTCCTATTTGAAAGATTGGCAGTAAAGTATGTGAAATAGTGAGCAACATCAGTGCAGACTGCAGAGTGTACACTACCATGAGTCCATGACACTGACAATCGCCACAACCTTTCAAGTGCCTAATCCAATAATCCACAACATCCAGGAAAGAATCATCAATCAGAACAGGAAAACACTCATGGCCCAAATGGCAAAAAATTGATGAGCAGAAAAGCACAAGGCTCATCAATCCATTGCCTTGCCCTAGGTGTTTAGCCAGAGGGAAGTAGCACATCACAGACAAGTAGATAACCCCATTGACTCATATAGATATATTCTAATTCACATAGCAATGACATCGAGCAATACTAGCGTTTTACAGGCTTGATATTGAGTGAAGCACCATACATATCAAATTATCAGTAACTGCACAGTTGCACACAGCTTATTCCGGATAGGTGAACATTAACCATTTATAGGATCAGATGCACTATCGTGTGTTCAGAAAATTTGAAGATTATGTTCAACGGTACCTGCTACCAAGGAAGAACACGCCAGTAGACCTGATCATTCCACCATCCAGAGAGATGGCTCCATCACTGATGCATGGAAGAGCATTAAGCATCTCAGCTCTTGTTCTGTAGACTTGAAGACGTGAAAATAGATTGTAGAACAATGTCTCCCTAAGGCCACAACCATTCGAAGTCAAACAAAAGATATGAGGCCTATCTACATGAATCATATTAACAGCAAAGCCAAGAAATCCAGCTGGAATGTCACCGGTAGGCAGTCTTGGTTTTGGAATATCAAGTCTCCTCTGAGGATCGCTAGACAAAAATTCACCAGCGTATGGTCTGCAAAAAGAAAGGTGTTAAAGTGACTAGCATACAAGCTTAGTAGACAACACAAAGTTTTGGAAATCGTGCCTTAAGTTTTCAAGACATATCACAGAGAAACGACCCTCCAAAGCTCGTCCAATAAAAGTTCCTGCGCCATGAATTCCAGAATCTTTATTTACAAGTCCTTCATCATCATATATTTCCAAGGCTTTGATGCCTTCATAAGTTTTACAGACAATTGTGAGCATAGTCTGCAAGCCCAAATACTCAGAAAAAAGCCTGAGTTTGCAATTTGCAAGCACAAACAAAAGAGAATAGTCAGTCTATTTCAAATATTTCAAAAGAAAAACTTTGTTAACAGGTTTTGACCATAAACAATAATAACATCGTTTCTTATTAGAGTGAAACGAGGGATTTCTAGTTTTCTATAGTTTGGGTGCAGTGTACAGCGTCGCATTCAAGCATTAATTTTTGAACAAGTTTGGGTACAAGTTACCTGCTGAGATTGTCATCATCTACTTTTCCTAGAGAGGCAACAATACCAAGAACATCTTCGCATAAAGATAGATTTGAAGTCTGAGAATCATGATGATTTTTTAGTTGGCAATAAATACCAGCAGCAGAATTTTCATGCTTTAAAATTTGCTTGATAGTTTCCTCCTCATTTTGAACATGAGAAGTATTGCCATCTTCAGTCTTGGTTGCAGCACTTGAGGAAAGGTATTTACCAAGACTAACTGCAGAAGAGAAAAAAAATAATTGCATTAGATATGAATATAGAATACCCAAGGAAGAATACAAAGAGTGTAACAGTAGAATATTCTCTACTTCTCTTCAAGAGAGCTGACATCCCATCTGTTCTCTAAAAACATTTGAAATATCATAATATATAACAAATTCAAACAAACAACTTTCTCTCAAAATCATAACAAAGTTAACCAGGAAATTGGACAGTACATCTATTGAACACCAACCCAGGAACTTAGGATCAATTTTTTTAACTAGACATGTGGTGCTTATGTGATTTAATTTTTTCACATGCCTAGTAAACAAGTATTTACCTCTTTTTACATAGTAATCTGAATTTTTGGAACTTAAAAGTGACCATTACCTCAGCAATATCAATTTCCTATATGCCTTTTCTCCCTAATCAACTTATATTTTCTCTCTCTACAAAAGTTCTAGGACCATACACATTTCCCATAAGAATGAGCATTTTTTTTTTCCACAAAGTCTCTTGCCTCCATTCAAACAGGTTCAAAAGTTCTCTATGATAAAAGAGAAAATGACAAGAAATCAAGCATACCTTGCAAATCAAGTATGGCATCATCCAGCTGATTTTTCTGTGCCTTCAGAAATTTTATATTGTCCTCGTGCTGCTTCATTTTACTCCCTGTTTTTTCTACTTCATCTTGCAATTTCTGCACACCGCATACAAACAAAAATATTGGACATCATGTTCTCCTTGCCACTACAGTCTGGCAGTGTATCATATGTTACAAGGAGTGAATCACATGTCTATCTTCCCACTTATAAGTACATCATCAAAGAGAGCATGAGTATTAGTGTAATTAGGGCACCAATCCATTAAATTAATGTAATCCAATACATATGTATCAACCACCAACAGAACCAACCTTAGAATTAGACATTATGGTGTTTGCATAAGGAAGTGCTCCATTTGAAACGTCAGTCGCAGTATTTGCAGAAGAGTTATTTGAATCTACACTATTTAGAGCTGTAACATCTTGGACAACTAGCGCCTGGGCATTTATTGGAATCTGTCAGAAGAAAAGCATAAAAATCATCAATTTACAATGCAAGATAGCATGACTAACAATTAGCCATCAATATATGATAGGGGACTTATATTTACACACTCGAAATAACAAAGCTGTGGTGCAACTGTACTATCATCTAGTTCTGTAGATATTACATCCACGACTTCATAAAAAGTCCTCATAACCAACTTGTAAAGCATATTCTAATACTCATGGCCCTCACCATTATTCCTACCAGAAAGGCAATATTCAGCCAAAGTAAATTCCACGAAAAATAAGATTGACAAATCATCATTAATTAAATCCGTGACTTCATAAATTTCTCCTTCAAAATACAAAGAAACTCATTATAACATGACACAAAAATTCCCAGTCTCCCATCACAATAAATAAGAAGCCCTCTTGGTTTTTACATAATTCTTCCCATTCCTAACCAAATGGAGAAAAAAAAGTTGGAATATTCCAGCTTCTACAAATGATAAGGAACAAGAAAACTAAAAAACACATAATACATTTTTTTTTTTTTAAATGTATCTATTTAAGGGCAAGATTATAAAGATCTCTTGAATCTGACCAGAAGAACGCATCGGAAAGTATTCCACCCCACATAAGTAAGCTAAATATTGTTATTAAACCAAAATGGTAAATAATTTGAGGTAAGAAACGACTCCCATAAAAGAGCAAAACACAACTGTTTCTGTGACAAACAGAAGCCTGCTTGTCATAGCTTGTTCGACTTACATACCCCATCCACTCCCATAGCGCCAAAAAGAGATAACCTTCTACTAATTACTTCATACAATCATAAAATAAATCAATTGCACACAGCAGAACAACCATCACCACTTATCTTGATGCCTAAAAGCTCAAGATGGACTAGTATATTCTAGATTACTCAAAGAAACTACAAATCATACACGAGTAACGTGACTACTGCAACTGAAACATTCCTATGATCTTGCACTACAAAAACAAGTATCAAGATCACATTGAAAAATCATTTAACAATTAAAAACAATATAGCAAATTGCATTATAAAGCCCCTAAACGAGATAATAAAACGAAAAAGATATGAATAAAAACGAAAAATCTAGAGGTATACCTAACCTCTGGTTAGAGTAGGAGAGAGGAGCAGAAAATGGGCAAGTAAAACATTGAAAATATTGAGACAAGAACAACTCCCCCTGAGCCCCTGAGGTTTACATCCACCAGATAAATTGAAAAACAACTTATATCCGAGGATAATGGCAACATGAAAGAGAGTACAAGCAACTAAAATATTGTTAACCTCACACTGATTTCTCCCCCCTTTCCTCTCTATCTGAAAGTCACTTAATCATTTGCTGATTTTTACAATTACGGAACATTACAATCACAGTCAGAATAGCAGCTGAAACTATACAGTAATTAATTTCGTGGTCAGTGGCATTGGAAACTATGAAGCATAGCTAATGCAGCCTACTATAACAGATAAACAGCAGCCACTAAGCTAAATTTCAACTGAGCATAAATCGGAACTTTTTGGCTTCTTCGATCCCGACCGATGTCACTTCATGCTATATAATGACAATAAATTGCCTCTTTGCATCAACATTACTCCTCAATCCAGAAAACACACTCAACTTTATGAGTCAATTTTCATCACAAATTTATACAATAAAATTCATTCATCAGAAGTAATTCGAAAACACACGCTCACACAAACACACTTAGCAACACATTACCATGCGGAATTAGTCAAATCTAAAACAATTGAACCAATAAATTATCAAATGCGAGAGAATACAAAACATGAGAATCTGTAATAAATCTAAATTCACAGTATAATGCAGAAAATAAACCTAATTGAGCTAATATAACTAACAATCGCAAATCAAGAATCGATCATAAACACCACAAAGTTCCAATTACATTGCTTAAATTAGAGTTCGAGCAACAAAAAATTCAAAACAAACAACTCTGCGTAGTAAAATTGCATGCATGTGAGAAGAGAAGAAACCCTAGAATTGAAAAAAAAAGTGAGAGAAAAGAAGAAGAAGCAGAGCACACTTGCCGGAGAATTCGTCGGAAACATGGTTAATTGGTGAAGTACAGTGTCGCCCTTTCACTTTCTCTCTCTAGATTTCTAAACTCTGTTTTGTCTCTCAGTTCTCTCACTAAAATTTATGTGACTTGAAGCTTTGTGAGAGAAGAGGGTTTTTTTAAACCTGAGTTGAAGTTAACGGGAGAAACGGAAAATCCTAATTACCCGAACTTATTTTAATTTGAATTATTTATTACTCTGAATTATAAAAATATTAAATTTTGTATTTAAAGTTATAGACTTATCACTTACACATTTATTTAAATTTGATTTCAAACTAAAGTTAACAAGAGAAACTGAAAATACAAACACCTCAATCTCAATCTCATTCCAATTTGAACAATTTATAGTACAAATTATTAAGCTCTGTAGTTGGAGTTATTTATATACTTTTTTTTCCATAACCCAAAATCGACCAAAATCAAACCCAAAACTTCAACTATTAACGTGAATTGTGTACGACTGTATTAGCCAATATATGGTGTAGTAGAATTAAGCTATGCAGACATGAAAAATTGGTCATGTACCATTTAGATAATGTTTTCTTCTTTTGTAGTTGATTAATGGAAGGAATGGATATACTTCAATATCTTAATATTGGCAAAAATATCTTAATATTGGCAAAACCATATGTATAGCACAAGTTGCTTCTTTTTTTAACACCAAAAGTATATATACATCACCCTCAAAAATATGGCATCATTGGCACTTGCCCCTTCACCTACCAATATCAGTTTACCATGCAATATAAACTCAAATACGAAACTGATGTTCCTAACACTACTGACAAGGACTTTGTGTGGGAGCAGGCGCTGTTGGAGTAGTTTGCAAGGACTGCTGTGATAATATGGGTTTTTGTGTTGCTTCCTTGTCTTTAATTAACTTCAGGAACCCAGCTTTTTTATCATGAAAGTCGCTCAAACAGCATTTCCTTTCTTTTCTGAGGAAAGGAATGGCTTCCTCCACGAGATTCAGTTCCGATTTCAATTCTTTAATCACTTTCAAGATCTGCTCTCTATCTGAAGACTCTTGCTCCTCAGAATTGACAGGAAAATGCACTTCCACAAGCCTGAACAAATATTCAGTCATCTCAGTTAACTATTATGAACTACAATAGCACAATATTATTTCTTCAGTAATTTAAGGGAGAGTGAAGGAGTCATACATGGATCCTAACGAGACTGTGCCCTTTCTGCGCATGATGCATCCATCTAGGGAAATTGCAGCATCTGTTATACAGCCAAGAGCATACTTCAGCTGCTCCGTCGTCTTGTACACTTGGAGATCCCCAAAGAGATGATAAAATAAAGTCTCACGAAGGCCACGCCCTGCCACTGTCTTGACTTGAATGTATTCGGCATCTATGTCAATCATATTGACAGCATACCCCAAGAAACCAGGCGGAGTTGATCCATCAGGCAACGTAGGGTTTGGTAAATCCAACCTTCTTTGATGATCATTCTCTAATACACCCCCGGTATATGCCCTGGAAATCATTCTTTAAATAAGTTTGTGTAGTTGGGCATATGCAATAAAAAGCTCCGGTGTAAATAGTTACTTAAATAGACTTGCCTGATATCCTCAAGGCATATAAATAGTTGACGACCTTCAAAACTTCTTCCCAACTCTTTAGCTAGGTAATTTATGGTTGTTTCGTAATCCTCAGGTGTTTCTATAGCAGCACTGGATAGGCAGACAATTCCTAGCATTTGATCTTCCCCCAAATATTCGGCAAATAAGCTGCATATTATTACACTAGGCTGTCAACACAAGCTTTTACTTGGTGAAAGATAAGTCTAAAAGGAGGATGGAGAAAGAATATACCAACTATGCATAGGTGTAGGTGCTGTTGCAAGAAGGGCAACAAGGCCAACCACATCGCCCATGAAATCCGGGTGTTGATTTCTTAATTTCATGTCCTGGGAAGCAATGCTGTATATTGCAGCTGCTGAATCAACCTTGCTTTCTATTTTTTCCTGCACCACTTCTTTCTGAGACATGGACTTTGACTGCGATAATGGCAGCGGCAGCACTACCAATTCAGCTGAAACGGTTAAAGATACAACCATAGCCAATTAGTTTGTTTGATGACAATTGTATCATTTCTTCTATTTTCATGGGAAAAATATAAATAAGGCACCTTGCATAAGTCTCAACTCTTCCGCGATGTGTTCCCTGCGCACCATAGCCCATTTTAAGTTGTCCTCTAGTTTTTTAATACACGACCCATGATTCTGGATTTCTTTTTCAGCAATCTGAAGATGTAAAATACAGCAAGACCACACATTGTAGCTCAATGTTATAACCTCCAACATGAAGTAAATCAAGACAAAATCCTCTGAAAATTACACAGCAAAATAAGCGCTATTCAAATTGATGACTATAACATAGAATATGTGAAGCTTAGATAGATTCATAATGCAATACTCAGCTAACACTCTAATTGTTCTCTATTGTTATTCCTACCTCAAATTGTTGTAAATCAGATCCCAGTAAGGCTATCGCCTTCTCAGGCGTATAAGAATCAGCACATATGATCTTCCTCTCTGGAGTTTTGAACATATTATTGTTGTGCTCACATTTCAAATCAGACTGCTTGTTTAAATTTTGTGCAAGGGTAGCCTGAAAAAAAGAAACTTTAATACTAGTAAGAATTTTAACTCTTTGTTTCTTTTGAAAAACACAAGTTATGTATGACTTTGAAGTGATGCTGAGAAATCATTATAGTTATCGTATTTATTCATTCTACCTGCAGGTTTTGCAACTTCGATTCAGAAAATAATGCAGGTTTGGAATTTTCCTGCTCCACCTTTGGAGTTTGGAGGGAAAATAATGTATCACACTCCTCCTTAGGTACTGGAACAGTTACCTACACAGAAATTAATACAGTTCACTTGCAGGAAAAAGGCTCTGTCAGATTTTCAGGATGAATTCAGTAAACAGCAAAATTTAGCCCCAGTACAGGGTAAAATCCTAAAGCTCAGGTACGTAACGTCAATATACCTTTGAGTTCTGAAACTCAAGCCCCTTGGTTTCCAAATTATTTGCAGCATAAGAAGCTGAATCGGATGAGACCCTCTCATCTGAAAATTGTGGTTCATCAAAATAAAGCTCTTCCGTACCTCGGAGATCAGAAGTGGTATCATACTCCATACGAGTTGATCTTGAGAGTGTAACCTGCAAAGTAGGATAACAGTAAGTCTATAAATGATGTAACAAAAACCTTAAATGAAGACACCATTATGCAGAATTGGATAACCTCAAATTTCACACGTAGCTCTCGGTGGAGAGAGTGAACAGCCTCGATGCAGAAACGTCCTTCTGTCTGAGGAAGAGTAATCGATGGAATAATGCATCGCCCCTTCTGAAAAGCATATATCTTAATGAATTGTCGTTTGCCAGGTCTGTCATCAATCTTAATGTGTGTGATTTTCCAGGCTTAACTTCATCATCAATAGTTTGATCGACATCACCTTCAACATTTACAACCTCAAAAGCAACCTCTTTTAACTTTGAGCCTGCAGGACAAACCTCAGGTACCTTACAGAAGAAAATTTAATGAAGGGATCAGGACTAAATATAGATGTGAGAACATTCTCATCACTAAAAAGAAAAGAAAGCAGAGCCTACCACTGTCGTAATCCTCAGCTCCCGTTTCTCAACTTGAAACTTTTTTGTAAAGATGCCGTTCTCATTATATTTGACAGTGATAGACACTGTAAAAAAACACATGCAAGTGTAAACTAAATCAGACGGACAGAGTGACAAACATGATTTGAGCTAGCAACAATAACTGAACCACAAAACTGTCCTTTACAAGTACAATGCAATAGATTTACCATAACTGATGCAATCAAATGGAGATTAAAAGGTAAAAATCATGAAAAGAATGAACTTCAACCCAAAATCATTTTGATTATTTAAACCTGAAGAGAATTATCAATAAGAACTAATGGACACCAACAAGACTACTCGAAAAGGCAAAAGCCATGTCTTACCTGGTTTACCATAGCCTTCTGTGACTTTCAAGAGACCACTAAGATCAATAAAACCATCATTATCAACCTGAACCACAACAACACACCAAAAAAAAAAAAAAAAAAAAAAAAAAAAAAAAAAAAGAGAGAGAGAAGAAGAAGAAGAAGAAGAAGAATAAATCATTAATGCTTGTAACAAAATAATCAGTTATACACAACTACTTGCAAGACACGACTTCCCATAATGTAACTATTAAGAGATTATTCCTATGAAAAATTAGCAAAGAAAAGAACATAATCATATCTTCTTACTTCTAGGTTCTGATAAGTATAAGTATTATCGTTTAGAAAAAAAAAAAAAAAAACTGTGCAAATTAAATGATGTATATGATTAAGATAAATATGCTTTCAAGCAGTAAAGTAAGAGACTACATTACCTTGCGCTTTAGACCAATCTTATCCAGGAAAGAGAACCCATGAACGTCCAGCTCTACTTCAGTTCCTTGTTCGACATGATTCTGATGTCTATCGAACATCTAAAAGCAATTAATTTATCAAAATTACCAACAGTCAAGCACATATTAGTCAAAACTTTTTTTTCATTTATTTGAACATAGTTCTGAATCAGTGATGAGCCAAAAATGTCCAAAATAAGTCTTTAAAATGTTAGCATAGTCTTTCAAGTGTTCTCCTAATTACTTTATCCGTAAAACAGACATGAGACATTCATCTTGACAAAAAAAATTTGAATAAAAAAACTTCCTGGTTATTTAAATACCTCCAATTTGAAATCTTCAACCACCTGTTGTGGAAGTAAACCTTTGCCTGATTCTGATGATGAAAAGTGGACACGTTGAAGAGATCCAGGAACAGCTGACGTGAAAACAAAACAAAGTAAAATCAAATCCCAGATAAAAAGAAAACATGGTAACTTATATTGATTTCCAAAAGGATGAAAGCTCAGCAACTGCGATATCAGTAGTTCAGTACACTACTACCATGCTTAGTTGCTTATCTTGACAAGAAATGCTGAGGATGGGGCCCTTATGAGGCAGAGACAAAGCCAACATAGCTTCATAACTTGGGCGAATAATGTCTAGCTTATCAGTTTTAATCCTTGCATTCTGGGGACAAAAAAAAAAAATCAATATGCCAACTAAACAATGCTGCAAGACCAACCAGATTATTACAAAACGAAAAGACACTACAGTTCATACCATAACAATCATACTATGCATATCTGATGATAGTTCCACCTTCACATTCTGTAAGTGCGATATCACCGTCTCATTGGACATTAAGTGACATTCTATAGGTAGTATACCCTTGAATGGAATAATGTTTTCAAATTCATCATATCGGCAAAATGAGAGTGGTGGGAAGCAAGAGCCTGCACTGTAGTATAAATTTGGCTATATTAGCTGCTGTTACTGCAGTTGTAGATGTCAATAGATAGACTTAGCCCAGTAAGTACACCTCCAATCTTTAAGAAATCATGTCCTATCATACGGTGTACATGCTAACATTCCAATACGTTAGAACTTAGAAGTAAAAATTTGTACCAACTTCTACTTGCTACAGCTAACAAGATTAAATGCAGCTCAGTAACATTTTTTTTCTTCCCAAATTCTGGTAAGCAATACCAAAATCAAGGCACATTCAGCATAGGTAGCATAGCAATTCGGTATTCACGTAAACATTCGGGAAATAGAGAGGGTATATCCATGACTGATACCATACCTCACTCTCAATGCAAGTGTCTGATCATTACCCTTCAAGAGTTCCCATCGTTTGACCTTAGATGATGCAGTGACCCTCACAATTTTTTCACAACTTGCAGTGGTACAATTTTTCTGTAGCAAAACAGATCCTTGTTGTAATCTTAGCAGATATAGGATGCAAGATAACTAGAAAGGGTACGTGATACTTACAAGAGAGAATGAGAATGAGTACACCCCAGCTTTTTGAAACAAATATGGGATGGAAACTAATGAAAAAATATAAAAACCCTGACATCCTTTACGTGATGAACTTTTGACAGTTATTGGATCAAACTTAAGGCCTTTTCCAGCTTCAGCTTTGAAAGTTATGTTCAAGCACATCTCATAATTGTCCCGTAAAATGTATTTTTGATCTAAATCGTTACCAGTACAGCTTGGACTGAAGTTTGATGGCCGCAGTATAGCAACAACTTCTTTAGGAGGTAACGATCCAGCAGAAACTGAAGCATCTGTAGGTAATGCCTGAAGTGCAAAACAACATCAACAAACTCAAGATATGATGATTGTGATATGTTATCATATAAAAATTAAAACATGAAAAAGAAGCCAAAATGTTAATATGACTATTTACTGACCCCGTCAATATCTAATGTTTTGCATTGCTTTGGTCCCAAAACTTCAATTGTCGAAGGCAATTTAAGATTTTGCTTGTCAAACTGGCAATTCCATTCACTGTCGTTAACAGCAGCACACTACAACAAAGAACACCCCATTAATGGTTGAATATACTCAAAATTAAAACATGAAAGCAACGTGCCTATTTTACATCCCTTCCAATGCTTGGGTGCATAACAACGGGAGACAGCTTTTTACATATGAGTAAGTTGTTCCAACCTTTCCAGAATCTATCACAGTGATAGGCAGAGATTTTGATTTACAAAGTTCCAAGTTTGTGCCAGAAGCATCAGCTGTAAGTACACTTCCATCTTCATCCCTGACACCTAGGGGCCTTTACAACCCAGAATATCAGGAGACATGCTGGTGATGAAAGAATGTGGTAGAAGACTAATTGAGAGATAAGTTGTCAAACCTGCACAAGACCCGTGCCTCTCCTGTTTTTTATAAACTAATTTACAGTTAGCAACAAGCAGCAAATGAGAAAGCAAGAATGGTGGAAAACTGGAAATACGTATCAACATATTTTCTAGACAGATTAACATAGAATGTCGTTGAAAATGGCACTTACCACCTGCCTCATTTTGAAAGCCTTCAAGTAAAAAGTATTCTATTGTCGCATACATATTGTTCTTGTGAAGACCAGGGCAGGCACCTTTGAAAATCTTGACCTTTTGTCCCCTACTCCAGGATTTTCCCTTCCGAGTAACAGCTTGATGGATCCTAGCAACTAATTCAGCAGAAGAAAAAAAAAATGTCAATGGAACAATAATAAAGAAGCTACTAACACTATATATCTATGATGAAGTTTCACTTTGTAAATCATTACACTTTTTATAAAAATGATGATCAAAATTTTAAAGCTAACATATAATGATAAAAGAGAATATTTTTCCAGAACGGTGAGAGTAACCATCAACTCATTAGCACAATAGAACCAACTCAAAGCTTTTTCTCTTCGATTAAGTGTAAATCGTTGTAGTATAGTCCCAAAAATGTTGCATATTAGTTTTTATTGTGCACAAAGGTTGAGAAAATTATTTATAAAAAAGTTCTTAGTTTAGTTTACAAACTAGTGGCTTAAACCTTCAAGGCATGGTACGCATCTTAGCAGCCTAAAATCCCTTGTAGTGTACTTGTGTGGACAGGGAGGGTAATTAAGTAAAGAAGAAAAAAAACACAAAAAGTAAAGGAAAGAAGAAAATAGAAAATACACCATCTAATTTACCATCAGATGTGATGCCGAGTGCTTCTTTGTTATATGGATTCAGGAGCAAGACAGATTCATCATCTCCACAGTTGCATTCATCATCGTACTGTCCATGCATTTGCAAAATCCAATCCTGATACTCTCTAACAAGCTGTTGCAATGTCAATTGCTTCCCACCTCTCTCAATTTGGACTTTTACAGCTACAAGAAATTTACAGTTATGATGTACATTATGACCATTTATGAGTATATGACCTTAAACATATTTGTAACCAACAGCAGTTCATAAAGTCACCTTGTTCCTTGGTGTCATCTCCCAGATCTTTCAATGCTTTGGTGAAAGCGTGTTGAGGTGCTAGATCAGTCTGAAACAAAAAGGTGCACAGCATTAACAAGAAACATAAGATAATTTACTAAATCAATACATATGTTACAAGTTCATAGTGAAAGAAATAAGTATCCCATAAGGCTTAAAAATCTTATTCATATAGTTGTTCCAATGTTTGTTAATGGATTGTAATTCTTAAGAAGATGTAGAATAATTTCAATAATATTCCCTGCTACCCCCTCCCCTCTTTGCCAAACCTATCGGAAAACTTCAAAACTCTGAATCTTGGAAGACATTATCTATGAACTTTGGTCATAATATGTATTATGATGTTATAAACTTCAGAAATGAACATAGTAAAAACCTGAATCTTGGACCACTTTTAAGTATTTACCCTAATATTCATCAAGATTTAAGACACTATCTTGAACTATTTGACATTTTGACTTGTAATTAGGTTGATTATGGATTCTAATTTTAGCAGCGGCATGTCAAAAGTTACATTCTGACAACAATAATTTAGATATGGCAAGAAAAAGAGCCGAGCAGGCATTTAGACACAAGAACTTCTGACTAATTGCAAGGCCTAGCCTTATTTGTTTACAAGTTTATTCATCCATCCATCCTAGAAACACCAACTCACATAATTAAGTACTCCAAAAACCTTGTCTGTGAAAAAGAAAAAAAAAAACATGAGGACCAACAAAATCAACTCTAGGATGCAAAAGGACAGACACCTAGTGTGCAACATGATCCCACTCTGAAAACTAGAGCATTAGTTCCATTACAAATTCCAATATATCCCACATATATTGTTTGTTTTGATATATCGTTTCGCAATCTGAAAAATGATACATATTATTCTACATATGAGGAATTGATCATAATGAGGACAGATAAGGCAAGAACTTTGATATCATAGCATTTCTGATTTCTACAACCTTAAAATGAGCCAATCATTCTACCACAGAAGAAGTAAGCAAAATTAGGACGGATAACAGAACTGATTTTGAAACACATTCACGTCGAAGTTGGAAAAAGAAGACAGCATCAAGAGCGAACACACTCAATAAAACAGATGACATGACCATATTATGCCACTTGGTCGACAAAACCACCATAAATGACAACAAAGAATTGAGTGCAGTACTAACAAATTAGATACCTTTGAAGGTATTGGACTGAATCCAGCATCTGTGTCTGCAAAATCAAGATTTTCATCACAAGAAAAACTAGAAAAAAGACTCAAGTATGGCACAAACTTATACCTCTTAAGAAAGATTTATGTAAAGCAATAATCTTACCAATAAAGCACTTAACTCTCATGCAACATCTCTTCAAAATTTGAACTTTTGCGCCTCTCTTCTGTTTAGGTTTCATGAAGGGAAGGAGCTCCTATGGTACATATTAGAAAGTTAGCATGTTTGAAAAAGACTATGTCTGATCCATGCAGGCACAAACTTAACCAAATTAAAAGAATCAACGAGTGCTTATTTTTCTTCTAAATGATGTATCCTAAACAGCACATTACTTTACACATTTTTCCTCAAATAAAATTCTATGTTGACCTGCAACCAGTTACAAGAATAAATAGGTATAGCAGACAGAGAGTAGGCCTTCTTTCTGCATACATACCATTATGTCATGGTGGTAGTTGATGATGTGTCAAGGACATGAAAGCTACACTTTATCAATACAACTGCTAATTCATGGGCATGCATTAAGGAAACGAAGAAAATCACTAGATATTGTGGTTATCAGATAAATATCATATATTTAAAGGCAGAAAGATATGTCCACTGATGTATCACCTCAACCCACAGACATAAACAAAGCATGAAGAAGTTCAAGTATGAGACTAACTAACCCAGCGAGCTTCAGGAAGCAGACGGCCCAACCGCCTGATAGAAATACGACTATAAGTTTCATAATCTTCTTTAATATCCAAACCATTTCAGCATTCAATTTATCCAAAATTTTCTCAATATTCTCCTTGCCCTGCAAAGAAAATTAAAGGATCAAAAGACTAAAAACCCATGATAGAAAAGTTGAAGCTCTAAACCAAATTCCTATACCTCAATGATGGGAAAGTAAACACACTTCAGACGTGCATTTCCTTCACGAGCTGCACTTGAACCTGAAAGCTCAACAGAAGAAATTAGTGAAAAGCAAAAACAAACTACAAGTACATTGCAGGTCATCAGAACAAGAGAAAACTCTACTCAACGACCAAGAAAGAAGGTGAGAGATTTTCGGAGTTAAAAGTAGAATTTCCGAAGTAAAATCATATATTGGTGTAAGACAGGGCATTAGTCTCACTTGGAGATTTAGACGTATCCTTGTCCTCTTCAACAGAAAAATGAAGGTTTACAATGAAGTTTAGTCCATTACAGGAATGCAGATTCGTCACTGCTACTTCACCACCTTCAATTTCAGCTAAATTGACACCGTTGATCTGCAAAACCCCAGTCAAGTGAAGGGTACACTAGTAGAACGACGTTTAAATAGAACACAAGCTCAGCATTATCATAACATAACACCATAACAGGTGGATACATTACCAACTAATGACACACGGAGTGTTGATAAGTATATTAGGTGACTCGTACTTCGTAGCTTTGTCCGCCCGATCGGGCGGACATTGCCCGGTCTGACCGGGCGGAAGAAGAAGAGGTGCCTGGCAAATTCGTTGAAGAAGCTGCTCTCGCGCCCGACCGGGCGAGCCTTCGCCCGATCGGGCAGACCTTGCCCGGTCTGACCGGGCGGTGGGGGTTGGATACGTTGAAGCATTCGTATGGAGTCTTCTTCTCGCGCCCGATCGGGCAGACCTTGCCCGGTCTGACCGGGCGGAGAAGGAAAAATACGGAACGCGGATTTTGCGGTTTTAGGTTATCTTATTTTATTATCTTTTTGCCCAAGTATCTTTTAATTAGGGATTAATATAAAACCTCCCTAATATCAGTATTAGGGTGAAGAGAGACAGAGTGAGAGCCGTTCTTGAGAAATACAAGAATCATCTTTGTAATCTTTGCAGTTTATAGTGAAATCATTCGATCTCGGTGCCCGTGGACGTAGCTATCACATCGATAGTGAACCACGTAAATTCTTGGTGTTGTTCTTATTGTTTGCATTGAATTTCTTTATTGTTTTCTTGTTTGTTTACGACCTTTGCTTCCGCTGTCGCACAACAATTGGTATCAGAGCTCAGGTTCAATCCTTGGAGAGTTTCTTGAAGATAACAATGGCAGGAGATTCAACAATAAGAATTGAGAAGTTTACCGGGAAAAATAGTTTCGGGCTATGGCAAATTAAGATGAAGGCTCTGTTAAAACAACAGCAGATATGGCGTCCGTTGGCTCCAAAGAGTACTACTTCGGAGTCAGGAGACGGACCGACTGACTCGCAGTTAGAAGTTATGGAAGAGAAGGCACACTCTACCATATTACTTAGTCTTGATGATCAAATCATCACGGAGGTTGCTGATCAGGAAACGGCGGCTGGATTGTGGCTGAAGCTGGAGTCATTGTATATGACTAAGTCGTTGACCAACAAATTATTACTGAAACAGCGGTTGTTTAGCCTCCGGATGCAGTCAGGTACTTCCTTACGGGAACATCTAGAAAAACTTAACTCTATTTTGCTTGATTTACGTAATTTAGATGTTAAAATTGATGATGAGGATGCTGCGTTGATTTTACTTGTATCTCTACCGTCTAGCTTTGAGAATTTTGTAGAGTCTTTTGTTGTTGGTAAGGATTCTATAACCTTAGAAGAAGTGAAGGCAGCACTTCATACTAGGGAACTCAGAATGAAAGCTACGAGTGATAATGGGGATAATGGTAGTGGGTTATTTGTTAAGTCCGGAAAGTCTAAAAAGAATAAGGGGTTTAACAAGGGGAACAATGCTGGGTCGGGTGCTGGAAACGGCAAGGATGGATCTAGTAAAACTACTACTAAAACATGTTATTACTGTAAAGAACCGGGTCACTTTAGGAATAATTGTCCGGTGAGGAAAAACAAGTCCCAGGCTGCTGTAGTTGAAGAGAAACCGAATGAGAGCTATAATTCAGAGGAAGATTTAGCATTAGTCAGTTCTGCTAGGTCTGATGATTTATCTGATAACTGGGTTCTAGATTCGGGGTGTTCGTTCCATATGTGTCCACGTCGAGATTGGTTTGATACATATGAACCTCGCAATGGGGGTATGGTTATAGTCGGTAACAATGCTCCATGTAAGGTCACAGGTATTGGTTCCATGAGGTTGAGGACTGTTGATGGGCGGAGGTTAACTTTGACTAATGTACGGCATGTTCCTGCTTTAGGAAAGAATCTGATTTCATTGGGTACCCTGGATGAATTGGGGTACAATGGTGTGTTTTCAGATGGGGAGTTGTGTATTTTCAGAGGTTCTGAGTTGGTACTTAAGGGTATCAAAAGGAACACCCTCTATGTTTTTGAGGGTGTTACATTGCCTAGTTCTGCGGTTTGCGCATCTGTATCTCACCAGGAGATGACTAAGATTTGGCACATGAGGCTTGGTCATATGGGGGAGAAGGGGATGCAGCTATTGTCCAAGAGGGGTCTTCTATCCGGGGTCAAGGTTGCCAACCTTGAATTTTGTGAGCATTGTGTGTTTGGTAAGAAACACAGGTCAAAGTTCAGCAAGGGTGCTCACATTACTGATGCAGTGCTCGATTACATCCATTCAGATTGCTGGGGTCCATCTAGAGTTGAAGGTATGGGAGGTTACCACTATTTTGTGTCATTTGTTGATGACAAGTCCCGATACACATGGCTTAGGTTGCTTAAGTCAAAGGATGAGGCCTTCAAAGTTTTCAAGCAATGGAAAGCTTTGGTGGAAAATCGACAAGGAAGGAAGATCAAGAAGCTACGAACGGACAATGGGCTAGAGTTTTGCAAAGACGAGTTTAATCAGTTCTGTGCAGATGAGGGTATAGGTCGGCATCATACTGTCAGGAAGACACCACAGCAGAACGGTGTAGCAGAACGGGTTAATCAGACACTGCTAGAGAGAGTCCGATGCATGCTCTCCAATGCAGGGCTTGGGAGGAGGTACTGGAGTGAAGCTGTGTTAACAGCTTGTTATGTCATTAATAGGGGTCCTCATTCTGGAATTGATTCCAAGATTCCGTTTGAGATCTGGAGTGGTAAGTTGCCTAATTTTTCGAATTTGAAGATTTTTGGTTGTGTTGCTTATTATCATGTTATTGAGGGTAAGTTGGATCCACGAGCCAAGAAGGGGTGTTTTGTTGGGTACGGGGATGGTGTGAAGGGGTTTAGAATTTTTTCACCTTCGGAGGGTCGGGTCATTCTTAGTAGGGATGTTACTTTCGATGAAAACACCATGTATTCAATTAAAAATGCAGAGATTTCAGATTTGAGAAGGGAAGGAGACAATTTATTACAGACAGATGGGGTACTTGAGGTACATCAGTCTACCATTGCTGATTTACCTCGGGTACAATATATTGATGATGATGCTGATGTTCCAGTGCCGGGTACTCCTGAACCTGAGATTACTCCTACTCATTCTAACTCTGGGGATGAGGTGGAGCAATCTAATCAGGGGTCATCTAGTCAACCTGACACCATTCTTGAGATGCCTAAACGAGTTATCAAGAAGCCTGTTAGATTGATTGAAGAGATGGAGGGAAGAAATTGCTGTGTTGATGCGATGACAGGTTATGCATTGAGTGTAGCTGATGATGTAGAGTCATTTGAACCTGCCACATATAAACAAGCAATTAGTTGTAGTGAGTCTGCGCAATGGCTTGCCGCAATGGGTGAAGAGATGCAGTCCCTTTACAAGAACAGAGTGTGGGAACTGGTAAAGGTACCGGAAGGGAGGAAGCTTGTGGGTTGTAAATGGATTTACAAGAAGAAAGAAGGGTTGTCGGAAACTGAGCAAATACGTTTTAAGGCTAGGCTAGTTGCTAAGGGGTTCAGTCAGGTAGAAGGGGTTGACTTTGTTGAGATATTCTCACCTGTGGTTCGACATACTTCTATCCGTGTGTTATTGTCAATTGTAGCACATTTTGATCTTGAGCTGGAGCAGTTGGATGTTAAAACGGCCTTCCTTCATGGCGATTTGGAGGAGGAGATTCTGATGAAGCAGCCCGAAGGATTCGAAGCTCCTGGAAAGGAACACTATGCCTGCAGATTGCTAAAGTCATTGTATGGACTTAAGCAATCCCCCCGACAGTGGTACAAAAGGTTTGATTCTTTTATGGTTTCACAAGGTTTTGACAGGAATTCATATGATTGCTGTGTGTATCATAGTAAGCTGGATAATGGTTCCATGATTTATCTTTTGTTATATGTTGATGACATGTTGGTTGCCACAAAGAATAAATCTGATATTGCTAGATTAAAGGAGATGCTTAACTCGGAGTTTGACATGAAAGACTTGGGTGCAGCTAGGAAGATTTTGGGTATGGAGATCTACAGGGATCGGGCTAGAGGTAAGCTTTTCTTGACTCAGAAAAGCTACATTGAAAAGATTCTGTCTCGTTTTGGGATGGAAAAATCGAAGCCTATAAGTACGCCAACTACTGTTAGTTGTAAGTTGTCTTTGTCTATGTCACCTCAATCAGAGGAGGAGTTGTCTTATATGTCTAGAGTTCCATATGCAAACGCGGTTGGTTGTTTGATGTATGCTATGGTCTGTACTAGGCCGGATATTGCGCATGCTGTTAGTGTTGTAAGCAGGTTTATGGCTCGACCTGGGAGGGAACACTGGCAAGGGGTGAAAAGGATTTTTCGCTACCTGAGAGGGACAGCTGATATTGGTCTTGTGTACGGGAATGGTAAGGAATGCTTGGTCACTGGGTACAGTGATTCTGATTATGCAGCTGATGTGGATACCAGGAGGTCTGTGACTGGTTATGTGTTCACTTTGGGTGGTTCTGTGGTTAGTTGGAAGTCTACATTGCAGTCATCAGTTACGTTGTCAACTACTGAAGCTGAGTATATGGCTCTAACTTCTGCAGCTAAGGAGTCTATTCGGCTCAAAGGCCTAGTAGGTGAACTGGGTATTGCACAGGATTTTGCTACAGTGTATTGTGATAGTCTAAGTGCGATTTGCTTAGCTAAAGATCAAGTACACCATGATCGGACGAAGCACATTGATGTCAGGTATCATTTCTTACGTACTGACAAGAGGATTAAGGTGAAGAAGATTGGGACTGCTGACAACCCGGCTGATTTCTTCACTAAGCCTGTTCCGTTTAGCAAGTTTAAACATTGCTTAGACTTGCTAAATATTGATTACTACGTGATGTAGTAGGCCCTGAGGGGCGAAGTTGGGGAGCTCCTGGTGTAGGTGTGTTGGCATTAAGGTGGAGCTTGCCCGGGGCTTGTGATGCAGGTGGAGCATTATGAGTTGTTATACTTGGAGACGAGTATGTGATGGGTCTTGGTTGAAGACTTATCGGGATGTATGGCTTATGCATGAGTCCTGCATCGGGTTTGGCTTGAGATGTTTTTTCACTATGTCTTGATGGGGTCGTTTGCTGACTACGAGTTCTCGTCAAGGTGGAGATTGTTGATAAGTATATTAGGTGACTCGTACTTCGTAGCTTTGTCCGCCCGATCGGGCGGACATTGCCCGGTCTGACCGGGCGGAAGAAGAAGAGGTGCCTGGCAAATTCGTTGAAGAAGCTGCTCTCGCGCCCGACCGGGCGAGCCTTCGCCCGACCGGGCGAGCCTTCGCCCGATCGGGCAGACCTTGCCCGGTCTGACCGGGCGGTGGGGGTTGGATACGTTGAAGCATTCGTATGGAGTCTTCTTCTCGCGCCCGATCGGGCAGACCTTGCCCGGTCTGACCGGGCGGAGAAGGAAAAATACGGAACGCGGATTTTGCGGTTTTAGGTTATCTTATTTTATTATCTTTTTGCCCAAGTATCTTTTAATTAGGGATTAATATAAAACCTCCCTAATATCAGTATTAGGGTGAAGAGAGACAGAGTGAGAGCCGTTCTTGAGAAATACAAGAATCATCTTTGTAATCTTTGCAGTTTATAGTGAAATCATTCGATCTCGGTGCCCGTGGACGTAGCTATCACATCGATAGTGAACCACGTAAATTCTTGGTGTTGTTCTTATTGTTTGCATTGAATTTCTTTATTGTTTTCTTGTTTGTTTACGACCTTTGCTTCCGCTGTCGCACAACACGGAGTATATAGTATGTGGATTACAAATTTAATAAAGCAAGAGCTCCACAGAAAATTAAGATATGAAAACAAAATTTTCTGCTCACAAAACATCACAAAAATGTACAAAATGTATAGAACCTCAAAGTCCACCAATGTTGTAGTCCTCCCTGCCTTGGATATCTCATCACACTGCAGAAACATTGCTTCACAATATTAGTCCAGCGAAGATTATTTTAATTTAATCTCTAAGAATACAAGCAACATAGTAGGCTCTTAATTTACTTTTAGAAGTACAAAAGTGACTAATATAGATAGCAATTAACTTATGGCAAACACACAGTAACGCTCACAATGCAAGACTTTGCACTACAGAATGCAAAACATCTAGGTGGGCAGCAATAACTACTTTTCACTCCTTGACAGACTACACATATTGTATAACAAGTCAAAGATCTAAAACTTTCTGCACAGCTTCAATACAGAGAAGAATTTCAGAAATTACAGGACTGCAAGCAAAAGTTTCTAAATTACAATATTGAATTATTTAAATTGGTCAAAATTCACTTCGACCTCATATACTACAGTAAGATCAGAACATACATATAGCTACCTGAAAGTGATTGTTATGCTACCATTTCTCAGGAGAGGGAGTAACATACAACCAGAAAGCACTTTAGCACTTTCTAATAATGAAAACAAATGTGGTAGAACAAAAGCTTTTTCCAGAGTTGAAGATGTTATTTACTGATCAAAAGAGCTTCAATAGTCAAGACTCTCAAGAGGAAAAAATAAGTCAAGGAAAGAATCAGAATAATTATAATAAGAATTAAGGGTCTGAGACTACATATTAATCACTCACCAAAATAATATGATACATAGATCTTGGAAAAGCAGTAAATTAGTATAATATGAAACATGAGCATGCCTGAATGTAAGGGAAATAAATATCCTTGAGCTTGCACTGGAGTTGATATATATCAGGCAGCTTCAACTTGGGCTTCATAACAATCTGCAGTGCATTGGGCAAAAGTTCAAGGGCAGAAGTTTTAAACAGATCGAATAAAATGAGCAACAATGTCTTACGGCATCACATCTTAAAGTTCTAAGCATCTAGAATCTTTCCACATTCTCTAAATCATACTTCATAGTATCTACAATTCAAAGGGATTTGGGAACCTGCCCATGAATGTAGCAGATCAGTCACATCAGTGAAACATTTGAGAGAACAGATCACACAAGTTATGAACATCACTCTTCTAGAAAGGCTACAACCAATAGCATGACCATTTAATGTCTGAATCGAATCACTTTCCAACAGATGTTAAGATTAATCTCATACAGTTTGTCCTGAAACAATGTAGCAATCAGACCAAGATCATGACAGGCTCGAGTAGTCGTTATGCTTTATGAAGTTCAACAAGCATCTTTTATATCGTACCACAGCTATCAATTCAAATTAGAATAGAATTTTGCAAGATTTTTAGGAATCTGTAGACCTGTAGAATACTTATTCATGGCTTGACTATCATAAATTCATGAGTTACAAACAAAGGAAAGAAGTTATCAGCTATGATGATTCCTGTAAAAAGTAATAATACAAATTTGCTAATTGCTTCTTAAATCAGATGTTGATTTTGCTGAAGGTGACGATAGAGGATATGTTTCACAATAACGTCCCCACACTAAAGAATTAACTTAGTGAATATGTTTCACAAAATGTACCTTAGTGAAACTTCCATGAGGTGACATTTCAATCTCACAATCTGACGGATCTCGCATTCCACCAGCAGCCTGAAAATTAATTAACAATGAAAGAAATTGAAGTTAACTTCTGGGCCAGCAAAGTATTGTCTAAAGAGGAAATTTTAAAAAAAAAAAAAAAATTAAAAAAAAAAAAAAAAAAAACGTTCCAAAACAAAAACTATAACCTTCCAGCTATGACCAGAACCAGATCGCTTTAACAAAGCATCTCTATCAAGACGTAGCCAATAAACCTTCTTGGACTCTCTGGTCTTTGCTAAAACCACAGCATGACTAGCAAAGGGCACAGAATTCAGAGATGATGCCAACAAACACGTTGCAAGATCAAAGCTTCAAATTAACCAATTAGGAGAAGTTTTTTATCATACCTTCCTAAATGCATAGATGCAATGGTTCCACCATATCCAAACATTCCAAAGAAAGGCTACAAAGAAAAGCAAACCATGCTTCAGGAAAAAGTAAATTTCCATAGTAAAAGCTAAAGCTGAATCAAGCAAAACTTAAAGTTGAAAGTGGTAAAACATCTTCCAGGTTAGACTTGACTTTAAGTTCAATTTCAGGCCTTCTTTGATATAACATGAAGTATCAAACTCCTCTTGTATGAAGTAAATCTATCTACTTTGAACTTCAAGTGCCAAGAACAACACTAATCGATAGATGAAGTATAATAATTTCCATAAACAGGTTTGTTTTTGTCCCTGGATATGTATAATGCTACTATCTTTGACATAAATTTTGACATTACCATAAGATATGGAGGTTTTCCACCAATTGCAAGTTTTTTAAAGGATCTGTGAGCTGAAGCACCCATTTTGCCCCTAATAAATGAAAGAAAATGAAATTTTAGTAAAACAATCATAAGAGATTAGAAGCATAAGAGAAAGAACCAAGGGGACAGCAATTTTGGCAATAATAGCCAAGAAATAAAACCATGAAGGCCTAAAATTCTCCGAAGGATAGAGTGATATACCACTTCTCTATTGAATTTTCATCGCTTCCATCCATGCCAGGACCAGAATCAAATACAGAAACTTCATCCTCATTAACTTCAACACTGCAAAACAAATCATTTCTCGGTATCATGGCTGACAAGACACATTAACGATGATAATTCCATCATACAATTACTGACTAAGATATGTAATAAGCAGGTCCAGCACCCCTATATTTCTTCAAAAAAAAAGAGAAAAAAAACACAAAGCTCCAGCACCCCTATAGGCCTATATTGCAGAAATATGTCATATTAGAGCAGCAAAAGAAATTTCAGATGAGAGATCAAAATATTTGAAGCCAGTGTATTTATCCAAAAAGAGAAAAAAAAACAACAGCATCAAACCCTTCATAGTCAACCCTAAACTAAAGGTTCCAGAGGCTAGATTGCAAGCTGATTTATAAACTTGCGGAAAGAAGACTTCTATTACACATTCATGTGTCAATACATGAGAATGACAGAGCACATAACTTTAAAAATAAAATCCGGCCACAAGCCATAAAACTTACAAGAAAACTCATACTAGCACAACTACATAAGGATAAACCAATAAAGCATCCATGATGTAATCAGTACCACACTATCATATGAACAAAACCAATACAGAATCTTTAAAAAGGGAAAATAAAACCACAATAAATCATTGGCAGTACCATTAGCCTCGTCCCATGTATAACAACATTAACAACTCCATTTACAACTCATCAGTATCATAATATCCTTTGTTAAGGACAACTTAAGGATAAGGCAGTAAACAACTCAAAATTATATACAAATAAACACATTTCTGATACAGTAAAAGCGGTAAGAAGCTAATCAACAAAAGCATATTTACCTAATAAGCTTCCTTTCATCTTTACCATTTGACCACACCGCCTGCAGTGAATTATCCTGTGAAAACACAAGCAATGAAGCACAGATGCAGCTTAAACACAAAAACCCAAAGCTGACTCCTTGAATTGTGTAATCTGATTCAAACCCCGAAACTTACTATCAAGTCTGCTAAGGCAGTCTCAAATGTATAATCATCAGGAAGCTCTGTCAACAAATCTGTGTCGGGTGTCAAGTCCCACATATTCTGTCAAACCCAACAAAAATAATAAAATGGTAAGTGCAAACAATCAGTCAATCATCCAATTAATCCAATGAAAAAGACCATGTTAAAGTAATACAAACCTCAAAGGTGTCAGCAGTCTGATCAGAACCATCCTATAACAAAGAAACAACACTAAACAAGTAAAATTCTTGCTTGCTAAACCAACAATAACATTTCACTTAAAACTAAAGTTTGGCGATAAATCATAGTTGAAAATAAGCCAACATATAGCATCTAAATTTGCCATTCGATTCGTAAAACCAAGGATGAATCCATAGCCAGTACATTAAGCTACTTAGCAAACAACATTCATATCATGAACAAAACAAAAGCATTCACAATTTCAGATAGCCTATATCAAATTTAGCAACATATCAAGACACTTAAAAACACATTTAGTCACACAATTACAAGAACAAAACATCAATGTAATACTCCCTACATCCCTTTATTTTTGCCCCATTGCCATTTTTTGGGTCGAACTTTGAAAACTTTGACCATAAATTACCGTTAATTTATATACGATAATATACTCATGAGTTCTCTTGTTAGATTCTCGTTGTATATTTTATTAATATTACGATGTTATAATTTTCGCACGATATAGACGTTTTAAGGCGCGTTTTAAAAATCGTATATAGTCAAATGGGGTAATAAAATAGGGACAGAGGGAGTAGGTTATAGGGAGCATTATATCACGGAGTACAATAATTCCTCAATTATCCAAAAGCCAAAACCACTTTTTGGACAAAAAAATCCGGCTTGCAAATAGATAACACCATAATCGAAATAATAAAATATTAAATAAATACTATAAAAAAAATAAAAAAATAAAAAAAATTAGGAAAAAAAAAATTGCTATACCTCATAAGAGTCATAACATCAAACCTAAATATATATAAAATATATATGAAGAGAAATCATACAAATATATATTCTGGGATGGCACCAGGCAAAACCCCAACACAAATAAAATAAATTACCCATTTACCACATGACAAAAGACAACATACAATTGATCGGAAAAATTGCCAAACTAAGCGTTTTTTGGAAACAATTTCCCAAACAAGACGCGTGGCAAAACTATTTACCAAACTAAGCTTCCAGAGTAAAACGCCAACCAAGGGTTTCCCAAACAAGATGGCGTTTTACCCTGGGCATTTATTTTTTTTTAATTTTTAGTCAAGGATAAAACGCCACAACTGGGCAAATTTTTTAAAAAAACACATTTACACAAAAACGCTAACGCCGTTGGCGTTTTACCCTGAGTGATTTTTTTGAAAATAATTTACCCTCTAAAGCGCCACCATGGTTGGCGTTTTATCTCTGCACACAAACACAGCTACACAGCAATAACAGCAACAACCACAGGAGCTGCAATAACAACAGCAACAACCACAGGAGCTGCAACAACAACAGCAGCAACAACCACAACAACTACAACAACAGCAACAGCGACAACCCCAACAAGAGCAACAGCGACAACCCCAACAAGAGCATCAACAACAATCACAACAACTACTGCAACCTTAACAACAGGAACCACAACAATAACTGCAACAACATCAGCAACATTAACAACACCAGCAACAACAACACCAGCAACCAATACAATGAAAAGAATGAATGCGTATGGTGAAGTTGATAATGTACAGAAAATGAACTAAAAAGGTTAGTAAAATTGATAATATTTATTTGGATACAATGTACTATAGAATCTGATTACAACTAACAAAAGAAGTTCTAAGATCCCGATTCATCTATTGTATGTAAGTGTTGTCTATCCAATCGCGGTCTTCTACGACGGTAGTACTGAGATACCGTTGTGAAAGGATCTGGGGCAGAGGTCTAGGGAGGAGTCTGTTGGATGGAAGATGGTCCTTCCTGAGATGAGTATGGCGCAGACATGTGGATGGCGATATCTTCCTGATCATCAAAAAACAGGGGGGACCCTGTAGGGGACGTGTGAGTCTGTCCCCTACTACTGCTCCCTACCTCACGGTGTGAACGGCGGTGTGATTGGTCCCGGCCCTGGGGGATAAGATGGCCATGACCATGTCTCTGTAAGCTACTCACAGTCATTGCGTGAATGTCATCCAACTGCGGTATGGTGGGATATGATATGCTCAAGACTTCTAGTGCATCATGTATAGCAAGCATATCAGACGCCTGCATTAGTCAACAATCAGCCATTTTAATAATTAAAGAAACTATAAATTGGAGGAAAAGAAAAAATGACAAAAAACTCACATATCCACTGATGTCTCCAAAAGCTGGGTGGTAATGCGTTGAGGGTGGGGTGTAGTTAGGGTTGATGAAGCGTCGGGTAATGCTCCTGTACCATACCATGTATGGATCGTGATACTCCATCAGGCCTTGGACAGGCGCACCATCCGCGACGTGCTGCAGCCGCTGGTCCCACATGTCAATGTAAGGGGCATGCTGAACTGCCCAGTTAACCTCCCCCTTTCCTCGTCGGTCTGTCCTGTGCAACTGGACACTCGTGTCACACGGGGCGGGGATGGCTTGACAAAGGCCGAACTGTCGCATGACTCTGTCGGGGAGGTGAGCCTCCACCAACTCAAAACAGATGAGCACTGTCATGGCACGCCACTCCATCTGGTGATCAAGAAGATATTGGGGCATGGCATCGACTAAGTGAGGAACGTACGGATCCCACGTCATCTGCATTAACAAGCAGTCGTTAACATCATAATTAACTTATTAAAATAATGAACACGGTGTTAAATTAGTTTTTAAAGTGAACTATAACCTGAGACTCGCTCAGTCTGTCGAATGCATCTCTATAATACGGCAGACCCCTTGCTGCATGCACACGAGTAAGTCTCCGCCCTAGCCACCTGATTACATGTATAATAACAGTGTTCATGATAAAATTAATAGAAAATTAAAACCATATGTGGATAACTTAACAATAAGTCATATATACCGGCAACCGTATGCTAAGTCTGGTGGTGGGTGTGGCGGCGCCTCATATGCATGCTCCTGATCGTCTTCCTCCTCCTCCTCGCGTCGACGCCTAGCAGGCATAGCTGGCCTACCAACGTGGATGTGCTCCCAAGCCCATAACTGTAATAGGCCAGAATTGTGGGGCATAAGTATTTGCATACGCCTCTGATCGTAGGAAACTGTCCACCCACGGTTCCTCAGAAACTGAATACTTAAGACACACGGCTAGAACATGAGAACATGGTAGGTGAAATATCATCGGTTTGTTGCATGTACATGTTCTTAAATTAAAGTTAACGGTATGCTTATGACCCCCTTTTCTCCCTATCCTTTCTCCTCGGTGTGTTTTTACTTGGTATATACCAAGCTGACGGCTATAAACATCCACTGTATGGTATTTTGCCTTTCTATTATTCTTCTCCAAAATGGCGGTGACCTTAGGTGAGTATGCATATCCGTGAGCGCGCCTAGCAAGTGAACTATCTCTGCTTCTGTTAAAGTACTTGTTAACTATGTGGAAAGTTAACTCGACAAGGGACATGATTGGCAGAAAACGAGCTCCCTTCAACACATTGTTAAAAGTTTCTGAGAAATTTTTAGTACATATACCATGCCTCCGACCAGCGTCATGAAACAAGGACCATCTGTGAAATGGCACATCCGTGATGTACTCTAGGGACTTAACACAAGCTTCACCGATAGAACGCATATCTTCAACCAATTTTTTTTCTTGGCGTTGGTATGCAACAGCCTTGAACCTGTCTCTCATGTCGTTGTTTTTCACATGGGTCCTCAAGTTAGAGGCCATGTGTCGAACGCAAAACCTGTGAAAGGCCCGTGGCTCATGAAATCCAACATCCGGGTTAGTCATCGCAGCAATAATCCCCGCATGTCGGTCAGATATAACACATAGGCCCTCTCGAACAGTAACATGAACCCGAATGCAGCTTAGAAACCAGGACCAACTCGAGGTGTTTTCCCCTTCAACTATTGCAAATGCTAAAGGAAATACCTGAAAATTAGCATCAACACTTGTAGCAACCAAAAGTGTGCCTTTATATTTCCCATACAAGTGTGTCCCATCAATAGATAACAGAGGCATGAGTGTTTGAACCCATCGATGAAAGGCTTAAAGGCCCAAAACACTCGTTCAAATACCTCCATGTTGCTGTAATAAACGCCTTCAGCAATAGCTTTGTATTTCCACAGAACTACAGTGCCTGGGTTCGACTCCTGGAGGGCTTGCATGAATGAAGGAAGTCTGTTGTATGAACTCTCCCAATCCCCAAAAATTTCCGCAATCGCTTTCTGTTTGGCATACCACGCTCTTCGATATGGAACATCGAATTGAAATTTGTTGGAGATGATATGTTGTATGAACTCAACTCTCAAACATGGATCTTTCTGCACAAACGACTTCACATAGTCGCAGATAACAGAGGAGTCCAAGTGTCGATGATCTCTGGGCGGAACTTCATTAACACAATTGTCGCGATGTGGGCCCTTGTAAGATACGATCTTAAAGGCACGTGTGGTTAGATTTGTTTTTGTACCACGTAGCGACCAACCACACCCCCTCTTGCACTTTAAATGAAGGACATTCTCATTCGACGTCACTGTGGTGTAGAAATGATTTCGCCCTATGGAATACAATTTCACCATTTCCTGTAGCGCTTTCTTATTGTCGAAAATCATGCCCTTCTCAAATTCTCCCCCGACACGAAACGAACACTGGCTCCCCGAATCACCCCAATGTATGTCCACCTCATAGTTCTCGTTTATTTGACTGAACCAAGGTAATGGAGTTCTAGCAACAACATCATCCACAGACAAATCGTTGTTTATAACATCTTCTTCATATCCGTCTTCACCATCGTCGTTTGTGTCATTATACATATCAAGAACAGACAACTCGTTGTTTACAACAAGTTCAGCATTCACCAAAGTCTGAAACGGTGGTGTTTCAATAGGTTCTTGCGTGGGAGAGTAACTTTGCAACTGCATCGATGATGAAATGTCATTGTTTGAGGTAGATGGACCAGGTTGCTGCATTGACCCCGACGCCGTAAATTGTGAACTGAATGGAATGTCAAATTGATCGTCGTGTAACATTCTACTGAAAGAACTCATTCCATATTCAGATGATGGAATGTTATATGCGGGCATTTGTAGAGAGCTTGCATTGTATGATGGAAGAAATGTTGGTTGTTGAGTACATACAGGCACCGTTTCCACATTACAAATCAGTAGGAAGAGACCTCATTGCAACGACACCCCTCAAAACCTCCAAATGGTCGTCATTCAAAACAGGTAAGATTTGAATCCCGCTAACACTTTCAAACCTCATTTTGATGTTCACTTCAACACTTGTTGGCTTTGAACCAATTATAGTATAAACTTTCTTCAACAAATCATTGTAAGTCATGCAAGGTTTCAATGCTAGCGGTTCCATTTTTCCTCCTCTATACTCGACATTGGGTCCGACACACAAAATTTCACCCCCCCAACGGCATAACAAAACAATCAATTGTGAAGTCATGTTCTACATAACATCAGACCACATATTAAGTGACACATATGCACAACTAAAACCACAATGATTCCAATAAATCCCCAAGCAAAGCGTACATACAACGCAGTGTTCAACAACATACTAACTTACCTACTTAATCTAACAATGTAAGATACATTTAAATGTACTTAACTCAACAATGTAGTTCGTAATTCCCTAAATGCTTCATATATGTAGTTCAACAACTAAATGCTTCATATAAATTATACGAAATTATACAACATACATATAACTATACTTAATTTCAATAATTAAACAACAATGTATTATGTAGTTATACATATTTCGCATTCTTGAACAACACTATAGTACATACATTGTAAATTACAAACATAAATTCCCAAAAAACATCATACACAAGTAAAATAGTTAAATTCAAGACATACCTCAATTTCGATGAAAGTAGGGCGTAACAGTGTTGAACAAAGAAGGAGGATTAATTTTTATTGACTATGATGCAAAACTAAGCTACGGAATGTGATGAAATTGCTTCAAATATGGAGAATTGGAAGTTGGTATGCGCGGGGTTAGGGTTTGCAATTTGGGGGTTTGGTTGATTAATGAAGAACAGCGATATATGCTGTTAGAAATACCCGACTCTAAAACGCCAACGACGTTAGCGCTTTTGTGTTAAAAGTAAAACGTCAACGGCGTTAGTGTTTTTGTGTAAATGTTTTTTTAAAAAAAAATTTGCCCAACAGTAAAACGCCACCCTTGATGGCGTTTTACCTTTGACTAAAAATTTAAAAAATTGCCCAGGGTAAAACGCCACCCTGGTTGGCGTTTTATCCTGAAAGCTTAGTTTGGTAAATAGTTTTGCCACGCGTCTTGTTTGGGAAATTGTTTTCCAAAAACGCTCAGTTTGGCAATTTTTTCCAATTAATCCAACTCACAAAAAATTACCCATTAAACACATGAACATAGATTAATCCAACTCACAAGAAATGACAGTAAAATAAAATAAGAAAATAAGAGTAAAGAGGACTTACAAACAACTTCAAAAGATGGGTTTTGTTAGGCGAAAATCTATCAAAAGAAATATGATTTCTGAATTTGTTACCCTTAATATCTTCCAAACACAACTCTTTACTATCCCACAAAACCTTTCTTCTGGGTTTTAAATCATCTGTTTGCCTCAACATGGCACTGCATTTTCCCCTCACTTTTTTAACAAAATCATCAACAGAAATTCTCTCATTTTCTGGGTTTCTTTTCGTCAATGTTATATTCAACCCATTTGGTAAAAGAATATTAAATTTGTAAACCTTTTCCCCTTCATCATCAATTTTTTCATCGTAAATTTTTTGAATGCTTTGAAATTTCCTCTTTTTCCCTTCCATATTTCTTCGATTTCTTCCTCAATTCAACCAAAAATCAAAACCCAGAAAATAATTGTAAATAAAGATGAAGAATTTATTTATTTATTTATTTTATTTTGGAAAAAAACTCAGAATTTTGGAATATGTAAAAATGGAAGTGTAAGTGTAAGAGTGAGTGCGCTGCGTATATAAAGCTGCATTTTGGTGTAGCAACGTCGATTGCACTACCATAAGGCGTAGGTTAGCGTTTGTCGGTTATGTTTGTGCTATAATGCGCGTTGCGTGGATGGCGCTTAGTTGTCCTTTGTTTATCACGTGGAGGTATTTTTGGAATTTGGGGTCCATTATGATTTTGGGAGGCTGACGTGGAAATGTCAAAATTGGGTCAATCGTTCAACTTTTGAGCTGATTGATTGGTGACCAAGAAATGGTACAATTTTTTAATTTACTCCCTCCGTTCATAATATAGTTTTTATTGTGCTTTTTTCACAGTATTTAATAAATAGGAAGAGAAGTGGAAAAAAGTTAGACAAAAGTGCAAGATAAATGGATAATTTAAGGGGAAAAAAAAAATGAAAAGTATAATTATAGACAAAAGTTAAAGAGAGAAAGTGGAAAAAAGTACAATGCAAGTGGATAATTTAAGGGTAAATTAGAAAGTTTAATGAATAAAATTAAAAAAAAAATAATACAACGGTCTTTACATACTATCCAAAAATAGAAATAGGAACAAGGAGGGAGTAATTTTTTTAATGTATTCTTGTGATTTGTGAAGATTTTGATTAGAGAGACTATAATTTGTAACCAAAAAATGTTGTACAATTTTTTGTATGTGGCCTGTTGTATTGTGCGGCATGGGTTTCTCGAGTTACTCAATCAGGGGTTACTCGAGTTGCCGAGATTACTCGAGTTTCTCGGTCAAGGGTTACTCGAGTTGCCGGGGTTATTCGAGTTACCCGGTCAGGGGTTACTCGAGTTGTCGGGGTTACTCAAATTACTCGATTAGGGGTTACTTATAACTAGTAATAATACAAAAGTGTTGTCAAAAATCTTAAGACGACACCATAAAAGCGATTATATATAAAATTATAAATTAAATGAGCAAAGATGAATCAACATGTGAACGCAATAATCAGTTTAATAGGAAGCAGAACATCAACATATAAGAAATTTGATTTTACAACAAAATTCATGTGAACTCATAAAATCCAAAAAACAATATCCAATAAAATTTCACTACACAATACTCATAAAAATCCTAAATAACTTGTGATTCACGATCTAAGCTAGTACATTTCTAGTAACGTTAAATGTTTATTTGTTTATATCTAATTCTATACATGGAGGAAGGAATGTAACCTTTAAAGAGGGAAATGGGTCAAATGACTATAATAAAGAATCTAAAATGCCAATATATCAACTCTTCGTTTTTGTCTTTAATATATATCTTTTTTCATGTACTTGTACGCCCTTAATTGCCAATCAAATGACAAAGTTAGAATAATAATTTTTCAACAACTAAGAAAAATAATTGAAATTTTAAGCAAAGATATAGAATTAAATACTTCGTATTTGATTAGTATGGCAAGCAAAACATGCAAATATCAAGACTTATAAAGCAATTTTTACATTCATCCAAGACCAAGGGAAGGAAATAGACAAACACCAGTTAGAATACATCAGTCACTATGCACAGATTAGGAAAATAAAGAGTAAATAATACTCACTCCAATTCTATTTGCTCTTCCACTTCGGAATCTTTTAGTAAGACAAAAAAAAAGTCAAAGTGGAAAGAACAACTAACAAAAAAAATCTGAGGGATAGTAAACAATAGATAAAATAGAAATCATTTGCATCTGATTAAAGGTATAGCCAAACAACTAATCTTATAACTTACCTTATTAAAGTTGTAGTAAAAAAAGATAAACTTCCAACTAAGTTTACTGGACATGAGAGACAAGGTAGAGTGGAGGAATTGGCCTGTGAAAAATAATTCATATACATTATGATCTTTCAGGCACTTTCACAGCCTAAGATAAACCTTGGTAAGGAAGACAGGGATATCAAAGACTATTACACTACGATTACCCTATGAAATACTATCAATTTATTGTCTAGAGTGCATTGTTAAATGTTAGAAATAGATACCCTTTAGAACTCAAAAGTGCACCCTTTAGAAATGGTAGTGATGTGAAGTCTTACAAGTATATTAATACATTCTTGATACAAAGAAGTAAGATAGTTGTATGACTTGTATGTAGAATTATCTAGGAAATCATTTTTGTTGGTAGCTCGAAAGACAACAAGATTTTGGTTTTTGCTTCTAACTATTATATAGAGTGAGTTATTCTGTTGATCCTAATTAATTTACCCACCCTTTACTTACAATAATCATAATCAAACTATCAAAATAGCCTATTAAGTCCATCATCACAGCCAGTTACATACTTAAAACAGCTATAGCTACAAGAACCATCAAATATAATGACAAAAACACACACACAACCCAAAAAAAGGAAAGAAATCAAAACAAAATAACTCATTAGCTCTATTTATAAATCACTAATTACATTATCACATTCCATCCACTCTCGCCACTTTCTATAAATATCCATTCTAAAGATTTATAGCTACAAGATCAATAGCCAAAATATTTTTAGCTATATGGAATAATATTAGTTCAATTTTATAAGTAGACAACTTAAAATAAACGTAGCAATAAAAAAATGTTTACATATTGGGCTATACATTGGTGATCTGACTCTTTAGAAGACTCTTTGAGATTAGAATACTACCATTGCTAAGGCTACTAACTTTAATCTTTATTTGACACACTCATCTATTTTTGTCGATTGAATTTCATATTCAAAATAACTCATGATTAGTTATAGTGAAACAATTTTAGTTTGAATTTCAGTCTTATAAAGGTGTGGGAGTAAGCTACTTTATATCTCATTTTGTTTTTTACAGTAACAACAATCATTGAGATGAAAAAAAAAAAAACATTATTTCTAAAAATTTAAAGAGTCTTTAAAATCATTTTTCTTATTAAATAGACTATGGCTTATTCTTTTAAGCTTTAAAAACTTTCAGGAACTTATATTAAGTTCAGATAATTTGAAGTTGCAATCAATAATATTGTTCCCGGCACATTACTCCCCTCCATTCCCTTTCCTGCACACTGTTCCTCTCCCTTCCCGGCCCCCTTACCTACACCACTGCACCCCTCCATGGCCCCTTCCTTGGACAGTATAGTTTAAAATTGGAATTTCATATAACAATTACAAAGTACAACCAAGTAATCGGCCAACAATCAAAGTTAAAGAACTTAATTTCAATATAGCATTCGAATTATATCTCAAGTCCTACAATAAGTGGAATGCGACAATAATATAATCATCCTTAAACAGGATGTATAGTGAGTTTGTGATACATGCTCTTTCACAGCAAAAATCATAAGTATCAAAACTATAATTTCATATTAGAATTCCCAATTGCAATCAAATTAAACCATCACTTTATATCACAATTTCACATTGAAATTTCAGAATACAAATTCAGAAAGAGCAATCAAATTCATGAACTGCTTTAATATTCCGTATTAAACTGTGCAAGTAAGAAAGTGGTAACTTTATACCATATTTAATTAGAAATAATAAAGGCAAAATCTAACGAGTGTCCCCAAAGCGTTAGATTAGTGAACTAAAAGAGAAAATATTAAGATAAAATAAGTATTAATTACACCGATCGGCATGTGATTTTAACATATATTCCAAAATTAGCACTATTTTAGATTATATATTAACTAGTTATCTAACGGTATGGGGTGCTCGTTAACAAGATGCAATAATAAAATAGGGTATAAAGGGAGTATATGCTTTAACTAATACTGAGGCTTTTATTTCTCAAGTGATGCAAGGCCCTCTAATAACACATGTTTGTTTATCGAGCTTAACTATCTTGATATTAGTTGGATTGGCGGTTTATGTACCATGGATGAGTATCACGTACTTGTATTTATTATCACTAAAAAATAGAGTAATCTATTAAAAGGCGTTCCTAAAAAGTGTGTCAAGTGATCCCTTTTTTTTGTTGCGCATGACGCCACATCATCACTCAAACAATGCCACATTACTCCGTATAACATAAGAATAAGGAGGTTTGAACCCTCAACCTCTTATAACAAAGATGACTATTAAGCCATCTAAGCCAATTATCAACTATGTTATTAATATGTAAAAAAAATTATATAAGTGTAAACCACAAGGTTCAATAAAATAATAATAATAATAATATACTCAAAGAATAACTCAATTTTGGTTTGACAATGACAATTACAATTTTGAAAAGCCTTTAAAAAAAACTTATCGATTGCACGTCTACAACAGTAGCAATCTGGAGTAACGTCCACACTACTCACTGATGACCAAATTAAAGCCTGAAAAAATAAATATAAAAAAATGGTCTTCAAATGATTTGAAATTTTTTGCTTTTTTTAATTTTTTTTTTCTTTTAAAAAAATTGATCAAATATGGAAACATTTACTCAACCAGCGAAGTATTCATACCGAAGAAGAAAAGAATGTTACACGCTTACACCCTCTTTATAGTAAAAGTAAAAACAACATAGCCTAGGCTTTGACTATTGATGTGGGCATTTAGTTTCGTTACTCTTTAGTCTTTACTCTAACATATGGTCAGGAACAACATTTCCCCTCAAGTTGGTTCGTCATTACTCATTACATGATCTTTCCATTTTGCAAAGTATTATGTCCATTAGTAGGTAATGAATTTATGGGTTATTGCTTAGACATTGGGTAATTGAGATTTGGACATCATATGGGTCTATTCTCCTCATCATGTATGTCTTTGTTTAGTTGTTTTTTCTTGCATCGACCTACTTCCTCTATTTTATTACTTGCAACATTTTCGACTTTTACATACACCATTTATATGCTCTATTTTAATTTGATTATTAGTTTTGATAATTTATAGTTAAGATAATATAGTCGATCATGTAATAATATCTAATTTTTACATATTGATAATTAAATTAAATATACGAAGTATTTGTGATAGAGATAATGCATTGGCAAGCATGGAGTCAGAAGTGTTGCGAGTAAAAAATTAAATAAAAAGAAAGTGCTATAAATTTAAGTAAGATAAAAAGTTACCATTTGTGACTTGATTAAATTAGGTGGTTTTTATTCACTTTTTCTTTTAAAAACTTATTTCATTGATCTGAATTTATCTAAGCTTATTAGAACTTATTTTAGTTTGAATTGAAAAAAGAAAGAGTAAACTTTACGATTAACCCTTTTAAAAACTTATACGAACTTATTTTGCCAAAACTTACTTTTTTAAAATAATGATAATTAGATGAACAAAACAAAACCTAATAGGAAAACATAATAATGAGAGGAAGGGAAGGAGAGGTTATCTATTTTCATCCTCTCCCTCTTTTATAATTCAGATCACTTCAAACTTAAAGTGATTTGAAGGAAAAATGGATCCAATTTCTTTCCCTCGGCTTTCCTCCTCTTTCCCTCCCCTTCTGTCTAGCTATTCAATAAAGTGCTAATAGTCTCTTGTGATAGAGTATATAACACGCATGTTGGTGGACAAACTCAACCACGAGTCCACGACAAACAGAAACTTAATCTTGTGGAGTGGTGAAGCCCATAATGACTTTATATACGACTCTAGCATCGATCTTGTTGTGGTAGACATATCAAGTATAATTTTACGTAGTACAAGTGTATCTTTTATCTAATTATCTAGGATACGTCAAGTAGTCTTAGGCTCTAATTTGATAAACTTTTTAGCAAAAATGTTCGGGTTCTTGCATTATAAGTTCACAATTATTAGTATTAATCACGTCACTCGATCAACTTTAATAAATATTCTACCATTCGATTGGTTTCTCAATGGACAAATAGGACGATCCAACGATGGATATGTACTTGTATATTTTTTGGCAATAAATTAATGCAGTTTAAATCAAAGTTCATCAGAAATATATCAACTAATCTGAGCTATTTAACACAGACGAGTTCGTTCAAAAGAGTATCTATTATATTAATAAATATATCAATTAATTTAAACGTACGTAGTAAAGTCCACTGGAAATTGTATGTGTTGCTTTGACTTTAACACCGAATAACAAAAACAAAATTGTCCTTTACAAGTTAAATACTCAATTCCACCCCCCACCCAACCCCCTTTTTATCTTCTTATTAATTGTAACAATAGCAAGCGTGAAAGAATTAGAGGAATTTGGAAGAAAAAGTGAAAGTAGTAGAGATATGAATATAATAGTAATATGGATTACAGAGAATGCATTATAATTGGACACATACTTTATCAAACACTTGTATATAATATATATATATATATATATATATATATATATATATATATATATATATATATATATATTTTTAAACAACTTGTATATAATACTTTATCTATCTTCGTAACTAATAACTTGTCGATTGTTACAAGTCATCACTCCTACTATGTATATCTAACAACTATCACTCTAATTAACAACCATCATTACAACTATATTGTGCTGAAAACCTCGTATGTCTAGTTTTGAAGTTATGTTTGATTCATTTTTATTACTTCGTATTTTGTTAGGATCATTATAGCCAAAAAAAATACACCCTTCGTATTTTATTATTAACTCCACTTTTCTTTTACGGCCGTATTTTATTACTTGCTCAATTTTCTTTTTTGAAAACCTTTCACAATGTTTTACTAATTTCTTCTATTTTAGTAGACCTCCAACTATTATATTTTAATATTTTTCCTTTCAACTATCATATTTTGTTCTTCTACCAACTACACTTATTTCATATTATATTATTTTCTATTATTTCTCTTAAAATTCCGCGTATGGAGAAATAGAGCAAGTAATAAAACATAAATGAAGATTTTTTTTTAGAGAGCCACAAGAGATGGTGATGAAAATCGATCACAAGATTTCTTGAAATCGGTAGAGAAACTCTAACCACTTAATTTATATGTCCCACAAAGGGAGTAATATTTGAAAGTCAACGAAATATTTTTAACAAATAAAAAATATGTGATAATATTATAAAAAAATTACGTGGCAAAATGAGATTTGATGTAGGCAGTAGAATACAGCAGAAGCAGCGGGTAAGGAAAATCCGTGAGTGAGATAAATGCCTAACGGCAATCCCGCGGTACGTCAGTTACTGCTCCTCCTCTTTACTCTCTCTCTACTCTCCTTCCTTATTTTCTCTCTCCTCCCCTGTTTCCGCACCTTCCTAATTTCTCATTATTTTCTTTCAAAATTTACCATATGATAAGACTTCATGACATAAAATGAAATGGAATATGCAATAAACCTATGTGATCCTATTCTTGACAATATTATCATAAGGTATGATCTTAGTAATATCATCATACTTCCTTTGATTCAATTCCTGAGTTACTCACTTTTCGTTTTCATTCGGTTTACATTTGAAGCTATTCATCTTAAGGTTTCTATGTTATAAAGGTTTGTCCTGCGGAAATGGGGAAAAAAGGAGGATGGTTCTCTTCTGTGAAGAAGGTCTTCAAGTCTAAAGACTCCTCGGAAAAAAATAAGGTATGTAAAATGAGAAATTTTTTTAAATCTATATTTAATCTTGATTATTTCTTTAATATAAATCGTCAAATGAGACTATTTTTTTGTTTTGTTTTTTGAATCATGTAAAATGAGATATTGCATTTTAATTAGCCTAGATATTAAAAGTAGGTTTGTTATATTCTACTTCGTATTTATGATACCATGAACTACTATCGTACTTGATTGTGTATAAATTTTACCTTAACGTTTCAAAAATAAACTAAATTTTTTGGTACACTTGTGTTTAATATTCATAAATCACGTTTCAAAAATAATTTTGTACACATTTGAGTTCAGTATTCATATGCTAATGTCCAATTTTTACCTATCTTTTTTTTTTTTTTTTTTTTATGGAAATTTTTACCTATCTTGATTGAAAGCATTTTTGTGATATGTTTAACAAAATTATAAATATTTTAGATTTTCCTGACTTATAATTCGTATTTGAAATGAAAAATAAAATCAAAAACTTAAAATTTGTCCAACCTATCAAATTTAAACATAAGTTACCTATCTATAATTTGTACATTAATTTAGAAATAGCTAAATTTTTTACTTGCCATGAATACTTCAAGTGTACAAAGAAATGAAAAGAAAGCATAAATTTACTATAACCGTACCATATTTGCTTTACAGTTTACACAATTACACTTTAAGATTTGACACGAAAATCATCTCAATTCGATTAATTTACTTAATGTTCAAGGGAAATTAACTTTTAATTTATATTTTGTAAGAAAAATCTTGTCTTGACTTAAATGGCAAGTTGCTCTTATGCATCATATAGCTTTTGAGTTAACTTTATGCTTTATTCATGTAACTAATGTCGTTAGGTAGCTATTGATGAAACCTTTATAAGGGGGAATCTAATTTATTAGGACCATGAATCAATCCTCATTGATCTGAAATGCATATGATACTTGTATATATGGTCACAAGTTGTAATCCACAATAGAATCATGGATATTAGGCTATCAACATCAACCTTAGAGATCATCATGTGTTTTATTAATGTTAGATCTCCATCATCCAACTACGATAAAGATTTATTATATTTCTTCTGTTAACTTCATTTTTATACGCCCTACACTCGATCATTCGATATAGTCGATTTGTTTTAAAGTTTAATTTTATAATGTCAAAATTTTAATGTATGGTACATGTATATCTTTGTTGATAATTAAAGAAATTAAGGGTTTTAAGTATGAATTACACTCGTATAATAAAAGTGTTGCAAGTATTAGTGAGTCGAACTTGTTTAATAGGTTTAAAATGAAAAACAAGCTGAACTATTCAAACTAGAGGTACTCGTAGTATATAGTTTATGAGGTAATAAAATTTGTACAATTAAAACGATATAGCCAATTTTTTCTCCTTTATTTATCTTTAAGTATCAAAGGAAAAAGAATATTTGTACGAGAAAAGATCTCTTACTAAAACTTGTAACACAAGCTTGGAACCAAAGAAAGGGAGGAAAGCACTAGGAAACCCACAAAAATAACTTATTGTAAGGTGAATCGTGAATGAGATAAAGAATTATCATAGCAATTGGTCCAACTTACCCAATATCATGCAAAATAGTCGACATTGATGCCTTCATAAGTTGTTAAAAAATTCTTTTGTTTCTTAAGGGCGTAGTTGTTAACTTTTGCACTATCCCTACCTTTAAAAAAAAAAAAAAGTATGAGATAATTTTTATAAATAGTGTTTAGATAATTATACCTTTTTAAAAATGTTTATTTACTTAATTGCCCCCATTTATGTTAATTAGCTCTTTTTCAAAGCTTTTAACAATAGTGTGCGGACATTTATACCCTAAAAGTATTTGTTTACATATTTTCCCTCATTAATGCTACTAACAGCTATAGTTGTGATGTAAGGCCAAACTGATACAGCTTCCCGAATATTGCTACCTATGGTGCGCGATGCGCGCGCGTTAGCTACCCTAGTTTATATATAAGTACTAACTTTAACTATATTATACTATGTACTTTGTATATAATATACTAATACTAATACATACGACTATAAATTAATGTTATTATATGAAAAATTATAGTTAAATTCGTAATATTGTTTACTTTTATTATATTAACTTTTATATTTTTTATTAATTGTATTAAGTATTAATAATCAAACTTGTGCATTAACAAATGTTTCATTTAATTGTATGACTATTCTAATGCAACAAGTACAATTTAAAAGTTATGATGAAGTACTTTGTAGTGATTTTGTTAGCACACATTCACTTTTTTTTTTCCTCTTTAGGAAAAAGCTGCCCAAAAGTGGAACAATGATGCACTAGAAATTGTGTCCGTGGAGCATTTCCCAACTGAAAGTTCCCCTGATTACACCAATGATGACAGTGGTGGAACACCTCCTACAAGGGATGACCGCACCCATGCTATAGCTGTTGCAGCTGCCACAGCAGCAGCAGCCGAGGCAGCCGTTGCAGCAGCTCAAGCAGCCGCTAAGGTTGTCCGGTTAGCAGGTTATGGCCGTCAATCTAAAGAAGAAACGGCTGCCACTTTGATTCAATCACATTATCGAGGGTACTTGGTAAATAACACGTCTCATTGCAAATTTTCAATGTTTTATACTTTCTCCGTTCATTTTTTATTGCACCATGAGTGATTTTACGCTTGCCTATGTATCAATTGTCTATTAATATCTTTAATTACACTTTTGTAAAAATTATTATAAAAATTTGATATTTGAAATGTAGATTTCAAGACGAATCTAACTAGATCCCACATAACTATATTTTTCCTTACGGATAAATCACAATTGATGGTCAAAAAACATTATGTGAATAGTGTAAAAGTCTTTATGTTGCAATAAAAGAAAAGCGGAGGAAGTATGACCCATATTGTTTTATTACCGAGTTAATTTTTTTGTTACAATTCTTACGAATACAAATTCTTTTGCTAGACAGCCTTCTTATAACTCTGTATTTAATTGATAAATGAATGTATATTTTAAATATGTGTTACACTATATTTCACGTGACAAATAGATTAATATTAATAATACAGTAAATATACTATAACGCATATTATTAGCTTACTGGTATGACATTATTTTATAGGTTAGATGTTTGATTGTGTTAAAGCAATTATAGTAATCATTTGATCGTTACTTTGTTTTTGAAGGCTCGAAGGGCTTTGCGTGCATTAAAAGGGTTGGTGAGATTACAAGCATTAGTAAGGGGACACAATGTACGGAAGCAGGCCCAGATGACAATGAGGTGCATGCAATCTCTAGTACGAGTCCAGGCTCGAGTTCGAGCTCGGAGGCTTCATTTCACCCAAAACCATCATCGCGATAATCATGGTGCTAATCATGTCACTAATGATAATTACGGTAAAAGAGACCATTGTAACAGGTCGAACACGTTGCAAGATCAACTAATCACGTCGATTAAGAGTCCAACAAAGATTAATTATGGGAGTAATAGTAATGCTGATGAGTGGGATGGAAGGCAACATAGTTTTGAGCGTATCAAGTGGAGTTCTCTAAGGAAACAAGATGCTGCCTTAAGGAGAGAGCGAGCTCTTGCTTACGCTTATAATTATCAGGTTGGTTGATTCAATCCTCACTTCATTTCTCTTTTGATTGGTGAAAAACATTTTTGTAAAGTTGTCTTACCATCATAAGACCACCTTTATGAGTCACTTATAAATTTAATATTTACACATTATGATCAAGTCATAAAGAACACTGGTGTAGATATGTTAGTATTCCTAGTCTTTGATAACATACGAGTAACATTTACAGAGATTGTGTTTTTTATTTATGATTCGAATGGCAGCAACAACACCATCCAAGCTATCTAATGCAATCAGATAATCCTCCGATGAATGAAGCAATGTTCTCAGCTTATGCCAATTCAATGGACAAACCGCCGTGGGGATGGAATTGGCTAGAGCGATGGATGGCCACCCAACAACAACAACCAATTCAAGTCTCAAATAAAATGAAATCGGGACCAAATGAGAGTACATACGTAACAGCGGTGACCACTAGCACCGATGATGTCTCCGAGAGGACAGTAGAGATGGACATGGTTGATCCACCTTATCAAAGGTATAGTAACTCTTTTATCTCCTTGTGTAAAAACATAAAATTTTCGAACTCAACTCAGTCAAAACTCAACTCGAATCTTATAAGTAGATCATTAATATACAGGTCAGATAGGGAGTCTAGGCAGTCCAGTTTTGATGGAGTTCCAAGTTATATGGCCCCAACACAATCAGCCAAAGCCAAGGTTCGAGGCCTAGGCCCATCTAAACAACGGGCCCAATCTCCTTCTCCTTGGAACCATCCTTCTCCATCAGCCAAAAGGTCACCACTTGGGCCCAATTGTGCGGACTCCTCTAGTTCTGGTGGTGGGTCGGTCCACTATCAATATGCTCACACTCCAAGCCCAAATAGTATTGGGGATCGAGGCCAAGCTCGAAAGATTGCAGGGTACAGCCCAGATTCTAATGGTAGTAGTGATCGAATGTTCAGTAATGGTTGGAGATGAAGATTTTATTTTGTGTGATGTGACCTGTGGACTTTTCTTGAACTTGATTGCTATTGTTGTTACATAATAACGTGAAAATAAATTTTGTACTTATTTATCATAATTATAACACAAATATCTACCTAATATATTGGAATATTGTGATTTTCAGCTTGTGATGTAGATTTGTAAATCGTTTAAAAGTGAGAATATGTTTTGTACTGCGTAATAGTAATTATATACAACTCTGAAGTGTGCTAGACAAATGTGTTTTCTTTAATGGTATAGATTCGATAGTTATGACAAATTCATGTGTCGATCTACGTTATTGATGTTTAACAATATTTAATCTTTTTCATAAAAAATTTCCTAAACTTTCCTGTTTAGTCTTTTATTTATGTAACTCTAGGTACATTAGGATGTATAGTTTGTACCATACCAGGTGGTGACGATGAAATGGTACATTCTTTTTTTGTTTATCCAAATCCTAGCCTCGTGAATTATAATAGCGCACAACAACTTATTGTATAATTTTGGTGATTTGTTTCAATAATTAGTGTACAAATAATCTACATAACACAATATTGCTGATTTGAATACTATTTATCGGTCCAATAAATTTAATTTAGATAAATTCAGACGAAAAGAACTAACAAATTTAACAAAATACTCCTAAAAAAAGTTACAGTTACATAATTCAGAGACGGAAGTAGTACAAAATGAAGTACGAATACATGAGAAATGACGAAAATGATATGAGAAATTTAGAAAGCAGTGCCATTCACCATCCCAAGTCGGCAAGTGTACGAGTGGGCAGTGACACATACGGTCATGGTTTATTGTCAATTTTTAATATTTACTCATTTTTTAATTTTTGGTTCACAATAATTTATACCTCACATACGGTCATTATGCTTTCACAAGATCCGTCCTTGAATATCTGACCTTTTTTACAAAAACCAACAAAAATACTCTAGAAATAGAATCAAATATTCATCATCAACACATAATTATATTCTTTTTCTCTATTTTCTTTTGATCATCTGATATTTTCATGCTATTTTTCCTTTTTTCCAATTCACCCATCTTTCTCTTCTTATAATGGAGTCTCTTTCACTCCAATCTTTTCACATAAATGGCTTAAATTATCGCTCTAAATTGAATTTTGCAAGCAACCCATCAGAATTTAGAGCAATTAACCAACTGGGTTTTGATTATTTTTGGAAACAAAGATGTAAAAGATTGTCTTTTCCAGTTAAATCTCAGTCATTTTCTGGGAAAAATGAAGGTGGGGTTTCAAGCTCTAAAGATGTTTCTTATTTTGCCATTGAAGAACAACAAGGAGATGAAGGGCATTTAGGTCATTTGATTGGTCCTGTGAAAGATGCTTCTGGTGCCATTGTTAGTTTTAACTTGTATTCTCAATCTGGTTTGTACACTCCTCTTCTTGTTTCTATAATTTATATTGCATGTTGATTTTTAGTAAGTGAAAATATTGATTGAATTTTACCAATTTGTATGAATGGATATTGTGAAAATGTTTGTTTTTGTAGATCTTAATGAATTGTTGGGATGCTATATGATTTGTGTGGTTCAATGTAATTGCAAATTAAAATGTTAGAAATTTGCTATAATTGGTAATTTTGTGTTACTTGTCATATCACAGAGAAAGGATGAAACTTGAAATCAGTAGGTTTGATAAACAATTTTAGTTGATTAGTTACATAAATAAGCTGTTTGTTGATAATATGAAGTGGACTAGTGGTTGGAGCGTTGACCGTGGAGAAGGAATGCTGCCAACTTGATGGTTGAGTAATAATTGAAATGGTATATATTTCAAGAATAAGAAACTTGACAATTACTTAGAGTGTAGGATCAATATGAGGCTATCATGATGTGATAGGATCATGTGTCGCGGCCACAATAATCTGCATTAAATTTTTAGTTTCAAGGCATTAGTAAACACTGAAGTGATCACAATTGATAATGTGTTTCATGTGTAATTGCTTTATAAATGATGGTTGTGGGCTAATGCAGGTCTTGTTATCTTGATTGATAATTTATTTTGGGGGTAATGCCGTAATGTAAAGTCAGTTGACTATGTAGTTGCTCAATTTAACTTTGATAGCAATTTCCAACTAGGATGAGGGTTTAGTTCTTAAGTTTATAGTTCATTATTTTAAAGTCTTGTTTCTTCCCGGTGTTGTTGATCAATTTAATTAATGACCACATTATGAAATTTTGAAGTTTGCTTTTCATAATTGAACAGCAAACACGGACAGTAGTGATTCAAATGTTAATGCAGTCCTGGACCTGGATAAACAGGATGAAGTGCAGGGAGATTACGATATTAAAGAAGATGTGTGGAAAGTTAGGGAAGCGACTGACAGTGAAGGAGAGGAGAAAATTTCTTCTGGATTACCGTCTAGCTTTGTTTTTGAACAAGGAGTGAGAAAGGAAATTTTGGCTGAAGACTTATTGGAAGAAACTGTTGTTGAGGGAGAGGAGAAAACTTCAGTCAAAGTAAAGTTAAGTATTGTCTTTGTTACTGCAGAAGCCGCACCATATTCCAAGACAGGGGGTTTAGGTGATGTTTGTGGCTCTTTGCCTATAGCTCTAGCTGAGCGTGGGCATCGTGTAATGGTAATTGCCCCCCGTTATATACATGGCACTGCTGCAGATAAGATTTATGCTGGCGCATTTGATGCTGACTGCCGCATCAAGGTCAATTGTTTTGGAGGGGAACAAGAAGTCGCCTTTTTCCACCAGTATAGGGATGGTGTTGATTGGGTAAGGAAATTGCATACTGCTACTACTAAAGTAATAACTGGTGGCTTGCCATATTTTTTTTTTCCAGTTTTTACATTCTATTGATAGTGCCTTTTGTGGATCTTGTATGAGATTTTAGGATATAAAATATATTTATGTCTAAATATATAGTAACCTTTTCATTCCATGTTATAGGTCTTTGTCGATCATCCTTCATATCATCGACCTGGAAACCCATATGGTGACAGCTTTGGTGCTTTTGGTGATAATCAGGTATGTACCATTTCAGGGATATAGAATCTATTTCTCCTCCCATTTGAGTAGGAGCAATTGTGGAAGTACGTTGCAATTGAGTCAGTTTGACTTGTTTTAGTTGACAAGATACAAGAGTAACAATTTTCATCTTTGGTTGGACAGTTTCGGTTCACCTTACTTTGTCATGCAGCATGTGAAGCTCCTCTTGTCCTTCCACTAGGAGGGTACACCTATGGGGAAAAGTGCTTGTTCCTTGTTAATGATTGGCATGCAGGTCTTGTACCAGTGTACGTGCTCTCTTATTTTTGACTCTAATGATTTATGTATTTTTTAAAGTTATTGAGTGATGAGTGTCGAGTTATATCATTGGGGATCATATATTAGACTCTTTGATTTGCTATGATTTACTTTTCTCAATCTCATCGCCGGAGGAGGTGGAACCATAAAGGAACGCGTAGGATTAAAGTTTTAAGCAGCAATGGATGAGCAGACTAGCATAGTTTAAAATTGGACCAGTACAAGCCATGTAATTATTATAATGTGGAGCTCATTAAATAGACTAGTGAGAGTTCCATGCCTGACCACTTTAAACTAACTTCTAGAAAATATCTTTGGTGTACTGTATTTTATTGTAATAATGCCACTTGCAACTAAGCTTGTGTAGTATTTGTTGACTAATGAGGTAAGGGAGCTCTTTCTTATGATGAAAAGAATAATTTATGTTAAGATCTGAAGTTGCTTATCCCTTATAATTTTATTGTTGTCCAGTAGTAGTTAGATGAAGTACTGTATCGTTGCCAAGAGACCTTATTCTTGATAGAATTGTTATTAAATCTTAATGCTATGACACTATGGTGTTTATTGAATGAATAGTGTTAGTCCATCAGTTAATTACCATCTATCATTGGCATTTCATATTTTATTGCTTGTGAATTTCTGATAATTTATCTTTGAGTGATCAACAGCAAACAGATTTATAATGTTGGTTGTTTTTGTAGACTTCTTGCAGCTAAGTACCGTCCTTATGGAGTTTACAAGGATGCACGGAGCATACTTGTCATACACAACCTCTCTCATCAAGTACGTTTCTCTTGTATGGTTGATATTGGTCATGTTCTTTGAGTATTTGCCATTATGTGAGTGACCACTTAATATTATATGATACCTTGGAAGATAATAAAATAATTCAATATCTCAACTTCATGCAATGCCCACATGTTATGAAGATGCAAAATTACATTTCTAACAAATGGCTAATTATACTCACTTTGGAGATCTGTCCATCTTCCAAGTTCCCTCTTTTTCTATCCTATGTTTAAAACTTTTAATTTAGGACGTTACATGCCCTTCATGCAACACAGTCTGTATCCTAACTGTAGATTTTTTTCCTTTTTAAATTTTTCTATGACTACATATTGGCAGCTTTTTATTGATTGAACACAAGTCAAATTAGAAGAAAAGCAATCCTATTGGAGAAACACTGATAATCCATATTTATATCCTGCTTTTGCTAGGGTGTGGAGCCTGCAGTAACATACGACAATTTAGGAATTCCTCCACAGTGGTATGGAGCACTAGAATGGGTGTTCCCCGAGTGGGCAAGAGCACATGAACTTGACAAAGGTGAAGCAGTCAATATTTTAAAGGGAGCCATTGTGACGGCTGATAGAATACTTACTGTTAGCCAGGTAATATTCCCTCAATTATGTATCTAGAATGTTAATTTGTTTCGTTCAGTATGCAGTATTTCATTTGGCATGCAAGTAGAATGTGGGAATAGTGTAGATACCAAACTATAATTTTATCAATTTGTCTTGCTCTATGAATGGTTTCAGGGATATTCATGGGAAATAACAACTGTGGAGGGCGGCTATGGTTTGCACGAATTACTTACCAGCAGGAAATTCGTATTAAATGGTACTTGTATATCTTTAATTTCTTATTCAATGCCCAACTTTTCTGTTCATGTACTGATGCATTAGGTATTTCGTGCTCTATACTCTTATGTTGATTTTTTTTTTAAATTTTTTTTTTTTATATAGGGATTATAAATGGGATCAATACTTCCGAGTGGGACCCATCTAATGATGCACATATTGCAGCACCTTACTCAATTGATGATCTCTCTGGAAAGGTATTAGGGATATTCAGTTCTTTGAAAAAACAAACCTTGAAGCAAAGAATCTATATATATTACAGTATATATCTCACCATCTTTTTCATCTACTTGGTGTGAATTTCAGGCTCAATGCAAGGCTGCCTTACAGAAGGAACTTGGTCTTCCTCTCAAACCTGACTGCCCATTGGTGCGACAAATTAATCCACTTCTACATCAGACTATTTAATTTACACCTTTCTGAACTAAAAATACCTTGGGTTTTTATAGATTGGTTTTATTGGAAGGCTAGACTACCAGAAAGGTATTGATATAATTCAGGCAGCAATTCCAGAGCTAATGGGAGATGACGTGCAATTTGTAAGTAGAGTTATATGACTATATCCTTAATTTCAAAATGTGGAAAAGGGGAGTTCCTGCCCAACTGGAATCTAAAGAGGGGGTAAATGCGAACAAAGTTTTCCCAGCAGAAGCCCAGAGCCTGTTTCGTTGATCTCAATCATGTCCTTCTGTCTGTGATTAGTTGCCACATTATTACAACCCCTCACAACATGATTAAACCAGATTACCCTTTAAATAGCTGTCTCCTTTCCATTCTCGCTCCATCACTCTTCTTAAAATTTAAGCTTGGAGAGTTAATCATATAATTAATTTCTAATTTTAGGATAGATCATCCACAACCTTTTCCAGACATTCCAAAATAGTATGCATGAATGAGATAGTTGAATTAAATAAATTTGATTTACTTAAATTAGCTGCTGTTTAGTTGAATTTCTTCAAGAGGAAATTTAGAAGCAATTCCCCCCTCCACCCTCCATGCAGGGCTCTTTTTTCTTCTTAGGCTTTTGATCTGTATAAAATTTTAGTGATGTGCTGGTAACACTGCTGGATGCTAACTATACTATCTGCACCAGGTTATGTTAGGGACAGGGGATTCCAAGTACGAAAGTTGGATGAGAGCAACAGAGGTGACATACAAAGATAAGTTTCGTGGCTGGGTTGGATTCAGTGTCCCAATTTCTCATCGAATAACTGCAGGGTAAAGTGAATAAATTCTCAGACTTACGAGACGTGGTAAAAAAAATACTATGTATTACTTTTGCTAACAAGAGTTCTGTGAAACAGTTGTGACATCCTTTTGATGCCATCAAGATTTGAACCATGTGGACTAAATCAGCTTTATGCAATGAGATATGGAACTATACCAGTAGTTCACTCCACGGGAGGGCTTCGAGTGAGTTTGGCTCAAGCTTTTTAAGGTTTTTGCTCTTTAGAATGCCATTACTTATAATGTGTTTTGCATGTAATGCAGGATACTGTTGAAACTTACAATCCTTTCGCTGTTGGGACTGATGATAGTGGTACTGGTACCGGGTATGTGTATCTCGAGAAATGTCTTTTGTATAGTGTGCCTTTTGATTTTCTCTTATTTGTGCTTTCTTTTTTGTATAAAAATAACCTTTCTTTGCATTCTTTTTTGCTACATGTAATTGACAGGTGGGGATTTGCTCCATTGGAAAAGGGTAGTATGTTGTTGGTGAGTTCTATTCTTTTGATCTCAATCTTTTTTTCTTTTGAGATTGAATTCTGACCATTCTTTTGATGTATAGATCTCTGTATTTCCTAGGATCTAGTTCCAGTATCAGTCAGTACATAAAGAATGAAAAGATAAAATTTGCTCTTGGACTAATACAGGTCTTTTTAATTGATAATGAGATTATTCTTGACACTAATTTTCTTGTCCCGCTTAAAGTATACACATGGCTTTGTGAAGTATAAGCCTTAAAATTTGATCTCGGGGATCAATAAATTAGTTCAATTCTATTTTTTTTGTGGTACATTGATGCATGTTGTACAATTTAGAGATGGGATACTAAATTCTATTCCTTCCTCGCCTTTCCTCCCCCCAATTTTAACTCGAACTTTGTTTTGGGCTGTGTGCACTGGCAGGCCCTGAGGAATGCTCTGAAAACATACAGGGAATACAAGGGTTCATGGTTAGGGTTGATGAAGAGAGGCATGCAACAGGACTTCACATGGGACAGTGCTGCTGCCCATTACGAGCAGGTGTTTGAATGGGCACTCACTGATCCTCCATACTGTTGAGATAAGAGAGAAAGCCGAAAATATAAAATTTATTAAGCAAGAATGGAGCATGGAAGCTTGCTGCCCATGGTACTAATAAACATACTAAGAATCTCTCTAGTTGGTTTGCTGATGAATTAAAGCAATCCCAGCTACTACAAATCGAGTCAGCAGCACAGAATCGGCTTTCTTTCTTCTATTCTACTCCGTATCATTTTTGTAGGTTGGTTATAAGCAAGTCTCCTCATCTCTTGATCTTGTAATTAGTAAGCAACCACACTCTATGCTCTTTGTATGTAGTGAGAATTTTTCTTGTAAAGTAGTACTAATAGATTAATTAATTTTCGAAGATAAAGAGAAAAATAATGAAGTGGATAAAATCTATAATAAAATTAAAAAGAACAAATACAGTTTCGATTAATTGGTCCCAATTTAGAAAGAAATGAGAGTGATGGTCAGTACTTTGATAGAGATATAAAGGTTTCGTGTTTTGAATATACTCTATTCCATTTATTCTATTATATTGATGCATAATATAACGTTCTGTAGCATACTTTTATGTCATAATGACTAACATATTCTATAAATGTCATTTATATATGAATTACTTTCATAATGCTACTTCTTCGAACTTATTAGCAATCTATTTTAAGTAGAGTTTAACCTTAAAAAAAAAAAAACACGACAAGTATTTAAAAACCGAGAGAGTATAAATTATCACGAGTTAAAATTCCGGTACTTTTTAGCGTACGGACTACGGAGTATTTTATTAACCTAGATTCCTCATGCCTCACGAGTGACGGGTCATGAACATCAAGTACAGCCAGCCTAATGTTAATGTTGATGTATGTTTTAGATGAATACTAATATTGTATAGAAATGGTGACAAGCTGGTAACACCTAAAATGGTGACAACCTAGTTATACCTTTGCTGACATGTGTCAGATCTTAACTAGATTTATCATTTTTTAATCTTATTAATTTAGTTTTTTATGTTCGGTTGATTTTATACATCAATTTCTCTTTCCAAAGTGATTAGGCATACTAGTTTAAGTACATCAACAAAGATGATCTGGGATTAATTTAGCCTAATCCTTGATATAAAAATTTTCTTGTTGTTGCTGGACTAAGGGACTGTTTTTCTTAAACAACAAATTCAAAAGATTCAAGGGTTATGTATTTGTTTTGTGATTTGGTGTAAACTTCTTCAATTCTCTTTTAATCGTAATATACTTCATTAATTTTATGAAGTATCTTAAGTATCTTTAGAAATTATAAATAATTCATGTTGCAATTAGAAGGAAACAATAAAAGTTTATACTGATTAGATAGTGCAAGTACTTAAGTCTAACTTTTTGCTTGACATTAATCACTAAAATGTTCAACAATAAACTTATACCATGTTTTTTTTTTCTTACTGTATAATTAATATTCCCATCATTCTTTTTTAAGTTGTAGCATTTGAAAAGATGCAAAGCTTTATTCATAATTATTCATTAAATCTCTGAAGAACAAAAACAAGACAAATATTAAGTGACAGCTAAAGTAAAATATCAGCATTACTTATAAGAAATACTTTAAAGACAACAAACTTGACTGAACAAACACTTTAACATGCTAGTACGGAGTACATTCAGTCATTCAGCATTATCTTTTAGATAATATGTTCATCAAAAGACATGATTTAACATGTAGATGTAGAAGCAAACTGATGGTGAAAGGCTTTGAAAAGAAAAGGCCAACCAACTCTTGAAGAATTCTGACCAACCAAGTTACCTTTGCTTGATTCATGGCTCTAACTCAATCTAAGTCTATGATTTGGCACTAATAGAGTGATACTAGAGACAAAATAGTAGTCCATATGAATATGATTGACCTTCTAAAATAGAACATGAAGCTCAATCAAAATCGAAGAAACACACGGATAAGGTCAATTAAGATGCAAGTGCATCTAAAGCTAAGGTGCTATATACATTGGCTCAAAGTTTACACCTTAAATATAAGTTAGTATAACTTGAATTTTGCGGGTTATTGCTTCTGTTTGGGTTCAGTTATCGTTAACTAGATTAAATATTGAGTATATTATAACATGATTATTATTTTCGAATAACACTAATCAAGGTCGTCATCAATTTCATAAAACTATAAAACCAATACATCTTTTTTTAAATGAGAAAAATTGTTCCAATTGTAGTAAGGTATAAAATCTATAGATACATGAATCTCTCTTACATAAAAACCAAACTTTATACCGAAAACAAACATTTACCAAATTATTCATCATAGATATCAATATGTGTAATAAAGTCATACTACCACAGTACCACATCATCCTAATTATTTGATATTAGATATATCCTACTATTGAAAACCAAATATAAAATTACGGAGAATACAATTAACACATAACAACATTTAAATCAAAATTTAACTTCTCTTTCTATCTGAAATTAATAATCACGTTGATAATGTACTCAAAAAAACCAGTGACATGATGATCGATATCTAAATCCGAACTAGAGCAATAACTCACAAGATTCAAACTAAGAGTAAATTTGGAATCTTCCAAGATGACTAGGGAAGCTTTTAAGACCCCATATATGATATGTCCCATGTTTCATAAATGAATGAATTATGAATGTAGTTTTTATTTTTTTTTATGCACAATTATGAATGTATTTGTAATCTCCCGCTATTAAGGCCAAAATTGTCAAAAAAACCAAATTATCCATCCCACTTCTACCTCCACCTCCCTCCACCTTTGATGGATCCTCCTCTGCTTTCGCTGTAAAAATTAATAATTCAATTTCTCTTTCTTTGATTCCAAACCCTAGATTTCTGTCTCCTTCCTAAGACCCCCTTTGTCTTAACTTTCTCTCTCCTCTCTTCTTCATCTCCAATCTCAAATTCATCACTCTCAAAAACAAGAAAAAGAGGAGGTCATAAGAGCAAAACTTATTCAAATCAATCCCAAATGTTACCAAACATCGATTTATCACCTTGATTGATTTCCCAACCAATTTTTTGAGATAATTTTGTGGGTTTTTTTTTGGTAATTTCATTGGTTTCCCACGTAAATTAAGCTATATTTTTTTTTTTGTGGGTTTTGATTTGATTAATTGATTGATTACCCACTAAAATTCCCCTGATTTTCTTGGTGGGTTTTCAATTTTTTGATCAATTAATCACAAATTTGATCTGGGGTTTTTTATTTTTTGAGGAAAATTCCAATGATTTCAGACCCAGATCTCGTACGCTACGCTTGCGTAGCTCATCATCGTTCTTTAGATTCATCAACGATTTTGGGCGAGTTCAACTCAGCTGACTCGGCGCTTCAACAACTCGCTCATCAATGTCTTCACTCTGTTCCACCACATCACAGCATTTTTTCTCACTCATATCGAAATCAAGCTTATACCTTTTTGCTAAATGATGGGTTTGTTTATTTTGGGATATTTGATTCAAAATTGAGAAAATCTGATCAAATTCAATTCTTGGGTTGTTTGAAGGAAACTTTTCATCATATAATCAATGGAAAATCAGATATCAAGTTTTCAAATTTTTGCCTTCAAGGTGAGCTTCACCCAATTTTCCATAAATTGTTGTCAAATAGTTGTGATTTTGATGCATTGCAATTAATCCCTAATGGTGTTCATAACAACAATAACTCGAAACCGGTTTCGAGTAAGAACAAGAAGATTTTGTCTGTGTCATTGTTGTCTGCCTCCAAGATATGTAAAGGAGTGAAGAAGAATAAGTTGTTTGATGAGAGAACAAATAGTGGTGAACCTTTGGTTGATGATAAAGTTGATTTGTTAAATGAGGGTAATTTTGATGTTAGTGAGGTTAAAAATAGGGAAATTAATACCCCAAATGGTAATTTTTTGATGGATGGTGGTGTTGGTGTTGGTGTTGGAAGGCATAAAGCTAAGAAAATATGGAGAAGACATGTTTGGATTGTGTTAGTATTGGATTTGGCTGTTTGTTTGATTTTATTTGGGATTTGGTTGTTTGTTTGCCAAGGGTTTCAATGCATTGAAGGGTAGTAAAATCCATCTGAATTTTCGGTATTCGATTTCGACAAGCTTGTTCATCATCTTGGATGTGTTCTTTTTTTTGAAATTCAAGGTCATTTGGTTGATCTTGGATTTTGTGGATTTGATGTTGAAGACTAGCATCATGAAGTGTTTTACATTTGATCTTGCTGTACCATCAAGTTAACTCAGTTTTATGTCCAATAGAGTAGGAATTACTTTGGTGTGTAATTCAAAAAGTGGGGGATGATTTCATGTTTTTGAGCTTATTTGGTCTTAGCTAATATGATAATTTGGGGTTAATATTTAGTAACCCTTTAATTTGTATTAGTTGAGGATCAATTAGCTTTTGTTATGCATAATACATCCCCTTGATAAATCTGTTTTAATGTAATTCTTTGAAACTGTGTATAGGAGGAAACCATCAATATGTTACTTGTGCAGGCTGTTTCAAATTTTAATGGATAGGATTATAACCTTTCATCTTGTTTCAAGTATGTTCTTTTACTTCTGATTCATTGAATCATGGCTAATTTTTTGGTTTGTGTTTGATGATGATGTATACTTTGGTTGAGCAATCATTTTCTTTCCATGGTCCCTAGTCTTTCACCAACTTGTTTTTAAACATTTGTATGCCCCTTCTCTGATTGTAATCTAAAAAAGTACTATTTACAATTATTTTATTTTTTAAGGATAAATTGATAGGTTATAGTTGTAATGTAGGAGCTTCTAATATTCAAATTTCAAAATTGTTAAATATGGTAGCTTCACAAAAAAAATAAAAAAAAGATGGCATCACCCTTGCATTTAGGCGGGAAAAAATTTATTATGTGAGTGACATGTGGACAGTGATGACGTCAACAACGTTTTGTTTTAGTAATAGTTAATAGATTGCAATATTTAGGCTTTTCGCTATCGTACATTTTTGCCACTCATGGCCTTGTTTGGCAAATGGGTGTTGGCGGTTGGCTGGTTCACTTGGTTTGTTTGACAATCTGGAATGTTTGGTTGTTTATAATAGCTTTTGAAATTTGCTGTTTAAGCTGACTATTTTGTGTGGTAAATTAAGTTATTGGCTGTTTATTAGATAATTTGTGGACCAACAAAAAAAACTACTTATAGCAGCTTTTTCATTTTGGCTTAAAGCCAGCTTTTTCGCTAACTGAATATCCAATTACCAAACACTTTTTTTTGGCTGTTTGACCACATAAGAAAGCCAAAAACCAAAAGCTAACCAAAAAGCCATTTACCAAACATGGCCATGTTGTATATTAAGCTGTTGCAATACATTGAAGCTCATAGCACCAATATTTCTCAAATATGGTGGGGGCAATTCATATTCACGAAACAACATTATCATTAGGGTACCAATGAACAATGATTCATAGTTGCTTACTTTAAAAATTCTAATACTAAAGCAAGAAGCAACAGCTACCAATTTCTTAACATGTGTTTATTCTATGCAAAATGCTTTTTGGAAAGATGACAAAGCTAAGGGAAATTCAACCTTAATCATGATTAAGAACGCATTAAATTGATCATTTAACTTGCTAATCTAGGTAATTAGTTACAGATTAATCCTGCTGGAATCCTCGTAATCCTAGCTCATAATAGTAATAAACAAAGAAAAAAACATTATCTTGTGTCTTCATATAGCGCCCATAACATTGATCAACCATCAGAATGAGAGGGCAATGCTTAAACAAATCTACATAGCATGTTCTCTACAGATCCAATCTGAATTTTTAAAGGCGCGATTTTCAAGAAAAAATCAAAGTACAGCTATCAAAGATAGCCTCCCGGCCCTCCCCGTCTAAAAATCCTTGCAAGTTTACACAATTTCGTATTAAACATTTGTATATTTATGCAACAAAATTCCGAAAATCAGATTAGTAACTCAAATGCTCGGGTATGTAACACATACAAACGTGAAACGTGTATAAAAGTATAAAATTGTGATCTACAAATACAGCCACACAATTATACTACATCAAGGTGTTGTTAACAACAAGCAACCTCATTTTGTGAAGAAAAAAAAAAGAAAATTAACCTGCAACCTCCTAACATTGTATATTTGGGTTCTCAATAAATAGTAAGGTAAATGATATGTTTAACCACAGGGAGTGAGCTTGCTGTTTCCTGCACCGCGAGGATTATCATCTTTCCAGTCGTCAAATGCTCTGGCTCTCTCCACTGCGGCATCATCATCTTCATCCTCCTCGGGAGGGCCTGGTTTAATAGGATCATTGAACCATGAGGAATTCGCTTCCTCTATGTACTTCTTAGTTCTCTCCTGCCATGTATTCATGATGTCCATTTCCGTCTCACCAGCTTCTTCTATACTCATGGTTGGTAACCTAAGAAGCAAAAGATTAATGCATGTAAATTCTTCATTGCAACAAGTTATGGTGTAATGAGCTGAACTAACATGATAAGATGAGGAGCTTGTTTCCTTTTTAAATTGTCAAAAACTTATTCTAGATTCTATGCACAGTGATGTGACTACTGATTTCAATGACCGTGCATCCAAATTTTATGTTCAAATCAGCTAAAATAATAAAGAAGAATCCCTGAAAAGGAATTGATCAACCATCCCCCCCCCCCCCCAACCAACCAAACCCGCTCAATCCGGAAGACAAAGCCGAGCTAAACTCCAAGCCAGGGTTTAAATAGTTGCCTGCGGTCAGACTCTTAAGGACTGGTGAATCTTAAAGCTGAATAAAAGACTGAAATTGAGCTCAGCAGCCTAACCCTGGCGAGTCCAGGCTCAGCTTTTGAACATCCCTCACCAAATAGACAGTTCCTCAATACTCGCTGAGACAAAGACTACTCACCCTTCCAAAATGCAGGGAGTGACGAGTAAAATTGAATGAATTAATTGCTTCTCTATAGTGCCTATCCTTCTAGACTGTGACACTACTATATTAGATTTTCTTTAGGCATTCCATTCTTAAAAATCATGACATTCATTACTGAACAGGAGCCTGCCTTCCCTCTCATGATGATACACATTACACAGTCCCCACACCAAGCCCAATTAGAAGAGAAAATAATATTCAGAAAAAGCAACAGACCCAACAGTATCTGAACAACCAAAAATTTTCTGCAAATTGAAATGCTTTTCATATTCAAGGAGTCTTGATGTACCTGTGGCCAGGTTGGAAGACCTGTGCTGCCATTCTTTCTCTCTCGGTTGTAAGATTTCTGCCGGTGAGACTAGCTGGTCCAAATATGAGGGGTTGATGTTTGTGTTCATGTGCCTGTGAAACAGTTGCTCTCCCTTCAAGAACATCTTGTGCAAAGGTAGCACATGTTATCGGTGGTGCTGGTTTTGTGTACTGAGCTCGGGTGGCAGAATCACGATGCCACCCTTCTACCTTACTTTTCCGTTCATCTAATAGAGACTCGGTGAATTCCTTACCCACGTCCTGCAAAGATAAGCAGGAGCTCAACAATAGATGTATATATATCCCCACAACTACAGAGGCTGGTGTCACAGCAAAGGTATCAAAATATTAAATAAAAACCTGTATCTGTCTCTCCACAGCAGAAAGCATCTCTTCCTCTTTCTTCAGCATTTCTAGCAAATCCAAAGCCTACATAGAAGTAAAGCAACAAGTGAACAAGGCTACTTATAAAAAAGAGAGAAAACAATAAAGGTGTTTTTGCAATTATGATATGTCAAATTTTGCTAAGATACCTTGCAAATTGCCAAAGAGATAGTGGTAAGCCAAGCCTGCAATGACAAACACATACATTAAAAAAAGATATCATCGATAAAGGATCTTTTGGGATGTGAAACTTGCAATACTCTATATTTTGCTTAAACATTAACCTCATTTTGCAAATAAGACATCCAGATTAAATTATGATACACACATTGTTACAAATACGGAGTACAAATGGGTCTGCTGGTGATCATGGTGGTGATGGGTCTGCTGGTGTTGCAGAGAACAAAATAAAGAAGTAAATTGTGTATAAGAAGTATAAAAGAAAAATTAACCTCCCTCTCTTCCTCCCCATCATCATCCAACACATCTTCCTCTCCTGCTTCAACTGGTGTAGATAAAGCTGAAGCTCTTGTTGAACGTCCACGTCGTTCCCTACGCTCTTTGATCTCTAGTAGCTTAGACTCAGCAGCCTTTTGTCGTTTAAAACGAGCAATCTAGATTGATTCCATACAGGAAAACATCAATGCCAAAATTTAAAAGAAATCTATATTGATATTGTTCAAGCATAAATCAACATGTCAAGGTAAACTAAAAATAATGATCAAAGCAAATATTCTATATGGTATCACTTAGACCAACCTTTTTGGCCCTTTTATCAGCAAAAGTATTATAACTGCCTTGCTTGGAAGATTCCGACTCTTCTTCAGGTAAGAGCTCCATGGCTTCACAAAATGTAACAAATTCCTAAAAAGAGAACAATCATATTAAGACACTCCAAACTATAAGATTATGGTGAATGAAACACAACTTTGAACAGATGAACTATAATAAAATGAACCAACTCTATTCATGTACTAATAATGACAGCAAAAACATTTTCTAGAGTATTAAACTTAACAATTTTCTAGAGTATAAAAACAATCAATTGTGTAAAATTGTAACCCACTTTGGTTCTCGATCCATTGATGCATGAACAGTAACATAATCCGATAAAAAAAAAGGGAACAGAAAAATATACTTAAGTTGCAAAGTAACCTTTGCATGAACAGCAACATAATCCTATCAGATATAAGGAACGGAAAAATATGCTTGAATTGTAACATGAATCTTTCTTGATACCTTTTTGGTTAGTTATAAACTTAAATTATTTACAAGAAACATAAAAACAAAATACAGGCACATTTTGATAGACAACCTTATTCAAAAGGAAACCAATTTGAATGTAGTATCTAATTCAATTTGAAGAATGTAATTTTCTTTTGTACCATTGCTAGTACAATTACTAAATAGTTGTCTTCTTAGTATTAATAAAGCTCACTACTTCTTGGAATTAGATAAAAGTACCTTCAGCTTTGCTTGTGAAGCCTTAAGAATTTGTACCCTATCTTCCTGTGAAACTTTTTCTGTCAGCTCACCTAAGTAGTATGGAACCTGTAAAGTCAAATGAATAAGAAATGTCAATTACTCTGGTGTCAACTGATCAACACTACAGGAGCAAGCATTAACTAAGTCATTTATCCAGCCGAAAACAAATGCCTCCAAGCAAATCAGTGGGCCAGTAGCTGAGCACAAATTTCAATTGTTTAAAAAATACATCCAGATCAGTTGTCATTCATCAATTTAATTAATATTGATAATTCGTTATCTTCTACTGTCTGCTTATTGTAGCACAAAGTTCATACTACTACGGAGTAACATATTTGACCCGAACGAACTTACTAGGCCCAAAACTCGACAGAACCCAAACATACCGGACCTAATTTGATATTGATTGACACATCATAATAAGCTAGTTGGAGATAGACCCAAAGATAACTCAGGCCAACCTTATCATCACCTAAATCAATCCCAGTCCAAATGAACAGAATGTACTTCTAAGGCTCTAGCTAAAAGATCTTTCTTTCTACCAGGTGACACATATACATAAATCATACTTGAAACATGCTACAGAGAAATATGTAGACAGGCTAGATTCAATGGAAAGAACGCATGGGAATTGACTAGAGGACCTTTAGAGTAACAATTTACCCCCTCTCTACCTTCTGATGACCACTTTAATGGAAAATTCTACCTACAAACAGATACACACATAGTAGCACTCTCTCCACATTGTATGCCACCAACACAAAATGACATGAACTTAATGAATACACCACGATAGAAGAATAGCATGGGATAGTGTAGAGTATATGTTACAGACTTACTATACTTAAACATGGCAACAAATGTAAATTAGCTGAAACAAAACTGGTGAAATCTACAAGGAACCGAAGATGGGAGTATGACCAATGAAAAAATTTCTTCCAAAAATCCAAGTCACTAGGAATGTATTACTGCTACTACATAAAGATTTAAGAAAGGGCAAAAAAAAGGCACTTTAATTTACTAGCATCTACAAGCTTTTAAACTCCTACATTTAAAAGATAACCGACCAATAGCCCATAAGTCTATAAAATCTTGTAGTGATGCAATTTGATACTACTTGATTGACTTACCTAGGGGTAGTGACTATAGATAATTGACTAGTGAGCCACATCTTACAAGGAGGCTAATGGATCATAGGCCAGAAGCACAAAATTGCCACCTTTTCGGTTTACTCATTTGACTTTCGTTACTCGATTTTTCTACCACCACAAATTCCTTGTCATTTCATTTCATGCCATTTTGTTTTTTTATTTTACATCACATAAATCTCTTCCCCTTTTTTTTTTTTTTTTCAAAATTTGCTATTGGTTCCAATCCCCATTTTATGTATGAGGGTTCACTCTATGCTTTTTTGTAGCACTGTTGTTTAAATATACAAACTATGATTATAAAATACGAGTATAAAAAAAAATAAAAAAAATATACACCACAAATGAGCTAGCTAAATCGCCAAAATCAAACAGTCAGATGAACACCAAATTAATTAATTAAATAAATAAGAATTACCAGAATATACTTGAGATTAGCAGTGCTAATATCCTCTTTAGTTTCATTAGTCGAAAACAATCCCAATCTACTAATCATATCCTCGCATTTCTCCAACATTTCACATCCCTTTCGTATACTCTCCTGAAAATCAACCCTAACATCAATTAAACTCCACATTAACAACAACAAAAAAAAATAACAAATTAAGGTTAATCAAAAACAAATAGCAGAAAAATATAAATCAAACAAAAAAAAATTACCTGATCAACGGTTGAATCAGAAGCCAGCTGATGAATCTTACGAGCTTGATCGAATAGAGACGGTAACGTCATCTCAGAAATATTCAATTCCCCCATTTCTGAACTGAGGAGAGAGAAAGCGCGCGAAAATCAGGTCGAGATTTAAGAAATTAGGGTTTTTTCCAGGTGATTTAGGGAGGTAATTGGGGATGAAGTTCTAGAGAGTAAAAGAACTGGAATTATTTTGGAGGAGAGAGAAAATTGGTGGAAAGGGCTAGAATCCTATACATCACGTCGTATGATAGAGGTAACTGCTCTCTGATTATAGGCCTCATGATCGGGTTTTGCTTAATGGGCTCGAATCCGTAATGTTTGGGCCTCATAATTTGTGTTAGTGTGGATAGAGCCCACGAGAGTAATGAGGTATTCCGTCTAATGACTAATGAGTATCTACTCCATGCCTTTTTAAAAGGTTTTACTTTCTCTATTTTGTTTTTTATTTATTTATCACGAGTGATTTTACGCTTGTCAATGCATGTATTTTCTTATAGCGTCAAAAAAAATTATACGAATAGTGTAAAAGTTCTTATGGTGAAATAAAAGAAAATTGTAGAAAGTATATTACATAGTATGTTTTACTTGTTGATAACATTTGACACCTCAAGATAATTGCCATCTCAAAACTTAAAGCACAATTAAAAATAAGTAAATTGTATTTATGAATGTGTAACAAGTTTATAATTGAACTAAAATATCAACTTGGTGGAAAAAGATAAGAAAAAGAAAAGAAAGAAACTAGTAATTAGTCTACAAAGGTCCTCCGATGAACGGTCTAACGAAGCCTAACAAGAGCAAAGCCAAGCTGATCCCTTTGATTATCGTGATTAACATACCTGAATGACCACAATTGATACTTTTGACCAACCCTAATTTTATTCCTATTCACCACTTCTGTTCAATCCTTAGTGAGAGCATAATACACTTTCCAATATTTGAATTTCATATTGTTGTTAACAATATGCTTATTCTCTCCCGTGTCGCCGCATCTCACTAGTGTCGGCTCAATCAATATTACGTCCATACTCCATCTTATAGGCCGATCCAATTTATCTATACCCCGGATTTCCTTCAAGCACGCCTTCTCATGTTCGTGTAGAAAATCCTTGGATATAATTGCTTTGAATGGAATGCTTAGCCTTAACTGGTTTGGAGCTATATCACTGTCATAAATATATTTTTCTAACACTAGTTTCAAGCATGATCCTCCTCGTTTAGTTATTTCTCTCATGAATGACGATGGTGGTAACTTGTCACATTGCAAATTTGATCGTGGCAACGACAACGACAACGACGATGAAGCTGATGATGAGGATGATCCTATTTCTTCATAAACCTTTGTTTTGTCATCATTATTATGTTGCAACTTTCCCTCGGAAGAAAGCTTTGCCAATTCATGGAATATGATATCTTGCAACATTGAGTGTTTTTTTGTACCTAATGAATTATTGTTGGTGTGATTAGATCCCAATAACTTGTTTTGAGAATTTTGCATAATTTTCTTCTTCTTGAAGATGTCTCTTCTGATGATAGCCAACAGTTCAGCACGTGATTTCGTTTTCGAGAGCTTTTTTAATTCATCGGCATATAAATCCCATTCATGCATTACATTTAGGGCAGAATTTCTTGTTGCAAGTGTAAGATAACTTGCTTTATGATCTACAAAAAGAAAAAAAAACAAATTAATTATAATTATAATTATGACTTATGTTAAACAAATTTCATTACAAACTAAAAAAAAAAAAATTTGCATCAGATCAAGGCCGTCAACTAAGTAACACTCAAAGTCTCAAACCCTTGCCAAAAATCGAAAAAATAAAGGCGACGTATTTATTTGAAAGAAATTTAGGGCTTTATTTATTTATGTTGATCCTTTAAAAATTTATTTTTACACTTTTCTCCACAATATTGAATATTAGAAACAAACAAAAAAAAAAATATCAGCAAATCAGTTTTCTAATGACGAGAAGTTTTGTGATTATAACATAAAATTACCCATAATATATATATATATAGTCATTATCAAGCTCTTCATATTTGTAAAATAAAAACAAAAAAGTAGCATTATTAAACTTTGGAAGCAAATCTAAATAAACGTAAAATCATTCTACCCATACTATCCAAATGATAAAAAAAAATAATAAAAAAAAAACTTTAATTTTGGACTTCTAAATTTTCAAATAGCGGCCATAGGAAAAACCCATCTACTCTTGTAGTAAATGACTATGAATTATATATCTTAAACTTGATTAAATTATTACTTAAATTTGATTAAATTCCTATATATATTCGAAAGTTGAAGTATGTTTACCTTCTTCCATTGTACATTCCTCCATAGTATTAGTACTCGAAATCCTTTTGGTTTCGGCAATCAAACTCGTATTGATTACCATGTTTATTTTCCTCTCTTTTAGTTTAATGCTCAGAACAACCATTGTTTCTTCAATTTTGTAAATTGAATGATTGAGCAGATATTTATAAGCGAGCTAAGTGAACTCGATAAAGAAGTTCCCTAAAATATGATATTTTTTTCCCCTAAAATATGATTAGATATCAGGAATATGATCTAAGCTAAGAGTTCTTCTTAGACTCAAACTATGTTTCCTTAAATTGATCCTTGTTGAAATAAGATGATAATTTTTTGGACACTTTATTTTTGTTAAATACAGTTGTTTACTTGGAGACTTGACTTTCCTGGTAAAGTACAAAGTACTAATCTGAATATTAGTAGAATTTTATCATACGTATAATTGCAAGATAAAATTAGGGGAAAAATAAAAAACAGGAGAGAATTTAGATTTTATTCTGGTGTACATAAAAAAATAGTCTTTGTCAAAAACAAAAAAAATGGTAAGGCCCAACAAATTTCAGAGGGTAGCATTATTCCAAAAAAAAATAAAATATAAATAATAATTCAGAGGGTAGCAAATCAAATTTGACTAAACATACACGTGGCACTTATCCATTAAAAAAAACGTGGATTTTCATCAGAAAGTTCCAAATTAGGGTACACCGTCCCACACCTAATAAAAACCCTTTCCTTATCCTACGTGGAGTAGTGTTTATAAATACCATATATTTCCCCCTTTTTCTTCGCCAATTTATTTCTGGAAAACAAAATTTATCTTTATTTTTTTGAACAAAATTTCATCTTTATTTAATCCAAAAAAAAAAAAAAAAAAAAAATCTATCTACTACACCAAAACGATGCCGTATTGCAATGTTTCTGGTGGGCAACCGGACGGCGCCGGGAAAAATGGGGCCCGAATTTTTTATCGAACGTACGGGAGTGGACCCGTAAAAGTTCTTCTTATAATTGGTAATTTAATTTGATGATAATAAGTTTTTTTTTTTTTTTTGATGAATTTGAGATGGGTTTTTGTTTAATTTTTCTGGGTATTTGTTGAATTTTGATGATTTTGGATGATCAGGTTTAGCTGGAACACATGATTCATGGGGTCCTCAAATCAAAGCGTTGGCAGGGACTGATGTACCCTGTGATGAGAAATCAACCGTGGATGATGAGGGTGTAGGGAATGGGAGTATGGAGGTTTGTGCATTTGATAATCGGGGAATGGGTCGGAGCTTTGCTCCTATCAAAAGATCCGAGTATACGTAAGTTTTATATTCATACTTATTGTTTTATTTTTGGTGAAAATGGGAATTATTTTTATTTATTGAATTCTGAATTTTGATGTTTTATTAGTGTGTGGAATAGTTGAATTGTTTTGAATTATGATATGATCACAAATTGTGAAATTATGCTTTGTTCTGACCTTTTCTTTGTCAGATTCCCTTAACTTAATTAAAGAAGCATGAATCATGTGAACTTTTATACATACTTGTATATGTTAATGAATTGTTTATTACTATTGACAATTTTCTTAATTAATGTAATTAGGCGTGAAGTCTGATTAATTTAGACGGGTTTCGATTCTAGTACAATAGATACTTTACCAGCTGAATGCTAATAATGGAAAGTCTTGATAAATTTTTACCCCTGAAGCAGTCACTGAAAAAACTTAGCTCTCGTGAAGTAGGTTGTGTAAACCCTGTTAGAACTATGGCTAGACTCCAGCTTTAATGGTTGATTGGTATGCATCAAATTGGCAAAATTGCTTGTGATTGCAAATGTGTGGCATTGTAAAATTCAGATAAAAAAATTATTTTTGTCAATCTTATTAGATACTTTGGAATATTTGGAATTATGAAAATATCTATCTGATTCCCACTTTCCCTTTTGGTATTTATATAGCATGTGATTTTTGAACTGGTAAATTTTGTGTTGACCCTTAGTTGCAACATGGGAGTTGAGACTCATACTTTTAACATCGATATGTGATGAACTAGTCAAGAAGGATTGCTATGTTGATGATTTAAGCTTATGCAAGTTGTCAAAACTTGAATGAATTTGCTGATTGTATCTACCCTAATAAAGTTGATTGTTGGGGTTTTGAAGTTTTTAATATCTTTTCATGAACTTTTCAGTCTTGCTGATGTTTGACATGGTATATTCTTTGACAAAATATTGTTTTTTCATAAACCTTTCGGCCTTGTTGATGTTTGACATTGTATTATAATTTGGAACAGAACAACGATTATGGCAAAGGATGTGATAGCTGTAATGGATCATTTGGGTTGGAAGAAAGCACATGTTTTCGGGCATTCAATGGGTGAGTTCATGACTTCCTGAGGATTGTTTATAGCCATTGAATCATAATTTTTAGCCGCTTTGACACATTTGTTTTGCTACAGGTGGTATGATAGCTTGCAAGTTATCAGCTTTAGTACCCGATAGAGTTTTATCCTTGGCTTTACTTAATGTAACTGGAGGAGGATTTCAATGTCTGCCAAAGGTATGGACTGTGGCAGTTTTCACCTTGCAAATAATTGGTTGGTTTTATACTCATGATATGCAATGGTTGTTTAATCGTTATTTTGAACATAGTTATCTTTAACAGATATCATTATTCTGTAGTATGATTTGTGTATATAGCTTTCAGTCCTGCACAAATTTTGAATGATTTTCTTCATAATGCTTCATGCTTGGGTCGTTTAAATCAGTGTGATGTGGACTGGTGTCAATTAGTTGGAGTATTATGGTCAACAATTTTATACGAATTATTTATAGTAAAAGCAAAAAAAGATTGCTTCTAGGAAGTAATGAAGTATGACTTTCTAAGCCCATGATTTCACATTGATAGCTTACCTTTGAAAGGGCGGGTCTAATTGTATAAAGGGTGAGTCTACGATTCTATCCCTACTACTCCAAGAAAACATTTGTTTGTTTAATTTATTCAAGGTTAGCTTTTTATGAAGTTTTTGCAATGCAACAATTGCTCACTAAATTGCTTGGCCTCTGTTCTGCGAAGAGGCTTTTCAAAGGATGGACAATACTTCCTGATAGGTTTATCCGCTGTGTTTAATACTTGCGTATGTGCTTCTGTTTGACTTTTATGTGTTGGAAAGCTTGGAGTATTAATAGTTCAATACACTTCTTGGTTCTAACTTAACTAGAAATTCTAAAACACACGTGGATGTATGGCCTACACCTACAAGTTTTGTCTTGGTAGAGACAGGTTGCCACCTATGCTTGATGATGAGACTGTGTATCTGAGCTTTATTCTAGAACATCATTTCTGAAATATTTATATTCTCTGGAATGCGGGTAGAATCAGATGAGACTATTTGATATACCAGACCTCCTTGTTTCTCATCTTGTACTGTGATCAGACAATAACAGCAATTAGATGTTACAGTTTTGGTAATTCTTAAAAGTGAGAACATAGGGACTAGGTGGACTGGTACAAGAAAACATTAATGTTTCTTACTCATCTATTAGAAATCTAAAGTTCTAAACAATATATGAAGTTTGACTTCATATTCTAAATGACCCTGTTGCTTCTTAATTTCAGCTTGATCGGCTAACTATATCAGTTGCGGTGCGGTTCCTGATGGCCAAGACACCAGAAGAAAGGGCTGCTGTGGACTTGGACACACATTACAGCCAGGTAAAAATATATCTCTTGTTTTTTTATGCTGCAAATTTAGATCAATGTTGTCAGCATGACAGCAAGTAAATGCTTCAGCTTCCTATCCTGTTGCATATCTGCCAATACACCTATTGTTCATAATTATGTGTAAAAGTGATGGCAAATTCTCATTAGCAAATGTATTATGGGTACAGGACTATCTTAAAGAGTGTGTTGGAGAGAGTACAAGACGAGCAATTTTATACAAGGTTAGCATTTCATAAACTATTACATATTACTATATCTATTTATGGACTTGTTTGAATGTAATGATGTGGAAGTGCTTCAGAGATGGATTGCTAAAGTTTCTGTTATCATCCTTTCTGACTCTGATGCTTTTCCAATGAATTATGTTGAGAATTGGATGTTTACGATAGAATTTGTTTTTTGCTTTTCACGTAATGCAGGAATATGTCAAAGGTATATCAAAAACTGGAATGCAGGCCAATCATGGTTTTGAAGGTCAGATCAATGCTTGTTGGACACATAAGTTGACCAGAGCAGAAATTGAACAAATTCGTTCTGCTGGTTTCCTCATCTCTGTCATTCATGGAAGACATGACATCATAGCTCAAATTAGTCACGCAAAACGACTAGCGGAGAAGTTTCATCCTTTTGCCAGAATGGTGGATTTACACGGAGGGCATCTGGTGAGCCATGAGAGGACTAACGAGGTATGGATGTTTTGTACGACATTCCAAAGCATGGGTTTTGTTTATGTCGATAACTTATAACATATGGATATGGATGCACACATGCACATCCGATGCTTTCTATGGAAGGGGGCTGGTGACTTTGCGAATTTTTTTCGCAAGTTTTCTGACATACTTATTTCTGTTTTAGGTTAACGAAGCACTTCTTGATTTAATTAGAGCATCAGAATGCAAGACAAGCGCACATGATTGGACAAATTTGCCTGATAAGACAAGCTCAGGTATGTTCTCACCAACGCTTCAAGCTCCGGAGATCTGTTTTGCTCCCTTCTCTTTTATCTTGAGGTGCTACAAGCTTTAACATTATGCTTTGTGCCCCTCTATAGGGAAGGAGCTGCTATATTCATGTATTTCCTTCCTTTTCAGATTGGATACCATTGATGATGCTGAGCACTACAAAATCAGCTACAAGAAGCAGCCTATCATCCATGTATAGAGTATTGGAAAGATTGAACGGTTACTCGATATATCTCTTCGGTGTCTTTGTGCTTCTATACGAGTATGTACGAAGAGCAGTGGGAAGATTCAAGCCCGTCAGGATAGGGGCTACTCTCACATGACCCAATATATAAGACCGTTGCTTGTCCACTTGAGAGACTCATTGGGATTGAGCCTTTACGAAAACCAACATCCGGGTGCAAATTTCTCCTCATAAGCTCAGGATTTGCTCGAACGTTGGTCGCAATTTTGATTCTGTGCAACGAAAATTTACTTGCAACGATTGCAAATATATATAGTATATAAAAAAAGGGCGGATGAGAGGAAGTGTTTTTGTCCCCTTTCCTTGCTATTGTGACTTGTGAGGCCTTGTATTACCAGCGGCCCTGTCATAAAATGAGGGGAGATCCCAGCTGATAATTGTAACATATATAATTTGATCATAATTGTGAATTGAAAAAGATTGAATAATTATATTGAACTATACTTTTATTCTTCTATTTATCTAGATGGCTATGGTATTAATCAAAAACTCGAATTCGATAACGAGTGATTGCTACTAAACCTAACGAGACCAAAGAACATAGGAGGGGCTAGTTATGCTTGCGAAAGAGCCGAAAGGCTCACATCCCCCATTTGTGGGATTCCCTATTTTCACTCTTTCCTCTTCCCTTTCATTCTTTAATACATGAATGCCTTATTACTTCATATTCGTACAAAGTAAGGAATTAATACAGGACTCTTAGTAACTGTAATTTATGTCTTACACTCCGGTGTACCTACAAATAGTTCATGTGCATGCCATATTACAAAGCTCTACCTATGTGTACGTTTGCTTAAAATTTAAATGGAATCGTTTCAACTATTATGACAGTACATATTTTTGGTTACTGCCAATGTCTAGGTGATTCAAATTGTACCTGGATTTGTAAGAGACTAGGAAATCCGTATTAGTTACTTAATAATACTCCTATTTTTAGGAAAATAAATGAATTACATAGTCGTGCAACTTGCATGAACAACATACTCTAAACATCTTTTTATATATATTTTTTTTTTTTGACGGGATCTTTTATATTCTTATTATAAGTGTGAAGTACTTGTATTACATTAACTTAAAAATGACTGATTTCAGGTTAATTTTCAAGATCAACAATAACAAATATACAAAGACATCAGTCTGTCATCAAATAAAGTTATTGCTATAAAATATATTCAAAATATAAACCATAATCAATATAAAGCTTAATAAACAAAAAAGATGTGAATGAAGTACACGATACTAAAAACTTCAGGTGAAATAGTTATATAATTTCGTTGCAAAAGCCAAAAAAATTCCAACTCAAGCAAGATGTACGAGTATCGGAGTATATGCATATTCATAAAAATGAATCAAAATATGCAGAGGATTATATCAAGCAACATGAAACATAATAAATCATGCATACGATAAAAAAAAATAAAAAAAAAAAAAAAAAAAAAAAAAGTTACCTCAAATTTTTTAATACGTTGATTCTGAGGAAGAGCTAAGTACAAGCTACAAATAGAGTTGTTATTATGAAAGTTGAAGATGAGAAATTGAGAGAAATTTCATGCAGAAGTGATTAGAATGAAGGGGAGATGGAAAGAGAGAAAACAAAACAAGGATTTGAAGGTGTCAAGTCTGTTAACATAATTTTAGGCTAAGGTATCATGGTTATTATTTTAGATGCCATTAGAATATACGGATATGCTATTTTATATGCTATGCCTTTTTTTTTCTTAAAGTATTTTTATGGTGCTACGTTTGTGTCGCTCTTTTATATGGGGATGAGGGGGCCTTAAGTTTATCTTGTATAGTTGTATGTAAACGATTCCTATATATAATTATAGGTCATTAGAATTTTAAACACATGTTAATCTTCTTTAAAAAAAAAAAATTCAATTTTTGGGCCCTTTTTCATGAAATTATTAGATTTACGATGATTGTTTCGTGTTAACGAGATAGGTGATATTCCGTACTAATTGTTGTTCTATTGATAATGTAGTCACTGTTAGTTTTTATTAAGAAACGCACAATAGATACTTAGAGTGTGCATTGGTCACGATGATGAAAAGATGACTATGTATTTTAACGCAACTCTCTAACACCACCCTACCAACTTCTAAATAAGACCAGTTGACCACAACATATATAAGCCAATAACTGACCATCTTCGGCTTGTTGACCATTCGGACTATTCTATCACCAGTTCACCACAACTTTTATTCCCTTGCAGCACCACTACCATCACCAACATCATCTTTCCAATGGAGTCAGACTAGACTCATTAGTCAACACTATTCCAAACAATCACTCTTATAGTAAACATTACCATTTACCACCAACTCACTCTTATATGGTAAATATATATGCACCTATTAAAATGTTTCGGACAAGAAATTATACATTTTATCAGTATGAATTATGAAACCATCATGTCTAGGGTCTCTGGGTCTGAGTGGTATAAGAGTATGCAGACTTGCCTCAAATCAGCATAAACAGGTAGGCAGACTGCTCCGATACTTGTACATGACAATGCTTCCACAATATAGACACTGGTCACATACTTCTAAAGAAAGAGAGTGTTTTCTGTAATCAAATACTTGTACATGATAATGCTTCCAAAATATACACTGGTCAAAGGAGCTTCTCTAGATCAGAATGAATACAGCATGATACAGCAAAGTGCAAAACCTTGGATTAACTTAGCATGATTCTATATTATCCAAAGCATCAACCACAACAGAACTACGTAGTATATGAATCAACTACAAGTACAGAAAGTTAGATGCCCCATTCCTAATTTTCAAGTGAAAAATAAACAGAACAAATGGCCAAAAGCTCATAAGACAAAGACTGTTTGCAAGTGATGGCATAAACTGGTGATCTTGAATCCTTAACATCCCAAACAATGGATACTATTTAAGCATTCAAACAGAGCCAAGTTATACGATGTTGAACTACTTTATGATCTTATCCTCAATAACAGAGAAGAAAAGACACATGATATTCATTGCAGCTCAAGATAACAAAAAAAAAAAAAAAAAAAAAAAAAAAAAAAAAGCAGATATACTGTATAGTGTATATATACAAAATTGTGTAAATTGCTCACAAAACAAATGCAAATATATGAAAGAATAAAACGAGATAGCCAGGGTTAGACTAACTGGTCACGAAAATCTATACACACTGTCTTAGTTTATAATTTTGACAGACTGCAGGAAGCTAATTCTCATCTCTGAAGAGAGTTTCAAGCAGGATTAACAACAGAAATATAAGTGCACATGTAGCAACTAGTCTCCACAAGGTACACATCCATCTTTGTACAATCATCTATTCTCTTGGATTTGCGAACAAGGCAATAGGTGATTCAAGGCTTTGAACATAATTCACTGCCTGAACTTTATTAACAAAACGATCAAGCTTCACATATTTTGGTGGATCACAGCTGAAGTCAGCAAGTACTAGGCCATCCATATTGGTGAAAATCAAAAGCTTTCCAGACTCCGTTAGTCCAAACAAATCGCGACAGTACAAACCCAATTCCAAATCCTGATCCAGATTAAATCGGAACAAATAGGTCCACGAGTCCCTCGCTCCATATTCTTTCAACATCCACAGTTCAACACTAGCATCATCATAAGATCCCAAGCGCACAAGCAATCATTCATAATGCACAATCTAAACCCTGAATCAATCTCTTCACCATCCCCCAACTCGGGATATGGCAATGGCATCAATATAAACTCGTCTTTAACCAAATCGAATGCAGCAATACATTTCCTGTCTCGGCCTACTTCAATACCCCAATGCAAAGTATCATTTACCAATGCTCCAACAATACTCCACCAGGCATTTAGAAAAGTCATTGGCAACTATGTTGCTTAAATTTCCGCGGTGTTCTCCATTCATTATCCCTTAATGAGTAAACACACACAACAATGTTTGGACGTCTAGGGTTATTTGGCAAACCAATGTTCACCAATGCCCGTATGTCTTGATTAGTTGCGGGAAGGCATATTTTGAAGGTTGTGGTCTCAAATGATTATTCATGTTGTTACTCGATTGGGGAATGAAATTTAGGTTAGGGGCTATAAAAAGGTGGTATTGTCTTAAACTTATTGTGTCATTTTACTAATCTTGTTTTTTGGTAAATTTGTAATGCATTTAGAGCTTGTGTGCTCGTAAAACATTTGTGACTAAATACTATTCATGTAGACTCGAATAACGGGATAAGGTTATTCAATACAACATATGAAGTAAAATTTGTAGCTTAAAATCGCTACTTAATTCCTTAAAAAAAAAAAAAAAAACTACTTAAAATAGTACTCATTTACTTTGTCGTACACTCGTACTTTATTCCTCCCCTTCCCTAAATGACTATCATGCGGTCACACTCACACTTATGAGCTACGGAGTATCACGGTAGTCTGTATCCATTTTATAGCTATATCCATTTTATAACTGCTCTTGTGCAACATACTCCATATCTTTTACTAGTCCTAGTAATTGACTAGAATAAATTACTGCTGTAATTCTCATTCTTCAATCTCAGCCCTTCATTGACCGGCGACCTGAGACTAGGCTGAGAGGAAGAGTAGTGAGTGTGCGGTTTTGGAGTGTTACAAAAGGAGTTGTATTTTTTGGCGTCCCCACTTTCACTCCAAACTGCTTTTCTCCCTTCAAAATCCACCCTTCTTAGTTCTTACATCTTCTTTCTTCAATCTTTAATTTTCAATTTAATTGATTTCTTCCTTTCATCTTCTCCCTTCACCCTGCATATTCAATTCAATTTCATACTAAATTAGCTGCTTCAATTTATCCTCAAACGTCGCTTCACTCAACTTTTAATTTACAATTTGATCTTGGGTTTTGCGTGGTCGTCTTCAACCCCAACAAATTTAGCCATGGAAGTACAAACCCTTTCTTCCCCATGGCAGTTCACCTGGTCAGTCTCCCTTTCTCTCTTTTTTTCATTAAGCTGATCTTACTTTTTTCTTGCTATCATGCGTAAAATCGTAAGATTCAATTTATGTTACATATTATTTCTTATACTTTTGATATTGTGTGTGTATAACAATTTATTGTGTTTTTTCAATTTTGTTAATTTTTGGGGAAGAATTTGAGCTATTTTTGAAAGTTGTGCCCCCAATTTCATGAAGTTGAATTGGGGTTTGTTATTACGTTTCTAGATTGCATAAAGATTGAAGCTTTGATAGAAGAAAGTGTTCTGTGATTAATTAAAAGGGAGAAATAGAATAAGGGCTGTCGTTTTAAAAGTGCTTCTTGTATGGAATGGACTTGAGCAACACCAATTTTGAAAGTGTTCAAGAGAAACTGGAACTAGGTCTAGGTTATTGGAGTGACAATTTAGGTCTCCACCTTCCCACAGTATGCAAAATGCTCCCTTAACTGCTTTGTAGCTAAGGTGTTGAGGGATTCTAGCCTAAAAAGATCGAAATTAAGGACCGAGATTTGTAGATTGAACTTCAAAGATATTGCAATTGTTTACACTTCGGGTTAGTGGACGACTTATTAGTAGCATGTTTCGAGCTGGGGCTCTTAGGAGTTCAAATTCTCCATCCCCTGATCGCGCCCGCTATCTGTATATGTTTATGTATGTTTTGGAGTACGAGTCTTTGTATATAGGTGCACCAATATAGTAGTTTATGAAAGATTTGTACAGTAAAGTCCATGCTATGGGCTTGATTTTTCTCTAAAGTGCATTTTGGATGTAAGTAGAATGAACCTGGTATAGCCATCTGTGGCCACTAAATGATCTTAGTGGGCATGTGGAAGTATGCATCATTGAATCCTAGAAGAAAAATAAAATTGTTAGTAGCATTAATTTGATTAATGTATGCGCTGGTGTATCAAGGCTGTTAAACCATAAAGCATTTGTGGTGTAGTCTACAAAATCAGTGCAGGAAAGCCTTTATGGCGTTGTTTAGGAAAACGGTTTAGGCATCATTAAAAAGATTCTTATGAAAAGTAATGAAAATTTTGTGACAGCTTGACAAATTCTTGCTTATTAGTTGCTGTTGAAATACTTGTGCAACAAGGTCTGTGCTTTGGGCAATGGCTTGAGTAATCAGTTCAATCAGTTTTCGAATGTTACTTAAGTTGTTTTGTGGTGTTTTAAGTCATTGCTTCAGGTTTCCACTTCGGTATGATGAAATTCATGAAATGTCATCATCCTCTTAGTTTTATAACAAGACATCAATTTGTCGACCTTTTGTGCAGTGACTTAGAAGTAAATTTTGAATCAGACGAGAAGGCTTACATTGTGTATGCAGCGCTAAATGTTGATAAAGAGGTGAGTCTTTTTGGTGCTTAAACCGTCACACAATAATTCTCAAATATTTCCTTCAATTTTTATGTTAATTCTGGTGTATCTTTCAGTTGCAACCAGATAAAGTAAAGAGGGTGATGTCAGTTTCCAATGGAAAACTTGCAGCGTAAGTTTCTTTTCTGAGTAGAAAATGAGTCTTCTTTCATCTTCTACTTGTCCTTGAAAAACCTAAAAAAGGATAATTTTTACTGGTTTCGATTTGATGATTGGGGGTTTGAAACATATTATACCCTATGTTGCTTGTTTAGTTGTGATCTCGGCCTTTCATCACTCCTACTGGCATAACATTATCAATTTATGACTGGAGCATGTGCAACTTAATTTTCATTCCTTTTTCTTTTCGTCTTTGGTCTAATGACTTGTCTGCACTTTCTCATCAATTCTTTTTCCTATCATTTTACAGGCATTTCGAAGCAGTAGAAGCTAGATTTCTTCGTGCATCATTCAGTGCTTTTGTGGATGTTCTGACTCTTGCAACGAGAACTATAGAGGAATTCAGTCCAGAGAAGGGATTATGAGACCTGGACTTGAGGTTTAGAAAGTATGATCTTATTTATCCAGACTCATGTTGCTTGAAATCTTTTTCAATCATTGATGGAATCCCCTTATACAATGAGTTGCTTTACCAGAAGTGGGCTGTCTTGAGAAGATGCTGTACTCAGCTACTTAGCGTAATTGATTCTGTATACAGGCATGCTCTCATGAAATAGCTTGTAGTTCATTCTAATTTAGTTTTATAAAAAGTTTTGTATTTTTTGATCCTTAATCTTCAGAGCCCCTTAGCTAGATATTTAATTTGAATGTAATTTTATAGCATGTACTCGGTTTTTTCTTCATCAACCTTGCTGTTGCCGTGTTAATTATTATTCTATTGAAGATGATCTTCATTTTGTTCATGGTCATGAAAATTTAGCAGATGATCTTGCAGATAAGATATGATATGATCCTTTTGATTAGTCTTAAATATTCTCCGTAATATATTACAGCTGCTGAAAGATTTTTCTTGGTTAGGAGTACTGCTCAAGACATGTAATCAATGCTCGAAGAACCTTCAAAACAAACTTCTTGGAAGTCTATGTTGACCTGGAGATGATCTTGATCATGTCGAACAACAAAAATTATATTACTGCTTCAATTTCATCATAGTTATCTATACTTTGTGGCTTTTTGCTTGCTACTGACTTCTTTTTTATAAGCATTTTCCTGATACAGCTAAGTACTAAATCGTCTATCATCTGGCAACTTATTAGTCGAGAATTCATGAATAATTAGTTCATGAATGTTCAGAGCGAATGAATATCACCATGGCAGTTTCATCGTATGTTCATCAAAGACTGGTGGATTAGCTTAAATGAATGAACAAAGAGAAATGACCCAGGAAAGAATATATGGAGTGTTCAGCTATAGAGGTAATGAAGATGTCTTTATTGCAGATGTAAACATGCTTTTGCCAGTTATGGAGTCCTTAACTCCAATGAATTTGATGTGACAGGTGGTAATTATCTCTTTTTCTTAATTATTATTAATATCGTAAAGGGTGAATGACCTTGTATTAGTACCAATAAAATTCAGTAATACGAAGTACTGTAATACATATGATACATAGCAGCTGAATGATGGCTTTAGCACATCTCACATTTTATGTGGAACAAATTACAATTACTTTCTCGTGTAAATATTAGAATAAATAATAACTGCAAAATACTGCCCATGAACCGTATTCTGGAGCTTCTTTCTGGGCAAATTCTCATAGTTTATCAGTATTCATCCAAATAAGTAAATAATGTTTCATCTTTCTTTGACTTCCGTCTGCTGAGCAATGCCTTGAGCAGACGCTTACTTTTGCTGGGGTGGCGCTCAATTTCCTTTGGCTTCTCCTTCTCATCATGAACTCGCATAGAGACTGATTTCCATGACTCTGAAAGATACTGTTCATACCATACATAGTTCCACACATTCAATTAACAAGCATTGGTTATAGTTAAAATGGATTTTAAGATGCTGGAATTTCCACAATACCATACGAATTTTGGATGCTTACCCGGTGTCTTTCAACGGCAGAATTTGGAGTTGTTGACCTACTGGATTTTGGTGTTGTTGGTCTTGAAGCAAGAGACCCAGAACGCAAAAGAGGAAACCGATGTGGTGAAACTGATCTTTTGTCTGATTATTGACAAAATTACCATAATGAGAAGAAAACAATATGAAAAACTGAAAACCCACGTCAGGAGTACCAAAAAAAAGGACGAAAAAGTAACAACATATCTAAAGTAAAGACCTTGTTCTTTTTTGGGTGTGGAGCTGGTGAAAGAGAATGATCCAGGTAACCGGGATGGTCGAGGAGCAGGCGAAGTAGAGCGTCCTCTTCTGCTTAACATGGTACTCAAAAATTTAGTCAAATGATAAAAAAAAGTACTAAGACAAATCCCATGAACAAAAAAAATTCTTGGAAGAAAGATTTACCTGATAAAGGACGATGTTTCTCTAATGGAGGATGGTGTCTCTCTAATAGAGGACGGCGTCTCTCTTAATGAGGATGGCGTCTCTCTTAATGAGGATGGTGACTCTTTTATTGTGGCTCTAATAGCTGAAATGAACAATTAAAGAGCAATAGGATGATTATCATCAGTAATAAAAAGGCAGCAACAGTTTGAACAAGAGTGAAACCTACCACTCCGGAATTGAAACCAGTCATCTTCATCTATGCCGCAACTTCTGTATTTCAAATTTGCAAGATTGCTGCTGTTCATGGTCTGACCAGCTGTTATAAATATAGCAAAGCAATATAAAAATTAGAACAACTATGTCATAGTAAGTTATGCACGAGGAAAATGTAAGGGAAAGTATTCTGAAGTTCACAATCACAGAGCAAAGAGGATCGTGTTCTTGCCTGGTAAGACATATCTTTTATGGTATTTTGGTGTATCTATAGTTGATGATTGCTGGGCCATGCCCTCCCGATCAATATACTCTTGGCATGTGCGTAATCTCTAAGACAAAGGACCATAGAAATGGAAGGGTTAGAGGCATGTTAAACTACCCCAACTACAGCAGAGAGGTTGTTCGGGTGAAAAACAGAGAAGAGATTCAAATCGCAAGCGTTTTTATTGCCTTCACCAAATCCAACGCCACAAAGATAAGTATTATTATTCGTGGGCCTTCTGCAAGTGTTCATTGACACAAAACAGGCGAACTGCTTCAAATTTTAGATGCTCACTATGCAAACATTAGGAGGGGTTTTATAATTTTATACAAGTATATGATTTCCTGCTCATCACAAGCTTTACAGTGATAAAATTTTGGAGCCAGCAGCATGCATGTGTATGATGGGAAAACAAGAAAATACCTGTTCAATGCATGACACATGAAATTCTGTCTCGGAGGCTTCTTCAACTTTTTCTTCCAAAAGATCATTTACCTTATAAGTCACTGAACCTAAATGGTCTACCGTGTTCACCAAAGCTTTAATGGCATAGTCCTTTAATGTCTCAATAACTCTGCATGATAGGGCACAATTTAGCAGAAATTAGTGAAAAACTGTCAAAAATTAGACAAAGGTTTCCTCCAAATAATCAAACTGCTAGCGCCTTACAATTGCTTTTGATCGTCATTTGTGTAAGATAGTTCAAAGTACTCTGCCGCTGAATACAGCTGAGTTCGCAAATTCTTCAAATCCTAATTACCAATAAAAAGAAAACACTAAAATGATTACAGTTATCCTACTGAACCTGGCAATGTATCTTTGAAAAAACAAAATACTTAAATCTGCAATTTCAATCCATAGTCCATAATTTCAAACCAACTAGAGAAATAAATAAAAACCACGAAACAACATTGATAAGCACAAGTGTCTGGTAGCACACAAAGCAACTTCCATTGCACAAAAATAAGCATGTACCAGGATTGAGAAGAATACCTTAAGACTGTCAGCAAAGAGTAGACTTTGATGCATAGATGTCTCATCATAGTTGGAAGTCCAATGATGTATAGGCAGAGTTGCGGCAGAGGTGAGAGTCTCCATGGAGGAGAACAATGAACTTCAGAATTCTTTATCCTGCAACAACCACCACCAATTGTTCAATCAATTGCCCAAACTAGATTACTAGTGAAGTTGAAGAAAGAGAAGGAAATTCCAAATATATAGCTCCCTTAACTCCTGTGGTCCTCCCTCCACCCCCACGATATAGGAAAAAAGAAAATAGAGAAAACATAAAATCTCTCTTGAAAACACCTTTCTCATTTTATCCTATAATTTATGTTTATAGAGAGCCACATTGTAATTCAACTTCTGCAAAGGGAAAAAAAGCTACGAGTAGAGAAAAGTCAAAAACCCATTTGTGACCTAAAATTGACAGTTGTGTAAAACATTCCCGTTTGAATATCCAGTAGATGCAACCAGCAAGAACAAATAAAGAATTGAAGGAATAAGGAGAGGGACATTAGTAAATGACTTTTTTTATAGGGTACGCCCACCCGGTAATCTACAATTTACTAAGCTCCGACTAATCCGAATATCCTGACCATGTCCTAAATGAGGGAATCACTTTGTTTACAGGATAACTACAGAGTATCATAACAGGAGTGTTTAGAGAAAAATGATATCTAATCACTGATTTATAGCAGGACATGTTGAAAAAGTAGTATTATACTAATAATTATCCATATTTCTGTACTACCCACAAAGCAAAATCATAATAAATAGCCATTTTACAGATTAAAAATAAATTAAACAGCATAATTTGTCTCTTCACTTTGTCTGAATCTTCAGCAATACTCACTTGTTAAAAGAGAAACAAAATGCCAAAAGTGTTTCCCTAAATCCTTAAAAACACCAAAAATTAAGATTTTTCAGACATTAAAGAAGGAAGAGTAGGAAAGAATATCCAACCTTCACCAAAAAAAAAATTGAGGTACAAAATAATAATAAGCATTAAAATCAGAAAGACCCCACCTTTAAAACTTTGCAATTAGCAATAACAATTCATAAAATCAATTTGTCACAGTCCATTTATGCAGTTCTCAGACTTCAACTGTCATCTTCTTGATCTTATTACACAATAAAAACAATTTATTTTCCAAATTTTAATTAATAATAAAGTTTTCAACAGCAAAAACCATCAAATTAAATCATAATCAAGCATACCCAACTCAATAAATTCAAATTCTAAACACTAATTCATCAAATTAAACCATAACCCAACACACCCAACTCAATCAAACCACATTCCAACATACCCAGCTCAAGAAATTCCATACAAATAACTCCACAAGTTAAACAATCACAGTAAATAAATAAAAAAAGCTCCAAAATTTTAACAGTAAGAACTACTAATTATAGAGAGGAGATCAAACCTTGATTATAGGATCCTGTCACCAAAAAACACCCAAAGTTTCAACCTTTTTTGCACCAAAATTTGGCAGCTGACTTGAAAATAGAAGCAAAGAAAACTCCCAAAAATCTAGGAAAAACCCAAGTGAAGAAATATCAAAATAAAAGGGTATAATCAACAGAAAAAGACAGGTAAAATTAAAAGCAAGGTCTTTGTTTGGGTTTGGTATGGAAAAAATTAGGAAAACCCACTAAAGAAAATGACAAATTGAGAATGAAAAAATTGAAGAAGTGGAGTTGGAGGGTATTAGAGGGGAGCACGTCGGAAGCAGAAGAGCAGGAATTGGGTAGCTTTCTAGCATGGAATGCGGAGTGACTGGGGTTTTGAAATTGTACTAATTCTTTAATTTTGATTTTAATTTTATGAAATTAAAATTATAAAATATAGATTCGGGGGAGTTTAAGTGAGTATGAAAGTATCAATCATGATTATGGTTAAGGTGGGTCACTTTATTGTTTCTTTATTTTGATTGTTGTTCAACGATTCTTTTTCTTGTAAGTAGGTCAGCTCTAATTCTGTTCATGGGTTGGTGTGGAAATTAGAATAATGGGTTGTTTCTTGTTTGGCTATGTGAGAATGTTGCAGTTATCCTGTCAAACAAATAAAATACTTCTGATTCCATTGCCGGTTTCTAGAGGTTAGATTTGCTAAAACTGACTCGTGTCTGATTATTTGAACTAATTTTAGATTGTATCTATGAAAAAAGTTTTTGTTTACATTGTATCACAATATGACCCAACCAAAATTGATTTGAATCAACTTGAAATCAAGTAAAATACGCATTATCTGCATATGATATCATTGAGTAATAATATAGTGCACAATAAATCAGGTCACTCGGTTTGAATTAGGTATTAGTTGGGTCGAAGTCATGCTAGTCTGGTAATAGGTGCCCTCTAGACAAATCAGATTAAATTGTCAACGTCGAGTCAAATTGGTGTCAGGTTGAGATTAGATCACAAATCATAATTGGATTGCATGGTTTCTAGTCGGTTACATGTGTGGATTGGGTTCTGGATTTTGCAGGTCAAATCAGGCGTGATAATCTAATACGATTCGAAACAAGTGGGTTTTTTTTTACCCGAATCAAGTCATTTTTTTTAACACCCCTGCCTCAAACAAATATTCAAAAGATCAATAGCATTGAAATATTTAGATTTCATAAGTTTCACTCAATCATATTAATTCACCCCATATTACTTTCAAATGCTCCAAAAGTAGACATTCTTACACAAAGAAAGGATAAACAATATCATAAGGCATTAAGGCCACTTTATTTTGAGGCACAACTTTAATAATTGTACAAAAGCCAAGCACACAAAACTTAACCCTTTTAAAGTATAGTATGATTAAACCACTTTTTCTTGTTGAATCTTTTTAACCCTATTGTATAAAATACCTCGCCTCATGTGAAACTATATATGGTCTTTGACTCTTTGTAAATAATTGTAATTGTAGAAAGGGTAAAACTTTTGTGTATAGGACTAGAGGGTGGCAAGCAAATCTAATTTTAAGTCATAAATCACTTCGTTGGTTTAATGCTTATGTACAAAATTAGTAGGGACAAAAACCATGACTTGAACACTAGGTTTATTTTGGTACTATCTCAAATTTCATCATTTACATTTGACTTCTTTTTTGTATTTTGATTACTCTTTCTCATGTGTTAATCTGCACTCTATAAATTGTGCTGGCAAACATCTATGCCCCATAGCTAACCCCTGGTCTGCGAAAATTGCGGAGATGAGCATACTTGTGCAAAGACATTCTTCCATAGTTTTATACTAGTTTGTACATAGTTTTTTGGATGACAATTGACTTAATTGATCGAATTCATCAGTCATCATTTTCACTTTATAGGATTCAAGTAGTGTTAGTGTTTAGGAACAAATTATAGTTGATCACTACTAAAAGTACTAATAATAAGGTCATCTTTGAGCACGTATTTTATTTGGATGAAGTTAGCAAATAAAAAAAATAAACAGTTTGGATAACTTTAAGCTTGCTGATTGGGCAAAAATTTTAGCATAATACTCCATATAATCGAATTAAAATCTTATCTATTTTCAATAAAAAATAAAAAAATAAAAAAAAATAAAAAAAATTGATTTGTTTGTATTCCAAAAAATACAAAAAAAAAATTAAAAAATATTGGGCTAAGTTGAACCATTTCATATCAACTATAGATTAGAACAAATTATTAAGCTTGTCATGGATCTTTGAACTTTTTTAACCACACCACTAAAAAAGCAATCTTTATGGTTCTCCATACACCATTAAAACAGAAAATGATATAGCCTTATATCTATAAGGACCTAAGAGTAGAATATATAAATGAAAAGGATTTTACCAATGCTACAATCATAGTTCTGACTTTTATCAACAGTACACATTATTAAACTTTGATTATCAGCGGTGCACCCAAACTTTTCCCTAATTTGCTAGTAATCATAATGTTAATTAAACGTTAAGTTAGGGTTAATTAAAAAAATTAGGGAAAAGTTTGGGTGCACCGCTAATATCTTAATGATGTGTACCGTTGATAAAAGTCATAACTATGAGTGAACCATTGATAAAATCTCTAAATGAAATAAGGGTAATGATATACTTCTTCCGTCTCCAAATGATTGTCCCATTAGTCATTTTATGGGTCCCAAAATTAGTATAAACAAGAAATGAGTAAAACAATTAGGGCCAACAATAATGGCAAATGGGACAAACATTTGGAGACGGAGGGAGTATGTAGTCTTTTATATAAATATTAAATACATTTCCTAAAGTAGGAGTATGATAGTAGATTAATGTTAGTTATTCTTATTATTTTATTTTTTTAAATTCTTATATGTGACCGTTGTTTTTTTTTTTTTTTTTTTTATTTTTAATATAATTCTAAAGGTTAGTATATATCACTATCCTTTTAAAAATTACAATACCTCATAATACATGTACATTTTTTTTAAGGATTACTTTATGGGTAATGTATATGTAGCCCTTAACGTTAAGAATAAGCATTTAATATAGTATATCCTAATATAGCACTCGTATTAATTTATAAATGCATGACAAATTTACGCGCAAATAAGTGTATTTAATGTTATATTTTCATTTGTTTTTTTCATTTTTAACTTCTTATATTATGTATATGTCTAAGGATTACGTATTACTTAATGTTATATTTTCATTTGTTTTTTCCATTTTTAACTTCTTATGTATATGTCTAAGGATTACGTATTACTTAATGTTATATTTTTATTTGTTTTTTTTTTCCATTTTTAACTTCTTATGTATATGCCTAAGGATTACGTATTACTTAATGTTATATTTTCATTTATTTTTTCCATTTTTAACTTCTTATGTATGTGCCTAAGGATTACGTATTACTTAATGTTATATTTTCATTTATTTTTTTCATTTTTAACTTCTTATGTATGTGGCTAAGGATTACCTATTACATTTTTCTTACTTTATTAATTTAAAAACAATTAGCAAAATGAAAAGATTTCAAAGAATTCCTATAGAAAACATGATAAAAATTAAAGAGTCGCCAACACAAACCTAGAAAAAAGTAAGATAGGCATCGTGTACAAGGAAGGATAAAATAAGGATGATGATTAGATTTTATCTCCAGCAGTAAATTTATTACACTGGCTGCTCATGCGCAGTGCCTACTTTAACAATTCATGATTACAATTTATTCAAGCGTTAAGTTCAATATTACTAACCTCTTTATTTTAACTGTTTTTTAACCCCTAATTATATCATATCAAATTAAATTCACATAACTTACTCTTTAAACATGCAATTAATTAGTTGTCACAACATACACCCGTGTAACTGAAACCTCCCCACTAACTTATACTCGTACTTAAATTTTTCGAGTTATTCCCTAAAAAAAAAAAAAATCGAGTTATTCCTTATTATTGGATTCACATAAACAATTATTATTAGTAACTGTCTTTCAAAAAAAAAAAATTAGCTGAAAACGAAGTTAGAATATACCGGGTTATGTTTATCCACAATTTTCAACAAAGCTTATGTCCAAACGTAACAGATTATTGGTTAAAATGGTTACCTTTAATTTGTTGGTCTTGCACATCTCGTATGTACTAGTAGTGGTATTTCTCCCTGATCTCATGTGTTGATTTTTAAAATGAAATTAAATTTCATCGGTTCAACAAATTAAAACGTCTATAAACAAATACTATGAAGTTTTACTTCTTATTATTCTGTAATGGTTTTATATTACATAATCCAAACTATTTTTATGAAGAAAAAAAAACGCGATGATAAATATTTAACATAAAAAACAAAATTGAAAATGAAATGTGAGGAATTTAATCAATTTATCCAATTATGATCCGTCCATTTCCCATAAGCATAAATTTACCACAAAATATAAGCAGCTTTCAAATTGTATAAAAGAGTACGAGTACCAAATAAAAATACTTACATAAGTGTACAAATTAGCAAATATAGGCCAAATCCATTTTTATATAAGTGAAAATATATGAACACAAATTAATACTCGTAATAATGATGTACATGCATGCATGTACTCCGTATGATGTATGTATGAGTTTATGAATAAATAAGTAAAACTCCAAAAGGTGCGATTATCTGAAAATGAATAATGAAAAAACAATTTAATTACTCTCATAAAAAAAAAAAAAAAAACATATTAATGCAGCCCCCCTTTTTAGCTATTGGTAAATGATCTTCCCCATAAATGTTTTAATTAGTTATTTAACTAGTAACAATTTACAATAAACCGTATCACAAGAATATAAATCAGTAACGAAACTCCCAATTTAATCATCAAATAAATTACTTTTCCTACTTCTATTTATCTTTGCTAAAACTACACATTTTAATTTCCTACTTCTCTCATCAGTCTCTTTATATTCATTTTCTCCAATCATCGTGGAAATAGCTACTAATAATTATCCTAAGATGGAGATTCAATGCCATGACCTTCAAGATTGGCACTTTTTGGAAGATTGGCAACAAAGGTACGTACGTAACATAAAATGAGTGTCTTTCATATTCGAGTTGATTTCTATTGCGATTTACTATTTTTGTCTATCGTGTTACTAGTTTAAAGTACAATATATCTATAAATATTGTTGTAAGAATATATTTACGAGAGCTTAATATAATTTTGTTATTAACCTAATGAATTATTTTGCAGGTTATTATTTGAAGAATCGTTATTGCCACCAGTTTTTCAGGATTATCTTCTTGATTATCCTTCCACCAATAATCAATACCTAAATAACTTAGAAAATTTAGGAACTGATTTTCAATTATGGGATGAATGCCCTCCCTTATGTGAAGATGCATGGATGAAGCCTCTTAGACAACTTCCACCTCTATTACCTTCATCACTACCCTCCATGACCAAAAACCCGAACCCTCTTCCTTTCGACGATGCTCAATTTTCACTTTCTGACAATATATTGAACGATCAATCCTTAGCCACGGTTGTGGCAGAAGGTCTTACGATGCAAAAACAAGGTAACAAAATAGTGAAAGTGTCAAATATTGTTGGTGATGATGAAAATGAGGAAATTAGAAAAAATAAGGCGACGACGACAAAGATCGAATCGATTGGGTACGAAGAAATAAGGAAGTATTTCGATTTGCCGATTAGTAAGGCAGCTAAAGAGTTGAATGTTGGGCTAACCATTTTAAAGAAGAGGTGTAGAGAGTTGAATATCAAAAGATGGCCTCATAGGAAAATCAAAAGCTTGGAGGCTCTCATCAATAGCACCAAGGTACGTCGTGCATGTTTTTATTATTTCTGTTATACGCTTATATGAACTTAAGTATAAATTAAAATTATTTACTTTTAGGCTAGATAAAATAAAACTTGATTATGAAAGGAAGAAATTATAAGAACACCTTCTTTAATTTGGTGGTTGTTAATATTATGCCAATTAGTATGTATGGATGAGTCATTGATGATTATTCAAATTTAATTTGTATAAAAACAAAAATTGCATGGTAATACTGTACTGTAAATCCCATAAATAAATAAATAAAAAGAACAGGTTAAAAATTAACTTGTACGGAGTATATATTTAAATGAAAAATGTTACCTTTCAAAAAAGAAAAGAAAAGAAAAATGTTAAATATAGGTTATATAGCCATAGATATAATACAGACTTTAAAAATAAAGACTATAAAAATAAATTAATTTACATATAATTACTCTTTAAAGTATACGTAACGTTATTGGTTGTCAATTGCCCCCATAATTTAATGCTTCATGTACGTCAAAACTAAGATGTAGATTTTTTTATTTTTTATTATTTTTTTTTTTTTTCGCCTAGCATCGATCAATATCTACTTTAGTAGATTTGATCAATCATTATTTTCCGTTATATATATTTAATAAATTGCAGAAAATCATAGTTAATAGCTAGATTCTAATTTTACCATTAATATAAAGTCGAATTTGCTCAAGTTTGTGAATTGATCAGTATGGAATACGGAGTATCGACTAATGTAATTGTATAATCTCAATGTAGTGTTAAAAAAAAAAGTTACTCGTCTCTATCGACATGTTTTTTTGTGTTATGTTATGTTTGATATTTATCCCTTTTCCAGTCTTATTATCTAATAATGATATCATATATATGATGACTACGTTTAGGAGCTTGGGATGGTGCAAATGGCGGAGCGATTGGAGGAGGATAAGAGGAAACTCCATTTTATGCCGGAATTTGAATTAACGGAGGAAACAAAGAGGCTAAGGCAACAATGTTTCAAGGCCAATTACAAGAAAAGGAGGGCCTTAGCCTTAAACTATGTTTGATAATTATGATTAACTTCAGTGAAATGATATTTTGGTGTGATTTGATTATCTGACGTAATCTAGTATGTTATCTAGATTAGGATGAAATATATTTTGTTGATAGAATTAGAGTTAGTATTAGTGTATTGTCTTCTATTTTTGAGGTTACAAGTTTGTAGCTGAAACTTAACATTTTCATTGGCATTAGTAGCCTGGTATCTTGTTACATAGTAGTATTTCCAACAGTTTACTATCTTTATTGGTAAACTGAACATAAACATTTGGATTTCCTTTTTACCTTCTCTTCTTATGATGTGATGTTGTACATTAAAGGGAAAAAATATTTGAATTATAAGTTAAAAGATTGATCTAGTATTAACAATTCTCTTCTCACAAAATAACACTCCGATAAATGAAGCTCAATTTGAAGTTAAACTTTATAGATTGGTGTTGGAATAGGGTTTAGAGTTAAAATCCTTTATAGTTAACTTGAAATATTGAACTAAAAAAAACAGTGAAAGTTGAGATTTGGTTAGCTTTATTTTAATTATAATCTTTGACCTTGGTTTAATTTTCATACGTGTACGTATGTTCTTAACATAATATACGGACGATTTAACGGGTGCAATAAATCCACTGTTATATTTTATATATCATTTTATACAACTTAACGCAAAGTATACATTATAAAAAAGCTATGCTCAATCTAAAATTTATGATGCTTCAGATCTTTGCTTCTCCTCTTTGCGCCGCCGTATCACTATTTGCTTAAGGCATTCAAGGATGTTTTCCTGCAATTTTTTTTTTTTTTAAAAAAGAAACATACTCCATATTAGACTATTAGATACAATTAATACATGGTGCAAAATATTAATATTAATAAGATGGAATTAAAAAGGGTAAGGTAAAAAATTGAGCTTACAAATACACGAGAACTTGCATTTGATAACTTATATAGACTTCTTGTTGATCGTCTTCTAAATCTTGTTATTTTCACCTCAATATCCTTCTCATTCATAACATCACTCCCACCAATACTATCACTATAAGGTGAAATGTCAGTATTGCCCTTGTGAAGCTTTTGATTCCACTTTGTACCATTACCACTGGCCCACCTCCTCCAAGGCCCAATTTTCCTTTTCACAACATTCTTCTTACTCTTTTCTTGATCCATTACATTATTTTCTTCTACATTAAAGCCCAAATCAGGACTAGGAGCTGAAATTGGGCCTTCAAAGCAGAACCTTTGAGACAAGGATCGGGCCATACGAGGCCCATCTAAAACAGTAGTTGGGGAGGAAGGCATATGGGCCACTTTAGCCTCAAGGCCCTCAACCAACATCCTAGGAGGAAGCTCTAAGCATCTAACACTCTTGGGCTTCTTACATGGGCTTGAAATGTTTGTGAACCTGGGCTTTCCGGGTGCTTCCTCCCACTCGAAGGGAATGGATGCCATGGGGTGCAACGGTGGTGTCAAAGTCCACGGTGACTCCGGCGCGATCGCCTTCAAACTTGGGAGGTTTGTGAGAGATAGCTTTGGTGGCGTGGAAGCTAGTTGATCACCTAATTTAGGCCCCATACTTCATAGAAAGATTGAAAAGGACGAGTATACAATTTATGCACAACAATGTATGTAATTTTGTGCAAGGCCGACTCACTCCATTCAATCCTTATTTAAGAGAAATAAGAATCAAACTTATTACCTCACAATATGTACCAATAACACATGTTTAAGATTGTTTAGTAAAAGACGGGTTTTGTTAAGAAAAGGAAGGGGGTAGTAACGGAAAAAGATGTATGAGAAGTATGGTAGTTAAAGATTTTAAGTTAGGTATATATAGAAATGCATGATAGTACATTCATAGATGAGAGGAATGTGAAGAGGGAAAGAGTTAGAAATTAGAAAACGCTCCTAGCGCTATATAACTCACGAGGAATATCAAGTATTAGCAAATTTTATGCAATAAATAAGGCATTTGGACCATATAGTACGGCTAATATTTAATAACGTTTAAATATTTATATTTATTTAATGTATTATATGGTCATAAAAGGCATGTTTCAATTTTTAGAGGGAATGCTATCAACGGTCACATTTTAGACGTTGAAGTTGTTAGTGAATTCTGAATTCTTATTGGTGGATTGAAGGCATGATTAGATGAAAATGGAGTTAGTTGTTCCTTTTTTCTCTCATCTTTACATCATGATTTAGAAACATTATGCTTCATTTAGAAACCCTGATTGTAAGGAAAAGGCTTGAAAAAACAGGTACAATATTTTAAGGTTCACTAGTTTTAGCTTGTCGTATCACATGGTATGACAAAACCAAAACTTCTTATAAAACATTACGAGTAACCAATATGCTAATTCAATCTAAATATACAATGTGAAATCCATATTCAAAGGGAAAGAAGATGTATCTAAAAATGTGATAAAACTCATAAAATTGATTATGACACTCCTCTTTATGAGTAGAGCATAAAAAACGTGTTTTCATAAAGAGTAGAAGATTCAAAATCAATTTTTGAAGTGTCAAAATCATTTACAGAAATTTGGGTCTAATAACCAAGTGTACTTGTATGCATATATATACCTACTTCAAAATAACTCAACTTATAGAGAATCTTATCTATGAAGGACTGACCATGTGAAGGTATATTTTAATAAAGACAAATCAGAAAATTCAAGGTTTTGTACGAATAATATAATTCAGGTCAATTTGTATGACCAAACACAAGCCTCTTTATATGAAGATAGGCCCAGATGTTTTTTGAAGCTATATATTCAATATCATATCAACGGTCATAAAAGATTTTGCCTAAGAAATTTAAACAAATCTACCTACATTTTTCAGAGAAATCAATTCAGCTACTAATGCTGGTGCAATAGCAGAGAAAAATATCCTCTAAACTTCTAATGACATCTTAAACTATGCTATTATGGCTGTTAATTACAAATGCTCGTAATCTTAGCATTTACAACTATTACAAATATCAGTACATTGTTTTATTTTTAGGTGCAATTAGTACGTTGATATTTTAAGTGACAGCTAAAATGAAATGAGAAAAGTTAATTAAGTGAACACTTATTTTTAAAAAGCGACAATGCCTTTTTCAAAAATGGCAATAACTTATTAAAGAATGATACGAGTGACATTAGGATATCAGGAAAACCGAATGGTCCTTACAGAGAATTTACTTCATACACATTTTGATAACTTTAATCCACAAAAACATGATAATACTTGCATATTGGTGTTCTATTCTCGACCACGAATAGATATCATAATGAGATGTAGACACCTGGGTTATCATCTGCACTAAACTATATTATGACTGATACAGCTGACAAATCCAAAACAAGTTCTGCAAAGAATGTTTTGAAAACTACCAAAATACGGCTAAATAACTAGATTCTCCAAATATCTGATCTGCAGCAGTATAAAACAAACACAGAAGTATATTTTTATTAAGTATACTGTATTATTTTGGATAGCTGTTTATGTACAAACTACAGTCACATAAGAACATAAGGCTTCTTTTCTTGTTGCATCAATTGATTGTAAGAATATACGTTCAATGTTTTTCACATAAAGCTAAAAACCCTGATTTTTTTTTATTTTTTTTTTTTCAGATTCTGAAGTCATTACTTCAGAAAATTAATTCCCTCATAAGCTAATGTGCCTTCAAGATCACCAATAAGTCGAGACATCCTGACCTCAAGACCCCTTTGAACATCCTTAAAGAGACACTGCATTGTATCACCAAATCGCTTCATATCAAAATTATCAGGCCCGTCAAGCTTACTAGTGATCCCAGCAACAAATCCAGCAGCAATTTTGGACTGCACTTCCATCAGTTTTTGCCCTGTCGCAACTATAAATCTCTGTAACTGAAATGTCTCCTCGAGGAAGTGCTCAAGCTTCTTTGTCTCCTCCTTTGTTCTTTTGGAACTTGATACCCTTTGTTTTAAGTTTAAATCCTTATCTTCCTGAAAATAACATTAAGAACATGGTTTAGCAAATATAGTATGAGTACTTAATGTATGTGCTGATAATCTGCATTATGAGCAAGATATGTATGATGCTTACCATCCGCTTGCTAAGGTCATCGGTCTTCTCTTGAAGAGATTGATACCTGCTCACTTGCTTTTTAAGCAAAGAAAGCAGCGTTTTAAAACTCTTAAATTCATTGCTTTCTTGATTTCCTGTTAATCTTTCAAGCATAAGCAGCTGCTGGTTTAGCCGCTTGATCTTATAAGTAACTCCCAAGGCATGAAGATCTACTTTCCAGGGAGATGCATTAACCTTGTTCAAGCACACTTTTGCTTCTAGAATGTGTTTCTCTTCAATGTCTTCAGTGGAGGAGAAAGAGGTTGAAGAGGTATGTTTCGATGAAGAGTCTCGTTCCACTGGTTTCTTAGTCTCTTCTTCCACCATACACTTCTTTGGTTCTTGGTCCTTCTCATCTAGTTTTTTCTTTGTGAATTTAAACTTAGACCAGCCATTATCATCATCTATCGGAAGATTCCTCCTAGATGAATGTTTTCTTGCCTTTTGAACACTCAATTTGCTCAATAGCATTGAAACCTGATCCTTGAAAGTTTTAAGTTCTACTTCTCGGTCTGCCAACAAGGACTCCAATCTCAAGTTATCATCCCGGAGTTGGGACAATTCTTGATTGTGGTCTTCTGTTTTCGACTGCAAACTCTTTGTCTCTACTTCTGCACTCAGTAGCTTCCATCGGAAGGCTTCTAGTTTATCTTCCTTCATCCGTATTTGCTCTTCCAAAGCATCTAACTCTAGCTGATGCCTCTGCTCAACTGCGTTATGATACTTTTCTGCCTCAGCATGAACCCATTCATCCAACCGCGTTTCTTCATCTGACAGTCCAACAGCAACAACATAACTCCAGATCAATAACAAACATAAAAATTTACGAATTTTGTTCTTTACATCTCAAAAAGTTGAGGAAAATAAGTTCAGTTAAGCAAATTACAGATGAAAAGAAAGATGTTGAAATGTCATCCTGAGAAGATAAGAATGTAAAACTTACGAAACTCAGTATGTTCTTCAGGAAATCGTTTTTCAGTCTGTGCAGAATAACTATCTTCAATTTCTTTTCTGACTTCAGCATCCAATTCATCAAAAACCGCCTTGCGTAGCTCTGATTTGGTGCTCCCTTCTCTGTTCTCATCAGCCGGAAAAGCCTCTAACAATTTCGAACTGACTTGCCTTGACAGCAAATTTCTCAATGTGTGTCTTTCACTTCTTGAACTAGGAAAACTTCCCAACCTTTCTGTTTTTCTTTCACCAATTTTCCTTTTGGGTTTGAATAACTTGACCTCTTTCAGAATCTCAGGTGAGTCCACCTTTATTCTCCTCATCAGTGCTGATAAAATCTTATCTTTTTGCTCTGATTCTTTGCGCGTTTTCTGAAGCTCCACTGCTAACTCTTCTACCATCAACACCGCCTCTTCCTTTTCATCGAACAGAGATTCAAGTTGTTGCTTAGCAGCTTCCACTTGCCTAAGCGTCCTACTCAACTCAGCTTCTAGCTGCCTTTGGTTAGACACAAGCTCAATGAAAGCTGTCTTATGCTTCAAAAGCTCAGTCGAATGATCTTGAGCTTTATTCTTATTAGCCTCTCTCAATTCCTTTAGAACAGCCTCAGTAGACTTCAATTTCTCTTCCAACTCGTTCCTCTTCTTCTCGTCTTCCTCCAACACCTTCTCCTTAGACTTAACCAAAACTTCCATTTCCCCAAGCTTCCTATCCGAATCAGCAATAGCTTCATTCTTTCGTTTATCAAGAATTCGTAAATCATTCAAAAGACTCTCAACCTGATGCCTAAGCCTCCTCCTTTCAGCAAACCAGCCTTGCTCTTGTGCAGCATAAATACTAGCAACCTTATCATTAGCTTTAGCATCCTCACTTCTTGCTTTCTTCAACTCCATGATCTCCCTCTCAGCAGCCTCAAGCTTACGACGAAGCTCATGTTTTTCAATCCTCTTCGATTCCTCTCCCTCCTGCACTCTCCTCCACACCAGCAATCCCAACAGATTAACACTCCCTTGCAGCATCTTTTCCCTCAATTCATCATCCAGTTTTTCACTTGACAACTTCTTAAGAGCATAAAAGGCACAAGATATACCAAAGTACATTGCACATAAACTATCATCTCTAACTTCAGATACAAAATCACATGATTTTGACACACCCTTCTCTTCCATTACCAAGAATTTGCTTCATTGCCGTCGAAATTCAACAAAACAACAACAATACTTTTCTTAAGATCATAAATTTGACAGCAGATTAACAACATAAAAATTGGAAAAAAATGCATTAGAAATGTAAAAAGAAAACTTACAAGGAACCAAGGACTAATTGCTTCAACTGTGATGCAGGGTATCTCAGTACTCAAACAGTATAATCTGACATTAAATTACCAGAAATTAGTTACAGAAAACTTTAACAGAAATGACAGATTATGAGTGGAAAAGAACATGATAGTTTTGTCCTGGAATTCAGTGAAAGTTTAAGACTTTTTAAACCCAATTTGCTGCTTTATTTTTCCTTTCATTTTGAGTACCTTTTAATTCTTTGATCCCCACATTAAATTTCATTCTCTTACAGCTCTAAAAACCTGGGCTTTTCAGGAGTTAAAAGGCACTAGATTCCTGGGTTTTTGTCACCATTATTTGTTATAGGAGAAAATTGAGTGTGAAAGGAGAGAGAAAAAAGAGAAAAATAAAAAAAGGGTACACACTAGCAAATTTTGGTACATTTTCCAGAGTGTCATGAGTCTTTAATTAAATAGACAATACATGGCCACAAAATCAAGGGATCTTTTTGTTTATTAATATCTTATCTCTACTTATTACAAGATTTGTAACAACCTACATTTGGACTTCTTCAAAGTACAAGTATTTTTTAGCTTAATTGAAGTAGGATAATCTCCATTTGTTTTAGTTCAATGTTACCTTCAAATGAGATCACCTTAACTAGGATTAACGGTAAATAAGATGATATATTTCTAAATTATGCATATCTGACTATCTTGTTTAAAACTACAACTGGGGCGGATATGGCTACACTTATATTATGTCTTGGCTTGATTTTACACAAAGTAATTAACCTAATCTTATATGAATATAACTCCAAACCAATTAAGGCATAATCACAAGAAGTTGCCATCTTCCCAAAATGCCCTCTTTTTACCTAGACAGTTTAAACTACAATTACATCCACAACTTTAAAGTAATAAACACCTTTAAAGTTGGGGGGTGTTATGTGTAAGAATTTCCAATACTAAGTAAAAAAGTTGATTATAACATTCACCCACCATTCACCAACATCCAAAACCCCAAACATCCAACTTCAATGTACTACTTGTAATCCAATTGAAGTCACACATATATGCTAAAAACTAGTCAAATAGATGGACCACAAAGTTCAGTAAAAATTCACCAAAACCCTTTAAACTCCATAATCACATTAAAAAAAAAGTACATATATAAACACTCTTACCTAAAATGTTGCAACGTAGCATTAAAATCCCATTAAAAAACACAAATTAGTCAAATAAGTAAAGCCATTAGCAACAAGATTAGTATATAAACACTAATTAAAATAAATTATCTAATGCTATTGTATGGTATTTGTACATGTATATGGTCCAAGAAAGCAACAACAGTCAATTAAGAGCATATTATGTAGGAAATAAGATCAAGCAATGAAAACCATCATTTTCAATTTATAATTATCAATAATATGATGAATCCACCTAAGAAACCCAAGGATTCATGGGTCCCACACACAAAGGTAAAAATAAAAAATGAAAATGGGAAAAAGGCTTCAACTTTGGTAATGAGACCTGTAAAGCAGGAACTTGTTAGGCAAAAGTAACACAAATCCTAATAATTAAAGGAATAATTTAATCCCATAATTCCAAAATAATGAGTTTAAATAGTAATTGAAATTCTTCTAATTATTCAAGATCTCCCCTTGGGAGTATAGACAATAGTACTACACTTGTAAATGTCATCATTTAATTTTATTTTTCTTATTGTTAAAGTTAAAAATTAAATATATGCATAGAAATAGAGGGAATGAAGTACTGTACCTTATACGATAGGAATTGACTATAGGGGTTGAACTCAATCCAAATACAGTCTGAAATCTGAATTGATGTTTGAGAAGTAGGAGATTTTCCTTTTTTTTTTTTTTTTTTTTTGAATAATTTGAATCCAATTATACGGCTTGAAAATTTGTGAAAATGTTATGATAACATTTTTTTTATTTTGGAATTCAACCCATTAATGTATTGGTAAAATAGGGTAAAAAGGGAGGGAAATGCAAATAATAAGATAACTTTATGAAAAATACTAGGGTGATAAATTAGTAATTGACACTTTGGGAGCTCTCAAGGGTCTTTTGGGGTCCAGGGTTCTCGTTTTTAAATTAGGGTTTGGTGTTTATTATGAATTGGGATTTGAAAATGGGGCAAAGTGATTGTTTTGTTTTTTTGTTCCACTCGGTTCACCCTTTAGGCTAATCTGAATTTTGGGATCAGTCCTGGGTGGTTAGGTTTCACTTCTCACCCAATTGTTGCTGCGAGGGATCGAACACGCGGTCCTCTCTATCAAATGCAGTCCTAATCACAGCAGCCAATTGGTAGTGGGGCAAAGTGGTTGTAGGAAGGAAGGAAGGGTTGCTTGTGAATGGGGAATAATTACATGTGACGATTTTCCATCAACGATGATTGTTCTTGATAACCATAAGATGAGTTTCCATAATAAAACCTCTTTTTATGGATAATTTCACAATGGGTTTACTATGAAGTATGAACAACAAAATTAACAATTGTAATGTTGTGTGTGACACTAAAATAAACAACTCATGCATCAACAATTGCGACTAATAAGTGGGTTAGGATTTGATAACCCATTGCAAGATTTGTAACTCATATACTTTGCTCACTATCTTGGATTGTTACTCAAGTCTTTCTCTCTTTTTTAGGGTTTTTAAAAGTAGATAGCTTCAATTAGGATAAAACTTGGACCCTCCTCCCATAACGTCATTGTGGGTCCAAATTAAAATTGATTGGGATTGACATTCTTTGTAGAGATCCACATTTTGGTGCACCCTATAAAATGTAATATGTGGGGGGGGGGGGGGGGGGGTTATATGCATGTATGGTCGTTGAAGCAAGAAAGGGGGAAATCCTTTTCTTGTATTATATTTTCTGATTTTTTTTCTCCTTTGTTGGGTTTAGTGTATATAGAAATCGACATACCCAGTTATTATGGAACATGGAGAAATTATTCAATTGTACTTGTAAATTAAAACAATCATTTTCATAACATCATTTTGCTTACTACGAGCAATACAACAATTTGAAAAGGCGAGTTGGTAGTTCCTTGGACATGAACGAGAAGAGGGGTTGCTAATAGGTCCATCATTAACTCCATGCCCACATATATCATGATTAAGTATTAACCAAACAAAACTATAACGAAATGAGTGATCATCTTTGCTCTCTTTGACTCTTTAGATTAAACTATTGTAAATTTATAAGTATTTATGAACGGTGGGAGTAAACAAAATACCAATTACCAAAATAATAAGACCTATATAGCTATGTACGTGTTACAAAGCCGCAAATCTTCTAAGACTTGTAACATAGAATCAATTGAAACCTCTCACTTACACAAGAGCACAATGCAAGTACAGAAATATAAAGATAAAAAAACAATCTTCAAAGATCACATCAAACTTTAATTCCGAAATGATTTAGCCAATTTTTTTCTTGCAATGTTTAATCTCCAATCAATAACAATACATACATACTTTTTATCTATAGTATACATGTAACCAAGCAATATCACAATATCAATATTGTTCCTTTGATAGCTGTGTATGAGGTCGTCCCATTGCAACACCCTGCTTATAATTAGAAGAGCTAGCGTAATTATTGTTCGTGTTATTAGCAGCGCCATACGCCCAGAAAGCGTAAGAGATTAGTCCTAAGACAATGGTAATTATGCACCAAATTGTAGCACCAAGGAACACATCTTCTTTACCAACTTTGCAAATGTGATTATTGTCTTCAGATTGAATTTTTGCTAGATAACTTATGTTGTTGTGGATCGCTGTGTATAGTAATCCCATGAATGCTATCACAAATGTTATCCTGCATCAAAACAACAAAGCCAAGGATTATATTAAATTAGTAGGCCGCATTTGTCAAAAATCTCCAATAATCCTTTTAAACGTCAAGTTGTACAACACAAGCTAAGTTTAATTACTATTGTCTAGTGGCACAATCGTCGTATCAATTGGCTTCCGGACCATATTTCAAAGTTCCATAATTTTTTATTGATAGAGTATAAAACATATTTCTGGGCCTCAACCATTAGCTTAAACTTTTGGTTGAGATGGTCCACTAACATGGTATCAGAGCTAACGTGATATAGAGGTCACGGGATCGAATCTCATCCACCCCCACCTTAAGTATGGGTATGAAGAGGGCCCATGCTGCATCCATACTTCAAATCCGACGGGCTCTCGTGTGAGAAGGTGTGATAGAGTATAAAACATATTTCTCGGCCTCTACCATCTTCTTAAACTTTTGGTTGAGTTGGTAAACGACGTGACTATCAATGCTGGACAGAGTGAATATAAGCACATACTCGTAGTTATTATCGAAGTTCAAATTCAAAGGGGTAGAAAAGCAGAGGTCCTGAAACATACCAGGAAATGACAAAGAGGATAATAGAAGTGATAGCAGAACAAGTAGAAGAAATGCGTACACCACAACAGCAAAAGCAGTTGAAAGCAGCACTAATTAGAGTTTGTTCAGCCAAAAGAAGTGCAGCAGCAGTTATACCAAGTGCACATGCTCCTGTGTGTGGATATACGCATGCCCCATTTACTTTTGGACCAACTTCTTCTGCCTGCAGCCCACCCAAACAAGACTAGTTAACAAAGGCATACAAATCGCAATCATTTTAATTTTACTCAACCCGTTTCATATTGATAATCATGAATTAATCACAATATTGAGTGTCACAGACAATTATGAAAAAATCACACGATTGAACTTCATGTATACGTGGATCATGTACACTTTAAAAACCTTATTTTAGCTGTAAATTTAAACAAAGTATTGTGAGTATTCCATTAATTTAAATAATAAGTACAAATGTTTCTTCAAAATAATAATAATAATAATAAGTACAAATGTGGTTCAAGATTTCAAATTCTACTATTAATGTAATAATTAATTTCTAACATAGAATATAAAAGATTTTTTTTGGTTAATATTTGATTCTATAAAAGATAATTATACAAGAATTGGAAATATTTTAGGTTGTGTATGGAAGAATTAAAAATACCAATTAAATAATAATATTTATAAAAGATTTGGAATAAAATTATTATAGTTGAATTGTATAAATTTTCTAAAAAATTATTTTGGCTAAAAAGGAAGGGAAGTTTTGGAGGAAAAAAATAAAACTAAGATGTGACACATATATCTGTTTTAGTATTAAATTATTATTAATTGATTGATCAATAATTATTGATTGTTAAATTGTTGCCTACCAAACGTTAAAAAATCACTCACAAAGTCACAATCACAAATACAAAGCCACGTCCTAAAGCCTCATATAGTCAAATCATGGGCCAAGCATCTAGGGCTCAAAATTATGAAGTTGTCGTGAGAATTTAATTTATAGGGGTTGGTCATCAATTGGGCCTCAACCTTAATTGGTTTGGTTGGTTGGCCGGTTGGACAGTTGAACATCCCTTCATATCTTCCTTGACCCGTACACGACCAATTCTTATTACTCCCTCGGTAACTTTGTCAATTTAATTCATTTCAGATTAATTCAGCTCTAAAGAACAAAGTTTTAGTAGATAATAAGATTAGCTATCGAACACATTTTTATATTCAAGGGATGGATTTGAATCATTTGATATAGATAGATAGATATGTGCGTAATATGTAAGTTTAAAATATAGATGAGTAGATAGCTTAATCACATTGTTTGATATTAATAGATATATGTGCGCGTAATATGTATGGTTTGTATCCCATCCCCGCCTCACCACCCGCCAAACCAAAACTCATCCCCGCCCCTGGGGCGGGGATGAGGCGGGTCTCCTATTTGACCCGCCCCCACTAACATCCCTAGCCGCACCCAATAGTTTGTGAAACATGATTATCATACTTAACAATTTGATCTTCTTTACAAGTAATTTTGAGCAAAAACTTGTGATCCGATTATTAATGAAAAAAAATGTACTCATAGGTAATTTTGAATTTCACCACAAATTGCATACTTAATTACGTGGAATATCTGTAAGAAAGACCTTAAAATTACTAAATAAAGTATGCAATAATGTATAAATGATGCATCAATATTAAAATTTAGAAAAATTGATTACGTAAAAATAAAATCACAGTAACAAGAATTACACATGTATATACTTACCTTAATTCTTTTGGCATAAGCAAGAAAGCTGAAAACAACTGCTAGTATACCAAGAACAAATGCAAAAATAGGCACCAAAACCCGAAATCTCTGGGCCATTTTCGTTTTTAGGACCTTTTTTGAGTTTTTTTTTTCTTTCTACAATATCTAAAATAAATTGGTTGGATGGTATATAATTATATATGGGAATGTGATACTTATAATACTCAAAGTAGCTTCCACCAATTTTAGAGAACAGCTGGAAGAGCCAACACAGTATACATCAGCTTGGTTAGAATATAACGGTTGCACTTATGATATGTCACATAACCTCCATAGGGTTGTTGGTTATTCACTTATTGTTAATGGACGGGTCCGTTATATTCAATTGAGTGTGTGACGCGTCATAAATAAAATCGATTAATTAAAATTTGTATTTTAATCATCAGCTTAATTTTTTTATTAGATTGATCCTTCTGACACGTGTGAATAATTTATACTTTATAGCAGTTTATGTTAAGTTGTTTAAGTATCATGCATGCATAATGTTAATCATCATAAGCACATGCATGTTGCTCGCATAATGTACCTATTGTAATCTACATATATTATTCTATCTTTGTTCGAATATAATAGTCACGTATATTATACTTTGTAAGATGTTTGGCGTAAAATAACATCATTCTCTAAACTAAATCGTAGTTTACATTTGGTTTGTGATTGATATTGTCATTACACATGTAAAAATATGGTTAAGTAATGAAAAAAGTATAAAAATATGGTCGAATTAATATGAGGAAAATTTGCGAGGAAGGTCCTTTTAGGTGGTCGACCTTGTGAGAAAGGTCCTTTTATAAAAAAGGTGGCATAAAAGGTCCTTTTATTGCGATTGGGTTGTGAGGAGGGTCCTTTAACCAAATTGCCCTCCGTTTTCCGGCCAAAAAAAATCACGTGCTATCGTGACCACTTAAATCAGTTTTTTTTGTTCTTTCTTTCTTTATTCTTTTCTTTCCTCTCCATCTTCTTCCTTCCTTTCAATTCCACATCTCCATGAATGGCATTTCTGGCCAGACCTCCGCCCACCACACCTCCACCTCCGGCAACAAGGAATTGAACCCCATCCCACCTAGCCACCACCCTGGTCGAAACCCAAAATTAGACAAAATAACCAAGAGCATCAATAGCAAACAAATGCTTAGAACACAATAAAACCGCAAAAAAGAAACCCCCAATCAAATCTCTCCCATCCATTAACGTTGAAATCGAAATCAAAAGCAAACCCAACAAAAACCCATTATACTCAAAATGCATATGATCAACAATCAACAATGCAGGAGACCAAATAACCAAATCCCAGATCAATCTTCGCTTCGTCGAATCCAATTTCTAGTAATTCGATAAATTGCATAGTGAAGAACCAAATCGGAAACAACCACTGTAGGTCTTTAGAAATTAACGACGGAATCAACCTTGTAATTGAGACCTTTATGGAGATTAACAATAATGGAATCAATTTGGGCGGCGAGAAGAGAGAGAAAGAACTCAAAATAGATGAAAAATGGAGTGTAATCAATTTGGGAGTAAGAGGAGTTTGATTGAGGAAACGAGTGGGTTTCGACCAGGGTGGTGGCTGGTGGGATATGATGGGGTTCCTTGTTGCCGGAGATGGAGGTGTGGCGAGCGGAGGTCTGGCCGGAAATGCCATTTATGGAGGTGTGGAATTGAAAGGGGGAAGAAGATGAAGAGGAAAGAAGAGAAAAAAAAAAAAAAATCTGATTTAAGTGGTCACATGCACAGCACGTGACTTTTTTTGGCCAGAAAACGGAGGTCAACGTTGGAGTTTGGTCAAAGGACCCTCCTCACAACCCAATCGTCATAAAAGGACCTTTTATGCCACCTTTTTCATAGAAGGACTTTCCTCACAAGGTCGACCACTTAAAAGAACTTTTTATGCCACCTTTTTCATAAAAGGACCTTCCTCACAAAGTCGACCACTTAAAAGACTTTGCTCGCAAATTTTCCTTAAAATTACTACATTTTTTTTAAATTATTATTTTTAAAAAAATTCTTTGACGAATGTGCTATTGTATTTGTACGTGTAATTTATATTTCATAATTGCTCCCTTTAATTTAAGGTCCATAGCGTTACCAATTGTCAATTGATTGTATGTAGAATTGCTTTGGTGAGTGTGGTAGTGATGGTGGCGATAATTGCATGATGGTGGTGGTCAACGGTTGTGATGGGTTGGAGATCTAGGGGCAATATCGAAATATGCTATGTATTGTGAATTGTTGGGCTAGTGGACTAGTGGATTGCTGGTTTTGGAATTATAAGTTTATAACATGGTTTAACAATAAACAATAATCTTAAACTTTATTTATACTCTTATAATGGGTGTAATCATAGAGTGGCTAGTGGACTAGTGGATTGCTGGTTTTGGAATTATAACATGGTTTAACAATAAACAATAAGCTTAAACTTTATTTATACTCTTATAATACGTGTAATCATAGTGTGGGTCACCTCTTATTATTTTAAGAGAGTTATAAGAGCAGGGGTGAGAACACCACACCTAGTTATTTGCTATTAGGTAATTTAATCATTTGGCTACGTACGTTACACGGGTACACCCATTATATGATTTATACCCGTTGACGTACAACACTGTAGGATGCATGGACACTACGTCCAACAGCTGTGTCCGTGTTCGACACCGTGTCGGACACCGACACTCATTCGACACACGATGGACACACATAAAAATTGCATCCGGTTTTTTTGATATATTTAGACACTTTGAGACGAATCGTATCCTACTATGATACGATCCGATTTGCATTTTGATATATCACCTCATCTTTTTAACTTTTTTAATTAGAAAGTTAAGGCAAAGTATGAGAGAAAAAGGTAAGAGTTATAATACGAGCGCCTTCAAAACACATTTATAGCACATTATTGTATGTGAATTAGGATAATATTATTTAGGTGCGGTAAATGACTTGTTTTAAGGTTAATTATTTAGTGTTTTGTTGAATAGGTTGCCAAAATTTTTCTTTTTTTGATTTATTATTTATCTTGTTATTTGCTGTACCCGTGTCCCCTATTTTAAGATTGTCGTTTTTCCGTATCCGTATTGTACTCGTGTCCGTGTACGTGTTGGTGCAACCTACTATACAACTACAATAACTGATGTATACAAATTAACACTACTGACATACATAGTACTTCATTCGTTTGAATAAACTTCTTGAATTCAAATAAATATCAATACACACGGGCATGTAATTAAACAAAAATAAAATAAAAGAATTTTAAAAATTACATAAAATTTCTGAAGAGTGAAAAAAAAAATTGAACTTCTAATTAGAGGAATTGCACACTTTTTTTTTCTTCTTGCAATTCCATCAATTTTGGTTTACACAACTAACAACCAATTAATTTAATTTAACATTGACATGATCAACATTGTTCTTTTGGTAATTGTGTATGAATTTGTCCCATTGCAACACCACTTTGCCCATAATTAGCTTGCTCACAATTAGTGTTTTTGTTATGAATACTACACGCCCAAAAGGCGTAAGTGATTAGGCCTAAAACTGTGGTAATTATGCACCAAATTGCAGCCCCTAAGAACAAATTCTCTAGGCCAATGAAGCAATTGCCTCCGTTGTTTTGAGAGTGATGTTTTACTAGGAATTTGTGGCTGTTGACAACCGCGGTGTATATCAATCCGATGAATGATATGACAAATGCGCACCTGCATTCATAACATCAATAAAAAGTTTATATTTTGAAAATATACAATACTAATTAAATAACCATTAATCATCTTAATATATGCATATAAAATCTCTATCTAATTCCATCTAAATTTAGTTGATACAATGTTTAAACTACCTATACAATGAGCCGATGTGATTATTAGTTCCAAACCAAAGAGAAAATGTGTAAAATATATGAAATTAAATCATAAATGAAATGTAACATACCAGGAAAGAATGAAGAATATCATTGCCAAAATAGCAACAAATTTTCTGTTAAAATGAACCCCACGACGTCGACAACAAAAGCATCTGATGCCGTAAGTAATTGTAAGTTGCCCAAACAGAAGAGTTAGTGCCGCAAGTATACCATAATACCATGCTGAGCTGCTTGGATACGCGCAATACCCATTAAAGCTGCTCACTTCATAACTCTGCTCATAACCCAAGTCAATTAATTTAAGTGCTCGTTTGATTGACATATACTATATAGTATATACAAACATCAAGTAAAACTATCATTCAAACTAAAAACTAGAAAACATTTTGTTTAGTTGACAAAAACACGAATTTAAAAATTACCTTGACTCGTTTGGTGTAAGCCATAAAACTAAAAACAATAGCGAGAATACCATGAAGAAGGGCTTTTAAAGGTACCCAATAAGTGTATTCTTGTGACATTTTTGAACTATTTTCGATTTTAATTTCTGTCTTTAGAATTTGATTTTGTGAAATGTTTGTGATAACTGATAAGATAGTTTGCAATTGAATTGGATTGAGAAATTAAATAAACTAGAAGGATATTTATATAATGAGTGGCCAGATAGCAATAATCTACTTTAGGAAGACTCCTAAGACCAGCCGACACACTTTTTTAGACGACAAAATAGAATTCAAGACTCAACATTATTATTTTTTAATTAATACTCTGTATTTAATCAATGCATGTTAGCAATTTAGCATGTTAACCCTTAACATACAGCTGTTGTATGTTAGAAAATATATAGGATGGAAAAATATACCACTACATATATAATAGGTGATAGATGGTAAATATTTTGGGGAAAAAATATTTAACCTATATTCCTGTAGGATGGAAAAAAGTACCACTTATATGCATAATAGTACATAAAAAGTACTATTAAGACAACTTATACTTTCCCCTCAAAAAAAAAGACAACTTATATTTTAATGGTACATTATACATGCATAATAGTACATTATAATGTACCACTATAGAGTTAGTTTTTTCATTTTTAGTTCTAAAGCTTATCAAATTTACATTTCTGCAGTGGCGGAGCCAGGATTTGTAATCCGGGGGGACAATTTTTAGATGTTTAATAATCGACAATAATTATAAGAAAAAAGAAATTGATCACATAAATTGTTTAATATATATTTGAAATCGCTTATGAGATATGACAATTATTCTTATATGGTGAAAGAGGAGTTGTTAAAAAATTAATTGCATATTAAGAAATTTATTAACCAAATTTTTTTTTTTTTATGCTGGTAAACCCCAATTTTAAGGTATGTAATCCTTAATAATCGATAAATATGATTTATCAAATGATAAGCATTTACACAAATTGATAGTAGATGTAAAGGGATTTGGGTTACATTTTAAAAAAAAATAATAATAAATAAATAAACTTTCTTTGACTAAAAATAAAATTGGAAACTTAGTTCCAAACAAGCTATAAAAAATAGAATTTAGGCACACATAATTAGAGAGATAAAAAAATACGGAGACATGTGTTCATTACAAATAGTTTAATAACACATTAGTAATCACTATCAACAAGGCGATACTTGATTAAACAGTTAAATGAGAGTAATTAGAGGTTTGAAGACTTATAATACTTTGTATATATAAATTACATACTATATAATGAAATTTAAAAACCAGTAAAAAAAAAAATGGCAAAATCCAAAAACAAGAAAAAGAAGTTAAATAGGAGCACTTTGTATAAACTATAAAATGAAATAAAAATAAAGTCCAAAAATAGCAAAAAGAAACAAAAAAAATGATCGGGTAAAGAATCGAACCTAAGATCAAAGAGAAATACAAGCTTTACTCAAGCCCATCAACCACCAGACCAAATGTTGTCTTTGTTATATAAGGTATACATGTAAGGTATTTATTCTTATTTACAGCATTTATTTAAGCTAACATAAATTAAATTTTTTTTTGGAAAAATGGGGGGACAACCGTCCCCCCTTGTTCCTACATGGCTCCGCCCCTGCATTTCTGCCCTATATACTTTGTAAATGCATAATAGCTACGCGCTGAGATGCAAACTTGGCTAGGAAAAAAGTTTATAATATAAATTTATAAATTACACTTTAAAATAGAAAATGTAACGGTGGACTATTAGGGCTGAGCAAAATTATCCGAAAACCCGAAAATTCGAACCGTAACCGAACCAAAAATTAGGGTACCCGTTTCGATAACCATAACGGTTCGGATACCCGATCCGATAATTTGTTATCAGGTACGGTTATTGGGTATCATTTTAAAATTAACGGTTACTCTATCCGTTCCGATAAGCATTTTTTTTCCTATTTAAATCTATTTATCCAAAATCTAAACTCTTACTTTACTTCATAATCACTTCAAAATTTAAATGATTAGTAATTATTAGTAATTTGGTCATGATCACGTGGTATTATTGTTGATTAGCGTTGAATGATATCATAATAACTAATTATAAAGTCTAAATTTTTATTATTGGATATCATATTGGGTACCCGATAACCGAAACGAAAATTCGGGTACCCGAATTTCGGCTACCCGAACTTATTAGTTCGGGTAATGGATATTATTTTTAGTGCTATTGGTTATTGGGTACCCGAATCGATATTGTTAATGGTATGCTCACTCCTAGAATATTGTTGATGGTACGCTCACTCCTAGAATATTGGTATTATTGTTGATTAGCGTTGAATGATATCATAATAACTAATTATAAAGTCTAAATTTTTATTATTGGATATCATATTGGGTACCCAATAACTGAACCAAAAATCCGGGTATCCGAATTTCGGCTACCCGAACTTATTAGTTCGGGTAATGGATATTATTTTTAGTGCTATTAGTGTTAATGGTACCCTCACTCCTAGAATATTGTGGAGTGTTGGACTTTATCCAATGCATTAAGTATAATTATTTGCTTTTATAAGCTTTGCGTGTGCAGCTCATACGCGTGTAAATTTTGAATCATTCTATATTTCTATCAGTAGGGTTTATGGCTTTTTTAAATACGTTTGCTATAATTGATGGAGGAGGCATAAGGGAGAAAAGTCCACTAACAGCGTATAAAGTAAGGTTTCAATATAAAATTAAAGAAATTTTGTTAGAAAAAATCATTTATAATAACTTTTCTGTTGAAAATAATGGTATAATTTTTTTTTTGACAACTAGAAATCCAATTGTAAATTTTTTTATTGAGGACAACTAAGAACCTCTAATTCACTTTAATAACCTCTAATTTCTCTTATATCTCCTAATTACACTTTTAACTCTCATCTAACTATTTAATGATTAAATTAATATATAAATTTATATAAAAACAAGCAAACGAAAACCACCACCATCCCACCATCAGCCAGCCAGCCACCCCTTCCCCTTCCCACCCCTATCCGAGCCACTGCTTATAACCCCACTCTCGGCGACCAACCTCCAATCCATCGCCGCGTTCGCAACCTTGGCTGCTGCTTGCCGAGCTCCCTTGCTTCAACCAGCCCTCCGCAACAACACATCACACATCATCACAACCTACTTCCTCCGCCAAATATCAACAACCACAATTAAATCACAAAACCGCTTCAAATCGTCAACAATTCGGCTCACCAATCAGTGCTAGCACCGCCCAAGTCTCACCGCACCAACTTTGGTCGCAGCCGCAGCCTTATAGCCACTCTATTGGGTGGAGTTTTTGGGTTAGGGTTTTGGAGGGTGGTCGCGGTTAGGGTAAAGAGGAAAGGGGGGAGCTGAGGTCAGTTCAGCGGTGGAGGTTGGTCGGCAAGGGTGGGGGGTTCAAGGCTGCGGCTGGGGATAGGCCGAGAAGGGGGTGTTGCCACGGGAGGGGGAGAAGGAGAGGGTGGCCGGCTGGTGGTGGTGAGGGTGGTTTTTGTTTTTGTTTTTTTTTTTTTTTTTTAAATTTATAAACTAACTTAATTATTAAATAGTTAAGTGAGAGTTATAAGTAATTAGAAGAATTAATGAGAAATTAGTGGTTAATTGAGTGATTAGAGATCTCAGGTTGTCCTCAACAAAAAAAATTTGCAATCTGGTTTCTAGTTGCCAAAATTTTTTATAAGGTATTTTCCAACAAAAAAGTTGTTATAAATGGGTTTTTTTTTTCGACAAAATTTCCTAAAATTAATAGACAATTTTGCACGTAACACAAAATTAGCATCGAATGATAATGGAAATCAACAATCGATATTTACAACAAATAAATAACTAATTAATACTACGTATTACTTAGAGCATACACAATGGTTGCCCAACCCCATCTTGGTTATTGATTATTTTATTATTTTATCCATCTTCCACCTCACTTATAACCACTCTTATAACCATTTAATAACCAATGTATGCCAATAGTTAACCATAATATTTTGGTTATACATTTTCTCTCTCCTACTTTTACCCAACCCCACCACACAATTTATTACTTAAATTCTATTATTATTAAATAATGCATTTGGTAATAATCATTCAAAATTAATAATTATTTATTAGCATACATTAATTAGATAAAATCTCAAAAATTTAAAAATAATGCAATTTTGATATTAATTAGTATGTAATTAGTCGTTAATTAAGACACAAACAATAATTGTAACCCTACTACATTCCACAATAATAAAAATCATACATATATATTCTATCAAATGACAAAAGTCTTTGAAAGATAATAACGAACCGCGAACAAGTACAAACACAATGATATAATATTGCGATTACACATCTATTAATGCATATTATTGTCCCTACTTTGAACACCGAATTTGAGCCACATATGTTCAACTAAGTCTTTCTTCAATGCTTTATGCATAGCTTCATCACGAACACGTGCTCTATTAGACATGTAAGTTTCCAAACTTGCAATTCGGTTGTTGCTATTTTGGAACTGAAAAGGCTCTTCATTATTTTCATTACTTGAAGACGCATTTGTAGCTTGATCATATTCATTTGGATCGTAATACGTTTTATATGTATCTCTTTCATCCTCAACAATCATATTGTGCATAATAATACACGCTATCATTATTTTTCCTAACATTGATGCGTCACGAGCTAGCGCTGGATTCCGTATTATTGCAAAACGAGCTTGTAATACTCCAAAAGCACGCTCAACGTCCTTTCGTTTAGCTTCTTGTACTTTGGCAAATAGACCTTCTTTTTCATTTTGTGGTAGTGATATTGTAGGAATGAATGCCGCCCATTTAGGATATATACCATCAGTGAGATAATATCCCATATTGTATGTGCGACCATTCACAACATAGTTAATAGAGGGTGCACAACCTTCAAAAATATCATTAAACAATGGGGATCTATCAAGAACATTAATATCATTACGACTACCTGGTGTCCCAAAAAAGGCATGCCAGATCCAAAGATCATATGATGCCACAGCTTCCAAGATTAATGTGGGTTTACCTGGTCTTCCAGAAAACATACCTTTTAATCGAAGTGGACAGTTTTTCCACCTCCAATGCATACAATCAATAGAACCTAACATGCCAGGAAATCCACGACGTTCACCAATCCTTAGTAGTCTTACTAGATCTTCTTCATTGGGCTTTCGAAGGTATTCATCACTAAAGTAAGAGACTATTCCTTCCACAAAATGCTGAAGTGAATCTCTTGCAAGAGATGCACTAATCCGAATGTAGTCATCCACAGAATCAGCGGAGGTGCCATAAGCTATTAGTCTCATAGCCGCGGTGCATTTTTGTAATGCAGAGGCACCAAATCTTCCTGTAGCATCTTGTCTTTGCTGGAAGAAGGGATGACGTTCTTCTAAAGTTTGCTTAATTCGTTGAAATATATGTTTGTTCATGCGAAATCTCCGACGGAATAATTGTGGAGGGAACACAGGATGGTCGGTAAAGTAGTCATTCCATAAACGACTGTGTCCATCCTCACGATCCCTTGGAACGGGAACCCTTGGTGGCCTTGGCACTTGATTAAACATTTGATATACTTCAACTGGATTGGACATAAAAACTTCATCCATCATTCGATCGAACTGGCGATTGGCTTGCCTTCGTCTTTCATATCGTTGGGTTTGGCTATTTTCTGAATTGGAAGAGGAATTAGAAGAGTTGGAGCTATCGTCAGATGACATGTTTTAAAACCAAATTTGATATGAGAATGGAAGGTAGAAGTATAATAGGGGGAAATGGATGGTTGTTCAAGGGAATCCCACTCTGATGTATCCATCTTATAGAACAAGTGTGTATGATATGTAGTAATTTTTTTGTCTTATATGGTAAATTTGAAGTCTTGCATGCATGCAATGATTCATAAAGTAGTTAATAATTTTTAAAAGTAATGGAGATGCATGCCTTTGCATTGTCACTATCACCTTAACATTGTTATGTACGTCAAAGCAAGTGATGCATGCTACTATTTCCTTTTCAGTGTTAAGTACATCAGTGAACAAAATTCACTATTACCTTTTCAGTGTTAAGTACATCAATGTCTAGTATTTAATATTTGCTTTTCAGTGTTGGGTACATCAAATACTTTACAGTGTAATGTAAATCAATGTACATCTTTTGCAGTGATATATCAAAGTGAATCAATAGGTTTAGTCAGATCAATAATAATTATATGTTATTATATAAAAACTTTAATGTATTGAATAATATTATTAAGCTTATAATACGATTATAAGAAGAGACATGTAATTTAACTTAATAACTCCATAAGTATTCAAACTACAAATCAGACCTTAAGTACATAAAAAAGAACAATAAAAAAGGAATTATTTGAAATCAACCAACATTACGACAATAATCAACCATACACTAATACATTAGTCTGAGGGGAACAACTTCTTCAACAAAGTGCTCCTTAATTCTTGATCTTCCGAAGATAAGTTTGGCTTTGAATCGAGGTGTTTAAATAACTCCATATTAATTTTTCTTTGCTTCCTTGCTTCTTTCTCCCTTTCTAGTTGCAACCTTGTAAGTTCAACTTCATTTTCTGATTGCCTTAGAAGGTTCATGTTCTGGGCAGTGTCCAACCATTGTTGCCATGCTCCACTTGGCATGTTTGGCACCTTGCTCTTTCCTTTATTTTTACTAGATTCGTTGCTAGAAGGAAAGCCTGAATACCCAATATCACCACTGGTTGGTGTTTCTGGGTTTGATGAAGAGGAGTAGTTTCCAGCTTCATTGATACGAGATCTCTTTGAGTCACTTCCTTGAGTGGATGTCTTTTCCTTGCATTTTTTAACAACATCTTCACTTGGTTTCCATGCTTCATGTTGTTTTAAGATGTCCCAAACATGCTTGTCTTGAAAGGTTTTAGAGCATAATGAAGACTTTGTTTTGTCGTTAGCATATATACTATATGCTAATTTCATAACATCTTCATCATTCATACCACTTCCCTTTTTTGATTCAGCATGAGCATGTGAGCCACAAAATTTAGAACATGAAGCATTAATCCTTCTCCAACGGTTTCTAAGTTGCTCCGTACCCCTCATTTTCAACAAATCTTCTCGTGTTACCCGATCAGTACCTTCTTCGAAACACCTTTGTTTGTATAGTCTAACATTATTATACATTTCTTCAATTTTCCTCCAAAAAACATCCCCCTTTTGGTTAGTGTTAGTTTTTTTATTTTGACTAACCTCAAGCCAAGCCTTCACAAGAACCACTTCTTCAGCTTTTGACCAAAAAATTTTCCTTCCATCTTGATTGCCTCCTTCATTACCTCTTTCATTACCTTCGCCTTCTTCAACTTCTGGTTCATTTTCGTCATCTGATGCATTCGATGTGTATGAACAATCGAAACTCGAAAATGCACCATCACCTTGTGACATAGAAAAATGTTGAGACATGGGAAATGTTGAATCAATTTGAGAGATTTGAATATTTTCAAAAGATGGGATAACATTTGGAGAATTTGAATAATTAGGATTTTGTGGTGGTTGAAAAGGAAACGGAGTGAAAGTACTTGGATTTGAGAAATTGAGATTTTGTGAACCGTAATTCGGAAAATTTTGAAAATTTGTATCTAAATCTGAGTTGAGATCAATTGGAAGATTAGAATAGTAAGGTTGAGGATTTGGATTATTTTGGGGCTGTGATGAGTTATGAGATTTTGTGGATTTTTTTTTTCTGTTAGATTTTGGAATGTTCATCTTAACACAATTTGCCAATAAGAAGAGTAATTTTCACTTAAAAAAAGTTGTTTCAAAATACTTCAATATTGGGCTCATTTTATAGAGAAAAATAAAATAGAGCCGTTGGTGTATTTTTTTTTTTTTTTCAGAATTGTATTTTAAAAATTATGGCCGTTACAAAAATTACAACGGTTATAAATTCAGAGCAAATCTCAACCATTGATATTTGTATTACGTGTCAAAATCTTAGCCATCCATGTCAACCAAAAAGCAAAAAAAAAATTGCATGACCAAGCTATGATAACCGGTTATTGAAATAACCAGGTTATTAATATTTTCCACCAAAATTTTCTCTCTCCTCATTATTTTATTATTTTCTCACAATCTCTCTCCTAATAACCACCCCAAGTGGTTATTTGCTGTGTCTACTCTTAAAGGGTGATGCTATAAGGGCTGCATATAAGCATTTAATATACTTCTTTTTTTTAGTATTTAGTTGAGAATTTATCGACAATTCACGAGTAAATCGGTGTAATAAATGTTTATTTTTGTCTATTCTTTCTACTTTTAGCTTCTTATCTGCATATATCTTTTTCCTACTTAAAATAGTACTAAGTAATTTCTCTTTTATAGATTCATTTGAGACCCAATTTACCCTAGACCCAGCCCATTGAATGATTTGGTTAAGTGTTTGAATATTCAAATCAAACGCAATGGATTTTGTCTGAATAAAAATTTGAGTTCAAGTCACACAAAATAGTTAGGGTTCACGTCAGGTTGATTCGATCCATGCCTATCTTTACTTTCAAAACATACTTTTACTTAGAGGGTAAGGGATTTTTGATTGGTAAAGATGTAGCCAAAAAGGAGGTCATGGACTAGCTATGTGAGTGAGTCATATGGCCATTGTTGGGTAAGGATGGATGGCAATACTTGTGGTGGCGGCTAGGGAAGCGCAGGGAGATCATGAAAAGAAATCGGAAGGTGTTGGAGAGATCAAGGAGTACATATTTTGTATGAATTTATCAAAAAAGTTTGTTGACAGGACTTATATAGGTTAGTATGGGCACTGCTCATTATAAATTCTAAAAAACTTGTACTAGTACTTAAATTGGTGCTCATTTCGTGATTAACAAAATCTATTTTCAATTTTCAATTTTCAGTTGCAACTTTAACTTGGGGAAAATGAATATTATACTTCGTATGAACATTGCTAAATGTTGTAGTTGACTAGTTGACAAGTTGCGAATTTCTGGCATATCACAATCAAACATAGTAGGACTTTATTACATTAACGAAGACCAATTCTTGTAATCAAATGAATACATTTATACATCTATTACACAATAACAAATAATCAAACTGATAGATAAACTAATAACAATCCTTAAGATCACAATGCAACAAAGTTCTAACGACAATTTAGATTAAATTTCTAAAACTGATTTGCACACAATTTTACCATACAACAATTACGTACATCATCAACATTATTGTTATACTATACATAGTAACACCTTGCATTGTCCATAATTAATTAGTAGAATTACTATATCCAGCTTGATAATTCTTGTTATTATCGCGGTCTTTACCACATGCCCACAAAGCATAAGAAATTAGACCAAAAACAGTTGTAATGAGGCACCAAGATGCAGCACCTAGGTTCATTTGCTTCATGCTAATGAAGCAACTTCCACCATTAGCGCGTAAAGAATGATGTTTTACGAGAAATTTGTGGTTGTTGACGACTGCTGTGTACATCAGTCCTATGAATGCTATAGAAAATGCTAACCTGCATGCATTTACCATAAAAAAATATGTTTAGTAATTTCATAATATAAATAATAATTATTATTTAATGATATTGTTACATATATATACCAGGAAAAAATGAAGAAAAATATAGAGATAATAGCAGTGCATTTTGATGAACAACGTGCTCCACGACAGCAAAAGCATCCCATGCCAACACTTATAGTAATTTGTTCAGCCAGAAGAGCTATTGCAGCTATCAAAGCTAGATACCACACTTAGGGGTGTCCATTATTCGGATATAAATCGAAATACAATCCAATCCAAACCGAATTATTAATTCGGATCAGATTCGAACTTTAATTTGAATTGGATCGGATTGAATTTATTAGAAAATTCGGATTTTTGGATCGGATCGGATCGGATTGGCCTTGTTTGGATCCAAAAAACCAAAATAACCGAAATGTGAAACCGTTATTTTATAAATAAGGATTGTAAATGTTAATCATGTTAAATTTTATTTATAATTACAATAAAATTAATCATGCAAAACTATGTTTTCAATACTTATATCAATCATGTATAACTATGCTTTTAAAAATTGAATTTTTATAATTGCATTTTTATTTTTATAATTGCATTAGGCCCAAAAAATTTGCATCGTATTTTAATTCGGATTTCCGGATTGGATCCAAATAACCGAATTATAATTCAGATTGGATCGGATTGGATTTGGTGAGGAATTCGGATCGGATTGGATTTGATAATTGAAAACCAAATTTTATTTCGGATTGGATTGGATTGGATTTGGGCTAAATCCAAACCAAAAACCGAATGGACACCCCTAACCACGTTGAACTGCTTGGATATTCGCAAACTCCGTTAAAGTCGGTAGCTTCCTCACTCTGCTCAAGAGAACAAGCCAATGAGTTTGAGTGGTCGTTTGATTAACATTACAAGTAAACATGTACACATGAAACCCATTGTATATGTATTACTCAATTAGAGAATTGTACACTTATACCATAACTTGCAATTGTGATGTTTGGTGGACAAAAACACGCAAAATCGCGAAATTTGAATTTCTCAAACATTTTAATCTTACGCTAAAATAGGAAAGTTGCTTAATAGTTAATTTGACTTTAATACTCTTGCACGGAGTAGTATAGTGAGTAGAATTAAGAAGCTAAAAATTCTCATTTTAACTACGCAACATTACAATATAAAGTATGTACTATTTGTCTATTTACAATTACTTACTTTGAACAATTTTTTTTTTTAATACTAGTCATTGGAGCGTACGCATCATTACTCACTTTGAACATATTTTTTGTTAATACTAGTCATTGGAGTGTGCGCAATACGCACGCCCTCTCGACAGTACGATGATTTAGTTGGGTAATTAATCTAGTGCTTTTAACTATGATGCTTGTTTTGTGCTTAATTTGTGTTTTTGCATTGTATATATTATTGGGAGCTCTATGGAAAAATGAAGTGCATGCATGACGTTTAAATATGTGGTATATGAAATGGGTGTTTTTTTTAGTATTTGTAGGGAACTTATAGTAGAATTAGGTTGGTTTTAGTTTAAGTGTTGAATTCACACCTTATTTTCAGCTTACATTTGAATTACCAGCTGTAATATAATTGGTGTCACATAAATATTTAAGGTGTAATTGCTGAAATGGCAAGTTATGTTGGAAAAACTAATTTGCTATTTATTATAAAGGAGTTTTTGAATTGAATTCTTCAACTGTAATTGTTAGTAAAAATAGGATATAAATTTTTTAGTCAAAATAGATGGAGGAATATTATCATGTTTTAATTGTATTTAGATTTAACTGAAAATTAAGTTGAACTAGGTTAGGTCCCGTGCCATGCACGGTAATTTTCAATGACTACTCTATAATATTAACACTATATTTAATTATAAAAAAAAAAAATCTATGTAAGTTACTACTTTGTAAAATGAATTAATTATGAAAGAGTCTATTATTAGCAAAATAGATAATTTAAAATACACACATATGTATATTTATATATATTTCACTAACTAATTTATATCATTTTTTCTTTTAACCAAATGAATATCTTACAACTATGTATTTAATTCGTAATAGATTTACTTTTTACACAATATTAATTCATTCCCTCTTACGCGGTATTTATTTTTCTTCTCAATAATCAACTGGCTTAGAAAAAAATTCATATTTTTCCTAGCAAGCTTTTCAAACATAATTAAATACAAAAATATTTTTTAAAAAAATAATCATTGTTGTAATAACGGTAAGAGTAATATATAGCACTATGTATGTCACAAATTATGTTAAGAATTTGATTTTCATTTTTTTAACTTTAGCTTATGGTATCAATATATATAGTGGAAGGATACATTAAATCTTTTTAATCTTCTATTTATATATAAGATTTGTTTTCTAAATAGGTTTTTTTTTTTTTTTTTTTTGGACACACCAGAAAATGACGCGTGTCATTTCTGGTGTGTCTTTTAGTATATAGTAACTAGTTTAGGTCCCGTGCCAAGCACGTTAATTTTTAATGCTATTATCAATTTACAACTATTTTAACCAATGTAAAAAATATTGTCAAAAATTAGTGTGAATTAAACTATCGAAACAATTACTAAAATGAAACATAGTCATGAAAAAACCGATTAGCTAAATATGTACTTTAAAGTTTAAGCATTTGAGCATATGGTTATGTTATGTATTTTGGTTTGCTATTGTTAAAGTGTTATTTTTCTTGTTAACTAAATGTAAAATTTTAAAGTTATGTACTAACCTTGCGAATAAATTTTCTTTGCACACACTATTAAAATCACTCTATTATTTCATCCAAAACTGTACAACCTAAAATAATATTATTACATATCATTCCGACAACATATTATTTCTTATTCAACTTTTCTCCTCAGATGAACTCTAATTAGATATCAATATATTTTAAATTATATTTTGTTAATATTTAATATAATAATTAATAGTTATCAATCAATAAATTATATAGTTATTGATTAATGTTCTTACGTAAATATTGGCTATCAAGGTAATTTACTTAACAAAAATAAGTAATAAAATCTTTTGTTGTTAATCTACTAAGTATATGATATTTTTCCTTCCTAAAGAAGTTATTGTATTTTATTCTTTCTATAATTAAAGATCTAGATAATAATTATTTTGTTACAATTAAGGTTATTTACATTTTAGTCAACTTTTTTTACCTCATTAAAAGATTTTCTCCCAGGAAATAAAAGAAAAAAAAATTGTATTTAAGGACACACCAAAAGATAACACGTGTCATGACTGGTGTGTCTTTTAGTATATAATTATTGATTGATTGATTATTGATTGATATGTTTGAATAAAGTAACGGCACTTTGAAAATGTATTTTATGCTGATTTATAGGGTAATTTGTTTATCTATAAATATAGGTGTTTTTGTGTCCTTAACTATCTCAGAAATTTTCTTTGGAAAGTAAGTCTAAGTGGTTGCCTAAGGTTAGGTTTATTTCTGTTTTAATATTTTAATGTATAGTCGTTGGAGCGCTCACCCTTCGGCGGTAAGACGTGTAAGTTGGGTGATTAATTGGGTGCTTTTTAACATGGTGATTAAGTTGTGCTTTTTTTTTTTTTTTTTTTTTTTTTTTTTTTTTTTTTTTGCAATATTAGGATTTGTATAAGTAAAATATCAGCCAATATTTAAGAGAGATCATGTGGAAAGTTAGGTGAATAATGAGAACTAAGAACCAATCTCAATCGGTGATCGCGCTTCATCTGATGGCTCATGTTTCACCCGCTCTCATTAATATGGCATTTTCGTAATTTTGCAGTTTTTCAAACTTTTTCCTAGTTTTTTTTTTTTTTTTTTTTTTTTTTTTAACTTTTAAGGCAATTTTATTTACTTTATGATTGATTTCATTGACTTTTTAGAAATGAAACTGGAAATTACTTTGTAAAGTTGAAATATTACCAAAAATGTCATTAATGACACGGGAAGCATGTGCACTGTCTGATTAACATGACACGGGAAGCATGTGCACTGTCTGATTAACATGACACGGGAAGCATGTGCACTGTCTGATTAACATGACACGGGAAGCATGTGCACTGTCCGATTAACATGATGTAAGGGCCTAAATTAGTTCCTAGTTCTCATTTTAGCCTTAGTTCTCTCTAAGGGTCCCCCCTTCTCTCTCTCTCTCTCCCTCTCTCTCTCTCTCTCTCTCTCTCTCTCTCATCTTGGCTCATCTCTATCAGTTCTTTATTCTCTTACTCTCTGACCACTCTTTCTCTTTCTCTCTTCTCCTGGCATGCCCTCCCTCTTTTTGAGTTTTCCTTTTATCACTCTCCCGACCCCACTTTCTCCATTGACCTCTTTATTTTCCTAGGCTCCTTTTTATCTCTTGGCCCTCAAACCCCAAAAAGTATTAGCGTATGATCTAGCACGATTCTAACTTAATATTTAAACATGATTTCAAGTATTGGAAAATAAATTTTAAGGACATAGTAGGAAATATTAACCACGTTCACCAATGTTGGAAATACTGCAAAATTTACAAAGCTAATCTTTACTGGCCACCCCCCTTCCTAGTTGCCCTCTTCACCATTTTCCAATTCCCTTTACATTTTAACACTTGACTTACATAATTTTACAAATTTAGAATTTTTTCTATAATGGTTGTTTATCTACTCCTTATGATTACATACTAAAGATGGTCCTTCAAAGAGTCTTTCATCTTTTTCTCCTTCATTCCTTAAAGGCCCTCACCAATTCTCTTTCTTCTTTTCACATTTCTAATTTCTCTCCATTTTTCTCCTTCATAGCATCTATGTCACTTTCACAATTAAACACTAAAAATAGTCAATTGAACTGCATCTCACCTTTCTAGCTCTCTCTCTCTCTCTCGCTCTCTAACTCTCTCGCTCTCACTCCCTCTCTTCCCTTGGGCCCTTGGGCTTGTCTCCCTGCTCCCTTTTTTTGTTTTTTTTTTTATGTTTTATTTTTATTAATGACTTTGTAAATTATAGGAACAATTTCTCCCTTCACACTCATTCCTTCTTTTATTAGCCGAAACACTTTCTCTCGCTCTCTTTTTTTCTTTCCTAATCCTCTTGTCTATGTTCCATAGTTAAAAAGGCTTTGAAAATCATAGGTTGCACTTGCTCTTTCTCCCCTGAGCCCTCTGCCTCTTTATCTTTCCCAAGTTGTTACTATCTATCTCTTTATTTCGACCTCGTTCTTTATTTTTCTCTCACAACCTCTCTCAATCTTTATCACTCTATCTCTCTTTCTAGGCCCATTTATCTCTTATCTCTCAAATGCTTCCTCTTTTGACCCCTCTCTCCTTTTCCTGACCCTTTTTCTCTTTCTCTCTTCTCCTTGATCCTCTCTCCTGGCCCCTCTTTCTTTCACTCTCTAACAGACCTCCTCTCTCTCATTCTTTTTTTCACGCTCTCTCTCTCCCAACTCGCTTTGTCTCTTTTCTGGATTGCCTTCTGTCTTGACCCTTCTTTTTCTAGGCTCCTTCCTTTTTCTCTCCTAACTCCTCTTTCTCTCTCACCCTTTCTTTCCCCTCTTACCTCCCTACCCCCGATCTCTTCCTCTCACTCTTTGTCTCCCTTTCCCTCTCCCCTTTCTTCCCTCCAACCCCCATCTATTTTTAAATATATCTATTACTATGGCTACACAAAATTTTTTTTTAAAAAAACATTTACTGGTGAATCTAGCGCGAATTTTCCAGAATCATTTAAAATTTTTAGCTCCTTGTAGCTCGTTTTGGTACTCTTTTTTCTCAAAATTAGAGTTGAAAATATTTGAAAACAATAAGATACTTCACCCTTATTATTGAACCTAAAATCATATTACTCAAAATATTGAAAAGAACTTCTTAGTTTGTTTTTTATTTATTACCAACTCATTTTGAATATCATGGTGATAGACTGTAGACAAACAATAGTTAAAATTTAAAGTTAGATTTTTACCAGAATTAGATATGTTTAAATGTCATTATTCTTTAACAAAATCCTCAAAGATGCTTTGTAGACCCCTTTAAATAGTCTGTTTTCCCAAAAACTTTATTTGATTGCCACTTCCTTTTTTTTCCCCACTGAACAAACCCTACACTAATACTTTTATTTATAAATGCGTAATATCTCGTCCTCAACTTCACTTTAAACATGGTCTTAAAAGTGTTTTTTTTTTGTTGCAATTTTTTCTCTCTTTTTCTAAATTCACTACATACATAAAGTCAAATTTGATCTTACCCTCATCACCCCTACCTTCTTGTTCCTAGACTTCCTACTCCCCCTTCCCTCTAACTCTCATATTATTGGTAGAACAATTCAACGTATAAGATATTTCTTAGCACGCAAACTTATGTTTTTTTGTTAACTTTATGTCAATTTTGACCAAAAATTAAACTCTTAACAGCTAATATGATTCCCAAAATCTTTACAGCAGGAATTATTCGACATGTAATCACAATGTGTTTTGAACATGTAAACCAAGAGATAATTAATAACTGAGGAATACATACAAACAGATTACTCAACAATAAGGAGAACAAAATACCGAGTGATTCACAAAGTTGTGTTCAAAATGATTTTTGAAAATTTTAAAAATATAGCATTTATCCCACATATCAAAATTATCAATTTTCTTGTGAGCAAAATAGAATGAGGTATAACATATCAAAAATAACAGAATTGAGCGCAAAACAGAATATTTTTTTTGGAGTTTTGATTCAGTATAGGAAGCCATCTTGTAGTTTTGGTCTAGTATAGGAAGTCACTCTTAGATTGTTTTGCGTGTTAAGAGTAATCACTAATCTCAATATACAATTCTCCTCTTAGATTGTTTAGCTTATTTAGATCTGATAATCTTATAATAATATTAACTTCTGATTCAGTCTGTTCATCCACTATAAACTTATCCAGAGTTGTAATCACTAATCTCCCAAACCCGTGGGCATATACTAAGTAAGTATAATAAGGGGTTATTTATAATAAGGATTCTTCTGTCAGTGTAGTGATTACTCCGTTTTTTAACAAGCGGTTACACGAAAAACGCGTTATATATGTATCAATCAATCAATAACTATATACTAAAAGACACACCATCAATGACACATGTCATCTCAAAGTGTGTCCTTAGTTCTTTTTTTTTAATTTTTTTTCCTGAATAAAATCAATAATAACTATATATTAAAGTCGAATAAAAAATAACACGTGTCAAAACGTGGTTAAATAATTTCCCGGCTTTTTTTATTTACTTTTTTGTAAAATTATTTTTGAAATTTTTTAATTCACTATAATATTTTCTTTCCTACTTTACCATTATATATATACATTCAAGTTAATTACTATTCAAATCTTCCATATATTTTATATAACGTCATCTTTCCCTCCCAAATTCAACAAAACATTTTTGCAACAACTAATAGAAAATTTAAGCAAAATATTATATATTATTAAAAAAGATATGCATAATTTATAATATAAATTTGTACACAGTATGTATATCATACAGATATGTACAACCTAAAATTTAGTTACTACGAAGTATTTTTTAAGAAATATTAACCTTGTGATACTTTTTATAAAGATAAAAAATTTATTAAAAAATTGCATATATTGAAATATGAAGTACAATATTTTTATAAAATTTGGTAAATTCGTGCTGCACGGGACCATAAGCTAGTTCTACTCATTAAAGAATAAATCTTATACATAAAATTCTATGAAAGAAATAAATCTTACCGCTGACATCATAACTATCCACGTGGCAACTTTATTTAAAAAAAATTTCCCTCCAAAACTATAATTGACATTATTCTTATTTTTTTTCTTTGGTTAATTATATTTTTTCTAAACCCTTTTATGACTAAATTGACTAAATACACAATCTATTCCTATGGAGTAAAAATATTGACCGTTGATCTTTGTCACATTTTTTTCCCCACATACACAAATTTTTGTAAAAACAATCCCATGCATTTTAATAGTGATTATTGTAGAGTTTGAATATTACAGTTTTTATTAATTTTTCAAATTTTTTATAATGAATCAAATACGAATGCTAATATTTTTATTATTTTATTATAGCTATAAAGTTAATTAGCATATTTAACATCATGTCCATCATTTTAGCTCAATTAATCTAATGAGAGGGATCACGATTTATTATGTTTTGCTTAAAACATTTATATTACCGCTTATAAGTAAATTTTTTATTATTAAAATTGTGCATCGCACGGGGCTAACCCAAAGTATGAATAAATTTTAGCCTCAATTATTTATTCGGATTCTAAAGTGGTCAGTCGTATTTTCGTACGTAATAGGTTATATAGAAATTGGGAGAAGCTCATTTGAGTCATTGAGTATAAGGGAGAAACTGATTGCTTAATATAATATACGTCAACGGTAAATACTCTATAAGACCCTGTTTTTTTAATGTATTCGTAAGTGTACAAAAGCCAAAAGGCTAACACACTGATCATACTCTTCATTTCCTAGAACATTGCTTCTAATAATTAAAAATGGATACCCTTCTATACTATTATTGGTAAATTTGTCCCACTTGCAACCTCATTCAGCTTGGTCTTTCAATCACTCTTTTCATCCATACTTGTGTGTTGTGTCCATATATGTGTACAAATTGCACTTGTTTGTTAAAAAAGTGAAATTAAGATTTGAAGTATGAAAAAACATTACAATTAATTTCTATATTTGATAATTATCTTACATGTTGGGGTTGGGGTAGAAAGGAAAATTAGAAAATAATTGAAAGCTGAGTGAGGAAGCTATTACAATGAAAACTATTAATTTATGCGTAGATCAGGAATATGTTGAATTAAGGGCCAGTATTCTCCATTTGGCCTCTGGCACCTCTCCCAAAGTATGGGGCATGTATGAATTTGAAGTAATTTCTAGTTTGGGTGGTTTGCTATTTGTTGCGGCAGTGATTCTAATCTTGGTAACTCGAACAAATGAAGTTCTTTTAGGGAGGTGAGGCTGTCAATCCATTCTGGTATTGCCTTAAGCTTTCTACATCTAAATATTGTTATGCGTTACAGGGTGGATAATAATCGAAAGCTTTCTGAAAGAATCTCAACCTCGTTCACCTCTTGTAGATTTAGAAACTGCAAGTTAGGAAAGAATAAATACTTATTTTGGAGGGTAGGCGCTTCTTGTTGCTGATGAGGTTGCTCACCAATGTTAATATCAAGACGTTTAAGTGAAGTGAAGCCCCCTGAGTGAAGCCCCCTCAGCTGTCTACATGTAGGGCGTGTGGCAGCGACCGATACAAGGAGACTTCCAAGGGTAGCCTAGTGCCTTTGAACGTTTTGTTTTATTTCCCGATCACACCCAGGTTGCAAAGGCTCTTTACAACCAAGAACATTTCGGAGGAAATGACATGGCATTCGAAAAATCCTCGAATTCAAGGCACAATGGCACACCCTAGTGATAGTGAAGCTTGGAAACACCTCGATAGTTGCTTTCCAGAGTCTGCCTCCGAGCCTCGTAATGTTCGGCTTGGCTTGTGTACAGATGGTTTTGCTCCTCGTGGCAAGTTTGGTGGACAATATTCTTGCTGGCCTGTCATTTTGACCCCTTACAACCTGCCTCCCTCAATGTGTATGAAAAGATAATTTATGTTCCTTTCTTTGCTCGTTCCTAGTCCTAAAAACCCTAAGGGAAACTTGGATGTGTACATGCAACCGTTGATAGAGGAGTTGAAACAGTTATGGGAAGTTGGCGCGCATACGTATAATATTTCCATGAAACAGAATTTCAATCTTCGAGCAGCCATCCTATGGACCGTTAGTGACTTCCTGGCTTATGGTATGTTGTCCGGTTGGGCCACATCTGGTAAGAAAGCTTGTCCATATTGCATGGAGAAAAGCAAAGCATTTTGGCTCGAACATGGTTGTAAGGTTTCTTGGTTTGATTGCCACCGCCAGTTCTTTTCGACATATCATCCTTTTCGGAATAGTAGAACTGCATTCTGCAAAAACAAAGTCGAAAAGGGTGCACCTCCACACATTATGTTAGGAGAGGAGCTGTGGGAATGTGTGAAAGACCTTCCGAAGGCTACAGATGGGCCCGAGTCACTTCAACGCCTCAAAAAAGAAAAGAAGGGGTGGTACAAGCAAAGCATACTATGGGAGCTTTCATATTGGAAGCATCTGCTTATTCGTCACAACTTAGATGTCATGCACATTGAAAAGGACTTCTTTTATCAGTTAATTCACACTGTAATGGATGTGAAAAAGCATACGTGTGACACGCCATCCGCTCGAAATGACATTGCCAAATATTGTAAACGGCCACATCTTCATCTTCAGGAGGATGATAGAGGAAAAAAGTTCATGCCAAGGGATCCATTCACTCTTGACAAGGCTCAGAGAAAAGTTTTGTGTGAGTGGGTTAAACAGCTGTGATTTCCCGATGGTTACGCCTCCAATTTGAGCAGATGCGTAGATATGCAAGCATGTAAGCTATACGGAATGAAAAGCCATGATTGTCACGTGTTTATAGAGAGGTTGTTGCCTACTGCTCTGAGGGAATTGCTCCCTTGCCATATTTGGAATGCAATAACAGAGATCAGCCAATTCTTTCGCGATTTGTGTTGCTATACAACATCAGTTAGTGACATGGAGTGATTGGAGAAAAACATAGCTGAGATCTTGTGCAAGCTTGATAAGGTCTCCCCCCCTGCCACTACTAGAAAACAGTCAAATAACGACGGAAAAAATCCGTCGGAAAGCATTGTCGGAAGAGCTTTTGTAGGAAATTTGCGATATTCCGTCGGAAATTCCGTCGGAATAGACCTTTCCGACGGATTTTGTTCTGTCGGCGCTTTTGTTGACTTTCAGTGAAAATCCGTCACAAGTGGTGGAGGTGTTCCGACGGAATTGTCCGTCGGAGGTGGGATATTCCGACGGAAAATTCCGTCGGAAAAATAAAAAACAAAAAATAAAAAAAAAAACCTCACTTGCCCAAACCACCCCCACCCACACCCACACCAGCGCCACCAGACTACCCCTTACCCACCACACCAACGCCCACCCCACCCCCTGACTACCCCTTTACCCACCCACTAGCCCACCCCACCCCCTGCCCCCCTGACTACCCCCCTACCCACCCACACTGACGCCCACCCCACCCTCTAACCCGTACAGTCCCCTTAACCACCACAACAGACTACCCCCTTACCCACCACACCAACGCCCACCCCACCCCTAACCCGTACAGTCCCCCTAACCACCACAACAGACTACCCCCTTACCCACCACACCAACGCCCACCCCACCCCCTAACCCGTACAGTCCCCCTAACCACCCCCACCAGACTACCCCCTTACCCACCACACCACGCCCACCCCACCCCCTAACTCGTACAGTCCCCCTAACCACCCCCACCAGACTACCCCACAACCCGCACCACCCCACAACAACCTACCACCATCAACCAAAAACCCGAAACCACCAGATCTACAAAACACCCCATAACCACCTTAAACCGATCTACCCCCACCACCAGCCACCACCTCACAACCACTTAAACCACCCACCCACCATCACACCCACAAACCGATCTACCCCACCACCACCCCACCCAACCAAAACCCTAACCCTCCCGGAAAAACGTAAAAAAAAATCAATGAATTCGTACAAAAAAAAAAAAAAAAATTACAAACACAAAAACATTAAATTGAGTTCGAGTTTGGTTTATTAAGGCCAAATTTGACCATAAAAAGTCTAGATTTACACTTTTAATGGTCAAATTTGACCAAAAAAACCATTAAATCGTAGACGAAGGAGAAGGGGCGAGGAAGGAGAAAGGAGAAGGAGAAAAGGGGCGAGGAAGGAGAAAGGGGAAGGAGGAAGGGACGAGGGGAAGGAGAAGTTAGAGAAGGAGGAGGAGGAGATCAGAGAAGAAGAGGAAGAGAAGAGGAAGGAGGAGAGAGAAAGGGAGAAGATGAGAGGATAGGCGGTTTGGGTATTAGGGTAAGCTTCGAAATTTCTGGAATTTTTTTTTATATAGTAGACAATTCCGACGGATTTTTTCGTCGGAAATTTTCCTACGGATAAAAATCCGTCGGAATATAATAGTCTTTTGAGGGAACATTCCGTAGGAAAATTCCGACGGATTCAAATTCCGTAGGAAAACAAACTTTCCGACGGAATATTCCGTCGGAAGACTATTATTCCAAGGGAATTTACTTCCGACGACTTTCATTTCCGTCGAAAGATTGAGTTTCCGACGGAATATTCCGTCGGAAAACCCATAAATTCCAACGGATTTGTACTCCATAGGAAATCCGTCGTAAATTTCCGACAGATATTAATTCCGTCGGAACTTTCCGACGGATTTCATGTCCGTCGGAACTGGTCCGTCGTAAATTGGCCTATTTCTAGTAGTGTGCATTCTTTAACTCCATGGAGCATTTACCTATTAATTTGCCATATGAGGGGAAGTTATGTGGTCCTGTTCGATATAGATGGATGTATCGAAAGGTAAATCAAAGACCCATGCACATCCTATTTCTTACATCAGATTCAATGTGATTTCGTGTTTATACATTTACATAACTATGATTGCAGGTTCCTCAATCATTTGAAACGAAAAATTGGAAACAAGGCTCGAGTTGAAGGATCCATTTGCAATGCTTATCTCACCGAAGAGATAACAAAATTCTGCAGTAACTACTTTCAGGCGATGGTTGACACTAAAACACGAGATCTCGGTCGAAATATGAATGCCGACGTGGACTCCACAGTGGACGAAGTTTAAATTCCAGAGTTGTTCAAGGAGGATAGCGGTCGTGTGTCAAATGAGGCCAAAACTTAGGGAGTTGTTTTGTTTTTGTGAATTCAAGGCATGTCCACCTAAAAATACCTATGAAATGCATGTTACGAGAAAGAAATGCTTCATTTGGTAAGAAATGAAGAAAATAGGCAAATAATAGGTCATATAGGGGTCTATTAGTTGAATTTGGGTCCAAATCGTTCACAAAGCTTGGGGAGTTGGTTATTTTTGTGATTTCAAAGTATGTCTTCCTAAAACTACCTATAATATGCATGTTATGAGAAAGAAATGCTTCATTTTGTTAGAAATGAAGAAAATAGGCAAAGAATAGGTCATATAAGCCTCAGTTAGTTGAATTTGGGTCCAATTCGTTCCCAAAGCTTGGGGAGTTGGTTGTTTTTGTGATTTCAAGGCATTTCCACCTAAAACTACATATAATATGCATGTTGTGAGAAATAAATGTTTCATTTGGTTAGAAATGAAGAAAATAGGCAAATAATAGGTCATATAGGGGTCTATTGGTTGAATTTTGATCCAAATCGTTCCCAAAGCTTGGGGAGTTGGTTGTTCTTGTGATTTCAAGGCATGTCCACCTAAAATACCTATAATATGCATGTTATTATAAAGAAATGCTTCATTTGGTTAGAAATGAAGAAAATAGGCAAAGAATAGGTCATATAGGCCTCAGTTGGTTGAATTTGGGTCCAATTCGTTCCCAAAACTTAGGGAGTTGGTTTTTTTTTGTGATTTCAAGGCATGTACATCTAAAAATACCTATAATATGCATGTTATGAGAATGAAATGGTTCATTTGGTAAGAAATATAGAAAATAGGCAAAGAATAGGTCATATAAGCCTCAGTTGGTTGAATTTGGGTCCAAATCGTTCCCAAAGCTTGGGGAGTTAGTTTTTTTATGTGATTTCAAGGCATTTACATCTAAAAATACCTATAATATACATGTTATAACAAAGAAATGATTCATTTGGTTAGAAAAGAAGAAAATAGGCAAATAGCAGGTCATATAGGAGTCTATTGGTTGAATTTTGGTCCAAATCGTTCCCAAAGCTTGGGGAGTTGGTTGTTTTTGTGTTTTCAAGGAATTTCCACCTAAAACTACCTATAATATGCATGTTATGAGAAAGAAATGCTTCATTTGGTTAGAAATGAAGAAAATAGGCAAAGAATAGGTCATATAAAACTCAGTTGGTTGAATTTGGGTCCAATTCGTTCCCAAAACTTAGGGAGTTGGGTTTTTTTTTTGTGATTTCAAGGCATGTACATATAAAACTACCTATAATAGACATGTTATGAGAAAGAAATGGTTCATTTGGTAAGAAATGTAGAAAATAGGCAAAGAATAGGTCATATAGGCCTCAGTTGGTTGAATTTGGGTCCAAATTGTTCCCAAAGCTTGGGGAGTTGGTTTTTTATGTGATTTCAAGGCATGTACATCTAAAACTACCTATAATAGACATGTTATGATAAAGAAATGGTTCATTTGGTAAGAAATGTAGAAAATAGGCAAAGAATAGGTCATATAGGCCTCAGTTGGTTCTATTTGGGTCCAATTCGTTCCCAAAACTTAGGGAGTTGGTTTTTTTTTTTGTGATTTCAAGGCTTTTACACCTAAAATTACCTATAATAGCCATGTTATCAGAAAGAAATGGTTCATTTGGTTAGAAATGTAGATAATGGGCAAAGAATAGGTCGTATAGGCCTCAATTGGTTGTATTTTGTTCAGAAAGCTGATTTTAACTTACATCTGTGTGCACCTTTTCATATGTGTATCTTGTAGGAGGCCTACCAGAATAAAGTTGAAGAAGAAAGCACCCAAGGGATTTGGAAGAGTCCAAATGAGTTGTACCGGGAAACTGTAGGTGGTCGCAATAAGATGGGTAGTGTGAAGGGACTTGGCCAAGGTGCAGAGCTGTATTATGGCAACAGGAAGGGTTCCAAGTCTTCCCAGCAGTACACACCTTCCTTTCTTTCCCAGATGCAGGATCAGATGGACCAGAGGGTGGAGCAGAGGTTGGAGGAGAGGGTGCAAGCTATGCGGAGTGAAATGGAAGTCAAGATGGAGACTCGATTGGCCGAAATAGAAAGGAGAAACCAAGAGAGGTATGAAGAGATGATGCGTCGATTCTCCAGCAACGACCCATGTTCCAACATTCCACTTCAGCGTCGAGACCCCACGAATGACCCGGGTAGCGGCGGTGCAGGGCAAGGTACTCTGGCTGTAGCTTAGAATTTGTGTATATAGTATGTACATGTATTTAGATTTAGATTATGTTGTATAGTTGCACACAATGTATACATTATTATAAATAAATATATAAAAATATTTTCGTAATTAAATCATAAATTCAAATTTATCTTAAATTAGGTGCAGGATATATAGGTGACGAAATCCAAATTATATCGTTTAATTTGTTAAATGAACAGGGCTAATTCCGACTAAAAAAACCGTCGTAAGCACTTACTTTCCGACGGAATTTTTCTTCGAAATCTTCTCCTATTCCGACGGAATTGTTCGTCGTAATGTCCCCCACTTTCGACGAAAATTTTCGTCAGAATATCAACCCTTCCTACGGGAAATTCCGTCGGAAACGGACAATTTACGACGGAATTTTCCGTCGGAAGGGGGGATTTTCCGACGAAAAATTCCATCGGAAGGGAGGCTTTTACGACGGAAAATATTTTGTCGGAAAATTGCGACGGACTCCTGTTTAAATTCAAATCCATCTCCGACTGAACATATTCCGTCGGAATTGTGGCTTCCGACGGAATTTCCCTCGGAAAACGTCTAGTTTCCTACGAGGGGTTTTGTGACAGACCTATTTTAACGGAATTCCGTCGGAAGCCCTTTTTCCAACGGATTTTTCAATGTTTCCGACGGAATTTTTCAGTCCGAATTTAGCTGTTTTCTTGTAGTGAAGGAGTTCTTTTGATAGTTATGTTTACTTAAAAGAACTTGAAGGTGGTTCCTTTATCTACTTACTGTGAGGAGGGTGTGCCCGTCGTTGGGGATCCTTCTCTTCTATGCCCATGGCCCTTTAAAAGCTTAGGACTTTACACTGTTTTAAGGCGTGTTAGGATTTGAATTCTTGACTGTTTGGGGGACCTTGAATTAGAGTTGATCCTATCATTATGCTTTTTTGTAAGAAACTAGTAAGGAGTCGCTAATGAGTTTTAGGAAAAATCATAAACCTCGTTCATGTCTTTCTCCCAAGTAGAGTTCAAGGGATATTTAGCATGAATCCCAAGTTTAACCATGCCCAAATTGGTCTACATGTACTAGAAATGAGTTCGGGAGTGAGGGTACTAAAATAACGTTCCTTTTAAGGAGGAATTGCTATTCTAGCCCTAGTGCGGCATCTACTAACTCTTCCTTTTTCACAATCTCATCACCAAACAATATATGCAACGTGATACCTAAAACTAAGTTAGTTGATTTTATTTACACACATTAATCGCAAAAAGATTACATTGTAATGAATGTCGTTATTCTTATTTAATTCAAATTCGTGAAGGAATAAAATAAACAAGATTCGCCTTGGCTTAAGTGATAAAACAATAAATTAATTTGTCCTATTCTAGTCTTGTTTAACGAAAGAATACTATGTCAAATCAATTAATTAGATTTTATTTAAAGTAATCAAACAACACTAATTAATCGATTAAAAGTTGTTTAAACAAGAAAAGAAAAAGTGGTTTATCTAAGTGCTCGGGATTTTACCACTTTTCCTTACTAGATCTTCGTTTAGAACACTTATGGACTCTTTCTTGTTCGGGAACCTCCACCGTAAGAACAAATGATTAAAGGGGTGAGTGTTAATTAAGGACAAGGGGAAATGATTAGTGCATAAGATCACAAGGTTTCCGCTGACTTTCGAGTTTAATTTCTATGTGTTCAAAGCTTCGTATTGCACCCCTATTTATAGGGAATGGATGAGTTTAGGGGTTTGGACATTCTGTCGCAACAGGTGGCGCGCGCATCTCAAAAGGTCGCGTGCGCCTGCTGTGCGCAAGCAGTGAATTGAGTTGCGCTGCTGAGGGCAGTGCAACCAATGGTCTTGCGTGTGGCTTTATGGTAAGATTTAATTCAGCATTTTTATAAAATTCTGAATCTTCCACGAGCGCATCACTGGAGGTTGCGCTGGACGTCACGCGCAACCTTGTGGGTTGCGCGTGCCAGGCTAGCGTGACTCCTTGAGTTGGGCGCGGTTTTTCTTGCGGCAACATCAGATTTTAACCTAGTCACCTCTAAATCCGTCAAAAAATTAGGTTTAATCTCGGGATTAAGCCTAATTACTGATCGATCTTAGTTTTAGTTAGCTTTGATTCATTTTGTATTGGGTTAAGCTAGTTGTTTTATGTGTTTTATGCCTTAATCAACAATCCATAAGTATTCTTCGCGTCAATCCAACACAAAGATGATTTTATTTATCGTCATAGCACTTCCGGTTGGGACAGGGGACCAAAAGTAGATGTCTACACTTACTCTTATATGTAGATGATATGTTGGTGGCTTGCAATAATATGATTGAGGTTAACAACTTGAAAAGGTTATTGTCTAGTGAGTTTGATATGAAAGATCTTGATGAAGCAAAGAAGATTCTTGGTATGGAGATTATTCGTGAAAGGAGTGCGGGTGTGTTGTATCTTAGTCAAAGAAGATACATAGAGAAGGTGCTTGAACGCTTCTCCATGATGCATGCAAAACCCGTGTCCACTCCATTGGGTTATCACTTTAAGCTCTCAAAGGAGCTTTGTCCTCAATCCAAAGAAGAAGAGAAAGATATGGCTTACATTCCTTACACATGTGCGGTTGGAAGTGTGATGTATGCCATGGTATGTTCAAGACCGGATATAGCTCATGCAGCGAGCATGGTGAGCCGGTATATGTCAAGACCAGGGAAGGTCCATTGGGAAGCTGTGAAGTGGTTGTTGAGGTTGTACTTGAAGGGAACCTCAAAATTTTGCCTTGAGTTTGGAAGAGATGCAAACGGACTTGTTGGCTTTTGTGATTCGAATTATGGAGGAGACTTGGATGATCGGAAATCTACATCCGATTATGTTTTTACTTTAGGTGGTACGGCCGTGAGTTGGCAATCTTCGCTACAAGATGTTGTAGATCTTTCAACTATGGAAGCCGAGTTCATGGTCAATACCGAGGCATTCAAGGAAGCAAAGTGGCTCAAGGGTCTAGTGGGTGAGCTTAGTTCATATATATTCAAGCTTGGTGTCTACGTTTGGTGATAGCCAAAGTGCAATTCACTTGGCCAAGAACCAAAACACATTTTACAAAAGAACCAAGCGTATTGATGTTAAGTACAACTTCGTTCGAGATGCGATTGCAAAGAAAGAGTTACTCTTGAAGAAGCTTGGTACCGAGGAGAATCTCGCGGACATGTTAACAAAGCCTTTGCCAACAACTAAATTCACTTTGTGTGTGGACTTAGTTGGTCTCTCTAAATGTTCGATGTAAGCTTGTGATGGCTTGTTAGGGGAAGGTATGTTACTATTTATGTTTCGGAGACAAGTTAGTTATTACTTGTTATGAGGTAGTGTGAAGGATTACGAGTCAAGGTGGAGAATTGTTAATGTGTGACTCGTAATCAGGGTTCGATTACGACTGGATCGAAGTGGAAACGACATGTCATACATGTGATGACTAGTCTAAGTCATGCATGTCATGATGACTTTAGTGTCATGATGATGCCTTATAGATTAGTCATGTCTTGCATTTCATAATGACTTTAGGGTCATGATGATGCATATAGTCTTGCATGCAATGATGTCTTTAGTGTCATGATTACTTTTTTACTTTAGGGGCACATGCAAATATGGTGACATAGATGCCTTATAGCTTTCTACTTCTTATAACCAATAATTTTGTGTGGACATGGAACCACGTAAAGTTCAAGCACACCATAGCTTCATCTCTTTGTTAGTACTCTCTTTGTTAGCTATGGTGTGCTTGAACTCTCTCTATGAGAGGGCATCCATTTTTAGCTATATTCTCTCTATCCTAAAATGGATGCCCTCTCATAGTTTTATTAGTAAATTTACCCACTTGCAATCTCACTTTATTCTTTCAACCTCTCTTTTCATCCATACTTGTGCTTAGTCTCACTCATGTATACAAATTGTACTTTTTATTTGTTAAAAATGAAAATTTGAGATTTGGAGCAATATTTAAGAGTACGAGTATGAAATATACATTATACATAGCAATTATGCAATTGCTTTTTTTTTTAAATATATTTCGTGATACCAAAATGAAATTAAAAAAAAAATTGAAAGTTGAGTTGGAAAAGTAGTTGTTATAGGACTGTCCATTGCAAAGTATGGGACTTGAGTCCCACATCGGTCATATAGGGGATTGATGTGGGGTTTATATAGGACAATGGGCTCTCCTCCCCTTAAGCTAGCTTTTGAGGTGGCTCTCCTCTTGTCTCTCAATACTAGAATATTAATAGATGAATATGTTGAATTAGGGGCCATTTGGACTCTGGCACCTCTCCCTAAGTATGGGGCATCTATTAATTTCAAGTGATTTCAAGTTTAGGAGGTTTGCTATTTGTTGTGGCAGTGATTCCAATCTTGGGAAATTTTCCAATTGAAGTGTTTTGAGGGAGGTGAGGGTGTCAATCCACTCTGGTATTGCCTTAAGTTTTTCACAATAAAAAATTTGCAAATATTTCAGGGAAGGTAATGGGAAATTTCTTGTTAATCTCTTTGATTGTTTTAAAACGTTAATCTAGGGGTACTTTTGGTATTTTTATCATTAAAAATGGGGATCACTTGGTCATTTTAGCTGTGTGATATGTTAAAATGCCCACGTTTCGGCTGACTTCGCGGTACACGTCATTAGACGGAGTAACCCATTTCCTTCTTTTAAACCACTTTTCCTTCTTCATCCTCTCTCCTTAAAGCTTCTTACCTTTATTCATCAATGGCAGCTGCATAAAATGACCACCTCCACCTTTCTCTCTCCACCAGATCTCCACCCACTATTCACTAACACCATGTTCTTGGTTACCCCTACCCTTTGGGGTTAACCAAGCCCTTAATTTCACCTTTAATTCCTAGGGTTTTCGTTTAATTCAACGGCGAAGCCGCCGGAGGTGGTGGCGTCGGTGGACTATTTAACGGAGGAAGATAGTGGTGTCAGTGGACATGATGATGAATTGAAGTGTTGTCGGTGGTAGCTTTAATGGAGGAAATAAGTGTCGGTGGTAGCTTCAATGGAGGAAATAAGCGGCGTTTACAAATCGCTTACCTACGTGTCCATGTGCGAGCTGACTCATCACGATCTAACTCCAAATGCTGAGTTAGCGAAATAAATTGACAAATTAAATCAATAAAATAGTTTAACTAGGCATCCCTCGATGATAATCCTTTAAGACTTTCCGGAACTATCTCAAACTCATCCAAAACCCATTGAGACAAATTCTCTAAGTTGGGAAAGAATAGGCTAAGGGCCTGTTCTGTTCTGCTTAATTTTAATTCAGTTTAATTCAGTTCACTTCAGCTCCAATCAGTTCAGTTCAGTTCAGTTCAGTCTTCTTGTTGCTGACGAGGTTGCTTACCATAGAAAATTTCTAGATTTATAAGCGAAGTGAAGACAATTGAGTACTGCCTTGCAGTTGTAATCGCCAATTCCTCATTGTCCAGTTCTAGGAATATTAATTCGGTGTAACACCCCAATAATTCTCTCTTAAAAACCTGTAAATACCTTTATCAATTTGCAAGAGGATTACTGACGTGCTACCGCCACGTGTTCAAACGTTAAGGCTAGTTTAGAGTTTAGCAGCGGAAAAACTAACTCAGATATAAATAAGTTTCCAAAACCAATAATCAAAACCAAATTTAGTCTTACAAGCTGGAACTATTACGGCCTTTATTCAAACCCAAATAAAAGTAGTAAATAAATCAAATCAAAGTTAAAATAAATCCAACTTAAGAGTTGCAATAAACTGTGAAAATATCCAACACTCCACTCAAAATCCCACCACCTTGATGCAAGTTCTGATTGTGTAAAAACTTGTGATTAGTCTGCTCCCCAATATTACAAGTGTAAAAATTGGATCATTACAGGGTCATTGAAGGGCGAAGGCCATGACCAAGAATAAGACACACAAAAGCATGCAATCAGCAACGCTAAGTACATACAAGCTACGAAATATATCAAAGAGTCCCTAGCATGCTACTAAAAATCAATCAGCACAAACAATTTAATTCGTGACTCAAACACACGCCTCAACTGTTAACATTACTAAGACTTCACTAATTACTAACAATAATTCATTTCATTTCATTTCATTTCATTTCATTTATTGATTGGATTAAGCAATAGACAAGGTTGTCTCCCCATGCTCCATTTCGGAACATCAATAAAAGAAAAACCCCATGCCTCCTTTCGGAAACATCAATAAACATCCAATGACAGACGGGTGCGACTCCGTGACCATAGCTAGTATGAGATCTCATCTAACACCTTATACTTTTAAAAAGCATTTGTAAACAAGAGACTCGTAGATCAGACGACCTCTAGAAAGTACACGGCTAATACCCCGTGAACCCCAACCCCTGATTGTCAATACTCCAGATGTGCACAAATCCAGAGTTTTATTGCTCATCCTTCTTGCACTTTACGTGATTTACCAGTTTAAACATGGTGATGACTCTAATGCAAAATAATACAACCAATCAAACATTAATCATTTTAGTAATTCCAATTTTCCAATTCAATTCTTGATTTATTAGTGAAAAACAATATTTAGTGTAGAATCCTTTAACTACCTCGGTGTATAAACACCTTAAGTGCATAAGGCACCTCAATCCTCAACCTCGTCTTATGAGACTTTAATTCTCCCGTTACTCATTCCACTTCAATAATCATGAACGAGTAGTAAAATAATTCATTCCACATATTCACGTACCTTTGCCTCTAAGCTCATCTTGCAAGTTAATACATAAATAATACTTACAAGATAAATTAATACGCAATTCTCATACATGAAACAAAACCAATCATCACATTATTCACCAATCAAACTTACTACCATACAATTCCAACCAATCCACAAGTTTCCTAACATGATTCTAAGTCTTCCAAGTCCTTAAACATGCTTCTAGAGTCAAAGTTTTCGTATCCTTGTACGTACCTTGAGTAAACGAGTTGGTTGGCCACTTTAGGAACTAGAAATCACCTTCTACGAATTCCTCTCCTAAACCAAACAACAATAGTCCAATCCATACCCAAGCAATTAAATTTACAGCAATACTAACTTACTTTAAAACCTTCAAAATTCAATTAAACAACTCTTTAAAACCTTCCCTTTAATTAAAATCAAAAGCTTATATATAGTTCTTTATGTTTCCTTCATAAAAACCTTAAAATACATACTTATTCATGAAATTACAGCTAGTTTAGAGCTTTATAAAAATATGAAAATTTATTTTCCACATGAAACCTTGAAGTTATAGAAATCTTTATCACCATACATTATATAGAAAGTTAGTAGACTCTAAACCCAAAAATTCCTCAATTCAATGTAATTAAAGACTCCAAAAACAATAACTAAAAATCTGAAAATTTATTCTTGCAATTAAACTTTAAAGTTTCAGACATTATAATCATAAAATAACCACAACCTTTGTTTAATAAAATTAGAGACGTGAAACACATGAAATCAATACAATTTAAACCCAAGATTAAAACTTTAATAATCTAAAAATTTATTTTAAACATTAAACCTTCGTTAAAAATCAAAACTGTCCGAAAACCATATTTAAAGGCTGAATTTGGCCACGAGAGGGTGGTGCTCGCTACCTTTGGTAGTGAATTTTGATTAAAACGTCGTTTACACATGAAAAACACTATTTTTTTAAAAAAAATCAGACGAGTTAGAATCTAAACGTGATTAAAAAAAAATTAAGAACAGAGATTAAAGTTGATTACGAAAAACTGAAAAAAAAAATTTATGCTTAATTAATCATTAGAAATTCAATAGGAACAAAAGCCCCAAATTAATTGATCATTAGAACCCTAAAATCCCAATTTAACTAAATTAAAACCCTAGGTTTTAAATTACAAAATTTGAAAATTAAAACAACAATTATAATCTGAAATTATTAATTTAAAACATCAAAAACATGATTTTGATACTAAATAAACTAATTTCAAGCAATAAAAACCAAAACCCAAAAATCAATTACATAAGCTTTATGAAAATAATAAGAAGTAAAGGAGGAAGAAAATAAGACTAACCTTTTGTGTGGGGGAAAAATTTGGGGATTTATGGGATATTTTATAGCCTTATAGTAGAGAATTGTAGGATAGAATTGGGCCTCATGAAAATAATGGGCCAATTAAATAAGCAAATGGGTTAGACTTTGTTTTTATAATAATGGATTGTAGGATATAGGTTCATAAAATAATTTAGCCTAAAATAATTTTTGACCCAAATTATAATTGAAAATTAAATTCTGGAAAAATACAAATAAACATTATAAATAAAATAAAATTTCATTTATAAAATATATAGGAAAATTTAACAAGAATAATCCAACCTTTGCTCCATCCTCTCAAAATAATCCTACTTTTGGATTATTCGGGAATAATCCAACCTTTATTACCCATTTTCTCCTAGCAACCTTAACAGGTCACCCTAACCATCCAACCGGCTGCCAATCCACGTGTCAGCTCCGTATTGGTTAAATTTTTAATTTTAATCTTTTAATTCTATTAATTAAAAAAAAAACTCCTTTCTTCTTTCTCCTTCTTGTTCCCATATCTCCTGTCACCTTTCATGGCCACCATTAACCCCATCCACCATCGCCACTTCCATGGTCACTATTAACATCCACCATGCTGTACTTCCTCCACCCAGATAAGGAAAAAACAAAAACTACTCCCACCATTATCAACCAACATAATCCACCCACAACCACAACCACGGCCATCACTGTGACCAACCCCACCCAACAATCAAGTCACCAATACATCACCCACACCACCTCGCCAAATCCTGCACCGACCATTACCATGAGCATAGAGCACGCACCACCACTACCAATGGCACTTCCTTGCACCACCGATCCACATCCATTTTTCCTTGCATCACCAACCAACATAATTCACTAACATAAACTTCCCAGCACCAACAATAATGAAACTACTCCAACAAGCAATCACCCACTTTGTTCAATCAATCAATAAAAAAAAATCAACAAATAGTTCTAAAATAAACCCAGATTTCAATTTAGGATTTTTTCACTTTCGTGTAAAAAAAATTTAAAATTGTAGGGGTTTGGGTTTTACTAGTATTGCAATTGGTTGGGGTTTTGGGCTTTTGAGGTGGTTTTCAGCCAAATTGGGAGGTGACGGGGTGGGTAGCAGTATTGTATGGTGGTCGGAGGAGAATTTGGAGAGGGGGTTGGTTGTGATTGTGGGATCGAAGGAAGACGACGATGGGTTTGTTGTGTTTGAAGGTGGAAAGACATTGAAGAGAGCGGAGGAGAGAGAGGGGAAGTCATTGTTGATGGTTGGGGCTGCATCCAGCCATTGATGTCAGTAAGGAGGTAGAAGGAAGAAAGAACAAGAGGAAAAAAAAAGGAAAAAAAAAATTTACCTGATCTCTAGGTAACCGGTCACGAGGGCTTGTTAGGAGAAAATGGTTAATAAAGGTTGAATTATTCCCGAATAATCTAAAGGTAGGATTATTTTGAGAGAATGGAGCAAAGGTTGGATTATTCTTGTTAAATTTTCGAAATATTTAAATATACGGGGGATTACATTCGAGGAATGGAGGCTTCCACTTAACAAGATGTTGATGTTGTGCTTGCTGTTGTTGAACTTGGAGATCCCCTCTTGAATATTGCTCATTACCTAATATCATCCTTCACCATCCCTTCAATTATGGCATCCCTATAATTGCGAGCCTTTCAAGGCTGGGGAATAAGGAAGATGAGGGCAACTCGTCCACAACATTGGTAGCACTTTCGCTACTAGTGCTGGTGTTGTCTTCCATATACTCCACATCATCTAAATACTTAAGATGTAGAATTTTCAGATGAGGGAGCTTTCCAAAGGAGCACATATATTTGCATGCTTTACAATCTATAGTATTAATTTCAACCAATTTAGGAAGGTGTCTCTCTAACTGATGATCTACCATCCAACCTGGTAACCTCTCCCCTCCATACCCAGTTATTTCGAGGGCTTCTAGATTAGAAGGGGGCTGGAGACATTCTAACACCCTCTCATCCTCTTTTGTACCATATTTGAAACTTATAATCGATCAGATCTCGGAGGCTCTCTTTCATCTCCAAGTTTACTCGCTGATCTTAGATGACATTATATACTTTGACTCCCTACGCACCTCAATATACAATTCTCTTATTAGATTGTTTAGCTTATTTAGATCTGACAATCTTCCCATAATAATATTAACCTCTGATTCAGTCTGTTCATCCACTATAAACTTATCCAGAGTTGTAAGATTTGTCAAATTTCCCAAACCCATGGGCATATACTAAGTAAGTATAATAAGGGGTTATTCTAGTATAATAAGGGTTCTTCTGTCAGTGTTATAGTGAATTAGTGATTACTCCGTTTTTTAACAAGCGATTACACGAAAAACACGTTATATATATGTATCAATCAATCAATAACTATATACTAAAAGACATGCCATCAATGACACGTATCATCTCAAAGTGTGTCCTTAGTTCTTCTTTTTTTTTTCTTTTTTTTTCCTGAATAAAATCAATAATAACTATATACTAAAGTCGAAGAAAAAATAACACGTGTCACTGGTTAAATAATATCCCGCCTTTTTTTATTTACCTTTTTGTAAAATTATTTTTGTAAATTTTTAATTCACTATAATATTTTCTTTCCTACTTTACCATTATATGTATACATTCAAGTTAATTACTATTCAAATCTTCCATATATTTTATATAACGTAATCTTTCCCTCCCAAATTCAACAAAACATTTTTGCAACAACTTATAAAAAATTTAAGCAAAATATTATATATTATTAAAAAAGATATGCATAATTTATAATATAAATTTGTACACAGTATGTATATCATACAGATATGTACAACCTAAAGTTTAATTACTACGAAGTATTTTTTAATGAATATTAACCTTGTGATACTTTTAATAAAGAGAAAAAATTTATTAAAAAATTGTATATATTGAAATAAGAAGTACAATATTTTTATAAAATTTGGTAAATTCGTGCATAGCACGGGACCTTAAGCTAGTTCTACTCATTAAAGAATAAATCTTACACATAAAATTCTATGAAAGAAATAAATCTTACCGCTGACATCATAACTATCCACGTGGCAACTTTATTTAAGAAAATATTTCCCTCCAAAACTATAATTGACATTATTCTTTTTTTTTTTTCTTTGGTTAATTATATTTTTTCTAAAACCTTTTATGACTAAATTGACTAAATACACAATCTATTCCTATGGAGTAAAAATTAACCGTTGATCTTTTTCACATTTTTTTCCCCACATACACAAATTTTTGTAAAAACAATCCCATGCATTTTAATAGTGATTGTAGAGTTTGGATTTTCCACTTTTTATTAATTTTTCAATTTTTTTTATAATGAATCAAATACGAATGCTAATATTTTTATTATTTTATTATAGCTATAAAGTTAATTAGCATATTTAACATCATATCCATCATTTTAGCTCAATTAATCTAATGAAAGGGATCACGATTTATTATGTTTTGCTTAAAACATTTATATTACCGCTTATAAGTAAATTTTTTATTATTAAAACTGTGCATCGCACGAGACTAACCCAAAGTATGAATAAATTTTAGCCTCAAGTATTTAGTCGGATACTAAAGTGGTCAGTCGTATTTTCGTACGTAATAGGTTATATAGAAATAGGGAGAAGCTCATTTGAGTCATTGAGTATAAGGGAGAAACTGATTGCTTAATATAATATACGTCAACGGTAAATACTCTATAAGACCCTGTTTTTTTAATGTATTCGTAAGTGTACAAAAGCCAAAAGGCTAACACACTGATCATACTCTTCATTTCCTATTATTGGTAAATTTGTCCCACTTGCAACCTCACTCAGCTTGGTCTTTCAATCACTCTTTTCATCCATACTGGTGTTTTGTGTCCATCTATGTGTACAAATTGCACTTTTTTTGTTAAAGAAGTGAAATTAAGATTTGAAGTATGAAAAAACATTACAATTAATTTCTATATTTGATAATTATCATACATGGTAACAAGAATTCCTAATTAGAAAAACACAAGGAATAAGGGGGTTGGGGTTGAAAAGAAAATTAGAAAATAATTGAAAGCTGAGTTGGGAAGCTATTACAATGAAAACTATTCATCTATGTATAGATGAGGAATATGTTGAATTAGGGGCCAGTATTCTCCATTTGGACTCTGGCACCTCTCCCAAAGTATGGGGCATGTATGAATTCGAAGTGTGTCCAAGTTTGGGAGGTTTGCTATCTGCTGCGGCAGTGATTCCAATCTTGGGCATCTTAATAAAAAAAGTGCTTTTAGGGAGGTGAGGTTGTCAATCCATTCTGGTATTGCCTTAAGCTTTTTACCTTTACTTATTGTTATTCTTTCCAGGGTGGAATATAATCGAAAGCTTTCTGAAAGAATCTCAACCTCGTTCACCTGCCATAGATTTAGAAACTTCAAGTTGGGAAAGAATAAATACTTATTTTGGAGGGTAGGCGCTTCTTGTTGCTGATGAGGTTGCTCACCAATGTCATAATTTTCAATACAGAGACGTTTAAGAGAAGTGAAGCACCCTGAGTGCAGCTGCCTTGTAATTGTAATCGCCAATTCCACATTGTCCACTTGTAGCAATGCTAATTTAGGAAATGGAGGCTTCCACTTAACAAGATGTTGTTGAACCTGGAGATCCCCCCTTGAATCTTGCTCATTACTTGATAGCATCCTCCACCATCCCTTCAATTTTGGCATTCCTTTTATTGTGAATTTATGAAGGCTTGGAAATAAGGAAGCTGGGGGCAACTCATCCACGATGCTGGTGTTGTCGTCCATATACTCCACTTCATCTAAGTTTTCAAGTTTTAGAATTTCCAGACAAGGGAGCCTTCCTAAGGAGCACAGGTTCTTACATGCTTTAAAATATTTAAAAGTAAGTTCTTCCAAATTAGGAAGGTGACCCTCCAATTGATGATCCTCCATCCAACCTGGTAACCTCTCCCCTCCATACCCATTTATTTTGAGGGCTTCTAGATTAGAAGGGGGCTGGAGACATTCTAACACCCTCTCATCCTCTTTTGTACCATTCTTGAAACTTATAATCAGATATAGGAGGCTCTCTTTCATCTCCAAGTTTACTTCACTGATCTCAGATGACAGTATATACTTTGACTCCCTACGCACCTCAATATGCAATTCTCCTCTTAGATTGTTTAGCCGACTTAGATCTGATAATCTTCCCATAATAATATTAACCTCTGATTCAGTCTGTTCACCCACTATAAACACATCCAAAATTGTAAGATTTGTCAAATTCCCCAATCCCATGGGCATATGCCTCAACCTCGTACTTCCGACTAACAAAAGGTGTCTCAGATTCAGCAACTTGCTCATGTCCCTCGGCAACTCCTCAAGGGAAAAACAATGTTTCAAGTAGAGCGATTGTAAATTCACTAGACGTGTGATTGAATTTGGGAGTTTCACTATTTGAGCTCTAGACAAATTTAGATACCGCAAGCGGATTAATTCACCTACGGATTCTGGCAATTTCTCTATCCACATCTCTTGTAGGTCTAGTACTTTTAAACCTTCATATGTTGATATTAATTTATCAATTATGGAAAAATTGCTAGAAGCAAAAGCACTCGTAGGAATGCCTATGATGAATGATTGTAGGTGTTTGATTTTGGGTAATGAAGAAGGCATTTGCCAATTTGAGCTCTTCATCAATCTCCAGAAAGACAGATGACGAACCCTTTTGTCAATTTCATACGTGTTTGAATCTGCCACCTTGTACTTGAACCCAGCTATTGAGAGAACAAGCTCATACATTACATCGTGCATAACTATTCTGTGGACAAGCATATCCTCCCATTCAAGAAACCCATGACACGTAAAAAACCCACAATTAATCAAGTTGATTAGATATTCTTGCCCTGCTTCCTCCAAGCTTTGATTACTATACTGTGGCTTAACATATCCCAAAGCAATCCAATAATGGATCAGTTCACCAACTTCGAAATAAGTTGCCTTTGGGAACAAGATGCAGTAAGTAACACAAAGCTTCAATCTGGCATCCAATTGGTCGTAGCTAAATTTAAGCGTATGCATAATGTCACGCCCATAGGAAGCAAAATTAGCAAGCTGATCATTTCTAAAGGCCTGCCATTGCTGAACCGTATGTTTCCCTGCTAAGAGGCCTCCTATACTTCGAATAACAAGGGGCACTTTTGGACACATTTCAGCGATCTCCTTCCCAATTGCTTCTACACCTGGCTCCTGCCATTGTGTAAAAGCAATCTTTTGAAAGAGAAGCCAAGAGTCATCTTCTACTAAATCCCCAAGCACGTAAGGGTTGACGGTGCCCATAATTCTGGCAACTTTTTGATCACGTGTAGTGATAAGAACCCGACTCCCACCAGCCGAATGCGCTGATAACAGGTCTCTCAGATCAACCCATTTCTGCCTCAGACTAACATGATCCCAAATGTTATCGAGAACAAGCAGAAATTTCTTGCCACTAATTGCTCGTCGAAAGTGATGATACAATTGATCCACGGTGCACAGTTTGTGAGGCAATTCCCCTGCACCACATGCTGTTATCATCTCCACCAGCACCTTTTCAATATCAAAATCCTGAGTTGCTGAAACCCAGAATTTAACATCAAAACAGCGCTTCATCCTCTCATCATTGTACGCATACCAAGCCATTGTTGTTTTCCCTATTCCACCAATCCCGACAATGGAGGCAACAGAGAGGGTCTGCGAAGCCACCACCGCGGATTCCTCAAACAATATGCTTACAATCTCGTCCTTTTCTCTGTTCCTTCCAACAACCAAATTGGAAACAACATGAGACGACTGTGCAGTTTGTATACTTCTCTCTTGAGTTGGCAAGCTGCAAATGCGACCAATCATAGCATGGTCTATTGCAATGGAATTCAGTTTCTTCTTAATATCAGCAACTTTTCGAGCATCTTTAAATCGTGCAACAAGCTGATTTGATGCAGAGAAGAAGGACCGTAGCTCTTTAGCGAAGTTACCTCCACTCATGACTTGTTTCTGCAATTCTCTAGAAGCTCTTGCATCAAACAAGTCAAGCAACCTATCAAGCTGACAACTGAGCTTCTCCAGCGTGTCTTTTTCAGTGTGGCTGCTGTGATGCTCTGACAATGAATCTGAATCAAGGAGTGCAGCTTCAACGAGAGTCCTTGTATTCTCAAGATCTTTCAGCTCAGAGTCGAGGTCCATTACATAATTCATTACTTCAAAACCTTTGCTAACCATTTTCTTCACAGCAAGATCAGCTACTGCAGTCGTTATAGTATCTGCCATTTTTTTTTTTTTTGGAGGGGTGAATTATTGGAGAAGTTTAAAGGAAACAAAAATCAAGTTACGAGAATGTTTGGTTCAATTCACGTAAAGGCAGGGGAATGGAAATAAGAAAGGGCAGTGATTAGAAGCTGATATTGTGGTTTGTGAATGAAAGCTCCAAGGACTTGTTGAAGGATTATAAAAGAGTTTTTAAGAGGGGAAATCTCTGTTTCTCTGTTTTTAAGACGCTTCGCCGAAATTTCTGGGCAATGTTAGTGAACTACACAACTAACTAGCTTAGATAGCATTATATAGGCAGGTAACTTGAATTAATTATTTACTCGCTGAGTCGCTGGGCATGATTATTGGGGACATTGGTACAGTTGGAATTAATGGAAATTGGAAACATGAAAGTGATCTTTCATGTACCAGTTGGTCCAGTACCACACTACCACGGTACCACCCCTCTCTTTCCTTGCAATTTTGAATCTCTGATTGTTGAAATTTCACATGGAATTAAATGTCTAGTAGGAAAAAGTTTAAAAAACATTACTGTACTGAAGCACAATTTTTATTAGGGGCGTCCAAATCGAAAACCAAACGGACCCCCCTAATTTTTATGAAAGAGCTAAGAAACCCTCTTTAATTTTAACTTTTGAGCAATTTCTAAGATATTTCCGCATGCTTAGTGCTGTCAAATTTCAAACCGAAACCGTTTAACTGCCCGAATCCAACCGACCCAAATGAGAACCGAACCGATTAAAAACCGTTTCTTTGAAACCGAAAACCGACCCGAACCGCATTTTAGTAAACCCGAAACCGAACCAATCCGAGTAATGTTAAACCGTTTAAGAACCGAACATGTTAACAAACCGAACCAAATATAAACCGAACTGAAAGAAAACCGAACCGAAAAAGAACCGAACCGTATCTAACCCGAAACCGATTCCAACCCGAAACCGTTTGAACTGGCATAAAAACCGCTTACACCGAACTGTTAGCAAACTGCTACCCGTTTGCACCGAACCATTTAAAAACCGAACTGATTGTAAACCGAACTGCTTATAAACCGAACCGTTTATGAACCGAACCGTTTATGAACCGAATTGCTTATAAACTGAACCGTTTATGAACCAAACCGCTTATAAATCGAACCGTTTACAAGCTTTTTTTGTATGTAATAATAATTTTTTTTTTGGTGCACTTTTTTATGTAATTATATGGATTAAGTATTAGAAATCTTAGAATATATTTAGCATATATTCCATACTTATCAATTTTTCTAGAGACCATATACTTATCATATTAATTGTATATATCTTAGTAACTTAGTTAATACTAAATTCCCTTAGAAATAGCACTTCGTTAGCTAATCCGTGAGTATTGACTTTAATTTGGTTTTTGGGGAATAATCTGCAATTTTGGTTTTTTGGGCAATAACCTATAATTTTTTGGCCTTTTGGGCCTTATTCATCAACATAGCAGTATTCCAGTAGCATAATAGGATTAATAGCATTAACAAGTTATAAAACTTCTAATTCAACAAGTTTCAACTTAACAAAACCAAAACAAACCAATCCAATCCATACACATAATTAAACAATTTTTAACAACAAAGTAACAAAATCAAACCAACCAATCCATACAAACAAGTTTTAACAACAGAATTGTACAAGTTTTTAGCATAACAAGATTAACACCAGCACCACAGTCTGCAGCAGAATGGCAGATCAGCAACACTGCAGACTGCAGCAGCAGAATGGCAGAACTGCAGCGATGGAAGAAGAGCAGCAGAACAACAGAATGGAAGAAGAGCAGCACAACAGCAAAATGGAAGAAGAGCAGCAGCAGAATGGAAGAACAACAGCAGAACAGCAAGTCAGCAACACAACAAGTTAGCAGAACATCAGTAAGGAGAAGAAGCAGTCAGCAGTAGCAGCACCCTATACTTATCATTAGTGTAAGAAATGAAGCTACACTTTTCTCACAAAAAAAAAAAACAAGAAAGCTTGAATTAAGCAACACAATATAAATTAAGCATCAGTAAAATAGCAACATCCATACCTTTCTAATTAGATGCAAAACTTTCATCTATCACCTCTTTACCAATTTCAAGGACGTCTTCTTCAATATCACAATCATAACCACGTAACCAATTTTGTGTGGTAACCAACGCCTCAACATTCTTAGGCAAAAGTGCACTCCTATACTTGTTTAAAATACGACCACCGATGCTAAAAGAAGACTCAGAGGCTACCGATGTAATAGGAATGGCCAAAACATCCCTAGCCATAATAGCTAATATGGGGTACACATTAATTTGAGATTCCCAATACTTGAGAACATCATAATTCTGCCCTTCAATTGATGGTTGACGAGGAGTATTCAAATAATTATCAATCTCCATCGATGGTCGATTTAGGCTATCATCAACATCAACATCCTAGAAAAGTGCAAAAAATATGCTTTTATTAAATAATAAAAATTAAGACATACAATTATTATTTTAGTAAACCACAATAAACAGAAAATGATTACCTTGAATATATCATCATCATCCAAGAGACTATTTGATTTATCAACCCCAATAGGGATGGAGGGGGGAACAATTGTACTTGACTTAACCGGAACACATAGAAGAATAAAAGTTATACAACTCCAAAAGAGCATCTTTAATCACCTTCGCCTTTTCAACACATGCCTCCTCAACATAAAGCACTTTCAACATATTCGTCAATCGAAAAAGCTTATAGCGAGGATCAAGAACAATAGCTACTGAAAGGATCAAACTATAGTCATCCCAATAGCCCTCAAACTTTTCAAGCATAACTTTTGCCATGGGTGCAAGTTTAGGGTCTATATGGGCTTTAGTTATTGTGTGCTCAATTTTCAAAACACTAGCAAAATACAAATTTGCGGTAGGATATTCAGAACCAGAAAATAACATCGTGATTTCATAAAATGGCTTTAGGAAATGACATATTTTTGCAAGGGTATCCCATTCATCATCCGAAAGTTTGAATTCATAACCCATATACTTATCGATAACCACTTTCTAGGCTTCCTTTGCTTCTAAAGCTTTTCGGAGCATCGTATAGGTGGCATTCCAACGAGTCACAACATCAAGACGTAACTTACCGTTAAATAGACAGTTAACCCCAGAAAGAGCATGCTCAAATTGAGTAAGTCTAGAGTCCGAAGAATCAATATATTTACAAACCTCACGCAATTTTTGAACACTACTATCAACTTCTTTCAAACCTCTTTGAACAATAATGTTCAAGACATGAGCTGAACATCGAATATGAAAAAGTTTACCATTACAAGGAAGAGGAGAAGTCAACATTAAATCTTTCTTCAAAAGTTTAACCATAACATCCATAGATCGAGCATTATCAACAGTAATTGCAAAAGCTTTACCCTGAAGGTTCCACTCCCCAATAAGTTTAAACACAAATTTTTCTATCTCAGCACCAGTATGAGGAGGACCACAATATCTAAAATTCAGAATTTTAGACCTTAGACACCAATTTTTATCAACATAATGTGCAGTTAAAGTGAGATAACCTCGATTAGTGCATGCTGTCCACAAGTCACAAGTGAAGCTAACTCTACCTTCAATTCCAGAAAAAGATTGCAACAACAAGGACTTAAACTTATCATGCTGAGCAATACAATATTTCAACATAGTGTTTCTACACACATGCTTCACATTAGGATTCAGATTCGTAAAAACTTCCCTAAGGCCATGATGCTCCACAATATTTAAAGGATAGGAATGCAAAATTATAGCTCTAGCAAGCAATTGTAAATGACGAATTTGATTAAACGTAGGATCAACAACACCTTCAAGATTTGCAGGATGATGTATATTTTTACCCATGCATGCCTTAGTATGAGCTTTACAAGTGGAAGTACCAGCCTTACCTGGTGCTTTATATTCATTACCGCAAACATTGCATCGCGCATATCTTATCGGAGCAAGACCAACAATCTTATAAAAAAAGGTGTAATGCCTCCACACATCTGATGTTCGTCCACGCTTACTACCACTAGTGGTAGTGACTTGTTGCTGAGAAGAATCTTGATTCTGAATAGTGTTTTGAGAATCTGAAGTTTCTAAATAATCTTGTATGTCCTCACCATAATTTTCATACCCTTGATCCATTGCTGAAAAAACAGGATCAAAACAACACATTTCAGCCTTATAACAAATAATTGTCCCTATCAATGCTAACACATTTAGGTACTTTTTACACTCTAGTTAAGAGTCGAAAACCCATTACATTGAGATGTACACTTAATAGTGAAACCAACAAATAGAATAGAGAGTGAAAAGTCATTAATCCCATATTATTTTTCTATAAACGCTAATAAACTCATATAATCAAATTTCAGTAGCAACCCATTAATTTACTATTACCATTAACTTACAATTATATACTCATTAAGGGGAATTATAACTATAATAATGCAAAACGTAGTGGACAACTATGTTATATAGTGTGGTAGCTTAGAAAACCTAAATTTTAATGTCAAATTTGATTATTGGTCTTTCACTCTTTCCTGTTCAATTCTTTAATCTTGATTCATTTTGATTGATATGCAAACAATAATGCAAAGCAGTCAAGAAATACAACTGTCAAATACTAACTAACTTAAGATAGACCACTAATCAGAGTTATACAGTAAACCCCTAAATTACAATTATACAATTATATACTCATTAAATCAACTACAACTTTAATTCTTCTACTTCATAAATCAGATTAAATCAGTTGCAAGAAGTACGAGGAAGAAAGATATCATACCTGGACAAAAAAAGAGAGGTTTAGAGCAGCAACAACACTGATAAGCGAGGATTAGAGCAGCAACAACACCGATGAGCAGCAACAACGAACGAAAGGCACCGTGAATGAATTAGGGAGAATTGAAAATGAATGAGAGAGACGAAAAACGAAGAGGCGCCGTGAATGAATGAGTGAGATCTGAGAGGAGATGAGAGAGAGAAAGAACTAGGAGGCGTGAAAGTGAAAGTGGAATTAGGGTATCAAAATGATTGAGATGTAAATCTAACCATTGATTTTTTAATCTATGGTTGAGAATGGTGATCCGTGTGTGTTGTGGGGAAAAGAAGCTAACCGTAGATTGTTTTTAATCTATGCTTGAGAGTGGTGATCCGTGTGTGTTGTGGGAGAAAAAAATTAACCGTAGATTGTTTTTGATCTATGGTTGAGACTGATTAGATGATGTTTTGTGTGTTGTGTATTCATTTGATCGGGATCAGTCTCCAAGACGCGTATTAAAACATCTACGTAGTATATTGACAAGCGCACATTAGGGCGCGCTTTAAGGCATATAAATGGGTGATTTTGGATGTATTTAGGCCCGTTTTGGTTGTTTATTGCCTTGTTACACTCGTTTCCTTCATATTACGTGCTTCACGGGTTTCGGTCTGTTTTTGGTGTGTTAACAGGTATAGTTGACCAAGTTATATCGAGTCCCGAACCATTGGTGCGTAATCAGGCTATTATCGATCCTATTCCACCAAGCTAAGGCTTTGCTACGGTTCTCAAGGCCTTGAAAGGCAAGTTAAGTAGCAGGCAAGGCAGAACAGTTCATAAATATGACACCTGTTCACTATTTTGCTCATAACTTTCGATATACAAATGATAATGGAGTGATTCTAATTGCATTGGAAAGTAGACTTGAAGATCTTTCCAACGATATATTGCACGCCTCAAACGGAGCTCTGGATAAGAAGTTGTGACTATTTTAAGAAGACCAAAGTGCCTGCAACCTTCCTGCCTATGCTTGCACGGCCGTGCCAAATTCAGCACGGCCGTGCCAAAATTGAATATATTGCGGATCAGCTGCTGCCATGCTTGCACGGCCGTGCCACTTCTAGCACGGCCGTGCTGATTTACAAAGGGCAGCCTGCGCAATTGCTTTCTAAATTAAAACATATATATATAACCCTATTGTGAGGGTTAAGAACAGACAGTTTTAGAGATAGTTTTTGAGAGCCTTTGTAGAGAGTTATTGGAGAACGTTCTTAGTATTAGAGATTCATTAGTTTTCTTAGAGATTATTCTAGCGATTTTAGTTTTCTTGGATTGATTTGAAGCAAGATTTGTGAAGATTCTTTGTATTATCCATTGACGACGGATATCAAAGTTCTAAACTTTTCCATTGATTCGCATCAATACAATTGGTATTATTCATTCTTGTTTATTAATCTAGCTTTATTATTCCTTAATCAGAATTTATGTTTAGATCTATGATGTTTATGGAATCTATTATTGTTGTGATTATGAATAAGTGTGAGTAGTTTCCTAGCTAGGGTTTCGGGATGAAACCCGGCCTAGGTAATCTACGCAATTAAGGTTTGATTTTGATAAACGGATTGTGATTAAATTGATTATATGCGATTGCATGTTGATTCACTATAATAGGAGTAGCTAACCTAGAATCTTGAATTTGATTGCATGTTATTCTTGGTTTGAACAAGAGATTGTGAATTGAGTATTTCATTATTGAATGTGGTTTGATTATGTATCGAGTAATGTTGAGTGCATGAGAAATCCAAGCTTAGTATTGCTCGTTGTCTTCCTATCGCACGATATTGATCAGACATATAGTCTTTGCATATCCCGTTTGTCTCTATGATTCCTTGTTGCGTAGTTACCGATGGTTTGGTGAATTCCCGTTCTCCCTAATGTCTTCGTTTATTGATTTATTCCATCTTTTTAGTAGTATTTTAGAACACCATTTTCCATTGATTTCGAACTAGCTTAGGTTTAAGATTGATTTGCAATTACTCTCGTTCCTCGTGGACCGAACCTTTATTTGCCATTGTACTTGGTTATAGGGTGTTCGTATAAGTATTGTTTGATTGAGAGTTAGATTGTAGCGACCGATTTAACCCTTGTCATATATCTTTATTTTCATACAAGTAAAAAATATAAAAACGTTATATTAATAAAATATATAATGATACAAATTTAGAAAGATCACTCATGAAGTCATGAGTCATGACTCATGAGTCTCGTGACAAAATTAAGTTTTACTGTTTTATAGATTAGTGGTAATTTATGGTCAATATTTTCAAAGTTTAACCCCAAAAATGACAAAGGGACAAAATAAAGGGACGGATGGAGTATTAAAATAATAGTTAGAGATGGTGTAGATCATTATACTTAAACTACACGAACAATGATCCTAATTTAATTTAAAACAACAACTCAAGTTATTGATCCAATCAAAATAATGTTCACTAATTTATAATTTTGTACTAATACATACGAAGTATTTAACTATGAGATGGTTAGATGCTATGCGTTAATGTGTACATACGATCGATTGAACTAATCAATATTACCTTGTTAATAAATCATTAATGTTTTCTTTCATTACACAAATCAAACTACTTTGTAATATCTTCATAATTTCATGAAAATATATAAAGATAAACGAGCCATAATTATCAGTCTTGTTGATTAATCAAGTATCGAATTACCAAATTGCAAATTTCCATTTAATAAGAACTCATCAAATCATGACTATGACACTAGTATTTAAATGATTAAATAAGAAACATATAACAACCTAGTTGTAAAAGAATAATACATTAATTCACTAACTTTTATAATCTACTTCGTAATACACTAGTAAGATCAGTATGACTAAACTTGAAACAGAACATGATATATATTTATAAAATCAATGTGAATTTGTTTATAATATGATGCCTAAATATGAAATGATGAAGTCTCGACTTTATATAAAACTTGTTAACCAGCAAAAGGTTAGCAAATACTATCAAATTTCAAACCAAAACCATTTAACTGCCCAAATCCAAACGACTCGATAAACAATCGATTTTTTGAAACCGAAAACCGACCCGAATCGTAATTTAGTAAACTCGGAATGGAACCGATCCGAATAACGTTAAACCGCAGAAGAACCGAACTAGTTATAAATTGAACCAAAAAAGAACCGGATCAGTTATAAAACGAACCGAAAAAAACCGAACCAGTTATAAACCGAATCAAAAAAGAACCGAACTGTTTCCAACCCGAAACCGCTTCCAACCTGAAACTGTTTGAATCGGGATAAAAACTGTTTACACCGAACCATTAACAAACCGCAACCCGTTTGCATCGAACCGTTTACTACCCGGACTGTTTACAATCCGAACCGAATTAAAACCGATCTAGATTAAACCGAAACTGAATCGAACCGATAAATATTTAAACTGAACTGAAACCGACCCGCGAGACACTTAAACCGATTTCAAACCGACCCGATTTAATACCGAACCGATTTCAAACCGAACAAAACCCGAACTGTCAAACCGTTTGACAGAATGACGCATGCTAGCTATGTTACCCACTTACCCGTATAATTATTGCCAATTTCTAGAAAAGCCTGTGTCGTGTTTTGTGCTCCATGGATCTCGCCATAAAGGAGGCAAAATCACAACCTCATGGACTAATAGTCTAGAGAATTGATCTTGCATATCCACTTTTTACACTTTTTTTTTTAATTATTATTATGTGGACTTGACTTGTTGACTATGTAAGTCATGGATTTCCCATTACTTTTGCATATAGAATTTTAAAAGGTTTCCTACATTCATTTCAACCTGAAATGATACTTGTAAATGATTGATTATTGTATGGGGTGATCCAAGGAAGAAAATTTCTGATGTAGCTTCTCCTGAGGAGTATGGAGTTTCATAATCTAAACATTTTTTATTGCATCCTGTTTATCAAGTATACTGCATTAAGAACGCAATCACTTGAAAACGTCCGAACTCTTAACCAAATTTAGAGTGCCTTATATGAATCTAAGAGGTCTATGTATGTGCTTTCTCCCTGACGTTCAGATGATGATCAGTATTGTAAATCCGTTTCATATGAGATTTTGTTTCTGTGAGAAACGTTTTTGTTTCTCATAGTGGCAGTTTCGTAAATAAAATGTACCACCGTGACTAAAGTAGTACAATTTTATCATCTATTTCGTAAATAAAATGTACCACCGTGACTAAAGTGGTACATTTTATTTACGAAACTGCCACTATGAGAAACAAAAACGTTTCTCACAGTGACTAATGGAGGCGCCCTCTTTATTATCAGCCTAAATTAATAAACATATTTATATTCGCAATCTTCACCTGTAGGCTTCTGGCACCTCTCCCTAAGCTTCTTGGAGCAGTTTTTTAGTGTAAGCCCCTTCAAACTGGAAAAGTTGGCAATACATTCTGGTATGGCCTTGAGGTCTTCACATTTGGCTATTGTGAGTGTCTCCAAGGAGGACATGCTTCAATCTGGGGAATGCTTGCTTCTTTTCAAGGAGATCATACTGAACCGTGTCGGTATCGTCGTCGGCGTCGAGGAAGCTAAGGTCCTCGTCGGAGTCGGTGGTGGCGGTGGTGAGAGAGAGGAGGAGGAAGGAAGAGAGGAAGAGGGTGAGGATGAGTTGAGTCGGCATTGTTGAAGATGGGAGTGATCGGAGGTTGGGAAATGTGAAAGGAGCGAAAATGTAGGGAGTGAAGTGTTTGGGGTCCGTTTGGTAGGGTGTAAAACATTTTCAATGTAAAATGGTTTTCCATGAAAATCATTTTACAATGGAAAACTCTTTTTCAAAAAAGTTTTCCGTTGTTTGGTTGAATGAAAAATGATTTTCCATTTTAAGCATTTTTCATTGTTTGGTTGAACTGAAAATTCAATTGTGAGGGAAAATGTTTTCCCTTCACTTGTGATGGAAAATGTTTTCCTTCTAAATTGGAAGGAAAATGTTTTCAATAGGGTGGAAAATGATTTTCCACCCCAAGTTTTACATTTTAATGTTTTACACCAAACCAAACAATGTAAAATGGAAAAACACTTTTCAGTAAAAATGTTTTACGCCCTACCAAATGGAGCCAAGTGAGTGTAATAGGGTTTAAGAAGAGAGTGATAAAGTCAGGAATTTTAGGATTACTTAATTAATTTAAGATTAACTGAAAAAGAAAATTTTCATTAACGAAATTTCACCGACATCTACTCCATTCTCCGTATTTCAGTTTGAACGTTTTTTTTGCGCTTATTTAAAAAAAAGAGTTCTAATAGCTTAGTGGAACTGTGGAAGAGCGTAAGTCTTGAAAACTGAAGGTCCGTATATTTCCTTATAAGACAATTATACGAGTAAACTTTAGGGAAGGAAAAATCATTTCATTAGCTAAAGTTAGATTTTTACCAGAAGCATTAGTAATTAGAGATGTTTATATTAATTATATATCATTGTTCTTTAACAAAATCCTCAAAGATGCTTTGTAGACCCTTTTAAATAGTCTATTTTCCCAAAAACTTTATTTGATTGTCACTTTTTTTTTACCCCCACTGAACAAACCCTACACTAATACTTTTATTTATAAATGCGTATAATCTCCTCCTCAACTTAACAACATGGTCTTAAAAGTGTTATTTTTTTTTTGTTGTTGCAATTTTTCTCTGTTTTTTAAAATTCACTACATACATAAAGTCAAATTTGATCTTACCCTCGTCACCCCTACCTTCTTGTTCCTAGACTTCCTACTCCCCCTTCCCTCTAACTCTTGTTTTATTGGTAGAACAATTCAACGTATAAGATATTTCTTAGCACGCAAACTTATGTTTTTTGTTAACTTTGTGTCAATTTTGACCAAAAATTAAACTCTTAACAGCCAATATGATTCCCAAAATCTTTACCGGAAAAATTATTCGACATGTAATCACAATGTTTTTTGAACATGTAAACCGAGAGATAATTAATAACCGAGGGATACATACAAACAGATTACTCAACAATAAGGAGAACAAAATACCGAGTGATTCACAAAGTTGTGTTCAAAATGATTTTCGAAAATTTAAACCGAGAGATAGTTAATCTAATAATTAAACAGAGTACTCAATTAGTTACTCTCGAAAGATCACCATACTTCATACTAATAAACTAAAGCCCGATACCAAAAAAGAAAAAAAAAAACACAAAAGATAAAGTGGAGAGCTTTGAATATCAGAGAATCACCTGGGAATTTCCCAACAACAAAATTGAGTACAATTATTGTTATGTTAAACAAATACATAACAGTGATAACATAGCCTATAAACTATTTGATCATATGATTGAACCGAACCCATTCCAAAACAATAGAGTAAATATAGCATTTATCCCACATATCAAAATTATCAATTTGCTTGTGAGCAAAACAGAATGAGGTGTAACCTATCAAAAACAACATAATTTATCCCAAAACTGAACACTTTTCTTGAAGCTTTGATCAAGTATAGGAAGCCACCTTGTAGCTTTGGTCCAGCATAGGAAGTCAATCTTCCTTATTTGATATATAAAGAAGTCGCAAGACAAGCTCAGACATTACGAGCTCCTTCCCATGCTGCCAAAAAGTCTAAAAGGTTGGGTATAATTTGTTAATTTAATTTACAACCCAAATTAAACAAAATCAAAAAGAAAATTGAAATGCTTTGAATTAGATCCAATAGAAAAGCAATTAAATATTTTAAAAAAACTTAAATCTTCATATACAATCCTCATAACATAGAGAAAAAAATCAACAAACACATATGTGCACGCATATAAGTTGAATGAAATCATACACAAAAGTAAGATACAAAATCATCCATGAAATGATGGTTGTCATAATATGCAACCAAGGTCTGCTGCCCCAACCCCACCTAATCCAGTCAAAGTGTGATGTGTGCCAAAATCATAGACCAGTGATGCTCAATTGTAGGCCCATTTAACCTGGTGATGCATGCATTAACTCAACCAAGATTAGGTTTCATAAGACTCTCAACGCCATGAACACATTCTACCGGACATGAGTCAGGACACCTTCCAAAGCAATCTCCACACCAGCCTGAATTCAACTATACACGTTCCTCTTTTCATATATGGATGCTATGAATATGTAATTCTGGTTCACTAAATAAATCAAAGAATACTTTCCTACCTTGTATTTGAACATGACAACATGACATAATTTGATCAAACTGTGAGGTCAATTTGATTTTAGATTAAATTCTAATGTGCAAGCACAATGTAAATGCTAAAAGACACCTAGTGTGATTTCAAAACTTGGCTAATTAGAGTTAAGCACAAGATATTGCTTCCTTAATCTAGTGTGATAAGGTGCTGAAGGCAAAATAGAAATTAGGTGCTAAACATCAACAATTCCCTCTAACCATAAAAAATAAAACAGTAATTACTTTTCTTCTACACTCACCAAAAAAAAATAAAACAGTAGCATAAACCATAAACACTCTAAGTGTACATTTAGGATTATCGTAATAAAGTTATCTAGCATCTCACGGGAAAAACGCAAGCCTAAGTAAAATAAAGCTTATTAGGACAAAATCATGGATTATAAATTAGAAATGACTTCATTATATCGAAAACATCAACAATGATAGCACTGGTAAAATCTAAAAAGAATCCTACTTTTCATAGTTATAAATGCAGATATTAAGAATGAGGTAACATTTAAGCCAGAAGAGAGTCAAGTAGCGGACAATATCTCAGTTCATTAGGTTGAATTTGACAAAGTACTGCTTGAGTTCAGGTAGGCCAAGCAAACCCAATGCTCTATGGATTGATTGCATTTCGTTCAGTGAACGATCAACAAAGATTCACCTTGGATTATACCTATTATATAGCAGAAATCCTCAAAATGTGCAATCCATGACATAGTAAACTTACTAAAACACTCTTGACATGGAACTACATTAAGTATATTGTATACTAAGTAAATCAATAGTTCTTTTTTCTTGTAAGTAAATACAGTACTTTTGAGTTGGAAAACCCATTCTGTCATCACAACTACCACCCATGTAACAGCTGCAATTTCCATCCTACACCTGAGTGTAATTTTACACTTTTGCACGCTTTCAAATTCCCCTCCCCATTTACTCATGAGCTGACCACATTAGGAGGCAAATGTGAGAGTGTAAAATTACACCCGTTCTAGGATAGACACCCTATGTAACAACAAATAACACACTATAAGCATATTATGGCGAAATTTCGATGCAATTTAGACCCTCAAACTCAACAAGAACACACCATAATTCGATGAAACTGCACTATGTGACTACACAACACAAGGCGCTTTCCTCGTACTACACATCAGTACTATAATTTCCCGGAAGGGAGACAAATTCATTCATCAAAATCTTACACAAACAACACAATTTTCAAAAAACGGGTATCAAATTCAACCACAACCCCTAAAATCTAAATTAATTATTTTTTCACTAAATTATAGGAATGATCACAAAAGTAACAAAAAAAAAATATCAATATATATAATGATAAAATTAAATAAGAGCAAATATATCTGAAACCGCTCTGGTATATAAAGAAACGCATACAAATTTGTAAATGACGAAGGTCAAGGAATTCTGCAAAACAAGAGATAAAACAAAACATGATTGGGATTTTTGGCCCAGCAAAATGAAACCTTTTTACTCAAAAAAATCGTTTATTTCGTTAATTTGCTCAATACAGTACAGTATAAAAGAGATGAAGAATATAGATCAAATATAGTATTTTTTAATTTTACCTAAAGAAGAAAGCCCTGGCACTGGAAACTACCATTTAATGATTCTCTTTCTTCTTGTTTTCGAATGAAGCTAACTCAAATTCCTCCTGCAAATCTACATAAATACATACAATGTTAAGGAAAAACCATACATAGTTTAGAAATATTTCATATGCACGGGATATACAGATTTAGGAAAACACACACAAAACTCAGAAAAATTCAATTACAAACCTCAATTTTTTCAAATACCCACAAAATTAATTAAGAAGATTAACCAAAAACACATAGCATAAAAAAGAAAAACTGGATTTGTATGAAAATTAAAGCTATACATACCCTAGATTGTGAAATTGATGTTAGATGATTATAAAAAGGATATACATCTTACCTGAAGAAGCTGCTTTAATGGAGGAGATTAAGCTCAGAGCACGCAGCAAGCCTTCAATGGAAAGCGAGGAAAAAGAAAGGACGAAAAGGAGCACCAGCAGACATTTTATAGCAAATAAAACCCCCGAAAATGAGGAAGAGCAGAGGAGAGAGACTGAGAATTGTGGTGTTGAGAAAAACCAGGAATATAGTAGTCAAACAACAAGAGAAGCCTGGACAGATTTTCACATGCAAAGGGTATATATGGCAAACCATAAAATTAGGGGCAGCAAAGTAATAGCGCCACATTTTACTATTCATAAGGAAATTAAAGGTTTCAGACATGAAAAATATACTAGTACATAAGATTGATAAGAATGTAAGATGTTTTATGGGTTACCTTATGTCCCTAATGTATAATTTATAGCTCATTATGTTAAGTTTTCAATAACCAAATTGTGATTTGACAAGCGTGTTCAGTTAAAGTAATGCAAATATATTGGAACAGGTGTTGTATCGAAAGTTACGAAAAAATGTTAAAATAAAAATTTATTACCTTTATCCTTTTAGAATAGGCGGCAAAACTGAGAGCAATTGCTAAGATACCATAAATAAAGGCTTTTAAAGGCACCCAATAACTAAATTGACCAACCATTTTAATCTCTTTTAGTTTAAGACTCTCTTTCTCTTTCTCCGTCTAGAATCATCTAAAAATGTAGTTGATTAGATGAGAGTAATTACACAAATTAGTTTGGGTTAATTGCTATTTATAGAACTTCGGTGGCGGGTAAAGTAAATTATAATATCATGCTTGTTTCGGATGAAAATAATAGGACCTTCAGGGTAGGCCCTTTTCAAGGGAGAAGACTGGTCTCGGTCTAAGCGATGACTGGGCCGAGGATTTCCTGCACAGCAAGTACACGTAAACTAGCCTCGGGGGTGGTTGCCGAGGAAGGCCCCTCCGATGCTAAAGTCAGTTTAGTGTATTGAGAGTAAATGATATGCAAGAGGATTAATTGCTTGAGGTTAATTGTGAATGAATGTAAGGTGATACAATTGATGGCTTTTATTCCTTTGCTCAATGAGGAGGACTGGGCCCTTGAAGTCAGATGGGCTTGCCATGCTGACTAGGCTTGATTGACTTAGCATGCTTTTAGAGAGTTGAACCTTGCATTGGACTTTTGTAATTAAATCATTTGGGTCAGCCCAGTTAGGTTAACTGAATTGGACCCAAACAACTTGCCCCCCAAACCCGATTCGGAAGGATGACGGGTCGGGTTTTGACTTGCAAAATGGAGGGAAACAAATGATTGTAATTTGAAAAGGGAATTTGGACAGTTAATGACGTTATAACTGTCATTAAGGAGAATAATTAGGGAAGGTAGAAAGTTTAGTGGGTAGTTAACTTAGGAATGTGTTTAACGGTTGTGTTTAAGTGGAATTTAGTGGGATTTTTGGCGGTTTTAAACTCTTGGAATTCTTGATTCCGGCAAACTTATATAAACCGCCCTCTCTACCTTCGCTAATCACTTTTCGCAAACACACTTCCTGAAATTCGCCCAAACCCTTGAGAACCTAATTTCAATTCTTCCTTATTCTCTACGATTCCGAGCTTTTATACTAAAATTTTTTGCTCCGCATCAATAGGTCAACAAATTCCGAGTCCAGTAGAGGTAATTTTTCCCTAAACTTGTTCGATTCTCTTATTTTCCAGAGCTCTCCCTTTCTTCTCAATTTTTTTGACTTTTTGCAAAAGTGGCCCGAGATTTAGGAAAGAGACCCATGAGGGCTGAGGAGGAGGGAGTTCCTCAGCTAGGTGCTAGGCGCAATGAACCATTAGGGCGAATGTTGCGCCTAAGCAACAATGTCTCTCTTCCGAGACGAGAAGATAAGGCTTCTTCTGAGGAGCCCCCCATTGTTGCGATACCAGTAACTTCGGTGTCGTACCGAGGTTGGGAGGAGGCAAGCACCTCCGCTAGTGGCTCAGCGCATGGGCCTCGGCGCCTACCTTAGGGAGCCGAGGAATGGCAAAATCCGCCCGAGAACCATGGGTTGATGAATGCGGTTCCCTATGATTGGTGGGTCAATGGGAATGCCCTCCATCATTTTGCCGAACAAATCGAAGTGTTCTACGGCATTATGGAGGAAGACGGGTATTGGTGTCAAATGCCCGTCGCCGAAGATAGGATTCATAGACCCCCACCTGGTTACATCGGCGTGTACACCAGGCAACTCCAATCTGGACTTAGATTTCCTTTGCACTCATTTGTTGTTCAAGTGCTAAATGGGTATAATATTTCCTTGTGTCAACTGACCCCGGTCAGTATCCGAAGAGTCATGACATTCTTGTGGGTCTGTCTCTTTTACGGATTTGAGCCGAGCTTAGGTGTGTTCCGAAAATTGCATAAGCTGATGCCGAATCAGCAATCTGATGAACACCATGGCCTTGGGTGGTGGAGAATTGAAACCCAAAGGGGGTTTTTAACCACTTGGCCGAATGACACCTCCGATAAGGACTGGAGGGGTCAATGGATCTAGTTCGAGCCCCAGCCGAAGAAGGGCACCCGAATTATTTTGGTGGGCCAAGGCACCTGAGAATGCCTGATCCGAAGATGAAAGTCCTCAGCCCTGACGATTTCATAGTCGAAGAGAAGGAGTTGTTGACTCTCTTCGGGAAGAAGAGGAACCCAGGGGGAACTGGCCGAATGACTTACGTGCCAGAGACTTGGCTTCCCTGCTATCACTATATCTTCAAGGAGAAGATATTAGCTGCTGTCGGCCTCAGCCGAAAATATCAATATGGTAAGAAGCTCAGCTTGGGCCAAGAGCCTTTACTTGTCTTTTTTATTTTTTCTTTTTGCTTGTTTCCCTTTTCATGCAGAATAACCTTTTTCTTTCGGTTCTTCAGTGCTGCACGAGGGGAATTGCGACTTGGAATATAATAGGCTTGGTATTAGCGCTGCTCGGCAAGTGACGAGGAACACCCCTACTATAATCGATCCTCCTGCTAGGGCCCCCGCACTGCGCACATCAACGCTTGAAATAGTCAAGCCAGCTGAGCACTCCAGGCAAAAACCCTGGTATTTGAAGAGGGACCCCTTTTTCCTTTTGGGCCCCGAGGAACTAGTTGTTGCCGCTGCTGCAAGCGTTCGGGCTGGAGTTTTTGCAAGGAATTCTGAGCAAAGTGCTGAGCCGAGAACTCCTGTAATTGAGCCCAACGTGCTCTACGCTGAAGACAAACTCTTGCTGAAGACTTCGGTGAGTCTTAATGCTCTTTCAGCTTTCATTTTCTCCTAGCTTTGTTCCTTTTACTTAGATTTTCATTTGAATTTTCCAACTTGTGAAATTTTTTCCAAATTTTTCGAAGTACTGAACTTCGGCTGCGTCGCTCCTTCTACCTAGACTTTTCAACTTGTGAAAATTGTCTAAGTATTAAGCTTTGGCTTGGATTTTTTATTTTTTTTATTTTTTTTTTTATTTTTTTATGATGATACTGATATCACCTTTTGCCCCCCTTGTCTCTTCTACTGCATTCTGACAAAGAAGAAGAAGACAAGAGGGAACCTGAAAAACACAACCATATTCTTCAGACGATTCTTCTGACGAAGACATGGCAGGCCAAAGGAGGAAAAGAAGAAGAGCTATTGTAAACCCAAAGTGACTATTGACTATGGGAGTAATCCCTCAGTCTTCTTGCAACTTATTATTGCGTGCTAGGAATTTTATTTTTTCCTAATATAACTTCAATAGGGTAAAAATTCTGAGTTAGTTGATGTTCTATGTAGCTTATTGATAATTCTAAAAAATTCCTGAACATTATAAATACCCAACTTCTGTGGTTCTGTCATGCACATGTATGGAAAATTAACCATCAAGATGCAAGCATCTTACTGCATGTTATTATGAAGTATCACTGACGATGCTACTCGCGTCTTAGAGACCGTGAAAAGTTAAATGGGGCAAAAAATAAGGGACACGGGGAATGAATCATTACAAATTTACAAGTCATTTTTTTTATAATTTAAAGTTAAGTTATACTCATATATATTACCTGCACGCATAAATTATTAAGTTAATATGGACAAACAAGAAGAAAAATGTGATCAATCAAATTTAGATGGCTAGTAAAGTTAAAGTTGGTCAAAAATGTAAAAAGATACTTCGTATATTTCAAACATGATTTAATAGATTATTCGAGATATGTTGGAAAAAACATGTTGTATGTCATTGATGAGTAAGACTGTAAGAGATTTGTTCAACATTCTATTTGATATAACATTTGCTAAACTAAATAACTTTCAGCTCAACTACAAACAGACTAAAAGATGAAAAAATCTTTACAGCTTACAACAATCTTACTACCCTTGGATTGTTCTTGAGCTATACAAGATACCGGCCACTCAACAAGCATCACGTTAGCTATCTAGATTATTCCTTCGGTTGCTGCGTCTGAGGTTCTCCCATAGCAACACCGTGCTCATGATCAACAGCGGCCTTGGTTATTACTGTTTGTTTTAGCAGCACCACACGCCCAGAAAGCATATGATACCAGACCTACAACAGTGCTAATTATGCACCAATATGCAGCCCCAAGGAACAAATTCTCGTTGCCCACCTCGCAACTGTCAATGTTTTCTCTGGTATAGGCTTTTGCTAGGAAGTTGTTGTTGTTAAGGATTGCTGTATATATCAATCCAATGAACGTTATCAGAAAAGTGAACCTGCAATACATACCAAGATAAAAGAGTAAAATTCTTGTGCACAACGGACCAATATAAAGTTAAGCTTACACAGTTACACTCCCTTCATTCAGAATTAATTGCCACGACACTATGTATTAACAAATGAACCGGCCTTTATAGAACTTGTGCTATTTCTATCCCCTCCTCGTCATTTATAATTAAGGGAGACAAATGTAAGCGAATTGTAGAAATTAATAACATACCAGGAGCCGATGAAGAAGAGTAATGAGCTTATAACAGTGCAACGAGCAGAACAACGTAGTCCACAGCAGCAAAAGCAATAAGTAGCAGCACTAATAACAATTTGCTCGGCTAGTAGAAATAATGCAGCAACTATGCCAAGAGCAGATGATGGACTGCTTGGGTATACACATAACCTATCTTTTTTGGTAACATCTTTAGCCTGCGCAATGCAACTATACACGTAAATTGAACGACTTAATCATGACTCGACATCAAGTTTTAAGGTTGTAGTGTAGTACATTGTTGATCATCTAAAGTCTAAACAGAGACATTAATCAACTAGATTATTTTTAATTAGCTACGTTCTTTGCGATTGAGAATTGCATTACCGTAGGGTCTGAGATTTGTCAATAGCAAACTAACAATATAATAGACCAGTACTGATTGATCAAAACCGAGTAGTCATATCTTGTTAAATTTGTTACAATAGATATTTTAAGATTATCATATTTTTACATTTTTTGCATGTATAAAATTGGAGATATTCATATTTTAAAAGATATCTTGAACACTATAAGAAGTCAAACGGGGTAAATAAACGGGGACAAAAGGGAATATATATCAATTATGGAATTTATTTTGAGTTTCTATTTAAGCAAGTAATTAAGGTGGAAATGTGGATGTTCCTTTGAGGGATGAGAGTTATAACTTGGAACTTAGAAGTATTAGGCATTTAGGCACTTAGACAAGGGCCCCACTATATCATCTACTTCTTAGTAATTTCTTCTTTGATTATGATGAAATCAGCCTACAAAGGAAATCAACTAAACGACATCGTTTCGACGGCATTGACAAAGATGTCTTCCCCTTAATCAAGGAAAGCTCACATTCATAGTATTTTAGTCCATACAATTTTTCTAAATATCTTTTCCTTGTCAAATCAATTATTTACAAAAATTACAAGCACATAAATCTTGTTTAAATATAATTATGTATACTCCCTCCGTCTCAATATATCGGATTAACAATTTTTATAGACTACCTTTAAAAATAAACATAATAGTAATCATTAATCAACAAAGTTAGAAAATAAATTGAATAACATGACCAAATCATACTAGTACTAATTAAAAAATATTACTTTAGGGCTTGTTTGACATTGTTTTTTATTTTCTGTTTTCTGTTTTTTAAAACAAAAGACCAAAAACAGGAAACAAGAAAAACGTGTTTTCACTTTTTTATTATCAGTCTTCTAAATTATCAGGATTTTAATAAGTTTGACTATTTTTTTATTCATTATATAACATATATCATGTGGTGAAGCCATGTCGGAGAGGCCCATAAATCTCTCACCTCCTTTTTGCAGATGACAGTCTCCTCTTTACTAGGGCTAACCGTCAGGAATGCTCAAACATCGTTGATATTCTCAACCAGTACGAAGCAGCATCGGGACAAAAAATCAATTATGAAAAATCGGAAGTGTCTTTTAGTAAGGGGGTGGGGACTGAGCAAAAAGAAGATATGATGGGAATTTTGAGGATGAAGCAAGTTGAGAGGCATGGACAATACCTTGGCATCCCAAATATAATTGGGAGATCAAAAAAAGAAGTCTTTGAAGCTTTATTGGATAGGGTGTGGAAAAAATTGCAGGGGTGGAAGGAGAAGTTACTGTCCCAAGCCGGAAAAGAGATTCTTTTAAAGTCAGTGATCCAGGCAATCCCAACTTATCTCATGGGAGTGTATAAATTCCCGTCAGAGGTAATTAGAAAAATTCATGTGACAATGGCAAATTTCTGGTGGGGTCAGAATGTGGATAAGAAACGTATTCACTGGAAGAGCTGGGATTCTATGTGTACTCTTAAATGCCTCGGAGGGATGGGGTTTCGGGACTTGGCAATATTCAATGAAGCTCTCCTAGGGCGACAAGCTTGGCGTATAATTTCTCACAACAACTCTTTACTGTGTAAAGTGATGAGAGCAAGATACTTCAAGCACTCAGATTTCCTTGGCTCGTCTCTTGGATATGGTGGCAGCTACTCATGGCGGAGTATATGGGGTTCAAAATCCCTAATAAAAGAAGGAACCCTCTGGCGAGTGGGTAATGGAGAGTGCATACGGATTTGGGAGGACCCGTGGATTTGTGATGAGACAGGCCGCTTTGCAACAAGTACTCCATCAGAAGAGTTTTCGAAAGTGAGTGAACTGATTAATAGGGAAGCCATGACCTGGGACTATGACAAAATTCAGGCGCTTTTCAATGATCGAGACAAGAAGAGCATACTCTCAATCCCCCTGAGTTTGAGGTGCCCTCCTGATAAAGTGATCTGGGCTTTCTCTAAGGACGGTGAGTATACTGTCAAAACGTCATACATGCTGGGGAAGGGATGCAACCTAGATGACTTCCATCAAGCATGAGTTGACATTTGGAAGATGCAAATTATCCCGAAAGCCAGAAATTTTTTGTGGCGATTTTGCACAGGAACTATCCCTGTTCGTAGGCTTCTAAAACACAGGCACCTTGCGGAGAATGACTGGTGTCCTTGGTGCGAAAACGAGTCTGAAACGTGGCAGCACGCTTTCTTTGAATGCGAGCGAATCCAGAACTTGTGGCTCAGACTTGATTGTGAAGATATGAGGAGGGAAGCCCTTTCCCTCAATCCCTGTGATCTTATTGAAAGCTGGGGAAACTTGCCAAAAGATGTGAAGGCTCGTGGTATTTACCTTATGTGGGGTATTTGGCAGGAGAGAAACTTGAAAATTTTCCAAGGGAAGGACGGATCTTCTGACTTGCTTGTGGCTCGTGTGCAGAGGTGGGCTGAGGAAAGTAAGTTACTGGAAGAAAGACTGAACAAAGTGGGGGAGTCAATCCCTTGTTCAAGCTCTCGAAGATGGCTCCCTCCGCCCCAAGGTTTTGTGAAGGTCAATACAGATGCCTCGATTACAAATGAGGGGTGGGTTGGCCTTGGTGTAGTAGCTAGGAATGATGAAGGGGCAGTCTTATTTGCGGCTTCTCGAAGAGTCAGAGCGTGGTGGTCGATTGAAGTTGCGGAAGCAAAAGCCATAGTCTGGGCACTTAGTCTGGGAACGAGATTCGGGCTTGCTAATATCATTATAGAATCTGATTGCCAAGTTATTGTATCGAGACTCGCAAAGGATATGATGCTCAACTCTGATCTGGATATGATTCTAGGTGATGCGATGATGCAGGGCTCTCGTTATAGTAGTATTCAATGGCGCCATGTCAAGAGGAGAGGAAATTCCGTCGCCCATAATCTAGCAAATTTCATTCCTTTTAATCTTGAGCAAGTTTGGGTTAACTGTGTCCCCCCTCTTGTCTCCCCCTATGTAACTATGGATACTCTTGCCATTGAATAAATTTTTGGTCTTCTGCCTCTAAAAAAAAAAAAAAAATATAACATATATCATGTTATTTTGAAAATAAAAAAACCAAAATATAGAAAACTACAACAATATCAAACGAACCCTTAAATATTTGATTTTTTTCGGTAAAATACAACATGAAAAACCAAAATATATTACAAGTATAGAAATTTACTGTAAATAAAAGTAAAATGAAATGTAAAAAGTACCTTAACCCTTTTGGTAAAAGCAATGAGACTGAAAGTCATAGCAAGAGCACCAAGAAGAAGGGCAATAAAAGGCACCAAAAAATTATGTCTTCGCATCATTTTTTATCTTCAAATTTCAATCAATGGAATTTTGTCCTGTTTTTCAAACCAATTTTTCTGGGTTTCGAAGAATAAGATTGAAGTGAGTAAGAAAAATAAGAGTGTAAGTTGTAATAATTGGCGATTTGTAATATGATTGGGTGGTTGAGGAGAGAGAAAAAGAAGAAGCAACTTCAAAGTAGGAGTGAATAAGAGAGGGAGAGAGAAGTGAGGAAGCAAAACTGGCTTTGGAGAATTTTTGGAAGATGCGTGGAAATGAGATAAAAGGGGAGAAGGTAGTTTTTTTTTCAGGGGCAAAGTCAACGTGGGAATAGAGATTTTGAAAGTGTTTTTTTTTTTTCAAAGCCGAATGATTTCAGTTTTCAAGATCTGAGATTGAATGTCGTCTATGACTCTATGTTACTTGTTAATTTGTTACTTATGACTCTATATCACCTGACAATCTATTAATTTGTTATAGTAGTTCTCTCAACGAAAATTAAACGGTTTTTTTACCATATGCCCATGAATTTTTTTTTGTTTATTCACCATATATCCCTGAACTTTTTAAATTCATCATATACCCCCGAGTTTTTACAAAAATACACCATATACTCTTGATGACTAATGATTGTTAACTTCGTTAGTCAATAAAGTTAATTATGACCCGAAAGTATCCTAAATACATTCCCCTACCCCGAAACCACCCACATTTCTTTTTCACACCCTCAAAACCACCCAAAATTTCCTTTTCTTATCCTCAAAATCAATCATACGGATAAGCTTATGGAGATTTGGAGTGGTTTCGGGGGTTGGAGAAAGAAGAGGAGTGGTTTCAGGGATGGAGGGGGAGAGCTTTAAGGTGGTTTTGATGCATAATTAACCCCCACTCATCTTGTTGTTATTAAGGGTATATGGTGAATTTTTGTAATAACTCACGGGTATATAGCGAATTTAAAAAATTATAGGGACATATGGTGAATAAACAAAAACTCAGGAGTATATGATGAAAAAATCGAAAAACAAAAAACAAAAAGTATGAATAATAATGTAATGAATGTAATTCCTAAAAACAAAAAAGAAAAAGAAAACAAAAGGTAATGAGTGTAATGTGTGTCAAAAATGTAACGAGTGTAATGACTTGATTTAGATTAATAGACCGCACTAAATTTCTCAAATTGTCATATACTCTTGTAAATTTTTAAGAATTTTTAATTACTCCCTCTATCCCATAATACTTAACACAATTTTCATTTTCATCCGTCCCATAATATTTGATACATTACTAAAGACTACTAATAAAAAAAATATTTTCCCACATTTTCTCTCTCCTCACTTACCCTACTCCCACCCCAATTGTTATTTTCTTATAATAAAAGAGAATCTTTTATACAATAAACAAATGTTTTAAATAAACCTGCTTGTAATTTTCTTAAATTACGTGTCTACCCTAATCTCCCAAGTATTATGAGACGGAGGAAGTATTTATCAGTTGCTAGTTTTTTTATAAGGTAGTAAGAAAAATAATTATTAGGATGCCTTCTGCATGAGGAGAATTTTTTATGTATCAAAATATAGAATAATAGTAACAAACTAGAGTTATTAAAAACATCAATATCCATACTATAAAAAACTAAATGACCTACATTAGCGATCCAATCTACCGTACAAGTTACTTCACGGTAGATATGATAAATACTCATTTATGAAGCTGAATAATGAGAGAACAAGTGCTTTGAGTTTCAAGCTCGATTTTGCCAAGGGATTGTCCAAGTACTTTCTATTGAGTTGATGACAAATAGATTACCACTTTTAATTTGAATGTTCTGAATGCTGCATTATTGGAGAGTTAGTTGAACTCTTTTAAGAAGATTTATAGCTTATTATGAATGCTTTTGTGTTGCTGAGGTTGAACATATATAGATGCGTTTATGAGGGCTCTGCTAGTTTGCTATGAGAATAACAACATATAAATTATACAAACTACGTTGTGTTATACAATGACTAAATGCTTTCTCGATCTATCTCCAATTATTTGATTCATAGCCATGTTATACTTTAGTCCTTTAATTTTAAAGTTATGGTCCATCAAAACTTATAAATATGAGGCAATCTTTTAAGGTCCAATTTAAAGAACGGGAAAAAATAATAATTTATTGACAATATGAAAATGTTCAAATGTACATGAGTAATGATAGCAATGAATCAGTCAAGGCATTCATCAACTTGGCTTTAAAATGGCCAATTTACAAAATGTAATATTAGGTTGGAAAGCAATTAGTGTATATATTGGACAATTGGCTAGAATTAGCATTATATACATGGAGGGCACCATTGTCAATCCAATCAATTCCTCTCTAATAAAAAGCCATCAATAGTTGCACAATTTGAACTCTCATGCAGCTTGCTATGAAAAATTGTAGCTTGGCAAGCTGATCTTACCGCAAGACGTGCTTACTATACATCGTATAAAGTACTCATACTTTCTCCGTTCTCTTTTAAGTGTAATATTAGAAAATGTATTGTCCTAATCACTACTTTGGATGATTGTAAGATTGGAAACTTAAACCTAATATTATATTGTACAGTTACATTTGGTGCACTTACTATATTTCATGTACAGTGTGAAAGTGCTTCTTTTTGAAAAGATTATCAGGGATTATTAATGTTATTAATGAACCAGTCATATCAAAGATAGGAAATTATTTCAATTGATCAACTACATGATACAAGTACAAAAAATGAAGCAATCTTTAAGCTCGTTACAAGACAGTGCAAAGTACTAGTTAACCAAATGAAGATTACCATGAACACAAACGCACATCTAATTGCACCTTTTGACATCGGGTTGATTTTGGTATATACTACATCAAATCCAGCTTCACATCATTACCTTTTGTTCTTTTGTTTGCTGCATTCAAGGATCTCCCATTGCAGTACCTTGCTCGATCATGATTATTAGCAGTTTCTTGTGAATTATGTATCGTCGAATGATTATTAAGAACTTCCTTGGGAATTATCGCTTGTTTTTGCAGTACCTTTCACCCAGAAAGCATAAGAGGTTAGACCTAAAACAGTGCTAATTATGCACCAAAGTGCATCACCAATGTAATATTTCTCATTGCCCACGTTACAGTCGTCGCCATTTATTCCAGGATAGGTCTTTGCCAAATAATGGCTGTTGTTGAGCATTGCTGTGTATATTAATCCAACGAACGCAATCACAAAGGTTAACCTACATTCACAAAGTAGAAAGTTTCAGTAAGTTAGTCATGTAATAGATTACAAGCAAGCTAGAAACCGAATGATTGATAGTTAAGATTGTTTAGGGTTAACTTGTGGCCGTATTTACATGGTCACATTGAGTCACACATGACCAAAAACGAAAAGGAGAAAAGGGGACAAATTTAGAGAAAAATGACATACCAAGAACAAATATAGAAGAACAGTGAGGTTATATAAGAGCAACGTTTAGAAAAGCGTTGTCCACAGCAGCAGAAGCATTTAATTGCAAGACGTAATACAATTTGCTGAGCTAGTATAAATAGTGCTGCTATTATACCAAGAGCATCTGCTGGACTACTTGGATATCTACATACCCCTTTTGATTTGGTAACATCTTTATCCTGCGTAAATTGACCGAATTAAGTCTTTTTGCCAAAAAAAACAGAAAAAAAAGGTTGGGGGTAACATTTTTACCTTAATCCTCGTGGCATAAGCAATAAAACTGAAAGTTACAGCAAAAACTCCCAGGAGGAGGACAGCCATAGGCAGCAAAACAACATTTCTCCGAATCATATTGATCGATGTATGTTCTTCGTTCTGCACCTTTTAATACGTGATTGTAGTATCGAATCGATTAAGAATTGAGTATGAGTTTGATGCATACATATACTGGTACTAGTTAGGAGGACTGGTAATGACAATATGGAAAGGTATAAAAATAATAATGTTCATCTTACCTTGAAAAACAATTCAAGCATCTTGGACAACTAGGCTAGATATTTTTTTTTTTCTTTATTTTTTTTATTGGGAGGAGGGGAAAGTTGGTTGATAAAGCCATTATATTCCTTGATAAAAATGTATGGTGGGCATCAATATTACTTTGAGAAAAATTAGTGTAACTTACAGGAAGCTCTATGCAGATTCCTTGTTCAAAGAAAGTTCTAACAACTGACTCGAGACGATCCTGCTTTCTCTGCCCTGGCTCCAGTTCATGGAATATGATCGATTAACTATCGGGAACATTCTTTCCCATAATCTAAACAGATGATCTACTCTTCACTCTCCTATAAACATGATCTACACATGATACAATTGCACAAATATATTTCACAGAGAAAAGTACTGCTAATATTGAACTCTATGCTTGTACTTGTCTCTTAAAACAGATAATCTTCTCTGGACAGGGAACTTCTCTTGCTTTTTCCCTAATTTATCCAGGTAGAATAAAACTTTCTTCAAGGTTATCATTACTTCTTCACTCTCATAACCAAACTCTTTCTCTTGAATTCTGAGCACCCTCTTCAGCAGCTCCAGTAGCTCATCGTCACCCTCTCCTAATCTGGTCTGTATTGACACTAGACAGTCAAGAGCTTCCCCTACAGTACCAGAAATTCAAAGAGATTATTATTAATCGGCCAATGGACAGAAAAACAAACTAATTATAAATTGACATGTTGGAGATTTTGTGAGCAGAAAATAAAGACAATTCAAGTATCAGCTCTATATGGCAAACAATGTTGTCAATTGCAGGAAGTGTTACAGATAAATGGTTTCTCAGATCTACAACTTCAGAAGTGAATCACTTTTCAAGTAAAAAGCCAAAATTGTACTATAGCTACAAATAGACAAATCAATTACAGCCTACGTGTGAATCAGTAGGATAATATATTTGCTTCTGTGATCTAAGTTGAATAAAAAACTTACCAACTGGAAGGGATTCTTTTCCAAAAGCTGTCTCACGAATGCGCAAAACTTCAATGGCAAGCTTTTCAGCTTCTTTATCACGTCTTAAGTTGAAGAGGGTAACCGCAAGATGTAGCATGGGAAAGGTGATGGACGGATCATCAGGGCCAACAGACTTCATCATGACCCGCAAAGACATCCTGAGCAAGCGCTCTGCTTCGACATAGTTCTTTGAGAAAGAATAGGAGGTTGCAAGGTTTATGAAGTGGGTGGCCAAGCTAGGATGATCTTTTCCTTTAAACTTCTCAGTAATCACCAAGCACTCTTCCAACAGTTCTCGGCCTTCGTTACCTCTGAAAAACGCACAAAAATAATTCAACACATGCGGCTTTTAGTCAAAGCCTCATTGGTGATAAGGATATTAGGAAAGAGTCTTCCTATTTAAATGCGAATATAACATACGGAGTATTAATTTTTACTAGTGCGGAGTATCATTTTGAATGAATAAGTAGTCGTTGCAAGTTTGTAACTTTCAAAAATGCAAAAAGAAAGCTAAAAATAGTTTGATTTTATGTAGCACAGGATCGAAGTTCTAAGACATTTACACAATTATACTATATATACTAAGTTAAAATTTCCGTTTCATCGAACAGAACAGGGAAGCTAATTTATACTTCATCGTAGCAACTATGCTAGATAGCTTCTTGATTTGTAAATCCAACTATACCTTCCGACTATATGAAGTAATTCAGCTAAATCTAATCTCATCTTCTCCATAATGTTGTCATCTAATGCTACATATCTTGAATCCCGAATGACCTGAAGAGCTTTTCTGTATAGGTGAATGGCTTCCTCAGCATTCCCTGTCAGACACAACACATTACATTCAGCAAATTTTCCATCATACAGCAGATTTTATGTAGCACCAGGAGGAGCAGTGACATGCAGGGTCACATGGTAATATGATACATATTTGAAAGTTGGAACAGTCTCTGCATTAACTTTCATTACAAATTACTACAATATTGTCAATGATAGTTTGTTTTTAATACATTTTCTAGTACATGATAAATAATAAGCCATAAAACAATCCAGTGTACTAACCCTGAGCACATTTTACATGGGCAAGGGAGCAAAGAGCCATGCCAGTCCTTCCATCAGTTTCTCCATGTAACCTTGAATACAGATTCAAAATCCTGCAAATTTTTTATAATATTGAAGCCAAATATAAGTGTGTTAATTATCTGAAACAAAACCTTCAAACATCTCTACAAACACAATGCAAGATATAATGGAATCTGGTAAACGGAATCTCTGCATCATTAGGCTTCCCTTGACTGAGTAGGAGATTGCCAAAGCCAGATAAAGGTAACACAAGGTCAAGGCTATCAGCACCATGACTTGACTCCACAATGGTAATTACACGTTGGTAGATTTCTACAGCTTCTGCAGCTCTTCCAACTGAACCAAGATGTTTAGCCAATCCCAACAGTGGTGTGACAAGAAATATACTGTGCCTGCCTATTAAAGACATTCAAACATAACATTAGCTGTTTCTTTATGTCAGCAAATCAGGTTGGTCTTACTTTTTATTAAATGAAAGGTTATTTTCATTATCCCACATCAGCATGGAAGTCATCGAAGTTAATATAATAAATGATATGCAGAGTACTTTACTTCTGTTGTATCTCTACATTTTAGAAGTCTCACGACTATTGCAATACACAGGATGGTTATAAATTGAAAAATATAATAAAAAAGCTGCTTTATATAATTTATAGATAAACCTGTTTGTCTAGGACCACATAAAGAGAACAAATAGATACAAAACTTGCGAATTCATGGCATTTTGGGCTTTTCGTGACTAAGCAAAGAGCATGAGAGGTAGGGCATAGCAGAACAATATCTAAAACATAATGTTTTTCATTCATTTGTTATTCTATAATATCATGAGGACGGAAAATGAGGCCAAGAAATGCTTTAGAAACCAAAGCAGCTCAATCTACAAAGTTACATAATTTGTTGATGAAGTCAGTTTAATGCTTTAAGCTAAATTATCGCTAACATGGTCACTTCTAATGATCACTTAAAAACTCTTAACTGTTATTATGCACCTGATGCACACAAGATGAGCTGGTTATAATATGACTTCAAAAAAGCTAACTAGATTACTAGAATCAATGACTGGCCTTAAGCATCATCAAGTAGAAGATGTTAAGTATTAGACCCACCATGTAAGTCTTCCAATATTTTTAGAGCCCTTTGATACATAAGCATTGATTTCTCTGATTTCTCCAATGATGAATACATGCTTCCCATGTGTATAAGTACTGAATCCAATAACATTTCATCATCTTTCAAACAATCAACGATCTTGCTCATCTGACCAATCAAGTAATTAAAAGTATTAGAAACACGATATCAAAACATATTTCTTTATCACATAATACACCTAAAGACATAAAGAACTTCATGGACTAGTGTAACATAAGAGCACTTATAAGCTCTATTAGTAAGTTGTTGCTAGGAAGGTGAAATACTGATAGGAAGGTGAAATACTGAAGCTCTATGGGTAAAATTAAAGCATAGCTGAATGGCCTGAATCTGTCCTATAACTCCTATTGTTATACATGAAATGTACTTAGTAAAAGATTAGTGGTGACTTTTCAGAAGAGGTTAAAAGATTGGATATGAAGGACAGAGTCTTAAATGTTGCTAGAGCTAGACAGCATGGTTAACACAAAATCGACTCTAGCCCCCACAAGGTATAGTCCATGCATATGTATAAGTGAAGATTTCTTGATAATGGATACACAAAAAGTAGTAGAGCAAACAAAAAAACAACTATTCAAGTACGAAGAATTGTTGACCTTACAATTTTCTGCAAACATCATTGTTTTCAAACATGAAATCTCTTAACCAAGCAAAAGATTGTTATCAAAATATCCTATTCAAAAAAGAAAACTAAAAGCTTCATCTCAAACATTACAAAAGAGGGAGAACCAAGAGATTACCGTGTCTAATAGCGATTCAACCATCTTTGAGTTGCCAAGAGCTATATATCCCAAAGCAATAATATCAAGAATAGCAACTTCTTCAATCCCTAAAAATCCTGCATCCAACTGTTCTTCTACTGCTTGATAATTTGCTTGAAGTAAATCTATGGCATCACTTTTCTTCCCTGTTGAAATCAAAGTTTTGACTTCATCAAATAACCCTTGGAGATGCTTCTCAAAATCATTTGCAGTGTTCAAGGGGTGACTTGAGCTATCAAGCAAAGTGTCAGACCTGTCAAAAATACATATTTAAAAAGTGACTATGCCAACTGTAAATGCCATTCCTTCCTCTTCATGTTATGTGGCCTAGTGCCACTAAATGGCAAAGGCTTTTGCGACACTTCTTTGGAAATAACAAAGTTAGACTAACAGAAGACATCCAAAGAAGAGGCAGAGGGACCAAAGAGGGTGGATTCTGGCCGTTCTGTGCCCATTTATTAATGTCATCTCTCATGTGATGTGAAAGGTCAACCTATCAAAATGGGTAATGTTTAAACCATCTGCTCTCATCAACTGTCGTGTCTACTGTTTGATGGAAAATAGTAGGATTCTACCTTGGGTTGCAACTAACAAACCAACAAATTGGAGTTGATGGGGCATTGAAAGGCTGAGGCTTCTCTCAACAGAAGCAATCAGTCACTTGAGGTTAATATATGTTATTCTGTATCTTCCTGTCTTTGAGGATTCAGAAAGTGGTGTCAATGGGTTTACTACACATAAATCAGCAAAATGATTGACATAAAATGCTTAAGCCAAAGCAGCACTCTTTATGTAAACACTCGACTATGGAATCGTTGAGATTACAGCTAACACATCATATAGTCACAGCCATTGGAGTCCCATGAGCAACAAGTATGATATCAAAACATTAAATTCAGACTATTTAATATGGTATACCCCATAAAATACCACCATACACTTTCCTTTATTTGCAAACATGCTATACACAATCCATACCCATATTACACTTCATTTCACTCAAGGCAATGTGGGAAATTCAAACTTCCACAAGAAAGAAACTATCACAATTAACCAAGAACACTATATCAAGGCCCCTACCTTTGGAAATGTGGAACAATAGAACACGCCCGTTTTTCAATTCAGTTCCATTGTACATTATTGGTAATACAATCTTAGAACACACCCTCGAAGACTGTGGACGCGCAATGCTTAGACAAGGGACCACATGAAGCTTAACATCACATTTCGGATGCTCAAAATGGATAGGGAAGCATGCCATAGAGTTCAAATTCGGATGAAAGCAAGCATAATTCATCCTGCAAATATAACATAGCATTAATTTCAACAAATAGGACACCCAGCAAGTACTGATAAGCAAATTTTCAGTATGACCAGCAAGAGGAAATGAAAATACATAAAAATATATACAAATTAAATGTCATTCCTTAATCATCCTCTAATACTACTATTACTATACTATAACTAAATTTTTCTTTCTATATCCATCTAACTCATTTTTCTTAATAGGTTTCTATAAATTGAACATGGATTCATGAATTGATTAAAAAATAGAAATCATTCTGGAGAAGTTCAATTTTACTTCAAATTAATTAGATAATTTGTTCTTTGTATGTGAAGTTTTGGGAACAGGATAAGAGAAAACCCATTAAATTTAACAAATTTTAAACTTGACCCATTAACAAATGTTGGGTATGACCCAAATTTTATAAGCCCATTATATTGATGGAGTATAATCTAGAAGCTTCCTGAAAAATCAAGAGAAGATTACACTTGATTTTTTAGAGTTATCTACAACTTTAATATCTCTTAGAATATTCTAGAGAATATTAAAAGTAGAAGCCTCTAGATTAAGAGCCATAATTATGGAGAAATTCCCATAAAAATCTAGAAGCCTCCATCCTCACCTATAAATATGGGTCAAGGGCATAACAACAACAACACAACACAAAAACACAAGAAGCCATACCAAATACAAGCCTTTCTACAAAATATTCTCCCTCCTTGTAATATTCCACTACTATCATAATACTCCTTTATGAGTTTCTTATAGTGAGAGTTCTCTTGTAATAATCACCCTCTCAAGAGTTCTTGTACTCTCATACTTTCAAATAGTGGAATAAAAGTGCTCGTTGTTGTATAAAATCGTTTGTTTATTTATATTAATTATCTTGTCAATTATCAATTTAGTTTATATTTCTCAATCAAACACATCTTCGCTTCCGCTGTGCACTCACCAACCCTAACAAGTGGTATCAGAGCCAAAGGTTGATTAGAGTGTTTACACATTAAAGATGTCTTCGATCACGAAGTTCGAGATTGAGAAATTTGACGGCAAGATTAATTTCAGCATCTGGAAAGTCCAGATGAAAGTCGTTCTAGTACAGAGCGGATTAAAGAAGGCTTTGGATGGAAAAGCTAAAAAACCAGAGTCAATGACAGACGAGCAATGGCAAGAGTTGGACGAAAAAGCCCTCTCGACAATCCAACTATGTTTAACCAAGGAGGTACTGCGCGAGGTTGTCCATGAAGACACAGCAGCTGACCTATGGCTGAAGTTAGAGTCACTATATATGACTAAAAGCCTCGCTAACAAGCTTCGACTTAAAGAAAGGCTTTATACAATTCGAATGGCCGAAGGTACTTCTATTCAAACTCATCTCGATGAATTTAATTCAATTACAATTGATCTGGAAAATTTAGATGTTAAAATCGAAGATGAGGATAAGGTCGTGTTATTAATTGTCTCCCTACCACCTTCGTATAAACACTTCAAGGAAATTATGCTTTATAGCAATAGTGATACTCTTTCTTTTGAGGATGTTAAATCTCACTTACTCTCAAAAGAAAAGTTTGACCTTGAAGTTCATTCTAATGAAAATGCCGAAGGTTTAAGTATACAAGGGAGATCACACGGTAGTAAAAGTACCAATAAGAAGTCCAAATTTAATGGACACAAATCCGGAAAATCTTGCAAGTTTTGCAAGAAGCTTGGGCACACAGTTGAAGAATGCTGGTTTGCAAATAAAAAGCTCGAAAAGAAAGAGCAAGAGGAAAAGCCGAAAGAGACGGCAGAAGCCGGTTTTGGAGAAATAGAGTCCGATGATGAAGTTCTCTTAGCTACTTCACCAAGAAGAAATAAAAATTCTGATTGGGTACTTGATTCGGGTTCTGCCAACCATATTTGTTCTCAAAAGTCTCACTTTACCGACTATCAGCCGGTAAAGAATAAAACTGTTACAATGGGTAACGGTTATCATTGCAAAGTTCGTGGTGTTGGCTCCGTACGGATCAAGACGCAAGACGGTGTGATCAGGACTTTGTCTAATGTTCATCATGTTCCTGATCTGAAAAAGAATATCATTTCTGTTGGCATTCTGGACTCAAAAGGATATAAGATTTCGGCTCAAGGTGGAGCACTCAAAGTCTCCAAAGGTGCTCAAGAAATATTGAAGGCCATCAGACATAGAAATATCTATGTATTACAAGGATCTTCTATTATGGCTTCGTCATACTCAATCCGGACTCGGCAACAACGCTCACATAATACGGGTCCAAGTAACATACGACGAGCGCACAGATAAAATTTGGTCCAAGGTGGAGATTGTTGGGTATGACCCAAATTTTATAAGCCCATTATATTGATGGAGTATAATCTAGAAGCTTCCTGAAAAATCAAGAGAAGATTACACTTGATTTTTTTAGAGTTATCTACAACTTTAATATCTCCTAGAATATTCTAGAGAATATTAAAAGTAGAAGCCTCTAGATTAAGAGCCATAATTATGGAGAAATTCCCATAAAAATCTAGAAGCCTCCATCCTCACCTATAAATATGGGTCAAGGGCATAACAACAACAACACAACACAAAAACACAAGAAGCCATACCAAATACAAGCCTTTCTACAAAATATTCTCCCTCCTTGTAATATTCCACTACTATCATAATACTCCTTTATGAGTTTCTTATAGTGAGAGTTCTCTTGTAATAATCACCCTCTCAAGAGTTCTTGTACTCTCATACTTTCAAATAGTGGAATAAAAGTGCTCGTTGTTGTATAAAATCGTTTGTTTATTTATATTAATTATCTTGCCAATTATCAATTTAGTTTAAATTTCTCAATCAAACACATCTTCGCTTCCGCTGTGCACTCACCAACCCTAACAACAAATTGTCACTATAAAATACAATCAGAGCAATATTCAAACTTTCAACTCAAAAAACTCGAAAAAGCTTCTACCTTTGAAACTCGCAAATTGAAGAAGAAAAAACCCCAATAGAGAGAAAGAGAGATACCTGTCAGTAAAAGAGGGAGAGGGAAGAAGGGCTGTTGCCATTGGAGCAGTGAAGCACAGCAACTCAGGATGAGAGATAATAAAGAGAAAGAGCAATGGTTAAATGACTAGTGACATCAACACAATCTTCTTTCTGAGTATTTGCAAATGCTTCAAGAAATGAATTTGTTGGGCCCTAAATTTATCTACCATTTTTCGCACGCCAAACCCAAGTTTTGTTTCGACTTATTTTAGGTAGAACAATTCATGCTCCGAAATCGTAAGTATAATTTTGCGTCTTAGAAAATTCGGATTATTTCAGATAAAATAAGTTTAGATTTTTCAAGGTAAAGAATAAATTCATTTAGTTTTAATTCTAAATAAAATAGCAAAATAAGTCAAATTGGAATATACACACATTTGATTCATTTATAAAAGACTAGGTATGTTGATGAAACTCGCTGGCTCATGAACTATTGAGCTCGGTTCAAAAATTCTATGAGTTGAGCATCACTATGTGCTTGACTCGAGAAGTTTGTGAGCTATTCAAAATTACTTTTCTTTAACTATTCTATAAATATAACTTAGTTGAACAAATAATCGAATTAAGAATTTAAGATGAGCCACTCTATCATCATTGACTTATCTATAAACGTGCAAAAACATTATACCAAGTATATGATTATAGTGTTAGACCATAGGTTACATACATCAATGTATTACTATTAATTTATTATTCTAGTCATTTAACATTATCATAAAAGAGGTTTATAACGTGAAACGTATACATTAAAAAAAACAAAAATATGTAATATCCTTATTCATTATAAACAAACTCCGGTAGTGAGATCTTCATTATTATGAAATAATAAGATAGATTCATCCATAATAATCAACTAATTACAAGCTAAACATTCACAAATTGTGAAATAAATCATAGAGTTAAGTCTATTTGCTCTTCCGTTTAATCCTTAATTCTTTCTTTTTCTCCATTGCTTGTTGTTTCTTTTTATTGTCGTTGTAAGATACAGCCGACCAGTATCCAGTGGTTTGACTAAAATATTTCGGCGTTGACCAACACTCAGGCTTTTTAACCCTAACTTTTTTCTTTTTATTCTTTTCTTCTTCCTTCTCTTCTACTCGTACCAATTGTTTTGGTATAGTTTGCTTCAAGTCATAAGGATACCACTCAGCAACTTTGTCACCAATTAGCTTCTTCCTTAGTACCTTATGAGCGGATCTTTTGGCCGTGGGGTTAAGTACGTGCCCAAATATTTGTGCCCTTGCTTCCGACACTCCTTGCACCCCCGCCGCTGCCACCACATACTTTAGCTTACCTGTTGCACTCATCAGTCACAAAAATCTTATACCTAAGTCATAAATTTAATATCAGAATTGATCAATAATAATCACAAAATTAGGGCAATTGCTCAATAAAAATAAAAAAAACGTATATTTATACATGAGCCTAGAATGCCATGCAAAGCAAGCCAAAGATCTTGGTGGATACAAAAATCAATAGGTTTAGGAAAACTAACATATATCCTAAAATAAGATAAAATGGAATATACGTAATAGTAAAAAAAAAATAAAAAATAAAACCTTAAAATAGGGAGGAAATTAGCCTAAAAGGCACATTATGTATGCTAACTTTACTTTTTAGTAGCACCGAGATTTCTTGGGCTAAAAGGAACTTCCAAAATGCAGTTTTTGTTCATATTTGTATTTCTTTTATTGTCAAAAAATATTTGTATTTATTTTGAATCCCAAAATTTAAATCAGATCATCATACTCCATAGAGCTAAAGTGAATATTGGTGCTCGTATCACGTTAAGTTTTGGAATAGTTAGATTGGTTGATAAGATGACATACACGATACACCTAATAGCTCATGAGTTGGCCAATCAAGATCCATTCGAACAAAGTTCCTACTTGAATAGACTAGTCAAATTATTAATGTTCAACTCGACTTCAGAAACTTCAAAATAAGTCAATTTGTTTAGGATGTAAACATATTGTGGTTTAGGCCAAAAAACAGTTGGTTGATTGTTTTAATCTCTTTATAAGTATGTACCATATATGCGCCTTTGACTAAAGGTATCGTACTCGTTGACTAGTTCTTATCTTTATTGTTTTTTCCCAAGTAGCAAATACGTATTGAAATACTTAATTTGACATCCATAAAAGAGCATTGTAAAATTTATTAAGAAAACAGAGTAATTTCATACATAAAAAATGTGCAAACTACCCATTTAATGAAGGTTCTAAAGCCATTATTTCCTTAGATTGATTTTTATGCTTAAGATATTGATCCAAAATAGCAAGTCTTGCAGTTTCAAATGCAAAATAACCAATAGCAGAAAAACAAGCACTATGAACAACTCTTGCACCCATTCCTCTTGTTAAACAAACCCAACCTTCTTCCATCAAAATTTGCTTGACAATTCCACTAATTCCACCATTAAAAACCACCCCTTGAAATTGTGTCATCATCCTAGTCTTTACAACATCTAATGGTGTTGTCAATGAGGCCGAAATCGCCCCGGCTAACGCCCCACAACAAACACTCTCCAATGGTGTCAACTTCTCCTTGTTTCCCTTCCTAAGTACCGCGATTTTAAGCCACTCGAAAGATGAATAACTCAGAACCCCTGCAGGTAAATTTCTTAGTAATGTAGCTGAGTAACCAGTGTACAAACCTAATACACCGCCTTTTCTCAAAATTTGGGCTAATATTTCCCATGATTTTCCCTTTGCACCAGCTTGCATTCTTTGGGTTATTAACTCTTTAGGTACCATTATTGCAGATGACACAATACTTCCCATTAAACTAGCTGTAGGAGGGACTAACAAAGAGGGGAATTCGTCAAATTTCGACAAGAATGATTTACTAAACTCACAAGTTCCAAATAATAAAGCAGATGAGAATGTTGAACCAACTATTACAGCAGATATGCCACTGTAAAACCCTGATATTCCTTTAGTTTGGAAGGTCTTAATGATCGCGTCGAGGGTATTTTTGTAAATTTGGCTAGCCCCTTTAGTCTGAAGCTTTGTTTTGATGGTGTCTAGTGGGTGTAGACAGAAGTAAGTGAATGCACCAGCAGATGCTCCTGCTAACGTGCCAATGAAAGCACGTTCGAAAACCGATAGGCTATTCATGGAGGATTTTAGTGATATATGAGAAGTGGCTGGTGGTTTTTTTGGTGTTGGTGGTTGGAGTTTGAGTTGCATGGACATGGAGGTACAGAGGAAATGAGGGAAAGGGACATTGTTGGTGGATTTTCGGGTTTTCGGGGAGATGAGGATGGTGTTAAGGTTGGAGAAAAGGGTGTTGAAATGGAGATCAGAGGTTGAGTTGCAAGGTAATGGTAGAATAGACATTGATGAATTGGAAGAAGAGTTTAGAGTTTCCATGGTTAAGTTTCTTGTTTTTGAGTTTGTGTATGTTTGAGTGTTTCTGTTTTTGTAGACATCATGTTTAGAGTTATTGGAAAAAACATAATGATTCATGCCTTCTCAATATAATTTTATAGTAAAAAAAAATAAAAGGACTTCTTCTTGCCTTCTTCTTTTAGGAAATGAATGATTGTGGTGAGACTATGTTCAAGATAACAAAGAACAACAAAGTATATCAATTAAGAATAAAGTATTAAAAGTGGGTACAAGATATTAAAATGTGTATTTCATCCAAAAAAAACAGGATATTAAAATGTGTAGAATAAACCTTTCATAAATGTTGAACCATTTTTTTTTTTCTTGAACATAGAAATCATATGTTTATTACTGTTACATGTTCTGATTTTTTTTATCTTCACACTAAATATGCCCTGTTTTCAAAAAAGTTTTTGATAAACTCCATACATAATAACATTTGGAATTTCATTCTCCTCTTTGTTAAAAATCATATGCTTCTATGTGAAATGTATACAATCGGGTATGTCTAGATTATTTTATATTGGAGATACAACGGGGTGGAAACCCCAAAAGAATCATCACTCAACATACCCGAAATCCACCAAGGCAACAGAGCAAGTCTATAGTAAATATAACTTTCTTTTGCCCAACTGAACCACAACACAATGTACCTGCCTTAAGAATTTAAGATGTTCCTACTACTACTAGTATTTACATACTAGATCTACTAAAATAAATACAAACTCCCAAGATCAATCATTTTGAGAAGTATTTTGAGTTGAAATGTAACTCAAGCAGTTCAAATACACTAACATTCTCTGCTTCTGCCTGCTATTGTACTCCAAATTACTACAAAATTGTGGAGTACATGAATCTTCATCCAAATCCAAGTGAAGTAACAGTATGTTTCGAGGACATATTGCGTCATCAGGCTTCCTTTTTCCGGGGTAAACGATAAAACATCATCCATGAAAACAAAATGATACATTCAACTAGACTAGAGAGGTACCGAGTCTACTGACTACTCAGTACTAATACATTGACAAATTTGACTTAGTACAACATCTAGAAAATCCAAAGGTACACCTGAGAGCATTCTGGTACATATTTACAAACAAAAAAGACCATCTGATTTCCTCACTTCCGAAAACTCAAAACACCTACTTAGTCTTATGTGGAAGCTCTAAGGATATGAGAAAAGATACTCAGAGGCCTAACCAAAAAGATGCTGAAAACAACAACAGATGGGAAGTTGAAAGAGCTCCTCATTTCGCTGGATTGCTTATCAACTTCACCTACCTCATGGGGCGTCTTCTTGAACTGCAAGGATATACAAACAAATTAGCCCCATAAAAAAACCTTAATCCGGAATACTTATCATATGGTTAAAGACCACCGAACTATACATGGTCTCCACTTATCATGAAACCATTTCAAACAAGATTAATGCTTCGAGCATAGGGTAGATTTTACACATCACTTTCTAGGTCCAATTACAGATGCTGGGGTGAATATCTTAAATCATGAAATCATTCCTCATTTCCTGCCCATAATATAGAAGAGAATACCAGTCACATGTAAGTGCATTGACAAGGTCAAGGGATCGAGGACTCACTGCTCAAGAAAAAACCCTGGAGCAAGCTCTGGGCTCGCTCAGCCTGCTCTGGAGTTCCCCTTATCCTGATGACTTTTTCAGTTAGCTCAGGTTCATCATTTATCAGAGAAACATTGGCACCAGATAACTGCACAAGCATACATAGGGAGTTTAATTGACTTGTTAAAATAAAAGGATATAAGGGAGCAAAGTAATTGCTAGATGTATTATCACCTCGCTAATTTGAGCCAGTTTGTTTTTGGATTTCCCTAGAAGCCTTGTAACTGCATATTCTGGTATGACAACTTCCAGAGTGCTCCTAGTGACCATAGGTAGCTGGATCCTGCCACTGAAAAACAAAACGATGCACATGTGCATAACAATTAAACATGCATGAATAATGCACATGTGCATAACAATTAAACATGCATGAATAATTCATATAATAGGATAAATTATTTAAAAACTTATAAGGATTACTTGAAAACCCTTTTTCCCTTGAATAAATTATTAATCCTTAAAAGGATTACTTGAAATCCCTTTTTCCCTTGAATTTTTAAATTCATATAAGAAATCTGAGATATGTACCTGTTCAAGCTAGTTGGTGTATCTTCACGGCGACTGCTGGCACTATCTTCACGACGGTCACTTTCATTATGTCTTGATGTTTCGCTGCTTGACAATCCAGCATCCTTCAAGAATATCCAAAATTCATATAATGAAACATGTTGAAGTTGAATTTTCTAAAAACAAGCTACAAACAGTATAATAAGGCCCCTGTCTAACAACTAATCTGCTGCTCAAACCATGCTCATATTTCTATGCACTCTCAAATCAGACACATGAGAACTGATACTGTTGTGAATCTTGTGATAGAAGAAGCTAGAAGATGAAGGTAAAGTGTTTAAGCTGAAAAATAAGAGTAAACAATCTGTTTTACATGAGAATCAATACTGTTGTGATAGAGGAAGCTTGAAGCTCATTTCTAGATAAAAGATAAGTGTTTAAGCTGAAAATTCAGGGTAAACAATCTGTTTTACAAAACATTTACATCAGAATTTTTAGTGCCTGCATGCTATTAAGGACACATCACTCTATCTACATGTACAGCTTAAAAGGTATTACTGGAGGGGGGGGGGGGGGGGGGGAGAGAGAGAGTATCTAACTCTAAAAGCTTGTAGTTTTAGGATTTAAACCTTGGCAAGTAAGACAATAGGAATTTTTAATTTCTATCAGAGACAACGGAATATTTCTTCAACTAGCACTAAAATTTATAGCTCGCATAAAAAGCAAAATAAATTTCCATACAAAGAAACAAGTGACCCACAAATACCTGGGTGGCTGGGTTCATCAAGGAGCCATAAATGATAGTTCCATACACATGGAATTGACATATGATGCAAACAATTTCACATATCAATAGCATCAGCAGCTATATAGTCTCTCTAAACAACAACAGCAACAAAGCCTCAGTCCCAAAATGTTATTACACAGACCAGAAATTGATGATTATGTGTATATCACTGGGCTATGGATAAATGAAATAAGTCAGAATCAATGCATGCTATTCCTTGGATAAAGCACAATTTTCATAAGACTATAAAACTAAGGGAATACTGCTATTGAAAGACATACAATACACACATTTCACCTTTACAAAATTAGCTTTTCAATTCATTCCAAAGGGTAGAGCCTTTTTTAGACATTATATGTGCTAATAAACCAAACATCTACAATCAAACTTCTTGTTCCCTCAACCTCCCTCTTCAGGAAAAGAAAAAAAAAATCCTATTCGTTCTTAGTTTATTGCTTTATTCATTTGGAGAGTGCTGGACCAAAGGGGAGAATCTCACATACCTTATTTGGTTGTCCAGCGGCAGTAGTTTGCACATTTTGAGAAACTACAGCTTCATTACCCAATGATTCATAAGCAGGAGCAGAATTGTTTGCTGGTTCTGGCCCAGAAGGCCCATTTCCGAAAGAGCCTGGAGCTGGGTCAGGTGGTGGAAGCATATCCCTCTGGAAAAAATCTTTATATAGATAGCTCCTTAGTCTAGCAGTCACCTCAACCAGAGCTTCACGAGCTGCTTTAATCTCCCCAACAATCTGCAAATGACACAAGCTAATGAGAAAAGATTGTACATACTAGATCTCAGAGTTGATCCTGAGCAAGATGCCTGGGTGATATTTCCAAAGAAAAGATTCTTTAGCTGAAATTCTGAACAGTTATAGGAAACAAAGTTCTAAACTTAGCATGACATTATCATACCTCGACATGAAAAGCACTAGCAATGAGCCAATGACAAAAGAAAATTTTTAAAAACTAATGGCCAAGATCACATTCCAGTATATCAGCATACAGGCTAACTATAACCTGTTGCTTTGTGAGCAAATTCTTGATCAATATATGGCGTTATTTTCCAAAGATGTAACATTGTGATAGTTCACTATAAAAAAAATTCCCAAGTGTTGAAGGCTCTAGTATGATCAATATCAGAATTGGTCACATATTATCAGTTATGGACTCATGGTGCCATTAGAGCAAAAGTGATGGAGTATGCATGCAACAAGCGCCTCTCACAATATATTGTAAAGCATAAAAAACAGCAAAATTCACACACAAAAATCAACAATTTTGAGACATCTACAGTTACACTTATATATGTACCTGGACAAGCTCATCAGAGCCTGATATGTATGCTGGAACTTTCTCCCTTGGAAGGACTTCTACATCTGCACCAGTTAATTTTTTCAGCTTAGATAAAGATCCATCTCCTTCTTCTAAGCATCCAATATCATTACACGCTATAAGCAGCCTTGTAGTGACAATATTATCCTTGTCTGGAACTAAATCCACAATTCGAGTCTGTACATGCAGCAACGCTTCCTGAGCTGGAAACAGTTCATCATCGGGCCCCTAGGCAAGTCACAAAGAAGAGAAAACCATCAGTAACTTATTATGGGAATATGTTAGCCCATCTATCAAAACAGAAGCTTCGAGACAGCTGAATAGCAAATGACAAAGAGAGACTACAACTATCAGTATAAGTACCTCATCAGATGATATAATAATTATGCGCTCATCTGAATCATCCGACGGTTCAGAAACCTTAACTTCCACACCAATTTCATTTTGAAGAACGTCCATGATCCCACTGGAATCCCCTACTACACTATCAACCCTGTCATTTGGGCAAAGTATTCGAAATACAAGGTCTTCAAAAGAAGGCTGAAAGTTCTCAGTACGGTTACCACCTTCAGACTCATACATATAACCACCCGATCGAGATGAGTAGTTATTGCCCCTGTTATTAGAAGAATTTAATCGAGAACTGTAAGGGGCACCATCCATAGAAGATCTGCGATTCATGTGTGGATTGAAGTCTTCTTCAACAAAGCGTTCCTCTGAGTTGTTATGTCGCCCCTGGTATTGAGTGCGATCACGGTGCTGGCTCTCTCTTAAACGTGATGAAATTATAGATATGGCACTCTTTACAGCATTTGTATCACCAACAACCTGAGGTATCACAATAGTGAGTTATTTTGCATACGTTGAACATGATATAGTTAAGTAAAAATTAATATAGAAACAACACAGTGAAATGAAACACATTTTGTTTCTAGAATTTGGCCATAGGAAGTCCTTCAACAGCACAGTTTGAACTGAAAAGCAATATAATCACAGAAGCAAAGACTTCATGGGTCAGATATGTGAGAAGCAAATACTTTGTCAATTTACATGATGGCATCATTAACTTAAATTGTTACGAAATACGGAGTCTGTAGCATCTGGTCCAACGAAAAACAAACTAACAGAGACAACTATCCCATCACTTTGTCAATTCATTGTGTGGAATTACCCTAAAAGAAACAATACAAATGAGCACTTTGGTCTGTTCAAAATCCAAATCCAAAGAGAACATTCAAGAGTAGACATGTAATAAAAATGTTATCTCCAATAACAAAAAGAACAGCAACTGTCCAGAGTTTATAAAGCAGAGAAAAAGAGAGCAAAAGTTGGAGAGCTCAACGATGCAAGAAGCTCTACCGCTAGCACATAAAGTGGCTATATTCAGTGACACTATGACATTTATCAACAAATCCTATGAAACATCATCAGGTTCCATGAAGTTGCAATCAATTCTAAATGCCTCATCAAATTCCCAGTCAATGCACATGTTCAAGAAAAAGGCATACCAAGAAAACACTGATGAGGCTAAAATGCAATGAGCAAATCATGGTTGGTTCAGGAACTATATACATTGCTATTAAGCAAGGTTTTCACTACTGAACGAAAATTGTCCTGCCTGTCCCATGCTATGTCAAGAGCCAAAAATATCAAGATAATATCCAAGTTAAATGTCCAAAAGCAAGTAACAGCACCATTCATCTGATATAGGTTAAGACTTGAGGAATGCCAGTCAAAACCACACTCAAATCCAGGCAGTCCAAAATGCACTTAAAACAACATAAGTGATATGATGATTAGGAATACAAAGATTAAACCTGAACAATCTCCTCTCCCATCGAAACACAACGAGGCAAGGTATGATCGCGAGGGAGTATCCTAATCTGGGTCTTTGTCTCAACCCTCATTTGCTCAATAATCTTCCCTCCTTTCCCCAACAAACTTCCCACATGCATCCTTGATACCACCAACCTTGTTACCACTCTCCCATTGTTACTCCCAGCACCACCAGCCATTCCACCTCTCCCAGGACCACCATAATCACCCTCCCCATCCACAAACCCTTCACTCTCTAGAATCCTCTCATGAATCAAAAACAATGCCTCTTGAGCCGGCGAAAATGCCGGCATTCTCCCATCAGGGTCCCTCCTCCTAGTATCAGATATCTCAATAATCCTCTCCTCATCACCAGGCATTAGCTCATGAACATTAATCCATGCCCCAGTATGCTGCCTAATTGCCTTAATTATACTTCCTGATTTCCCAATCACTCCTCCTGCCTTCATATCCTGGCATAGTATCCTATAACTAGTGGTCACCATTGATGAATCCGAACCGCCTTTTCCTCCCATTCTCCCACCACCACCACCTCCACCAGCACCCCCACCTCCTCCTCCACCCCCACCAAACCCTCCCCCTCCTCCGCCGCCTCGATGGCGACTACTGGGGTAATGGTGTTGGCTAGGAGCAGAGTTGTTGCTGTTGTTGTTGTACCTTGGTCTTGTCCTAGAAAAGGGTTCTGGGTCATAGTCTTGGTGGTCATAGTAGTAGTTCCTCTTAGATCTTGATCTGTCCATCCTCAAATTTTGTGGGTCAGTTCCTTAATTCTTTGGTCCGGAAAAACAAAGATATCAACTAACTGTCAAGTAAATCAACTGAGTTTCTGGGCAAAATGTTGAGGTTTTTCTCAATCCTCAGTTCTCTATTAAACAACAAACAAATCAGATCCAAGAAATTTGCTAATTTCCCAAATTTGCTTCAGGCATTTGTGTCAATAAAAATCACTCAAATTTGATTAATCAAAATCAAATGAAATCCCAATAAACCCTTTTGCTTCCTTAGCTTTTTTTCTGGGCTTTTGCTGCTGCTGCTTCTTCTTCTTCAGCTAGATTTGCATAAAGTTCACGAACTTTGATGAACAACAACAAAATAAATAAGAACCCTTTTTCTCTCTTTGGAAGAACAATCTGAATCTGAGAGGAAAATGGGGGTTTTGGTGGAATTTTGATTTTGAAGAGTAGAAACCCTAGAGTTAGAGAGAGAAAGTAGAAGAGAGAGAAAGTAGTGAGTACCCTTTAAAATCCACTACTAGTACCAAGATTAGAGAGTGTAGTACATGGCTTAAGTGGGGGTGCTTGTGTGTCACGATTTGCAGTCAAGGGGCTCGTGCAAATGTTTTTTTTTTTTTTTTAACTGTAATTTTGGTGAGTGTACAAAATTAAATTATAAATTAAAAAAAAATCATTTGGGAGTTTAAAACGGTGCCGTTTTATGGTATTGGAAGGTTAATTTGGTCATTATTGATGTAATGTTTTAAATTTGGGGCTCTCTTATTTGGAGGATTTTTATTACAGAATAGGAAAATTAGAAGAAATCATTGTTGTCTTTGTTGATTTTAATTTGATTTTGGAGGATTTATCACGGAATAGAAAATATGGAAGAAATCATTGTTATCTTTACTGATTTTAATTAGGATGTAGATGATTTAATAGGAGAGCTATTATGATTTATTTCTCATATTTTAATACTATTAATTGATACTTTCTCGCCGCCTCTTCTCTCCCTCCTCTCATTCTTTTTAGGGTTTGTAATTACGAGTAGTAGGGTTTTCATGGTTGGATGTAGCAAAATTTATCCATAATTCAAATATTATTCAAATTATTTCTCTTCAATTTATTTTTGTTGTTGGGTTTAATATTGTTGGTTTTGTGAGTTTAATTTATATAACTGCAAACCATATAATTGTAAATAACCATTTAATACAAAATTATATCAAGATATAATTATATGACAAAACCATACATTAATCGATTTCCAAATAAATGACATAATTGTGCGTAAAACCGGTGTAATCAATGTTTTATTTAGCTTCGGTTTTCTAATTTTAGCTTTCTATTATTGTATAAGATATCGTCTCATGAATCCTTAACCAATTACTCCAAGATTCATATATAAAAAAAAACATACCAAAATAGCAGAAGGAATAATTTTTTTGGGTGCAACAAACCAACAAAAATGAATCTGACCGACTCAATCCTAGCTGAGCCAAAACTTATTCAATTTAGCTTTGGTTTTAATTTGACTTAACTTTGAAATAAACCGATCCGACCTTACCGAATCCGAATTGACACATCTAGGTGAAAGCCGTGCAAGTGAGCAACTGCGGACTGCGCAAAGCTAATCGCCCAAACACCTCTAATCGCGTAGATAGGAGACATTAGAAAGGAAGAAACTGCACCATAGCCATGTCTTTATCTTTCTCCTCTCTCCCTTTCAATTCATTATTCCCATTATCTTCTTCTCAAGTAAGGTCCTCTCTCCCCTAAATTTTGTTTAACTTTCTGTATTAATTCACCATTTTTTTTGCTTAATTTTCTAAAAAATTTCACCATTTTTGTTCATTCAACAAATACTGAATTTTGCTAGTAAGAAATTGAAAATAATGATGAACCCACCTTTCTTAATATCTTAATTATGTTTAATTGTGTAGAAAATTGATGTTGGACCAGTATATTCGTGGTCTTTAAGGTCTTCTATCAGGTGTCAAGTAAGTAAAAATCCTTAATTTCCTAAAAAAAAGGGATTTTTATGAATTGGGTTTTCTTATTTTTTTTGTCTAATTTAATTGGGTTTTATCCAAATTGTAGGGCCAAGCGAAACCCCGAAGTCGTAAACAAAGTGGCAGGCAAGTTTGGCGCCGTAGAAAATTGGTATGTTGTGTAATTTTTACGATTTTAATTTCATGAAATTTATGCTTAATTTGTGGGCACCTGGAGCTGAAAAAAACAATTGTGATTTGGAATAATTTGGGTTTTGTATAATAAAATTTTAATTAGTATATACAATTGTGACATTTAATTATGTTAATTATTTGGCTGCTTGAGATATTGCTAGATCATCATTGTTTGCACCGATTTTCAAGCTTGTAATAGTGATCACATTCAATCCAATTTGAACTACTTGGTCCGGATTTAGTTGTCACACTCTTCATACAGATAGGATCATACTATCGACGTGACTATTAAATCTGATAGGAGGAAGCAATTGAGCGTTGTCAATGCTTACTGCTTTACTTATTTATATCTGTTTGTATGGTTTAGCTTTTGTGGTTTATTTTCTTATTGTGTGTGCTGAAATCACCTAGTTGATTTTGATTAATCTAGGATCGTTCTTCCGTAATATATACAAAGTACATATTAGCTATTACTTATATAAGGGTTAACTTCTTATATCCTGTTCTAAAGTGTTTGAAGTCTGTGTTTGGTTTGGGGGAAAGCCTAATTATTTTTTTGGTTCCGAAAATTCAAGGTTGGAAAGGTATCCTTAGCTGATGTTAGACTGCCAAACATTTCATCATGTTCCTTATCTTCCTCTTCAACAGAAAATGATGTTAGCTGTTGAAATGTATTTTCTAGAGAAAAGAAATGGCATGTTTGTGTCGAAACTTGATAGGTTGATCAAGGCTTGGTTCAGATTGAGAATCTAACTTGACCTGACCAAATAATACAAGTTTTACTCTTTATAAAGCCTTTTCTTTTAAGAAGGTTCTGTTTATCATTTATTTGAGAATGAAGTAAAAGAAGGGGTAGAAAATAAAGCTCGCATTGGGACTAAACATTTGGAAATTTTAATGGAGGAATTTGGTCTGGATAAGGTTGAAGTGAATGGTATGGAAATTACAAAATTATCTGTAGTTTAGCATTGTGGAGTATGCTTATTTTGTCTGTGTTAGTGATGATTGGGTTTATGTTTATGCTGTTATTCTAAAATCCTGAGAACAGTCAAAGATGTAGCCATCTTTAGGATTACCCAACTCACTGACTCAGATTTATGTATCTGAAAGTCAACTTGTATATCCTTATTTACAGGGCATTGATCTCATTGTTCTCACCTGCCATACTAGATTACAACTGCAATAACTGGATGAATATAGCATGTTTATGTATGTTGTCTTATGAAATGATGTGAGTTTGATGAGCATACTGCAATCAGGCAGTTGTGGTTTCTCTTCTTCTGTAATTGCAGTTTTAGGGCCAGTAAATCTAAGCATGGTAGTAGTATACTAGTGTTTGCTTTTCCAAGCTAGGGTTTTTAGTTCTGGATGCTAGGGTTAGATATAAATCTATCTCATTCCTAAAGTCATGATCTGTATGTTGATGAAATTGTTGTTGGTTCCTTTTCAAAAGACAAAGAAGGATGAGTTTATGGAAGCCAAACTGGAGAGGGTCCCTTTCCTTGAGGAGCAAATGAGAAAGGTCAATGAAGGTGGAGGGGTCTTGGCGGGGGACATAGATCGGCTACTGAAGTCAGAGGACAACCGCTTTGCATTTGTGAACGAAATTGCAGCTGAGGCCACGGCATATGTAGAAAACAACCGAGATGAGTATGGGGACAAAAAGGCCATCCTTCATGTGCTGAGTAACCGTATGAATGATGCTGGATTTGTTCGTCCTGAAGCTTACTTGGAGACCGACCCATTTAGCCCCGGTCCTACTTACCTCAAGGAAAACTTTTATTAAGGCAGTATTTTGGTTTGTCAACTTATATTAAGAATTAGTTCATAGTGTTCTTAAAAGGTTAGATTGTATCATGTTTAGCTGTCTGAATTTAATTATATGAATAAATGTATTAGATGGAACAACCTCGATTAATGCTGAGTTATATAGATTGCATTAGCTGTTATAATTGATGATTGTTTGGCCTAATATTAAAAACTTGACGCCTTTGGTAGGTGAGGTCTGAAATTAAAATCACTATGCTTCATCTGAGTTTCTTAACCAAGATGCTATCAAACATTCTGAGTTTCTAATTAACAGGAGGTCTGAAATTAAATTCACTATGCTTCATCTGAGTTTCTTATCCAAGATGGTAACAAACATTCTGAGTTTCTAATTAACAGGAAAATGTTAATGGGCGATTATGCCAACTATAGTTAGGCCCAAAAAAGTGTAATATGGGCGAGTATGCCAACTATAGTTAGGCCCAAAAAAGTGTAATTACAATAAATGAAATTAAGTAAAATGCAATCCATAATATCAACCTTGATAGGAACTGAGTATCTTACATGTGCTCCTATTAGTGGTTGGGATTGTTTGTGATGGTGACAGACTGATAATAGCTATTGTGTAACCTAATAATGCTAGCAAAACAGGGTAATTAAAACACTTGTGATAAGGGCGTGTTCGACAACAGTTTTTAGTGCTTTCAATTAAAACCTACTCATTCTAAATAGTGTTGAAGCGTTTGCTAGCTTCAGTTTATACTACTGACTACACAAGTACACAACTACTTGACCCGTTATAATATATATAAATCTATTCAGGAGATAATCAAAATGTCTAGTTTGCAGCGTATACACTATACAATTGGTAAAATATAGTTAATCATGTTGGACCGTTTCAATATGCTATTGAACAAAAATAGTTTATCACGGTCTTATGGAACCCTTCGCGTCAACCAAACAAATTTGAAATGTTTTAACCCCCAAGATACTTAATTAACAATTATTCACTATGTTTATAGAGGCTTAGAGAAATTTTGGCCTCTAATCTAACCTATAATTCCAATGAGAAAGTACACTCAACCAGAACCACAAAAGAAAGAAAGAAACAAAAGCCTGACCAACCAACTGTACAGTATTCATATGAAGCCAATAGATTAAATTCTGACATAAAATCTTAGCCGTTAAAACAGTTAAAAGCTCTTTGCTTCAAACTCTTATCCTCACTATAAAACTAGCCACTCAAAATTCTGCTTGAATCTTTACAAAAAAAATCTGCTATTAATGGCTTTACTTAACCAACAGCTGCAGAAATTTCTGCTAACTAGATTAAACAATTCTAATTCTGCTTTTAAGACTAATAAGAAAAACCCCATAATTCTAAGACAGACAAAGAGATCATCATTCAAATGTTCTGCTATTGCTATTGAGGCACCATCTTCCTTAGCTGGTGTTGCAGGAGTCAGATGGGGTTTAACCAAATTACAAGGCGCTCGAGACGAAATGGAAGATGATGCTGTTATTGTTCAGCCTGATACACTTCAAGGTTTTTCTTTTGCTGCTGTTTTTGATGGGCATGGTGGTTCTGCTTCTGTTGCATTTTTAAGGTATGTCTTACAGTACATCAGAACTTTATGCTATTATGTTTTGGAAGATTTAGTATAGATAATCTGGACTTTTGATCGCCTTTTTATCATTAAGCCCACTATTGAATCAACTCAAAATAATCTCAATTTTAAAGTCATGCTCTCATAGTATTATTATTGGAGTTTGAAACTTTGAATGCTTAGATTAGTCCCTGATAGTACCTAAAGCTATAAGTCTCGGATCAATTGAAATTATTAAGATGATACAAACCTCAAAATTGTGTTTGTATTGATCAAGTTAATTCAAAGATGGGATTAATGTAAGATGTCCAAAAGTTCAGATTCTTCTTTTTGGTTTTTTTAAGCTTAGTTTCCTAAATGTTTCTTTATCTGTTATCTCAGTAATAAAACAGTTTTCTCTAATCAATTATATTGAATAACTAAGGCGGGCATGAGCAATATCCATGAATATATTCGATGAATTTGTCTCAGTTGCTTTCCGGACCTAATGCATTGACACATTGAATGATTTTGGTTGGTGTTTTGCCTTTATTTCACATCTCTCAGCTGAGTAAATATGCAGACTATGACATGGGTTTTATGAAAATCAGGGAGGAGCTATATAAAGAGTGTGCTCAGGCTCTACAAGGTGAGTTGCTGTTGAGTGGTAAAGATTTTGATACAATTAAGAGCGCGATAACTGAGGCTTTTGAAAATGTGGACTTGAGATTATCTAAGTGGTAAGCAAGTACATCTCACCTGACATATATCCTTGAATTTTTTATGATCATCATTTACATTCAATCTCTTACTAGAGAGCTTAAGTTTTCTGATTTCAACAAAAATAGGCTGGAGAATAAAGAGGAGGATGAGTCTGGGGCAACGGCTACAGTCATGTTGGTTGGGAATGATAGGTTATACATTGCACATCTTGGTGACTCTTCTGCGGTATGGTTCAAGCCAGCCCTTCTTAAATTGCTTAACCTTCTTGTGCAATTGGCAATTTAGCAGTGATACGATAAATTTATGGCAATATGTCAAGATGATCTTGTATTACTTTGCAGTAAAAGTGACAATGTATACTTATTCGAGCCTTGGATAGTAAGCAAACCACAAGAAACCTACTTATGATAAGCTAGGAAAGATGATAAACATGATAGGAAGCAAATAACTAGTTTCCTTAATACAATATTTTGAATTATGGATAGAATTAGCAGAGTGTAGCAGTAGTATTGAATTGCTAGTTACCTTAATTCTAGGTTATGATGACATATCGCCAATTAGACTGACATATAGCAATAGCAGATGCTCAATAACAGATTGCATCAGTAGAATTGACAAACAAATAGCATATCCATGAATTATATATGCTGCATGAAATCAAGGAAATCACATAGTTGGAAATGCTTTTTGCAAGTTGCTACTTCCAAGTTCCAAGTATCTTGACTTCCTAAGTGATTCAGGTAATCTCACGCTCTGGGAAAGCAGAAGTCTTGACTGATCCTCATAGACCCTATGGAAGCAACAAGGCATCACTTCGGGAAATTAGAAGAATCAATGAAGCAGGTGGATGGGTGTGTCTTCCTGTTCTTAAAATTTAATTCTTTATAGTCACTGTAATGATTTTGCAACCCAACTTTGTTATGTGTAAAGCAGTAGGGGTGACTTTTCATAATACCGTCATGCTGATCTGCAGATTAACAATGGGAGGATATGTGGAGATATTGCTATATCTCGTGCTTTTGGTGACATTCGGTTTAAGACAAAGAAGAATGAGTATGTTTGGTCCCTCTACTTAACCTGGACAAATGAGTGTCATTCCTAATGATCTAATTTCAAACTGCTTCGCTTCTTGAGCTTCTTTTCTGTATGTACATATCTTGACAAGTGCTTGTCATATGTTTGGAAAAGGATGGTGGAAGGAGGAGTCAAGGAAGGGCGATGGTCACAGAAGTTCGCTTCTAGGTAAAAGCCTCTATCCTTGAAATATCGCTCACATCTTAATAATTTTATACTATATCTGAACTACTTTTGGTTTTACAAAACAAAGTTGGTCTCCAAAATGTTTGCCTCATATATGTGACTCGCGATAGTTATCAGTTTGAAATTAGGCTGCATAGCTGAGCTACAAATTAGAGTAACTGACCTATAACATAAGAAAAATAGGTAACTAGCTTGACTGCTTGAGTTTAATACATTAATTCTAGCATGAATAAGCGTTAAAATATGACATGATTTTGGTTTTCAGGGTGAAGTTTAATGGAGACTTAGTTATTGCTCGTCCTGATATAATCCAAGTAGTACTTGGTTCAGATGCAGAATTGGTTCTTTTAGCCTCTGATGGCTTATGGGATTATATTAACAGGTTTGTGCCACATATTGATTATTCTTCCTTGTAAAATAATGATATAAAATCTTACAATTTACCGAATTTCTGTACTAATTACAGCTCAGAGGCAGTGTCTTTTGTCAGAGAAGAGCTACGGCAGCATGGAAATGTTCAGGTAAAGCCAAGAGCCTACTAAAGTTATACATGTCAAAAATGAGATTCAGTTGAAAGAATATATCTTTGTGTCTTAAGCTTATGGCTTTGTTTTTTATGTTTTTGTTTCAGCAAGCTTGTGAATCATTGGCAAACGCAGCTTTGGTAAAGATATCCCCCAAAATTAAGTTCCCGTGCTTCAAACAGTCTGAGTTACTTTTAGCTCTAGGCATCCTAATAATATAATTTCATCCTTCTTGTTGCAGGATCGGCGATCACAAGATAATATTAGCATAATTATTGCAGATTTAGGGTATGCTGTTTTTATCTTTGATATTTGTGAATTGCTTTTTTTATTGAGATAGTCTGGCTTAACCTGGCCAACATAATTACTCGTTAATTGTGAGCTTTGTAAATCTATATCATTACCCTTTTGTCTATAACATATTTGTACTATTTCTTTGTAGCATTCTTCTATTAGAAAATATAGCCAGGTGAAGCATCCTATAGAAACCCGTCCTTTCGTTCATGACTTCATGCATAACCCATTCTTGCTGTTCTGTTGCAGGAAAACAGATTGGCAGAATTTGCCTGCAGATAAAGAGAACGTTCTGTATGAGTTCGGCCAAGCCTTTGTCACACTTGGTGTTGTTTCTCTTGGAATGTGGTTGTCTTCACGTCTGTTTTTGTAAATTGGTAGCTTAAGTGCAATGTGTATATAAATCCAATACTCAGTCTATAGGAATCATACTATATATTATAATATCTGTACACATTTTTTGCTTTCAAAATCTCTGACTACACATGAAATCAAATCCATTATGAGATTGATACAACTTTGCCTCTCCTGAGTCATGACTTATTGACTTATCAAACATGAGTACACGACCTTATATACATCTTCTCTTTAATAATTCAACTAATTAGTTTCAGAAATTATGCCTTTGTGTAATTTGCAACTTTCATGAAGCATAACAAACCTTTGCTCAACTCTAACCTTGATAACTGTTTCAAAAAAAAAAAAAAAAAACCCAACCTTGATAACAGTCTGACCTAGTGCTGTACTGCTGCTGACTGCAGTGATGCGCGCAATATTGGAATGCCTTCTGCCTTCTGCACACAAAATGTGTTGTGAACTCCTTTTTAGTCCCTCCCTTCCAAAATTCATTGTCGCACCCTCAAACTATTAATGTGTCCGCTAATGTTTTAATGGTACGGATATCACAAACTATTAACCCAAATTCCCCCCCCCCTGTTTTTTATCCCTCGTTAAACTAGTAACATGGTTCATAACCTACCTGTATTAATTGTCCACTATCCTGATTTGTATTAGATGTGATCCGCAATTCAGATCAATTGATCCCATTTCGAAGTCCATTAACATGAACCGCTAACTCTGGTCTAGTCCTTTGCTGCATCTGCTAGGCAACAGGACACTTCAAGTTGGATCAGAAAGCATAATCAAGGAACTCTTAGAAACAGCAGATACTTGGCATTGTCTTGACTTATGACAGTTTAATTAATCTGTTTCTTTTTTCTATTAACCAAATTAAATTTGTTGCTCTTCTGAAAGTAGCCTCTTAAGTCTCAACAAGTCTTATGACTAGGAAGAGCTTAAGTCACATGCACGTAACACTCTTCGAAACTACGAGTAAGCCAGGATTAACATCTGGTTCACGACATACAGGGACTGTGCGCATTAATTCCTGAAGCTCAGGGGTACAATGTACAATAATGCCAAAATACGAGTAATTCCCTGTTCCTCACTGTGAAGAACAAGTTCCTCGTGGGGTATGTGTCAAGAGCAGAGAGGTCCACCCAAAATTGACAGGCGGTCCCCACTAATGAAAAACATCACAATATTTTCCAAAATGCCATTATGAGGAACAAAAGTGTTCCTCATGATGAGGAACTGGGACTCCCTCCCAAAATACAATGTCGAAAATGTAATCCGTAATTAACAATAATAATATCCCGTTTATTTACATATACTTTGGTCACAAATAAGACCACTTACATTATTCTTAGGGAAGTAGTAATTAGTAAATATGAAATTAATATGAATGCTAAACAAATGCTATAATAGCATCATTTAATTTCCTCTTAATATATAGTACAAGTACTATATTCTAGATCAAAATTCTTTCTCCATCTGATTAAAGAGAAAGAGAAATATAATAATTGCTACTTATATTAGTAATTAAATATATCTAAGTAAAGATATATTAGTAATTAAGATTAAGCAAGCATTTAAGGGTTCCTGCCACCACCTCTTCCTCTCCTAGGATCATGCCTAGGATTTGGTCCTGCATAGTCATAATCCAGCTGCACTAAATCATCACCTTCTAGTAACTTCCTTGATTTCCTTGACACCCCATCCTACAACAATATAAATTATAATAATAATGTCAAAAAGGCGAGGTCAAAACAAGTCAACTAGAAAATTAACGTAAATGCATTAACCTTCACTATAAACAAAAACATGTTACATGGTAGATAAATATTAACCTGATGGAGAAAATGCAGCCGGTCCACGGATTCAACGACAGAAAATGGAGTCGCGGTTGAGAGAGGCTCATCGAGTGCACCATCACGCGACGATAAAGAGAAGACGACGAGGAAGAGAAGGAATGAGAGGGATAGTAATAACTTGGGATGAGCCATGGTAATGTTGTATGTAAATGAAATGAGGGAGGTCCATATATATAGTAGTATGTAGTACTCTAATAGTACAAATGATAAATAGATAGATAGGGTAGGCAAAAGAAAAAGAAAGAAAGAAAGACACATAAAATTCAGAAAGGTAATTGAGTAATGGGTGCATAGGATGGTGTCATGTAACACCCACTAAAAGGAGAAATAATATTATGATGAAATGCAATAAAATGCCACTAAATAAATAAAATAAATAAATAGCAACAAAATATCATGAAAACAATAAGTCAACTAAAGAGCACTTTTGTGTAGAAATTAGAAAACATGATCAATTCTATGCATATGGACAGAATATCATGGTTGTAGTACTAGTATTAAGTAGACTCTTTTTTGCTGCATGGCTCTAATTTTTTGCTATTTTTAGATGTGACATGCTTAATTAGCTTTTTTTTTTCTTTTTAGGCATGAATCACTTTGATTTTCAGTAGACTTCCACCAAAATCAATTTATTTTAGAAAATATACTACATCCATTTTATTATTGGCAACAAAGTCATTTTAATGATTTATTGAAATTATACTACATTCTACATAGCATATTATCATGTATAATATCATTGAATTTGTCTCAATAATGTATATTTTCCATTATCACTACATAAGCACCTTTTATGAGACCAACCTTTGTAATTTTATAGTACGTATATCTCCGTTAATATTAATATCAGAAAAAATAAGTTCAATTCAAATTAGTAAGTTCAAGATCAATTCACAACTTAATATATAAGCTCTTAAAAAATTACTTAATATTATAATTTATCGGACCTATAGTACAATTATGGTAAGTGATAAGGTGCCACCAGCAAAAACTAACAGCAGCAAAACTAATCAACAATTTCTTCTTTTGGTTACTTTTTGCAGCACCTTGTTTTGAATTTGAATTAGGTTAATTAAAACGTTTTAATTTATTCATTTTTAATTTTTTTTTCCGAAAGATTTAAGTTCCAATAAATTAAGTTCTAAATTAATTAATTAGTTAAATTAAAGATTAGATGTAGATAAGTTTTATTTTTATTTAATAAAAGTAAAAATCAAGGTAAAAGGAAAACACCCTAGGTAAACAATGCAAAATTAGTGATTCGTACAGCAAACCCATTTGCATGTACCCGGTGTACAGTATTTTTACTGTACATAGGGTTTTCGCACGTGCTTTTTTTTAAAAAAAAAATCGCAGAATTTCAAATACCTAAAAATAAAAAAAAACGCAGAACAACAATGGAGGAGAGAGAAAGTGAGAAAACGCAGCTATCAATCATCCATTGAGGAGAGAGAAAGTGAAAAATCGCAAAAATTGCAGAAAACGAACATCAATCGAGGAGAAAAAAGGTTAGAAAACGCAAAAATTGCAGAAATTGATCATCAATCGAGGAGAAAAAAGGTGAGAAAACGCACAAATAGAAGAATTCGATCATCAATTAAGGACAAAGAAAGTGAGAAAACTTACAAATTGCAGAATTCGATCATCAATGGAGAATTCGACTTTCGATACAACAAATTGCAGCAATCTCATTCACGAATTGCTACAAAAATAGAGGCAAATTGAGACTGAATTTGAAATCGATTTAAATCGATCGATTATAGAAGAAGAAGAAACTAATTGTTTTGGAGATGAATTCGTACCAATATTCAACAATCCAGACAATGCAGATGAAGCAATCGATAATGCAGATGAAGCAATTGAGAATGCAGAAGACGCAATTCATAATGCAGAAAATCAAGTGGTTCCTGATAAATCAATTGATTCAAATTCAGAACAAACAACCAAATCAGATGCAACTGAAGGTAATTTCTATGAATTTTTGAGATTGTATGCAAAAAGTAACCCTTTGAATACATAATTGTTACCCTTTTCATGCATAAACGTGACCATACTTATGCCTAAATGTTACCCTCAGATTGAATGCAGAACTTTTTAGATTGCATGCAAAAAGTAACCCTTTGAATGCCTAAATGTTACCCTTTTCATGCTTAAAAGTGACCCTATTTATGCTCAAAATGTTACACTCAGATTGTATGCTGAAAATTCATATTGTATGCAAAAAGTAACCCTTTGAATGCCTAAATGTTACCTTTTTCATGCATAAAAGTTACCCTATTTATGCTCAAATGTTACACTCAGATTGTATGCTGAAAATTCATATTGTATGCAAAAAGTAACCCTTTCAATGCCTAAATGTTACCTTTTTCATGCATAAAAGTTACCCTATTTTCAAACGAATGTTACCCTTTTTTTTATGCTGTCTGTGGTTATTATCTGATTTGTTTGTATTAAATAACATATACAAATCCAATTGATGCTTATGGTTTAGATCTTAGAGGATCATTTGTTGGTGTGGTAAGAGAAACTTTTGAAGAAATTTTGGAATTGTATGAAAAACATGCTGCTATACTGGGGTTTTCAATAAGAAAACATACAACTAGATTCAAACAACACACAAAAATAGTAACTGAGAAAAACTATGTGTGTTCTGCTGAGGGAAAGAGACATTCAGGTCAGAAGAAAACAAAGTTAGTTGAAATGGTTGATGAAGAGGATGTAAATGTAAAAACAAGAAAGCCAAGACAAGTATCCATTACAAGATCAAATTGCAAGGCATGCATAAGAGCAAAAGTGAATAAAGAAGGACAGTTTGAGGTGGTGGCTCATGTTATTCAGCATAACCACGAGCTAACAAAGCCACAGTGGCATTATTTACATCGTTCTGAAAGAAAAATGACAGAGGAAAAAGTTGTAACAATCAAAACAATGAAATCTTCAGGTCTAACTACAATGGACACTTACAATTACATGGCTACAGAGGCTGGAGGAGAACAGAATATAGGCCATAGTGTTGTAGATCACCTGAATTTCTGCTCAAGGTTAAGAATGGAACAAATTGAGGCTGGAGATGCTCAAACTTTAGTGAACATTTTAAGTCAGGAACAATCAGAGGATCCAAACTTCTTTTTTAGAGTGAAGTTTGACAAAGAAGGAAGAATTTGCAATATCTTTTGGAGAGATTCAATGATGCTAGAAGACTATAGGATATATGGAGATGTTCTTGTCTTTGATACAACATACAGAACCAACAGATATAATCTTATATGTGCTCCATTTGTTGGCATAAATAACCACTGGCATAATTGTATGTTTGCTTGTGCTTTTATTGGGGATGAAACGACAGATTCATTTGTGTGGTTACTACAAACCTTCTTCAAAGCTATGGAGGATAGAAAACCAACTTCAATATTCACTGACCAGGACCAAGCAATGGCAAATGCTATACTGGAGGTAAAAGATTTATATTGACATCTTACAGATTTGAGCTATGACAATAAAGTTTTCCTTTTTCACATAAAGTTATCCTTTTAGCTGCATAAAGTTACCCTTTTTAGTGCATAAAGTAACCCTTTTAACAGCATAAAGTGACCCCTTTATTTTCAATGCAAGTGATTCCTAATACAAGACATAGACTTTGTATATGACATTTGGAGCAAAATGCCATAACCAGATTTGGAGCTCTTAAAAAAGACAAAGAATTCAAATTTGCATTCAACCAGTGCTTAAAGATGTGTGTGACAGAACAAGAATTCGAAGCAAAGTGGCAAGCAATGTTGCAAAAATATGAGTTGACAGAACACTCTTGGTACAAAAGAGTGTATGAGTTGAAAGACAAATGGTGTCCTGCCCTTTGTAGAGATTTCTTTTCAGCAGGGATCTTATCGTCACAAAGGAGTGAAAGCACTAATCATGCCATAGGATTCAGAGCAAGTAAAGCAACTACTTTGACAGAATTTTATACCATATTTAAGAAGACAACTAATCGTTGGAGAAGCACAGAGAAATATGATGAGTTTACCTGTAGCAAGTCAATAGCATTCACTTCATTGCCTCTATCTGGAATGCTAAATCATGCTGCACAGGTAAAAAGTTAACTGACAAGTACATAAATTACACCTAATATATGGCAATTTAAATGAAGCTACATGATTTTGATGTACAGGTTTTCACTTTATCACTCTTTAGAAATTTTGAAGAGGAGTTTGGATACTCTATGGCAACAACTGTTCAGATGTTAGGCAGTAATGAAGAATGCCTACTTTATCAAGTAACACTAGAAGACAAGCCATGGTCTGCACATCAAGTAAACTATATACAAGAGAGCCAAACTGTATGGTGTACTTGCAAAAACTTTGAAGCATCTGGATGGTTATGTTATCATTGCATCAGAATTCTACATTTGCATTCAGTAACAAGAATACCAGACAAGTATGTTTCAAAAAGATGGACTAAGTTTGCAAAAACAGAGGCATGGGATAGGTTGAAGAATCAGGATCCTAAACAGCAATATATTCCGTGGAGGCAAACAATGATGAGGAAATACTACAATCTAATCTTAAAAAGTCAAGAAAATGAAGAGACAAGAGCATTTATGGAAGAAAGCTTCAGAAACAGTCTTAAAATGGTGGAAGACTTACTTGCTAGTGCTGCTCAGAAAGAAAGTGCAGAAGCTGCTTCTAACATTCCTGATGTGGCAGACAACACTCAAAGCAATACTGACGCTTCTTCAGCATCGAGTACAAGCACATGTGTACCAATAATTCTTGATCCTAAAAGGGCTGTAACAAAAGGAAGAAGCAAGAGAGCAAAAGGAGGACTTGAAAAAAGCAAGAGAAAAAGAAAACCAGCACTGCCACCTCCAAATTCAGAATTTGGATCAAAGACACCTAACTTACGACTCTTTTAAGATCTTTTTTAGAACATTTTTTTTTTCGAAATTAATATACCTTGTATTGTTAAACTATTTTTCTTTTGTTTTTTTACTCTATGACTAGTTTAATGAAAATGTGATTGACACTTTTATTAGCACATGTTTAATTATTGGAACACATCAACTTATGTTACCCTTTTAACGTATAAAAGTAATCCTTTTCATGCATAAAAGTAACCCTTTTCATGCATAAAAGTGACCCTTTTCATGCATAAAAGTTATCCTTTTTATCCACTAAATCAACCTTTTCTTTGGCAATAGTTACCCTTTCTGTTAATAAAAGTTAACCCTTTTATCAACAAAAGTTACCCTTTCCATACATAAAAGTTACACTATCTACCCACAAAAGTATACCTTATCATGTATAAACTTATTATTTCTACCCACAAAAGTAACCCTTTTTATCCTTTCTATCCACTAAATCAACCTTTTCTTTTCTAATAGTTACCCTTTCTGTTAATAAAAGTTACCCTTTTTATCACTAAAAGTTATCCTTTTCATGCATAAAACCCCTGACCCTTTTATTTTACAGAAAAAAGTGTCCCTTTTCATGAATAGAAGTGACCCTTTTTCTACATAAAAGTGACCCTTTTCATTGCTAAAATTACCATTTCTAACAATAAAATCTACCTTTTTCTTGCTTAAAAGTTACCCTTTCTATAAATAAAAGTTACCCTTTCTATAAATAAAAGTACCCTTTTCTGCATAAAAGTTACCCCATAAAAAAAATAAAAATAAACCTTTTAATTACGTTATGTATTCACATACATCAGTATTCCAAAAACAACTAAAGACTTTAAACTAAGTTTAATTACATCATTAAACTTAATGTATGCACATACATTAAGTTTTTTCATTGTTAAAAAAACCCCCTGAACTAATCAGCTAACAACTATCAATTATTTCACTATTTAGAAGGAGTAAACTTTTTTTCCCTTTTTCCTTTGTTCTTTTCCTCTTCTCCCTCTGCCTTTGCTTCTGCTTCTGCTGCCATTTTTCTTTCTTCTGTTTCTCTCTTCTTCTTTGCAGCAATTGCAGCCTTTAATATTTCTTCAATTCCATTGACATAAGCAGGATCTTTCTTCTTCTCATTGAACTTGTGTAATTCTAACAACACATCGTTCCTAGATTCATTCAAATCACACAGTACCAGTGTGGTACAGATCTCTCCTCGTAAAAATTTCCTTCCACTAATCTCAAATCAGCAAAAAAAATAAAAATTATCAATATGTAATTAATAAAAGCAATAGAAAGGAAAAAACTACAGAAACTATATAGATAATTACTGTTTTGAGATCATTGAATTTGAACGATTCACCAACAAAATGGAGCATGTGATACATGACAAAGACCCCACAGTCCAAATTGTCAACCTTTTCTTTTCTCCATTCCAACTCAACAACTTCAAAACCATAAGAAGGTAGCTGAGAACTCTTTGGATGATTTCTTTTGCCAAGAAAAGCGCCCATTTGAACACACTGACATAAAATATAAAAGTTTAGAATACATTAAAATCAAAAAAGTTAAAATGGAAACAATGAATCAACAGTAACATAACAAAAAAAACAAACATAAACATACCATCTTTGAACACAATTCTTTTGTATAAACAAGAGCAGAATCAGTCCAGATAATGTTGTCAAGATAATATACCAACTCTTTTGTATGATCAATAACATACAAAATGTAGTGATTCTCAATAAGAACATGAAAATAGATCTGAAACAGCAAAATTAAAGAGATTTAAACAGAGCATATCATAAAGAGAACTCTTTTAAATTTATTACATTAAGTTTAGAATAAAAATACCAGATCAGCATCCATTATATTACATTCTGGATTCTCATAGCTAACCCAACCTTCCCATATGTCGTGCAAATCCTTAACAGCACTAGATATGTTACCTTTGCCAATATTGTCACAAACATGCAAGAATGAAAACTATTAAAGTATAAGATCTCAATAATATATATATATAAAGTAAATGTGTTAAGATATAAAAAAAGGAATGAAATAACTTACACTCTGCCTAACACCGAAGAAGAATTTCCGAGGACCAGTAGCCTGAAAACATGCTTTCTCATTCAAATACAGACAGAAGCAATCAATAACGCACCATTGAATCCTGAGTGGAGCAACAAGGGTCACCATGTCTTCTCTTGGAATTAAAAAGTTCATTCCAAAAGTAACAAGGCTCTCACTAAAACAATAAAAAATAAGATCAACATTAAAAAAAAAATATAAGAAAAAAAACAGATAAAAAAATAATTATAATAAAAAAGGACACTTAACTTCTTATCCATTGAAACATCCTTCAGCAAACAATAATCGAGAATTTCCAAATGTAACTGAGGCAAATTCTTGAAAATCCGAGCATTGCTCTTTACAAAAAGAGTTACAAAAGGCACCTGCACACCTACATGTCCACAGTCCAGAGAGCATATAGATTTATTTGCTCTGAGTCGAGGAGGTTCATTTTGATCAATATGCCCGACAGGAATATTTTGAGTAGGACCAGGAATGATAGCAGAAGGTCCAGAACCATTAAGGCCTTCATTAACTATTTTTCCATGACCATTGTCATCATCCTTAGGAATATTTTCATTGAAATCTTGTGCAGGTTCTTTTTCGGGAACAAAATCTTTGTTACCTTCTGTAGGTTCATAAAAACCGCGAAACATATCATGTACAGACTTCATTTTATTACACTCATCAATTAAACCATCTAAAAAATCTTCAAATAATGAGGATCAGAGAGTAGCAGTTCAGTTTGAGAAACTGAAACAAAATCATCAGAAGATAATGAAACACTTCTGCGAGAAGTAATCAGATCATTCAAGGTTTGAAAACCAGTTGACTGAACAAATAATAAAACATCCATATTTCTTTTAAACAAAAGAAACGTTTCATGAACAACCTACAAACATATGAACAATGAAAAAAAAAATGTTACAAATAAAAATAATAAAATAAGTAGGAAATCTAATTCCATTAAACTAAACATATAAGAAAACAGAACACTTACATCAGTTGAAATTTTTTTAATTTCTTCATCGGTCATAATACCTTCTGGAAGCTCAAATGCAACAATGCGACCAGTGGTACCACTTGTAGAAGGACCCTTATCATAACCCAAAGTAGGAGCTGGCTTAAAAACAGTTCCCCTAAAATTAAGCTGTGACACAGGATATGTAATAGTATCCAATGGTCCCTGCCCATAACCACTAGCTTTGATCTCTAACTTAATTCGCTTCTTAATCTTTACATCCGTCCAATGTTGAATTAAAGGAAGAGTACTACTTTCCTTTTCACCTTGAAAATTTAGACGATGAAAATACATAATTTGCAAAGCCAGCAAACAACCACTAACATTTTGAGCATTTTCATCATCCTTATACTTCTGAACAGCCTTCTTTAACTTTTTTAAAACATATGAACACCAATCAAAAGTTTTAATTTCATCAACTTTTTCAACAGCTTTAAGCAACTTCAATGAAACAGTCCTATTAGTAGTAGGAGCTAAAAAGCTAAACATAGCTTGAAGAACAAAACACCTCTTAAATTCTTCCCCTCCATCAACCAAATCAACCATCCTAGACTCCAATTTTGACAAATGAAGAGGTTGCTTACCAGAAAGACCATAATCAGATCTCCATGCCTGAATGATACGTTTATCTACACTTTCATCTTCAGAATTTTTATTAAGTTCAGGAACACAAATATCACTCAAAGGCAAGCAAAACACATCGCATATATCATTTCTAGTAACAACAAATTCTTTACCAGTAGCGATGGTAAACATGCAGCTACCAGCATTGAATTTTTCAACAAGCCAAGGTAGCATTTGACGATTAAGAGTTTTCAATTTAAGATGTAATAAACCTCCAAAACCAATTTCTTCAACAACCTGTTTTTGCTCAGGACTAAAGTTCTGCAGCAATATTTCCAATGAATAGGGTCTACATCTTGCAATGATTCTTCTTTGCTCCCTAAATAGAAAAAAAAAAGAAAGAAAATGTAACTAAAACAATATAAAATAAAAACAAAATATAATTAAAAATGTAATAAAAAAATATGTATACTTACATAACAGATTCAGAATCAGATTCAGAAAGCATTTCATAATCAGAATCTTCCACTGTATTAGCTTTCTTAGGTACAATTTTGGCCTTCTTAGGAACTATTTTGGCCTTCTCAGACTCTGGTTTGTCACTCTCAGGAATTTTCCCAGCCTTTTTAGATACTGCTTTGCTCTTCTCATGAGCTATCTGGGTCTTTTTTGGTACTGGTTTAGGCTTAGCAGGCTCTTTAGGCTTTCCTTTTCCTTTTGTAGGCTTTTTATAACGATAACCACCTATTGAACCACCTGTATTTAATTATTAAAGTAATATAAATACAAATTCAGAAATTACTCATGGAAAAATATAGAATAATGTGCACAAATGACACTTTTAAATGCATAAAGTGACCCTTTTAACAGCACAAAGTAACCCTTTTAACAGCACAAAGTGACCCTTTTAACATCACAAAGTGACCCTTTTAACAGTATAAAGTGACCCTTTTAACAGCATAAAGTGACCCTTTTAACAGCTTAAAGTGACCCTTTTGTATGCATAAAGTGACCCTTTTATATGCAAAAAGTGACCCTTTTTTTTGCAAAAAGTGACCCTTTTAACTGAAAAAGTTAATAATTTAACAACATATAGTGACTCTTTTAACAGCATAAAGTCACCCTTTTAACATCATAAAGTGAACATTGTCAAAACATATAAATGACACACATGTCTATTACTCAAACACAATGAGCAATGCATATATGCATGTTAATCAAACACAGATGCACAAACACAATGCGAATATGCCTATTATACACATAATCTAACTAAAACATAAAACCTAAACAAATAATCAGTTTAATTAGCATTCTCTGACTAAAACCTAACATACAAAATTTGAAGAATAATAAGCAAAATTTTGAATCAATTATAAACAATGAACAATAAAATAAAGCAAAATTAAACATAATAACTTCATAATTCAAATTCAATTATCATAATATGCATAAAAAATCAACTGAAAACTATAAAAAAAATAACATGCACTAGTAATTCGACATATATAAGCGAAATTTCAATTGAAAAATTTGAAAAAATGATGAAAAATTTAAGTAAACACACCTTCTTCAGCATCTACAGCCTTCTTTGTAATCTTCTTCTTCACCATTGCAGAATCAACACTACGAAAATCGAAAACAAAATCAAAATCAAAAAACCTAAAAATCGAAGAATCAAAACAATTTAAACTAACAAAAATCTCAAAAAAAATAAGTAAACGAACCTGAATTAAGCAAATAACAACTTCACCAGTGAAAAAGAAGAAAGAAAAAGCTCGAAAATCAACAATGGAGGACAGAGAAAACGCTCGAAATCGCCAGTTACTTGCTTTTTAGAGAGAGAAAGCTATAGTAAATGAATGAAGAGAGAAAAGTTCTATTTCTTTCTTTATTTTGGCAATCATTAGGAAGCATGTGCCAAACCCACTAAATTGACAGTTAATGCTTGTCCAAAAATTCCGCCATTCATTAAATTAATGAACACCGATTTTTTTAAAAAATTTGACGCTAAATCAAACGAAATAGGCCAGACTCCCTTACAATTGATTAATGCAACCAAAAACTTGGTCTAACATTTGTTTAATATGAAAATGACCTTCGATAGTATATTTTTTTATATTATGATGAAATTTCAACTAGTCTATAGTGCCCTATATATTATGTTAGTGTTCCACAGTTGAGCTGAGATTTCATTTTTCCTGTGAGAACTCCACAGTTTTACAAACTTTATTTATAGCAAAATCTTGAGCTAGTGCATGAAGTGTTAGTGTGTTACCTAGTGCTAAAATTTAATATTTCATCTCAAGTCATGCAGTTATCCTTCCTTCGGATGAGATGGATTGAGAGTTGAGACAATGTGACTATTAATTTGCTAGAAAAGAATGTAGTCTTTATCACGCTCTCCTTTAACTTTTCTTGTTTATGATAATATTGATAGTTCATTATTATTAATTGGAAAACAATATATAATCTACATACGCTTCACATGAAAAAGATAACTTTATAACATATTTACTTCAAAGACCACACTTCACACCCATATAGTAAGATAAGTAATAGCTTCTATACATAAAACATTAGTATCAATAATAACAGTGCACCGCAAAGGTGGTGGGGAATTAAAAGGGTTGCATAAATGTAAAATGTAAATACAAAATAAAAAAATTCATAATATCAAAAGTGAGATTTGTAGCAATTCCTAACAAATCTCTCACAACAATTTATTCCATCTCAAATAAAAAAAATTAAAAAAAAAGGAAGGAAAAAAAGCAATTCTTCGTATAAGAACATATATTCATGTCTGATTTGGTTAAAAGCGTCCCAATATATTTTTTTCAAGATATTACTTTTTTAGAATTATTTATTGATATCTATATATAATTAATGATTAAAGTTATGTATCTTGTATATGTAAAATTAGAAGAGGTACAAATGTTAAATGTCGAACAACTTAATGTGGTGACTTTGTGGAAGGGTTGAGGACCGGATGTCAAGTAACCCGAGAGCAACTATAAAATATATATCGGGATATGATACCCAAAACATGAGATCAAATCCCATTTTTCCCGTTGTCTATATGCTCTCTACACAAAACAACATGATGTGGTGACTTTGTGGAAGAGTTGAGGAGAACTGGTGCAAGATCATCACTAAAAGAAGTGCAGCAAATCTGCAATAGAGGAGCACTATTTTTGTTGAGGTGGTGTGAACTGTGCAGAATACTGACTTTATAACATGTGAATTGTGATAGTGATTTTACAATATGTTCAAGGCACCTTTCAAATATCATCATTCTTTCTTAATTACAAGTCAATCTCTTCTTCCCTTCACATTGTGTGGCTCTTGAACAGCCAAATCTCATCGTACTAGTCTATTGCCATGAACAAATTGCTAACTTTTCTTTTCAATTTAAGCACCAAATCTTATCTAAGAGTTTAGCTAGGTTACCGGCCACCACTATAAAGTATAGATGAAAGATTGTACTACGTACCACAAATAGAATGGTAGTATAGATACAAATACGTTGATATGATTTATAAAAAGAGAAAGGTAAAATATTATTTAGGTTTGAGAATATATACGCAATTGCCTTAACACCTTACTGATTCAATCAAAAGATCGCTTTCTTATTGTCAAAGATAAAGACCTAACACGTAAGTTAGCTTTCCACTATACATGGCACGATAAGAACTAAAAATTAAAGACCAGAAGTCTCATTGCTTGCATTGGTCTTTAGTTTATCAACAAGAGCTAATAATAGATTAACTACGCCATTATCCCCACTTATTTTAGCATGATAAGAAATATTTTGCTACAAAATTGAGAATTATTCCATTTCATATCATAACTCCAAATGATAGCTGTACTGTGTTGTAATATTTCAAGTGTCTAATTTTTTCAAAAAGAAAGAGAGAAAAAGATGTATCTCAACTTGTTACTTAAGAGTATAAAAAGCACAGTTTATTTATCATAAATGAATATAATAATATGAAGAAGTTTTCCTTCCTCGTCTATATATACATCAAACGTATAGAACTATATTGATTTTTTTTTTCTAGAATTTGTTTGTGCAAAAAAGAAATGGCACCACAGTTTTTTTGACCTTGTAATAGAGCGTAGTCAATGTATGACTCACATGAAGGACTGTCATATTTGAAGTAATTCCTTAAATTGACAATTTCTTTTCTTGCATTTTGTGAAAACTATATGGATGTTAAATTAGTGAGCATGAATCATAACGCATACAACATAGTGTGTTTCTTCACCATAAGTGGAATCAAAAGCTCCAATAGCTCATGTAGAATTTCATACTTGTACATTTCAATGGCAATTTTTATTACGGAATAAGCAACTAATTAATACAAGTATTTAATATTAATGCAACAAATAATAAGTTAACCTTTTTGAACCTCGTATATCATTTCATGTTTGGCTAGTCCCTAACTTAAACCACCCCTTTATGAAACAATATAACTCCGGTTGATCCACTAATATAAACCATCTACTTATTTAGTGTCCAATATATGAAAGTATTCCGTAACTAAAGTTTTAAGACCTGATAATGAAAACTATAAGGAGTGATAATGAAAACATAATATAGTGATATCGAATGTTGCCTATCACTTTAGCATGAAATGGACAGATTATTGACTCCAATGGAAAAAAAAAAAAAAAAATCTCTCTTGGAATTTGGAAGTCAGGTAAGGCAAAGATGTAAACCTGAAAATACCAACTTTTCATAGAGTGAAAGGGTCAAGTGATATAGCAACTACACATAATCATGACTTCTTAGAACTTTCAACATATATTGCCTCATCATTTATCTGGCCGAATTCTTTTTGGGAATTTACACGAAATACAGATGTTATCCAAACCCCAAATATTTTAAAAACTTGAATTCTCACCTTTTATAAATTGAAATTTTAAAATGTTGGCATTATGATAACGTATACCAAGACAACACAATATATTAATACTAATGCGAATTTAATCATCAGATTACTACGTATTAGTTGAAAATACAACATGAAGTAACTATTAATTTTAAATGGGAAATAGAAGTCACTATACTATTAAACTATGCAAAAATAGATAAACTTATCCTCAATTACAAATACCAGCTTTACATGATAAAATCTGGATAGCATATATTATATAAAAAATACTTAAGAGACTTCTTTGTTCAATCTCACAAGTATAACATCATACAACTTGGAGAGAAAAATACGGGGTCCAAATTAAAGACCCAGTTTCCATAATATGTTTATAACATGATAACTATAGGAAGCCCACAAGTTACACGTTTCGCCTTTAAAGACGACAAAATCTGGAAATAATTTACGCAACTAAAAATTCCTGTACTCCACTGCAAAATCCAAGATTCCAAGTAACAGACATGCTTGATCATGAATGAGAACAATCGACCAAAACGAATTTGATCAAGCAGTAGTGCTTAAACCCAAAATATCATTGAAATAATGCATAATGATAATAATAATAATAATAATGTGATGCTTTCATCGTATGTGGGTGATCAAAAAGACCACATGAAGAGTATACAAAAAAAAAAAAAAAAAAAAAAAAAAAAAAAAAAGACAAAATATGATGAGACGCAAATGCAACACAACTGTTGGCTGAACTGATGGACTACAAACCATGCAGGACTCAAAAAAAGGGGGGAAAACCAAAAATTAAAAGATCAAATATGAAGAAAATGAAAAATGGGGGAAGGAAAAAATTATAATAAAAAAATACTTGGTGAAGGGGGGAGGAAATTCTATGTTAAACCACTGGTGGTCATTTGAACATATCTTTGAACCTGCATTGACCCTCTGCTGTAATCATCATCTGACTTCCAGATATTCACATTGTAACATTTAGAGACGATAGGAAACACCAGGGCAAACAAGGGAATATCCCTTTTCAAAATTAGTAGAGGGGACCATGGACCGGAAATCAGGCAACCACGCTTTCGGCATGATTTTTGATCAGTTTTGACATTTCAGACTCAAAAGACATACATGTCTCTCCCATATTCATCCTTCGGCACTTAGCTTGATTGGTTAAAAACTTTCAAGCAGAGGCCCCTGAAATGTTTCCGACTATCCACCACCTCCTTAATGACCAGAGCAAAAGGACCTGACAGCTTCAGTTGTCTGACTGGTGACGACCCGACACTTGTGTATGCAACCCCAAACCCCCGGACCCAACTCGACACCCAATGCATGCAGGGACTTCTAAAAGTAAAAGAATATACCAAACAGGAGACCAAGCCTCAAATGGATATCACTCGACTAACAGCCAACTTGGCCCATTCAGCAGATTGCTTAATTGAATGATCATCAGACAACAAGCATTCATTAAGCAAGTCCCGGCATGATGGAAACTGCTGGATTAAGGGGCCTGCACTAGTTGCAAGTGTGTCTGCAAGGTCACCAAGCACTCCGATGGCAGTCTTCATGACAGCATCATCCCTACAAATATAAAGTTTTGAAATTAGCTATCAAACAAGAATAAAGTGTGTAAACCAACACACCAAAATATACGAATAACTTACATAGCTTTCTCCTGGTATATGCTATCTATGAAGGAAAGAATATGACGTGCATGAGTTAGCAGAAGTTGGGTTCTCGAAGTGTTTTTAAATCCTTGAAGGATTCCAGAATAAGCTTCCAAAATTCCATTCCGCAAAAGATTAGTGTACTCGAGCATCTCATCATCAGCACCAGCTGTGTGAGCAGACAAGTCCGCTGCACTCTGAAGCATTGGCATGGCGTACATCAAATATTTCTCAAAATTCTCTCCTATCGCAAGAGCTATGTCCCCAAAGCATGAGAAAATAGGAGGCTTTACTGAACGATGAAGTTGATTGCTTGACAAGTCCTTAAGGAGTTGTGTCATAATCCCATCACAATAAGGCAGAATCTTATCTTCCAACGCCCTGCATAAATCTCCCACCACACCAACGGTGACAGCACAAACTTGGTATTCTTCAAAGTTTTGAAGACCCATTTCCAAGTACTTGTAGAACTGATTCATGTATTTGGCAAATTCAGGACCTGTGACATAGGCAAGAGCACCAATTCCTAGCATGGCCTCTTCATGTACTGTGGCATTTCTACAAGCAAACACTCCTAAGAATAGTTGCATGATTTGATCAGCGTACTGCAAAAGCATAGCTCTAGGTTGTTCTGCTGCCCCAAGCTTCTGAATAATAACCTGAAGACAACCGCACAAAAGACCTTGCAGTTCTCCCTGTTTCCCATCAGGTGAAAGGTTGTGTGATTCAAGTGTTTTATGAAGCTCCATCATAATTACAGGAACTAGTTGCAAAACCAAGGGAGCAGTTTCATCAGTTGAGCACCTGACTACTTCATTTAGAGTTTCATAAGCAGCAGTCCGCAATCGCGCTTCCCCAGCATCTTCTCTGTGGGTAACAGTAAGAAGGGACTGGACAATCTCCTGGAAGTAAGGAGTCAAGGGTGAAGACGAACCAATATCCTCATAACCTTGGGCCAAGAAATAGAGAGCACCACAGGCTTTTTCAGCAACATTAGGAGTGTCCTTCATGGCTTGCAATAAAACCGTAAGAATCTGCTGGCAATTTGCATGCGTGATAATTGGAGTTTCCACCGCTGATCCATGAAGAAATTCAAAAATTCGTCCAAGAGTCCACGCTGTGGTGTCCTTAACATGGCTGTTAGGATCTTTTGTCAATGCAGTGAGCATGAAGTTCAAAGCAACATTGACAATTGCAGTCAACTTGTCAGGGGATGGACCCTCCAAAATTGATCCAAAGGCATAGGTGGCAGCCTCTCGTTGCCTCCAATCAGGCTTCGTGATGTTCTCTTCAATAAATGGCATCACAAGAGGCACAATATCATCTCCAACAGTTCTTGCAACAAGCCCAAGGCAAGTTCCCCCAGCCATAGCAATATTCCAAGCTCCCTCATCTTGATCTTGCTCCTCTTCTTGCTTGAGAAGTGTCTCCAGCAACATGGGGACCAAAGCAGGGAGAGCCTGCTTGATAAAATAAAAGCAAGGAATTTCAGAGTCACCCGTGAAATCAACTCCATATTCTTCAAGAATATCAATTTCCTCATCACATATAGAGCTCCAAAACTCAACAGCTTGAAGAGCAACTGGCTCTTCATCTTCCCTCACTGCCTTTGCTGTAATATTAAATATGTCCTGAATGTAAGGAGCCAGCTTCTCATAATATGTGGAAGAAATTGCAACCAAACATTCAAAAGCTGCCTGTCGAATCTTCACATCAGGTGACAATGTCGCCTCACAGACAACTCTCATGATATAATCTCTCTCCATATCATTGTTAAAATTAGCCTGAGCAAAGCCCAAAGCATTATATAATGCATGCGTAGCAGCAAGCCTTACTTCATTGTTTGTTTCATTTGCATTCATACCTTGAACGACGGCAGTGAGGATTTTATTCACATGATCCTGCTCTACCACATCAGGAGAGACCTCCTCACACAAATACCCAAGGGTCTCCAAAGTTGCTTGTTTGACATGAGGTGGAAGTTGGTGAATGTTTCCTAACAGTGATCCTATCAGCTCTGGCCATTGTTTGTGGGGCAACTCAATACCAGCAACCTTAGCAACTACCTGAGATGCAGTTGAGCGGGCATCATGAACAGGAGAAGACAAGGACTGTAACAAGAATGCCTTAATTTGATTCTTCAATCCCACATCTAAAGACACCCATTTCTGTATAAGCTCAAACTTTCTAGGTTGTTCCTTAGCATCTAATTCATTTTTAAGAATAAGACCCGCTAATTTTCGCGAGTCAGCTGGCTTTTCTTCATTGGCTAGCTCTCCAGCAAGCGAAAGCAAGAAACTTGGGAGGTTCTGATCCTGAAATTGTTTAAGGTTATCTTCAGCAAGCTTCCGGACTTGCCCATCGACTGATTGAGCATTCAAAAGTAATTGGGTGATTTCCATCACCATAATATATCTGCATAAAAGCACTTGTCAAAACTCAATCAAGTAGGAATCATAATCTTTACCACAAAAGGCACTGGAACTTTATTTTTCTAAATTTCTAACAGCACCACCAGTACGTACTACATCCCAAAAAAGATCAACTGAAAGTAAAAAACACAATGCATGCATATTCAATCGATTGACAGGTCCAGATAGACTGTACATCCAACTAGAGGAAGCTTGAAAGAAGAAAGAACCAATTTGCTGAAACAAGCACTGAATAACTATTAACAAAAATTTGAATATAATGGCCTATAAATCAATGACTGATAATCTCAACGAGCAACGATTTTTTTAGATTCAACAACTACTAGGAGAATGGGTCTGTAATTTTATTGAGGGAAAACAAAAAATCATGCTTTAGAGGTCAACCTTGCGCCGTCCTAGAAAGAATGCAACTTCAATGGTTAAACAAAATTCCTATCACTATTCCGAAAATTCCTATGTGTCTGATAAACAAAACTGGTATTCAAAATATACACCACCCTTACCAGTATAAATTACTTTTACAGTACTCTGTAGTTACTGCAGAAAGCAATCAATCTTTTCAAAATCTAGGAACGGTTTCCCGGAGCATAATAGTCAGTCACCCAATTGATTGACAAAAGCACAGCAATTGGCATAAAACGCAGAGAAATTAAAGAACTAGTAAAATGGAAAAACGAATTAGGTCAATTCAACTGCAAATATTCAATTGCAGCTAGATCTAACAATATAAACAGCTAATCATCTAATTAAACACCAAATTTCAGAAATAGTACAAATTAATCAAATAATAAACATATAAAACAATTGCATTTGAACCGAAATCAACCTAACAATTACACTACTTCAACTAATTCTGAAAAAAAATCCTAATCACTCACAACATTTAAATCTAACTAATGACAATCATCAATCCCCTAATTAACAATAATTGTAAAATAAAAACAAAATTCATAGATCGCACCATTAAACAAAAAATCGATCGATCGAAGTAAACAGCAATCCAATCCGATCAATTAAACAAGAAAAAATGAAATTCAAAAATCAAACCGATCAATCAAAAAATGCATCAAAATGCAGAAAATCAAACTAAAAATTACAAAAAGAAATTAAGTCTGCAATTACCTGAGATTGCAAGAGGATTGAGGAGAGAGAAAGTGACAGAGAGTAATCAGTCACCGATCGAAAGACAGAGGAAACCCCCAAAAACGGCGGCTTCGAAACCCTAGGAGAGAGAAACAAAACTAGAGAGAGAAAAAAAGAAGAGAGAGAAGAGAGACGCGGTTGTGAAAAACAAATGGAGACTAAAAGAATAATTTTTTACATAAAACACGCAAATAATAATCCAACAAATTACTGATTAACGTTAATTAATCAAGTTTAATTAATTTACAATTTTTAGGAGTAATTTGGAATTATATTTGTAAGTCCAATATTGGGTAGTACAAGTACGGTATTACTAGTAGATCTGATTGAGAAGATCTGGACCGTTGGTTTGTGGCGAACGGGTCCCACCAATATTTTTTTTTTTAAATTTTTGAAGTTTTTTTTATAAGTGTAAGTAGTAATAATAATAATACAAGTAATGCATTTATTAAAAGAAAAAGGTGTAATAATGGTGATAATGCAAATAATAAAAATAATAATGTGGAAAATTACAAAAAGTAAAGGTGTTTAATAATTGGAGACAGATAAGCAATATCTTGTAATATGCTTTGGTTGGTTGAATTGAGGTTGTGCTTTTGCTATCAAATTCAATAATTTTTTTTTTCATGCCATACTATATGATGTAAGTTTTGTATTGTAATTGAATTTTATACTTTTGCACATTATTCTTATAATGGCTGTCTGAATTGAAAATTTAATAAAAATAAATTAAAAATAAGAAGTTGTAATTTGATTAATATGTTTATAGCTAAAGGGATATTCTTTTTTAATACTATACATTATATTGTATTAGATTTTAATTTAAGGTCAATAAATTTTGATTTTACTTACCTTTTAAAAAGTTTAATTAATCTTACACTATTAAAGTTATATGGTCAACTATCGAACAATTGTTTCATGAAATACTTGTGATGTCTAATGACGTAAAAGAATCATACTTAGTATGTGGTCTGTCCTTATGTTCCATCGTCTACCAATTTTTGTATCTTATCATGCTTCAAACACAATTCTTGATAATTTTTCCTTAACTTGTTTTTGTATGAAGTTCATCTACTTCAAAAATGTACTCTTTTGAATAACTTTATTTGATGATTTTTTTATTTTTTTTTTGACATGATTAATAATTATGTTGATCACACCATATGAATACATAACTAAGAATTCCAATCACCTAACACGAGAGTAAATATGTGTGCATTATCCAATTTTAAAATTAATATATTACTTTAGTAATTTTTGCATAAACCTAATCGTTACAAATTTAATTAAATCTGCGGAGATATAATATTGGGCATACTGCATACATATTCAATTCATTTATAGCCCAAATTATCTGATCTAATCATTATATTAATCTATTTTGAGCAAAACTCGTGATCTGATCAACCAAGTTAGAATGAATACTTTCTTTTTTGCATAGTTACATGTTATCTACATATCTCAATTGAAGCCCTAATAAACTGATTCTACATATTAATAATTGTAAGCTATTTACCTTTTGCCTCTTTAATTTATAAGTAAAACTAAGACCAATGTGACTGTATTACGTTGTAACAATTAAGCCAAAGAAATATACTACGTATAAGATACATCATACATACTCCATCTGTTAGTACCATCACGTACAATTACATACTTTTCACATTTCACTTCTTTGTTTGTTAGTATGTAGCACATTACTTGCTCCATTACTTTAATAATGATTTTCTTAAAAAATATAAAAGTGAGGTTCAACACGACTCATAAATAGAATTTTCCCGCCTCTCTTCTTTAATTTACCTTTTTAAAATTGTGTTATTTGCTCATGAAGCGAATTAAACATTTAAGTGAAACTTACCATTTGGCATTTTCAATCAGTTTGTGAGCATATAAGTACTCTGTATATCTTTGATTGTGTATTTTAAAGTTAAGAAATAGTTCATGTACCGAACATACATATTGAGATATATCTAACAAGACCGCGTAAAATATAAATTACAAACGATGATCAAAGTGGAGTTTGTAAATAATGCACCAAACAAAAAAAAATGCTACTTCGTAAAATATTAAATTTTTGCATCCCTTAAATTTATTATTAAATCTACTTTTTTTTTTTAAAGGTAAGAAAAAAGAAACATTAGGAACCCCTCCTCACGAGGGGAATTCCTAATGCATCAGAGGAAATAATAGGGTACAAAGAGTAATGTCCATATTATCACTAACAAGATGACCTACATTCGCGATCCAATCTGCTGCTCTGTTTGCTTCTCTGTAAACATGATTAATATCCCATTGTTGAAACCTTTGAAGAAGATTGAGGATGTCGGCGATGATGTGATCGATTTGCCATGGAACGAACCAAACTCCTTTAACTGCATTGATTACTAGGAGATTATCCCCTTCGATGACTAAATGTTGAATCTCGTGTTGAAGAGCGAGATGGATGCCTTTTCAAAGAGTTGTAGCTTCTGCAACAAAAACAACAGTGTTGCCAAGGTTGAAGGTGCGAGCTGCGACAAGGGAACCGGTGTTGTCTCTAATGATGACGCCTACTGCTGCTTTGTAGTTTTTGAGTGAACCGTCAAAGTTGAGTTTGAAAGAGTTTAAGGGGGGTGTTTCCCAAGAAACCTGCTGGCGCGAAATGGAATGGATGGGTTCGTTGGTGGTGGGTATGGGTTTGGGATCTCTGCATAGGTGATCCCGAGCTTAAAAAGGTTTCTGTGAGAGTGTGACATTGCCACTCGGTGAACACAAATTGCGCTCTGTGGAAAATTCGAGGGATATCTAATGTTTCATTTTGAAGAATAATAGAATTTCGTTCATTCCATATGCTTCAGAATAAGAAGATAAACTTTTTAAGAGTGGAGTTGTTCTTTCTGAGGTTGTTTAGGGTGGGTAGCAAGCCTCCACGTGTAAGAGAACTACTCAACCAACTCTTGGTTAAAGGATGTTTCCAAATTTCTTTAGTTTTTTCACAACCGAGAAACAGGTTTGATTGCCTCTGAGTTTAAAGTACATAGGCTACAGTTGCTAAAAGGAATAATTTTTCTTTTGTAAAGGATATCTCTAACTCCAATGCTACCATGCATCAATTGTCATAGGAAGATTTGAAGCTTAGGAGGGATATCAAGCTACTTTATTAATTGGTAGAGCAAGTTTATTATAAGTACAGTAATACACCTACTTGTACAAGAGAAATTGTTTTGTCAGCATGCTATAATGGTGAGATGACTTTGCTTTTGAATTTGAATTATACTTCGTATTAGGCTAGAAATTCCACAATTCACGGTCATTTAAAATAAAATAAAAATCTTAACTTGCTTTAGTCTGTTGTTAACCAAAAAAAAAAAAAAAAAAAAAAAAAAAAAAAAAAAAAAAAAAAAAATAACAATATCTAAGTCATTAGTCCTAATGTTAGTGGTGCATTGCACTTACAAACAAAAACCTAACCTATTATTTAGTACAAGTAAATATATTTTGAAATTAAAATGTAAATATTACTCTTCTTGTGATCCCGTTTCAAACTAATTTATACTTAACAATTTTAATTTTTTTGTTCGATAATGTAAAGTACAGAGTACGAAGTATCATTCACGAATCTCCTCGAGGAGTCCGACTCCGATCCTCATGTAATCTTCAAAAAAGAGTTCATGCAATAATAATATGGAAAATTTTCTTTTTTACCACCTTCAAATAATGACTTTGTCGAATTTACCACCTCCAAAAAAAAACATTTACTTTACCACCTCATAAAAAAATTAAACATCAGTTTTACCACCTCATCTGAGCTCAGGTGACGGAAAACGCTTGTGGGGCCCAGCATAACGGCTAGTTTTTGATTTTTTCCCAAATTTCTCTCGATTTCCCTTTTATTTAAACCTAGTTCTTCATTTGTACACCAAATTCTTGCAGATTGGAGATTAATTTTTGCGATTTTCTTCACAAATCAGTATTTTTGGGCAACCTTAACAATCCCAAACCCTCTAATTATCAAACAATCAATTGAACTCCTCGACAACAAGCATCAAAAAGGTAAGCCATTGTCGTTAATTCTCTAGCAATTTTCGTGATTTCTGTTGTAATTTTTTGGCAATTCGTTGCGTGATTATGTTGCATTTGCTAAGAGTAATTGAAATTGGGCGTTTTGTGAGGTCAATTAAACCCCAATTTCAATTAAAATACTTAGGGTTCATGTAAGATTAAATTAGATTGGGGGTTTTTGTTATGTGAATTGGCTACTGAAATTAGGGTTATATTATGGTGATTGTGTTCAAATACAATTAATTTCATTCTTGTTCTTACTGAATTTCAGAAGGGAATGTCTTCAGTTAGCATGTCACCCTCAAAGGAGAAAAAATGTCAATGTGGAGTTCCAATGTCTAGGCTGACTGCTTGGACTAGGGAGAACCCTGGACGCAAGTTTAGGACCTGCAAATTCTATGATCCTGTGACTGAGTCAAGGGGGTGTAAAGCTTTTGAGTGGGTGGATCAACCAGATGGAACACCTTGGCAAACAAAGGTGATTAACAACTTGCTGCTGGACAAGAAACTAATGAAGGGAGAGCTGAATGACATGAAGAGGGAAGTTGATGATGTTAGTGGACAAAGGAGGTGCTTGCTCAATGAGATTGACAGCTTGAAGATGAAATGCAAAGCTCTTAGCTCAGACAGGAATAAGATGATCAAGGAAGTGCATGGCAGCAATGCAACAACAAAGAAAATGCTCACAGTACATGTTATTGTTGTGTTTTGTTGTTTTGGTTTGGTACTGGCTATGTATTTTAGATCTTAGGTTCATTTAGGAATGCTTAGAAACAAAAAAAATCCCCAACTTATGTTGTGTTTTGTTGAATTATTATGTGTGGATGTTGGGATGACATTTCTTGTACTACTTTTAACTAAATCAATGAGAAATGGAACTTTTTGGTAGAAACATATCACATTTCGTATTAGTATTTGCAACACAATGTTTTTAATTATTTTACATTGGCTGAGACAAAAGTTAAGGCACCTTTGTGCAAAATCATTGTTCAACTACCAAATATACTGCCTACTATACACATGTGTAGTTAATAAACTTGGTTGTCTATTACAAAATACTAATGAGTAGACCTAGGGTCACAGTTGATTGAGATCCTTGTCCTTCTTGCTTGTCATTACATGAAGCTTGGACCTGGTCTGTATTTTGACTTTGGGAGGAGTAGTTGTTGGCACTCTTGTGGGCTGACTCAGGCTCCTGTTGCTCCTGGTAACAGGCTGAGTTGGCAAAGGCTCTGTTCTTGTTGCAGGCTGGCTTGACACAGCAGTTGCAGGTGCAGCATTACTTGACCCAGCCTGCAATCACAGTATGACAAGACTCAAATACAAAGCCACTAAATACACTCAAGTCACAAAATACACAAAATACCTGTCTTGCTGCTTTCTCTTCACAATTCTTTCTCTGTTCCTTAAGTCAAGGAGTCTGCATCTGTGGCCTCCCACCCTTTGGATTTGTTGCAGGTGGGTTAGGCTGTTCTGGTGCTGCTTCAGCCTTACATGTTTTGGCAAAGTGGCCAAACCCACCACAGTTCTTGCATTGTTTCTTCACCTTTGGCTTCTTGCCCTCAGGTGCTGCAGAAGTGCCCTCCCCTGGTTCAAGCTTTCTCTTTTTTGCCTTAAGCCTTCCTGGCTGCACTTTCAGCATAGGTGGCAAAGGCTGTCTGAGCTTGACCTTTTCCCAATTCTTAGGGCCAGGCATTGGCTGTATTGGGTTCTCATATGCAGCCAAGTATGTCACCCTATAGTAATGTGGGTGCACATACAACTCAGGATCATCCCTTTTGTCCATTATGCAAGAAAATGCATGGACACAAGGTATTCTTGTCAACTCCCATCTATAACAAGTGCATTTTCTCTCTTGTAGATCCACAATGCACTGATCATCCTTGTATTTCACCTCATAAATTTCATCCCTTGAAGCTGTAACTCACATGTCCTGGCATACTTCTCCAACCCATCAAAGACTTTGTTGACAAATGGGGTTAGTAAACCTTCCCAAGACTTTGCTGCCTCCCATTTGTCATTACTCCTCTACATCATATATCTTCTAAGCCATTCCATTTGAGTTAGAATAGGCTTGTCTCTGGCATCTCTAATTACTGCATTAAATGTCTCACACATGTTGTTTAACAACATGTTAGACTTGCAGTTTGTAGAGAAAGCATGCCTTGACCAGTGCTGGGGGTCAATGTTTGACAACCACTGGTATGCTTCTTCATCCAAAAAATTGATACTTTCCATAGCAACTTCAAACTCAAACTGATACAACCACACACATGACAACCATTCAACACAACATAGACACATGGCATACAGTTTTCACAAAATAGAAAGACATGCAAATATGTGCAAAACTAAATGTAGATAAATGGGCAAAATTCACAAGTATTTGGGCAAAAACCAAACTGATACAAGCTAAACAAAAAAGCACCTAGCATACATTATAGTTCACCATAAAACTGACATAAAAGAACCTAAATAGAAGCTTACCAGAGTGCTTGCCCTAGCAGCAGCCCAGAACAATTCCTTGAAAGTTGCACCATGAAATTTCAGTTTGAAATTTGACCAAATATGCCTCACACAAAATCTGAGCTCAGCTTTGGGGGCCACATCTGCAAATGCTTCTATGAGACCCTACACACAAGGCAAAACTAACAAGTTAGTGTACAGAAAAGTCAAATAAAGCAAAGTAATTTAAACACAAACACAGCCCACTTACTTTCTGTCTGTCAGACATAAAAGTCAAGCCATCTCCTTGGTCATACACACAAAGTTCCTTGAGCAAGCTCTCTAGAAACCAGCACCAGCTGTCCTTGTTCTCAATCTCTGCAGTTGCCCAAGCAATTGGGAAGATGGCATTATTGCCATCTTTTCCAACTGCAACCAAGATCTGCCTAGGGTATGCCCCTTTTAGATGGCACCCATCCACCCCAATTACTGGTCTGCAACCAGAAATGAATCCATCCCTAAGTGCAGCTAAGCACACAAACATCCTCATAAAAATTGGTCTTTCAATTTGACTAATATCATCCACCACCACATTACACTCACTCCCTGGGTTCCATTTCAGCAGTGTCTTCCCATAGTCCCAAACCTTTGAGTATTGCTCTGATGAAGAGCCATATATTATAAGCTTTGCCCTGCTTCTAGCCAACCAAGCCTTGGAGTATGTAATTTTGATCCCCAAGTCATTCAAGGCCCTGTCCTGAATCTGTTTAATCTTCCATCTGGGGTTGCCCCTGAACTCCTCCAAGTACCTGTCAGCAAGGAACTCTGCTGTCACCTTGTTGTTCATTTTACTCCTAACACACCTATGCTTCAGCCTTAGTGTCTTAATTTGCTAAGCCTCTGATTTCACAAGCCTTATTGCATAGAACTTGAACCTACACCTAACACCCTTACTACATGTACACTTCACTATCCTACAACTGTTCTTGTTATACACACACTTGCATTTCCTTTTGCAATATGTTGTTAGCCTCTTTGAATCATTGTGAAGAAGGTAATACTCATACCTATTTTCAATTGCATGTTGTCTCAAAGCTTTTCTCATTGTTTGCACATCACTGAACCTTTGACCAACTACAAATTTGATAGCCCTTTCAAAGTCTGTCTCAGGGTTAAACCAAGTAACACTACCCTGATCATCATCTGAATCACCTTCCACACTCTTTAGCTCATCATAATCACAAGCTGCCTCCTCTTCAACCCTCACTTCAATTTTCTGTAGATTTCTTTCTATGTCAAACCCTGTGTCCTCATCATCACTTTGATCCCCTCCTTCAGTAACTCCCCTCAAACTGCCTTTCACCTCACTGTTAATATGGTCTAAATTTTTCTTCAACCACTCTTCATCATCATCAGAGTATAAGTCCTCCTCTCCCTCATCAACTTCTAACTCAAAATCACTCAACTCAGAATCAGAAGACTATGTATCACCATCCTCATCAGTAAACACATCACTATCATCCCTTAAGCTCCTCACTCTTTCTTTTATTTTTCTCACTAAATTAGCATGATTTCCAGTCTCATCCCCAACCTTAGCCTTACCCTTATCTGCAGCAGTGAGTTTACCCTTCCCTTTATGTGTATTAGCATTCACTTTCTCTGCCCTAGGAAGCCTCTCCTCGGCCTCTCTGTCATGTATAACAATGCCTTTTAACCTAGGGCTTCTCCTAAATGGCTCTTCTTCAGTGGGCTTACTAAGTACTGGGCTGGGTTTATATACTTTAGGCCCACCAAACCTCTTTTTCAGTTCCTTCCTTTGTGCAGGGGTTAGCTCATTCCCAGCTATACATTTGAAGGGTGTTTTGTTAGTCCCTTCAATTGGCTCATGACTGGTAACATACATCTCACATGCCCCCTCTTTGTTCACAGACTCTAGGAAACCATTCACCTCACCATCAACAAGCTCCCTTTTACCATTCACCCAAGACTTGCCCTTTTGTTTATACCAGCAACTAAACCCCCTAGGAACCTTCACATTCACATACACAAACCCATGTATAGCTGCTTGCCTCAAAAAGTGTACATCTATCTTATTTTTTTTCCACTTTTCTCATCCAATAAACCCACCCACCATCCCAAGTTAACACCCTCCTATTTTTACCAGCTAAAGAAGGTATAAAGGCACCCCCTACTGTAATTTTTAAGTCCACTGTGTCCATTCTGTAACAACACCAACAAAAGCACACACAACAATAACCAATTTCAGTAATTACAGTAAACAACAACAACCAATTCACCAATTACAGCAAGTAAAAGCAATTCACATTGACTGTGCACTAAATTAACAGTAAACAAGTAAATCTAATTAACTAATTATTTAACAAATGCACACTCTAATTCAGTCAAAGATTCGCATAATTAGGGTTTATAATACTTTAATTCACAGATTCCCAAAAAAGGCATACTTTACCCCAATTGACAACCATAAATCCAACGAAATGTACTAATAAAGGGTTTAAAGTACCTCTTGTAGTCAGGAATCTCGATTTATGTCAGCAAATTACCAAGCTTTTGGTCCCCTCACCCTGTGGAAGATGACAAGAGAAGCTGATGTGTTGCAATTTTGTGGTTCCAGCTCGTTTTCAACCACCCAAATTGATCTAGGGTTTCAGTTTTTACAGAGAGAAAAGAGAAAAATCAAAGGAGAGAGAAGCAGTTACAGTGAGTATCAAGAAAAATCAAAGGAGAGAGAGACGAAAATTGATGAGGAAGTGAGAAATTTGGTGAGACATTGATTATGGAAGGTGAGAAAAGGAGGAGACAGAAGGAAATCGATTTTAAAAGAATTAAATTGGAGGGAAGTGACAGTTAGCTGGGCCCCACAAGCGTTTTCCGTCACCTGAGCTCAGATGAGGTGGTAAAACTGATGTTTAATTTTTTTATGAAGTGGTAAAGTAAATGTTTTTTTTTTGGAGGTGGTAAATTCGACAAAGTCATTATTTGAAGGTGGTAAAAATGAAAATTTCCTAATATAAAGAAGTGAAAAAGTTGTTGCATCTCCACAACTTCATCAAGGAGCATGTGATCTTATTGAAGCTCAGCTCGAACTCTAGACGAATAAAAAATCATTTACATTAATAGCACATAATAATTATTAACGTGACAAAATGCATGTACATGCACATATTTACCAATTGTATTGTTAGCCTTCAAAACTCATCATGATAACAATCATCATCATCTTCTTCCCCCACATAAAGACTTTTGTAAAATTTATCTTCATGTTTTGAGATTTCATCAAAGGTTAACTTGTTATCATAGTTATCATCAACCTACAAGATAGAAAATAAATAGATAATATGAGTATGTAGTATAATTCCAAAGTATTTCATTAGTTTGTCTTCTAACTTTAATCACATACGAAGTATTATATTAAATTTTACCTCGTTCATCAAATAAGTTGTATAATATGAGGCATGATCCAATACACCTGGAAAAATAAATTGTTTAATTGGCTCCAACTCTTGAATCGTCAATAACCTGTTAGAATAATAATGCATAAATTATGTTTTAAATTAAAGAAATTTTTAAGTGTCTTTTGTGTTCTACATATATACTTTTTGAAAATTGAATAAAAAAAATTGTTCAAAAAAAATATCAGAATAAAAAGTCAAATATTTTACTAAAATGATTCAAATAATTTAAATATATAGAGTTGTAAACAACATTTATAGGCATAAAAAGCCGAAAAAATGAGAAAAATAAATATAAAAAAAAAAGAGTATAAAAGCGATAAAAGAAAGAAATTATTGTACGTACCTGTCTTTGTTTAAATCAAGGTTAGAAAAATGTAATTCCGGTGATGGAACAGAACCATTGGTTAAAAAGTGATAATAGTTCTTGAAGGTATCATAAGCATTGTCACAAAATTCTTGAAAGTTAAGATTGCCATCATTGTCCCAATCCTGTAATAAGTGTACACCAAAATATTCAAATAATGGATTTGTCAATTAATTTGGACAAATTAAAACAATAAATAAATTCTAGCATTGAAATTTCATCTAATTTATGTAAGAACTAGGAGAGGAATTATGTTCTTATAATTTAGAGGTAAGACATAATTCATTTGCCTTATCTTATCACACATATTCCATTCTTGAACTTTTGTATTTTTAACACTCTCTTCTAGGTGCAAGAAGCTACAAATATTATACAAGTAAAATTTTAATTTTTTTTTTTGACAAGAAATTTTAATTAATATAATTGTGGATAAAATAAGTTAAACAATTTTAAAAAAAAAAATAAGTAATAGAAATTTTTAAAAAATAAAAAACAAATATACTCTTTTAGCTCTTCTAAGCTTAATGTTCCATGTTGATCAGCGTCGGCATTGGTGAATTGTTCCATCCACCAACCAGTTTCCCCACGCCCCATCATCTTGTTTTTCTCTGTTACAAATATTTGAAATAATTGCAATATAGACTATGCGAATATATTCAATATCACACAACAAAATTATGTGCTACAAATTAAAGCATCAAAAGACTTTTAACATACACAGAATTTTAGGAAGTCTTATGTCAATATTGATATTTTATTTATTCATTCAAATTGTGGTTTTGTGCTCATATTCAACTATCATTGTATATATTGATGAGACAAAAAAAAAAAAAAAAAAAAAAGGTGTTCATTCATTACTATTCTTTTTTTTTTTTTTTTACAAAACATTCATTATTGTTTTATCTTAATAGTTTGTCATGATATATATTTCACAAAGTTTGTGTGGTTATTTATCTTAAACCCGAATGTACCTATCTCTAGATGCTATTTTAAAAGTAGGAAGGTTTTTTACTCCACACTAAATAGATTGTTTTACAGATTATTTATATGAATTCTTTATAAATGACTAGTTCGTAACGCATATATATACTCAAAATTTCAATGTTATAGGGGTATCATATTCTATCTGCCATTTTTCAGTTTTGTATAATTACCTCTCTTTTACTCGTATCATACAAAAAATCTACTTCATATGCAAAAATGTTAGCAACAACACTTACCTATGTCATCATCTGAAAATTTAGGGAAAAATTCTTTATAAGAAAAAAAACCATCCTTATTTTTATCATTAACCTCAAGCTTTTTCCTCGTAGAATACTCCAACCCCTGTTTAGCTTGCATGATATTCCAAGCTTCAAGCTCCCTAAATTCAACATAACCATCCTTTGGCATGTTGTCTATAAGAGGAAACAATGTTGTTAACCTCAACGTTAAGTTCAACTTCCCATCCTTCCCAAAATACACCTTATCTGTATCCTCGACCTCCGCCTCCATAATCTTATGCACATAATCTAAAGATGCATGATTATGATCATTTGGGTGAAAATCAACATTTCTATTTTCATTCAACCCCGTCCTTATGCTCAATTTTTGTGACAAGTGGGTCGAAATGTGTGCCCTCGAATAAACAAATATGGCGGTTACCATTATGGGATATGCTAGAGGGGGGAGGAGAATTAGGATGACAAGGGCGGTGGTCAATATGGTAAAGATAACCTCCCCCTTCGCCATGTCCGTAGAAGAGAGAGTTTCACCCTTTCAGGTGGGATGGGGCGAAGCAAGGGGAGATATTGAAGGGAAATGGAGGGAAATTGTTGTCTTTTTTCTGTTACATTGTTTAGTTTCAGGAGATTTTTGGTTTCAGACAATATCTGAGCATAATAATGAATATATCACCTAAAATGATTAAACATGATAGGAAGGTACAAAGTACACTGACAATGTTAGGTACTAATGTAACGAAATGCAGGCGGTCAGAATGTATTTTTAACAGAAAAGTTAAACATTTACAGCCAAATTGACCATTAATAAAAGGATATAACTAAAGACAGATATTACAGGATGTATAATTTTTTTTTTTTATAAATGTGGTCCAAGTAAAATTAATTTTTATATTAATAACCTGTGATTTTTATGATCTCTTCATTTCTGTACAGCTTTTCTTGCTTTTTTTTCATGCTAAATCTAAGATTACAATGTGTTACACTGATCAACTAATTGTACAACAAATCTACACCCCTTACTTTGTTTGAAGGGGATCAACAAGATGTTGAGGACTAAATATCTCTCTTTTTCTTTATACCTGTAGGAACACCATAACAAACAGGTGCAGCTCCAATCAGGAAGGGAAGTTTACATGCTTTTCGAGCTTGACTGACAAAATATCCAGCCCTTAACTTATGTTTGTAGCAATATTCACCTGAAACATCAGGCACAGGATCAACTGCTTTCTTCTTTCCTCGGCCTTTCTTAGGGTTTCTTTTCCTTTCATTTACGCTCATAGACTCCAATTCTTCGGCTAATAAACTGCATTGAATGCAGTCTGTGGAAGACATTGATCTTTCTTCAAAAAAAGATTTAAGCACAGCTTTAGCAAACCGGTCAATGTCCAAGTCTGTCACTTCCCACAGGTTAGCAACCACGATAGGAGCGCCAGCTAGCATATACGAGAGAGAAGTACCGACTGGAGCATAGCACCCGTTCAAGTTCAAAGATCCGCTGCTGCATCCCATAAGAAGCAGAGCAGAGCAGCTTTCTAGTTTTTGGATCTTGTCTCTGGGCATATATTGTGCACCTGCATGATCACAAAGAGAATCATAGTAAGTGCATATGCCATGAGAGAACGGAAAGCAAGACTCAAAAACAATAATACATGATTATGTAATAAAACATGAGACACACCACTTCCATGGCCAAAATATAGGAATAGATCATGGTTCTCCAATGCTGCACTCAACTCTTCAGTTGACGGGACAGCTCCTGCCTTTCCCTGAAAGCAAGGCAAAATAAAATTAAAAAAAAAAAATAGCCAAAAAAGTGGGAGAAAATCATACGCTCATGTTATGCATTGAGATCTTATAGCAGTAGCCTTGTCAATGAAAAAATAATTCTAATGTCATTGTGCACTCGACTTGTTCATAGGGCATGAAAACAATTTCGACTTATTTGAACTTCGGTGTCAGTTGCTTTCCCATTGCCTTATGTGATTTCTCATCATCTTTTAGCTACTACAGAATCAGCAGGAGCATACCTGCATGTTTTGATATCTAAACCACTCCTCGAATTCAGATTGTGTGCGACTTAGGTCACCACTCGGATTCAGGAGATAAAAAGCATCCAGTGGATCTATCAATGGAAATTTGGTACCAAGCCTAGCAGATTCCTGTAAGACAGACCTCCTTTGCAGAGCCATGAAGATACTTGCAACAGAGGGCATGCGATACACCTCTTGCTCCCTCATAATAGGAATGCTCTCCCAAGGAAGCATCTGCAAATAATTACAATAAAATCAGCACAGGAAAGATGAGGGACAACAAGGGGCATGACATTACCACCCAAAACCACCACTTACAGACCAATTTGGATTTGGTGTCACTGCAGGGGAGTAAAAATTTCAACCCTGAAATTATCACGACATTCAGCCATCCCAAGAAAGAATTAAAAATTAACTACCAAAACATCACTTTGCCAGTCAATTAATTCCATCACTAGAGCTTAAAGCACAACGAAGGTAGAGATTAGGGGATTGAAGTTATTACTTGAATCCAATCTGCAATGATGCTGATACCTACCTAAACACTTGACCACAATTATGACCAAAGTGCCATCCAATAACAAAGTTGCCAATAATACAAAAATTAAGGACAAATCATTTTCAATAGATAGAGGTGAACACAAACAAGATCATATTCCTAATGGGTTAGGCATGACATGTCATTTACACATGTAATCCACTCATTAATTCATCTATAGAATGGTCAAGATCAATAACAAACTGCTACACACAACAAAAATACTTAACTAAGAAACATTTTTCCATACTCAAGTTTTCACTCCATTATCTAATTGAGTCGAATGAAGGACAAAATAGCATATATTGGAGTTTTTCATCTCCAGGGTTGGAGCTTATAAGTGAACAACAAACCTTCCTAAGTTGAAAACAAAGAAGAAGTGGATGATTCTAAATGCCTTCAATCTCTTCTAAAGCATGGGATAAATGACAAAAGGAGATTAAACAACTATCGGGGGATGAAGTTCCAATTAGGATCAATCACAAATCAAGATCTTTCGTCATAATGAGATTTTATGAAAGCGTCTTCTTACGTAACTTCTCACGTGGCCATAATATGTCGCAATTAAAATTTGCCTAAGATAAATATTCAATATTGTATATCAAAATTCCTACCAAGATCACTTCTCTTACTGGTTAAATCTACCTTTTATGTGCCACATTTTTCTCATAGGTGAACAAACAAGGATAGATATTGAGTTAATGACACATTTGTTCATGGGATGGAGGGATTTAGACGGTAATGATGAGGGGGAAGGGGGAGGGAGGACTCAAGAACCGTCCCTGCAAATGCTGCGAGTAGGCAATCAGGTATCTAATCTTGGCACTGGCAGAAACACTCCAAGGACATGACTCATGCCTATGCGTCTTCCACAAGACACATGGTAGCACTTGCCAAAATATACGCATTCGGAATATTTGTTCTTTTCAACACCAGATAAAAGATTAAGAAAGAAGTACATATTGCAAGATAAACCAGACCAACCTGAATGTCGCTGTCTAGTACAAGAACAACAGGTTCCCTGCGGCTGCAGTATTCTAACTCAATCTGGTTAGCTGCAGCAATGAGTAAATCTGATACATAATCAACACCATCATATTCCTTATCCAGTCCTCGAACAGAATCTGTGATGCTTCCAATGAAACAGCCTTTCTCAAGGAACAACTTCGGGATTTTCAATTTTTCCGTATTAATAGACTTGATGCCTCCTATAACTATCTTTACTATACTTTCATTTATATCCAATATACATCCATCTTTTCTGGTATTATCCATGAACTCCTTCACGGCACACTTAAGGGGGTCAGTGTCCAACCATTGACCCAGAAGCAAGTATTTCCACTGACCAAGCCATTTTTCTTCTATATCCCTAAGATATTGATAACCAAGACAAATATATTAGTTAGTTACTACAACCAACTTGTACAACAGGCTCCTTAAGCAGGGTTATGCATGCCTCCATTTGAAAATTTTAAATAATCGCTTACCGCAGTAACTTATGCAGGCACTTATCAAGGTTATCTCTCAAAGTCCACCATAGTTCACGGCTTTTTTCAGTGTGTTCTTCAGGAAAGCTTGAGCAAGATAAGTAATTTCCTCGCAAAATCAATTTAAACAAAGGAGCTATGTCATCAACCAGGGCATTGGAGCCCCATGGTGAGCACCATTCCTTCAGTACATTCTTCTCACCAAAGATTGAGCAGCTAGTATCCGGTTCTTCTTCTGAATTATCAAGCCCAAAAACAAATAATTAGCAACCTGATAAGGATACCCCTATGTTGACTAAAATTTAAAAGAATATTCCCCTTTGAGGAAAGATGTTACCTTGGATAACAGTACTTAGAGGTAACATTATCACAGCTGGCTGACTGTCAGCATTAAAATGGGACAAAAGCATCCAACCATAAACAGTAGAAGGATAACACATCAATTCTTTTAAAAGGCTCGCATAAGAAGCCCCTAGTATGCTCACACATACTATTGTGGTACTGGGAAGGTTTTCAAAAAACTTTGCCACACATGATTCCATATCTTTTGTTGATTCAGGAACAATCCTGAAATAAAATGTTGCCACGGGAGATTCAGTTTCAGATAGGTTAAGATTGACCCAATATGATATATGAGATCAATAATGCATATAAGAGTCACCAATACCTAAGCAACTTGCAAGTATCTGTTACGCTTGTCGCATCAGCAGCTTCATAACCCTGCATTGGTAAAAGACCAAATAAATTAATCCAAAAACACAATAAATATGCTGAATAATGGTATCAGAACAGGAGAACGCACAGGTAAAAGCAGAAATTTGCCCAGTACTCTGAATACAAAAGAAAATTGCATGTTGAATACAAAATAAGCTGTTATTATGCACACAAAAAAGAGTTTCAAGTTTATCCAAAGGAAATTCTTGCCAGATTACTTTATCCACAGAGACCTAACCTCTAAATTAAGTACCTAGGTATAGGACCTACAAACGGCATTTTAAGCTACAACAATGGTTACTTGTAAACCCATCATCACATTCATTGAAAATAAGTTGTCAGTCTATACCCAAAAGGCCGAACACCTGAAATATCCTTAAGGAGTCACTACAGCACAAGTGCACAGCATACCTCATTTTTGGATACCAACTGGGATTTATGCTTCAAGGAAATGGCTGAAAGTAACTGCAAATCATGATGAGATCCAACTGAGGCTTGATGAAAATAAGCAGCCCAATAACTTTCTGAAAGCACTTTGCAAGATATAAGGGAAGAGAAGTTCTTCTTGGAAGCTGAAACCACATAAACCAAAGCAAGCAGTCTCGACACCTATCATTGTTAATATACAATTATTAACACCCAAAAAAAGGGCAAAAGCATCATATAACAAACAAGCAAGCTAAAGCAGGTTTAAACCTGCCTTTTCACCTTCGTTCAAAGATCAGACTACAAGGACAAGTTCATGCTTCAACCATTCAACAACCAATAATCAGACAATATGAATCACCGATTCTCCACCAACACAGTTCACCTGTCAGCACTTGCAGGGGAGAGTGCAGCCTTGACGATAGTCATTTAGCTAACACATATAGTCAGGGTCATCTCAAATGGAGTTTTAATTCCATATGGCAAACTCCCACACAACTAAGTTCTTGTCAAAAGCATGGTAAAACCGCAAATCTAGAAATTCATTTCAGACACATTTTAAACAGACTTTGATGCCAAAATATTACTCATAAATGATTTTTTTTTTCTGCACTTCAACAGATTTAAATCATCAAGAACAATGCCCAACATTATTCAATCTCAGCTTTAATGTTAAACCAGCTACGAGGATCAGAAAATATAAATCACCAATTCTCCACCACCCTTGAGCAAATAACATGATTAATTTACTGTAAAAATACATGTACAAAAAATATGTTTAGGAAGCAAACCTTCTGAAAGAGCAAAGGAATCTCACGACTCAGCACAAACGATAGCTTTAGGAATGATATTACATGAGACATTTGGATGCAGCAAAAAGGAAAACAAGCAGTCCTGGAATTAAAAAAATAAATAAAAATAAAATTAGATATTTAATTATTTAAAAAAAAGAAGAAAAAAATAGGTTGCATAGGACTGCAGTTAGTTATTGATATTCCTAACAAAGGTACATATTTGGGCATCTCATAATAATATGAAAATCTGAATGAAGACTAGGTGTGATACTAATATAGCAAGTCAACACAACGTCTTAACATTATCTAATTTTATTAATCACACAGCAATGCAGATCCTGCAACAGATTAGCACATGCCATCAACTAAGAACACAGAAGGATGGCAAACAAGGTTGATTGAACACAATGCCTTAAAAGTAAACTCTTCCACAGATAAATGAATGAGTAAAAACAGCAAGTCTACATCAGTAACAGCAAGGTACAAGTACTTTCCCACCAAGCATTTTCATCCCTTCAAGACTAGAATCTTCCTATAGATCGCCCAGAGCCCCAGAGTTTACCTGACAAACAAGAGTCTGGCACGTCCACATTAAATTAAAATTATAACTAGGAAAACATTGCTAATGATCTTTCATGAAATTAGCGACCACAGCAAAATGCCAAAAATATCAAAAATAAAGCAGTCGACTACAGCCTCCCCTCCTAAAGTGTCTCTCTACAACTCTGCCTAACAAACAAGCCCCTAGAAAAAGTAAAGTCGAAATTCCTAACAGATATCCTTGAGACTTGGTCGAAAATTGCACCTAGATTAATTAACTATAAAAAGAAAAACCCCTTAGAAAGTTTTGGCTTCCCACAAATTAATCAAATCATCAGCATCCAATTGCCCACAGGCCATAATCAAATGCACTGTAATCTTTTGGATTCCAAAATTAAATATGGAAATAGAAATACAGTATAAGAAAACACCAAACTATTTAGAGACTAGTTACAGCACTATGTTCCACAAATTCTTCCTTGTTCCCAAAAAATCTCACCACTAATAAATGGTCATATCACATCAGTGCCTAGTTACAAGGTTAGGCAAAGCTAAGATAAACTCACACAGCACTTTTGCAATGATAATAAAGTATAAGTCCAACTGTATAGTGACTGAGATATTTGTGACCAATAGAAACAGATGATAACTGTCACTGCACCCACTCACCATCCACCAAACTTGGGAATAATATTACAGAAAAATCAAACACGATCCCTCAAAATAAATCAGGAGATAATTCATGTGAAATCTAAGCATAAGTAATGGAAGGTAACCCATAGTACTCTGAACTGACAATGACAAAACAGTGCTGCTATTTAAGAAGAAAGAAACCAGATCAAATCGAGTTAGTTGATGCAAACAAAAGATCATAGTCTCCAAAATCTTAATCCTTTGAAATTATGGACTCTTTAAATTTCAAGTAACAACTAGCACAAAGCCTTAAATCTAAATCACAAATTAAATGTATAAGAACATATAAAATTGATGCGAACAAAAGATCATAGTCTCCAAAATAATACCCATTTCTTGTACTTTTATTATCTTGAAATGGGTCCCCCAGACAACTACCCAAATTTTTTTATCATGTGCAAAGTGGTGGTAGATGTAATACTCGAGCTTAAATGCATATGCTGTCTATGCAAGGGTAAATTGTAAAATTGAGCATCTGCCATACCTGATGTCCTCAGAATACAAAGCTTTCAAGGAAAGCAAACAAATATTGTACAACACTTCTGCACGTTCGCTAACCAAAATATCTCCAGCAATCTCCTTGCTGATAGAATCAAAATCTAGAACAGTACAGCTTGAACAATGACAATCATTTCCTCCCAGCAATATAAATATGCATTTAGAGTATACAGTGTGCAATCTATGAGTTCCAGCCAAAGCTCCCTGACGCTTCCCTAGCAACAGAAACAAAAATAGAATTACATAAATATAGAGACTCGGGTTAACTTGCATAGGTTATGATATTCCTTGTATAGAAACTATATAAAGGAGCTGTAAACATGTTTCATACTTCCTCCGTTCACTTTTAGTTGCAACACTTGCAAATTTACATTCACCTTCTTTCATTTGATCCCCTTTTTTTATGGATATGTTAAGCAAAATATATTTATATAGGATCCTGTTAGATTCGTCTCAATTTATACTTTCACAATATCACATTTATCTATTATTAAAGATATTAAGGATTAAAATAATGCATTGGCAAGTGTGAAAATAAAACGGTGCAAGCTTGCAACTAAAGTGAACGGAGGAAGTAATATATAATGCGACGCCATGACGGCAATGGCTTAACATCTTGATGTTTGCTAGAAGGATTAATCCAAGTAGCTGGCATGTTTTTTTTTTTTGTTTTTTTTTTTTTTACGATAGTAGCTGGCATGTTAACAGGCATTGGATTTAAAGTAGTAGACCAAGTATAATCAAACAGCCCCTTCTTTCATGAAAAGCATAAATTCTTTTACAAACTCCTTTCCCAACTAACCTTCCAGGCAGTTCCAGTTGACTAAATATGAAACCAACGTATAGAAAATCTATTCACATAGAGAAGTCTCAGTAATCATTTACAGTATGTAATACAAATAAATAACAAGGGACCACAAAAACTAAATTTACAACAAGTTGTTATGTTTGATTTGAAAAATGGGTAGGAAAAAAATAAAAATAAAAAACACTGCACTATGCATCAAACAAGCCTACACAGACCAAATGACAACCAAAAGGAAAAGAATAAAAAGGAAATTGGCCAAAAAATGTGAATCTATATACAATTAAAAAAAATGCTGATGTATGACGACATATAAAACATCAGAGCCATGATCACAAAAGTATGGGGTCGACTACACGAACCAAGACGACATCTCCAAGAGTTTCTGACCTGAAAACCATGTCTTTCATGTTTATTTCACCCCTTCCATTAAGGTCATCTTCAATTAATTTTAACTTCTTTAAGATTTCCCACCCATTCCATTCCTTAGTTTTAAAGGGCGCACCAAGGCGCAAATATCCATAGAGCCTAGGCGCAAGGCGAAGAAGTAGGCCTTTTGTAGGTGAGGTGTACTTCATTAATATTAAAAATGTATTAATTTCTATTAAATTAGTCTAAAGAAGGAGTTGTGAGAAAAGTTGAGCCTGAATGGACCATGTGATTGATAGCTAGGGTTCTTCAAATCGAATTGGGGGATATGAGAATTCTCTCGGGTTTAGAATTAAAGTAAACCTGCCAGTCACAAAGTCTTGTGATGTTTTTTTCTAAAAAAAATATCTTACACGTTAGTTATAGATGCCTTACAACATGAGGCACAAGAAACCTCCTTGGAAAAAAAAGGCATAGGCGCGCGCCTTTTGTAGGTCTTTGAGCTTCACAGAGCTAAGTCGCCAGCTCATGAGCCTCACTGTGCCTTGCGCCTCAGGCGCACTTTTTTAAATCTAAGTTCCATTCTACACATCTATGCCAATTTATGTTGACGTGAAACAAAATTACTCGGTATATTTCACTTCAAAAACCTAATATTTGAAGTTCAAGTTACAAAATTATTCAGTAAGCCAAGACCTCTTAAAGGAGGAGAACAAAAGCTCTGTTATACTTTGCTTGAATGTACAGTATATCAATACACAAGAATCATCATGTCAATATGAATAAAATCAACAAGCTTTAATAAGTGACTGTGTAACATATACAAATAATTCTTTTGACATGGGTTTCTACTGACTATAAGAACATGAATTGAATCATAGCTAGGCCAATGAGTATTCTCAATATTAAATTATTAATATAAAAGTATTAATCAACAACATAGATTTAAAGTAAGATATACAAAACAGCTTCATGACCTGTATTTCTAAAGACAATAAGAATAAGAAATGAACAATACCTAATTCAATGAGTAGTCTCAGTATTTGTTGCCGGCGTACAAACTCCCACTTCATTTGAGTAAAACAAGCTAGAGAACCAAATAAATTAAGTTCGCTTGAAAAACATTTCTGGCATGAAATTTTCTTAGAAACAATCGCTTCTTCAGTTTCCAGCTGGCCATTGGTCTGGCAAGTTGTAACATTCTTTCCGTCTTTGACAAAGGCAGCGCTTTTGGCATTAGGAGACAGCTTTCTAGAACGAGTTACCCTTTTATTCTGCTCAGCTACACAGGAATTAGCAGTTACCTGAGTTTCTAGTTCCTTTTTTGTCTTCCTAGACCTTTTAGCTTCCACTTTAGCTTTTGCTTTTGTAGGCCTTGATATAGTGTCAACGCCTGAAATAGCAGCATCACATTCATGCACAGAGTGTGCTACACTGGCTCCCTCAAGTGATAACAGACTTAGAATAGATGATTCATAAGGATTTCCTGGAGCACAATTGACAACTTTTCTACGCAAATTACCAAGTTCATTTATATCACTTTCCAACATGAGTAAACACCTTGAGCAAGTCAGAGAGTTCCTTTCAACATCCAAATTTTGCACTGATAATTCTGTGGATGCGAAGTCCAAAAGGCCCATACCATGGTATATTTTCCCTGTATTATGTCCAAGAACTACAGTCATCATACCAAATCTCCAATGATAATGAAAAACAATATTCAAACAAAACATAATTAAAAAATAAATAAAAACAAAAGTTTAATCACATACCTAAACAAGAGGAAAATCTGAAAATGAACCGGGGCAGGCACTGCAAGCAGGAGATACTCTTGCCTAATATAAACTGAGCTTCTGCCTCAGCAACATTTCCAAGTCTTTCATGGATTATACCAACCTAACATATAAACCGACAGCGAAAACATGGTGTAACATTAAAAATTCAAACTTCTAGTAATGCTACTTCAAATATTACATACACAGTCAAAATAAAGATTTGGAAACCTGCAGCGTGCTCTCAAGATAACAGCGAAGCACATTCCAAGGGGTAAGAGAAGAGCTGTCTAAAGACGGTGCAACAGATTTAGCGGGCCAAGCTCTAATAGCTATTTGATTCAACACAGAGAGCTGACTAACAATAGCTGATGATTTCCTTATAGATTCCCCTTGGTTTTCATCATTTTGTTGAATTGAGCAAGAAAAATGCTCTTGCAACAGCTTACCACGCAACCGATGAGCTTCTTTTGCATAAAAAAATGCCTACAAGCACAAGAGAGATAATATATTGATTAGATCAAGAGAAAAGATAGTTTTTTTGAGTTCAATGACAAAAATCTTGTCCTTCACCTATCTTTAATTATGATGAAAAAAGCATGAAAGAGAGTTGAGACAGTCCTAATAATTTAAGATAAATAATGCTGATAACCAGAATCCATTATAAATAGTAAGCTTAAACATCAAGCAGTCTAATTCAGTCAAAAACTGCCTGTCACCAGAAGAGTACAAAGTTTAACAATAAACAACAAATAAATCTACCAGAGATGATATACAACAGACTATAGAGGATTTGGGTGATAATTCCGTGTATTAAACATACCTCAATAATCCTTCCACCAGCACAAAGCCATTCACTCAAATCATGGTATAAATATCCAGCTAGAAAAGCAGAGCTACGAGATACAGAAACCTAAGCAAAAAGTAAACATAAATAGGCAGTCATTTATAGTACTTGTATTGAAATATAATTTTTTAATCTAACAATGAACCTTACATTTGAAAGAAGGTTCGATGCAATTTTTTTCACTTCATCAACAGAGATCTCGGACTGTAAAGAATGCTTGTGTTGATAGAAAGCAAGGGGGAAAAGAGAGGACAAAAACGAGAAATTTTGCTGAAGCCCTACTAATAGCGGCTGGGAATCTTTAAAACTACCAATCCAGAATTCAAGAGACTCCGCCTCTTTACCATAATGTTTTGAAAGAGCCTCGATGAATGCCTCATTAACGGGTACAGCACATAGTGCATGGTTAACCCTTCGCGACTCCCACAATAGTGACAGACACTTCTCCAGTGGGACATTCAACTGTTTACACACTTTCATGATTACAGATAGTACTTTTGCATGAAGAGTTGCATCGCCCTGGCAGTGAAGCAAACATCATAATCAGGAGATAGTGTTAATGGAACCATAAAGTTAGAAATGAAGAAAGCCAGATTCTGTTAATGATTTATCAGCAAACCTTGATGGATAATAAGTCAGCAATGTGATATAGAAGCTGCAACACATACTCACATCCCATCTCACAATTGCCACTAGAAGAGCAACAAAGAACATCAATAGTCGTCAACCATAGGTCTACAGCTTCATTGATATCTCTAAACATATCCTGCCCAAAGGACGAATTAAGATGAAATTAATAAAAGGACCCAGGCACATTTCCAATTTGAAAATAATACCTTTGCCCCAAGTCTGGAAGCATGAATTTTTAAGTAGAAAACAGACCTTTGATGTTGGGTCAGCTTCATGACTGGAAAGCGCACGCAAACAATACAGAACAGCTAACTGATTATACACCTTATCACCAGACATGCCATTCTGTTGAATAAACTAATTCATATCAGAAAAAAGAGAGAAAAAAAAAAGGAAAAAAAGGAAAAAAAATAAATAAAAATTAGTCCATATAGTAAATGATGGATTGACCAAAGAGCAGAGTGATGTAACTCACAACTGATTCAATTGCTTTTGACAAACAACAGATACAATTGTCCAGATTTTCAATTCCAAAGGTCCTTAATAACAATCCTTTCTTGACTAGAATAGTCGATCTCTGCAAGCACTTGCTAGATATATACAATTTCTTCAAGAGGGTGTCAATTAATTTCATTTGCATTCTCTGACAAAATATAGGATACAAGTTGCTCATCTCATGGTAAGCTGAAAGTTCCTGAAACATAAATTTCAAGCAGTACTCTAAAACATTATACAGAGATGAGCAAGAAGATAGCAGAAAATACTAGAAAGAATTGAAGATAAAACGTCAAACCTGCTCTAAAACGGTCCCAACAATTTCAGATGAAATATTGTTTTTTGCCAAGCAAGGAGATTGGAGGAGATTATAACCCAAGATTGGAGCATCATCTTTGGTATTCTTATACAACTTACACTGTACCTGCAAAAGTAGATGAGATTAGTAGCAAGAGCTAACTGGAAAAAAAAAAAAAAAAAAAAAAAAAAAAAATCACCTTAGCCCAGTGTTTTATCAATGTCACAGGACAAGGGAGCTGCCCTAAAAGGTTTTTGGCAAGGCACCACTTTACAAGTCCGCTATCTATTGCCTTCTCCACTTTACCGCTATCAATACGATGGTCAATGTCCATAAGAAGAGAACCAACTTTGCATGCCTCATTCACAGACTCAGCAATCATATTTTCCGATACCACTCCATCAACTCCCTTCTGCTTGCCCACATGTATCTCGCACAGAAGTAAACAGCGATTCCATGATGCTCTAGAACATAATTCTAAAGCATCAAAGGCCTGCATGGAAAATTACTAAACAGGTCAGCATCATGAAAGTGAAAAGAGAAGGTTACACTTCCCCTGACATAACCAGGAGCAACTAACTCAGACAAGAATAATAATAATAATAATAATAATAATAATAATAATAATAATAATAATAATAATAATAATAATAATAATAATAATAATAATAATAATAATAATAATAATAATAATAATAATAATAATAATAATAATAATAATAATAATAATAATAATAATAATAATAATAATAATAATAATAATAATAATAATAATAATAATAATAATAATAATAATAATAATAATAATAATAATAATAATAATAATAATAATAATAATAATAATAATAATAATAATAATAATAATAATAATAATAATAATAATAATAATAATAATAATAATAATAATAATAATAATAATAATAATAATAATAATAATAATAATAATAATAATAATAATAATAATAATAATAATAATAATAATAATAATAATAATAATAATAATAATAATAATAATAATAATAATAATAATAATAATAATAATAATAATAATAAAGAGGGTAGGTTGCATGGTAGGTCATTTAACACATACTGAACAACAGCTTATAACATCATCCTCACCAACATATCAACAACAGCACAAGGACATAAAAAACAAAGATAATCTTCTAATTTATAGGCAATTACTAAATGAGATTCCAGAAATATTATTAGTTGCAACATAGTTACCACAACAAAATCTAAATCCACACTAAAACTAACCCATTGATTTGAATAGGTATATAAATTCTTAAGACACTCCCTAAATTGTAAAACGAAATTGTGAACCAAATTAAAATAAAGGGAAAAACCTGTTGGACCACCAGAATTATCAATTCAGAAGGTTTTTTAATTAAAAAAAATTTGAGAAAAAATTAAAATAAAAAAATAAAAACCTCTTTAAATTGTTCATGTCTGTAGAATTCGACAAAATTGTTGTGAAGCATGGCTATGATGTACTTCAGCATGTGAGGCCGTAACAATGAAGTACACTTATCAGAGAGAATATAATTTACAAGCCTTGTACTTCCCTGAAATTACAGGAGCAGAGGAAATTAGCCAATAAAAAGAAAGAGCTTCACTATTGTATCTTTCGACAAAATAGTTGCATATAAGCATGTAATACATCAGCTCGCCATCAAGATACCTCGGTGATGAGATTTAGCTTCAGGGAGAGAGTAAAACAAGCCACAGAGATGTTAAGCACAATCATGTCAATTTCAACACGAGATTCGCTATTCCTGTAATGTGTATGACCAAATTTAAGATACATAAAAGGCAATACAAAAGTCAATGCAGCTAGTTCAACAAGATATATTGCTAGAGCAGGAAATTAGAGCAACTTTTCTTCTCTTTTGAATTCAGAAGAAACAATAAAGAATGAGGATGAGCATGCAGATCTTTAGTATGTCATAAACTAGCGTGTGAAATAATGCAGCTTTTAAAAACTTACAACACCACTCTCCTTTCCAGAACCAGAATGTCAGAAAGCAGGTAGCTCAGAGGAAATAAAGAGAAGGATCAACTTAGTAGCTGCTACTTACTGCTGACAATGAGGAAAGAGGTAGCTGTATTCAAGGAATGCCTCCAGGATAAGCTTCAATGCATCTCCTAGGGGGGATTCTGTGTCTTCCACAACTATCCTTTTTCTTTCTGAAGTTACAAAGTCAGCAAGTGGCCAACATAGGAACTTCAAGGCATTCAGATAAAAAGATAGATTTTCTTCCCCATTTGTTGACTTAAAGGATTTAGAAATCTTACAATCAGCTCTAGAACTTATAGATGCATTCTCAACATAATCCCTGAAATCATGACTTAGCGGGTTGTCATAGACCTCTAAGTGAGAAGGGTAGTATTTCTTGCCATTACTCAGCAAACATGATAAATCTTTTAGCTTATCCCAATCATTGGGAAAAAATCCCACAGAATGAGTACCTGTTGAGCCCCCTGAAGTCGAAGACATACAATTGTTTGATTCAAAACATAACTCATAGAAGTATAGCCCCAAAGCATGAAATCTCTGAATAAGTAAGAAGTATAAAAAACCCTGCTCAGAACAAAAAAGATACAAGCAACATCAAAATTTCAGCTATAAGAATAATCATTCTTATAAAAAGTATTATGTAATTTATGTTAGATTTATATGAGGATTTCAAACAATGAACCTGAGAAAAATTGTCTGCAGATCTGTACAAATGCATAGCAACGGAGACCCGAACATTCTTGCATGCTGACCGACATTTGGATGTACAATTTGATACAAATTTTACAAATTCTTCTTGTTCCTCCATTGTTGTCCCCTATAAAAAAAAGTATATTAGCTTAAAACAACAATGACATTGTTCATAATTTGGAATTTAAGTAATTAAACTCAAGCAAGCTGACTTTATAAGGCTTCAAAAACAGATTATTGATATATTTTCAACATATCCAACACCTCACTAAACTCTCACAGACAGAAAGCAAAGTGCTCCCGACAACAGAGGTAAACTAGTACTGGTTGTTAAAGCTACTGAGAGTACTTAATGTGTCTTTCTTTATTAATGTTAAAAAGAAATATATTCCTAAATGGAGATTTTTACATCACAATCATAATAGTTTGGTTTAAGAGAGTAACATAGAATGGTGCATTAGAGAAATTTAGGTTCGTGCAGCAGGCCAGATATGGAGGGAAAAGCCAGCAAGTCAAGGCTCTGCCAATTACGCTAAGCCAGTAGCTAAAAGAGAGATATTCAATTCCCATAAAACTTCCAGTAGAGCAGCTACTGGAGCATTAGAGATAGTAGTGAAGAAGACGAAGGACTCATGTAGCAGACTGCGGACCTAATTATTATCACATGTAGCTAGATCCAGGAAAAATAAAGCTAAGACTATGATTTATCCCAGTAATTAGGTGATATCATCTCTGAGCAGCTAATCATTTCTTCGAGGGACAAGGACTTAAATGAAGCCCTTGTAGTACATTTTGGTTTGAGATTCATTTTGAGTGCGCGATTGCGTAACTGTAGCAGCCATTTTACGTTGACACTTGTTATTGTAGGTCAAACTAAAAATTAAATTGACATTGCTGTCAGTTTACTTAATTAGTTGTATCCCTAAACTGCTATTGATTGTAGGGCACATAATAAAAATGTTGTACCCTAACTTGAAAACGAAGGAGGAATGAGTAGTTACTGACAAGTATTAGGTTATATATAGCATCACAAGACTGTTCGCAAAGCATTTTCAAGCAAGACAGCCAGTATTCTATAGCTAAATTGATCACAAAAGTAACAAACAGATAGATCACCTGGATACATTGAGCATTCAATAATTGTGTATACTCGTTGAATACAGCAGCACAGAAATCAGGTACCAAATCCCCATTAAAATGTGTAACTTCTCTAACCAAAAACAGCGCAACATTCTTCATGTGAGCTAATAGCTTCCATTGCAGCTTACTGCATACACTAGTTTCCAGATGCCTATAAGCACCAACAAATACTTCAATGAGGGCAGGATTAAATATGTAAATCATCAATTTACACCATATCATGTACATCACCTAAAACTCTAACAGTGTGTTTGGATTAAGAAAGAGGAAGGAAAAGAAGGGGAAGGAATAATGGTGAGTTTTCCTTCCAAATCTCTCCATTGTTAGAGGGATCATTTTCCTACAATTTAATCTCTCCGTTTCTCTCCCCTCCAATTCCCTTCCTTCCTCATTTGTTAACCAAATGAAAGATATCACATCACTCTATTTCCCTTCCCTTCATTTCCCTCCATTTCCTTCGATCCAAACACACCGTAAAAGAGAATTTTTGTCAACATCTGAAAGAGAGCTCTTTTCAAGACCCAGCAACCCCTTCCATGCTGTTTTATTGTATATGACAGGCAAGTCACCATATAACTTCATAGTTATATTCAAACTACGCAACCCGGTCAAATGCATTACCAGACTTCAATTAACAAGTATTGGAGTTCTAGCCTCTTAAAAGTTAAAACTACCCCAAAATTTTTGAAATGCTTATTTAGCCTGTGATTATATCCGCGCTGACACACTGTTGCATAATTTTAAATCCAGTTATATTTCATCTTTCTGCTATTTACATCTAAACATAGACTTATATACGAGGTATATTAGTTTCAACAAAATCCAATTTGGGTGAATTCAACACATATCATTTCAATTCATAAACAAACAGTTGAAGAGAAAAGGGTACAGGTGTTGAACATTTAACCTCTAGAAACAGCATCATCCACAATTCCAGTAAAACTTGATTCAATAACAACAACCTTTGAACTAAATTCTAAGATTAACAACATCACACACCTGAACCACGGGCGAGCCTCGTCGTGCAAAATCAACAAACCAGTATACTTCCCAGCATCTTTAACTTTACTCAACGATACAGACTGTGCAACAGCAACAACCAAATCCACAACTAGGTGCACAATATCCTCCTCCACTCCTCCATTATTATCGCCATCGACAACGATTAACCTAGGAACGAGCTCTCCTTTCGAAACCTTCCATCCAGGCCCTTCAAGCTTAACCCCTCCAATGTCCTTCAAAACCCTAAAACCTTCATTGATAGCATCCCCATACCTCTCCCACCTAATCAAACAATGTACATACCTACCTCTCTGCAAATGCACACAATACAGCTTACCCGAAAGCTCGGACGATAAAACATCCAAACAATCTAAGCACAATTTGTAACAATCGAGCAATTGAGCCACAAATTCGCCAGTTTTCGGATGTTTTGGAGATTCGGAGAGCCGTTTCGGGAGGAGAGAAAGAGACCGATTAACGAAAGGTAGAAATGTCTTCGCAAGTGACCTAATTGACGAAGAAGGGGAAGATTGTGAGGGTTTTTTGCTGCGAGAGGGTTTTTTGCTAGGGTTTTGAGGTTTGGTGGAATTGAGAAGAGAGAATGGTTGCAGGAATTCGGAGAAATGAGTGTAGATTTCGGCGAATTCGTAGGTTTCGAGCTTGGAGAGGAGAGATGAAGCTTGAGTTTGTTCATCCATGGCGGATGAGAGGGAGGAAGGTGGTGAGTGAGGGGCGCACTGGGTGTTTGAAAAATGTAGTGTGGGAGAAGAAAATGAGCGCCAATTATAGAATTGGTTTTTTGTGATTGTGACTACTTCGTATCTTGGCTTCCTTGGTACTCTTCTTAAGATGTACAATATGATGTGCAGGTCGGGTCAATTGCACATCGGATTATTGGCTCGTGTAGACGTACGATAGAGGTGATCAACAATGGTTAAGTACGTTTACCTGATCTAACCAGGCTTAGAAAAATATGGGTTTTGGGTAGTTTTAAAAACACCTTTTAAACACACACTCTTGTCTGGTTTGAAAATTTTCGAAATTGTCGATTTAGCCCAACATATTTGATACTACCTCTATTTTTAAATACTTGCTCCATTTCTCTTGGGAACGTATGCCGATGCTAATCTTTGATCAATAATATCTCTAAATATCAATAAATATAAATTCTAACAATTAAAAATTAATAATCTATTCATCAAGACGATTCCAACAAGTACCCACAAAATTATATTTTTTCTTATATTATAAATCACAAACATTAGTCAAAGTAGGACAAATGAATAGTGCAAAAAATAGAAATGGAGCAAGTATTTAAAAAATGAGGGAGTATTATTTACAAGTTTAAGCTCCCTAAAAAAAAACTCCCTAAAAAAAAATTACAAGTTTAAGCACATGATTTTACAATTGAGAAGGTTTTGCATGAGACGACCGGACTCACCGTGAATCCAATATGTATCTGACAATAATATTCTAATATATGACAATAATATTTTTAGGTCGTTACTTCTTCTCCATTCATCTCTCCTTCACCAGTGACCCTCTTCTTCCATGGCTACATTACTTTCTCTCTCCTCAACCCTCATATTTCACATCATCTCTAACAAGCCTTGACTATTCATCTTCATCCGACACTTTCCCCTCCAAACTCACACTCAAAGCTTTCCTCGACTTAATCACTACAGCACATGGCACCCGAACATTCCTTGATGTCGTAACAGCAAACGCTGCCCAGGCTTCCTACTAACTTCGTTGCCGAAAATCGACGAATTCCACACATTCTGTGGCGGAATCGACGATCTTCTATTAGAACTTCCAGCAAATTCAAGCCTGCTTGACAGTGATGGAGTCGGTATCGACTTCGGCTTTTACAGTCTCGAGGTTCGCGTAGAGGCCGCGAATGTTGGATTCCGCCTTCAACGCCACAGCAGAAGCGTCGCCGGAGGCTTTGAATCGCTCGAATTCATCGTCGGAGAGGAATGATGGCATGATTGGGGAGTGTTGTATGAAATTAGGGGAAGTGTATTTGTGTAGGCGGACTCACGGTGAGTCCGTTCTACACAAATTTTTTCGTTTACAATTTGGTTTGATTTAGTGATTCTAGTTTGATACTCTCTCCGTTTTATAATAATCACAACACTTTCTTACAATATTTGGTAAACACCCACTAAATTTTTTTTTCTCTCTTCTACCAACCCCACTTACACTACTTTTTAATTATTTCTCTCTCAAATTTACAATTCAATATATCCCCACTCTACGAATTTCCTAAAACTTTGTGCTCACCATACCATTGCGATTATTACAAAATGGAGAGAGTATGATTTTCATCACCTTTGGTATGTGACTAATTTAAGTCCATTCATTTTAAGCAAACTTTAGTTTGGGTCAAGTTCGAATGAAATATCATTTTGCGTTTGAGTCAAGTTTGGACTTCGTTTTATCATGTGTTTTGGTCAAGGTGTGATTAAGACATTCAATTTGCGAGTCAAGATTAATCTAGTCATTCGATTTATATTATGGATACAAGCAATTTACTTAAAATTAAGATGTTACGGAGTACAATCGATTTGGTTTGAATTGAATTTTCGTACCATAGGTTTTAGGTTCATCGTTGCTGGGTGAGGGTTTTGTTATAGCTCTAATCACTAGATCAATTATAAGTTGTATAGTCATGTACCAACAATGGAAGAGATTGCGGTTGAGATTCTTAATTATAATGTTAAATTAAGGTTTGTTTAACATCAATTAGATTTTCAAGTATTCAATTTCTTAATGTTAATTGTGTTATTGACTTGATACCTACAAACACTTTATTAAAATTTATTTCAAACAAAGACCTAGATGTAGACTTGATCATAGGGGGGCAAACTTTGGTGAAAATTTTATCCAACCTCGGAAAAAGGGTTGGGCCGATCTACTCTTGCAACTAAAATTCTTCCTAATTCCAACCTCCACCCAAACCCAAACTAAATATATTTTCAGCATATGCTTTTTATGGTTACATTTTAAAACCTTCCTAAAACAAAATACTAATTTTACCTTTACCACATGTTTCCACACCACAAATTTTTATATGTGGCTGGCCGCACCGTGTGGCCGGGGTTACTTGAGTTAGTCGGTCAAGGGTTACTTGAGTTGCTCGGTCAGGGGCTACTCGAGTTACTCGGTCAGGGGTTACTTAAGGGGTTCGGTCAAAAGTTACTTAAGGGGTTACTCGGTCAGGGGTTATTTAAGGGGTTCGGTCAAGGGTTGCTTAAGGATTCGGTTAGGGGTTATTTGAGGGGTTACTCGGTCAGGGGTTACTCGATCAAGGGTTACTTAAGGGTTTCGGTCAGGGATTACTCAAGAGGTTACTCGGTCAAGGGTTACTTAAGGGGTTACTCGCGTGGTCAGGAGTAAGTCGCGTAACCCCTGACCGGGTAACTCGAGTATCCCCGGCAACTCGAGTAACCCCTAATCGAGTAACTCGAGTAATCTCGACCACGCGGTGTGGCCAGCCACACAAAAAAAACCTTCTTTCCACACTTCTTACTTGTTATGATATTATCTACTTTCAATGCAACTATTCCCATTTATCAAAATATTTACACATTCTCAGATGAACTGTTTTCATTTTTCAAAACAAATATTTCCATTTACCAAAATATTTACATAATCCCAAGACAAATATTTTTATTATGCATACTCCCAAAGACTTTTTATTTTTTTTATTTTTTTTATTTTTATCCTTGATTAAAACCACATGTAACTGTAAAAAAAGTGATGGAAGAAGTAGTAAAATTGTCATGTAAGGAAAAATTGATCCAGTTAGATCAAGAGTAGAGGCATTTCAAAAGGATAATGGTTATGGATGGCCAAATGCATAACCGGGGGCATTTAAGTAATTTTGCACAAAACTTTACGTAGTATGTCCATGGATTTAGAGTGGTATCAATAGTTGGTCAAATAATACCACTGTATTTATTTAGTGGTACTATATGCTTGTAGCGGTACTAAATACACTCTCAATGATACTTAAATAAAATTCCAATGATATTTATAAGCTTCTAGCGGTACCATCAGAGTGTTGTCCTCATCGGATGGTCAAGTAATACTATTGTATATTCACTGGTACAATACATGTTTATAGTGGTACTAGATAAACTCTTAGCATTACTTAAATAAAATTCCATGAGATTCCAGTTGTAAGACTTGTAACAGTTAGAGTGTGGTCCCATCATAATTTTCATTTATTTCACATGATGGTGGGGTCCACATCACTTTTTTCTTTCTCTTCCATGCACTTTTATTACTCTGTATATTTTAGTCCCTGTTCACTTCACCTCATTTTTGCTGAATTGAAATTATTTTTACTAAGTTTAAATTATTTTTACACTGACCTTAATATTGTTATGTAGTAGCCCATATATAACCAACTTACGTACCAATTGGATGTTGGTATAGTGGTAATTGAGACTATACTTGGTAGGGAGGACCATGTGTTCGATCCCCCACAACAACAATTGGGAGGAGACTGGAACCTAATTATCCAGAACTGATCATCGAATCCGGATTAGTCAAAAAGGTAACCGGGTGGAAATATATATATATATATATATATATTAACCTACATTACTATTTCCTCGTCAAGAGTGTCAAGAGTCAAGACTCAAGAGTGAAACCCAATTCGATAGCCATAGGGCCATAGGCCCAATATATCATGTGAAAGTGAAACGGAGAATTGGCCCGTTCAAATTCTCAAGATTGACTCTCAAACTAGAACCACTTCTCCCATCCATCAGATCTAAAAACCAACGGCCACGATCAACCCAACCAACAAATTCAACTTATTGGTCCACGTAACAAATCTTCAAAACCTCATTGGTCCACGTCATTTCAATGACGCTTTGTTCGTTTCAAATTCCTTCTTCAATCAAACTCCATTCCCACTAAAAAAAGAAAAAAACATCAGACTCCCACACAAACTCTCCAAAATTTTCTGATTGGCTAACAACACCATCCTCGCATTCCTATTGGTCCACGTCACCATTTCTGACACGTCCCAACTTCACTTTCTCTCTCCTCCTCTTCACTCTATAAATAGCCTTTCTCTCTCTTTTCAGAGAGAAGAGAACCTCTGTGAAGAGAAGAAACACAAAGCAACTACCTGAAGAAGGAGAAGAAGAAGCGTCGGAAAAACTAAACTACGTCGTTTTATTTCACCGGCGAAGATAATGGCGGGAGCGTGGAATTCACGCGCATCGTCGATCGCATTCGGCATCATCTTGTTCGGTGAGCTTACTTTCTCCAGATCTTTGTAGTTTTATGATGTAATTGAGTTTTTATAAGTTGAGATTTGAACTGCATTTGAATTTGAATGATGTGATTTTGTTTGTTGAATGTTGTTTTTGGTTTATGATTTCGGATCGTTTTGAATTAAGGAATGAGAGTGAGAGTGTGATAGTGATTGATCGTTTGATTTGCGACATTAAATGTAGATCTGATGTGTTAGTTTTCAGTAATTAGTTGTCATGAAACAGTAATATTGCGATCTCACTGAAAAATAAGTGTATGAGCTTGAATCTGTAAGTTTCAACTAGAAGTCGCAAGTTTAAAAAGTTTGGTTGGATCTATAAATTTTTCGATGCAATTTGGAATGATATATGTATGTAATGTGAAAATCGAACGTAAGATAGCTGAATATATTTATGTTTGTAATTGGTCTGTGTTTTGATTAGTTTGATGAGTGAATCTGAATCTGTGTAGATTTAGTTCGTGATTGATTGAAGATAATACGAATTAATTATGGAACATTTGTTTGTTGATGTGAATTTGGTGATGTTTTCATATAACATAGAATATGAACTTTTCGATTATCATAGCTAGTTTAGTATTATTTCATGTTTTGTTGATTTAAGAGTGCTAATCCGGCAATTTATTGATTTAACTTTCTGATTAATTGAAGATAATGTTGATGAAAATGTTTCCATGTTAACATTTGGAAATGCTTAGCTTGATTCGAATGAATGAATAAAATGTAATATATGATTACTTGAAAAATAATAAGTGATATTTGAGAGGCTGATGTTGTAGTAAGTGCACGATTAGTGCTAAAATTCGATTAAAATAAGTTTTGCAATACATAAAATATGTTTTCTTTAGGAAGCTACAGGGTATATGCATGTTTGTTTACTTTAATATAAAGTGTTACACAGTAAATGTTCCCGAATGCAACTGACTTAACATAAAATTTCTTTTGTTTTGAAATAACTTTCAGGTAGTTTATTTGCTTTCGTTATTGCGAAAGATGAAGCTCCTAAGCTCGGTACAGTTATTGGAATTGATCTTGGTACCACCTACTCATGTGTTGGTGTGTACAAAGATGGTAAAGTTGAAATTATAGCAAATGATCAAGGTAACCGTATCACTCCATCATGGGTGGCCTTCACCAATGACGAGAGGTTGATCGGTGAGGCTGCCAAGAATCAGGCAGCTGCTAACGCCGAGAGGACTATTTTTGATGTCAAGAGGCTTATTGGAAGAAAGTAAGTTCCCCCTCTTCTACTTCACTACTAGATGCAGTTATCCAAGTTTTGTGCTTATCTGATGATATTTTGTTTGACAGATTCGAGGACAAGGAGGTCCAAAGGGACATGAAGCTTGTGCCTTACAAGATTGTGAACAAGGAAGGAAAGCCTTACATCCAAGTGAAGGTTCAAGAAGGCGAGACCAAGGTTTTTAGCCCTGAGGAAATCAGTGCTATGATTCTTACTAAGATGAAGGAGACAGCTGAAACTTTCCTTGGAAAGAAAATCAAGGATGCTGTTGTCACCGTTCCTGGTTAGATCTCGAGACCATAGTCTATTGAATAATGTTATTACTGCTGAGACTTTGTTGTTTCACAAATTCGAGTGATTACTTATATATCTGTTGTTAAATATGTTGCAGCTTACTTTAACGATGCCCAGAGGCAAGCAACCAAGGATGCAGGAGTCATCGCTGGTTTGAACGTTGCTAGGATTATTAATGAGCCTACCGCGGCAGCCATTGCTTATGGATTGGACAAGAGGGGTGGTGAGAAGAATATCCTTGTCTTTGACCTTGGTGGTGGGACATTCGATGTCAGTGTTTTGACCATCGACAATGGTGTTTTTGAAGTTCTTGCAACCAACGGAGACACTCACTTGGGAGGTAAGATTGCCTCTAGGAATCATGACTATTGACATATATTTGTTCATTGCTTGTGATATGATCTTCAATGAACTCTTCAAATTGACATGCTTTGTTTTTTGTTCTATAGGTGAGGACTTTGACCAGAGACTCATGGAATACTTTATTAAGTTGATCAAGAAGAAGCACAACAAGGACATAAGCAAGGACAACAGGTCTCTTGGAAAATTGAGAAGAGAGTGTGAACGTGCCAAGAGAGCTTTGAGTAGCCAGCACCAAGTCCGTGTTGAAATTGAGTCTCTCTTTGATGGCATTGATTTCTCTGAGCCACTCACTAGGGCTCGTTTTGAGGAGTTGAACAATGATCTCTTCAGGAAGACTATGGGACCCGTCAAGAAGGCCATGGATGATGCTGGTTTGGAAAAGAACCAGATTGATGAGATCGTTCTTGTTGGTGGAAGTACCAGGATTCCCAAGGTCCAACAGCTGTTGAAGGAATTCTTCAATGGAAAGGAGCCCAGCAAGGGAGTTAACCCTGATGAGGCTGTCGCTTTTGGTGCTGCTGTTCAGGGAAGCATTCTCAGTGGAGAGGGTGGTGAAGAGACCAAAGGTACTTCAATTCTTATTCCTCTATATCTACTATACTAGTTTGAATATGTAACTTGCAGTGAAAGTAGTTTTTTTGAATATCTGACTTAAGTTGAGTTTTGTTTCTTTTACAGAAATTCTTCTATTGGATGTTGCACCTCTTACCCTTGGTATTGAGACTGTCGGTGGAGTTATGACCAAATTGATTCCAAGGAACACTGTTATCCCAACCAAAAAGTCTCAGGTGTTCACCACTTACCAGGACCAGCAAACTACCGTCACCATTCAGGTATTTACATGCTCATCATTGTTAACCTCGAGTTCTTTAATAGAAAATTGTGTTCTAACATGACATTGATTGCTATAACAACAGGTCTTTGAAGGTGAAAGGAGTCTCACCAAGGATTGCAGACTTCTCGGGAAATTTGATCTTACCGGAATCGCACCAGCTCCAAGGTTTGTTAGAATGCCAAACTAATATCTGCCTCCCTTTGCTTTTAACTACTTTATTTCTGTTTGCTAATGTCTAAATCTTGATATGAAACAGGGGAACCCCTCAGATTGAAGTCACCTTTGAGGTGGATGCCAATGGTATCCTAAACGTGAAGGCAGAAGACAAAGCCTCAGGAAAATCCGAGAAGATCACTATCACAAATGACAAGGGTCGTCTCAGCCAAGAAGAAATTGAGAGAATGGTTAGGGAAGCCGAGGAGTTTGCTGAGGAAGACAAGAAGGTGAAGGAGAGAATTGATGCCCGTAACAGCTTAGAGACTTATATCTACAACATGAAGAACCAAATCAGTGACGCCGACAAGCTTGCCGACAAGTTAGAGTCTGATGAGAAGGAGAAGATTGAGGCCGCTATTAAGGAGGCTCTTGAGTGGTTGGATGACAACCAGGGTGGCGAGAAGGAAGACTACGAAGAGAAACTCAAGGAAGTCGAGGCTGTCTGCAACCCAATCATCACCGCAGTTTACCAGAGATCTGGTGGGCCATCAGGTGAAAGCGCTGATTCAGAAGATGCTGAGGATGGACATGATGAGCTTTAAGCGGATCACTGATTCAATTGTTCGGTGTATTAGGTTTAGACTAATGGTCTCCTCTTGGGAGCTTTTGGCAGGGAAAAGAAAAAAGATGCAGTAGAATGTTACGGGAGTAGAAGAAAACTGGGATGGGAAACTCGTTTGGATTTTCGGTTTTTCTCTTTCCCTTCACCAAGTTCAATTTTTGAGGGACAATGTATAGGATATTTCAACTGATTTATCAGCTGAAACATTAGTATTTTTTTTTAACTAAAGAATTTATAATTGCTTCTGTTTTTGACTCGTCTGCTATATCTTTTTTTACAAGAGATTAATGTTATATGGGAGCTCAATTAGGAGGTAAACACAAGTGGCGTCGTGCCCTTTTGCAACAATTTACCTTCGAGTTTTGCCTTTATACCTCCTATCTGCTATCATTCTAACATGATAAAAAATAAGATTCTAAGCACAAAGCATTGAGCTTTTCATTTCTAATACTCTGTACTTACCAATTCAAACTGAAGTGAAGTACATTCTCGTATAATAATTGTGCTAATTCTAATTCCCCCCACTCTAATGATAAACTATTTCTTAATCACTGTATTAAGAAAGGTAACAGTTCGAAGCATCCTATATGCAACATAAATATCCAATTTCCAATAGGAATGTATATGTTTATTTTTATCTACTTCTTGAAGCAACTCTTACGGACATTTGAGTCTTTTATCCACCAGGCACCAAGGGATGAGAAAACCCTTGCAATTTTTGTCATTCAACTTCGCACGCCATGAAATTTCACCAACTTTGCAAGTCTACTTGTACAGTTGTACTCTGTATTGCTTTAGGGCACATAGATGATAGGGGACGATCACGAATAAAAATAAATAGATGAAAGTTAATCTTAAATTTAGAAATAAAGAGAAAAAAAAGAAGCTAAAAGTACTAATTTAATAAGTTGAGTAATTGAGATACCCTTTTGGAATTCAAGTATTGAATTACAACTTTCCTCAAAAAAAAAAAAAAAAAAAAAACATATTGAATTACAACTAGAACATAGGGACTACATAATTCATATTCATCGAATCAATTAAAATAATGGACTCCAGTTAAGTTGGAATGCCAGAAACAGAGGACTTGAGTTTAACCAATATAGACAAGAACTTGTGTCCATGATGGCAGCGTTGGTGGATGTAACTGTGTACTTGGTTTAGATGGATTCAAGTTCACTAATCAGAATGCAAACATCTCCTAGCAGCACAAGGAATGCCAAATTACTTACAACAGATTATAGACATTTAAATTTGCAAATACAAAGTTTAATGTTCTTCAGATATTGCAGACGAAGAATAATTTTACCACTTGAAACGGCATATAATATTTAACCTATATCAACACATCTTCAGGACAAAACAGGAACATGATTGATAATACGAAGCATGTACAAATCCACATGAAAGTTCCTAACCGAATTAATTAGCAGTAGTGGGAGTGTAGGACAACCAAAAAAAACCCATTACTCAACCACTTTATCAGTTGCTCGCATCCAAGGCCAATTCTTCTCGCAGAGCTCACTTGGGGATGCACCGTCATTATCTTTTATGTCAACATCAGCATTATGCTTCACAAGGTATTCAGCAATAGCTTCTCTATCACAAACAACAGCATAATGTAATGCGGTTTGTCCTTCATTGTCCTGCAATAGTAATTGATAGTTATAGCGTGATTAATATAACCAGTAGCTGCTCAAATATGAAAATACTAGATCCCCAAACAGACAAAAACAGGATAAAGCAAATGGAACAATATTTGGAACATTACCTTAGCATTTATATCTGCATCCTTGCTATAGAGCAAGTCTATGACAGGAAGATGACCACGATCAACTGCCCAATGCAATGGAGTCCGGCCTTCACTATCTGGAGAAAGGAATAATGTATAAAATGTTCTCACACAAATGACTAGAGGAAAATAGTCCTGCAATAAATCATGCCAGCTCTATTCACATATGCATTGGGCTCAAAATAACAAGTAAATTGGAATATATTAACCACATTTGCCTATTTGATTGGGTTTACTTTTTCCCACCATCTCCAAGGATAAGAAGAGTACATTTTTTTTGATAATTTTTTTTTGATAAAATATGGTTCCCTTGCTTTGAATAGTTTCCAATGTATCTACAAGCCTGGTCCAACTAAAAGTTCCCATACAGACAACTTCATTCCATTGCTTAAATTAAGAATGAAAAAGTTTAACTCCATCCCTGTCAGACCTCACCAATATAGATCACTACAATATCGTTCATAAAACCTGCTTGTCCAATTTTTATATTTTATTCTTAAAGACTCTGTTCTAGTCATCCAGATCTACAAAATCAATAGGTTCACATTAATCACATATAATTCTTGCGTGCAGAGATATGTGAATTTACATATATCCTTCAGTGGTTGTTTTAAATATAGTTTAAGATTACATAGATAGACTTAGAGCGCAAACCTTTTGAATTTGGTGAAATGCCATTCTCGATGCATTTAAGCAAATTCTCTACATCACCTTCTCTAGCAAAGGCATGTATAGCATCCATTTTCCTAAAAAAGAAATAACAGCATGACACAACATAAGAAACCACCGTCCATTGTTGCCCATTTCCCATATAGATACTCAAAAAATTACACTGAATACCTTCAACACTAAAAAAAAGGATTTCCAGACCTAAGCATTGATGAAAAGACATAGCACCAAACATGTCCATGCATGAGAAAGGATGGGCCATTCAGTGACTGGAACAGCTTTTATGTCAGATGTCTTAAATCCATACAATTTTATTTCAAATGTCTGAAATGTCTATTGGAGTCTGTCTGTGAAATCGTTTAACGTCAAACCAGACAGACTCCAACAGACATTGACAATGTATTCAAGTATACTAGTAATGACGTTTCTTTTAAGATGGAAACAACCTAAAAATAATAATGCTTAGCTTTACATTTCACAAGTATGTGACACATTATGTATATAATTATGCCATTTAACATGTTATTCAGCCCAGCAAGTACTTAAATAATTTCATGACATAAACAGGACCAGTTGTTGGACAGAAGGCATTGCAATTTTCCAGCAGAAGAATGATATAGATTATAGCTAAGATATCACAGCACATTGAAAAGCATACTGACCAAACATAATCCGCACACACACCACCCCCCCCCCCCAAAAAAAAAAAAAAAAAAAAACATAAACAAAAAATTCAATACTTGTATATAAGTTTCATAGTTCTGGCAAACTTACATTTCAACTCCAGAATCCTCCTCATGAATGAAGCTGCTGAAAACTGGTCCCATAGGTCCTTTTGGATCTGAACTATGCTCCTCGGCATCTCCATTTTTGGTTTTCTGTCAACATGGTTGAAGGAAGAAAAAAGGAACTTATAAATTGGAACCAAAAGTCATCAGCAATAGCCAGACCAAATATAATTTGCTATTGTTTAATGGGGTTGGTGTTGTCTGGGGAGGGGGGGGGGGGGGGGTTGCCTTCTAAAAGTATAATCTCACCTCTGCTCCACCACTTGCCCAAGAAGGAAATAACTCTGTCACAATATCAACATACTTCTGCATTGCATCCTCAGGAGGCATAGCACCCATTTTCTGCCACGCATTCCTATATCATATCCCAAAACAAATTATAGTTAGTTGGGAGAGTTTCTCATGATCATGAGGTCAGCTCTAGGTCATCATATTCTCCTAATTTCATTATTCTTAACTTTACTGTGATGGATGAGTTAGAGACTCATGTTCACCAAGAGTTATATAGAGAAGATTGCTAAATTTGATATTTTGATCATCATACTGCAATGCCTTGATCCCTACCCCAACACACACAACAAACACAAGAGAACAAGAAATGTGTCTACTTTACTTTCAACTCCATTACTTTTACACTAGCACAGAACCAATCATGAAAATGTGTCTATTTCTTGAAAAACTCCCTTTCCATGTCTAGTATGCCTAAAATGTATGAGGTTAGAGTGAGTGATCATAGCACCCACTTCTCCGTACATTTTTACAAGCAGCACGCCAACTACAGGGAGCCATTCTACTCCACATAAGACTAACATTTTCAGAAATCAACAAAGTATGTAATGCATAAGGCTTCCATGAATGATTAGGGCATCAACTTCACCAGAACAAAACAATATAGAACACATCAAGGCAACATCTTTAAGATAGAAAAAGACATCCCTCACTTCAGGTATTGTTTATAATGCTTAATTGATCTTAATCAAAAGGTCCACAAAGGCAAAACCTATTTTTTTTTTTCAACTCGGTAATGTTACCCGAATTGACAATAAAATAATCCTCAAACAAGCTACAAGAATGTTTCTTAAAATTAAATAATGACATAACGTACTAGCCATATTGATTATTTGGTCATACTTCAATCAAAATAGGAAATCCTCTTCATCAGACTTTCGATAAGATACTAAACCAAAGTTTCTTATCACATTCCAAAATCAATCTCCATCACCAACTATTCATTAAAGACCCCTTTAGTATAATTTAATTCAACTTCCACTTTAGTAAATTCCTCTCACAATAACACAAATCAAGCCTCCTACCACCCAACACTTTCTTTTTGTCAAATCATAATCCAACAGCATACCATCTCCATCCAGAAACAATAATCACAGATACTATACTTCAATATCTAAAAAAACACTGTCCCTCATTTAAAGAAGTGTTAATATATGATTGAATTTTCTCGAAATATGCCTCTAGTTATGTTTTTGGATATGGTAAAGCGTAAGATCTAATCAACAATCACATCGGTTCTTGGTGAAGCCATGCCATATAAGGGGTTAGTATGTCAATGTGACAATCAACAAATCATAGCCAAATCATACCACCAAGAAACAAGAACCTATACATATTAAACCACAAATAAACAAACAGTATTGACAGAAGTAACAATACCACTTGGCTCGAGCCGTCAACTTAAAAGCCGGTGGCAGCGGGGCGCTGCAGGGACCTTCAGTGGCAATCTTATACAAACCATAAAGCTGAAGTTGAGCATCATTCCCCACTTTCTGAGCCATAATTTTATCAGCAGCAGACGCCGCTACGAAGGCGGTAGCAGCACTAAAGGCCTCATCAAGCTCAGTACTCTCCACACCTTCCCAATCATCATCATCAGAATCAACATCTTCCAAAAACACATCACCAGCAGTCACACTCCCTTTCTCCGCCAAAACCGACGCATTATCATCACTAATTCTCGACGCAATCTCACTCAATTCTCCCTCAGATACCGTCGAATCAGGCTCCGATTGAACCGACGCTTTCCGAACATGGCGCGCATTCGACGGCGCAGGTGCAGCCGCAGCTACAGAGTCAGCATCAGCATCAACGTCGGCGTCAGGTGCGCGAGAAATCGAGAGATTTTCATCACGAAATGCAGTAACAAACGAGATCAACTTCGCAAGCAAGAAAGAGAAGATTAATCCAATGATTACCGATTGTAAGAGCTGCTGCCAATCGCCTCCCATTTTTCTGTAACTCTAACCCTAAACTTCAAACCCTAAAAAGCTCAAAAGTTGGGGAAAAATGGCGGTGATTGAGATTGAATCGAAATCGCAAAACCCTAATCTGCTACAAAATTTGATGGAATTTTTGATTAATCGATTATTTAAACGGTGATCGAAGAAATAGAGAGAGAAAAGATTCGGAAGAAGATTGAAGAGAGAGAAAGAAGTGAGAGAAAGAAAGGAGGTGTCAAAGAAGGAAGATAGAGAAAAGTGCAGAAATGAGATGAGGACGATGAGCTTGTACCACGTTTTTTTAATTTTAATAATTTGTCAAATGTGAAATGTAACAAATGTTAGATATTGTTGTGTCACCTCTTTAATTAATCCGTAACATAATCCAAGGAGAAGAAAACGTTTGTATTTTTTTTCAATTTTCTTGAATCAAGCCAAAAATGAAAGACCTAATAATTTCTTTGTCCTTTGCACTTTTGTAGCTAGGATTAATTTGGATTCATGATTGTCATGCAATCTTGCTTGCACCACCGTTGTTAGTTTGGGTGTGAAATTTTGGCCCAAACATCATAGTGGCGTTGCCATAAGTGATATACTACACAATTATTGCATGCATATTTAGAGGTGGAACGGATGTTAACCACTCTTTATACTGTATTTCTGTTGGCATAAATGAACTATGCGGTATAGGTTAGAAGATGGAAAATTGCACATCAATGTTGATGCCATTAGATTTGGGTTGGGGAATTAAACATTTGTGTGAGAGTAGTTATTTGAGATTAGGAAGGGCAAGTAGAGCAAATTGTTCCTAAGTGTAGCACGTTATGGATAGTAGAATTGCATAGGCAAAGATTGTTGTTCTTGGTTTTTACTTGGTTCTACGATATTATGAAAAATCAATCTTAATGGAAAGTGATAACATGACCATTGATAGTAGCTAGGCTAGGCTAAAGTTATTGATGGCTCGTATCTAGGGGTTATAGTTATTTGAGAGTGGAAAGAATGATGTTTTGTGTGAAAATTTTCTTTTTATGTTGTTGTATATAAGTATGTTTTTTTTTTGCATATGTTATGATCACCATAACCTGATTAAGTATTTTAATTTAACAGCCGTCCTTGGGTATGGAGTGCTCTTAAGTATTACCATCAAGGATCTAATACCTTCTTATTTTTTATCATGGTTTTTTTTTGACAACTATTGCCCCGTGACTTTCCCCAATGATTAGTCATCAATTTATTAGGTGCTAATATGATTGATAATTAATCAATTTTATAGGAGAGTTGCATTCTATTACAAAGATCAATATATTTTGATCTTTTGAGTGATTATGCATATACATGAACAAGTGATTTTATTACTTTTGGCCTTTTGGACTACAAGTTATATTTATCAATTAATTTTGTTGCGTTTTATTTTTCACTCTTACAATATTGTTTTGAATGCGACTTTAGATTTTCAATCTAGTTATAAACTTTTTTGAGCCAAAACAAAGTTGTCAAAGAAGTCAAACTCATCATGCATAACCAATGTATGAAAATTTCTAAAAGTGTATGACAGCCTAATAGAACATATAAAAATCGTGTCTTTTTTATCATGATTTATGTTTGAAAGTACTTTAAGGTATACAAGTTGTACGTCTTTATCAATTATTTTCAAAATGAGAAGGCTAATTAGATTTTTGTTAAAGGGCGAGATTCTCTAACAGAAAAAGGCTAGCTTAGCCAATCAACCAAAATGCAAAGGCAAAATGGGCTAGAAGGCGTAGCATAAAAGTTGTAGAAAAATTCAAAGTTTGAAAGATAAAAAAAAAAATGTAAATATGGGTGCACTTTATCCGTTTATAGAATGTAGGTGGTGGTCCTAAGGAATAGTTGGGATGAGAATATGAGATGAAGGTAACTTTTATTTTTCACTACTTTGTCAAACTAAACTTGCAAAATATATGTGGTCTAAGAGTTTTGAATCACAACCTACATGTGCAACATAAATCTTATGTAACCACAATCTTATCCAATCATTCAACCAAGATACAATTACAAGATAATTTAAACAAATATTAACTCTTATATTTAGGGATGGACATTGCACACAAACTAAAAACATCACTTATATGACAATTTGGAATACAAAATCAAATTTGAGTTGCAAACAACATAACTGTTTTGTTGTGTTTATTATTATTGCTTGTTGAAGCATGTTAATGAGCCGAGCTCAAGTTGAGAATATTAATCCTAAAACTTACTCCATAATAGAAGTTGCTTGGTTATTGTTAGCAATTACAAATGCCCATAAAGTCTAACATATGCTAAAACATAATTATAGATAATTAATTCTACATAATTATACTCTGTACCTCATTGGATGTGTAGTTGTGTACTTCGGTGGTAGATAAACAAAAGCGTACAATTTTATGTCTTAGAAACGTTTCGTTCCATGATTTCCATCTAGTCATTTCTCAATTCTTGAATCTTGAACAATTTTCCTAAAGCAAAGGGATAAGGTTCAAAATTAAGGTCATCCAAGTTTCAACTTAAGTGAATTATAAATTTATAAATGCTACTCGTAGTTCATATACTTTGTAATCCATACCATTTATTTCTCTGATTTAATAAGAATGTATAAGAAAGATTATACAAACATACCTGGATTGGTAGAGGCAATTGCTGTAGACAATGTGTCCAAAATTGCAATAGTAGCATGACTGCATGAGCCAGAATAATGTTGGGCCTGTTAGCTGGCTTAGCCCACTAGCTTAATCGTTGTTCCTTGACTTCTGTAGCACATCTCTTGAGAACAGCCCAAGCCCAAGATCTCATTGGGCTCAATGGCCCAATATATGAGTTTCATTTGCTTCAACCCAAGCCATGTCACGTAGCTTTCACAAGAAGTAATCAACTTAGAAGCCAACCTGTAATGGTGATGATCATGAAGAAGCATATGAAACCATTGGGAGGAGCACTATATGCCTTATTGGGCCGTAGGAGCCCAATATCGTAGATGGGCACGAAATTGGGGCTAAACAGCCCAAAGTGCCTTTCGTAGGCTGGGCCCATCTTCAAATTTTCATCGAATAATGCAAAAAGGTACGTCTCAAAGGTCCGGTTTGGCATTAGTGGGGTCCCCAAACCGGATCTGACGTGGCGTACTACGTTGCCATTGTATGTGGCAGCACTTCGTAGGTCCACGCCAGCATGGTCTAACTCCCCTTGGGATGGCCAACCAGTTTCGGCTATCACAATATCCACGTCATCATATCCAAATTTCTTCATGGCACAAAAAATAGCATCAAGTTGTGCATCAAACATTTAGTGTAGTTCTTACCTGTATATTCATCAAGTACCCCTGAATTAGGCCCAAACAATGCATAATTTAGGTCGATTTCATTAGAATCAATATCAAAAAAGGGATACGGGTTCACCATAAAGGGTGAACCAATATCCCTTAAAAAGCTTAATAACGACCAAAGAACATGCACATCGTATCCTAGCCTGAACCTCCCCGTTGAGGGAGGATTTGAGCTAGAAAGTATCCCAAGAGAATGAGGCGTCGAAACTTGAACTTTACGCTCCAAGGACTCTACAACGAGGGCGGTGTAGAGGGTCTCCATTGCAGGGACAAGGTTGGTAATGAGGAGTTTATTAGTTGTTGCCAACACCTCATTGCCTACCAAAATACACTTAATGTTAGTAGAACGTATGTGTGAAGAAATGTTAGTCTTAACTCTTAACCCACTCTTGAGCAAATGTGAAATTAGTAAACAGAGGAATCATAACATTTGGGATTGTAACAGTTATGTTAACCCCTGTATGTGCAAAGGCTTGAAGAATATCAGGGTTTGCATCGAAGATTCTAACACGATTGATGTATGTCGAGTTAACAAGGAATTTCGCGACTTCTTCTGGTGGTGGAAGATTGTCTGCATTCACTCCATAATTGACTCCAATGTTTGATTCAACTCCTACATAATACCAACACATAAGAACGTGTTAGAAACCGTACAAATTGTAACTAAACTGATACTAATGATTGATTGTGTGGAGAGAGTAGTTAAGATTCGCGCTTACCTAAGATTCGGATGATCAAGGGAACAATAACATAGATTAGTGTTTTTGAGGCCATGATCATGTCAAGTTTTGCTTGTTTGCTAACTGTTGCAGGGTATGACTTTAGCTTGTTACGAAGTACTTAGTTTAGCAGAAATGTCTAATAAGAGAATAAGTATCACAATGGATTAATGAAAGATACTTATCTTTGTTGGTGAGTTTTATGACCATGATGCAATTAGCTAGCTTGTGCATTGCGTAAAGTGTATTTGACACCACATCTTAATTCATAATTGTTCTATTATTATTATTATTATTATATGGAGTATGATTCAAGCTTTTCTTTACAAATGAAGGTGATCTATATCAACCGGATCAAAATGTTACGTACTTCACATACATAATTTGTTTTGGCAACAATATACCCATTTTTGTAGTCCGTGGAAAATCCAGCTAAATATCATGGACGATGTCTCTATATAGTTTGTTGAGTCATTTCACCAGGCCAAGATCTTGTCTTATCACATCTACAAAGAAGCTAATAGCGCAACAGATTATGATACAGCGGCGTTAGGACATATTTGTCAAACCCATCAAGAAAAGTACTTATATATTTTCTTTGATAGTAAAATTTTAAAATTTCTCTTAATAAAGTATGGTAATTCTCCCCTAATAACCTTGGTATAATTTATCAAAAAAAGTTGGAAAATTTATTGAAGGGAATTTGAAGAATGTTTCAAGATTAGGACACAAGTTATGGGATCCGTATTTATAATTATTAAAGTCTCAAAGAATCAACTCAATTTTTTATTTATTTTTTTTTGAATGAATGAATGACTTTGTTAATTCAAAAAAAAAAAAAAAAGTCAATTAAAAGATTAATATGATGGTTGAAGGCTAGGTGGTTTACTATCTTTTCAATCACGCCCCCTTATATGAAAAGTTTTTGGGATTGAAATGTTGATACAGCATGAGCCTCCCCATACTCATCGTTAAATATTCTACTTGAAGGTAGGGATCAGGGATAGATGATCTGAACTTGTTACCTTCTTGTCACGCTGGCTCTTGATATTATGTTGAGTGGCTGAGCGCTAAAGCATTTTTGTTGTTGATTTGGGAAGTTTTATCTCTAAAGGGAAAAAGTTCATTACCTATATATGATGCTTTAATCATATTTAAATGCAGCTTTAATTATATTTATTGTTTGTATAGTAACCTAGGAGTATTGTGTGGTGTTCTATATTGTGGTGGGTGAATTACATGGTGTTTAGTACTTTAATACGTGGGAGCTGCCAGTCCAAGGAGTAATTCTAAACTAACACCCAAATTACATACTCAACAAACTAACTCCCTTCCCTTCTACATCATCAAACTTTCCCAAACTGACTTTCAATTGTGAACATTACTATCACGTTCCTCCCATCCCTACCTTGGACCAACAAACCCGACTTTTGGCAAGGGTATTTTCGTCATTTTATCTCTTTGTAATGTTTCTTGCTCAAATGAGTATTCCAATCACTTCAGCAAGAAGGCTAGGTATAAATTAGAAAATTGTTGTTTTTAATTACTAAATTTTTTTATTGTATTTTACAACGGTATTTTGAAAATTGAAAAATTGTTCATTTATTAAAAGAAAACCGCCTTTTCTTATTACGATTTTTGGAAAATGCTGATGATTGATTGAAATGCTCATTTGAGTAAGCAATATTATGACAAGAGGCTAATTTCAAGTTTGTGATATACCTCCTTTATGATTGATCTATACCCTTCGCAGGTAAATTCATCAAATCTGTTCTTTTCGATTTCGATTTATTCTGCATATGTTAATTTAAATACCTATGATTAATAATTTTGAATAGTTCATCCATAAAGTTTTTGTACACAATTATCTTGTCAATCAAGTTAAACATACCTATCAATGTCTCCTCCGAGATTTAGAAACTCGCTCGTAGTATTAATGTCTCCTCCGAGATTTATTACATACTCGTAATATATAAATACATGCTTATGTTGATCTGACAAAATTACGCCAATCCAAAAATTTCTTGATGCTATCAATATTATATTGTACGGAGTAAAAGCCTAATAATTGATTGTGAGAGGGTGATATGTAATTTGATAAGCACTTTAAAAGGGTCAATTTTTTTTGGTGCACTTTTACTTATTTTTAATATCATACACGTATTAAATTGTTGAGATTTCTGCCTCAACTAGTCGAAGTATTGAATAAAAAGGATCATATTATGAGTTTCTTGCTATAGAACGTTACTCTTTAAACCTTTTAAATTTTAATCATAAGTTTCTAGATCATGAACTGATGTTATATTGTGTAGTAGAAAAATAAATTTAATGAACTAATGAGCCTTATGATTTTGTGAAGAAGGAATAAATATCATCCAATCCAAGAAATTAAATAGGGAAGAAAAAAAAAAAAAGGATAGAATATGAAGTTTATTAAAAAAAAAATAAAAAATGAAAATAAAAAAAAAATAAAAAACAAATAATATGCGCATCCGGGGAATCGAACCCCGGTCAGTACCGTGGGAGGGTACTATGATACCACTACACTAGATGCGCTTATTGATTAAATGGTACATTTATTTTTAGATAACTGTTAACATCATATCAAGTACATGCAGGTAATAAGGTCAATGACAACATTCATCACCCATCAATGTATTACTTCATTGACTTACTTTCATCGGTGCATATATGACATGGTGCATGCGACGTACCATTTTCTTTACAAAGCCCCCAATATCGAATCACAACCGTACCATTTAAATTTAAAACGATCGTGCAAATTTAAGATTATGATAAATGCATTGAAAAATCCAATGAAAATACATTTGAAAAGCTACTCAATTTTACTTTGTGTAATCCGATTCCTAACAAATCGATACTAAAATTTTAATTTTCTTTTCTCACTGGTTAAGAGTTCTTTCTAAGAAAATAGAAAAATTCATGAGACCCATGACATGCTCCTCCCAATATACCAAGAATTTGTCCCCAAATTAGATTCCATAAATATAACAATTCAAATGTCATTTTGAGGTCCAATGAAAACTAGATTTGAGACTTATCCCATTGTACTTGTACAGTCCAACTCCTAACTACTTGACCCTTAAACCTTATTCCTTTTCTTTCTTCTGTTTTCTGATGAGAGACCGACAGACAATACTCGATACAAGGACAGTAAAAACTGTAAATAACAGACAGCTATACACATGAGAAACTCAAGTAATTGGTGGTTATGAATCTTATGATTTGTATAAAATGATAGGTACAACAGTACAATTGTACAAGTAACATAACTCATACTAAAAAGACTAACAAACCAACAAATTGGTGCACTGTGTTGATGAAAAGGCAGCATAAGAAAAAGAGAGAATTATGAACTTGTTCATTCTATCAGTATTAAGCGCATCACTATTTTACATAACAATACTTGTAAACCTTTAGCTGTCGGTTACGATCTCTTTCCCTTCTTCACTCTCAGTTTGACACTGTGAGTCACAAAAAAAGTTGTTGAAAAGAGAACTGGGTTCGGATAGATAGGTAGGACGGTTCATCTGCACCCAAGTTCAGCTCTTCCTTCCTCACTGATAGATTTATTAGTACAGATCTTTTGAAGATCAATGTAGCCGATAATAGTGTCCTCAAATACAGCACCGTCTAGTTTGGCCTCATCAAAAGTGGAACCTGATAACACGGTATTCTTAAACACAGCTCCTTGTAGATCGGCCTTCCCAAAATTAACACGATCTATAACTGCATTTGTGAAATCAGTACCTGCATAAAAATCAATTTTCCACTGTAAGTCAGAAAGCAAGAAATAAACTTTACGCAACATTACTAATATTTGATTAATAAGCAAATAGTCCCTTCTGTTCCTAAAACAAGTTAGCATCTTCGATTCAGCAATGTACCTCAACGAAATAAGGACTATGTTTTTAACAAGATATTTCTTTTTATTCACTCATTAATCTCCGTGCAAAAATAGATGTTACAAAACTTTTAGGAACGGATGGAGTAATCAGCTTCAAGATGGTCAAACAATGATTAGATCTGATCAGTAGAAGAGATCAAGAGAAAATGGAGTATTATACCTTTGAAACTAGCTCCTACAGCATAAGCCTTGGACATGACTACTTCTGTCATGTCAGCACCATCAAACTTAGCATCTGACATGAGAGCAGCTGTTAGAGATTTTCCCTTCAGTTGAGACTTTTCATTTGTGTAGTCACAAAAGCGAAGATCCAATGGTTTGTCATATACACCATTTGCTTGACCAATAGTATTACCGACGAATGCACGCTCACAACGGTCAGGGTCTGTTGACAGTGGAGGAAGTCTCTGCAAGGAAGAATTATGTACTAATTAGGAACAGAGAAAATCAACTAGCAATCCTCTAAATTAACATTAGAGTTTATAGAAAGTATGCTTCTTTTGAGGAAATTCATCTAAGCAGCTGAAACATGATGCATATTACAGAGAAAACAGTTGAATTGAGCAATCCTATTCTGTTCTACAGCTGATTCAATATCACCCCACCTAAAAGGAAAAGTTAGTTACGAGCTATGTATATAATAAGTTGAATTTGGAAGTATTAATAAGTATGCTTATCAACATATGACGGAGCCTCTAAACTGAGCTTTCAATGACAGATTGATAACATAATATGCTGCACAACTGACATGAGAGGGCTATATAGTCTAAATTATGAAACATAAGATTCAAAATCAATCCATAACAGCTTGAACTTTTCAAAGTTACCTAGTAGGCTATTAACTATATAGTTTAGAGTTTTAAGTTATGAAATGTAAACTTAAAGACCAATATAGCAGCTTGACAGCTTATAAGATGACCTAAACTCTACAAGTAAACGTGAATTATCAAAGGTTTGAATTAAAGATAGGGAGGAAGGGAGGAGTGTTGGGGAGGGGGGGGGGTTTCTTTTTCTTTTTCTTTTTTGAGCCCTGAGAGAATGGAGATGCAGACGATCAAACTTAAAATGAGAACATGAGAAGTCAATATGCTGAGATGTGACTTTAATCATGACAATCATGAAATGTCGAGTCCTAAGCAGTAAGCACAAGATAGATCATCTACATAAGGTGCCAACTGCCAAATGCCAATACCCCTATTTTTCAATTAATGAACTCTAATAAACCATAAAACACTTCATTTGGACAATGTCAAGCAGCAGAGTGTAGAGCAGTAGGCGTATCTAGAAAACTATGAATCATGAAAACAGAATTCTAATTCATAAGTTGTTTCAAATGAAGGCATCTTCAATTGATACTGAAACAATGGCAAATTTCTAACCTGGTTAGCAGCTATTACAGGCGAGACAGCTGTGACAGCCCACGTGGCTAGGAGGCCACATGCCACATTCCTAAGTTCTTTGAATTGAGATGAATTTTCTTTCTGAGATCCATTTCCAACAGCTGCACCAAAAAAGAAAGCATTTATGAGTTCATTTAACTTTAGAGTTAGCGCAAAAAAATGAAGAATAAGAAAACAACAAAGCACAAGCATCCTGCAAACTGTTTAAGACTCTGAAATGGCTTAGGGAATGAAATGAACGATATGTTCAATGATGCAAAATAGTATTGATGTATCGTCAAGAAGCATACAAAACGCTATAATCCACTTCTATTTAACTGATTCAAGGCATTTGTTGGATTGGTGTAAGGTGAAAGAAATGTCTATCAACTGACTTACCAATGTTACTTGATGGATCGAACTGTACAGATAGAGTGTCAAACGGTTTCCTTTAATTACAATTCAAGGAGTTTTTACCCGCTGTGAGTCAATTATGTTGGTATTTTGGTGAACATACTAACTTAAACAAAGGTATTGATAGCTTGTTCGACCATCTCAATTTAAACATCTCTGTCTTACAAAGATAGAGATATACCAAGAAGTAGACTTCACCAGAGCATACGCAATACCCTTCAAAATGCAACTTTCATTTTGCTTGGATATTACAAGTTTATAACACTTTTTTTTTTTGACGGGAGGATATTATAACAATTAGTAAAACAGTTTTGCATCAATATTTATCTCAACATTTGTCACTGTCTTCACAAGAATCACCTGTCCTAGTTTAAAAGTATGATTGCTATGGTAATTAATAAGAAGGGTTAGATGTACTCTACTTCACCCAATATATAGTAGAGACGCAGTTGTCAAGTGATCTAAGCTCAATCGCAACTAGTGTTAGATGTATGCAATGATTGTTTAACATAAATTGTCGCATTGTCCCAACTCATTGTAAATAAGCATCTAAACATGAATTACCAACACAACAAAACCTTGTAACATCCCATTATAAACAAAATTACATAAGGCAACAACATGATCAATCAAAACAAGTCAAGAAAAGCACGTTATATTCAAAATTGATAACCAAAAGAAAAAGAAATGACTTGTCCCTTAAAATTAGAAGAGATGCTTGATTTTTCGAGAGCATAGAGAGCGCGCCACTAAAGCGGGCCAAAAGAGACACTTTAAACACTTGCAAATAAGCTAGAGATAAGAAATTCAAGCTCAACCAATACAACAACTAAAGCAACAAAACAATAGGACATATAAAGAGAGAGTGAGAGATTGTGCGTACCAGAGCAGGAAATTGGGAAAGAAAGATGAAGTTTACGTGCAGAAAAAAGATGGCGTTTGGCAGAAGAATTATTCAAAGAGATGGCATTTGGGTGAATGGAAATGCCAATGCTAGCCATTTTTCAAATGATGAATAAACAATGTCAATTCCATTTCCTATCTTTTTCTCTCCCTTCTTCCTCCCTTGTTGGGTGAGCTTATCTTCTTACGTGGCACTCGTACTTTTTTTTTTTTTTTTTTTTAACTTTTAGTATTTTTCCCCTCCCTCTAGAAATTGGTAATAATACTCTGTAGCAGTAGGGATGGCAATTCAGTCCGAATCCGACCCTACTCCGCCTCGTTCCGAAGGAAAAAATTCGCTCCGAGTCCGAGAAAAAAGTAATCTGAGTCTAAATTCGTTAAAATAATCTGTCTCCGAGTCGGAGGAGGGTCGGAGTCGGATTCTACAAAAAATCCGACTCCGAGATAATCTAACCCGTAATCTGACTCCAACTCTGATTTATATATAATTTTTAAATTTTTGTAATTTTTTTGGGGTTATGTACTTATGTGTAATTTTATACTTTAATTGTGGAGTATGTAGAGTGGGTTGCAAAGGCCCAAATAGCCCAATTTCTCAAAGTAAATTAAATAACCGAAAAAAACTCGAAGTCGGATCGAATCGGAGTTAGAGGTCGGATATTGAAGCCGGAGTCGGAGTCAGAGTCGGATTCGGAGTCAGATTTAACCTCCGACTTCCTGTAGGGTCGGAGTCAGGTTTAGCATAATCCGCTCCATGTCCAACCCTTTGCCATCCCTACATCGTGGGTTAGATATGGATATTATCATAATGATGATATTTTCCTGATTTAAATATTGGTATTTCATTTCCAATTCTTTTATTTACAATTCATACTAACAAACTTCAAGAACTTTTTTTTATTTTTATTTTTACTTCGAAGTACATAATTTTAAACTAAAGATATTAATATATACAAACACGTATATAAAAGACCGCACAAAATGCAAGTTGATATCCGAAATACGAAAATGCTATAATATCAAACACGAAATTTTGGTAATAATAAACACGATTTTTTTTAAAAGAAAAGAACCTAGAAGGCTAAAAACATCCATAAAACAATCAAACTAGTTCCCTAACCTGGGAATATAGGCCCATATTTCAGGGGATTTTACGTTATTACGGAGTACTCATATAACCAAGAAAACAGGACCCAAACTTAAGAGATGGTAGCTCAGACTTCAAATTCACCATAGATCACACAGTTGATCGATTTTTCTGGCCACTGCAATACCCATAGTGAAAGTTCCTCTAGCACCATCCACCCCATAAGAGATTGATTTAACAAATGAGAGAATTCTGGTAAAGAATGAGACATTGCTGACCACAAGCCTTTTGCTGTGCTGAAGGACGAAAACATCAGTTCATTACATTTGGGGCACTTACACAAACATTCATCAAAAGAAAATTTGGAGAGCTTGGGGCCAACCAACAAGGGTTATGCAGCTTCTATAGCTTTACTTTACTATTGGTATTGATCAATAAGCGGATTTTCAGAGAACATGAACTGCAGGGAAGAATCACACAACCTGGCAAACCCTCAACTGTCCGAACAGAAACCTCATCCTCAGGATCCTTACACAGCATATAACCCATTTCTTCCAACTCAGGCCAACTAATTATAAAAAAATCACCACATCGACATTGATAACAGAAATCCAATTCTTCCCCATTATCCTCAACCATCATGTCGTCCAAAGCAACATCTTCCGCAACTAATTCATCACATCTCAAACTTCTTAGCTTGTCATCATAGAGAGCACGTGATCGCAAATCCCCAAGGGTTTCCCAAGCCTTTTGGACTTTCATGAATTTATCATCTACATCGTCAACTGATTTTGGCATTTCAGATGATTTACACAGTTTATCAGGGTGGGACTGGAGTAGGGCTAACCTATAGCTTTGGCGGATCTCATCAAAGCTTGCGTCCTCCCTTACATGAAGGATATCATAGTATGTTTCCAAGGTGGACTGCACATGAAGAGTCATGCTCGGAGGCAAATCCCTATGACAAGGCATTGCAGAACTCTATTAGCCCAAACAAGGGAAAAGAAGGCTGCGATCACAGCAATCTATAAGACATGGAGAAAACTTGGCTCGCCCTACGAAATAAAAATAAGCCAATAAGATACTCAACAAAGAAGGATGGGATTATAGAGGTATTATAGAAGAGTATTGAGAAATTCAATATAAAAATGCAACAAAAAAGTCCCAGTGTTTGCTCCCAAAATGCAACATTTATACGTTTAAAGTTCAGGGTAGCTAACATAAAAAAAAGAAGCCCAATTATATAAGTTGGACTCACCTAGCCTTCTGTCTCCTGTCCGACAAACAACAAGTTCCACAGAAAATGAATTACTTAGGAAGTTAAAAAATCCATTGAAGTGAGACAGCCAAATAACATAATTTGTCGTCTTCTATGGTAATAGTTCCCATGAAATCAAACACACAACAAAGATCTAAAATAACGCCTATAATTGTAAACACCAAAATAAAAAGGAAACATAAGATAATGTCAATACCATAATAATCTGGTATTCAACATAAAAGCTTGAGACTACATTCGCAACTCAAATCAAATTTTAAATGTACACTCATCAGTCCCATATGCTCCACTAATAGCACTAGCTAAATCCTAAACATATGAAGATGTACTGGAGAATACATCTGTGGCAATCTTAAAAGATCAATAAGCGAAACCATGACCCCTAAATGACATGGATGGCTGAAACCACTAATCTTGGATCATAGCATGTGTAATCAAATTAAGGATTACATCATACCCAGAGCAAAAGAACCTCATTCATAGCATTGCACACAACAATAGATAAGATGAATCACAAATATTTTTTTCAAGAGAATGAAGTGATTTGCTGGAAGAAACAATTTTACACGGATTCTTGAGCCTGCCAAGTATGAAGATATATACAGCAAAGTAAAATAATAGGTCAATGAGACACTGAGTTAGCAACTGCTCCTTACTTTGAGCATTTTGTGCTTGTATTAAGCACCAAATATTATTCGAACAGAAAAAATAGTGTTCACTAACAGTATTTCAATATGCATAATTGCATCCAAATAATCTGCCCTATCAAGCAACACAGACTTCCACAGAGCAAAAATAGTTCTCCAAAATCATAATCAAAACCATCCTCTTATATTTGCTTTCAATCATCATCCACAAGAAATGATATGCAACTCTTTGAGATCATATAAAAATCAAGCTTTAACTTGAAATTGCTTGCGTCTATCGTCCTCAAGCAACACACCAAGCCCTGCTCTCCCACCAATTCTCACAACTCTAGCACCATCACTATCCTGATAAGCAGGATTAGCTGTCAAAACTCGTGCCTCTGAATTCTTAGCAATCTCCAAAACCTCGGGCAATCCATTAATACAACCCTTTGACATACCCACGTCAATCCTGATTGCCTTGCCCTCACAAGCACCATTGATCCCTTTCCCTTGAATGGTATGCCCCATGATCATCCTCTTCGCTCCAGGGATTGTAGTAAGAACATGCTCAAGTGCTTCACAATCGCAACTCTCCGCTAATTCATGCGAAAACCTCCTCAACCAAACGACTGAGTTCCTCCCCCTCCCAATATCTCTCCATAAGTCTCCTCTGACCCCATTAATCCAATCCCTAACCTCCTTATTAATTCTCTCTAATCCATAATTCACATGATTTGCCAACAAACCCCCATGAACAAACACACTCTCTCCCATCACCAAAACTGTCACATTATTCGCTAAAAATCGAGTGCTCAATGGCCCATTTGGCTGCAATGCTGCAATTCTAGCCCTAAATCCCTCATGAAACTCCTTCCTAATACCCTTAAATTCAACAGGGACACCACGAAATGGATCTTTCGGCAGATCCACATTTCCAGAAAATAGTGCTTTCATTGAATTACCAACATTGTACCAAAAGGCCCAATTCGAAAATTCTTTCAACGAATCAGCTGTAATAAATCTAAAATCACCATCAATGTTCATAATTTCATGGTTCCCATTCATCGTAATAATCTTCCCACCAGATTTATCTGCTTGTCGTTTTAATCTCTCAAGAAAGTATAGGATCTTAATTTCATCACTTCCACGGTCAAGGACATCGCCAATTTGCACAACAGTAGAGGAGCCCCCGGACCAATTCCCTGTAGCATCAATTATTCCGGAAAGAAGGAGAGATTCCTTGCATTTCTCGAAATCCCCATGGATATCACCAACGGCAATGAGGCGGTCCGGTGAAGGGTTGAAGGTGGGTAATGGCGTATTAGGGTCAGAATTTGAAGGGGAGGGAGGAAGAAAGAGGCCACTAACAGAGAAATCGACAAAGGTGTCAACGAAGGAGGAGAAAAGGTTTGGAAGGTTTTTACAGGTTAGGGTGTCACTTTCTCCTGCCATAGTTGTTTTCTATGATGATTGATCTGTAAAAAAGGGTAAATGACGAAGTTCAGGGTTTTCATTTCATAATCACATAAACTATCAATTATAATTAAGCGTGCCAATCTAAGGTTAATTAGTCACTATTTGCATCAACTTAAGGACAAGTAAACGACCTAAAGAAGCTGTGATGACTAAAATAGATGTATATTTAGTCAAAAAAATAAATAAAAATAAAAGGGGACTTATTTGTAATGGACCATAACAGATAAATGTATAAATCGATCAAATTTAAAAAGGGTAGAAATACCCTTGTCGAGTAGCATCACATAGAATCATAGATAATTGTTGAAAAGTAAATCATATGACACGGGTTGTTTACTTCTCGTACACTAGAATATATAATTCTTAGTTTGTATCCATTTAGGAGAAACTATGGATAGCTGAAAAAGACCATAGATAAAGAGGAGCTTCCAGCTATCTATCCAAGTATACTTTTCCAAACAATTTCCTCATTACATCAAAACCTAACAAACTACATAATCTACACGTCTCCGAGGCCACCTTAAAGAAACTTTCAAGAATGTTCGAACTAAGTCTTTGGTCACCTATCCAAATCCCAAAGACAACTAGCAAGACTGCAACACAAACTCGATTTTTTCCACCATTATAGAGACATCTTTGAGGTCACTGCTATAGTACTTAGTCCTGATCATCATCTAAGCATATTTTGAAACATGTCCAAGCAAATTTCATAGTTCAATCCTAACATTAAAGGGTTCTGCAATCATTAGGAACCAACTTTGAATCAATCATCAAATAATTAGGGATACTTGATTCAATAATCAATTAGAGCCATATTTCCTTTTCTAACAGCATAATCTCTGGTTATGATCTTACATAATCATAGTAATTAGAACCAATAGTTCAGATTTTCTAACCCTAAACTTACTACACTGACAATTAGATTAAAGTAAACCCTAGATTGTGAAATTGATATGATAATTACGAAAAAAAACAAGAACTTACCTCAGAAGATGCTTCAATGGAGAACGTCAACTGCGCTTCAATGGAGAACGACAACAGAGAGATAATTTTCTTAATGAGTTATTAGCAATTACAGCAATTCAATGTGTTGGAGGCCTTGGAGCCCCATTATAAGCCCTGATTCGCCCTCATTTATAAATGGGTCAGATGACTCAGATCCGTTCAATTCATGAATAGGACGGGTCTTTATATAGTAGTCCAATTATAAATTCGATTTTTTTTTTTTTGAGGAAATTATAAATTCGATTTGGAATAAATAAATCTCACTATAAAATATCAATTGTACGGTTATTTTTATATTTCATTTTGTAATATCTTAATATCTAATTTTTTTTTGCTATACTAATTTTCTTCCATAAATTTAAGGTAATTTTTTTTCCCCCCTCAAGATTTTAAATTATTTGATTAATTTTACTCTCAAACACTGACATGATGGAACACGGGAAGATAATTGGAATTGGCTTAGGAACATTCACCCTTAAGAAGACAATCAATTTTGATTTTGACTTTTGATTTATTTAAACGATGAGAAAATTGGAAAGCTCTGCCCTCATCTTTTGTTAAGGTAAATTTTGCTGCTCATACTATGCAAGGGATTGGAGTGGGCTTGGGAGTGGTTATTAGGGATGATCAGGGTGCCCTCTTCGTTGCTGCGGCTTAGAGGCTGAAGGTGGATTGGACAGCTGAGATGGCGGAAGCTGGGGCTGCAAGATATGGAGTGGAATTGGCGAGAAAATTGGGATATGATAAGGTGGTGCTGGAAGGCGACGCTTTGAATGTGATTCTCACTATCGAAACAAAACCTGATGGAGTTGCACCGATCTTCCTTCTTTACAATGACATTTGGAGTGTTTGCAATTCTTTTTCGTCTTTTAAATGTAATCATGTGAAAAGAGCAGGAAACACGGTTGCTAGGTGGGAAATCGATGATAATATGGAGCGTATTTGTATGATTTCTTTCCCCCAAAGCCTACAAACTTTGGCGGGTCTTGATTTTGTTTGATAAAATTCCAGCTTTTTCTCTCAATATATACATAAAGAGAGAGGAGACAAGATCAAATGTAAATTAACTCATACAAAATCTTTTATTCGATCCACAAAAAGACCCTTTACGAGTAAGAGGAATCAGAGGCAAAAGCAATGAAATTGACTTACTCTTTAGAGTAAGGTAATTCACTTACTTGGAAGTTGAAACAAGTATGAAGACGAAAGTCAAATTACTTTTTTTAAAGTAAGGCAGTTAGTACGATACAACAAAATCAAATTCTAAGTACCCAAATTTAGATCAATGTATGTGCTTGTTTTTCGTATTTCATTTATGTAGTTAGTAATATACGGAGTAATGAGCATTAATCATCAAAATAAGGGAAAAAAAACACCCCTTGGGTGCTCCATGCACCCGGTGTATATAGAAATCTACCAATTCAATCTAAATTAGTGTCAAATTGAAGTTTTAGTCATAGATAAACGATTTACATTTGGATTGAGTCATTCATGCCAAATTGCCAATGAATTATCTTCTCCTTTCGCAACTAACGAGTTATCAAAAAAAGAAAAATATGCACTCGAGTGTGTGTGTGTGTATATATATATATATATGTTCAATATTACTTAGGCCTTGTTTAGTTCAACTTATTTTTACTTATTTCAGAAAATATAAGTTTAGATTAGATCAGATCAGAAAAAATAAGTTCAGATCAGATTATCGTTTTATGCGCAATTTTTTATCGCTAAATATCTTTAATTTCGTTATGAAAAAAATTATGAAAATTACATATTAATCAAATACACATTATTACGAATCTAACAAGATCTCACTTGATATATTTTTTCCTTATAAATTATCGTTCACTTAAGGTTAAAGTTTGGTCAAATCAGACCACACCAAACCAGACCAGATCAGATAAGTTCAGATAAACAAAAACAAGGTGAACTAAATAGGGCCTTAGTATCAGTTCAAGGTTTAGTCTTAAAAAAACGTTTTACATTTGGATTGAGTCATTCACGTCCATCGATTATTAAATACGAAAATATCTTGTACCCTCCAAATACCTTTTCCGAGATTTCTAACAGTATCAATCGAAGAAGAGCCCAAACCCCAAACTCAATAATAACAATTCTATAAAACAAAGAGCCCAAAATCAAAACCAATTAGCCGACTCACTAGTAGTAATAATGTTGAAATTGTCCTTATCCCTTAAAAAATCTCACTTAAAAACTAATCAAACCTTCCTTAATTCTCAATAACAATTCCAAATTTCCTCTCTCTGACCTTTTCCCCTTCAATTTCTCCGATTTCCACTCTATCTCTTCTTCAAATCCCTAATTTCCCCAATTCCCAAATTTCCCCCTAACCCTAAATCCTTTGACCTTCGAATTTCTTCAACATTCATCAATGGAGGAAAACACCGCCATAACCACCACCACCACTCCCACCGGAAAGCTCTTCATGGTGGCCAACTACGTCGGCGCTAGCGTCGTCTCCGCCTTCTTCACCTCCCTCGAACGATGCTCCTGCATCAATCTCAGCACCTCCGACAACGACGATGAAGAAGATGCCATGGATCGCGGCTTAATCTTCAACCATTCTACTCGCCATGATGATCCTCGCTTCGCTCTTCCTGCTCCTCGTTCCGCCATTAATGCTTCATCTAACCCTTCTCCCTCCGTTGATTCGCTTCCCGTTTGATCTCCGCCGTTGATTTGAGATCTTACATGGCGGTTAGGGGAGATGAGATGAGGTGAGGTCGGGTCTGGTGAGGTGAGGTGAAGGTCGTGTTCGTCATGTTTGTATGTAGTTCTTTCTTTCCCCTTTTGTTTTACAATGTTGAAGGTGTGATGTTGAAGAAAGAATTCGATTAATTTTCTTTTTTTTAAGAGTTATGCCTTGTGAATTAAGAATATGTTGATCTGAAACTTGATCAATTGTATGTTACTGCTATATACAAGTATGCTTTATTAAATGAAATCATATGTATTTCCTCGATCAAGGTTTCTGATTTCGCTGTATCTTGTTCGATTTTTCGCCTATAGACGAGGTTTGATGCTGCTTTATTAGTGTTGAATCTTCTTGTTACTCCATTGGTTCCTGAATTATGTTCTACATTGCTATTTTGAAATAGTCCCAAGATAATTTGCCGCTTTCTAGATTCTAACTTACAAGAGAGTTTTAAGTTCTAATTAGTGAATGATATGATATCTCTGAGAATTTATAACTCAACTCCTTGAAGATAAACCGCCTGATTAAATCTGACATATCGCTTAGAAATCGAGTGAGATTTATATGAACGGTATTCTATTGTATATAGTGTATACTTAGTTATTTGATTGATTGGTTGGTGTTGGTGAGATGATTGGGGGGAATTAGCTGTGTTAGTTATTGGTTATGTTATTTTGTTGTAGATTGCGGACCAACATAGTTATTGTTGTTGAAGCTAAAATATTTTGTCTATCTTCTGCTAGTTTTCTTTAGATTGGATTTTGATTATTTATTTCAACAACTTATCCTTTGATCATCAAATAGTTCGTGTAAATAGGCATATGGTGGTTGAAGCCATTATCACAACAAAAGGGAACTTTTATCTGCTCTTGCATTGCGTATGATGATGTAAAATTAATCTTAGGGTAAATTTAGGATTCTAGGATAAAAATTCTGGGATCATGATTTATTGATAGTTTTGGAGCTGAAGTACCCTATGATCTACATCATATGGTGATCTTTACTTTGCTCTTTGCTTCATTTAACCCTCTCCCTCCATTGCTTCTCTCCTAGCCATTTGATCTAAGCTGGTTAATTGATATATCTCATTGAGGTTTAAGTGAGGTGAAGTTTGTGATCTTTGTATTTGTATGTAGTTCTGTTTTCTCCAATGTTGAGGTGTGATGTTCAAGAAAGAATTCGATCATGTTTTATTTTATTTTTAAACTTGATTGTATCTGATCCACTAGGTTTTCCCCATTTCTATTTTCTAGTTGTCCCATTGAGTTTTCCCAATGTACCTTGACTACCTTCCCCTGCATTAACTTTTAACAAAGTGAAAGAGCTCTCTTGGGGCAATCTTGATGGGACAAACTACAGATGGAGTTCTTTTTCCCTAAATTAAATCATAGGTAGACCCTTCTCGGCTTTTCTCAATCAAGGTCTTTTGTTTTGTTGAAATTATGTTTGAGTTTCATCTGAAGATTAAATGCAATAACGAAAGAATGAAGAAATCCGACCTCATAGATGGGAAGTTGTTTGTGAGGGTGATGATAAACTAAGAGTAATGAGTCGTTTAGGCAAAACTTCACCCCTTGATTAAATCAAATATAATGTTTGAAATTTATTTGTTATCCAGATTTGCGTTAATTTATACTCTACTCATCCATGAATTGAACCATTTAGCTAATGAAATCACAAATAACATGAGAATTGCTTTACATCATTGATGTATATATTTTGGTTATTTTAAATGTTTATAAGAATTAGATTAGAAGCTAAGAGAAAAATAAGAAGCAAGGAAAGCCTTTGAAGTGGAGGACAATGAAGTTTGTTAGTGGTTCTAGACCATTTTTCTTCTCCTGGTTTGGGTATTGTTTTCGGTTTTGGTAATCTTATCATCCTTTTGAATTTTTCAGGATTTTTGTGATGTGTTATGTTCATTTTGAATCACGATTATTTACTGATGTTGCTGCAAACTCTTCCCGATGACTTCAAATGCCATTACTTTCTAAAATGCAACAATATGATCTCTGCTAGAATATTTGAGAATGAGAAAGATAGTGGAATTACACACCAAACCTTGGAAATTTGTCCCTGTACCCATTTTCTTACGATCTACGCCTTAACTCTTCAATTATCTTTTGGATGATTTATTTCTTCATTCTTTGTACTATATTTTATTTTCTTGCTTTTACATTTATACAATTGAACTTAAAATGTGAACATTGATAAAGACCTACTTTTGTATGTCCTTAAGTTTGTACTTACTAGAAATATTGAGTGGCCCAATATTTTGGGCTATTCAAAATAAAAATGTGGCCTATACGCCTATTAAGTGTGACAGAGAGAGTGCATTGTGCATACACCTCTTATTAAGTTGTTTGGCTGATGAGTTTGGTGGAATGAATTGTGTGAATTATCTTGAAGATTATGATTAAAGAGGTACTTGTTAAAGATTGATTATTTATCTATTTTGGCTTGTATTTAGCAAAGTTTCTATGCCTTATAATCTTATATCCATATTTTTGGGTCCATTGTGGTTGGAGATAAAAAAATTTAGCTTGCCCAAATTTTGTCATCAGTCTTGCTTCATAACAACAGTTTTGTGTTTATTTGGATATTGAAGTGTTTTCTAATCAAAGAGTAGTATTATACTATGAATGGTAGGTGATTAGTGTGGGAATATGCATATGGTAATTGAAGCTGCTATAATACAGAGTACCTAAGGCCCTAAGGGAACTTAATTTTATTCTTGTGGACTGGTGACATTAGCATTGATGATAATATAATCATGGGTGAATCTAGTCTTAAGATAAGAAAATATGGGATCTTGGTTGTATTTTGGAGCTAAGATAGCCTGAAACTGTGGTCTACAAGATTAGAGGTAATTAAAAGGTGATCTTAGGATGGAAAATTCAGCTGTTAGGAATGTTCTGGTTGTTGTGATAATCAAGCCTGAGCTCAAGGAATTTGGAATAGAGTTACACTCGCTCTTCACTTTAGGTTTTTTGATATGCTCAGGCATTGGAGAGCTATTACATTAATATGTAGGAGTACTCCCCTGATTAAATTCAAAATTTTAGTTATCAGCTAGTAGCTTGGGCAAGACTGGTAGATTTGGTGCAACTCTTGGGATTTTGGGACTGTTTGCCAAGAATTATCAATCACCTCTCATAGAAAATTAATAACACACCTACATTTTGTTCTAATTTATGCTTCAGCACTGTTTTTCGCAGCATTGCAGGCATTACTTAGTGCTGAATTGCGTACGATATCTTCTCAATAAATGATACAGTAGTTTGTTCTTATGATTTTAGATGGCTCAATATGTGACTTTTTTTTTTTTTTTTTTTTTTGGGGGGGGGGGACCGTGGGGGGCTTTGGCCTTAGTTAAACGGAATCTATTTGTTAACGAACAAATAGATTTGTCCTGTGTTGTGTAAAACTCAGACACCACCCTGTGGTTGGGCTTCATAAACTGTTTGATGAGTGATTGAGAAGGCCGAACTGCATCACAATCAGATGCATCATTTCACAGTACGATTTTTGTCCCAGTGCAGTGTCTTTTATAATTTTTTATCACTCCAAAATGTTGGTAGATTGAAAAATTGAAATCCCAGGTTGTTGGGTCAATTTATCAGAAATGAGTTGGAAAGGTTGTACTACTCAATGTGCATTTTTCCTTGTGTTGCTTAGCTAGTTAGTTGTTAACTCACAGAACAGGGGTGAAATTAGCTGGTAAAGATACTATAAATTGAATTTATGTTTGCGCTCTCTCACGACAGTCATAAATACTAGTATAGCCAAGAACGATGATCAATTGTTGTACTTAGTGGCTGAGACTAATTTCCATATTCCTACTACTGATATTTTTAATTTTCTGCATATCATTGATAGCTACTATATTTCCTTCAATATGAAGGTTCACTTCCATAGCTATTGGGGCCTATGGCCATAATAATAGTCCTACGGATACTCTTGTAGATGGCAACTGTTTCAGCTTAAATAGGATTCAGTTTCTCCAAGTTAAGACATGAGCTCTTAAGAGTCTCTTGGTAGATAGCCATTAGTCATTTAGAACTTATGCCGGGTAGATAGCTATTTAACCAGATTAAAACATTAGGTATGCGTCTGTGTTCCATTTTTACTACGTATCTTGTAAGATCGATCCTCATAATAACTATGATCTTAGCGTCTTACACTACAAGTGGTGAGGTACTAGTTCTCAGATGGTCCCTTGCAGGGTTATCAGGATCAGGCTCTTTAGCATAAGCTATTCAAGGAAAAATGCACATTTGTATCCAACGTTCTAGAATTAGCATTTGGCACACGTTCTTTATACTCCAAAATTAAAATGAGAATGGACCTATCATTTGCAAATAGAGGCATCTGGCAAAGCTCTTTTATGGTTTTTAATTTTTAAGCTGTCTCACCTTAGCATGGACATGTTACGGGTGTACATAAAGACAGTTTTTCGACTTGACGTTTCGGGTTTCAATGGTTATGGAACAAGACAACAAATGATGGCTCTAGCTCTTACAGTGGGTGAGGGAAGTTGTACTAAATAACCCATACTTCGTCTTTTTGCATCCCATTTATACATGGATCCTCGTCCAACTGGCTTAATCATAAATGGCTTCCTAGACTTTTTGTGTCAATTCAAGGTCATACACTCATACGTTAGCCCAACTATATGACTTGTACCCCAAAAAAAAAAAATTAAGCAGATTTTTTTCAATATTTCCCCCTGAATTGTTATAAGAATTCATCATATACTCCTAATGACAATAACATGAGTGGAATTTGGTTAATTATGCATCGAAATCACCTTAGATCTCTCCCACCATCCCCGAAACCACTCTTCTCTTTTCTTTAACCTCCGAAACCATTTGGGGTGATTTTGTGGGTGGAAAAAAAATGTGGGTGGTTTCGGGAGTAGGGGAATGTATTTAGGGTGGTTTTGGGTCATAATTAACCCTAATGACTAACAAAGTGAATAATAATTAGTCATCAAAGGGTATATGGTGTATTTTGTGAAAACTCGGTGGTATATGATGAATTTAAAAAAGTTCAGGGGTATATGTAACTAAACTTTATTAACTTTTTATTCAGTTCACCTTATTTCAGGATTTTATTTTATTTTTTTATTTTATTTTTATTATTTCAAATTAGATCGGACAAAAATAAAAGTTTAGATTAGATCGGATAAGAAAAAAAAAAGTTATAAACATACTTTATCGAGATCGTCTTATGAATTTTGTACGAATCTTTACCATAACCATTGATAATCCCTGTTTGGCGGATAGGTTGAGAGTAGGTTTTACAAAGTTTCCCATCCTATGAACATAATACTCAATTAATTTATGCTATGTCATACACTCATACGCGTTGAAATATTCACAGTTGGCCTAATTATATATTCCGTACAATGTTGTTAGTGTTTTGATTGTTCACTAGTCATTATCAATCCTAATGACTGTTTGTAGTTTTGTCTTCTTAAATTTACTTAGGGTAACTAATTTTTTTGGTTCTTACAGATTGTTAATGATAAATTGATAATCAATTAATTTTAAGATAGTAACGACCACGGCAATAATAACTGTTCTACTTGTATTATTTAGGACGACAAGTGGATGCTGTTTTACACAATAATGCTATTGAAATAGAATTTGAAGTAGACATGTAGTATAATGTTGTGTCCAAAAATGTTCCTTTTTATTGCTACAGTAACATTGATGCAAGTATTGGCTGACATATGTAAGTAACGTAACCACGGTAACATTTTAAATGCACATTCTCATATTACTAGTACGAGTTTACGATTAGACGTAAATTCGAGTACACATTTATGTTCCGGATTAGTTGCTACACCTCGTTTCTTGGAGTGCGAATCAACTACTCAAGGTAAGATGCCTACACAGCCCAACACGGCTACTCCTATACTACACTGTCGGAGATGTACTAGCCAGAGAGCCAGTGAACAAAACAACTTGGTGCTTGCTGCTCCATGCTTCTTTGCCCATAAAGTGTCTAAAAAGAGCGTTTAGAAAAGTCTGACATTTCATTGCAAGTAGGCAACAGACTTAAACAAACTTAGGCAACTAGATTTTGACAAGCCTAAAACTATCACCTCATCTACCTCCAGTTAAATATGAGTATCTCATTTATATAAACAGGACAGTTTAAAATAACACATAAAATCAGAGGATTGTTATAGATTTAACGACAATTGCTGCACTTTTTGTCAGAAAATTGCTGCACTTTTTGTCAGAAAATTGCTAAGTTGTTTTCAACCTTGTGAAAGATCTTTGAATAAGTCGGCTCTAAAAAGATGATAAAAATTTTGCAACTTTTTTTTAACACTAGCCTGTAAGGCTAACACCCCATGCAGAAGAATGTCCTGCGACATGTTCTTTTTCGAGCGAAACAGACATACTTGTGGCCGAGTTCTTGAGGGCAGCACAACGTGTTAATGAGGATCTCGCTAATGTGCCTTCGAAATTGTAATAGGAAATGAATGAGGCCGATATAGCTAAATCAAATACTCGAATAGAAGATTGATACTGAATATTGATCATTCACCAATGCAAGAGCGAGAGAATGTCAAAAAAAAACATCATATCTATTTTCTTTGAGAAGTAAGGCGATACAAATAGACCAAGTACACTCTCATCTCCATATATAGACCGGGATATTGGATACATTAGATCCAGTATTCGAATCCCTCCTCCCCCATTTTGATCGTTGTATTGGCCATTGTGCCTTTACATGACCAGAAAGGGTAGGAGGGTGACCCAAAAAAAAAAAAAGAATTCATTTACACAACTTACAATTTGCATAGACCGAAGATCTAACCTGATAGATCTAGTAAATCCTAAACTATGGTGTTAGTACATAAAATGTCAGTAATTGTCCTAAACACACATATTTGACTCTCTATTTAACCCAAAAAGGGGTATATTTACCAGCACATAGCAGTCAATATATGCTGCATTCCTCCTACCTACAACTTGAAAAATGTCGCTCTTGCTCTCTCGTCTTGAATACTCGTATTACTAATGTTGGATGTGGACTTGCAACCAAACAGGAACATGGGTTGATCTCCACTTTTTAGCAACGGACCGATGAGCCGATCCCATTGAACCCCACCAGCTCTTTTGAATTTTTACTTAAACCCAAATGTGCCTGGGCCTAACCATGGGGACAACATTCAAATGGCGGACAGACGAATTTAAATCATTCTATAACAGCCAATATAGCATAAAGGCTGAGGCTTCCCCACTCCAAAAATTTCCTCCTCCCGGGGATAAAATCCACCAGCTTTGCAATCACCTTCCACACAATTTTAAGAGGAAGATATCAGAAGAGGTTCCACTCAAGACCCCACAAAGCTTATTTATATGCTCCTATCACATGGATATGCAATCCCAAATAGCCAAAATTAAGCACATAAATTGCTCCTTTCTGGGCCACCTCGCGCTAAATTCTCATGGTAAATGAATGGAAGAATCATATGATTATGTTGGGATTTGCCCGTAATTAGCATCTGTAATAGGCTAACCTCAGCATCGCATTATAGCAAGAGGCTAAGCGGAGATATCTGGCATGGACCCACCAGAAAGCGAGATGCACCCCGCTGTATTTTTCCAAGCTTTTCCTGAAATATTGTTAAAACCAGGAATTTCAATGGGGTACTGGTAATCCATAATTATGGAATGATCTGATCCTGCCATCCCATCCAGCAGTTACAATAACCATTCCCCAGGCATTGGAATCAGATCTGCTCTGACAAGTTTTCAGAAATCTGTACTCAGATTTGTGCATTGAAGATGTTAAACTGGGAGAACGGCTTGGGGAGACAAGCTTTTCCTCGGGCCATAATGCGGAACCTTTAGGATGATACAGCTCTAAGAAGAAATCCTGCCTACAGGAAAAATGGGGTGGAGAAAAGTAAGGGCATGAACCATGAGGCAAACCATTAAAAGCACCATCGCGCCACTGAGTTCTGTTGACATCGTTTTGTAGCCCTGGCCAAGGCAGTGCAACAGACGCATTGGAAAGAAACCGCTCAGAAGACTTAATCTTCTTTGTCTGTGACGAGTCAGCATAGTCCTGATCATTACACTTCCAAATATAGACATTGGAGTCTTCAGATGCAGCGACTATATGCTTGCCATCAGCAGTAAAAAAAGCTGTGCAGTGAGCACCAGTTTTTCGAAGGCCTGGAGAATAGAAGGGGAAAGGATACAAATCAATTAAGGAACTTATGAACTGTTTTAAAACACTGATAAGTCTTGCATAAATACTGGAATTCTAATGAAGAACTCACCCTTATATTTTCCAATCACATTCACCCCTTGAAGAATCCTAACTTGTGAGTCGGCACATGAGATCATGACTTTGTTTGGGTCTTGAGGAAAGAACTGCATAGAAGAAACTTTTAATGAAAACCATGGCAGATTATTCCAAACAAATAGAATATACTCTATAAAATAGAAGGGGAATTTGGTAATGACCTAGAAAGGATGAATACCTGAAAACCCGTTATCCGTTTCCCAGATGACTTCTTCTTATTGTGCAAAAAGATCTGAGCATCTAACTCCAATTGATTATCTGAAACACAGAAGGGAGCACACTTCAACAAATCTCTTTCAAACACTAAATCCTCCAGACAATACTTTAACCACCTAACAAAAAGACTAAACAGTTACTTAAGCTCGGAGGTAAATGAATTAGGTTTCACCACTACATGATTATTAGGAGCGATATGACATACTTAATACTTTGCTTAACTAACCTTCTTAGACATCCTATATACCAAAGCCAGATCAGTTTCTATTTCAAAAGTATATGTTTATAATTGCACTGATCACACTCTGTGAAAGCAGATATTTACAAGTTTACATCATACCCAATGGAATACATAATGATTAGAGTTGCATTTAAAACAGCTGGGACAGGTATCTAGCAACATTTAGTACCTGATATGCTGTAAAAACGGCAACTCCCTGCAATCGACCCAATGATTCCTCCCTGATAAAGGAGCACAATTTATAAGTTTACTACATAGAAGATCAGTGGCATTTTGAGACTAAACAATAAGTTTGAAAATATTTCAGACAGCAAACAGACAATGTACCTGGCCATCAGGGCGATAACACACGGCAGTTACTATGTCTTTAGTCTCAGTCCAATTGACAACCTTACAATCAGATATTTCCCAAACTCGAACCTTCCCATCTATTGACCCGCTAATGAAGCAATTGTCATCAACAGGGTTAAATTGAACGCAAGTTACTGCATCAAGACCAAAATAACTCAATAAGCAGATGATAAGAATCAAGAGTGGCATTATACAATTATATAACAAGATTCTCGAAAAATTACCATAGTTATTATGTGGAAAGACTCGAAGACAATGGTCGGTTCCCACTCGCCACAAACGAACAGTTTTATCCACTGATGCTGATAAGAGACACTGCATTTCAAGCAAGAGATGTAATTAGACGAGTGTCACAGCAATTAAAAAAAAAAAGTATACAATACCTTATATGCAATCACTTACATCATTTTTGGACCATGATAGATCCAATACTTCACTCCTATGGCCTTGAAACGCATGTAATGGCTTTTCCGATATCCGAAACACCTTTGGAGGAAGAACCACACAGGCTGAGTCAGAAGTTTTCTTCAATTTGCCATTTTTCTCTTTATCATGGCTGAGGGGTTTCAATTCAGAATGATGGTTCATTGTGAAGTACACACATGATGGATCCATTTCTGGAATGTCGATCTCATTCGATCTATCATCCTCCACCACTTGCCACACTCGTACAATTCTGTCCTCCCCGGCACTAGCCAAGAATTGCCCATCAGGACTAAATTTCATTGTCAAAATCGCGCCTTTATGAGCTTGGATGTTCTGGCCATAGTAAAGGGCTGACAGTTCCTTTGACTGTTTCTTTGTTTGATGAACCTTCACTCTCTGAATTCCTCCCCTAGCAGATGAATCACAGTTACATGATTCAGGTTCTCCCTCCATAACACAATTAAAGCTGCGTAATCTGTTCAACCACCATTTCTTCACCTTCTTGGTAGGCCCCACTGAACTGCTCATTTCTGTATTTTCAACAGGTGAAAATCCTTCACTCGACGAAGAAGAACTCAAACTGCCCTCAGACTGCTGTGCTCTGACAGTATCATCTGAACGCGATTCGTGGTTTTCATCAACCACATTGCCCTTCAATCCCTCACCTACATTTTCCTTATGAGTCAGATTTCCAGACAACTCTGTATCATCAAAAGAACAGAATGATACAGGACGCCTGCTCGACGAAAGCTGACACTCAAATCTTCTGTTTCTCAGCTCATCACCATTAACATTTGTAATCCTATCCACCTCAATTTCAGAATCACAACTTTCTTCAGAACAATCACCAGAAAACTTATTATTTACATCAAAGCCCAACCAATTAAAGAATTTACTACGACGAGATTCAACACTTTCTGGATTTTGTATCCACACATCAAATTGTGCACTACTAGACACAGAACAACACGCTTCACGGGAAGAACTCAAACGGAAATCGCAATCGGAACCCGAATCAATAAGCTCCTCAAGAGCATCAAAAAACTGGTTTTCACCAGGATCACTGCAAGTATCCATTGTTTGCTTGAGCATAAGCCTCAACCCATCAAACCCCTCCTCAAGTAACCAACTTTATTATATAACCTCGGCAATGTGCAAACTCCTGAATTTCCTCCAAACAAGAAATTCCCAAATGAGCAAAAATTTTATACTATATAAAATTCAGATAATAAAGTAAAACTAATTGATTTTCTCATAAACAACATATAGACACACAAATTCCAAGACCAGTATTTTTGCACCAATATTATTATATTTACACCAAATAAAACAATTCTAGAAATAAGCACAAAAACACAATCAATATTAACAAAGGATCCCGATCCAATAAACTAACTGAACCTGGTCTTTTTACACCGCAACACTCAACATTTGGAAATGGTCAAATTTCACAATAATTAAGCTTTCAAAAGTTTTAATTTTTAAAATTAAAATTGAAATCGTATAAACCCTACTTGCATTTTCCAGTAAATTAACCCCTTAAAAAAAATCAAAAAAATCCATCAACTAAAAACCCTTGAAAAACACCCATCATCAGAAATTCAAATCAAAGTAATACCCACTTCAAAAATCCAATAATTCAATTGAATTCCACTCGAAAACAACCCAGAAATCAAAATTAATTACATATGAGCCAGAAATTAAAAGGGGGAAAAGAAGAAATCTTACAAAAAGATTAAGAATATGCCGAGAAATCAGAGTAGGAAGTAGGTTGATCCAACATTAAGAAAATGAAATTTGGAGCTATCTAGAAACTTGATGACTCCAGGAAAGAAGAAGAAAGAGCAAACCAAAGCAAAGCATGATACAGAGGAACTACCAGGAAATAGAAAATTATAGTACATGGGAAAAATAAAAAGGAAAATAAATAATTGTTTAAAAAAAAAAAAAAGCTAGAAAATCAGTACTATTTGGAGAAAGGGATTTTTAATTTACTTAATTATTTTGGTTTTATTTGAGGAAGCTTTTTCTTACCGTAATTTTTTTAGTGAGAGAAAATGGAGGGTCCAAGAAACGATAGAAAAAGAGGAAGGTGTGGGTTTTATAAATTACTCGCAAGTAATTTTCCACTTTTATTACACAACTATTCAATTTGGAAAGGCAATATTATTCTAACCTCTAGTAAAATTTTGTAAAAAACTAAAAATTTTACAAATAAAATTATACTCTTTGAGATACATACTTGTATATCTTGTTATGATATCTTTTTTTATTTGTGGTATTTAGGTACATCATGTTAATTTTAAAAGTTGTAAACATTAATATCCCGATCTTATGGGATATAGAATTATGACAGATTTTGCGTATACAATTACATTATTGACATAGAGTGATAATTGACATCAATATAAAGTATGCCTAGTTTGACACTTTGTGACTTCGCGTTACATTTATTTGTGCTTTTGTTGGGTAGTTAGCTTATTGTGTACTTGGGCTTTGCCCCTCTATTTCACCAAAATAAATATATACTTATTATTTTTAGGTAATCAATATTTTTCTATTTTTTTAACATTGTGTAAATGTTTTTATTTTGTTGTATCTGAGTTTAATTGTCTTAACTTATACAAGTAGCATTAAAAACTTATAGCATTAGTTTTAATTTTTTATTGCATTTATCTATTTATTTGTATGTTGAACTAATTTTAACCATAGTGAGTTTATCTAAACTTATTTTATTATACCTAATAACTTAATTTGTTTAGAATAAGTCTAGATTATATAAATTGAAGAGAACGAGGCTTATAAATATTACTCCGTACATAAGATTATATTATTGTGGTACTAATATTTTATAACATTTACGATCTTATCGATGTATAAAATCACAGCATATTTTATTTTGTAATTTATTGATATGAACTATCAAGGGTTAAATTTTTTATAGTAGTGTTACTAGTGTACTGTACTATATTTAACACTTTAACTATTTAAGGCATGGTATGAAATGGTTTACAAAATACTTATCATGATTGAGAAATTAAATTTGACGTTGCACACATCAAAATTGAATCAGCAATGAAATTGGAGAGATAAATCAAAGGTTCTTTAATTTCTTTCTGAAAATTGAGAGCAATTCCAAATGAAGAGTTGGTTGCTCTAGTTTCCTTTTGTGAAGTCTTTGGTAAACAAATTTGACTTTGAATTTCTAAGTTTGGATGCCTTACTTAATTGGTCAACATATAACACTTCTTGCGGGGACCTAATTTTCTCACAAATTATAGTCTGAAATTTTCTTTTGCTTTTCAATGTTCACTTTCACCAACCAAATAAAGTTTTTATTCAATTTATTTATTTACTTTGTATACAAAAGCTACAAATGAAAAATGGTGTTAGCTCTTTTCGTATTTTTCTTAATTATAATTTTATTTATAATAACTAAAACTCAATATTATGATCGTTAGAGCGTCTAGTATTAGAATTAGCAAATTCTCAAAATGTTTTTCAAAACTATCAAGTTGTCGATCATGCGTTAAAAGTTAATCGTACGTTATACCTCAATGATCATTTCACTAGTCGGGTAAATCAACACTCTTTAGCTATAACCTAAAAATTATTTTGTACATCTCCTTATGTAAAATACCGAAAGAATTGAACATGCTAAGCACAACCATATTAAATCGCATAATTGTAGTGGAGGGGGAGAAATAGAGCATAAATTGATGTATGTCCCTTAATTAAAAAGAAACATTTACGCATAATATGGGCCATACAACAAATAATGTTCACCATCTTCTAAATTATTGGTTTTCAGTTGTTTTCATGTGCTCATTATGAATTCGTTAGTTGTTCTGAAGAAATTAGCATGTTCATCATTTCCATATTAAATTTTAAATCATTTCCTCGTACATTTTTCCAGTTGATATATTCAAGGATTCCATTGGTTTTTTTGGACAAAGTACCCAGCATTTTATGACAATTTGATTGGAAAATTCATTTTTATATTATATTATACGGTACTGTGCCTTTTTCTAGTGAATTTATACCATAATTAAGTATATAGTAATTGATGGAAAATAATTCAATGAAATTAATGTAATTGTAACAAGGTCAACAGATCTAAAAGCTTATGTCTCCAATAGAACCCAACAATATCATAGCAATTACAAAGGGTAATTGCTGTCTTTGTTTGCATTTTACATAGCAATTTAACTTTAATTAGGTAATGGTCTCTTTTAGTTATTTTTTTCACTTTTTATGATTATGATTTATTACTATTTACTACTTTACTAGTACTAATATTTTCAACCCCTATGATTTATTCTTACCGACTATGTATGTCTTTAAATTGAGGGATTAGTCTACTGTCTCCTAATTGAGGGATTAGTCTACTAGTAGACTTTTTCCACAATTTTAAACAAATTTTTTTTACAAAGAATGAAATTACTATTTTCTTGTGCATCTCCTTATACCCTTATGTTGGGACTAGATTAAGTGTAACTACAATTATTTAGATCATCATACTTTGGACTTAAGTAAGAAAATCAATAATTATGTCGAGTATCACTAATTACGTTTATAGATACTCTACTGAGTATGAATCATTTGGGATAAACTATTTGATATCAATTTATTCGCTTAATTGCACAATAGAAAACTTTTACTAATCGATCATAATAGTTTCACACTTTCACCGATAATAATTGTTTTATGAATTACATGTCAAAGTATTGGACTCCATATATAAGCAATTTGAATATTACTAAATTGTTTTAACAAATGAACACTATATTTCCTCATATATAAAAAAGAAGTCGATAATTTGATCAAGGCTTGATAATAATGTGGATTTTCCCAAACCCTTCTTAAAAGGAGATGTGTATCTAGCTTCACTACGATGCCTTTTTTGTAAAACTTTCTTTTACTTTTTAAAGAGCATTATGATGAAATTTAAATTATGTTAAAAAAAAATTGCTAATGCTGGTTATTACTGTAGTTTTAGTGCTAAGTACGACACTATATTTCTCCTAATCTTTTTAAAAGAACTTTGATTGCATGTCCACTATTTGACTATTTTGTCAATTGGTTCTTCTTTTTCTAATGTATCTAAACATTGATCAATTTCTAACAATAATGGTGAAAAACTTTTGTGGTGTTGCAATTCTTTTAAAAAATAAAAAATGTTTAAACTATTTGAAGTATAGAAAAGGTGGAAGAAAATTAGGAAAATTTGTTAATTACCACCTCAAAAAGGGGGTCTTTGTGAATTACTACCCCTAAAAAAAAAAAGTTGTTAATTACTACCCCTAAAACTGATTAATTCTAGCAATTACTACCTTTTCCCCTAATCAACCTACTTAATTTCTTAATGACATCATTATTCGTCTAAATTATAATTAATAGCTTTTAAAACTTAATTAATTAGTTAAACCCTTCCACCACCTACCCACCACCTTCGGCAGCCCCCTTTACCACCTCCGGCAGCTCTCCCACCACGAAATCCGCCCTCATCTTGGTCATCCACCACGAAACTCACCCCCACTCGTTTCCCACCGCAATTACTGCCCCTCCCCTTTTCCCAACCCTTAAAAACCCATCCGCACCCCTTTCCCCAACCTCGATTATCACCCCTTCCTATCCCCCAGCCCTCGAAAATAGCCCAGTCAAGTGATGGGATTGTGTTTCATTGTGGGGAAGGGGAGGAGGATGAGTTTCGTGGTGGGGGAAGGGGAGGGGGTGGGAATTGCATCGGGGAAGCGGAAGGGAGGTGGGAATCGTGGTGGGGGAACAAGAGGGGGGTGGATTTTGTGGTAGGGGAACGTGAGGGGTGGGTTTCTTGGTGGGGGATCGACCGCAGGGAGTGGGTTTCACGGTGGGGGAGTTGTTGGAGGTGGTAAGGGGGGCCGCCGAAGGTTGTGCAATGGTGGTTGGGAGGTGGTGTAAGGGTTTATCTAATTAATTAAGATTTAAAAGCTACTAAATACAATTTAGACGAATAATGATGTCATTAAGAGTTTAAGTAGCCTGATTAAGGAAAAAGGTAATAGTTACTAGAATTAATCAGTGTAGTAATTAACAACTTTATTTTTAGGGGTAGTAATTCACAAAGGCCCCTTTTTTGAGGTAGTAATTTACAAATGTTCCAAGAAATTATAACAAACTACTAGCTTATAATTTTGTTATCTTCAAAATTCCAATATACTCTACAAAACTTAAACCTTACTACATACTCTGCTACAATGCAAGTTAGTTACATTTTTCTTCTACTTATCACGATAATTTGATAATAAATATATTTGTAGTATACTAAAGTGTACAAAATCTTCTACACAACGAGTGTATTGTATGCATAAAATTTAATAAAGTTAGCCATTCCGAACAACATAAGCGTCAACACTCGATCATTAGCTCGTTATGTACTACTCACGGTATACAAGATTGACCTAATATACAACCTCTAATCTTGGGCAAGTTATAGCTAATTTCTATTGGAGAGCTTTCATTATCCATAACACACAAAATTTACAAATTCTAAAAATGATTATGCTAGCCATGAATATACTTGGGTGGGACACCTAAGGACTAAGGTCAATTAACCCAACTACTAAGCAACATAAATCAACTCCTTTCCAGGAAACAAACCAAGACAATGTACTTAATTAATTAGATAATCAAACCACCTTATAACTATATAATATGAGATGTATGTCACATGCCCTAAATCTATGTCTCTACCCTACAACAGTACATAAGCAAATAACATTTCCTAGAAAAGCTTGAAAAGAAAGACATCTGCTTTTTTTATAATCAAACTTAATTTCATTACAAAATTATAATATATGCTTTACTTTATATATAATTTCAAGCACTTTATTCATCCCTTAAATATCACTATCATAGTAATATCCAAAAAAATAATGTCCTTTAAATAGTTTTTGTTGGGGCATTATGAAGAGTGTCACTATCATAGCCTTACAAATTAAGGGTAAAAAATTGTATACGGAAATTAATGGTAAATGTTATAATGTTGTTAGGAAAAAGGCAAAAGGCAAAAATTTTAACAATAACAAATTAACAACCGTGTTAGGAATCATCCAATAATGTTAAAAAGGATTGTCTCCCTCCTGCCCCCCTTTAATTATAAATAATTAATGCTTGTTTATTTTGTTTCCTGACTTAAATTTTAATAAATGAACTATAATCAGACAAAAAGTATGCTAATAATGTGGTAGGTGATCAAATAGAGGGCCGGGAGTGTTGAATTAAAACTCCATGTAGTATTTTAATTTCAATCATATGGTATATAGGCCCTATATATAATAAAAGAAAATGATACAATAAACCCGTGTGGCGAATGGTTATATATAATGAGATAAAAGTGAAATTATCAAATCAAATTTAATTGATGTGTTTTTCACGCATATATAGTTTAATACGAGTAATAATTTTTAAATTTTATATAAAATGTGGTATGTATATTTTTTTTTTTTTTGAGTAACCTATATTATAATTTAAGGATTGCATATATCTATCATCACCGATATAATTGTATAACGAAGAATAATTCTGCATAAGACAATCATTGGTCAATGTATAACGATGACAATACTCGTACATCACAATAATTTTGTTTAAAACAGTCTCAATTACTAGTAAACACTATGCCTAGACACAATTCTCTGGAATAATGATAGCTAAGTTCATGTCAAGGAACTTTAATATATTCAAATAAGGGTATGCTAAGAGTGCAATTTTCTTTTCTTCAAAAAAAAAAAAAAAAAAAAGGGTGCAATTTTCTATTGCAACTTTTATTTACAACAAATAAATCACATGAGCTTAATGGTCAAACATTGTAAACAAATCAGTCAATAAATCTTACTAATAATATCATAAATGAAATAAATAAAAGGGTCATCAATTTTATAGAGAGATTTAATATTAATTCAATATAAGTCGGTCTAAAGAATAAGTATTATTAAGTTACTTTGTTTCTTGATATAAATAATAAGTTTATTTATCGAAGTCAATGAATCTAATCCTCATCGATTCAACTCGATCTATGAGAAAGTGATATCGATCAATTTCTTCACATTCAAAACATCATCACGCACAAAAAGTAGACACAAACATATTGTAACCAAAAAAAGTGAGAAAAATATGATTTATGATAATTTTAGTAGATAAATACATGTTGTGCCAAGTAGACATACAAACATTATCCAAATTGTAAGAACCAAGGTAAAAGACACGTGAACCACCTCTATCTTTTTATGCAATTATTTTAATTGTTTAACCATATAATAATATAATATACCATATGAAATAAAGAGCCAAGTAAAAGAGGTAATATTTTTACGTAACATTTACTCTTGTTACAAGCATATTACTAATTCTATGTATTTATGTTTTGTTGATGTCATGGCTTAGGTGCCTTGCAATTTTGCATATTCATCATTTCACGTACATCAACACGTGAGTTCCATATGGTCGGTATTTACAATAAGTTGCTAATAATAATAATTAAAGAAGTTAGCCAACCTAATTGCTTGTTATGTACGAAGTGTATGAACATATAAAAATATATTAATAATATATTCAATTTCTATGGATTAAAAGGGTAATGGAGTTGGTTTATCAGTTCAACGAATTTAAAAGGCTCAATCTTCATGATCTAAAAACATATGCTTCGAAATAGACTAACCCAAAAAATATGGTAAACTTGTTTGAATGAAATTGCAATATATTGGTAAACTATATGTATTCTTGAGGAGGACTTGATGTGGCTTCATAATTGATCTAAGTGTCGATGAGTAGATAAATTAATAACCGATCCGTAGTATTATATTATGAAATAAATATGACTAGTCATCACACATGTACACTATATTTTGCGACTTTGGATTTTTGTTGAGGTAATGGCCACTTTCGTTCTAATAAATTATAATTAGGTCTAATGTAAGACTACATTACAGAAGAGTAGTCTAACTACATACAAAATAATCAAGGTCAAATAAATTTGGTAATATATGATCTTATCCATCAAATAAATATATATGTTAGTCATCTTTCTTCTTAAATATAGAAAACTTATTACTCCCAACTCAAACGTAATGACAGTGTGTTATTCTCTTAACAAAATCCCAAAAACCTTGTTTAAAAAAAATTGAAGCGATATTGTATTAAGTACATGTTGAGGAAAGATACCCTTGAAATATTGAGTACTAAATTGACATACATATAATAAGCCAAGGTGATTGAATTAATGGAATTGTGATATAAATTAAAACTATACAATTAACTACATAATTAAAAACCTCAAAGATGGCATTTCTTATTAGTTATTACATTAATTAAAAATAATCACACATAAATAAAGTCTTAATTACAAATAAAAAATTGTACGAAAGATGAAGGAAAGTAAGGAAAATGAGAAAGGGAGAGGAAGCTAGCAGATAACTCGCTCATATTAGAGACATATAACCTCAAAATCAGCTTGTAATTACAACTAACTTACGTTTAAGTACTTTCCACATAAAATAAAATAATCTCGAAAAATATTTATATATATAATAAACTAATTAAATTATTAAGGCCGCTTTGTTTGGATTTTAACAATTAGAAAATGCCAATTGTTTGATGCCCTGAGTTGTAATATATTCTAAAGTGGATTTCCTATTAATTTATTTATGAATGAAATGAATATTATACAATAATTTGGGGTTTGGGTAATTGGGTTGCCTGTTAATTAAGCAACAAATCTTAGCCACGCTCAACCCATGATCCTAGTTAAGCCCTTAATGATATAACCCATCATTTACAGATAATTAATTACATATCATAGATTGCATGCATGGAATGTTTTATTCCATTTGCTATAAATAGAACCAGATTCTCCTTATAGTTGACTTGTTTTTCTTAATTTTTTATTTCAACTTTGATCTTATATACATACCTATAACATACATATATAAATATAAATGGTTGTTGGGTCATCAAATCTATATTTATTTCCAATTACAATATGAAAGCTCAAGAATCAATGCAATATATATCAACGTAGATAGGTAGTTACAAAACTCTCTTATTTGTATGATTCTTTTGTGACTCAATTCAGTGAATATGATATACAATACTTTGATGATTACATAGGTATATATTTCTAATTATTATGGTGGATTATAAAGAACAAAATTATAGGATTCGATCTTGTTTTGAGTATCATCAACTATACTAGTTGATATATATCTAGTCACATAATTTTGTAGTATATTTCAAATTCAGGAATTATACAACTGGTTGTATCTTGTACATGGTGCAATAAGGTACAACTAAGACTATTTATTGTCCATGTGCATGAATTTGTGAATCAGTTGTAGCCTTTGTAGGATGAACATCATCATATAAACACAATGTGCGTAGCCGATAGTAAAATTTTCCAATTACAACATGATCAACTACATGAAAGCTCAAGAACCAACATCAAAGCAATAAGTATGCAACTTAAGCAATCAAACATACATAATGTAAATATCAATGCAACTTATAATTAACAAAGATAAAGATAATATTAAAATAATTTTTTGAGACTTAATTCACTGCATATATAATCACAGCAATGGCATGTAATTAATCAAGAAAAATGAAAGATCCTTACCCTATAACCTAAGAAATTGATCAATTTAATTTTTGAATCCATAGGTTTAGAGAAAACCAGGGTATACTGTATAATTAAAATTAATTAGGTTAGCAGGAAAATATAAACAGAGACAGTGCATCTCTTTTGACATATGCACCCCTTATTTATTGGTTGTGTTTGTCTCCTAAATATATTCCTTAATCATTTCGTAGACTATAATGCTGCCGACATTATTAAGTTGCTATCACACTAGTTATATTCATTCGTACGTGTTAATATAAGTTGTTATATATGTTACTTTAAACGGTGATTTTCCTATTCATCATTATGGAACTCATTAATCCACGTACATACCTTTCTTCTTCTAATTCATGGCGTAATTAGTGATTTTAATTGATGATGTTTCCATTGTTTTTGTCATGTAATTTTTTGTGGCCAAGGTGTCAAACTTTTGAAACATATTACGTATATTAGTTGAAAGTTAGATTAATTATATTTTACTTTAGTCTTTAAAGTTTTATTTTAGGTGATTGCGACGAAGTAAGCAAATAGTGTTTTTTTTTTTGGACCGAAGGTATCTGATAATAACTAATTAACTGTTTGCAAACACTACCTCTATTTTTGTTACTTAATTCTACTCATTTGATTTTACACTTATCTGAATCTAAAACTCATTTATCACTCATGATATAGTTGTAAATTGAATTTTGGTAGCTTTATTTTTCTAACCTTAATTAACCTTGATACAAAAGACTAATTTGAATTTCATGTTAGATTGAAAGTTCGTACTTTCGTGATATAATACATTTTTTTTTCCTAAAATCTCCTAATTTTAGCAAGTGTGATTATCATTTACAGTGGTATTTAGAATCACTTTAGTTTTTATGCAACCTTCTTCAATTTTCCAAATACACAGTATATTTTTGTTTTTCTTTTTTTTAGGAAAAGGTAATACGAGCATATTATTAAGCATAAAACATAAAGTTATAAACTGTTAATTTGCCCCCCCCCCAAAAAAAAAAAAAAACAAACTGTTAATTATAATTTGGGCTAAATCTTCTTGGGCCAAGTCGTTAAGTACTATATTAAATGACACTTAACAAGCGGCGCCGAAGTTTTAAAGCCCGGTGCAAAATTCTAATCTCCCAACAGTTTGGGCTCAAACTGTGTTAAATTTTATCAGTGGGTCCCAAGTTGTTTGGTTAGTTGTTTACAGTTTAGACCTAATTTGTTCAATATTTCAATTTCAATTTCAATGTTCTTATTGACTATTCTTTCCAAAAAAAAAATTTAAAAAAAAATAAATTCTTATTGACTATTTAAAGGATACATTACTTAATTTGTTCACTTACAACTTTACAAGTACAGTATATACATCTAGGCCGTTTTCGGTCTAAAAGAAGGCACGTATATTAGTTTAAATCATATTCACGACCTGTTGGGTGATGATGTATTTAATCATTGAATTATGTCTTATTTCATGTTTTGGTTGTTGTTATAAAGCATTATAAATTTACGACTGGTCCCAACAATTCTTATTGCGTTGTACCCCTCCCCTTTAGGTCTCAACCCTTCCTTTCCTCCCTTGAAATGCCCCTAACTAAATTGATGGGGTAGATTATCATTTTCTTGTTACAAAAGTTCAATGCATTTAGACGTGGACAATGCATGTAAGGAGTTTATAAAGAGTATTTTCTTTTATAACTAGTATTTGGGAATATAAACAATAGAGAAAATGGACAAATTTCATGTAAGGTCTTAATCAATCAGCATTAAGTTAGCTAAGGTGGCTTATGAGTAGTTTCAAACTTATTAACATTGAAGGATTGATTAGTTTTTATTATGCAAAGGTGAGTATAAAAATACTTTTAATTTATATAAGTTTTTATTTGTCCCAAGGGTATAAAAACTATAAATTTCTATTGATGCATAGAAACAAAAGATAAGGCAATATTATATATATATAAAAAAAAATGTAGTGATATATGTTAGAAGTTTAAGACATGCTTTTAGTGTGCAATCTACTTTTTGTGAAGACACCATGAGTAATGGAAAATGATATATCCACTAGCTAGTAGCTTTAGCTCAAACACTCTATTACAAAAATAACTTTTCAAAATTTTATCTTGAAATTAAAAATTAGGCTAATTTAAAGTAGTGTTTGGAGATATGGAGTACAAAACAAATGTAAGCCACAACTATAATATATATGATGACTATTTGAGTTTTTAAATTTTAATATTAACACGATCCAATCTAAATTAAAAATACAAAAAATGTTTTTATGTCCTGCAATGCAATTGAGCGTGATATAGTTAGGAGAATGCTCTAGTGTTCTACCAAACAAGTGTTCATCTATTTATAGTCATGAACTAATAAAGTACTTGGCAAAAAAAAAAAAAAATCAAGGCCACACAAAAACTAGTAAATACACACTGATATTCCCCTTTTATTACTTCAATGAAATACCTTATATTTTATATTTTTTTTTTTAAAAAAAAAAAAACCTTATGAGTTCAAGTAGAAATTTGCATGAAATATAGGGTTACCATAATTGGCCACAACAAAAGAGAGAATTACAAATAAATGTGTATGTACTCATATGTAATATTATCAATACACATAATATATTATTTGATAGATCTTAATATTTTATAGATAATAGTGCTACCTATATGAAGTATCTAACATTCTAAGTTCTAACAAAGAAAGAAACAAAAATTTGGACGGCTTATGTAAAATAAAAATATATATTTATAAATATAGTACTATGATATGTATATTTGATTGATTGATATCTAAAGTACGTACCACGGCCAAATAAGGATAGAAAGATAATAGGAGGTTGATATTTGATAATGAGAGTGAAAAGGTTGTATTAGTGGAAGATGGATATTATTGGGGCATTATTTTCCACCAAACAAATTTGCTTGATAATGGTGTCTTCTTTTTGTTTTTTTTTTTTTAAGAAAAATTTTTGTTTTTACAATTTTTGTAATTTTAATTTTATTTATTTATTTTTAAGGGTGTGTTTGTGTGTGTGATGGTGGCGTTACACTGCAAAATGTTTTTATTGCCATCAGAAGAAGTCCCCCCATTTTACAATGTCCACTACCACTACTTAATAATCTTCTCCCTTTGTCTTCAAGTACGTACAAATAGGCCATAGGGCATAATATTTTACATTTACTACTACTATAATTATTATTTATCTTACATGTAAAATTTTGTGGTTACTTGTGTAAGTTCACTTGATATGTATAGCTTGGCTTCGAGGGAGCAATCGTGTGCTCTTTACCACCTTTTATATGTTGTTGTCGGAAATTTGGGTTCAATTTTAAATCTCATTGTTGTTGCAGATATGAGAAAAGAGTGACCATTTTCTATCATGACTATACCCCGCTAATTAATTTGCTCATTTGCAACGTTTTCATCTTTCTAGATTGAATTTGCATAAGATTGAGAAATAATTATCCCTAGCTTGTGCGTGCCTACACTCCTTAAATTACTAGATATACATGTACTCGGATGTATAGTAAGAATTATGCATGTATGATTAGTAAATTATGTAATACATTATTAGTTACAATATCAAATATATATACTAATTGAATGAGCAACACCAATAACGTAAGAGAAAATATTGTGTACATTGTAACATGTGAGCTCCATTGCCACCATGCAATAATGAAATCAATACAATGATTGGACTGTTGGCAATAGACTGCACAATGATCAGAAAATAGGGAAACTATTAACAATAATATACGCTGTAGAAAGTTTTTTTTTTTTGGATGATAAGGAGAAATTGGAATTTTTTTTTAAGTCAATTTTATTTGGGGTAAGACTGTAAGAGTATAAGACTCCCTAATTCAAAGTGTCTCCTAATACGTGAATATGATCCCACATCCTCGTGAGTATGAGATACAAATTTTTTCTTAAACTTTTCAACTCTACAAAAAAACAACTTAAATTTTACAAGTAGATTAAACACAAAAAATGACACGTACTTTATATATATATATTTAAAAAAAAAACACAAACCTATAGGTATCATAGATGATCGATTTATATGTCATTAAATCTCATTTACCGCACGACTCTTTCATTAAAAAACATTGACAACGATGTATCAAACTCGTACGTTGTCAATCTTGTCATGGAATTAGATTGTATAAATTCTAACTAGTGGTTGAGAAATTGGGATAAAAGCCAAAAAAAAAATGCGAGTAAAACATATAGATAGAGGTAGCTAATTAAGCACGCTAACTCATTGGTAGAAGCAGGAGACCGATAGGTATGGTAGGAAAGAATACGGTTTCATATTCCACAAGACAAATAAAATAAATACAGCCTGTTATTATCTGCAAAAAAAATGGATCGAATACAAATTTGTGGCTCAGATAGTCAGATGATGGTACATGGAATAATAATAATAATACATTGGATAATTTTATAAAATTGTCTACTCAATAAAACTAGCACTTTCAAAAAATATATACTTCTCTATATTACATGAATACTTATATTATCGGATATATTAATCATATTATTGTGACCTACCCATTTCTCTAAAGATTGATTGATAATGATTTATCCGATTTAGCACTTCCATATTAGTATATGGTGTCAATTTTTCTACTCTTTTTGCGCTATCCATGTACTTCGTATTTGATTTGATTGGTTAGGAAGATTTCTACTTGTATTTCTTATATTTTCTTTCTAATTTTACATTACACTTTCGAAAGAGGATGCAATAACAAGTTATCACATTGTTTCGGGTGAAAACAATGGGACCTTGCCGAAGGTCCGCTGAAATGGAGAAGGTTGGATTCGGTCCAAGTTATGTTGGGCCGAATATTTCCTGCACAGTAAACACACGTAAACTAGCCTCGGGGGTGTTGCCGAGGAAGGCCCCTCCGATGCTAAAGTCAGTACAATGTGTAAGAAGAAGACACTATGCAAGAGAGTTTGTTGCTTGAGGCTTTTATGGAGTATCTCTGAATATATGAATGAACGTATGAATCTATGAATCAGAATATGAATCCCCCCTTGAATGTATCAATATGATGGCTTTTATACCTCATCATACATGGAGAGGTTGGGCCTTAGCCCAATTGGCTTGCTTTGTGGGCTGACCTTTGACTTTAGCACAATTGGAGAGTTGAACCTTGACCTTGGGCTTTTAATTGGATCATTTAGTGCTTAGGCCCAATTGGACTAAATTGGACCCAAACAACTTGCCCCCCAGACCCGATTTGGAAGGATGACGGGTCGGGTTTGATTTAATTCAGAAAAGGAGGGAAGTAAATGATTTAATTAATCCAAAAATTTGAATTTAAACCGTAATTAATGAGATAACAACGATTAATGATTGTGGAAGTTGGACGGATAATGGGCAGTTTAATCACAAGATCATGTGTTTAACAGTTACTTAGTGGAGTACTTAAGAGAAATTAAAACGCAGACTCCTCGTATCCCGTACCTGGAGATATAAACAGAGGCGCGTCATCTCTCCTCACTTATTCACCAACACAAACCCAGAATTCTCGAGAGAGAAACCAAGAACCCGCATCAAAACTTCGCAAATTCCCCGAGCATTAAGCTTAGAAACTGAGACTTGCCACTACGAACTCGTAAATCGGCAACTTTCGCTTCAGATTAAGGTAAATTCCTTTGATTTCAGTTTATTTTTCTTCGAATTCGAACTCCTTCCCCTTTTCTTTCGACTTTTTTCTTCGAAATAATCAATGGCAAGAGGAGTTAGAGGTAGAGCCCGTGCTCCAAGAAGAGCAAGGCCGATTCCCGATCCTAGGAACAGGATTGGGACCTGGAATGGACAAAGGCCAGAGTCTGATCCTGCTGAAGGGATTAGGGCGACTCCCCTTTCCTCGGCTCCTCCTCAGAGAACGGAGGAGCCGAGCGCTTCTGGACGGGATGATGAAGTTCCCGCTGTCCTTTGGGATATCCTCCCCGGGTTTTCAGAATGGGAGAATGCCGAAGTTGCTTCGGCCATGATAAAGAACCGCCCCTACCCATGGTGGGTGGAGAATGCCGATCAATATCGATTTGCCGAGCAAATTGAGTTGCATTACGGAATTTTTGAAGCTGATGGGTATTGGTGCCGAATGCCCTCGGCATCCGATAGAATCCATCGTCCACCCCCGGGGTATGTGGGGGTGTACACAAGACAGCTTCAGTACGGGCTGAGGTTCCCTTTGGACGTATTCGTCCGAGACTTGCTGATCCATTACAACATCTCTCTATGTCAGTTAACTCCCACCAGCATCCGAAGGGTGATGACATACTTATGGGTCTGCAAGTTCTTCAAGTACGTGCCGAACCTGCACTGCTTCAAAAAGCTCCATCGGCTAGTGCCAAATATTCAAAGTGGGCACGGAAGCCATGGTTCTGGGTGGTACCGGATTGAGTCCCGGCCCCAATACCTAACCATGTGGCCAAACGACTCTTCAGACAAGGACTGGAGAGGTCAATGGATTTGGGTTAGGGCACCCACAGATCCGGGCCACCCTTGCGTCTTCAGCTCTCCCCGGTACCTCGCTGAGCCTGATCCCGAAATGGGAAGTCTAGGTCCCCCCGCAGATAACGGGGCGGATCCGAACCTGGATCAGCAACATATCTTCGGCAAGCTGCCGAACCGGGGGGGCAGTGGCCGAATGCAGCATATCCCGGAGACTTGGCTCCCCGATACGCATTACGTTTTCCAAGAGAACATGCTAGCAGCTGTTGGCCTCAGCCGAAAGTTTAAGGATGGTAAGCTTCTTCGGCTGGGGCCGAGGCTTTTTAACTATCTCTTTTTCTTCTCTCGCTTCGCTTTTTTATGCTGTGCCAACCTATCTGAGCTAATCTTTCCCCTTTCCTTTTTTCAGAGCGGGACGAGACCAACGTTGGCATTAACTACGCTCGTCTTGGTGTCAACCGAGAACGAGTTGTAACTGAACGGGCCCCGTCTATCACTGAGCCGAGGCATAGGGAAGTTCATCTAGACTCTTCCCACTTCCAAATTGAGGCTGTTGCTCTGTATCAGAGGCAGAAGCCTTGGTGGAAGAAGAGAGACCCCTGGTTTCAGCTGCTGGACGAAGAAGATGAAGCTGCCCGCACAGCCGAAGAGGTTGCACGGGTTCTCGAAGCTTGCGAAGGAGGAGAAGGGTCCTCCAGAGCTGCTGAAGCCGAAGCTGCAGCTAGAGCAGCTGAAGAAGACGAGGCTTTGCTGAAGACCTCGGTGAGCTTTCAGACTTAACTTTTTCTTTTTTCTTTTTTTTTTTTTTTTTTTTTTTTACTCACATTCTTCCTCCCCCCTGTCTGTTACAGTCTGAAGAGAGTAACAGACACAGAGAAGGCAAAGCTCCTGTTTGTCCCGAAGACCAAATACAAGGAGAGTCCTCAGACTCAGATATGGACGAGCAGCCCCTTCTGAAAAGGCGCCGAAGGATGGCCATCATCGGCCCTCATGACTTTCAGAGGAGGCCGATGACCATCGGCGTTGCAATAAGGGAACCCGATGAAGGCAATGGATCGCCGAGGGTTCCCCGGCCACCACCCCAATCACCTCAAAAGACCCCTCCGCCACCTCCTGAGATGGAGGTGGATCAGAAAACTCCCGAATCTAAGGGAGGGGTCCAAGAAGAAATTAGGGAGAGTGCTGCTGAGCACGAAAACAAGGATGCCGTGATGTCCAGTGCTGAGGGCTTCACGGCAGACATCGCAAGAGAGGTTGAGGCTTTCGTCCTCACCCCTGAAGAAGAGGAGGTCATAGTAATTGACTCCTCTGAGAAGGATGATGCTGAGCCATCCAAAGCTAATCAAGCTCCATCGTCATCCTTCCCTTCTTTCCAGACTCTGCAATCTGGAGAAATGGGTTTCTCGGCCCCCCGAATTCCAATCCCAGACCACATCTGGGACCTCATATGGGGTCAGAACCGAGAAGGAGCTGCAGCCTACTTCGGCGATTTTGCTGGCATGTCCGAAGTAGATAGGGCAAGGATCTGGTCGCTGAAGGCCACTGCTGGGATGGGCGAATCCAGCAGATCAGTTCCTGACCCAGCCAGGTCTAACCAACTGCTGATGATGCAGGTAATTTTCCTTGTCTTCATTTCCTCTGAAATTCAGCTCTATATATTTTTTTTTTTTTTTTTTTTTTGTCTTCCTGTTTTCAGTTCGTGCACAATCAGACTCTCACTGTAGAGCTGATAGATACCCTACAAGATAGGGTAGACGCTGCTGTGCACGACAAGAAGGTGGCTGAAGAGGAATTAAAGCTTGCTAAGCTGAAGCAAGCAGCAGCTGAAGAGAAGCAGCAGAAGGGTGAGGAGTATGAGAAAAGAGCTGCTGAAGCCCTCAAAACCTTCTGCGACGCTATGGAGAAGGAAGTTTTTCCCCCACTGATGGAAGGGGAAAAATTCCTCCAGGAGCATATGGGAGTGGACGTCTCCAAATTCAAGGCTGCTGTTGAGAGCCGAATTCAGGAAGGAGCTGCTGCACAAGCTGAAGTGCAGCAACGTCTAGAGGCTCTTGAAGCCAGTCGAATGGCTGCTGAAGAGCTGCTCCAGGCCAAAGATGTCCAACTCTCAGAGGCTGCTGCTGCTGCCGAAGCCCAAAGAGCTAAACTCCATGAGGCTGAGGATCAACTGATGACCCAGAAAGTTGAAGTGGCCCAAGCTCAGACAAAGGCTTCCCGAGTTCAGCAGGAGCTGAATGAGCTGAAAGGTTCCTCCTCCAAGCTCGCTGATGAGCTGAAGAAATCCAAGGAAGACTTGGAGGAGACCCAGAAGAAGCTGGCTGATGCTGAGGCTTTACTCAAAGTCCGTGTCTATACCCAAGAGGAATATGAGATGGGTTTCAGAAACGGGTTCCGAGTATGCCGAAGAGTCTACCTTCATGCTGAACCGAAGCTGGACTGGTCTAAATGTGCTGAGTGGGTCCAGAATCCCGAAGACCCTCATATGAAGTATGCAACTCCAGCCGAAGCTGAAATCCTTAAGGCTGAGGAAGCCGAAGAGGAAGCTGAGAGAATGGAGTTAGAAGCTGAACAGAGGGAAAGGGAGGCTCGGCAGAGTGCAAAGCCCGCTTCTTCTGCTGCTGGGGCTGAGGCCACCATGGGGCTCAACACTGATCAGTCTGATCCTCAGGCTGAAGCATAGGAACTCGGGCAGTCGTCTTCAGAATCTTGCGGTTCATCATGTGCTTAACTTTAGACTTGCCGCTTTCTGAATTTTTTGCCTTGTTTTTTGCTTCAGCTTGCCTTGTCGTACAACAGTTTATTTTTTTTTGCTTATGTACGTATTTCGGCAGCTGTTATTTTCCGCTTGTGGGCGGCTGCCGATACTGTTAAATTGAACTTGTAGCTCAATTTTTGAGCATGAATTATTAATCTGATGCTCTTTTCTTCAGTTGCTTTATTTTTGAATGCTTTACTGTTTCTGTTTCTTCAATTCTGCCGAACATACTTGCACTGATAGTGCTTCTTGCCCCCCCAGAAATTGAAGTATGACTTCAGCTGAATAAGCAATTTCTTCACTTCTTCAAAATGGGTATCCGAAGCACAGGGCCAACTGAAGGCAATGCCTCTGGGATACAAGTCTTACTGAAGATTGACTTCATCTGAAAGTTGGATATCCGAAACACAGGGCCAACTGAAGTCAATGTTTCGAATAATGGCTTTCTGGGATACAAGGCTCAGTTAAGGCAATATCCCAGAATTGTCCATGGACTAATGTCTTTGGAGAACAAGTCTTACTGAAGTTTGACTTCAGCTGAAAGACCAGTGTTCTTTAAAAAGACGAGTTTTGTCAGCCATCTGAAACCTAGTTACCCGAAGGCAAAGGTTTCAGACGAGGCTGATATAAAAATTTTCAACTGTTGCTGTTATCCTTGATTTTCTTTCTATCTTTGAAAAATGGATACCCGAAACACAGGGCCAACTTAAGGCAATGTTTCGGATAATGGCTCTCTGGGATACAAGGCTCAGTTAAGGCAATATCCCAGAATTGTCCATGGACTCATGTCTTTGGAGAACAAGTCTTACTGAAGTTTGACTTCAGCTGAAAGACCAGTGTTCTTTAAAAAGACGAGTTTTGTCAGCAATCTGAAACCCAGTTACCCGAAGGCGAAGGTTTCAGACGAGGCTGAATAAAAAACCCTTAAAGAGTAGATAGAACAAAGAAAATTTTGAAAGGATAAAAAGTTGCAAACATTTATATAAATGGCGGCTCCAAGGCCTTTCATTAGTTCAAAATGTACTTACAAAGATTGTTCTGCCCCGAAGGGTTTACACATGGTATTTTTTCAGTACATCAGCGTTCCAGTGATTTTTCAACTCAGCTCCATCCAACTGCCGAAGGCGGTATGTCCCTGGCTGAAGCTCATCATAAATTTCATAAGGTCCTTCCCATGCAGCTGAGAGTTTCCCATGGATTCGGCCTTTCTGAACTGCAGCAGCATTCCGAAGGACAAGGTCTCCAATTTTGAGAGGCCTTGCATGGACCCTTCGGTTATAAAATTTGCTGATTCTCTGCTTATAGGCGGCCATTCTATCTCGGGCTGAGTCTCTTACTTCGTCGAGGAAATCAAGAGATTCCCTCATCAGTCGCTCATTCTCAGCCGAGAAGTGGTGCACTCGAAGGCTCTCAGAGCCAATTTCCACTGGAAGGACGGCTTCGGCACCATACACCAGTTCAAAAGGTGAGTGGCTCGTTGCCTCTTTTTCAGTTGTCCGAAGGGACCAAAGGGTTCCAGGGAGCTCCTCTAGCCATTTGGACTTTTGATCTTCCACCCTCTTCTTGAGGGCATTTAAGATCTGTTTATTTGCAGCCTCGGCTTGTCCGTTACTTTGCGGGTGGCATACCGCTGAATATGCCAGTCTGATGCCGAACTGATCTGTATACCGCTTCAGCGGTAAGTTATCAAATTGCCTCCCATGATCGAAGACAAATACTCTCGGGATGCCAAAGCGAGTGATGATATTCTGCCAGATAAATTTTCTGACAGTTTGCTCTGTAATGTTCGAGGCTGCTTCGGCCTCGATCCATTTACTGAAGTAGTCGACACCAACTATCAGCCATTTTTTCTGGTACACAACATCTGGAAATGGTCCCAGTATATCCAGTCCCCATTGGGCAAACGGGAGTGGATTAAGGATCGGCTGAAGATCCCTTGCTGGCTGATGGATAACTGGAGCATATTTTTGACATTTTTCGCATTTCCGAACCAGCTCCTTAGCATCTACGATCATGGTGGGCCAGTAATATCCAGCCCTCAATGCCTTGTGGGCTAAGGTTCTTCCCCCAATGTGGTTCCCACAGATGCCGAGGTGAATCTCCCGTAGGATATAATCTGCATCTGTTGGTCCCACGCATTTCAGCAATGGGGCTGAGAAGGACTTTTTCAGAAGTTCCCCCCTGAAGACAATGAACCTAGAACTGGTTCTCTTCATCTTGGAGGCCAAAGCTTTATCCTCAGGAGTTTCTCCCCGAAGCTTGAAAGCTAGGATGGGGTCCATCCAACTAGGCTCTGGGTCAGCGCAGCACACTTCAGGTGCTTCGTCGACACTTCTCTCTCGACGCACTTCTACATATACAGATCTGTTCAGCTCGGTAAAAGATGAACTAGCAAGTTTGGAGAGTGCATCGGCTTGAGTATTCTGACCCCTTGGGATCAGCTGAACCTCAAAAGTTTTCAGCTCTGCAATGACTGATTTGATCTTGGCAAGATAAGCTATCATGGAGGGCTCTTTGGCCTCGTAGCTGCCACTGATCTGATATGCAACTAGCTGAGAGTCTGTTTTTAAGCAGACATGATCGGCTTCCAAGGAGATGCACAATTTTAGGCCGGCGATTGCTGCCTCATATTCTGCTTCATTGTTCGAGGCCTTAAAAGAAAACTTTAGTGCATACTCAAAGGATTTGCCTTCGGGAGAAGTTATCACTACTCCTGCCCCCGAACCGTTTTCGGTGGAAGACCCATCCGTAAACACGGTCCAGACTTTCTTTTCACTGTCTAGCGCTTCTTGGTATGAGCATTCGGCCAAGAAATCCGCTAGGGCTTGAGCCTTAATGGCAGCCCTCGGACGGTAGCTGATGCTGAATTCGGTGAGCTCAAAAGCCCACTTGGCTAGCCTACCAAATTTTTCAACCTTGCCGAGAACTTTTTCCAACGGCTGATCAGTTAAGACCACTATCTGATGGCAATCAAAATAGGGCCTCAGCTTCCGAGCAGCTACTACTACCGCGAAAGCAACTTTCTCGAGTAGAGGATAGCGAGTCTCGGCATCCGTCAGTGTATGACTGACGAAGTAGATCGGTTGCTGACTCTTACTCTCTTCCTTCAGCAATACTGCGCTGATGGTGGCTGGGCTAACGGCCACATATAGGTACAAAGTTTCTCCTTCAGCTGGGCTAGCCAGCGTTGGGAGTTGAGCCAGATGCTCCCGAAGCTGTTTAAAGGCGTCTTTTTGCTCTTCCTCCCAAACGAGCTCTTTTGTTTTCGGGAGTTTCAGGGCTTTGAAGAAAGGTAACCCCTTATCCGAAGCTCTGGAAATGAACCTCGAGAGGGCTGCCATTCTTCCGGTGAGCCGCTGAACATCCCGCTTCGTTTTCGGCTCAGGAAGGTCGAGCGCCGCTTTGACTTTAGAGGGATTGGCATCAATCCCCCTTTTGCTGACCATGAACCCCAGGAATTTCCCTGACTTCACGCCGAAGACACACTTCTTCGGATTCAGCTTCATTTGATGCTTTCTCAAGGTGGCGAAAGTTTCAGCCAGGTCCTTTACATGGTCCTCTAGTTTTTTGCTTTTGACGATCGAATCGTCAACATAGACTTCCATGTTTCGGCCCTTTTGATCGGCGAAAACTTGATCCACCAGCCTTTGATAGGTTGCCCCCGCATTTTTCAATCCGAAGGGCATCATTTTGTAATTGTACACCCCAGCGTTCATGACGAATGCTGTCTTGGCTCGATCGTCGGGGTGCATAAAGATCTGATGATACCCCGAGAATGCGTCCATGAAGCTAAGCAAGGCATGGCCACTTGTCGAATCGACTAGCTGATCGATTCTCGGCAAGGGATAGAAATCCTTTGGACAAGCCTTATTTAGGTCCGTGAAGTCAACGCACATCCTCCAGGTACCATTGGGCTTCTGAACCATCACCACATTTGCCAACCATTCTGGATATTGGCAAGGTTCAATGAATCCTGCCTCCAATAACTTTTTGACCTCGGCTGCGATGTCTCGGTTCTTATTGGCGGAGTAATTCCGCTTCTTTTGCTTAACTGGTCGACACGTCGGGTCAACATTAAGCTTATGGGAGATGAGGTCTGAACTTATCCCGGGCATATCAGCTGCCGAGAAAGCAAACACATCTCTGTTATCCCGAAGGAGCTGAATAAGTTCGCAACGGGTGTTCGGATCAAGGTCCATCCCGATTGTTACACATTTCTCAGCGTCTCCTTCGGCCAACTCAACTGTTTCAGTCTGTTGGTCCATGTCCATTGCTGATGGATTGGACTCTTCATTGTCTGGCCTGCTGCCAATGTCAGCAGGTGTCCCAGTCTTTGTGTTCTTTGGCTGGCTCTCCGAGTCTTGCGGCTCAGCTGAAGAGCTAGCCTTTTCCCTTTCGGGCCCTTTTTCTCTGGGTACAGATCCTTGGGCCGAAGCACTTAGGCCTTTCGGCTTTTTTGTGCTTGGCTCTCTTTCTTTTTCTTTCTCCTCCTCATCCTTGTCGTCATCTGGGCGACTACTGGATGGCTTGAGGTAGTTGCACCTTCGGGCGTCCTTTTGGTTGCCCTGTATCCTTTCGGGGAAGCCGGCGTCTGAGACGTAAATCATCAGCTGATGATAAGTTGAGACGACCCCTTGGATCTCGTGAATTATGGGTCTCCCCAAAATCACGTTGTACACTGAAGGAGCGTCGATGACCAAAAATTCAATCATGACGTTCCGGGCTGCCTCATCGCAACCGATGGTGACAGGAAGTGTCACCTTCCCATCTGGATAAGTTGAAGCCCCATTGAACCCGGATACCGGATAGGGTACCGGCGTAAGGTGCTTGGGCTTCAGCTTAATTTGATTGTAGGCCTTTCGGAACAGAATGTTTGCTCCACTGCCACCGTCAACAAGGACCTTACTGACGTCGTGGTTGGCCACCGTGGCGATGATCACCAACGGATCCTCGTGAGGGAACGTAATCCCCCGGCAGTCGGCGGCTGTGAACGTCATGTTCGGCACCAGCGACTGGGGAGATTGAATGTCAGCGTTGTTCACCTGGTGAGTCAAAGCTCTAAGGTGGCGCTTGTGCTCCCTCCGAGAGTATATTCCTCCCGAGATAACATTGATCGGAGGGAATTTCCCCTCCGGCTTTTTACTGTTTTTCCGGGGGAAATCAAGGTCCTGCCGAGGGTCCTTTGCTGACCTCTCGGATTCTTTTTTCTCGCGGTGATCCGCGATGTATTTTTTCAAGTATCCCTTCCGGACCATGTCCTCTATCTGGTCCTTCAGTTGGATACACTCCTCAGTGTTGTGGCCCGAAGACTCGTGGAACTCACACCACTGATTTTTATTTTTTCGCTGATACCACTCTGGGAGTGGTCTCGGCTTTCGGTAACTCTGCTCCTCCTTCGTCACACTGTAAATTTTGGCGCGTGGAAGAGAGAGCGGAGTGTAGGACTCGTATCTGCCTGTGTATGAGGCAAATCTTTCCTTCTTTGGGTCGTTGGCCAAAGATTGCTCCGGGGCCTTTGACTTTCCCTTTGCCTTATGGCCTTGGCCTTCAGACAAGGGTATTTGCCTCTGTTTCCCTCCCCCGGATTGAGGTTGGGTTTTCGCTTTGTTCCATTCTTCGGCTCGGATGAACTTATCCGAAGCACTAAGAGCTTCCTCCAAAGTCTGCGGGGTATGCATGACCATGAAGTCTAGGAACTTTCCTGGCTGAAGGCCATTCTGCATTGCGAAAACGGCTAGCCCCTGGTCCAGCTGGGAGACGCTTGATGACTCGTTACTGAAACGGGTCAGGTAGTCTCGGAGGCTTTCGGTTTCCCCCTGTTGCAGACTCATGAGCTCTGCGGTAGTCTTCTCTCGGCGGTTTGCCGTGGAAAACTTGCTCCTGAACTTGGAGGACAGATCATCCCACCCTGTTACGGAGCCTTGCCTTACTCCCTTGGAGATCCACGCTTGCGCGACCCCCTTGAGAGTGGTTGGGAAATATTTGCACCAAGTCGCCTCGGATCTGGGGCAAAGATGCATATGAGTCTCATACGAGGCCACGTGGTCCTTCGGATCCGTGGTCCCGTCATATGTGATGTGCGAAGGGATTTTAACCGTGGGTACGCGCTCTTCCAGTATCCATTGCTCGAATGGTGAACTAGCGGGTAGCATAACGGCCTTGCCCTTGTTCCTGGCCGAAGGGACCGCGCTCCGCCCTCTTAGAGAGGTAGGAGTGGTTTTCGTCCCTGGCTGGGAAGTCTGGGCCTCGGCTGCAGGGAACGAGAGGCGACTACGCACGCTCGGTTCCTGGCCGCCGAGTCGGTCAAGGACGCTTCTGCGAACAGTCTCAGGTTCTCGGTGAGTAGATTCTGGCCGAGAAGCTGAGCTGCTGCTCTTATGCGCTTCTGGTCTTGAGGATGAGGATCCTTTTAAAAATTGAGGGTTCTTTTTCCTCTGTTTTTCATTTTTCCAAGAATCCTCCTCCCACTCTTCCAGTTCCCGGAAGGAAGGAAGCTTCCCACCATCATGGTCTAATTTCCTCCGCTGATGCCGGGTATGCGGAGGAGTTCGATCACGAGGTGGTGGCATATTTTGTGCCCTCATCGCCTCCATGAGTACTGCCAGCGCTCTTGCCACCTCTTCCGAGCTGGGCCCCGTCAAAGGGGTCCTCGGCCGAGTGTGGGAATGAGGGCGCGCAGCCGATGGTTGGCTTTGGGACGCTGAGTATGTCCTATGATCGGCCTTGTATGATCCTCCCCCCGAGCCGGCACCCTTGGGAGAGTTCCGGTCCGGCGAGGGCGATGGTGTAGGGGTTTTAGGCTTTTCGCCCGCTCCTTGACGGAGGCTTTTGCTCTTGCGGTTCTTAGCCATTGCTGCTAAGATAATTGCAAGATGATCTTGGTTAGGAATTTGGCTTAAAGATTTTTGAAAGTCTTCCCCACAGACGGCGCCAAATTGTTTCGGGTGAAAACAATGGGACCTTGCCGAAGGTCCGCTGAAATGGAGAAGGCTGGATTCGGTCCAAGTTATGTTGGGCCGAATATTTCCTGCACAGTAAACACACGTAAACTAGCCTCGGGGGTGTTGCCGAGGAAGGCCCATCCGATGCTAAAGTCAGTACAATGTGTAAGAAGAAGACACTATGCAAGAGAGTTTGTTGCTTGAGGCTTTTATGGAGTATCTCTGAATATATGAATGAACGTATGAATCTATGAATCAGAATATGAATCCCCCCTTGAATGTATCAATATGATGGCTTTTATACCTCATCATACATGGAGAGGTTGGGCCTTAGCCCAATTGGCTTGCTTTGTGGGCTGACCTTTGACTTTAGCACAATTGGAGAGTTGAACCTTGACCTTGGGCTTTTAATTGGATCATTTAGTGCTTAGGCCCAATTGGACTAAATTGGACCCAAACACACATAATATGGAGTTAATGTTATTAGAATACTCCTGGCCTGTAGCACAGATGTTGACATGTAGATAGATTTAAGAACGCTCATAATTTAACTTGACATGCTTAATCTTTGATTTTAAGCATTAAATACCACTTAAGATAATATAAAAACTAATTATGTTACTCGTAGTTGATATCTACTATTGCTAAATTGCGTCGATCAAACTTTATTGCGGACTGCCAAATATGCTCAAAGTCACCAAACCTTGACATATGGCCATAAATTGACTTAAAAATAGCAAGGTGTACAATATAATTGATTCTCCATATTTGTGCTCTATACTTTAATTCATAGCAATACCTAATGCATATCCTGTCCTTGATGAATACGTACAATTGTACAAAGTCCTTGTGTTAGGGTCATCTCATAATGAAAGCGGGTGCCACTGCCACCTCCCAATCATCTTCCAGGGAAAAATAAATCGGAATTAGTCATGTATCCCAACTAATTTCTTTCCCTAACTAATTGGAAATACAAATACTGACAAATAAATGATAAGTGCTGGCATATTTGACAATGGTTTAACCCACACACTCTTAATTAGAACACGTAAACTAGTTAAACAAATACGAGTAACAATTAGCCAACTCAATAAAAAAATTAACGTAATGGTTGAACTTTAAGGATTGGTTTTATACTTTATCATGTCCCCACTCAAACCATTTGAGATTGAAATTGGATAAAACATGAATTTTGTTATGTGGATGAGATAAACCCCTAACCTTCTTATAGGTTGTTAAAATCATGTCAAATTATTAGCTCAACCAAAAATTTAACTGATGATGATTGAAACCTAAGAATTGATTTTATACTTTACTAATTTTTTACCGTCTTATCAAAAGTCGAACCACCTTAGATTAACTAAATAACTCCAGTGACACGTGGAAGAGTTGAAAGTATAATGCTTGAATTGTACCATTTGATCAGCTAATGCCCATTACGTGGTATGTATAAGGAAACTGGCTACGATATTCACTATTAAGCCTATACATTATTACTGGTTTTGAAGTTGGAAATCAACTTAGAACAAGGTGCAACAAGTTTCATATATACAAAAGAAATTATATGAATAAGAAGTATAATGGAAGAATGAAAAAAGTGGGACTCAAAAATTGTCCAAAAATCAAAAGTCATTAGCCAAAAAAAGCAGACATGCAAAACGAATCCTATATCATATGTGCATTGTTTTAAGGTTGCAATTCAATTTAGTGGCAACCTGGCAAGAAACAGTATAGAACTACTACAAGGACACACCCAACAAGAAGTAACAGCAATACAATCAATTTGCTTAAATGAGCTTTTTCCAAGGAGAGCATAACCTATTTTAGGACCACTATAACACTAGGGCAAGGAAAGAAGTCGAACGCGTACGTGCTAGCTAGCTCTTACATATTTTATGATCGTGATCGACAGTCTAATTAGCTGATACGTCAAAATCTATATTACATATCTTACGCGTACATGAAATGAATTTTTAATGCATATAAACGCATGTAAAGGTATTGTATGTCCTACGACTTAATTGCACCGTGACAAACTCCATCCTGTCATGTACACATCTGAGTAGAATTATAGCTGTTGCCATTTAAGTAACAATAATGCACATAAAAGTCGTCAATGACCTTACTCATGCTTTAAAAGCCCTATCTATCAACGTAACAATTCCACGCTGCGGATGACAAGTCAATTGCAACCTGTACCAGCGTACAACACTTAATTTACATGCATTGCTAAATAAAGAATAGGTATATATTATATAAATCGACGACGGGTGATGAATCAAGTGAGGGACCAAATGAATCACCTACAACAGTTTTTTTTCTAAATTTCTGATACAAAATCTGTGAGGGATGACAGATGATCTCCTAGCCTGCTTGTAACACCCAAACACAAGTACACACAAAATATACAAACCTTGTGAGTTTTTGTAGGGGACCTGATTAAAGCAATCTGGACCATTTGATTAAGATCAGATGGTAACCACGCCTTCCAGCTAAGAAGGGGGGTGCATTGGACCACACTTTGTGGGGATACATCTGATTTGATCCCATACATCAAAGCTCTCTGGAAGATGGTTGACAAACACAATCAAGTTCCCTCTCCTTTTTCTTCAATTTCTTTTATATATATATATATATATATATATATATATATATATATATATATATATATATATATATATATATATATATATATATATATATATATATATATATATATATATATATTTTACAAGTATTATTATGGACTTTGAAGTCTTTTATTGAGAAACCCAATAAAAATTTGGACCACCCTAAAATATTTACTCACAAAATTTTCAGTTCTATAACACATTTTTCATAGGGTAGGGTGGTCCAATAATATTGTATGGAGTGTAGCATATGAAGTGGTTTTGAAAATTGGAGTTTGTTAGCAAGATGCAAGTCGAGCCCAGACTTGACTGACAGTCCTTTTTCTTAATAATTGTTTGAAATGATATTTCTCTACAGAAAATGTTAAACGTAACCTAGCGTAATGTTTAAGTATTAAGTAATTTTTTTCAATGTAGAACAAGTAAACGTTTTATTTTCAATAATGCATGATTTTGTCATAAACTCTTATTTGTAACTAATTATACGAGAGAAATATTCTGTATATTTAATATTTATTGCTTATATGTATCCGTTGTTTTGATATACGAGAGAAATATTCTGTATATTTAATATTTATTGCTTATATGTATCTGTTTTGGTGTCGGCTCTGATGTTGTAGGACTTGAGTAGCCAGTGAAGTGGTGACAAGAACAAGTCTTGAGTTTGTATTTTTCTACACAAATATGATTGTTTGGGAGGGCATTTGGCATTGAGATTTGGAATATAATCATAAATTGGTACAGATTAATTTCAGAACTTTGTCAACATATACTTGGACAAAAATACCAGAATCCCATGCATTCTACTGTTTGAAAATATCAAAATAAACTGCAATATTTTTCCTATGGTGGAGGGGCCAAGGAGGGAAGTCAATATAGGCTAAAAGCCCAAGATTGTAGGGAGTACAATGGGCCTTTAAGCCTATTTTGTATGTGGGCTTTTGTTTAGATCTAATTCAGCCCAAGTTCAGATTCATAATCTTGCTGTAGATTTGGCAGCATAAAACCTCACAATGTTGCATTGATGTTGTAAACTCTGCCTAAGAGAAGAGAATGTAAAGCGTTTTTTTGGACCTGCGACACCTGTGAGAGTCCTCCAAATATGCAGGTTCACGGCTTTCTCCTAAAGCCTCATATATACTGCATACGAGTTAAGAGATATGTCTTTCATCACATACTCTCTGCGTTCCATAATAATGTTATACGCTTATACCACCTACTTGTACTCTAAATGTACTCTAGAGTCAGAAGCTCCATAGTTCATGAAGTCGAATATAAGATTCATGAAGATTGTCATCATTAGCTAGTTAAGATGTCAGTATGTGATAATATGATCTGCCTAGATGTAACATACCATCATTGGCAACAAATGCTGTAGGTTTAATCTTATAACCCTCACTGAGGAACTTTTAACATGTTAATTGTCGAATTCTTCCATACTAGTCAGGGACTAAATCCCATACAGAGAATTTGTGTATGGAATTGATCTCAATTCTCAACTGAGAAATGCCACCTTAAGATAGTAAAAAATCTTGGAGCTTTAGCTTAAATTTAGCCATTACAAAAAAAAGAAAAGAAAAACCAACGCAGCCCAGCTGTCCAGCCCCAACCGCCACCTTCTACCCCCTGCCGCACAGCCGCAGTCCCCCAAACCACCCCTTCCCCGACCATCTAACCGGCAACGACCCCCTTCCCCAGCCCTAGCACCGAAACCGGCTAATACCCCAAACCCTTTCCCTTAAATCAACTCCCACTGCACCCCCCATGTTTGAGTTTCGAAAATCGTGATCGTCGGGGTTGTGGGGAAGGTGACGTTGTCGGTGTCATCGTCGGCGTCGGCGTCGAGAAAGCTGAGATCTTCGTCGAGGTCGTCGGAGTCGGTGGTGGTGGTAGCGGTGGTAAGGGAGGACTAGAAAGACGTATGTCTAAGTAACTACTTAAGGGATATGTTAAATGTAAGGCCAGTATTCACCAGTTGGATTCCGATTAGAAAGTCGTATGTTTATGTAAGGGATATGTTGAATGAAAGGCCAGTACAACCCAGTTGGATTCTTGCACCGGCACCTCTCTGTGAGCACTGCAGAGCATTTACTGATTCCGAGCAACTTCAAGTTGGAGAGATTGCTTATCTCATGCGGTAGGGATTCTAGTCTGGGGCATTCCCATATATAGAGGCTTGTGAGGGACCTGAGGCTATCAATCCACTCTGGTATAGCCTTCAGTTGTTTACAGTTGTCGATACGCAGGTATTCAAGATAGAAAAGGTCTTGAATTTTGTCAGGGAGAGCTTCTATCTTGGGATTACCTGAAAGTTGCAAGCAACGGAGGTTGGGAAAGCAAGTATTGAGTGGGGTTAGTGTTTGTTGTTCACACAAAGGTAGAGACACTCTTGAATTGTGCTTAATATAGAGATGCTCAAGAGAAGCAAAGCCCGGCCCCTTGGCTATTGTAATTGCCAACTCTATGCTGTCTGTTGTCAGGGCCTTCAGTTTACAAAATGCAGGCCTCCATTCAGTCAGATGATTCTGATATTGAACATCATGGTGCTGTCTTAAATCATGGTCTCCACTCAACGACATATTCCACCATCCCTTCAACTTGGGAATGCCCTTAAGCCGAAATGTTTCTAGGCTGGGGAATATGGACTCAGGAGTAGAGGCTTCGTCATTAGCATTATTGCTGCTACTACTAGTATACTTCTCTATGTACTCCACATTATCTAACCCCTCAAGAAATAGGTCTTTTAAATAAGGGAGCCTTCCCAAGTGACAAAGGTATCTGCAGCTTTTACAATTTAATATCTTGATTTGAATCAAATTTGGAAGCCTGCAATGGAGATTATCATTAATCATCCAGCTTGGTAATCTCTCCCCGCCATAACCCTGTATCTTTAGATATCTTAGGTTGGCATGAGGTCAGGCCTTCTAGCACCGCCTCATCTTCTTTTGTGCTATCCCAAAAATCAATAGACAAGTCTATGAGCTTCTCCTTTCTTCTCAAGTTTGCCTCCCTAGCTCCCAACACTATATCCTTTGGCTGCTTACACACCTGGATACTCAACTCTCCCTTCAGATTGAGGTGCTTAAGTTCTTCCAATCCACCAACAACATTGGCCTCAAATTTACTTCGCGAACTTTTCTCACTGACTACAAATAAGCTTAATGTTTGAAGATCTGTCAGATGTCCCAACCCCTTTGGCACATGGGTCAATTCCGAACACTCACTTAACTGAAGATGTCTAAGCTTCACTAACTTGCTCATGTCCTTCGGCAACTCTTGAAGGTTAATACACGAATACAATTTAAGTGATAGTAGATTCACCAGCCGCAGGACTGAGTTAGGTAGTTTCACTAAAGCAGTTTCTGACAAGTCAAGATGTCGCAAGCAAATTAGCTCACCTAGCGATGTTGGTAACTTCTTTATCCATATCCCGTGTAGGTCCAATACCTTCAAACACTGAAATCTTGGAAGCATCACTTTATGATAGACGAACCAGTTCCTCGTTGCTAATAAGTTTATTTCCCTAGTTACCACAAGGAAGGACTCGAGGTATTTAATTTTGGAGAGCGAGGAAAGGACATCCCATGATGAGTCCACCACATTGCCAACAGACACATGATGAACTCTTTCATCAAATTCTACAGTGTTTGAATCAACCATCTTATACTTGTGTCCTGCGAGCATGACAACAGCATCATGCATCACATCATGCATCTTTAAGCCATCACGTCTTTGGAAAAAGCCACAGTTTAGCAAGCCAAGCATATATGCTTCCCCTGCTTCTTCCAGGCTTTGGTTCTTATATTGTGGCTCTACGTAACCCATACAAATCCAGAGACAAATCATTTCATCTTCATCATATTCAAACCCCTTTGGAAATAAAGAACAGTAAGCAACACAAAGCTTCAGCTTTGCATCTAGTTGGTCATAGCTAAGTTTAAGTGTATGCATAATGTCACGCCCATAGGTAGAGAAATTTGCAAGCTGATCATTTCTAAAGGCCTTCCATTCCTTCAGTGTAATTTTTCCTGCTAAGAGGCCTCCGATACTCCTTATAACAAGAGGCACATTAGGACACATCTTTGCAATCTCTTTCCCAATAGCCTTCACACCCGGCTCTTGTATCTGTGTAAAAGCAATCTGTTTAAAGAGTTGCCAAGAGTCGTCTTCTGTTAAATCCCCCAGCATGTAAGGACTGGTAGAGTCCATTGTTGCAGCAACTTTCTGATCACGCGTGGTAATGAGAACTTTACTCCCATAGGCACCAAATGCTAGCAATCTCTTTAACTCTATCCAAATTAGCCTCAAAAATCCTTTGTCCCAAACATTATCCAAAACAAGCAGAAACTTCTTTCCAGCAATTGCTTCAAGGAAGTGATGGTACAACTGATCTATATCACACCTGCGAGGCATTTCATCCATAGCAGATGCTAAAATCTTCTTCAGCACCTCTTCAACATAAAATCCCTTAGTTGCATCAACCCAAAACCTAACATCAAAACAGCATTTCACCCTTTCATCATGGTACACGTAGCGAGCCAATGTCGTTTTCCCAATTCCACCAATCCCAACAATAGATGCAACAGAGAGGGTCTCTGAAGCAATGTAGTTGCCAGAAAGCATGCTTATGATGGTGTTCCTTTCTACGTCTCTCCCAATGACTACATCAGAGATAATGTGAGACCCAGCTGTTTGAACACTTCCTGCATGTGTTTGGTGTGCAGATGGTACACTAACAATGCTACCAAACCGAGCATGGTCTCTTGCAATGGATTCTAGTTCCTTCCCTATATCTATGATATTCCGAGCATCTCTAAATCGAGCAATAAACTGGTTTGATGTAGAAAAGAACAAGCATGCCTCTTTGATGAACCTACTTCTACCCACGACTTTATTATTCTTGGATTTAACTGCTCTTGCATCCAAGAAGTTCACCAACCTGTTAAGCTCCCAGCTGAGCTTCTCGAGCACGTCTTGTTGAACATGGCTGCCTCTTGCATTAAGTTTGCATCAATAAGTGCAGCTTGAACGATGGTCTGTGTTTCCTGAAGCCTTTTCACTTCAGACTCGAGGTCCACAACTGACTTGATTTCTTGATAACTTCGGGAAACCAATTTCTTCACAGCAAGTTCGATGACTGCAGTCTCAATGGCTTCCCCCATCTTACTCTCTGTTTAGTCTCCTTTTTCTTGAAGATTCATAGTCGTAATAAGTAAAATATTGTTAGATTTATCTTGATATACAGTATATTATTGGAATAAATGTCATGTTTTATAAATTTTACTACAAAATTATATGTAATTAAAGATATTAATAGCCAAAGTTATGATAAAAATGGGTCAATACGATTTTATATTTCTACTATTACGATTCGTCATATATAGTCCATATTGCGATTATGACTGCAGTCTCAATGGTATATCAAAGTGTAGAATTGTATATCTTCTTCATGTTTCGAATTTATTTATATTTCACATGATAAAAAAAAAAAACAGTAAGAGTAAGTTCATCAGATGCGTTTAGCCAAAATGATATAAATTCAGATAATATTTTTTCCAAATAAAGTAATATAATCCAAACAAAGACTAAGTATTACTACATAAGATTGGATTTGAAAAGAAAAAAAATAATCACATAACTGTAAAATTTATGAAATTTATATTTTTCGGTCCAGTCTTATACTACAAATATTTAAAAGTAGGATCTGGTGAGAAACTGAGAAGTGAGAACCATAGCTTAAAATGAGAATAAAGAACTAATTTCAGCTGTTAGGTCATCATAATCAGACGATCATGGTTCTTCTTGTGTCATTCATTATATGAATGAAAAGTTATAAACTTATCTTAAATAGTCTTAGGTCTAAAAGATTTATAAATCTATGGTTATTGAAGCAATTTCATGATTGTTAAAGTGTTTAATTCATTAAAAGCCACAAACAATCGAGTATAAAATTGCAAAGATATAAAAGCTACTTCTAAATAAATACTTTGTAATGTTTATTTGCTAATTGCTATATATTCATCAATTTCAGATTTTTTTAAAAAAAACAAACTTACATGTAAGAGCGAATTTTGGCAAAGTGTGCAGACTGCAGAAAAGAGGAACTGTATATCAACGAAGCAGCAGTAGCTGGTTTAAGATCTGAAAAATTAAGAATTCAGAATTGATTTTGCCATCTTTTGTGGAGGAAACTTTGCCAAATTGGTAGAGTTGACTTACATCAGTGCTACATGTCACCTATAGTAGTCCTATAATATTCCCTCTATTTTTGTTCATATAGTCGACCCTACTTATGGAATTAAAGCTTTGATTGATTATGTGTATGGAATTAATCTCAATTCTCAAATGAAAAATGCCCCCTTAAGATTGTCAAATTTTTTGTAAATTTTTTTGGAGCTTTAGCTTAAATTTAGCTCATTTAGCTAATACTCGTACAAAATTTTATTTTTACTTTTTTTTTAAAAAAAAAGATAAAAAATACTGTAGTATGCATCAGCAATTAACTTTGATTTTTCAAATTTGCTCAAGAAGAAATACAATTCTACATTATGAACTGACATGCAGAAGACACCTAAAGACTACATATACAGCTTACAGACTGTACTCGGAACATCAGGGAAGCCAAAAATGGGGCTCAACCGCTCAAGGTCAGAAGTAATTCAATCAATCTTTATGTTAGGTATGATGGTAACAAACAAGGGAGATGTTATACAAAATGCTCAGTTGGGTATTCATTCTCAAGTCCATTATAGTCATAATAGAGCCTCTCCCCTTTACGTATATCCCTATTTGCAATTAGCAAAACTCTGCATTCACCACCGACATCATATCTTACACACTTCAAGTTCTGCTTCTTCTTCCCCTCCCTGCATTAAAAGCAATTACAAACTGGTTACTTCAAGCCATTATACAGGTCTTAATACAGAATCATATAGTTAAACTAAGTGGGAACGGTTTATGAATGAAGGCTGTGATTTGTTGGGAGGGAAGCAAAATCCTTTTCCAAGATACTGGCTTCTCCCAAGGGTGAAAAATAGCTTCTTTCAGGAACTCAAATTTTATTGATATTCACTCTCCGTTGAGAAAAAAATTCAGTTCAAAATGTTTTCCTTTAACCAAACGTAGCCTGATTAAGTAAATTCAGTTTCTTTACAGTATGTGGCTTGTATTTATGAAGAATACAGTAAATCAGAAATTCTTACAAGTGTCTAGGTTACACCAACTCGAAAGAAAGGCCACAATTAACGAAAAGGAAAAAAAAGAGAGAGAGCTTACGGAGTGTAGTTGTTGATGCCATTGATAAAGCGTGCAATGTTACTGCGCTTGTCAGGGCAGACAACGAGGCTCTGTGAAGGATTAGTAGCAGAAAGCAATGTCATCATGCTATCTCCATCATCATTTTCACGGTTCCAGAGGTAATCAACATCTCCAACATATTCCGTGATGATTGTCAAGTCTCTGATGGATTTGTCTGCCTGTACTGTGAACCTGTTTGATTAAATTTTAACTGTTAGTTGATCTTGCTTTTCTGCCCCAGTGGAAGAGGATTATGCAAGTCTAATATTTATAAAGGTTTACTTACCCTTCTTTAGAATCAAAGACAACTAGAAGGGGAGGCCAATCCCCTCTTTCCATCATTTTCTTGCACAGATGCAAGGTTTCGGTGTCTTCTTTTGACATGACCTAAACCAATTTGAAATTCACATTGATCAGGGAAATTACTTGGATTACAACAGTGACAATAATGCTGCAAAACGCTGACTGATTAATGTCAAGTTCATAAGAAACTATCATTTCACGATATCAAATATGGATCCTACAAAATATCTTCACAAACAGAACACTTAAAGAAAGGAGACTGGCAGATTATGTTTGGATGGCTCTCAGTCTTCTCACAATTAGATTTTTACAGATTTTAGGCCTATTAATGCTCAAACTAGCAACAAATACTCTTCCCAGACAAATTCAGATAAGAAAGCTATATTCTAGGATTTCAACTTTTCTTGCAGTATGTATCAATGTTTGTGATGCAGTTATTTAATGTATCACTAAGTTTAGTTCATCTTGGGAAACCTATACCAGAACTCAACATGAACTAGTTGTAGTTCAGCGTTATTGAATGAATACTTGCACATCAGTGAATACATGTTTGGCACCACAAGATGAATCCAATTCACAATGACATTTCTCTTACTAATGCATATCTCAAAGATAGATTATTCTATTTGCGGTACAACATAAAAAAAAAAAAAAAAAAAAAAAAAAAAAAAATTAACAGCCAACATGTATGCATTACCTGCATTCCCCCATCCTCAAAAGCAGCACAATTTGCTGATCTAGGAGCCATGCCAGGGACATAAGTGAGCTCATTGCTAAACTCTGTCCCAGTTGCCATCAACGCGGTAGCTAAAGATGCCATTTGCTCCAGTCTCCGATTAGGGTCTTCAGTTGGGTTGAAGGGCAACAGTTTCCTGCTCTTTTTTGATACTACAAAGCTACTTGATCGCTTCCTTCTTTTGCGAGAATCTGTAATCAATCAGAAATTCTAATCAATCACTGTATTCCATGGCAGTGGACATTAAGTTTGGGAGAATTGGAGTGCATTACAACCAGGTTAGGCCTCTACCTGCAATAGGCTTTTCAAATTCTGCAGGTGGCTTTTGGATTCTGAAGAAATCTACAATTTTAGTCTGCACTAAAGGAAATCCTGCCCAAAGGAAAAGAATTTAGTATAAGAAAGCTGAAATGCAAACTTCTCACAGCTAAAATCAAACATCACAGCAAGATAATTTAAAGAACAGAAAGAACAACATGAAAATCATCGAACATTTCGATAATTGAAACCGTAATGTTAGCAACGATCCAACAAAAGACGATTAATCAAATCCGATAATCGATTTTCACAGGCATTTAGAGCCCTTGATAGAATATCAACATTCAATACCATATTCACACGCGAAGTACTCAACTTCTATTATTATTTGCAAATGCAATGTGTTATACCTCACAACATTTTCCAGCAATGCACTATAGATTTCCACTCCAATAAGAAGCAATAAACCCTTTCATTCACTTTTTCGCCCAAATTTAGAATCATTAAAATAGGACAAACCCTAATTTCAATTTTATTTTATTTTATTCCTACAGGGTTAAGCTATTGCACCAAATCATCAAAACCCAGAAACTCAAATCAACTATCAATTAATTTTAACCAAATTAATGCAAAAACTGACCAAACCCTATAAGAATAGGACAATAGATTAACATGCAAATCTGACAAACTTCAGTAATAAACCATTATCGAGCCGCTTCAGATCCAAACCCCCACAAATTTCAGCTAATTAATTGATTATCATGTAAAATGGCGATTGAGAACGAGAAAAAAAAAAACGCACAAAATAAAGAGAACCCAGAAACATACTTTTGAGCTTCTTGCCACCAGAGCAAAGTGGGCAAAACCAGGAACCTTTAGGAACAGCAACAAGAATGGGTTTAAGACAAAACAAATGGTACCCTTTATCGCAACCGTCGCAGAGCAATAAATCTGGAGCATTCTTCCCAGATCCACACTCTTCACAGCTCACATCCTCAAAGTCTAAATCTGACTCGGATTCGGATTCGGATTCTGGTGATGGTGAAGGGGGTTTATAGACGGGTTTCGGAGCTCGGGTTCTTCGCCGAAGAGCTGCGGAAGCCATGGAAATGGAGGAGAGAGAAAGTAGAAAGGGGGAATAGTGGTGATGTTGCTGGTGTTGTTGGGGGTATAAGAGGGGGTGAAGGTGTTTGGCGGGAGATTGTTTTGGTTTCGCGGTATATTTGTGAGAGAGTTTTGGCGGTAATGGTGCTTTTGACTTTAGAGAGGAGGATTGTTGAGCATTTGAGTTGGGCAAATACGTAGTAAGTTTGTCCAAAACAAGTGTCTCATTTTAAGCCTTTTGTTTGGTATCTGGGTATGATTGTATGAAACCCAAATCTAAAATCTTGGTACATGTTCGATATGAACTGAAGTACTTTGTATTTTTGTATTTGTTTAAAGAGTTGTAAAAGGCTTAAGATATACGAGTAGACAATGTTGTATTTTAAATACAAAATTCTACTTACCAGTTATTGAAATTTTGACCAATGAATATGTTTATCCAATGAATTATCCATTGTAAAAACCTATTTGTGAGAAATAAAGCTTCATTTCTAATGTTTTGTCAACCAAACAACTGCTTTACTACACTACTATGAAGTACGACAATAGACGTTCCATGAATTAGAATATCAACCAACAAACATCACAAGCTTGTGCAAAGTATGATGTAATCGATTGCCCTAATTTGATTTATTTTTTTATTTATATATACTCTTATTGATGCAAAACTTTGATCAACAAGTATTTAGAAACTATTCATCGAGACAATTATAACAATAAACCACATAACTACAGTACATATTATCTGATATACGGAGTATATAAATAAGGGTCATTTAGTTCCTAGATTTTAGTTATGAGGTATGAGATTAGAATGAGTAAAATCCATACATAGTGTTTGTTAAAGAAAAAACTAATTTATAAATCCATATCTCAAATGCTCAAACCCACAAAGGTATGGTGTTTAAAAACTCAAGAGGAAAGATAAGTAGGGCTCATACTACTCTGGTACCAAATAAAAAGGAAAAATTAATTTTCGAACAACAACCAAATATAGGAATTATAAAGTAAATATCAAGTTTTTTTTTTTTTTTTTTTTTTTTTTTTTTTTAAGTAAATATCAAGTTCCACCTCAATACAATCCAACTTTCATTCTTGATTCCAAAAGTCATACCATGTTATGATCAAAGGCCTCCTAAATCCAGAAGTACAAAATGAACCGGCTTAACAAAATCACTAGTAAAATTGATCTAATCTAAGTTCTTAACCATGTTCATACACTAGTACACCACAACCCTTGAATGGGTATTCTATCCGTTCGTGGTATGATAACCCTTGACGTCAAACGATTTTCTCAGTCCCCGAAGATGGAAAAAACATATGCGAAACCATTAACAATTCACTGGGTCTCCACCACCAACTCGCCGGATTTCACCCTTTTGAATTGGGCACTGACTCACTCCTCACTCGTCGCACTCGACGCAGAATGGAAGCCAGTTCGCACTCAAACCACCCAACAAACCGACTCCGACAAGGACCGCACTTTCCCGACCGTATCTCTCCTCCAACTCGCTTGCCGACTCGTTCAACTTCCACCAGATTCGGCCGGGTTGACCCAGTTCAACAACCAGGATGACTCGCTTGTGTTTCTTGTTGACTTGCAATCAGTGCCTTTTGGTTCAATTTATGAGGAATTGAAGCAGATGTTTGTTGATCAAAATGTTTTGAAATTGGGGTTTCGGTTTAAGCAGGATTTGGTGTATTTGTCTTCTACGTTTTGTTCGAATGGTTTTGAACCTGGGTTTGATTTGGTATGATAATTTTTCTGAATTTTTCCTTACTGTTCATATTTGTCAAGTTATCGTGTTGTTTGCTTATTTAAGTGATATAATTCTATTTAATTAATGACTAATTAGGTTCATTTTTAATTTGCATGTTTAATTCTTTATGTGCTTTAGTTTTGTTGTTGAAAGTTTGATGCTTTATCAGTTGCTTAAGGTTGTTAGGGTTATCTTGAAATGATGTTTGATGAATTTTTTTTTGTTGGGGGACATTGCATTGCATAGTTATGGTTTCTGCTTGAATGATAAATTATGTTATTGAGTGACATTTGTGGTTTGTGTAATTTTGTTATAATTTCCATTTTTTCCCTAATGTGCTTACAAGCGTATTCATTTGTTAGGTTGAACCGTTTATCGACATTTCTAGCATATATCATCACTTACAGAAAAGGCAAATTGGAAGGAAGATAGGAAAGAATAGTAAGAGTTTGGCAGCCATTTGCGAGGAATTATTGGGAGTTTCTCTTTCGAAGGTGAGCTTTGTTCATTGTCATACATAGTCTGATAGTCATATATTATCTGAATTATGTTCTTTTATAGTGGAAATGTGGAATTGCATCATTGTTGAGAATCTTGAGATGTTGTGAATCCAGTTAACCTGTTAGGATTCGCTATGAAATTGTATCGGTCCACTGCTAAATTATCTGTCTCTGCCTGTAGACATAGCCCACTTTTATTGGTGAACGGCTAGAATGTGTGTCCCAAATTTTTGTTCTTCTTTGTTTTATCTCAACAATTACTATGATCATGAGTGCTAGATTTTTTTTTTCTTTCCCTTTTGGTTTATGATGGTGAATTCATGGTTAAAATATAACCTTATGAAGCTAGCTTCGTTAACGGGTCTTTGCCGTCATCATGACATACTACCAACAATGGTGCTAAGCCCCTACGCTTGTTCTAGATTATGCTTTTGAAGTTCAAACTCAGAAGTCAGGACCATCCACTGGTAATAAACCACAAAAGGAAATGGCTTTTATTATTTCTCTCTTTATTTCCTGGTGATGGGGTGTGGGTTAAATCGGATTTGAGAATTCCTTTTGTTTGCAGAATAACTCTTATGAGTTATTGTCATTTTAACACTGCTTTTAGGGATTCTCACTTTGTTGGATCTTTTGATAGAGTTTGAAACAAAGGCGGGGCTATAAATGCTAACACTGAAAGTGGCCCGGTGCAATTTTGTTAAATTGGGCCCTAAAATCATTTTTCTGAGGAAAAATATGTTTCTAAAATCAAAAACCAGGCCCTTTTATAGTAGTTTCACTTAGGGGGCCCTGTGCGATCGACCACCTTGCACATGTTCAGAACCACCCTTGGTTTGAAATGGGTTACTTTGGTTATCTTAATAACGTTCCCTTTATTCTCATCTGGCTTAAATAGGTATGAATATAAATATTTCGATTCTTTATTGTTGTGCTTGGAAAACTGTAGATGAGAAATCTGATTATTGCGACTATTTGAATAAGTTGGTCCTTAGAGTTGATACCATTGTCCTATAGGCTATCTATTATTCGATTATCATGCCCAGCCATAAGATAAGTCCCTTAAGTCCCATTCTTTTGGACTTAATTTTTCAGAATTTCAGTTCACAGTTAAGACCTATTAAGCTCTATTCAGTTCACTTCAGCATTCAGCTCCATTAAGTATGATTCAATTCATCTCCATTAGGTTCAGTTTAGCATATATTATCCTCATATGCAGTAACGGGTGTTTAGGAAAGAAAATCTGTCCGCATCTATATAATTATATACACATGAAAAAACAATCTGGGACAGTATGTCTTATTGAAATCTTACCCAAGTTATAATTGGATTTTGTCACATACTACTTTCGGTTTCAAAAGTTTTTAATACTTTCCGTTTTATAAAGTTTGTAACACTCTCACTTTACTCCATATTTGGCAAACCACTTTTACTGCTTTACCCCTCTTTCCATACAATGTTTTACACCTTTTCACACTCTCTTTTACTTTGTCCACCTCTTTCTTACATCACTCACCACATCAACACCCTTTCTCCAATTGCCTTAATTTGTTTGTAAGCAGTAAATGTTACGAGCTTTCGATAACAAAGGTAGTATAATTCATAGTCTGCTTTCATTTTATCAGGAGCTTCAATGCAGTGATTGGTCTCAACGCCCCCTTACGGAGGAGCAAAAAATTTATTCAGCAATTGATGCTCACTGTCTACTTGAGATATTTTCTATTTTCCAACTCAAGGCTGACAAAGAAGGTCTGTCAAGCCTGGTACTTGATTCTTCTTCATCTTTGTAATTTCTGTTTTGGAAAATTTTCACTTCGTTTAGTGTTCAACATTTATTAATTCCTTTTAATTCAGAATTTCTTAATGTAGCCTTTTAAAAGCTTTAATAAAATGCTTTAGAGTTGATTCTTTTGCTCTAGTTTTGACAATGAAAGCTGTACACATAACTTAATAAATTGGAAATTTGGTTCTGCTTGGCCTAGAATTGTGCAATGATTGTATTCCACCGCTTGGTTGAGGTATCTTATGTTCTGGTTAGATTAGCAATTATGCAGTGGGAAAGGCTTGGAGCTTGATATTCAGGTCAAGGGACAATAACCTGGATAGCATATATTTTGCGAAAGTGTTTATATGAATTTCTGATTGTCCACTCCTTGCATTTGCCATGTTATGAATGTAGATTCACCATGTTTATACGGAAGATTTTGTCTGCTACAAATTAATTTTGTCTGTGTGTTATTAGTTCTAGTAAAGTACCAGATAGTATATGAAGTGTGCTTGATCTTGCTAGTACGATTTTTATATATGAAAGAAGGGCACAAGCTGGCATTGTGTAATCCTTCTGTTGGTTCTGCAACAGGGAACTTTGCAAGTGATGTTGATGTGCTTGGTTTTCCTAGTTTAAGTCTTGGATTGAAAGAAGTTCTTGAGAAGCCAACTGCTTGTGAGAGAATAGTACGTAGTCGAGTTGGCGAGGCTTCAAGTATAGTTGGAGCAACAACAGCTACTGAACTTTTCAAAAGTGAAATTTCCATGGACACGGTTGTTTCTGACACATTAAGCAGACAGACCATACCCTTTGACAAGTCCCTTTCAAGAATTGTTTCCAACTATGGCAGTAAAATTTTACTGAATGAGTCAGATAGAAAACCTAAAACCTCTAAAAAGAAGGGGAAAAAACAGCCTAAATCAAGTTTAAATGGAAAACACAGAGGTGCTGATGACGATTGGCAAGGCCCTCCACCATGGGAGTCATTAAACGGGGGCGACAGATACCCAAAGTTTCTTTGTGATGTGATGGTAAGTTGATTTTTTTCTTTTCCCTGCTGTTTATCTTGAATTTTAAAGTGGTTAGATAACTTATCTAATGTTAAATTGCTTGTGTATGCATATAACAAGCTGATGCACCTATTTCCAGATTGAAGGATTGGCAAAACATTTACGTTGTATCGGAATTGATGCCGCAACTCCCTACTCAAAGAAGCCTGAGAGCAGGTAAAAGTTAGCTTTTAGATGCTGTACTTGAATGTTCCATGCGTATTTTTGATTGTTAATCATTGTTCTCATCTTTTACAGGGAGCTAATAGAGCAGGCACAGAAGGAGAAAAGGGTTATCTTGACTCGGGATGCCAAATTGTTGAGGCATGACTATTTGTTAGAAAATCAAATATACAGAGTGAAGAGCCTTCTCAAGAATGAACAGCTACTTGAGGTAACACATGATCTGACTTTGTAACTTTGTAAGTAAATTCAAGTTGGATATATTCATGTTATGGTTGAAATTAGAATCAAATTTTAGCTATCCATTTCTAAGTTGCAAATTGCACTTGTTGGTTATTGAGAATGAGTACTTGTTGAAGGAAAGGATGGTTTATCATAAAGGTTCAATATACATTGTCTATGTTCAACTTGTTTCTCAACTTTCATACACTAAAGTTTAGCTTCTGATTCGTACCCAAATCAAATTACCCTACCCAATCTATGATCGGAATCGAAATTAACTCAGCCCAAGCTGACAGTCCCGAAAATTAATTTAACTATATTTGATTGATTTATCGTAATAAATCATTTGATAGAATAATAATTGACTCGTATTGGACCCGATCCGGTCCAAGACCTATCTAAATGAGTGAACGAAACATCATCCAAATATGACCCCAACCAGATGGAGCCTACCCAAATCTGATCCGAAAACCTACTCCTCACCTCTTGTTGTATATATTGAGCATGTGGTTAATTGTGTGTCATTATATGTCTTACTCTTATGCCTTAATTTCTCAACCATCAGTTGCAAAACTTACTCCTCTTTGATATTAGAAATGGAAGAAGCATAAGTCAAGATTTTTTACAGTACTAGTCTAGCAGTACCAGCGTGTGTATCTAATGGGCTGAGATTACTACTAACTTGCGCAAATAACAGTACAATAGAGAGAAAAGATTGGTTCTTTGATTAAATTTGATGATCTGATTCATTTTTGGTAAATTGATTTAATAAGAAGAAATAATAAAGATGGAAGCTTGAATATTTATTGACAATGGCAAAAGGTTTACATAAGATAGGTTAATAGATTTAGGCTATCACTCTCCCACAATGGCTTGAGGCCATAACTCTCTAAGGTTTCCCAATGCAAATTTCTGCTTACCTTTTTCCTTGCCCTCTCTCTCTAACCTAATAATACTAGAGTATCCATATTGCCCCTCCTTAGGTTAGTTTGTTACTGCTTGCCAAGAGCAAAAATGGTTTTTGGCAATGCTGAGATTTTGAAAGAATGGTTGACCTTCCTTCCTTCCAACACTAGATACGAGTCTAGAATGCTACCTCTTCCATCAACCTATATATCGGTGAAGTGCTGGGCCTGTCTGTGCTAAAATCAAGAATGGACCTACATTGTCTGGAACCTGATAATGAGGTGTTTTACACAGGTTATTCAAACATTCCAGCTAAAAATTTCCGAGGACCGGCTAATGTCAAGGTGCACGAAATGCAATGGCAGATTTATTCAAAAACCATTGTCAACAGAAGAAGCTGTTGAAGCTGCCAAAGGTTTTCAGAAGATACCTAATTGCCTGTTCAACAAGAATTTAGAATTCTGGCAATGCATGGACTGCAATCAGCTATACTGGGAGGTATGTATCTGCTTCTTAGTATGCCTAACAATGTTAATTATATGTACTTCGTCTTCCTCCTTAACCTAACCCTTCATTATTAATGCTATAAAAAGTTTACTGTATTAGTTTCTCTCAATCACTTAATTAAGTAGGGACATGTTGGCAAATCCAATCATAAACCAATACTCTTATTTTAGGAGGTGTGGATTTTTATTTTTTATTTTTTATTTTTTGGAAATTTTAAAATTGCATATGTGATTTTCAGACAGATGGAGTACATGAATTCGTTATGCATCTTGTATTGTTGAATTGCTTTTGATAAATTTGGGAGATGATTTTGATTTGACGCTTTGTTTGAGGCACATTTATCTGTCATAAAAACCATTATGCAGGGAGTATCATATTAGTGGCATAGGCTCTTGCAGTTCTGCCTTAAAGTAAATATATGCATTTAAAAGAGCGTAAACTTTTTTGCATAGAAGTTGAGAATATGTTGTAGGCTTCTTTTCTGTGGGAATAACAATGGAGGCTATAGTAGTATAGTATTAGCATGAAAAGTCATCTCTTAGCAATACTCTTAACTCTCTGAGAAGTTTGGTCATACATGTTATTTTGACTTTACTGAGGAGAATTCGTAGTTATATGTTATGGGGTGAGGTTTGTTTATGAAATCTCTCATGGGATTTAGAGGTACTAGAACCCGTATAATTTGCATTCTTTGGCATAACTCTTGAATATTTGAAAATTTAAACTTGATTACAGGGAACACAGTATCATAATGCAGTCCAGAAATTCGCCAACATCTGTAGCTTGAATGAATAATAATCCACTGCCTCCTCTCATTCTTCCAGTGAAGCTGGCATTGCCTGTCAAAACTGACTGTATTTATGGGAGTCAAATTCTCGAAGCTTATATCTTTCCTGTGTTCATATGCTCTGTTGGTGCTATGCAGCGTTGTAGAAAAATCAAATGTTCTGCAATTTCTCATTCACAAGTTGGATATTCCAGTTGAGGGTATGATCTTTCTACCTAGATCTGCATTGACGATGCGACACCTTTTACTTAATTGAGGCATTTGTGAATTTGCCTGAAAATTACGGCAGTATACTTGCCCCAAGTGTATAATAATTTTATGCTCCTATGTATAGGAATGTAGATGACCCTTTTTTTTTTTTTTTTTTTTTTTTTTTTTTATGGTAAGGAGAAGGGTCCTACTTTTTCTTTTTCCTTTTTTTTTTTTTTTTTTTTTTGTTTTTGTGAATGGAGTCTTATGAGCCTCTTTTATATAATGCTAAGTTGTGACAAATAGAAAAACTTTGTAGTAGTTTTTTTTTGGTGAAGTCTTTTTCATTTTAGATTTCAAGTTGAAACTCCTCTGCATTTATGTGCAAGATATATGCTTCGGTTTGATATGCTCCCTTCTTTTGTTGCTTGTATAAGTACTTGGACTACTTACAGATAATTGAAAAATATATTGTCTGTAAACTCATGAATTGTACATAACAATATACTTCGAGTAAATCTTAAATCAGTTTAAATGAGTTTAACTGAAATTCATTTGAAGAGATTACGAGAGTACACCTTATAAGTTATACAGTAGAAAGAGTCGGGTCGGGATGTGTTTTTGGGCCGAATGGGCCAATTCAAGCTCAAATTCCGGACAAATCGGTTTGAGCCTCCAGCGGGGATCATTTGCTCATTTGCTCAACAAATGAGATGTATAGTACACCCGGGGCTCTTGCTCTTTTATTACCGTTGTAATCGTATTCTTATTATACGGAGTATTATACTAGATAATATCCGTGCGATGCACGATTTATATAGAACTTCACAAATTCTTATATGTGGCATGATGTGGTCACTTCACATAATCACATATAAGGCAATTAATTTAAGTAATAGGGGTCACGGTGATGAACAAATAGGGTTACCTTAAGGTATGTGGGTTACTTAAATGAGAAAAAGAGGTTACGCTCTTGAATAAGTGGAATCATTATTTCATCTTTTAAAACAAAAGAATAGGGGTTACTCGAATGAACAAATACTATTACTTATTTCTAAATTACTTAATTTTACTCGTATAATGAATTTGGGTTACTTTTATGGACAAAATGGGATTACTCTTATGATTAAATAAAGTTACTTATACATATAAATGAAGATTACTCTTATAAACAAATATGACCAGCTTTATAATAAGGTTACTCTTATCATTCGTTGGATTTTTAGATAATTTTTTTAATATCAATAGATAATTTTTTGTTTTATAAATCTCTTTTTACATTGGTTGATATAATAACTCTTTTTACGTGGCGCTTTAAAAACGCCTCAGTTATCAGATTTTCAACGACCAGCTTTCGTCACTATGAATTACAATTCCACTTCTTATAGGAAACTACCACCCTAAGCAAAAGGCAAAGTTTCAGCCTTTAAGTGTCAAACAGAGACATCTATGACTAATCCCCAACACACGGAGTCAAAATTATCCCATCAATAACTCTTTAATCTTCTATTTCTTCACATTCATAGCCTAACTCTTTTAAGCCTTCACCATTATATTCGTTCAAAGATAGAATAATCTCCTTTTCACTCTATTACTGCTCAACTTTGAATAAAGCTATCATTTTCAGCAAAGCCTACGTCAATCTTATATTAGTCATACTTTTGCAGCTACTTCTCATGTCTTTGACTAATTCTATATATGTATATGTTCTCATCTTTTTAATTCCCTTTCGTCTATAAATAAATTCTGTATCTTAATGTATAATCTATAGTTTTTTTATTCTCAAAAAATATGATCCCTGAATTCTCGTTCTTAGTTTGGTTACTAATTTCATTAGTAATCATCTTTTTATTTGTTCGTTTGTTGTATCTTACTTCTCTTTTTTGTATCATTAGTAGGTGTTTAACTATTTTAGTAAACCAATTTCATATCTATAATCAATACAAAATCCCTCAATACAATGATGATTTGCAAGAAAATCCATTGTTTCGAAAAATCTTCACTTACATAAAATCTTTGCCTTCTTTGGAGGATTCGGATTTTGCTGCTCTTTATTCAGGAGATAAACCGGGTGATATTCTTGTGTCCTTAGACTCTAATGGATATGTTTTGGATACGTTTTTACATGCTCAAGTTATTTGGATGTATAATAAAAAACGCGATAATGGTCATGGAGGTGAAGTTGTGCTGAAGATTAAGGCCAAGGATAAGAAGAGGATTTTGGTTCCTTACATTCGACATATTTACAAGGTGGTTGATGAGATTGAGCAGAAGAAAAAGGAATTACGAGTTTATATCAATCGTTCATCGTGTGTTGATGGACTAAATAATCCGTTGTGGAGATCGTTTCCTTTTGTTCATCCATCGTCATTTGATAATATAGTCTTAGATGATGATGTGAAAACCAAGGTTAAGAATGGTCTTGAGTTGTTTTTGAAGTCTAAGCAATATTACAACAAAATTGGACGTGTTTGGAGACGTAGTTACTTGCTATATGGAGGTCCTGGTACGGGCAAGTCTAGCTTTGCAGCCGCGATGGCAAAGTTTCTGTCGTATGATCTTTATGATATCGATCTTTCAAAGCCATCGGATTGCTCAGATTTGAAGATGCTCTTGTTGCAAACTACAAGGAAGTCATTGATCTTGATTGAGAATTTGGATTGGTTTATGATGGGTGAATCAAATGGGATTAGTTTATCTAAAGTGTTGAATTTTATGGATGGTGTTGTATCAAGTTGTGGTGAAGAGAGGGTAATGGTTTTTACCATGAATTGTAAAGACCATATTGACCCTTTGGTTTTAAGGCCAGGTAGAGTTGATGTGCATATTCACTTCCCATTTTGTGACTTTAATGGGTTTAAGGCTTTGGCTTTGAGTCATTTGGGTTGTAAGGATCACAAGCTATTTGGTCAAGTGGATGACTTGTTTCAACAAAACGGGTCGCGGTTAAGCCCGGCTGAGATAAGTGAGATTATGATATCGAATCGGATGTCTCCTACTAGAGCTATAAAGACGATAATTAAGGCATTACAAAGTGAAGATGTTAAGCAAATAACTAGTGTTGAACAACAACTAAATAAGAGTGGTAGTGATCAAGTTTTAGAGGATTTAGATGTTCCAGACTCAAAAGTTAAGCGAGATGGTTATTATGCTATAAGGAAAATTCAGAAAATGTATGGAAGATTAAGATTGAAAAATAGTAGGAGAGAATCTTTAGATTTAAATTAAACTTTGAGCAGAAGTATAATATTTGTTTATTATTTTTAGATTAAGTAGAGTAAAATAGTTTGTACTTTAAGATTTTACAAAAATTGTAATATTTGTTTATTTATTTATTTATTTATTTATTTCGTGAGGGGTGATATGTGTTACAAAGGTAACAATAAATGTTTTTTTTTACACAACAATAATAAATGTATATGGTACAATTATATACAATGTAAATACCCCTTAATGTTATTCTATAGGTAGACAATCAAAATAAACTTACTCCGATGCGTCTTTGTTAGTAAAAGAACTCTACCTCTTGTAATAATGGTAAGTTATCCTAGTTTACTGTTATGAGGTCTTGGTCTAATGGTTAAGACTGAGGGTCTGGGTACGATAGGTCACAGGTTCAAATCCCCTTACCCTATTTGTAATTTGTATTGGCGCTCATTCGAATAAATAAAAATTTGTGGGAGTAACATGGCAATATCTTTTGTCACGAGCTAATTACAATAATACCCTTTCCTTTTAGCTGGAAATGACATGAGCACCCCTAGATAAACATGCCAAGTTTATCTAGGAGATAAACCGGGGCCTACTCTATATCAATTACTCTAAATTTACATAATACTCGGTATTAGTAACAACTAGTATAGAACCCGTGCAATTGCACTGTTTTAAAAGTTCAAATACTAAATTTTATAAAATTTAAACAATAGTTTATTTAATGGGGGTTTTTCTGTGTGGATGGCCACACCGTGTGGCCAGGGTTACTCGAGTAACTTGGTCAGGGGTTACTCGGTCAAGGGTTACTTAATTAAGTTACTCTTGACCGAGCAACCCCTGAACAAAAACCCCTCAAGTAACCCCTGATCGAGTAAGCCCTCAAGTAACCCTTGATCAAATCCTTTAAGTAACCCTTGACCGAACCCCTCAAATAACCGTTGATCGAACCCCTGACCAACCCTCTCAAGTAACCTCTAACCGAGTAACCCTGATTGAGTATCTCAAGCAACCCCTGACCGAATAACTCGAGTAACCCCGATTACACGGTGTGGCCAGCCACATATAATAAAAATTCTAATTTAATTCACAATATTGAAAACTTATAAATATAAATCACAATAATGTGCAACCATTTATCACAATAATTACTCATTATGATATTTTCAATTTAGTGTTTTAAGAAAATAAAGACATATTAAAGATATGAATAATAAGTTTTATGGCCTTCATATATTTCGATTATATTATACCTTTAATCAATATGATTATATATGTTTATTTACATGTCTCATGTATTATTACCCTTTATTGTATGACGCTAAAATAGACATCAACAGGCGCGCTCTTTTTCCTCGCGCCTTCTTTCAAAGATATCCATCAATCCATCGTCTGTAACAATGGCGACAACACTGCGCCTACGACTATGGAGTTCCAACCTAAATTTTCTTCTTCACCGACCAAAATCTACCTTTTCACCCTTTACAACGACCTTTAACAAGCCATTTTCTTCTCATTCTCTCTCCTCCACTACCCACCTTTCGAAGAGCGTAGGAACGCACAACGGCAGTTTTCACTGCGACGAAGCTCTTGGCTGCTTTCTCCTTCGTCGCACCACCAAATTCGCTGATTCTCTTATCATTCGAAGTCGAGACCTTCAGGTTTTAATACCCTTTTCCTCCCTCCTCATTTTTGCACAATTTACCTGAATTTTTTTGACAATTTTGTTGGAATATTGGGTAGGTGTTGGATTCGTTGGATGCGGTGCTAGATGTTGGAGGAGTATATGATCCGACCCGTGATCGCTATGATCATCATCAGAAGGGTTTTGATGAGGTTTTTGGTCATGGGTTCGGGACTAAACTTAGTAGTGCTGGACTTGTCTACAAGGTGTTCGACGAAATGTCTCTTTGACTCAAATCTTCGTTTTTTGAAGTTTTTCTTGCTTGTTTGAGTTTGTGGATTTGTAGATAGCCAATTTTAAATTTTAATTGCTTGTACACTTTATGTTGTTAGGTTATTGGGTTTGGCTATGTGAATTCTTTATGGAGTTAAAGATTACAATGGAGTGATTTTTTATCCTAATTATTGGGAATGGTGTACTTGCTGATGGACATTACATATTGATTCGTTGATTGATTATAGCTTCTTTGTTATGGTAGACATAAGAGTGCATTAATCTAACCTCCTTTACCTCAACTAGGGAAAGAGTATATTTACAGGCATTGGAGTAATAATGTTGATGTTGTAGGAATATAGGTTTTGGAATTTTCCCGTTATGGAACCGAGGGGAGGACAAGGAAAATTGTTATATAGGATAACTGTAGGTCTGTAGCCTAGATATTGGAATGTGGAATTGAAGGTCCTGAGAAACTCCTTATGTTTGATGTCAAATCCCTAATCTCATGGTCAAAATGTGGGAACTAACTTGATTCTCTGCTTGTAACTAGGCTGTGACACGAGTCACTATTTTAGCTATTTCCCCATGGTTTCTTTTAACACATTTACCAGGGAATTAAGTTTAGAAAATGCTGAAAGTTTCTATGGCTAAGAACTGAAGGTAGTTGTTATTAATTGAGAAAGTGCCCTTAGTATTTGCATAGGTATCCAAACATTAAGTGTTATCTGTTGGTTATGAGGTCTTTCTTCTCTTTTGATCATTTTCATCTTGCAAGGCTCTGTATATTTGATGCCCGTCTTGTGGAATTTGTAATGAATGTTGTTTGTAATAGACATCTGGTTTTATACACTGATAATTGATGTTATCTGTTTTATTCTCTCTTCTAGCATTATGGAGAAGAGATAATTGCAAAGGAGCTTCAGCTTGATCAGGGACACCCAGATGTGCATCGCTTGTTTCTAGCTATCTACAAGAATTTTGTCGAGGTAGTCAGATGTCACATTGTAAAGCTCTTTGTTTATAGTTGTCAAGGGTTCTTCTTGATGCCTTCTTGTGTTTGTTTTTTAATGTGTCTTTTATTTTCACTGATGCTCAATGGTTTTATGTTTGATACAACTCTTGTAGTTGATCAGTTTTGCCAGTAAATCAAAACTGTCTTACAATTGCTGATGGGTACCAGTAAATTTTGTTTGACCCTTCCATTTAGTGATTTGGCTCATCTTAAATTGTAGTAATTAAATTGTGTAAAACTTTGTCACATCGCTTGACATGAGCCACAGTGATTGAGAGTAGTACCAGGATGGGTGACCTCCTGGGAAGTCCTCATGTTGGTTCATGTAGCCGACCCCGCTTATTGGATTAAGGCGTTCAAGCAGAAGAAGAAGAAGTTCATTGATTTGGCTGTGGCAGAAAGAGGAATTAGGGGCTTTGTGGTATGTAATGTCATTTGTATGTTCTAGGATTCCAGGCACATAAAGTTATCTGAACAAGTATCTCAAAAACAATTGGAGTGCAACGTGATAATCTACATGGAGAACTCTTTGAGAGGATAACCTGCTGGAACTGTAATCAAGGCATAAACTGAAAATGAGGGATAATGCAGTTTCTATCTCTATTTGTCTATAGCTAAACAGGGTCCTTCACAAATAGAAGCACTTATTTTTCTATAGGGTTCACATAGACTTACAAAAGGGTAGTTTAAATCTGGGCATTGGATCCTGCCCCAAAGACTTTATCAACAAGATTTGTGCTTCTCTTTTGGAACCTCTTCTCATACTTTTAGGGAGAGGGGCAGAGGAAAGGTGTAAATGGGATGAAATCTACGTCATTTATTTCTTGCAAATTTTCTGCTTATTTCATTGGATATATATTATTGATAATATATCTTGATGTGAAACTATTCTGGCAGGCTGTTGATGCTGTAGACAATGGGATCAATCAATACAAAACAGATATATCACCAGAATACGTCATTAACACATACTTGTCATCTAGAGTGGGAAGATTGAATCTTGGCTGGACAGATCCTGATCAGTCAGCGGAGCGAGAAGATGATGCCTTTTTGAAGGCGATGACATTGGCTGGGAATGAGTTTTTGGAGGTGCATCTATCTGAACTGCTCCTTTATCCTGATTCCTTTTCTTTTGTGACAACTCTGATAAGCAACTATTGGTGGATGCATGATCCGTTGATCAGGATAAAACTGACACAGGGATTCATTTACCTCTGCTTATATTCTGCTCTTATATTCTATGTTGCAGAGCATACATTTTCATGCAAAATCATGGTTACCGGCTAGATCAATTGTACAGGAGTGTCTTGCAGCAAGGCAAGATATCGACTCTAGTGGTGAAATCATGGTGCTCAAGAAGTCTTGCCCTGTAAGTGAACATTTTGTCACTATTGACTAGAAAAACCTTGATGGTTTCTAATTTAACAAACTTGCTGTCCTTATTCTTCTGCTACCCTTTTTCGGAGGACCAAGTCAGATTGGTACTTGGTAGCTCATTGCATTCTTACTTATCAACTTGCCCAGTTGCCCTAGGCTTCTCCCATTCTCTCTCTCCTTTTTTTTTTTTTTTTTTTTTTTTTTTTGAGGGTGGAAGGATTGAGAAGGAAGTTGCTTCTTTTTTGTAATTTCACATGGTAGGGGTACCAAAATGAGAACTAAGAAGGTCTTATTGCTTTTGCCTAAAATCCTATTTCTGTTTTGACTTGTGAACAGTGGAAGCTTCACATCTTTGAGCTTGAGGAGGAAATGAAGGTTGAGCCTTCTATCAAATACGTTATTTATGAGGTAATGTCAGCATTTGGCTAATAATCTTACGTTGTCAACTCTAATGTGATCACTATATACATCCTTCTTTGTCCTTTTTTTTTGACGGAGGAGTGTTGGGGCCTTGGGGGTGGGATGTGTTAGGAATTGCAGTATACTGTACAATTTAGCTGAATGCTTTTGCTGAATACCTGAATCACAAGCAACATGATAGTACCTAGTACACTGTACATATTTCATATTTGCTTACACTCTCCTTTTCACTGCATGCAGGATGATAGACGAACTTCATGGCGGGTGCAGGCAGTGGCTTTAGGACCCGAGAGATTTGAAAGCCGAAAGCCCTTGCCTCATCCTTGGAGGGGTTTGGAGGGCGAAGAACTCTCAGAGATAGCAGGGATCCCCGGCTGTGTATTTGTGCACATGAGTGGATTTATTGGTGGAAATCAGACTTATGAGGGTGCTATTGAGATGGCAAGAGCTTCATTGAAAGCATAAAGCAGGTTTAAACCACTGGACAATTCTATACATATATCTTACATTAAATTTCCTGGATTTGGGAGATAAGGCATCTTAGAGCTCAAGGATGTCCAGGGGCATGCAGTCAGTACCTGTAAGCACAATCTGTTCATCTTAAGTTTCCTGTGGATCCAATCAGTCAGCAGAATCCATATTCTGGTATTGCAATGAATGCGAGACTAATGTAAGGCAAACTCATTCCCAGCCTTCAAAGATTATCAGCTTCGGATTCTGAAATGCTTGTTGGTCAAAGTATTCACTGTTCAGAGGAGGTATGATTCTCTTTTAACAAAATTTTGTTCGATCTTAGGAATTGAATTATATTTGTAATTCTTTTGATTCAATTATCTTTATCAGAATCACTCCTTATTTTCCTTTTGTATTTTCAGTTTCTTATCATATAAAATCCTTTTAGGCTTCATCGTTTATCATTATTAGGCAAGTACATAATTTTTATCTTTTTTAACCCATGCTGAGGTGATTGGTTCTTTACTGATCCTAGATTTATAATCATCTTCCCAAAGTTGATTATATGTAGTGGTAGTCTACATTCACCATTGCAGAGGTGCAAGTTTCTCAATGACAACTGTACAGGAAATGCATGGGTCATGGTGAAAAAGATAAGCTGCACCTCTAAGTAAGGCAAACTCATTGTCTATACACAAAAGCTATCTATCACACGTACAAAATTAATCTCCTCGACGTTATATTTGTAACTTGCAAGTTATTCTTCTGAAACTAGTGGCAGATCTTCTTTGGACCAATTGTAAAGACCTCCTTCTAGATGAAAGACGTTCTTGTATCCATTGAGTACAAGCAAGTATGCTGCTATCAAAGACCTGGATATAAAGTTTTGCAGATGGTATTAGTGTGAGCAACTAATGTAATAGATTGTAGAGCAGAAACTAGGAGTCTAGAAGTACAAGCCTACTAGGAAAAGAAACCAGGAGATGATAGCAAAGTATTTTATTTTTTTGAATCATGACCACATATATGCTATGTGAAAGAGTGGAAGTTTTTATTGTTGTTTAGTCGAGGTCTAGAAAAGATGTAGTTTTGTATGGCATGCCTATGTTAAGATAAGGAAGAAAGTTTGTTGAACATGCAACCAAATGCATCAAATATGGGGAAATATCTTAAGTGGTTTGTGTACCTTGATTGTTGACCTTCAGGAAGATTTGGGGAGGGTTTCATAGTGCCTCCAGCTGAGCAGGCCACTATAATCTTGGCATTTTTGTCTATTTTTGATTCAACCTCTGTTAGTGTAAAGCAAATGATTAGTTGGTTCTGGGGTTGCCTGCATTTTTCAAGTAATTCTGATGATCTGAAATCTGCTCATTACCTTGTAGGAAATTAGGATTTTCTTCTGTGCCTGAAAAGATGCCAAAAAATGCAAATGCAGCTCGCCTAGCAATGTCCCATGCTGTCCATTCCTTTATAAGCCTGTATATTTGCACATTAATTGCTTCTGGTGGGTGACCCTGCACAAAATTTGAAACTTTAAATTAACTCAAAACTTTGTGAATCTTTGAATCATCGGCAAGTGTCTCTTTATCCAATTGTGGTGGTGAAATTTACGTTTCTGTGTTGCCTGAGTTTCAGAGTTCAGACTGCATTAAGTTTAGTTAAATGCAACCAAGTTAGCAGACTAACCTGTTTAAACTCTGCCTCTGGTCGTACATCGAGCATCACAAACTTATTCTCCTTCTGCAGGCGCAGAGCTTCTTTAACATCTACACTTCTTACCTGAGGAAACCAGATATAGGACTTGTTATGCCATTTATGAATGTCTTGCAAATCACTCCCTCGTGTAACTGTCTCTTGCTATATTCTTATCTTAAGACTGGCATGAGTCTCAGAAACGGAATCTTACACAAACTCCATCTAGTGCTAGGTACTGACTATTTCTCTCACACCAATCTTTTGTGATGAACTTTTTGTTTTGAATCCTAGATTATTGTGCTATAATGGATGTAGTTTTGTCTCATGCTAATCAGACTTAAATCTCAGATTAGTCAGATATGCAGATGTCAGAAAGGAATTTGTCTGACTTTTAAAATTGAAAAAACTGATAATAAATTTTTAATCATGTATATATATCCCATATGAATATATTAGGTGATTTATGACTTGTATGTATTTTAAACACACTTTATTCTCCATGCATTTTCATGATTGCTCATACCCAAGTTATATGTTTAGGTGGTAAACTGGTAATGAGTAGTCAAAGGAATTACTCCTAATAAACAAAATATTTGTTATTTGCATTCTGTAGCATATATCATTACTTTAATATATATACTCAAGAAGTCTCTGAAATCTGAACTAGGTGCTATCCTTTCCCTGCCCTGTCCCCCCCCAATCATTCTTTTACTGTGATGATCATCATCTGGGAGTTGATGAACGACCTCGGAAATCATAGGCTTCCATGGGTTTGTTTAGTTCATCATTTAATCTGATATGTCCTGAGGTTGGGAAAAAGAAATCTGCAGGGAAAGTGAATTACCTTGTTCTGAAGCAAAACTTCACGCTTAACCTTCCACTCTTCTTCAGCTAATCACTCCAAGACAAAGTCATCAGAAAGTCAGAAAAAGGCAGTAAGTAATATCGTATCAGAAAACCCTTGCTATCAATGAATCTTTAATACCTAAATTATCATCATGACATTCATGAGGATGATAGGTTTGAAATACCTGGTGATTTAGCTTGTTTAGTAGCCGCATTACGGATGCTTAAACCCATTGGTGAGCCGCGGTAGTGTAAGCTACCTGCAGGAGTTCTTGCTGAACTGACCATCAGAGAGGAGGACAGACTAGATTTTGAGGAGTAAGGATGTGTTGAGTCATGAAATTTTTGGTATAAGGACGACGATATCGATTGGTGCTGGGTGATTGAAGTGAAAGTGGCCATTTTTTTTATATACTTTAATGCTTCAAAGTTAGAATCAATAAGTTTGGAGTTTATTTTGGGTTAGAAACTGCAGTTCTTTGATTACAGAAAATAAGATTGATGTTTTGTTCAAGTGGTAGGACCACAAATAGCCTGATGAAGATATTTTAATGAGCGAACAATCTGTATTTGTGGTGGTCCGTTGGTGCGATAATCTTAATTGGATATATCCTCATCCCCATTTTGCCCCATGTCTTTTCTTATGATATGATTTTAATTCTTATGGACTATGATAAGCACATGAATGTATGTACTATGGCAATTATTCTTAGAAGGAATTACAGCACACAATTTTGGATTTATAATCCATTTGATTAAAATAGCAATAGTTTCAAGAGTATTTTACTCGAGTATACGTAGCATTCATAATAGAGGTGTATTTGAGCTGAAATACCTAATACCAAGTACTTGTTATATGCACATTAACATCTAACGTTTGCATTTCTTACCTAAAAAAATATATAGATATATCAACACCATCCTATAACCTTAATTATACATCGAGTCCACACACTTATTGGCATGTGAAAACACATACATTGTTGCTACTTATACATCGAGTTAACACATACTTATCTAAAAAGCATTTTGTTTCGTGACTTTTCAAGCCATGATATGAGCCTTGTTTGCTAGCTATAGTCTAATTCATTTGACTTGTATGATCTACTTGTTAATTATCTATATTGATTATTTCATGTAGTCAGTAGCATTTAATTCTGTACAAGTTTATGTGAAGATGATTGATAGATACGGAGCTGATTATAGGTTATTTACCAAAAAAAAAATGTAAAAAGTAGTGTGAAATAATTTGAGCCAAAGTCTATGAGAAGAAGTTGAGCAATCTAGTTTTTGTCATTTATATTTTTTTTTTTTACAAAAAATATATCAAACAAAGCTTGTGGTGACTAATCTACACAATAACTTATTTACTTGACCAAGATTTATTGAAAGGATAATATTGAAGAGAAACTTCAATGTACAATTAGTTATTAGTTATATCTTTCAAAATATACACAATGATATTCTTGGTTATACCATGCACAAGGTACAATCGGTTGTACATACAAAATATGAGAACCATCTATATTCTTGATATTGCTCACTCAAATATTACTTTGTATAAAACAATCTATAAAAGATGAAAATAATGCTATTTAGTTGTGTTCTGTTATAGCAAACGCAACTCTTCAACTTAACCCTTAGCGAGTTTAATTTGCATGCTTACCCTTTAGATCTTGAACAAGCTAGCACCATTATTAATGGCACATTGGCTCAATAATTCACCATAAGTCCATAACTCCATAATTAAATCAAAATTAATATTTCTAATCCAAATATAGATAAACTATTTTAATAGTGCAGATCGACCGAACGACACTATAGTGAGTGAGCTCAGTGAGTGAGTGAGTGTAGTGATTAATTAAGCATTAAATTAAGAGTGGACGTGGACCAACCAAATTCAATATCCACCGACACCCAATTTTACTAAATTACGCCCTTCTTCACGCTTCCCCTCATTCCGCCACGTGTCCTCTCTTCTCCTCAACATCAACAAACTCGCGTCTCTCTCTGTTTATATAATCTCACTGCTTGAGTTCCATTTCTCCCAGAATTCCAGAGATTAATTCATTTCTTTTCTCTTCAAATTCTCTCTCCTAACTTTCTTCAATTCGTAAAAATGGAGTGGTTTTTTTACCTGGTTTTTGGATCCCTTGCTGCTGTTGTCGCAGCAATTGAGCTAAGCAAGAACAATAAAGATCGTATCCATACTTCTTCCGCTTTCAATGCCTTCAAAAATAATTATGTTCTTGTTTATTCTCTTATGATGGGTAATGTTTAATTATTCACCCCTTTTAATTTCTAGATCTTATTCTTGCATTTTCGTTTGATTTTGTAGATTTTGTGGGGTTCAATTTACTTTTTTTACAAATTTAGGTTGTTTGGTTGAATTTTGATTTGTTTGAGGTTTGATCTGATGTTTGTTATGTTTTTGTGATGATTTATATGCACTTTTATTGTTGTTGGATCGATGTTTGGTAGATTTGGATTGATTTGTTTCTTAAAATTAAATAATCGTCATTGTATTATGTGGGTCCAAAAGAATTGATGTCAATGTAGATTTTGTAGGTGAACTATTGAAGATGAAACTTAAAGTAAAATTAATGTGGGTTATTGCTTTGGATATTTATTTTTTTGTGCCTTAATTGGTATCGATAAATAGCTAAGGCTTGGTTTAAGTCGTGGGGGTGGTATGGACGTAATGTGGGATCAAATCACGTCTACATTGTCGTCTTTGTGGCTCTCTATACACTGGAATAAGAATAATAAAATATATATATAGATTGGGAATATGGTTTTTGCTCTCCCATAGTCCCACTAGCTGGGAGTTTAGTTCTAAATTTCTTTCTAATTCAACTTTTGGAAAAAAAAATTCTATCCCGAAACCATAATTTTATTCTTCCTTTGATCCAACATAAGTGTCGTTGTAGAGATGTTTATTTGAAAGAAGAATTAAATGACAATTTCAATGTAAAAGTTTGACCTCATTCCTTGTATTACCCTGACTTTAACCTCATTTGTAATCTACAACCATCATTTAAATGCACGTGATTGAATAAGATTTGGGTAATTTATTCAATTTGTTACCGTTTGAGGGAAAGTCTTAAATGACAATTGTTTGAAGAGAGTATCCAGATACATTGAAAGATTATGCATTCTTGTGATCAAGGCCAAGTTGTGAGATAAACTGAGTGGTTGCCCCGGCTTGCAAAGTAATGTTTCCTCATAAGCTATGAAAGGTACTTTTAGCTTATGAAATCATGGTAATATAGATCCCTTGGTACGCACGTCAGGAGTTCAGTAATACTAGTTCAGGTATGCTGTACAAAAACAGTTACTGATTTCTAGAAACATGACTTCTTAGAATCAATGACCAAGAGTATGAAGGTAAAAGCTCAGAATTTCCTTCTTGTAGAAACTATGAAAGGTCATGTAATTAGTCATAATGTTGGAGTTGCTTTAGGGGTTTATTGGTTGCAGCTATATGCACTACATGTTGATGGTATTAGAGTATGTGGGCTATGTTTAATCATATATTTTCTTGTTTATTATGAGATGATGACTTTGCAATAATGTTTTATTACGGCTTTTGTACCATTGCATGTTCATTTCCCATCTCCAATCTGGATTGAAGTCAATTGCTTGTCTTGCCCAGAAGATTCTTTAATTTTCTTACCGTCTCTAACCTGCTTCTAGTTCTTTGAGAGGGGCTAGCTCAAGCACAATCAGTGCATCCATAGGCTGAATTGTTCTTACTTGGCCATTGAATTGTGGATGAGAATGTAAGAGTGATTTTAATTGAACGGTTTATATGTGAACAGCTGGCGACTGGTTGCAGGGTCCTTATGTATACTACCTATATAGTACTTATGGTTTTGGGAAAGGGGACATTGGACAGCTATTTATTGCTGGGTTTGGATCCTCCATGTTATTTGGGACTATTGTCGGATCTCTGGCTGACAAACAGTAATAGTTCCTTCTACTTTTTTTTCTGATACTTCTTAATGTTCTATTGCTTTTTACTTTTCTCTTAAATCTTAATACTGTGCAAAAATTTAGGGGCCGGAAGAGGGCATGTGTGACTTATTGCATAACCTACATCTTGAGTTGCATCACCAAACATTCTCCTCAATACAAAGTCTTGATGCTGGGCCGAATACTAGGAGGCATTGCCACATCACTGCTATTCTCTGCATTCGAGTCATGGCTTGTTGCAGAGCACAACAAGGTGAGTTTCAGATCACTTGGCATGATTATATCTGCTTTCTTGGCATAAATACATTTGTTTGAAATCCTATCTTATACAATACCTCCTGTGTCTTCATGACATAATGACATTTGTAATTCCTGATTTGTGAAAACAGAAGTTCATGCCACTATAGTGCCTTTGGAAATATTGAACAAAAGTGGTTGTACTTTATATGGAGTAGCAAAAGAAACTAAGCAACCATATGGATGGCCAAAATGTGGTTCCCTTTTATGGTTGGCTAGCTGTGCTAATTAGTTTGCATGAAGTATAATTTTCGTTGATAAAAAAGATTTAGGGTCAGATATGTGTACTACCACATGGATGTTTGTTTTATGCTTTTAACACTTTCTATTTTGAAAAAATATAAAAATAAAAAAATGTTTCAAAAGTGTTTACTACTCGTATTTGATTATTTCCTGCACTTATTTTCTTTGGGGTTATGATTCGGTCTTTAAAGAATATTGTTTCTTTGCATGAAATTCTAATCATAATGGTTGGATTATGTATATCTGGCTTGGTGCATCTTAATAATAATAGTTGTTTTTTTTTAATTTTCTTTAAAAAAAAAAATATTACTATATCCCTGGTTTGATGCTTATATGGTCAGTGAATTTCTGCACTTTGTCTGATTTAGTTTACTTTGAATTTGAGTGTTGTCTAATTTATATTTGGCTTGTTGCATCTCAATTTGTTTCTTTTATCCTTGAGTTGATGCTTATTTGTTTGTTGCGTCTTTGCCTTTTCTCTAGTTCTGTCCACTTTGAACATGCCCCTGAATACTTTATCTTCTGGCTATCTATTCTATTGACTATGGCTTTCTTCTCTCCTATGATTTATGTAGAGGGGCTTTGAACAACAATGGCTCTCTGTAACTTTCTCAAAAGCAATTTTTCTTGGAAACGGTCTTGTCGCTATTCTTTCTGGCTTGTTTGGAAATTTATTGGTGGATACATTCGGGCTTGGGCCTGTAGCGCCCTTTGATGCTGCAGCATGTCTTCTTGCTATAGGCATGGCCATCATTTTATCATCATGGACTGAGAACTATGGAGACCCTTCAGAGAATAAGGACTTGCTTGCACAATTCAAGGGTGCTGCAATAGCTATTGCTTCGGGTAAGTTTTTCTTGAAACATGACGGTAGATGCCCTGTATTTCTGTATGTTATATTTCCAATCATTATTCCCTGTAATCTAATCTTAGTTTTGAGCTGCTGACTTATTTGGTACTTTCTTAAATGTGAAAATTATAGGATGTGTAAAAAATATGATCTTTAGTGATTGTAAATTTGTAATATTTGTGACTAGATTCTTTTCAGTCCTTTTGATATCTAATTTGTGGATAAATGCTATTTATATATGCTCAGATGAGAAAATAGCTTTACTTGGAGCCATTCAGTCATTGTTTGAGGGTTCTATGTATACCTTTGTATTCCTCTGGACCCCTGCATTGAGCCCAAATGATGAGGAAATTCCACATGGGTTTATATTTGCAACTTTCATGCTGGCTTCAATGTTGGGAAGCTCCATTGCATCTCGGCTTTTGGCTCGTTCATCTCCTAGAGTTGAGAGCTATATGCAAGTGGTTTTCTCCATCTCTGCTGTCTCTCTCTTGCTACCAATTGTGACAAATGTATGTTGACCTCCACTTCCGATATCAAACTAGATTGGATTTGAATTTTTCTTGTAATAGTTCTGACTTTCTTATTCTTACAGTTCCTTGTAGAGCCGTCAAAGGTGAGGGGTGGTGGCATCAGTTTTTCAGGTTGTATCCAGGTTCTCGGCTTCTGTGCTTTTGAAGCATGTGTGGGAATATTTTGGCCATCTATCATGAAGATGAGATCCCAGTATATTCCAGAGGAAGCTAGGAGTACTATCATGAACTTCTTCCGCATTCCACTTAATATCTTTGTCTGCGTTGTTCTATATAACGTATGTCACCAAATATCCTTACCTCAGTATTAATTTTTCAAAAAATATTTATGTTACCATGTGAACTAATTCTGCATTCCTCTTTATATTTTTGTTTGTTCTATTTTAATTTCATCTAAGTTTGTTTTTGTTTTGGTGGATGTAGAGTGTCACTGTGTGTGGTTCTGTATTACAATTAATCGTTATTCAGTCTCATCATATATTCCACCCAATCTCTTTGCCTCTTGCTCTGTTTCTAACTCATGTTTATTTGTGTCTTTGAAGGTCAATGCATTTCCCATCACTGTCATGTTTGGCATGTGCTCAATCTTCCTCTTCGTGGCCTCTATATTGCAGAGGCGACTCATGGTGATTTCTGAAAAACCTAGTAAGTAGAATGAACGCTCATTTGCTTTCTAATAATGGTTCTTGTTATTCTTATGCCAATCTAGCTTTACTGCTTTATAATACTGGTATCAATCTATCAACAGAGACAGAATATGGACTCAAGGAAAGAGATACTGAAGCTGAGCCATTGAGCATCTAAGCTTGAGAAGTAATAGGCGCGAAAGATTGATATAAAACCCATGAAAAGCGTCATGATAGAGTCAATACAGCTACATCTCAGAAGCATATTGATGTTTAAATGGTGATCATTCTTATAAGAATTAGTTTTGCTGCTCCAAACTCGAGTAAGAATACACGGAAATACAAGGTACTTCAGTACTGCAGAAGTAGTATGTAGTTTTGAGTCTGCATAGCTGTTCACTAATGCATTAGGTGGCGATTTTTTTTACCCTATAACCTCCCGTCCTCTCCTATCCAAGAGTTCAGAGGATGGTGAGTCCGTGAGTATATGCCAATTTTTTCTTTAGGCTCCACATTATTTGTTATGCAATTGAACAGTTGATCATATAATGTATTTTTGTCCCTTGATTTTTTTGGAGAATTTTTTTTTTCCTCTTAATATTGAATTGATTTTGTAAGCAATTTCTTTTGCAAAACAATTAGAGCAAGTGATTATGAGATTGTTATCACAATTTATTTGAGAGCAATCGAGAAGTTTCATATCCAATTGTTCTTGTTTAGTCTGTTCACAGACTAGTAGAGAAAGAAAAAAAAAAGTTTGTTCAAGCGTTGACATGTTTCATACTAGTTACTTTCATAATCTACATCTTCATCTTCATATTTGGCCTTTTGATTTACCAATCTTCCAGATAACTGTTGCTTTCTTTGGGGCAAATAATCAACTATATCTAGCAAAATCATTTTTTGCCTCTGTTTCGTCGAATAATCATACACTCATATAAATTATTAATAAATAGAAAGTACTAATAAATTATGTAGTGAGATAAATTAAAGATTAAAGTCGGTCCCTAACAAATGATGGCATTAACAAGATTACTTTGCAATGGAGAACTAATTCCACAGAAAAAAGCGTAAACAAGCATTAACAAGATTAATTTGCAATGGAGAACAAGTTCCACAGAAAAAGCTTATCTTTCTTATACTCGTAACAAGTAGTGTTATATGTATTGCCCTTTTCGCACCCCAAAAAAAACGTAATGGGATTTCCTAATAATCAAACATCCAAAAAAATATAAAAATAAAAATTGACGAGGTAAAAATTACTTAACACTTTATCAATTATCATATACAGTTAAAAGGTTATTTTGAATTACAGAGTAATGTCACTTGTCCTTAATTGTAAGAAGCTAAATTATGTGACAACTATTTTCAGTCTACTAAGAGACGAAAATAATCATCTCATACATATAGAACCATTTTTTTAACAATAGATGGTTCGACCAACTTAAACTTTACAGAAGGAATGAACAGACACAAATCATCCACTGAGATTTACAAGCGAAGATTTGTTATACATATACAACAGAGAAGTAAGCTTACAGACATTGTGGTTAACATAAGGGCTTGTACACTTCAATTCATTCACATTAATCGGCTTTGTTTTGCTTTGTTAGAAGCGACCTCCAGATCCCCAATGAAGAAAAGGATGCTCTCTAGGATCCCATAGTTGGGTCCTCCTACCAAAGACCCTTCCTGAGCAAGTTCACCCTGTCTGCTCAAAGTGCTGGCCTCCTGCCCCTTCCTCTGTCTCCTTGAACCCAAATAACTTTGAATTTCACCACGGTATATTACGTAATAATCAGCTCCCTCCCTAATTATCATCAATCCTCTGAAATCACCAAACAGATTTCAGATTCAAGAAATGACAGGACAGTCAACAGAATCAAATAAACACACTACCAAAGCTGCTATATGCTAGCTTCTTCTCTTTTATAATTCCAGTTTCAGGTACATGCAAAAACATAGGGCGTATTGCATGCGAAATCTAGAAATAAAGATATGGAATGGAACCATAGAGCATTTGAAACTTACAATCCAACACGATCACAACGGTCTTGCACTATATACACATCTTTCCATGACTTGGAATCAGTTGGAGTGTAGAACACAGCACGATCTTCACCCCACCTCTCCTTGAAGAGGTTAGCCCATAAAATGTTATCAGAGCCCAAGACTTTCCATTTCCTGCAAACTTTACACCAAAGATCCACATTCACTCAACTGAGAGCACACTAGATAGAAGTATACCCCTAAATAAAACACACATGCCCAATAATGCTCCCTTTTTCTTTCATCATACCTACTGATCAACAAAATACGATCAAGTCTTGTGAAAGAGATTGAACTCGTTGCCTTCTGTATTCATGTTCAACCCAATTTATACATGGAATACAATGCTATAATCTAGGCAAAAGATAGTAAAGAAATAATTACAGGACTGTGATCAAGGATTCAATTGACTAAGAGCTACAATTAAGGAAGATTATATGTATAGTAAATATATTCTAACATCTTGTGATTTCTACCGAGCTAATTTAAATAATCATAGAGGTACTCAACCTTCATAAAACTACAATATGCAGCCTAATTAAGTTTAGTGAAATACTGAAATCTATGACCTCAAAGACTGTCCTCAATATCCAGATGATGATATAGTTCACACCTGTCAAAAGAAATGGACAAAAAGAGGGACAAGGATCCGAGTTCCAAACTGATACCTGCAATCTAATTACTTCCAAACTGATCATTCCTTAATTCCCACAAAAAAAAAAAAAAAAAAAAAAAAAAAAAAAAAAAAACAACATTCATCAACAAATAACATCACAAAGGTCTGAAATTGGCAATTATTTTAACAAATTCAGGTTCCTCAATTCAGATCTCTTAACCATATTGCCAAAGTCAACATTATAATTGCACGAATTATATAACCTAGACCATCATAAAACACAAAATTAACATAAAATTAACCAATGAAAAGAAAAACGAGAGAATTCCAGCATGAAAATGAAATAATTCCATTTTAAAAGTATTGGTTGTTGAAAAAATTGGTTGGTTGTTAACTAACCTTGTTGAGCAGTTGACAAATTTTGATAATCCAAGAAACAGAAGATCTTAAGGCAAAGCTCGACTGGTAATTCCTCCATTAATGTTGCAAATCTCAAATTTCCGGTTTTATCTAAAATTGGATGATTTAAGTGAGAGATCAGAAATGACACCACTATTTCTTCATTTCTTGCTTCCCCAATTTGAGAGGCTGAATCTTGGAACTTTCCATATAAAATATAAATAGAAAGTACACAAATTACGAGTAGTGGCTAACATTGTCCTTTCAGTTTTTCTAAAGGGTTAAAAATTTATCTTTTTTATCCTTCTTTTACACGTGTGTTTTTAATATTTAAACTAGTATTAAAGTAATTAAACCCTGCGATATATAGCTGTATAATGTTTTATAATAATTGTTTTTATATTTGTATTTTTGCTTAGTATTTCAATTTTATATAAAAATAGTAATCCGTAAAAAATATTTTAATAGTAGTGTTAAATAAGAATTCCGCATTTTAAAAGCACTAAAAAAGTATATTTAAAGTAAAACATAGCTAAAAGTCTATCAAAATTTTTACAAAATAAAATAAAATAAATAAACGTATGTCATATTGTGGAAAACAACATCTTATAGCAGTTTAGTCGAACTTGCAAATTTTATTTTTTAATATTAATATTCTTTAACTTACTCTAATTATTAGTGTTTGGGTCCAATTTAGTCCAATTGGACCTAGGCATTAAATGATCCAATTAAAAGCCCAAGGTCAAGGTTCATCTCTCCAATTGTGCTAAAGTCAAAGATCAGTCCTCATTGCAAGCCAATTGGGCTAAGACCCAACTTCTCCATATATGCAAAGGTATAAAAGCCATCAATATTACATTTGTACATTCATTCAAGCAAAGCCTCAAGCAATTAATTCTCTTGCATAGTGTTCTCTTTCTACACACTGTACTGACTTTAGCATCGGAGGGGCCTTCCTCGGCAACACCCCCGAGGCTAGTTTACGTGTGTTTACTGTGCAGGAAACCTTCGGCCCAACATTACTTGGATCGAATCTAGTCTTCTCCACTTCATCGGACCTTCGACAAGGTCCCATTGTTTTCACCCGAAACAATTTGGCGCCGTCTGTGGGGAGGACTTTCAAAAATCTTTAAGCCAAATTTCTAACCAAGATCATCTTGCAATAATCTTAGTAGCAATGGCTAAGAACCGCAAGAGCAAAGGCCTCCGTCAAGGAGCAGGCGAAAAGCCTAAAACCCCTACACCATCACCCTCGCCGGACCGGAACTCTCCCAAGGGTGCCAGCTCGGGGGGAGGATCATACAGGGAGGATTCCCTTTCTCCCGTAATTCATAACTCTCATCATAGGCCGAGTCACTCTCGGTCTAGCAGGGGTGAGTCCGATCATAGGACACATTCAGTGCCCCAAAGCCAACCATCGACTGTGCGCTCTCATTCCCATACTCGGCCGAGGACCCCTTTGGCGGGGCCCAGCTCGGAGGAGGTGGCAAGAGCGCTGGCAGTGCTCATGGAGGCAATGAGGGCACAAAATATGCCACCACCTCGTGATCGAACTCCTCCGCATACCCGGCATCAACGGAGGAAGCTAGGCCATGATGGTGGGAAGCTTCCTTCCTCCCGGGAACTGGGAGAGTGGGAAGAGGATACCTGGAAAACTGAAAAAGAGAGGAAAAAGAACCCTCAATTTTTCAAAGGATCCTCATCCTCCCGACCAGAAACGCATAAGAGCAGCAGCTCAGCTTCTCGGCCAGAATCTACTCACCGAGAACAACCTGAGACTGTTCGCCGAAGCGTCCTCGACCGACTCGGCGGCAAGGAACCGAGCGTGCACAGTCGCCTCTCGTTCCCTGCGGCCGAGGCCCAGACTTCCCAGCCAGGGACGAAAACCACTCCTACCTCTCTAAGAGGGCGGAGCGCGGTCCCTTCGGCCAGGAACAAGGGCAAGGCCGTTATGCTACCCGTCAGTTCTCCATTCGAGCAATGGATACTGGAAGAGCGCGTGCCCACGGTTAAAATACCGCCGCACATCACATATGACGGGACCTCGGATCCGAAGGACCACGTGGCCTCGTATGAGACTCATATGCATCTTTGCCCCAGATCCGAAGCGACTTGGTGCAAATATTTCCCAACCACTCTCAAGGGGGTCGCGCAAGCGTGGATCTCCAAGGGAGTAAAGCAAGGCTCCATAACAGGGTGGGATGATCTGTCCTCCAAATTTAGGAGCAAGTTTTCCACGGCAAACCGCCGAGAGAAGACTACTGCAGAACTCATGAGTCTGCAACAGGGGGAAACCGAAAGCCTCCGAGAATATCTGACCCGCTTCAGTAACGAGTCATCAAGCGTCTCTCAGCTGGACCAGAGGCTAGCCGTTTTTGCAATGCAGAATGGCCTTCAGCCCGGGAAGTTCCTAGACTTCATGGTCATGCATACCCCGCAGACCTTGGAGGAAGCTCTGAATGCCTCGGATAAGTTCATCCGAGCCGAAGAATGGAACAAAGCGAAAACCCAACCTCAATTCGAGGGAGGGAAACAAAGACAAATACCCTTGTCTGAAGGCCAAGGCCATAAGGCAAAGGGAAAGTCAAAGGCCTCGGAGCAATCTTCGGCTAGCGACCCAAAGAAGGAAAAATCTGCCTCATACACAGGCAGATACGAGTCCTACACTCCGCTCTCTCTTCCACGCGCCAAAATTTACAGCGTGACGAAGGAGGAGCAGAGTTACCGAAAGCCGAGACCACTCCCAGAGTGGTATCAGCGAAAAAATAAAAATCAGTGGTGCGAGTTCCACGAATCTGCGGGACACAACACTGAGGAGTGTATCCAACTGAAGGACCAGATAGAGGACATGGTCCGGAAGGGATACTTGAAAAAATACATCGCGGATCACCGCGAGAAAAAAGAGTCCGAGAAGTCAGCAAAGGACTCTCGGCAAGACCTCGACTTCCCCCGGAAGAACAGTAAAAAGCCGGAGGGGAAATTCTCTCCGATCAATGTTATCTCGGGAGGAATATGCTCTCGGAGGGAGCACAAGCGACACCTTAGGGCTTTGACTCACCAGGTGAACAACGCTGACATTCAGTCTCCCCAATCGCCGGTGCCGAACATGACGTTCACAGCCGCCGACTGCCGGGGGGTAACGTTCCCTCACGAGGATCCGTTGGTGATCATCGCCACGGTGGCCAACCACGACGTCAGTAAGGTCCTTGTTGACGGTGGCAGCGGAGCAAACATTCTGTTCCGAAAGGCCTACAATCAAATCAAGCTGAAGCCCAAGCACCTTACGCCGGTACCCTACCCGGTATCCGGGTTCAACGGGGCTTCAACTTATCCAGATGGGAAGGTGACACTTCCTATCACCATCGGCTGCGATGAGGCAGCCAGGAACGTCATGATTGAATTTTTGGTCATTGACGCTCCTTCAGTGTACAACGTGATTTTGGGGAGACCCATAATTCATGAGATCCAAGGGGTCGTCTCAACTTATCATCAGCTGATGATTTACGTCTCAGACGCTGGCTTCCCCGAAAGGATACAGGGCAACCAAAAGGACGCCCGAAGGTGCAACTACCTCAAGCCATCCAGTAGTCGCCCAGATGACGACAAGGATGAGGAGGAGAAAGAAAAAGAAAGAGAGCCAAGCACAAAAAAGCCAAAAGGCCTAAGTGCTTCGGTCCAAGGATCTGTACCCAGAGGTAAAGGGCCCGAAAGGGAAAAGGCTAGCTCTTCAGCTGAACAGCAAGACTCAGAGAGCCAGCCGAAGAACAAAAATACTGGAACACCTGCTGACATAGGCAGCAGGCCAGATTCTGAAGAGTCCAGTCCATCAGCAATGGACATGGACCAACAGACTGAAATAGTTGAGTTGGCCGAAGGAGACGTTGAGAAATGTGTAACAATCGGGATGTACCTTGATCCGAACACCCGTTGTGAACTTATTCAGCTCCTTCGGGACAACAGAGATGTGTTTGCTTTCTCGGCAGCTGATATGCCCGGGATAAGTCCAGACCTCATCTCCCATAAGCTTAATGTTGACCCAATGTGTCGACCAATTAAGCAAAAGAAGCGGAATTACTCCGCTAATAAGAACCGAGACATCGCAGCCGAGGTCAAAAAATTGCTGGAGGCAGGCTTCATCGAACCTTGCCAATATCCAGAATGGCTGGCAAATGTGGTGATGGTTCAGAAGGCCAATGGTACCTGGAGGATGTGCGTTGACTTCACGGACCTAAATAAGGCTTGTCCGAAGGATTTCTATCCCTTGCCGAGGATCGATCAGCTAGTCGATTCGACAAGTGGCCATGCCTTGCTTAGTTTCATGGACGCATTCTCGGGGTATCATCAGATCTTCATGCACCCCGACGATCGAGCAAAGACGGCATTCGTCACGAACGTTGGGGTGTACAATTACAAAATGATGCCCTTCGGATTGAAAAATGCGGGGGCAACCTATCAAAGGCTGGTGGATCAAGTTTTTGCCGATCAAAAGGGCCGAAACATGGAAGTCTATGTCGACGATTCGATCGTCAAAAGCAAAAAATCTAAGGACCATGTTAAGGACCTGGCTGAAACTTTCGCCACCTTAAGAAAGCATCAAATGAAGCTGAATCCGAAGAAGTGTGTCTTCGGCGTGAAGTCAGGGAAATTCCTTGGGTTCATAGTCAGCAAAAGGGGGATTGATGCCAATCCCTCCAAAGTCAAAGCAGCGCTCGACCTTCCTGAGCCGAAAACAAAGCGGGATGTTCAGCGGCTCACCGGAAGAATGGCAGCCTTCTCGAGGTTCATTTCCAGAGCTTCGGATAAGGGGTTACCTTTCTTCAAAGCCCTGAAACTCCCGAAAACAAAAGAGCTCGTTTGGGAAGAAGAGCAAAAAGACGCCTTTAAACAGCTTCGGGAGCATCTGGCTCAACTCCCAACGTTGGCTAGCCCAGCAGAAGGAGAAACTTTGTACCTGTATGTGGCCGTTAGCCCAGCCACCATCAGTGCAGTACTGCTGAAGGAAGAAAGCAAAAGTCAGCAACCGATCTACTTTGTCAGTCATACACCGACGGATGCCGAGACTCGCTACCCTCTACTCGAGAAAGTCGCTTTCGCGGTAGTAGTAGCTGCTCGGAAGCTGAGGCCCTATTTTGACTGCCATTAGATAGTGGTCTTAACTGATCAGCCGTTGGAAAAAGTTCTCGGCAAGGTTGAAAAATCTGGTAGGCTAGCCAAGTGGGCTTTTGAGCTCACCGAATTCAGCATCAGCTACCGTCCGAGGGCTTCCATTAAGGCTCAAGCTCTAGCGGATTTCTTGGCCGAATGCTCATACCAAGAAGCGCTAGACAATGAAAAGAAAGTCTGGACCGTGTTTACGGATGGATCTTCCACCGAAAGCGGGGGCAGGAGTAGTGATAACTTCTCCCGAAGGAAAATCCTTCGAGTATGCACTAAAATTTTCTTTTAAGGCCTCGAACAACGAAGCCGAATATGAGGCAGCAATCGTCGGCCTAGAATTGTGCATCTCCCTGGAAGCCGATCATGTCTGCCTGAAAACAGACTCTCAGCTAGTTGCATATCAGATTAGCGGCAGCTACGAGGCCAAAGTGCCCTCCATGATAGTTTATCTTGCCAAGACCAAGTCAGTCATTGCAGAGCTGAAAACTTTTGAGGTTCAGCTGATCCCAAGGGGTCAGAATACTCAAGCCGATGCACTCTCCAAACTTGCCAGTTCAACTCTTACCGAGCTGAACAGATCTGTATATGTAGAAGTGCGTCGAGAGAGAAGTGTCGACGAAGTACCTGAAGTGTGCTGCGCTGACCCAGAGCCTAGTTGGATGGACCCCATCCTAGCTTTCAAACTTCGGGGAGAAACTCCCGAAGATAAAGCTTTGGCCTCCAAGATGAAGAGAACTAGCTCAAGGTTCATTATCTTCAGGGGGGAACTTCTGAAAAAGTCCTTCTCAGCCCCATTGCTGAAATGCGTGGGACCAACAGATGCAGATTATATCCTACGGGAGATTCACCTCGGCATCTGTGGGAACCACATTGGGGGAAGGACCTTAGCCCACAAGGCATTGAGGGCTGGATATTACTGGCCCACCATGATCGCAGATGCTAAGGAGCTGGTCCGAAAATGCGAAAAATGTCAAAAATACGCTCCAGTTATCCACCAGCCAGCAAGGGATCTTCAGCCGATCCTTAATCCACTCCCGTTTGCCCAATGGGGACTGGATATACTAGGACCATTTCCAGAGGCTGTGTACCAGAAAAAATGGCTGATAGTTGATGTTGACTACTTCAGTAAATGGATCGAGGCCGAAGCAGCCTCGAACATTACAGAGCAAACTGTCAGAAAATTTATCTGGCAGAATATCATCACTCGTTTTGGCATCCCGAGAGTATTTGTCTTCGATCATGGGAGGGAATTTGATAACTTACCACTGAAGCGGTATACAGATCAGTTCGGCATCAAACTGGCATATTCAGCGGTATGCCACCCGCAAAGTAACGGACAAGCCGAAGCTGCAAATAAACAGATCCTAAATGCCCTCAAAAAGAGGGTGGAAGATCAAAAGTCCAAGTGGCTGGAGGAGCTCCCTGGAACCCTTTGGTCCCTTCGGACAACTGAAAAAGAGGCAACGGGCTATTCACCTTTTGAACTGGTGTATGGTGCCGAAGCCGTTCTTCCAGTGGAAATTGGCTCTGAGAGCCTACGAGTGCACCACTTCTCGGCTGAGAATGAGCGACTGATGAGGGAATCTTTCGATTTCCTCGACGAAGTAAGAGACTCAGCCCGAGACAGAATGGCTGCTTATAAGCAGAGAATCAGCAAATTTTATAACCAAAGGGTCCATGCAAGGCCTCTTAAATTTGGAGACCTTGTCCTTCGGAATGTTGCTGCAGTTCAGAAAGGCCGAATCCATGGGAAACTCTCAGCTGCATGGGAAGGGCCTTATGAAATCTGTGATTAGCTTCAGCCAGGGACATACCGACTTCGGCAGTTGGATGGAACTGAGTTGAAAAATCACTGGAACGCTGATGTACTGAAAAAATATCATGTGTAAACCCTTGGGGCAGAACAATCTTTGTAAGTACATTTTTAATTAATGAAAGGCCTTGGAGCCGCCATTTATATAAATATTCGCAACTTTTTATCCTTTCAAAGTTTTCTTGGTTCTATCTACTCTTTAAGGGTTTTTTATTCAGCCTCGTCTGAAACCTTCGCCTTCGGGTAACTGGGTTTCAGATTGCTGACAAAACTCGTCTTTTTAAAGAACACTGGTCTTTCAGCTGAAGTCAAACTTTAGTAAGACTTGTTCTCCAAAGACATGAGTCCATGGACAATTCTGGGATATTGCCTTAACTGAGCCTTGTATCCCAGAAAGCCATTATCCGAAACATTGCCTTCAGTTGGCCCTGTGTTTCGGATATCCATTTTTCAATGATAGACAGAAAATCAAGGATAACAGCAACTGTTGGAAATTGTTTATTCAACCTCGTCTGAAACCTTCGCCTTCGGGTAACTGGGTTTCTGATTGTTGACAAACTCGTCTTTTTAAAGAACTCTAGTCTTTCAGCTGAAGTCAAGCTTCTGTAAGATTTGTTCTCCAAAGGCATGAGTCCATGGACAATTCTGGGATATTGCCTTAACTGAGCCTTGTATCCCAGAAAGCCATTATCCGAAGCATTGCCTTCAGTTGGCCCTGTGTTTCGAATACCCATTTTTAAGAAATAAAGAAATTGTTTATTCAGCTGAAGCCATACTTCAATTTCTGGGGGGGGGGGGCAAGAAGCACTACCAGTGCAAGTTTATGTTCAGCAGAATTGAAGAAACAGTAAAGCATTCAAAAACAAAGCAGCTGAAGAAAAGAACATCAAATTAATAATTCATGCTCAGAAATTGAGCTACAAGTTCAAATAAGTTAAGAAACTATATCGGCAGCCGCCCACAAGTGGAAAATAACAGCTGCCGAAATACGTACAGAAGCAAAAAAATAAACTGTTTTGTACGACAAGGCAAGCTGAAGCAAAAAACAAACAAGGCAAAAATTCAGAAAGCGACAAGTCTAAAGTTGAGCGCATGATGAACCGCAAGATTCTGAAGACGACTGCCCGAGTTCCTATGCTTCAGCCCAAGGATCAGACTGGTCAGCATTGTTGGGCCCCATGGTGGTCTCAGCCCCAGCAGCAGAAGAAGCAGGCTTTGCACTCTGCCGAGCCTCCCTTTCCCTCTGTTCAGCCTCCAACTCCATTCTCTCAGCTTCTTCTTCGGCTTCCTCAGCCTTAAGGATTTCAGATTCGACTGGAGTTGCATACTTCATATGAGGGTCTTCGGGATCCTGGACCCATTCAGCACATTTGGACCAGTCCAACTTCGGCTCAGCATGAAGGCAGACTCTTTGGCACACTCTGAACCCGTTTCTGAAACCCATTTCATATTCTTCCTGGGTATATACACGGACTTTGAGTAGAGCCTCAGCATCAGCCAACTTCTTCTTTGTCTCCTCCAAGTCTTCCTTGGATTCCTTCAGCTCATCGGCGAGCTTGAGGAGGAACCTTTCAGCTCATTCAGCTTCTGCTGAACTTGGGAAGCCTCTGTCTGGGCCTGGGCCACTTCTTCCTTTTTGGCCATCAGCTGATCCTCAGCTTCTTGAAGCTTAGCTCTCTGAGCTTCAGCAACAGCAGCAGCCTCTGAGAGTTGGACATCCCTGGCTTGGAGCATCTCTTCAGCAGCCATTCTGCTGGCTTCAAGAGCTTCTAGCTGTTGCTGCACTTCAGCTTGTGCAGCAGCTCCTTCCTGGATTCGGCTCTCAATGGTAGCCTTGAATTTGGAGATGTCCACTCCCATGTGCTCTTGGAGGAATTTTTCCCCTTCCATCAGTGGGGGAAAAACTTCCTTCTCCATAGCATCGCAGAAGGTTTTGAAGGCTTCAGCAGCTTTTTTCTCATATTCTTCACCCTTCTGCTGCTTCTCTTCAGCTGCTGCTTGCTTCAGCTTAGCAAGCTTTAACTCCCCTTCGGCTACCTTTTTGTCGTGCTCGGCAGCGTCTACCCTATCTTGTAGGGTATCTATCAGCTCTAGAGTAAGAGTCTGATTGTGCACGAACTGAAAACAGGAGCACAAGTTAAAATAAAAAATAATAATAATAATGATAAGTAAAGAGCTGAATTTTAAAGGAGATAAAGGCAAGGAAAATCACCTGCATCATCAGCAGTTGGCTAGACCTGGCTGGGTCAGGAGCTGATCTGCTGGATTCGCCCATCCCAGCAGTGGCCTTCAGCGACCAGATTCTTGCCCTATCTACTTCGGACATGCCAGCAAAATCGCCGAAGTAGGCTGCAGCACCTTCCCGGTTCTGACCCCATATGAAGTCCCAGATGTGATCTGGGATTGGAATTCGGGGGGCCGAGAAACCCATTTCTCCAGATTGCAGAGTCTGGAAGGAAGGAAAGGATGACGATGGAGCTTCTTTAACTTTGGATGGCTCAGCATCCTCCTTCTTCTCAGAAGAGTCAATTATTATGACCTCTTCTTCTTCAGGGGTGAGGACGAAGGCCTCAACCTCTCTTGCAATGTCTGCCGTGAAACCCTCAGCACTGGGCATCACGGCATCCTCATTCTTGTGCTCAACAACACTCTCTTGAACTTCTTCTTGGACCCCTCCCTTAGGTTCGGGAGTTTTCTGATCCACCTCCATCTCGGGAGGTGGCGGAGGGGTCTTTGGAGGTGATTGAGGTGGTGGCCGGGGAACCCTCGGCGATCCATTGCCTTCCTCGGGTTCCCTTATTTCGACGCCGATGGTCATCGGCCTCCTCTGAAAGTCATGCGGGCCGATGATGGTCATTCTTCAGCGCCTTTTCTGAAGCGGCTGCTCGTCCATGTCTGAGTCTGAGGACTCTTCTTGTATCTGGTCTTCGGGACGAACAGGGGCTTTCCATTCTCTGTGTCTATTACTCTCTTCAGACTGTAAAATACAGGGGGGGAGGAAGAATGTGAGTAAAAAAAAAAAAACAAACAAAAACAACAACAAAACAACAAACAGAAACAGATAAAATTAAGTCTGAAATCTCACCGAGGTCTTCAGCAAAGCCTCGTCTTCTTCAGCTGCCCTAGCTGCAGCTTCTTCTTCAGCAGCCCTGGAGGACCCTTCTCCTCCTTCACAAGCTTCAATAACCCGTGCAACCTCTTCGGCCGTACGGGCAGCTTCAGCTTCTTCGTCCAGCAGCTGAAACCAGGGATCTCTCTTCTTCCACCAAGGCTTCTGCCTCTGATACAGAGCAACAGCCTCAATTTGGAAGTGGGAAAAGTCTAGATGAACTTCTCTATGCCTCGGTTCAGTGATAGAGGGGGCCCGATCAGTTACAGCTCGTTCTCGGTTGACGCCAAGACGAGCGTAGTTAATGCCGACGTTGGTCTCATCCCACTCTGAAAAAGAAAAGGGGAAAGGTCAGTTCAGTTAGGTTGGCACAGCATAAAAAAGCGAAGTGAAAGAGGAGAAAAAGAGATAATTAAAAGGCCTCGGCCCCAGCCGAAGAAGCTTACCATCCTTAAACTTTCGGCTGAGGCCGACAGCTGCTAGCATGTTCTCTTGGAAAACATAATGCGTATCGGGGAGCCAAGTCTCCGGGATATGCTGCATTCGGCCGCTGCCCCCCCCCCCCCGGTTCGGCAGCTTGCCGAAGGTATTCTGTTGATTAAGGTTCGGATCTGGGCCGTTATCTGCGGGGGGACCTAAACTTCCCATGTCGGGATCAGGCTCAGCAAGGTACCGGGGAGCGCTGAAGACGCAAGGGTGGCCCGGGTCCGTGGGTGCCCTAACCCAAATCCATTGACCTCTCCAGTCCTTGTCTAAAGAGTCGTTCGGCCACATGGTTAGGTACTGGGGCCGAGACTCAATCCGGTACCACCCAGAACCATGACTTCCGTGCCCACTTTGAATATTTGGCACTAGCCGATGAAGCTTTTTGAAGCAGTGCAGGTTCGACACATACCTGAAGAACTTGCAGACCCATAAGTATGTCATCACCCTTCGGATGCTAATAGGAGTTAGCTGACATAGGGAAATATTGTAATGGATCAGCAAGTCTCGGACGAATACGTCCAAAGGGAACCTCAGCCCATACTGAAGTTGTCTTGTGTACACCCCCACATACCCCGGGGGTGGACGATGGATTCTATCGGATGCCACGGGCATTCGGCACCAATACCCATCAGCTTCAAGGATGCCGTAATGCAACTCAATTTGTTCGGCAAACCGATACTGTTCGGCATTCTCCACCCACCATGAGTAGGGCGGTTCTTTATCATGGCCGAAGCTACTTCGGCATCCTCCCACTCTGAAAACCCGGGAAGGATATCCCAACGGACAGCGGGAACTTCATCGTCCCGCCCAGAAGCGCTCGGCCCCTCCGTTCTCTGAGGAGGAGCCGAGGAAATTGGAGTCGCCCTAATCCCTTCAGCAGGGTCAGACTCTGCTCTTTGTCCATTCCAGGTCCCAATCCTGTTCCTGGGATCGAGAATTGGCCTTGCTCTTCTTGGAGCACGGGCTCTACCCCTAACTCCTCTCGCCATTGATAATTTCGAAGAAAAAAGTCGAAAAAGGGGAAGGAGTTCAAATTCGAAGAAAAATAAACTAAAATCAAAGGAATTTACCTTAATCTGAAGCGAAAGTTGCTGATTTACGAATTGGTAGTGGCGAGTCTCAGTTTCTAAGCTTAATGCTCGGGGAATTTGCGAAGTTTTGATGCGAGTTCTTGGGTTCTCTCGAGAATTCTGGGTTTGTGTTGGTGAATAAGTGAGGAGAGATGACGCGCCTCTAATTATATCTCCAGAAATGGGAATTCGGGGAGTCCGCGTTTCAATTTCTCTTAAATACCCCACTAAGTAACCGTTAAACACACGACCTTGCGATTAAACTGCCCATTATCCGTCCAACTTCCACAATTATCCGCCTTAACTGTTGTTATCTCATTAATTACGGTTTAATTACGGTTTAAATTCAAATTTTTGGATTAATTAAATCATTCACTTCCCTCCTTTTCTGATTAAATCAAACCCGACCCGTCATCCTTCCAAATCGGGTCTGGGGGGCAAGTTGTTTGGGTCCAATTTAGTCCAATTGGGCCTAGGCATTAAATGATCCAATTAAAAGCCCAAGGTCAAGGTTCATCTCTCCAATTGTGCTAAAGTCAAAGATCAGTCCTCATTGCAAGCCAATTGGGCTAAGGCCCAACTTCTCCATATATGCAAAGGTATAAAAGCCATCAATATTACATTTGTACATTCATTCAAGCAAAGCCTCAAGCAATTAATTCTCTTGCATAGTGTTCTCTTTCTACACACTGTACTGACTTTAGCATCGGAGGGGCCTTCCTCGGCAACACCCCCGAGGCTAGTTTACGTGTGTTTACTGTGCAGGAAACCTTCGGCCCAACATTACTTGGATCGAATCTAGTCTTCTCCACTTCATCGGACCTTCGACAAGGTCCCATTGTTTTCACCCGAAACAATTAGTATTCTATAATATGCATTGCATATATGAAACTTAAAACTAAATACATCTATAGTGGAATGTAAAGTAGAAAGGAACGTACTATTTTTAATAGGGTGATTAGAGGTGTCCACCGTGCGAGTCGTGCGAGCTGGGTTAGGGTTAGGTGGGTCGCGGGTTGGGGTTTCATGACACACGGCACGACACACGTAGGGTAGGGTGGGCCGGGTCGTGGGTTGGGTCGGAGAAGTTGGACACACCAGGGTTAGGTTCGTGGGTTAGACGAGTCGTGGGTGGGTCGAGCTGGGTTTGTGGGTTAGACGGATCGTGGGTGGGTCGAGCTGGGTTTGTGGGTTAGACGGGTCATGGGTGGGTCGAGCTAGGTTCGTGGGTTAGACGGGTCAAGGTGGGTTAGTGAGTTAGGGTGGGTCGAAGGGTGGGTTAGTGGGTTAGGGTCGGGTGGGTTTGTGGGTTAGGTGGGTTAGGGTCGGGTGGGTTAGTGGGTTAGGGTCGGGTGGGTTTGTGGGTTAGGTGGGTTAGGGTCGGGTGGGTTTGTGGGTTAGGGTCGGGTGGGTTCGTGGGTTAGGGTCGGGTGGGTTGTGTGGTGTTTTAATTTTTACAAAATTAACAATTTGATGGCTTGCTCTTAATTAAGATGCCTACGTATCCTTATATTATAAAATAAGGAATCAAAGCCAGCGTAGTTCTTATATTGTACTTCTTTTGAAATTTGGGGGGGGGGGGCTTGGACCTATCTTTAGAAAACTAAAATTTAATTTTGCAATTAAATTGTAATTTTCGAAAAATAAGTTGCCTACGTATCCCGAAAGAATCAAAGCCCACGTAGTTCTTAGCGTACCTGATTTAGACTTTTCTAGCCACCCATGTTTGTTGCATCATCATCCCCGGAAGCTGCATCATCCGTTGACGACTCCAATATCATCACAGGATCATCTTCATCGTCTTCGTCTTCCTTTAAACCTTGAGTTCTTCTTTCAGCTTGATCCCAATCTTTCTTACAAACACAAATTTGAATGCTTTCCGGAGTTAAGCGAGATCTTTTTTCATCTAACACTCTTCTACCTGCACTAAAAGCAGACTCGGAAGCAACAGATGAAGCGGGAACTGCAAGTATATCTTTTGCAATTCTCGCCAATATAGGAAAACTTTTTTTATGTTCTTGCCACCATTTTATAATTTGAAAGTTGTTGTTGGTCTCATGTTGATATGACAAATAATCATTAATAGCAAGTGTTGAAGAAGATGATGATGAGAATGATGTAGATGCTTTGTGTTTTTTTTTCATAACTTTATCAAGAAAACCAAATCTAGAATCGGAAGTGCTAGTAGTAGTTGGTGTTGCCAAATCAAAACCATAAATAGATGCATAATGATCATAAAGGTCTCCCAAAACAGATTTGCATTTGTTAATATATTCACTAACATCATAATCGATACTTAAACTTGTATAATAAAATTCTAAAAGATTTTCCAAACCTTCAGCTTTGACACCGGGGTCAAGAATAGCAGCAATTCCATAAATGATTGGAAATTCACTAAAATAAGTATGCCACTTACGTTTCATGCTATCAAGAACGGGACGAAGTCCATCAATCTTCATATGCTCTTCGATGGTGTGAACAACTTTAACACACTCAATTATGACTAAATGAACGTTAGGCTCATAAATATAAGAGAAAATATGAGTTGCACTATCAAAAGCATTTAAAACATCACGAACAAAAGAAGCATTAGTCCAATGACTTTCGGTTATTAACTCAGTAGGATCAACACGAGTCTCATTGTAAAGTTGGGTCAAAATATCACGATACTTTATAGCATCACTCAACAACTTGAAAGTAGAATTCCAACGGGTAGGGGTATCAATAGACCATTGTCTTTTCTTAAGACCTCTCTCTTTACACATAGCTATGTACTTTCTTCTAACTGACTGAGTAATCCTAATCCATTTTATAACTGTTCTAATTGGGTTTAGCAATGGTTGCAACTCAGCGAGACCCTCTTGAACAGACAAATTCAAAATATGAGCACAACATCTAACATGCAAGAGACTACCACCCAACAACAAATTCAACTCGGAGTCATTTTTCAAATAGTCAATACACTTTGTGTTTGCAGTTGCATTATCAAGAGACAAAGAAAAAACTTTATTATTCAAGTGAAATTCTTTTAAACAATCCAAAATACGAACTTTGATGTTAAAACCGGTATGCCTTTCTTCCATAGCTTGAAAACATAGTATACGTTTTTGAATAAACCAATCATCATCCACCCAATGAGCAGTAATGCAAAGAAAAGGTTCGCCAAAACTAGAAGTCCATGTATCACTTGTAAAACTAACACGACCATCAAAAGTACGAAATAATTCAATCAAACCACTCCTATACTTATAATAAGAAGTTTGTGTATAACGTCTTAGGGTATTTCGGGGGACACGAGTAAATGCAGGTTGTAATGCAACTTTATTAAAATGCTCAACGTTTGCATTTTCACCGTAACTAAAAGGGTATTCATTAGCAATAACTAAAGTACTCATTTCATCAATCATTCTATCTTTATTATAAATGAAAGGTGTACCTCCGCCGGGTTGGTTCATGTATCCACCCAATTGTGTTTGGACGCCACCCCCCGAAGGACGGGGGCCATTTTCGAACAAGTCGTGTTTATTTTGCAAATGCCGACTCAAGGTTCCGGTTCCATCTCCCGTTTTCCAATTATATGACTTGACATTTGCACCTAGCGCCTTGCAAACTAGGCATGTACACGTGAACCTCTTTGGTTGACCAGGTTGCCATCCCGGGGGTGTGACCTCAACTCGTTCAAAATGTTTCCACACCCAAGAAAAATGTGCTCGACCTCTACTTTCACCGCCACCACCTTTCATAAATCAAATTATTAAAATTAATTTTTAAATGCTATTCATGAAAATAAGCTTTTAAATTTTAAATATTTTAATTATACTTATTTAAACGCATTTTTCATGGTAATTAACTAATTGTAAATCATAGAAAATTGGAAACTAAACTAACTTTATAATCATTAATAATAGTTTTTTTAAATATTCATAACAATAAAAATTTAATTAGAAATTACCTTGAGATGAAGGTTGAGATGTTGGTTGCGATGGAGGTGGCATAGTTGAACTTGATGATTGGTGGGACTCGTGGGAGAAATGTTGTGGTGGAGACGTTTGAATATTTTGCCTATCTCCTAAACCATAATCTCCATATTCATTGACAAATTGGTTTAAATTTTCCGTATTAATTTCATACGAAAAATTTGCACCACCACTCCTTTGGCTACCACTTCGACCACCACTTTGACTCCTTCCCATTCCTCCTCTTGAGCTCATTTTTTTTTTTGTATGATTACTAATTATAATATGGAGAAGAACTTTTTTTTTTTAGAATCTTAAGAATACTAATAATAATATTAAGGAGATTTTTTTTAACAAAAATATAACTCTATATAACACTTGAGAATTTGAGAATAATAAGAATTTTTAAGTAAGAGAGAAAGAAAGCTTGAATTTGTGTGGAAATTTGAGTGAAATGGAATTGGTATTTATAGGAAAAATAGAATGGATGATCATACACTTAAAAAACTAGCCGTTAGATACAAAAAACTAGCCGTTAGATACAAAAAACTAGCCGTTTTTTTTTTAAAATGGATGTTAGGCCGTGCGGGCCGTGCGGGTCGTGCGAATTGTGCGGGCTGTGCGGGCCGTGCGGGCCGTGCGGGTCGTGCGAATTGTGCGGGCTGTGCGGGCCGTGCGGGTTGTGCGGGCCGTGCGGGTTGTGCCGGCCGTGCGGGTTGGGTGGGTCATGCGTGTGGGTTGGGTGGGTCATGCGTGCGGGTTAGGTGGGTTGGCTCGTGCGGGTTGGGTGGGTCATTCGTGCGGGTGGGCCGTGCGGGCTGGGTTGTGCCAGGTGGGTCGGGTTAGGTGGGTTCACGGGCTAGGTGTGTCGAATTAAATGAGTCAAAACGGGTTGTGCGATTTGGGTCGAATCAAACGGGTTAAACTGAGCTGGGTTGAAATGGGTTGTGTCGAAAATTTTGGACCCACGACACAACCCGGATTAAATCCGAGCTGTGCCGGGCTGTGCCGGATTGAAACCGGGTCGGACCCACGTGACCCACCAGCCGTGCGAGTTAGGGTGGGCTGGGTCCAACCCGGCCCACTGGCCACCTCTAAGGGTGATGGGTCTATGAACAATTAACTTCCCTTAATTAAAAAAAACACTAATCTTTCATAAAATAATAAAAAAAACACTAATTTTGGGTTTAACATCTTGTATTTACATTTTTAAAACGTGTTGAAGTGACACCTTTGTAAGTTAGAGAACACTTTTTTCACACAATTTTTTTTAAATAATAGTTAAACTTAAATCTACACTTAATTTGAAAAAAGTTAGTTTATTATTTATTTATTTATTTATTTTGTAAAGGCATGATCAATTTTCATGTATAAAGTTAGTTTCAAAATTAAGGTATTTGTAAAGGCATGATCAATTTTTATGTATAAAGTTAGTTCAAAAATTAAGGTGTAAATGCACGATTCTTTTATAGGAAGTTGACACGTGTCCTTCTAACTTCCTGTTTTAAAATAATAGTATAGATGTGTTTAGGTTAACCCCGCTTGAGTTTGTAAATTAGGCTAATTTGGGTGTTTGGTTTATACAATGTTATAAGTTTGGAATCAGAAATGAGAATCCAGTGGCATGGAGTGGAAACTTAATCCTTAATAGGGTCAGTCACTTAGTCTATCTTGTGCTTGGTTGTATTCAAAATAAGCATTTTTCTTTATCTACTTGAATACATGGTATGAGCTATACCTCGGTACCTCCCCTTTGGATTTTCGTAAAATTGAATGGTATATGGTGAATTTGAAAATTATTGGTGGTATTTGGTGAATTAAGTTAAAACTCGGGGGTATTTGGTGAAAAAACTGAAAAAAATATATTCATGTGAGATCTTGATATACTCATTTCGAAATATATTTACATAAGATAAGTTTTTTTATAACGTTTACTACAACACAAGTTAAGATATTTAAATTATAAAATGTGCACTGACAAAGCGTGAAATTCTCCAACATTACGATTAACAAAACTTGAGATTATTGTAATAACTAAGTGCAAATCGAGTCAACTATATATTGGCATTTTTTTTAACAAACTATATATTGACACTTAAAAACACCATAAACCCAAAGTTGTTTTTTTTTCGAGGCCGCCTCAGTCAATCAGGCTAATTGACGAAATATTGTAAACCAGCCCTTTTTGTGAACCAGCTTTGCAATATTAAAAAAAAAAAAAAAAAAAAAAACCTAGATCTAGCATCATATTTCACGAATGACAAACCACCACCATTTCGTCTACCCCTGTCATCTCGTCGGTCATCTGTCAACGCGTCCCTCTTCTCTTCCCTTCTTCCTCCTTCCTCAACAACCACTCCAACGCCGTTGTGCGACGGTAACAAAAAGACACTCTAGTAGCAAAAGGGGGTAAATTAGGGCCATATCAATCCCTTAGGAGTAGCATCTTTGCAATGAGCTGCAATGGAGGAGGAAGGGAGGAAGAAAGGGAAAAGTACAAACTTACCCCCAAATAAATAAAAAAAAATGACTTTTATATCCCCTGATTTACCAATTGGCTGATGAACATGTATTTTCACTTTTTCCACTTGAACAAATGTACAATAGATCATTGAATTTCTCTTGAAAAAGACTCTATCTTGGAACATCATTTTGGCTTCCAATTTAAGGGTAAGAGACTCAAATAGCAACCATTACTAATTTGCTACTAATTGCGAGTAATTCTGAAACCAACATCTGAAGCAAAGAGAACAGTTTTTTGGAGAGAAGAGAAAATGGAGCAGCAAATTGACAACGAAGCTATTAAGAAGAGACCTGCTATCTTGGTTATCGGATCTCCCGGCGTCGGAAAGCGCACCATTCTCTCCAGTATTTCATCTTTCTCCTTCATTTCTGATTGTATTTTTATTAATTTGATCAGCTCAATTACAAGTTTCTTTTTTTGAAGAAATTATAATTGTTTTTGATCAATTGATGAATATCTTCGTGCTAAAATGTTCAAATTTGCAAGATTTTAGGTTATACTTATCATAATCGATCGATTTGAGGGGTTTATGTATTTTTTGAATTGGACGAATTTTAGGTTGGGTAGGTGGTAAATTGTGTTCATATTGTGAATTTGTGATGTGGGTGAATAAATTGATAACCTGGAAATCTGAAATTTTCATGTTGGGTTATTGATGAATGAAGTTTTAGCAATTAGCGGACTTCAAAGCCAGCTATTATGATTGCAAATGAGTTTAAGTTTATCTGTAATGCGGAGTATGAATTAACCTAATTTGATACTTCTATGATTAAGCAAGATTATTTTTTACTATTTCCTTGTGTCATGGAGTAGTAATTTAACTCAGCCTCGTTTCGAGTGTGTGTTCTAGCAGCATGCTAGCATATGCATCAAGTTCTTGTATCCAAGTAGTCTTCTTGCAAGGAGTTCGGGAAAGTTTCATTATATATGTAAGAGATGGTCAATTTTTTGGTTATATTCAATTTTTAAAGGGCTGTTTTTGTAGAAGAGTATCTACTTACTGTTCTGTGAAAGCTTTTCCATAGCATTGCAACATTTCTTATAGACTGTTGTTGCATTTTCATTACACTGTAATATGTAGGTAAAGTCGTTAATGTGTATTGATATATTGAGTGCAGATATAAGACTAATAAGAAACTACTCCGTAATGTTTACAATTTATACCTGGTAAAACAAGTTAAAGGTTCAAAATGTATTTTTTTCAATATAATTCTTGAATTACAATGCTAAAGTGGTGCCTTTTCATATATATTCAATATTTCAATTCATGGTGTTGTGATAGCTGCTAAACTCGTGAGATCCTGTTTTTGATATTGTGACTGTTACTAGTCACAGTAGTGATTTTTAATTCTATTGTTTTTTTTTTTTTTTTTTTTTTTTTCCAGCTCGATGCTCTTCTAGATGTGTATACTAATACCTGAGTGATTGACAGTGGTCTATGCTTTTTTATGTGCTATTTTCAGAAGATGCTTAACTCATCTGAATGTTGTTATTGGTATATAACTCAAGTACACAACCTTTTGTGAAGAACTATCTATCGTTTTGTAATAATTGTGGTATACTCCTGTTTTGTGATGAAGTATTGAATTTTTAGTTGTTGATTACTTGATTATGAAATGACATTATTCTATTATTCTTTGTGAGTAAATGGCGTGCCATGTCTGTAGGCATTTTCAGTTTTTTACTATTTTTTTTTCTTACTTCAGGACTATTGTCAGTGGATTATGAAGATGCTTTCGATACATCATCTGAAGTACTTATACAAGGGTATGCTGATAGAATACCATAACTCAGCATGTGGATAAAAATGTGCTATTATGAATATTTTTCCCACTCTTAGATTCTTACATGAACATCTTTGGCATCTTTTATTTATCAAATATTATGTAAATGTTTATATAATTTTTCATGTCGAACAGGTGGACTATTGACACAAAATATTATTCGGCTGATGTTGCTGTATGGATGGCTCACCTTAATGATGATATTCCCCCCAGTTCCCTGCCAGACATTCAGTTTGCTGCCATAATGATGGTTTTTGACATGAGCGAGGCATGCATCACTTACCTCTTTAGTCTTTACCTTTGGTCAATTACACGTATTGAATGTTTCTTAAATTTTTGCCAAAAACTTCATGTGTGGCAGTATGGCACATTTGTGTTTAATTTTTTAACGTTGCTGAAATGACACTGCCTGATTTTACATTTTTCTATTGTCGTTTTGTTGTGCACTTGACAGTTATCTTCTCTTACTGCACTCAAAAAATGGGTCTCTCATACTGATATCCAGAAATCTGATATCCTATTGTGTGTTGGAAACAAAGTGGATCTTGTTCCAGGTCACCCAGCTCATGCTGAATACAAACGACATTTACAGAGGCTCAAGGACCCTTTTGCTAGCTCAGATGTGGATTCATATGAGTATGGAGTTTTTGAATCTGAGGGAAGTAGTCTATTGGGCAATGAAGAGCCATCGTGCGATATTAAGAGATCTTGCTTGGAATGGTGCATGGAGTGTAATATTGAATATGTGGAGGCCTGCGCTTCTAATGCTGAATTTGATAAATGTGAGTATCTCAACCTGTAAATATCAGTGAGTTGATAGCATATAGTATGTGCTCATATTTTCTGTTAGCTTCTTACTAAAAATGGTGGGTGGTTCCATGTATTGTCATTAAAAATTTCAGAAGAACTTAGACGATGGTGATGTTGTTGGTTTGATGTTATTAATATTGATGAAAGAATGTACTCCGTATTATTTAGGATGGAGTTCCTGTACATAACACACGCTTTATTATTCAGGATAAAGGCAAACTAATTAAGTACAAAGTACAATACACTACATTCCCTCAAAAAAAAAAAAGTATTATACACTACAAATATATAAGATGAAGTGACTGTGTTAACATCTTATGTTACTTTAATATATCGAAGTGTATGGAAAGATTAGAGAAGTATGTTTAGAAAAACTTGCTTATAAACTCCCTATTGTATTATCCTCCTTGACTCACTTATGAAGGGAGTGTAAATTAAATCATGCCTAGCTGGCTAAATTCCTAAGACAATGTGTTACCTATAAACCCTCTTTTGTTGTATTCTACTTGACTCGCTTTTGAAGGGACTGCAAATTTGATCATGCCTAGCTTGCTAATTTTCCTTTTTGGTTTCTATTAATATCAATGTGCAGGTACACTGGACACTCCCTTTAGGGTATCTGGTAGTTTTTTTTTTTTTTTTTTTTTTTGGGGGGTTGGGGGGGGGGGGGGGTGGAGGACTGGAGGGTTGGTTTTATAAGTAATAATTCAAAATTTGGAGGCAAACCGTAATAAAATTTAATTTAAGTTAAAAATAAACAAAAAGAAGATGGACAGTCCATGTTGATTGTGAGCAGTTTTGGCCAAGCACGACCCACGGTCCAGAGCACACAGTAACATGTCTGTGCCTAGTGTTTTTAATGCTAAGTTGTGCCGTGCATTTTTCATGCTCAGTTTCCATGCCCGGCTGCTGCTGCCTTTAGTTCTTTACTCCTACTGTGCCCAAAATGCGATCCACGGTCCAGAACACACAATACCATTAAAAATGTGCTTGATTCCCTGGGATTGTTTTCTGATTGAACTCTTCTTTGGTATAGAGAAGCTGGCAGGTTATGTATCTTTTCTGTTTGGGCAAGGAGAAATTATTGCAGAGGAAGTTAAGCTGTCATCCGTTTGTAGGGTTTATTTTTAGGGTGTTAGGAGAGGGGGGGGGGGGCTTGTGGTATCAAATACCAAGACTTTCCTTGTTATGGGCCATGATTATGATATGTGAACTTGCCCAAACAAGATAAAGCAGGGGTGAGATGAGGAAACATAAGTGATTGTTTTATACTCCGTAGTTGGTCTTTGGGAGAATAAAATGGGAATAAGGATAATTTGAAAGAATCTGAACTAAGAGGGTTTGTAATGCTAGTGAACAACTGCTTATAGAAGGAAAGGGGCAAAGTGGTTGGGGTAGTGTTCAAGGAAAACAGAAATTTTAGCAGAAAACATAAAACCTTTTTGAGCCTAGAATTGAGTGGAAGGACTCGATGAATCCCTGCATTAAGATGCATCTTAAGTCTGCATACAATAATTTTTTTTTTTTTAAAAATAAAATAAAATAAAAAATAAAATAAAATTCCATCCTACCATTTAATCCTCCATGAAATGAATTGCAGAAATGTGGAAGCATAGCGTACTCTTAGTGATGTCAGAAAGGCTGAGACCAGCTAACTTGGCAGCTTTTTACTGCGTCATCTGCAAATATGCAGTTAAAAACTATTTTTCTTTGTCAGGTTTATCCATTGATGGTGACTCGCAAGGAGTGGAACGACTCTTTGGTGCACTTTCTGCCCACATGTGGTCTGGAATGGTTTTGAAATCTGGAAACAGAATTCTTGCACCAACTCTACCTGAAAGACAAGGTTTAAATTTCTCTGATTATATCTTTCAGTTGCTTTTGTTTACAGTGTCTTAATAGCTGACAATTTATTTTTTCTTTCCCTACAGATTCATCAGAAGATGAATCTGAGTATGAAGCTGAGTATGAAGTCCTTTCAGGCGGTTCAGCTGAACTATGGGATGATACAGAGGATGGCTGGGTGGCCGCCATCCCACCTAATGCATCTTCTGTTGAATCTGCTGACCTAAAGTCTGTTTCTGAAGCTGAAAGGGCTGAGCCATCAACATCGGCATCTTCTGAATGTAGAGATAATGCTGAGGAAGTAGAATTTAAAGCGGGTGAGGCTTATGATGGTGATAATCTTGACAAGGGTGAACATCTGGAACTTGAGGATTTGGAGCATTTAATGTCAGAAATTGCAAATATGCGCAGCAGCTCAAGGTTGATGCCTGATTTTCAGAGGCGAGAAATGGCTGCCAAGCTGGCCATGCAAATGGCTGCTCTTTTTGGGGATGACAGTGGTGATGAAGGAGTCGAGTGATAATAAGACAAAGAACAAAACTTGTAAACTTCAGCAAAGGAGATGTAGAGGCAAGGCTTTCTCCATGCAAGCACATTATGATGTGTTATCATCTGGAGAGTCGTTAGAAGATTTGCTGTACTGATTTTCTCGCATAGATGAGTAAGTTCTTTGGCTCCCCCCCCCCCCTCTCTGTCTCTCTCTCTTAAGTTATTTATTACAGTATTTTTGAGTAGTGTCCTACAAATGATAATTTTTGAGCTATCATGAAATCTCCGTGCTGTTGGTTGTGTTATTAGTCCATGAGGTTGTGATTTTGCCTGCGTTTTGGCTATTTTGTGTTAGATCCATGGGCTGCTTTTTACTAATTTGGGTTGAATCTTTTTAACTTTTGCAACTGCTTTATCAATATTAATCATCATGCTAGTGTAAATTTATGTACTATGTACTGATAGAATACAATGGCCAAAGTAAATTCTGACTATTAAATTATAAATGTACTCGTATTGTATTATTGTGATTTGTGAATTCGAGAATGTAATAGTACTAGGGTTTAAGAACAAGTTGAATCTGTTTCAAGCCTAATCTCTTAGAATTCAAGAACATTTATCTTACTTCAAGGGTGCATCCAAGGGTGTGTAATTTTTTTTCCCCCCCTTTTGTTCATTTGATCAATTTTGTTAAAAATAAGTAAATAAATAAAACTTGACGAGATAGATTATGAATTAGAACTCGCCTCTGAAAAGCCCCGAAAAGAAAAAAAGAAAGAAAAAAAAACTAGGAAGAAAAAACAGAAAAAAGAAATAATGCTTGAAGCAAAAATCAAGCTTGTGAGCTCTGAGAGTGTGAGACTTATGACCCTTTGTCAGGTGTCAACCCGCTTTCCCCAAATGCCACTCTAAAGCCACTGATCTTTTACTTCAATGTCATCTCAGGTTTTTTTCTCCCCTTTAAACTTAGTACTCAAGCGGAAAACATGACCCAGTCCCGAAGATGCGTATACTAGGGATATGCTGGATTTTGGGCCAGTCTTCGCCTGTTGGCTTCAAGCACCTCTCCTCTAGCTTCTTAGAGCAATTTTCAAGTGTAAGCGTCTTCAAGCTAGAAAGGTTGGTTGTCCACTCTGGTATGGCATTGAGGTCTTCACATCTGCTTACTGTTAGCTGTTCCAAGGAAAAACCTCTAAACTCCCCTGTGATTAATAATATCCACTCCATTTTGTCGACCTGCATATGCTTCAATCTGGGGAATGCCAGTTTTCGCTCAAAGAGATTATTCTGGATGGGTTGTCTTGAATCTGCTTCACTATTTGAAATAATTCTCTTCCATCCCTTTAATTTAGGCATGTTCCGAAGCCAGAGATACTCGAGTGATGGAAATAAGGGAGCATGGTGCTTATACACAATGTCGTTATTACTTTCATTGCTCCCAGCACAAGTTTTCTCAATATACTCAACATTGTCTAAATCTAAAAGATTCAGATATTTAAGATGAGGAAGCCTCCCAAAGGAGCAAAGGTATCTGCAGCCTTCGCACTGGAGTATCCAAATGCTAACAAGATTCGGAAGCCAAAAGTGAAGGCGATCCATCATCCAGCTTGGTAACCTCTCTCCTGCATAACCATATATCAACAGTTCTTTTAAATTAGAATTGGGTTGGAGGCCTTCTATAACTATTTCGTCATGTTTTAGGCTACCACCAATGAACTCTAAATCCAAGCCTAAAAGCTTATCTTTACTCTTCAAGTTTGCTGTCTTAGCTTCCGAAACTGTATCCATTGACCTCCCAATGACACGTATTGTTAACTTTCCCATTAGATTATTCAGGCGATGTAGCTCTGCTAACTCGCCGACACTGTTGGCCTTTGATCCGTTTTCTGAATTCTGCTCCCCTTGTATGAACATGTCTAGTCTTCGAAGATCTGTCAAGTTCCCCAACCCCTTGGGTATATGACTCAATGCATTACAATATCCGACTTTGAGATGTCTCAACTTAACCAACCTACTCATGTTTTTGGGCAACTCTTCAAGTTTGTAGCAGCCAAACAAATCAAGTGACAACAAATTCACAAGCCTTGTGATTGAATTGGGGAGTTTAACCATAGGATTGTATGACAAGTTGAGATAACGCAAGCACTGCAGCTCACCAAGAGATCTTGGCACAATCTTTAACCCCAGCCTATGCAGGTCCAATACCCTCAAAGATTTAAGTCTCAAAATTGATCTATCATTGATTGACAAATTCTTTAGTGTCAATTTACAGTGCCTAGACACTGCCAAAAGGAATGATTGTAGATGCTCAATTCTGAATAGCGAGGAAGGGACTTCCCAAGATTCTGATATTGTACCACCAAAAGACAGATGATGAACTTGTTCATCAAATTCACGCGTGTCTGAATCTGCCATCTTATACCTGAACCCAGAAACAGAGAGCACGAGATCGTGCATCATGTTATGCATTGTCAAACGGACCCCAGTGCCAAAATCAGAGGTTTGTTCTATCTTGAAAAAGCCACAATTTAACAGGTTGAGCATGTATGCACCAGCTACTTCCTCCAAGCTTTGGCTTCTATACTAGGGCTCAACATATCCTAAGGAAATCCAGAGACGAACCATCTGATCTTCATCATATGCAAAACCCTTTGGGAACAAAGAACAATAAGCAACACAAAGTTTTTGCCTTGCATCCAGCTGATCGAAACTAAGTTTAAGTGTCTGCATGACATCACGCCCATAGGAAGAGAAATGTTTAAGTTGATCATCTCTAAAGGTCTTCCATTCCTAAAGTGTTTGTTTACCTGCTAAGAGGCCTCCTATACTCCGTATAACAAGTGGAACATTCATACACATTTTCGCAATCTCCTCTCCTATTGCTTCTACACCCGGATCTTGCCACTGTGTAAATGCTATCTTTTGAAAGAGAAGCCAAGAGTCACGTTCTGTTAAATCCCCTAGCATGTAAGTGTCTCCAAGACTCCAAGGAAGCAGCATCAATAAATGTAGCTTCAATGGTAGTCTTAAGTTCCTGGAGCCTTTTGATGTGGGAATCCAGATCCTTTGCAAACAAGATTTCTTTGTATGCTCCGGAACCTAGTCTTTCCACAATAACTGATACGAGTTCAGCCATTATCACTTCTGCCATCTCACTCTCTCTAGTTTAGTTGTCCAATACAATCGACTATTAGAATGACACACACACACACAAAATCTTAGCCGTTGATCTAACTTTTGCTGGTGGATGAGAAACGATGTTTCTGAATCCTGGTTATAGTTGTGGTTATGAAGTCTTGTAAGACTATAATCGTGTACTAGTCTATGAATCTATCTAGGTGTATTATTGCAGACTTGAATGTTGGAACCTTGCATTCCTCCAAGTGAACAAAAGGGTTGCGTAGCTAGCATGGAAGCTACACAATTGGTTGATGTTAGCATAGCTAGCGGACGCATGTCATCACATTGTATTATGGCATTTTGTTGCCCCGAATTTAATTTTGATATAAATTATTGAACTTTTTATATAATTTATAACACTTTTGAAATATTGATGCAAGTTTTTGGACATTTCATATGTGTAGTAACTTTTTTTGTTTTTCGAGTGGACTCATGGTAAAACACACATACTGTAATATTTTGTGTTTTTATTGTAGTCTTCGTCATTGATTGAATGCAGAATTGCAGACTAATCTAAATCAGGTGTAAAATTAACTTATACGGAGTATTATTTCTAGCTCTTATCCGAACTATTTGACCTTGTTGAACTTAATAGAATTCATAAGCTGTGATTTTAATTAATTCTTCAAGGTAAAAAAAGGAACAAATACAATCATAGTAGCTCCGTAGTAAGCTGAGATGACTATAATGATGTTGTGATTGACACTGGAGTAAATTTATCATCCATATGACATTATTGATTCAATATCATACTCCGTAGTTGCTACAACTTTTCATTCAAAGTCGTATTGTTGAAAATTGTAGCCTAGAGGACAAATTGTCGTTTTAACAATGAGATATTTGATTTACTGTTACATTCAAACATTCAATATATAATAGGTCATGTGTTTTTGTTGAATTATAAGCTACAATAGACTAGAATCTTTATCATATGCCCCGGGGCCCGGGTGCACATAAAATTAGGTATACCTAAGAATTTTTTACTCATTAAAGATTTTAAAAATGAACAAAAATTATTACTCTATCCGTGTATAAATAAATGAAACGTTAACGTTTCCAATAAGTAAAAATTATAACAATTGAATTTTAATAAACTTTTCATTGAGACGATTCCAACAAATACCCATAAAAATAAAATTATATTTATTCTTATGCATAAATCACAAACAATAGTCAAAGTAAATTAGATAAATAGTGTAAAAAGTCAAAGCGTTTCATTTATTTAAACATAGAGGGAGTATGAGTAAATGAGTAGAAAATATCCTTGATTGGCAACTGGATGTATAATAAAATTTTCAACAAAATACTAAAGCATAATGTGAATCCTTATCTGATTGATCTTCAGTGTATCTCACTCCTGCCACATGAATTCACTTATACGAACTATTATGTACGGAGTACGAGTATTATTACTTTTATTTAATACTTTGTATTACAGGACATTTATTCATACCAAACTTCGTATTACATGTATTTTAATTTACATAACATTCATAGTTTGGTAAGAAAATCCTGATTGGCAAAAAACTCTTCTTTTCTCCTTTTATTTATTTATTTATTTATTTATTTATTTATTTATTTTTGTTATTTTTTTTTTATTGTGAGCAATAAACTTTTATTATGAAGCTCGTGTAAAATCAAGAAAATCCTGATTGGCAATAACCTAACAAAACCGGGTCAAAAATAATTTTATAATGGAATTGATACAGTGATACTTCGTACTCATATTATTAGAATGTATAAAAACGAATTGAACAAAAGTTTTTCCCAAAGAAGAATTTCAATTTAGTTAAGTTAAAACAAAGTTGAGTCAATAATGTTACTTTCAATGTTGATCTTCCTTGGTATAAATTTGAATCTTCAAACAAACGATGAACGAAGAATTCAACTTCTGAAGTATTGAACAACGTACATTAGTAAGGGTTTCTAGAATATGAAGTATCCACAACGTTTAGTGTGACTACTCTGACTATAAATACATGAGTACAGAGACTACAGACTATAACTTAGTGTACATATATGTAAATGTAATCTCGTTCAATTAAGTCCTTGAAGCTTCCATAAATCTCACTTTATGTAAATGTATTTTTCTGGTTGTATATTACTCCATACGGGGTAACATAATACAAGTCTTCAAAATCATGATTAAAAGAAATAGTTCAACATCAAGTCATTAATTAATTAATACAAAGTCTCCCTAATTAATTTTATGTAATAGTAAGTATTTGAGCTAAACTTCAAAAAATAAAGAACCCATATTTATACAAGCTTAATTTTACAATTTGGTTTTTGGTTTGGATTGGATCCAATTAGGGTCAATCCGATCCAATCCGATCCGATCTGATTTAAAGTTCGGATCCAATCGGATTAATAATTCGGTTTGGATTGGATTGGATTTCGGTTTTAATCCAAATAATAAAAATTGAGCTTCAGTACAATAATATTGTTTTAACTTTTTCAGTACTAGACATTTAATTCCATGTGAAATTTCAACTAATTTCAAACCAGAGATTCAAAATTGCAAGGAAAGAGAGGGGTGGTAGTGTGGTAATGGACCTACTGGTACATGAAAGATCACTTTCATGTTTCCAATTTCCATTAATTCAAAAGTTCACTAACATTGCCCAGAAATTTCGATGAAGCATCTTAAAAACTCTTATAATCCTTCATCAAGTCCTTGAAGCTTTCATTCACAAACCAATCAGCTTCTAATCACTGCCCTTTCTTATTTCCATTCCCCTGCCTTTACGTGAATTGAACCAAACATTCTCGTAACTTGATTTTTGTTTCCTTTAAACTTCTCCAATAATTTATATCCTTATCATTTTTGCTATCTTTTGATAATACGTACACTTTCATTATTTATTGACCAAGAGTAAAATTTGACCTGTCTACTGACCTATTCTTGTTGATCCTTGACCGTGCAACATAGACCAAGCTTGTGTAATTGTAGCTCAAGCTCACCAGTTCAGGGTTGGAAAAAGTAATCAATTTTAGTGAGCTTGTTCTACATTGTCAATTTATAATGGAATTTCATCCCTAAACAGTTGTGTTTCTTAACTATATATTTCTATTACTACTCGATATGGCCTTGAAAGGAGAAATGGATATAGGATACTTATGGATAAAAAGAGATAATTGAATCATAGACAAACATTAGCACAAGTCTTTTATAATAATTATGCTTATGATCAAAGCTTTTTTCTTAGTAAATAACAAAAAATTGCCCGAAATTTATCATTATAACCTTGACACACATCAAATTCTAGACATGTTGGATACCTTCACGTCATCACCAGTTTTTTGGAAAGCCTAACCCTATTAGGAGATTCATACGGTTCAGCAATGGCAGGCCTTTAGAAATGATCAGCTTGCTAATTTTGCTTCCTATGGGCGTGACATTATGCATACGCTTAAATTTAGCTACGACCAATTGGATGCCAGATTGAAGCTTTGTGTTACTTACTGCATCTTGTTCCCAAAGGCAAATACGTTCAGTTCTGAAAATTTTTTATCTTGAAAACTTAGATGAAGTGGAGTATATGGAGGACAACAGCAGCACCAGTAGCGGAAATGCTAACAACATCGTGGATGAGTTGCCCCCACCTTCCTTATTTCCAAGCCTTGATAGATTCAGAATAAAAGGAATGCCAAAATTGAAGGGATGGTGGAGGATGCTATCAAGGGGGGATCTCCAGGTTCAACAACAGCATCAACATCTTGTTAAGTGGAAAGCATATTAATAGAAAACTGTAGAAAGCTTAAGGCAATACCAGAATGGATTGACAGCCTCACCTCCCTAAACTCACTTGATTTAACAAATTGCCCAAGATTGGAATCACTGCCGCAGCAAATAGCAAACCTCCCAAACTTGAACACACTTGCAATTGAAAGATGCCCCTAATTCAACATATTCCTAATTTATGGATAAGTAAATAGTTTTCATTGTAATAGCTTCCCAGCTCAGCTTTCAATTATTTTCTAATTTTCTTTTCTACCCCAACCCCCTTATTCCTTGTGTTTTTCTGATTAGGAATTCTTGTTACCATGTAAGATAATTATCAAATATAGAAATTAATTGTAATGTTTTTTTCATACTTCAAATCTTAATTTCACTTTTTTAACAAACAAGTGCAATTTGTACACATAAATGGACACAAAAACAGTGATTTAAAGACCAAACTGAGTGAGGTTGCAAGTGGGACAAATTTACCAATAATAGTATAGAAGGGCACCCATTTTTAATTATTAGAAGCAATGTTCTAGGAAAAGAAGAGTATGATCAGTGTTTTAGCCTTTTGGCTTTTGTACACTTACGAATACATTAAAAAAACAGGGTCTTATAGAGTATTTACCGTTGGCAAATATTATATTAAGCAATCAGTTTCTCCCTTATACCCAATGACTCAAATGAGCTTCTCCCTATTTCTATATAACCTATTACGAAAATATGACTGACCACTTTGGTATCCGACTAACTACTTGAGGCTAAAATTTATTCATACTTTGGGTTAGCCTCGTGCGATGCATAGCTTTAATAATAAAAATTTACTTATAAGCGGTAATATAAAGTTTTAAGCAAAACATAATAAATCGTGATCCCTCTCATTAGATTAATTGAGCTAAAATGATGGACATGATGTTAAATATGCTAATTAACTTTATGGCTATAATAAATTAATAAAAATATTACCATTCGTATTTGATTTATTGTAAGAAAATTGAAAAATTAATAAAAAGTGGAAAATCCAAACTCTACAATCACTATTAAAATGCATGGGATTGTTTTTACAAAAATTTGTGTATGTGGGGAAAATAATGTGAAAAAGACTTTACGCCATAGGAATAGATTGTGTATTTAGTCAATTTAGTCATAAAAGCTTTTAGAAAAATATATAATTAATCAAAGAAAAAAAAGAATAATGTCAATTATGGTTTTGGAGGGAGATTTTTTTTTAAATAAAGTTGCCACGTGGATAGTTATGATGTCAGCAGTAAGATTTATTTCTTTCATAGAATTTTATGTATAAGATTTATTTCTTTAATGAGTAGAACTAGCTTATAGCACGAATTTACCAAATTTTATAAAAATATTGTACTTCATATTTCAATATATACAATTTTTTAATAAATTTTTTCTCTTTATAAAAAGTATCTCAAGGTTAATATTCTTTAAAAAATACTTCGTAGGAATTAAACTTTAGGTTGTATATATCTGTATGATATATATACTACGTACAAATTTATATTATAAATTATGCATATCTTTTTTAATAATATATAATATTTTGCTTAAATTTTGTATAAGTTGTTGCAAAAATGTTTTGTTGAATTTGGGAGGGAAAGATTACGTTATATAAAATATTGGAAGATTTGAATAGTAATTAACTTGAATGTATATATATAATGGTAAAGTAGGAAAGAAAATATTATAGTGAATTAAAAATTTACAAGAAAAAATTTGACAAAAAAGTAAATAAAAAAATGGCGTGAAATTAGTTAACCACGTTTTGACACGTGTTATTTTTTATTCGACTTTAGTGTATAGTTATTATTGATTTTATGAAGAAAAAAAAAACAAAAAAAACTAAGGACACACCATGAGATGACACGTGTCATTGATGGTGTGTCTTTTAGTATATAGTTATTGATTGATTGATACATATATATAACGCGTAATCACTAATTCACTATAACACTGACAGAAGAACCCTTATTATACTAGAATTATCCCTTATTATAATTACTTAGTATATGCCCACGGGTTTGGGAAATTTGACAAATCTTACAACTCTGGATAAGTTTATAGTGGATGAACAGACTGAATCAGAGGTTAATATTATTATGGGAAGATTATCTGACCTAAATAAGCTAAACAATCTAAGAGAATTGTATATTGAGGTGCGTAGGGAGTCAAAGTATATAATGTCATCTGAGATCAGTGAAGTAAACGATGTAATGTATGAGCTTGTTCTCTCACAGTCTCACTAGCTGGGTTCAAATACAAGGTGGCAGATTCAAACACGTATGAAATTGACGAAAGGGTTCGTCATCTGTCTTTCTGGAAAATGATGAAGAGCTCATATAGGAAAATGCCTTCCTCACTACCCAAAATCAAACACCTACATTCATTCATCATAGGCAGTTCTATGTCTACTTATAAGCTAAAGGTGAGGGATTTGTCCATAACTGATAAACTAATATCAACATTTGAATGTTTAAGGGTATTGGACATACAACAGGCGGGGATAAAGGAATTGCCAGCATCGGTAGGTGAATTAATCTGCTTGCGGTTTCTAAATTTATCTCACACTGATATAGTGAAACTCCCACAATCAATCACGCGGCTAGTGAATTTACAATCACTTTACTTGAAATATTGTTATAACCTTAAGGAATTGCCCAGGGACATGAGTAAGTTGGTGAATTTAAGACACCTTAAAATAGAATGGAGTAACAAGGTGAGCCATACGCCCATGGGATTGGAGAATTTGACAAATCTTACAACTCTTGATACGTTTATAGTGGGTGAGCAGAATGGATCAGAGGCTAATATTATGGGCAGATTGGCAGATCTAAATCAGCTGAACAATCTAAGAGGAGAATTGTATATTGAGGTGCGAAGGGAGTCGAAGTATATAATGTCATCTGAGATCAGTGCAGTAAACTTACAGATGAAAGAGAACCTACTAGCTCTGATTATAGGTTTCAAGAATGGCACAAAAGAGGATGAGAGGGTGTTAGAATGTCTCCAGCCTCCTTGTAATCTTAAGTACCTCGAAATAATTGGGTATGGAGGGGAGAGGTTACCAAGTTGGATGGTGGATCATCAGTTAGAGAGACACCTTCCTAATTTGGTTGAATTTCATTTTGCATATTGTAAAGCATGCAAATATCTGTGCTCCTTAGGAAGGCTCCCTTGTCTGAAAATTCTTCATCTTGAAAACTTAGATGAAGTGGAGTATATGGAGGACAACACCGCCACTAGTAGCAGGAATGCTAACAACATCGTGGACGATGAGTTGCCCCCAACTTCTTTATTCCCTAGCCTTAAATATTTAACAATTACAGGTATGCCAAAATTGAAGGGATAGTGGAAGATGTTGTCAAGTAATGAACAAGATTCAAGAGAGGATCTCCAAGTTCAACAACAGCATGCTCAGCATCAACATCTTGTTAAGTGGAAGCCTCCATTCCCCAAATTAATTTCTCTACATGTGGACAATGCGGAATTGGCGTTCAAAATCACAAGGCAGAACTTGGGGGGATTCGCCTCTCTTCAGTTTCTCAATATTGGCGGCTATGTTGAGCAACCTAGTCAGCAACAAGAATTTCTTCTTTCCCTACAAAATAAGAACTTCTTTCCCAACTTGCAAAGTCTGAGTCTGCAAGGTTTGAATGAGTTTGAGATTCTTCCAAAAAGTATTCAAGGATTATCTTCTCTGGTCACACTAAAAATAAACAATTGTAGAAAGCTTAAAGCAATGCCAGACTGGATTGTCAGCCTCACCTCCCTAAAATTAAGAGATTGCCCAAGATTGGAATCACTGCCGCATCAAATAGCAAACCTCCCAAACTTGAAATTACATCGAATTCATAAATGCCCCATACTTTCGGAGAGGTGCCATGATCCAAATGAAGAATACTGGAGATATCTTCAACGTATTCCTCATCTAGAGTTCGAGACTGAGAATAGTTTTCATTGTTCCACTTTCCCAATCATAACTCAGCTTTTAATTACTTTTGATTTCCTTTTTTACCCCAAACCCCTAACTCCCTATGTTTTTTAGTTCTTGTTACTACATAGAAATATTCGATCTCTAATTTTGATAAGTGTTTTCAAGAGAGATTAATAAGTTCAAAGCCTTTGATTAAACAAACGGTGTCTCTACATTATTACATCAAACCAGTTTGAAGCAAAACATATAGATCAAAGCTTTGTTTGCTTATTGATCCTTAATTCCAAAGGGGATGCTATTTGATGCATATGATATGGTTCGTCTTTGGATCACTTTGGGATTTTCTAAGCTGAAGCTTAGAGAATGTTGAGGAAAAATTTATGCTTTGCTAGCCAAGGAAGATGAGTTTTGCAGCATTGCATGTTTTGAAATGCATGATGAGATTGACGATCTTATGATGTCAAATTGACTCACATACCATAGGGCTTGGAGATATTGAAGGACCTTTAAACATTGGATTGGTTTGTCGTGGGGAAAGACAGTATTGTACGATGTACAAGTGGATGTAGATCCTAGGGAAATCACAAGAGACTACTTCTCCCCTGAATACTACAACTAACTTGATTAAGAAAGATCATGTTTACCATATTGTTCATAACTCAGGGTAATGACTAGACTGATACAGACATAGAATATGCAGAACTACTGCAGAAGGGTGCATTTTCAAGCACCATAAAACAGATGCCTAATCAGGAGATAAGAGAAGAAATGGCGCTGTGTAGTATAATTTATGGTAAAAAAAAAGAGAGAGAGCGAGAGAATAAAGATGACAAGTGTTGAGTAATTAGCAAACAAGTATAATATATATTATGAAATAGTTCAATTCAATATAAAAGCAATTGGCAAACAATTCAACAAGGCTATTCAGAGAACAATCCATTTTTATTCACAACAGATGAAGGCAACAGTTGATGGCACACTGAAGTGCACATAGTGTGTCAGGAATGAACACTTGGTCAGAACAACTTCTATACAGGATAAACAACAGAAAGACATTTTCACACTTCCAAAAGAACAATGAGGGCATAGGATGGAACAAGGAAAACCTGGTTACCAGGCTACCAATCCTCCTTGACAATTTTGGACTTCTCGAAAATGAACTTCCCTTCCTTATACCTTTGCGATGGTTCATAAGCACGCAAGTACTTCCACCCCAATACTAGTCGACAATCAGCACAATTGATATCAGCAACCGTGTGAAGGCCAGTCATAAGCTGCCTATCTTCCTTAGGCCCAACCTCAACATTCATAGCATGGGAAAACAAAAATGCTCGACCATTTCTTCCCTAACAACAGAATCACACTAGTTGGACACACCCTCACCTCAAATTCCATGAAATCCTCAAACTTTTACACAACAATCACTACCACATTATATCTCAATATCACAATATTCATCCAAACACAAAATATCACAAACCCCTCAAATTAAAAAATAAAGAATACATAACTAATATAACAAAAACCCAAACTCCAGTTAGCAAATTGGCTAAACAAGCAATAGTTTATCAACAAATAAAGCGATCCAATCAATTTATCAATCAAAACAAACCATTAGTAACAATGATTAAAATAACATGATAATCCAAACAAGCTAACACTGAATTGGCAATTTAATTAAAATTAATGATTGAAAAATGAGGATAATTTACCTGGAAAGCCTTAGAGATAATATCATCATGAAGACAAACTTGATTTCGACAATTATAGCAGCTATACACTCTTGGTCCGCCCAATTCAGCCATCCAATTACTTCACCCCTAATTTAATTTTAAGCCTTCACAATTCACACTTCCAAGCCTAACAATTTGAGCAAAACCCACAAAAATTCCATTAATAAATAATAAGAAAAATTCAGTTGAAAAATCATGAATTAAAACAAGAGGGCGTAAAGGAAAATTTTAAAAATGATCAAAATTCAGTTTTACAGCAGTAAAGATTATAGATTGTGCAGAAAAAAGGAAGCTTTGGGATCTCAAATACATAATAAAAGCAATTTGGTAAATTTTGGGGGGTTATTTACCTGGGAAAGAAGAAGATGAAGAATTGATGACAGTGACGAAGCAAAAGCGCAAACAATGAACAAGAAACGCGAAAGATAGTTGGCGTGCAAGTGTAAACTTTAGTTAGAATAATCAAATTGCACTCAAAAACAAATACTTGTACAGTTGTACTTAACGAAATTCAAAAACATCATTTTTACGGAAGTGTAATTGAAAAGTGTGAAACGAACCCATATATAAATACTAGGGTAATCCGTATAAGGACTTGTTTAGTTCATCTTATTTTTACTTATCTGATATGATTTAATCTGATCTGATTGTTTAATTTGATCAAACTTTCACTTTGATTGTACGACAGTTATAAAGAACAAATATATCAAGTGAGATCTTGTTTAATTCGTAATAATGTGTATTTTATTAATATGTAATTTTCATAATTTTTTCGTTATGAATTTAAAAATATTTTGCGATTAAAAACTGCACCTAAAACGATGAAATGGTTTGAACTTATTTTTTCTTATATTATCTTATTTGAACTAATTTGGAGGAAAGACACCGACCAGACGACTACGTGGGCCAGAAAACTTTCGTTTTCTCAATGTTTACATGGAGGCCGAGACGAGATCCCTCCACCAAAATCAACTCCATAACCTTTCCGACCACCAAGGTGTCACCAATAATAGTGTCGCCATCCAAATTGCAAGCCTGCAGACATAAGTCGAAAGAATCCCTGATTCGGCACACCAATGGATGGAGCACCAAAGCAAAAAGCAAAGGGCCAAGAGGACCACCCTGCTGCAATGCACTCCTTGACATGACCTTAAGGTATGGTCCCCATAAAACAGTTTGGCTGGAAAAGAATAACATAATTCAACCCAATGCGAGAGAATAGTCTCACCACCCGCCGACACACCAACACCAAACTGAAGACTTCCTAATTAGCTTCCCAGATGTGCACCAATTGAAGCAGCCCCAACCTTTGAAACCAGACGCCTTCAAACGGTACCCACAGCAACAGGCTGAATACCACCACTAGGCTTAACAAGTGGAGTGAGAGGAGCACTAGCAATGTATTCTCCCAACTCAATAGGACATTTTCCAGCGAGAAAGAAAATTAACCACCTACGTAATAGAGTCTACCAACTCAAGCAATCCATAAGGTGTTGAGCATGCAAGCCGTCTTTATCGCATGACGTACCACGCGGAAAACTCTTAATCTGATCCAAAACAACAGCAGGTGTAGCAATAAGGTGCTGATCAACGAGGATATTTGGTAAGATAGGAGCCGAAAAGGAAGGGTGCTTAGCTTGTAAATCTGTAAGAGTAGCATCATTGTAAGGGGCAAGACCAGAAGACGAAAGAACCCTAACCGCAGTAGTGTAATGTCCGTCACAAAGTTTTCTCTTACATTGCTTAATATTACGCTCTAACAAATCATGCTCATCATCAGCATCCAACAAATATTATTTGTTTCGGGGTTTTCTGATGTCCTGCGGGAGAGTTACAATTCCGAGACTGGAACCGGACGCCTGTACCTGCAAAATAACGGAGACTCCTGAGAGCTCCGCCTCCAACGGTCAAGTTAGTACCTGATTAAGGAGTAATTAATACAGAAATTAAAGTAATAAGGTCTCTCTAGGTGAGAGTATTTAATGTAGGTAATCTGCTTTGCTAGCGAGATCAGCCGGTTATTAGTGTGTTCCGTAAATTATTCGGTCCCTTGATTAATGAGGATTAATCGAGTATTTATAGCCTTGGGAAGCGTGCAACTCTCTAGGTTTAAGGTAAACCTAGGGCCGAACGGGCTTCTAGACTGAAATGGGCCTTGATGGCCGGTTGTCCCATTTGGCATGGGTGGACACGTGGCGTGTCTTAAGTGGTCCATGGAGGACGCGTGGCGGAACCTGGTTGGTCCACCTGTCAAACGGCGCTTGGTGGATAAAAATCCCCTAATCATTTGCCCCTCACAGGTGGCACGCGACTGGTCACGTGTCGCCTGTGACAGGCGTCGCACGGTGACAGGCGACGGCCCGTTACAGGTGTCACCTTGCAGACGGCCGGGAGACTCTCCCGCCCAAATTTGAATTCGGAAGCGACCCTTCGCCTTCTCATTTTGCCTATAAAAGGAAGTGCTGACTTCGGTCATTTTCACATTTGAGAATTTTTGCGAGAACATTCGGACCCCTGAACTTGATCTGACATTTTCGGACTTTTTCTGCCTACCGCCTGTTCTGACAAGCCGACTGACCCGAACTTTCAGGACTTCATCAACTGTCATCCGTTCAGGTAACTCAGTTCTCTTACTCTTAATTTTCTTTTTATTTTTTGAAATGGCACCATGGAAGCACACGACACGCCCTAAGTTAGTGATCAGCCGGTCACCGGGGACGGCTGAATCTAGGACTAGGAGTGCCGCCTGCCCTTTTCTGGACCCATCTTTGCCCTTTATACAAAGTCCGACTGAATCTGTGTCTATGCAGAACGTGATGGCCAGAACAAAAAAGACTGCTAGAATATCAAACTCAGACGGCTCCTCCCAAAGGGTACTCCTTAGCGAAACATCTGACCAGGCGCCAGATGTGGAACGAGGCGACTGTCAAGCTGACAGTTCTGAGAGAGGGACCAAGGTGTTCCCTTCTCATCTAACCGTGGACATGTCTAATTTACCTTCTGCTCCTTCTAAGGGAGAGGAGGCGGGCCCCTCTAGGAGAGGGGAGGAGTCGTCCTCTTCGGACTCGTCAGGGGACGAGTCCGATTCCAGCTCTTCTGACCATAGTTCTTCTGACCATAGTTCTTCTGACTCAGAAGAAAAACATAACCGCCTACAAGAGGCGAGAAGTTCCCATGCAGTGGAGAAGGGGGATAATTGGGCAGAGCCGTCCGCCTCTTACAGAGAGGAAAACACCCCCTACTACTGCAGGGTGCCCCGGGGCCGGATCGCAACCATGCGAGACAACGTGGCGAGCTTTATTGCTAACCACAAAATGGGCCCGGAGTATTTACTGTTTGTGCCGGATCCAGAAGATACTGTCGTCTGGCCGGCTGGTACCAGCTATGGTGACGGCTGTTTTGGCTGCTATGTGGCGGCCATCAAAGCTGGTCTGCGCTTCCCATTACATCCGGCTGTTCAGCGGATTTTAGATGGGTATGATCTGGGGTTATGGCAGTTAGCCCCCAACTCTTGGGTAAACGTACTCGGCTATGTGGCCGGGTGCGAACTGAACGGGGTGGAGCCAAGTTTTGAGGCTTTCGCCCACATGAACTATCTCAGCCGGACCCCTAAGTCGGGAGGTACCGGCTGGTATCAACTAACAAGCCACAGGGGTTACCTCATGACGAGAGGTAAGGCAAACAAATGGAAGGATTGGCGGAACACCTTCCTTATTATCGAGAGTTCAGACACGGAGCTGAACAAACGTTTTAACAAGTGGAACAGGGATCCGCCTCTTCTTTCAGGCGGCCGCAGCATGCCGCCTGTTCCCCCAAAGGCTAAAGGAGAGATCCTAGACAAAGGACTCTTCAAAGTAGAGACTAGGGTGAACTCTACTTCAGGGGTACGAGAGCAAGTACCCCTACACTGCGTCCCGAGCTTCAAGTGGCTCTATGATGAGTACTTCTTGGCCGCCTGTGGCCTCGGCAGTCGGTGCTCTAGAGGTAGCCGGCCTGACGAATACTCTGTTTTCTCACGCCTTGTTTACTTGGGATTTTTACTAACTTTGCTGTTTATTTCTTTCAGCCGACGCCATGAGTAAAATAACAGCATCTAAGACTGCGGCGGCCATGCTGCGGGTTTCGCTAATGAAGCAGTCGTACGCCGACTCCCCCAGCAAGGAGGCACCCTTGGTAAGCTTTGAAAACTCTTCCCCTTTAAGTTGTATTATGCATATACTAACTCTTTTTGTTTTCAGTCTGGCACTCCAAGGGCTTCTTCCTCGCAACAGCCGGACCCCAAGGCCCGGAGAACGACTGTTGCAAGCTCTCCTGGGTCTTCCAGGAAAACAGTGGCGGCTGAGAAGCAGCCGGCCACTTCCTCAAAAACCCAGGCGGGGCCGCCTAGATGTATGGACACTTGCTTGTAAAAACTCACTCTTGCTTCCTTCTTGATTAGGTCTAACTTGTTTTTCCTTTTGCTTAATGCAGCCGGCCCCCAGGGACTTGACTTGGTTGAGGTAGCCAAGTCAATGGTTAAAGTAGTTCCTCCCTCTGACAGGGAGGCGGTCAAGGGTGCCGGCACCCTTGACCTCGATGGAATTTCGGGGATCCTAGCTGAGGTATACCCTTTTGAAGTTCCAGGACGCCTGTTAACCCTTATGATTGGAAACTGACGCCTGTTTTTCTTTGTACTTAGGCCCTGCTCCGAGTCAACAGCCTTCGCAAGCCGATTGATCGGAAAAACAAAGAGGTAAAGGCCGCAAAGGCTATGGCCGCCTCCAGCTGTGATAAAGCAATGTTTCAAATTGCCCAAAATGAAGTACTGACCATTGATCTTCTTTATTATCAGGCGCAGGCGACCGCCGCTGTTCGGGCTCAGCTAGAGGCGGCCCAAAAGAAGGTTGACGAGCTGGAGGGGACCGTCACCAAATTTAAAGCCGAGCTGAAACCCCTTCGCCAGAAAATGCACTCTTACGAAGCCATGGAGAAATCTTTGGCTAACGTAAAAGAACGCCTGGTGAACCAGGAGAAGAGTCTTACCCAAGAGCTCTCGGACAAGGCCGAGCAAGAAAAACAAGAGCTCGTCCGGGAGATGGTGGAAGACTCCGCCCAAATCCAACGCATGACCTGGGAACGACTGTTCCCCAGTGCCGACTTTGCCTCATGGGAAAGAACGTACCGCCAGTGTTCGGAAATATATAATCAACAGATCCTGGCGGCTGCTGAAGAAGAGGCGATGGACGTTGCGTTGGAGGAGGAAGAGCCGGTTGTGGCGCTTGTGCCACTTGGGGGAAAGGCATCAAAAGATGATGCAGCGAAGGCCGAGTCCAGCAAGAAGAGTGCTGACCAGGCGGCTGCTGCTGATACTGAACTGCCCCCTTCTTAAGCTTTAAGTGTATTTTTTCTTTTCACGGCCTGCGTGCCGTTTGCTTTGTAATTACCCGGCCAGGGGGCCGGGGTTTTGAATATTCTGCTGGTCTTTTATGGCCGGCTCATTTTAATCAAATTTTTTGTTTTTGTTCAAATTTGTCTAAGTATTTGAAATTTGCTCACTAGACAGACTGTTGTGTATGGCCGAACGTTAAGACAGGTACAAATAGTAAGTATGCCGCCTATGCCCCTGGACGACTGGTTGTCTGTTTCCAGGATAGATGATCAGTCGGCCATTTAATCAATCGGTATTCGAACTCTTTATTCAATTTGACCAAGTGAATAGAATTACCAAGTAGCCAAGGAATTTAAGTAGGAAAACAAGCGGCGGGTACCGGTTGTTTCCCTTTATTGCCAATGTTGGCCTCTAATTTGTTATTTGTTAACCTAGCAAGAGTATTGGTTGAGAGCCTTTGTTTATTAAAAACAAGTGGACGACTCGTACCTTTTAGGCTCAGTACTAAGTTTGAGTGACTATTAAGTTAACATAGGAGTTACTTAGTCTTCGTCACAATCTTGATTGAGTAGTAAAGGTATCAGGCGGCGTAGGCCGGCTAGACCCCTTGATTTACCAATGTTTGTTGGCTATTTACTCAATAGGTTATCCAGTAGGAATAGGGGTTCGAGTGCCCTTGTTTGTATAAAACAGGCGGACGACTCAAACTTTTTAGGTTCCATACCAAATTTGAAGGAGTGACTATGAGTTAACTTTGGAGTTACTCAGTCGCCGTCACTTTTGTTTGAGAAGTAGAGGTACCAGGCGGCGTAGACCGGCTAGACCCCTTGATTCGCCAATGTTTGTTGGCTATTAACTCAATAGGTACCCCCTGCATTTATCCCAAGTAATACAGGCGGTCATCTGACTCAGATGTCAACTGCTACCACTGGTTTGGTTAGTGATAGAGTTATCCTTGTCTCAAAAAACGGCTACGTGGTTGCCCTTTGGGACAGTCGTATAGGTGCCGTGTAATTAGTTTATAGAACAATGTTCCACCCAAAAGGGAGCTGCTCTCTGCGACGAATTTCATCCGAATGGATGCCGCCGGACGCCTGCTATAATGTTGGGACAGGTCGGATTAGTTTTTAAAAGTTAGATCAGTTGACTAGGCGCCTGGTCTGATCATTCGGCCAGTGGCCTTGGTATGTTCTTGGTGAACGTATGTGCTAAGTAAAAGAAGGGTAGCCGCCTGTTAGTTACAGGATCGGCCAGACCCTAAACTTTTTAGCTAAGTATTGTGAGTAAAATACTCGAGGGAGAGTAGCCGACTGTAATGGAACAGACGGCATGCCCCTGTAAAGATAAAGAGTGAAACTCAATGGAGAGTAGCCGACTGTAAAGGTACAGACGGCATGCCCCTCGTAATACAAAATTGAATAGTAAGTGCCAACTTTTTTAAGTAGCTCTTTACTTTACATCATTCAAAAGAAATATTTCTTAAGGTTATCTACATTCCAAGTTCGAGGCAACGGTTGTCCGTCTGGTGTTTCCAGACGGTAGGTACCGTCCCTGACTTCCGCATAGATTCGGTAGGGTCCTTCCCAGTTGGGAGTTAGTTTGCCAGACTCGTTAGCCCTACCAACTGCTTCCATTTTTCTAAGTACAAAGTCCCCTACTTTGAGTGGACGCCTGTGCACTTTTTTGTTGTATGATCTAGTCATTCTCAGGCGGTAGATTTCATGGCGCAAAACAGCATTGCCCCTCTTTTCAGGAAGTGAGTCTAATGCCAGGCGCATAGCTTCCCAGTTTGCCTCTTCGTCATATAGCATTACTCGAAGAGTCGGCTCGTAGTGTTCTATTGGAAGAACAGCTTCTGCACCATAAGTTAGGAGGAATGGAGTTTCTCCAGTCGCCCCTTTTTCAGTCGTCCTAATGGCCCAAAGAACATGTGGTAGTTCATCTGCCCATAGGCCGCCTGCTCGTTCAATTTTTTTCTTGAGACCGTCTGAGATGATTTTATTAAAGGCTTCTACCTGGCCGTTTGCTTGTGGACGGCCGACAGATGCAAAGTAATGTCCAATTCCTTGGTCTCCCAACCAGCTTTTGAGAACAGGCGTCTCAAATTGGGGACCATTATCAAAAACCATAGACATGGGAACCCCGAACCGAGTGATGACGTTTTTTCCAAATGAATGAAATTACATCTTTCGTCTTGATTCCCTTTACAGCCTCCGCCTCTACCCATTTAGTGAAGTAGTCAACGGCAACAAGTATATACCTTCTGCCGCCTGTAGCAGGCGTATATGGACCCAGAATGTCCATGCCCCACTTAGCAAACGGTAGTGGGCTGTGAATGGTAGTGAGGTCAGTAGCCGGACGGTGAATTAATTTGCCAAACCTTTGGCACTTGTCACATTTTTTCACCATCTCCATTGCATCTGCTTCCAAAGTAGGCCAAAAGTAGCCCTGCCGCCTTGCCCTTTGAGCAAGCATCCTACCACCTATATGGGAAGCACAGAAACCAGAGTGAAGATCATCTAGTATCTCTCGTCCCTTTTCAGGAGTAACACACTTTAAGAAGGGTTGAAGGTGCCCCCTCTTGTGCAGTTCCCCCTGTATCATTTCAAAACAGGAGGCTCGTTTTTTCAGTGATGCCGCCTGTTGAGGATCATCCGGCAGTGTACCGTTTGTCAGATATGCCCTGATTGAATCCATCCAGGTTGAGCTTCTGTCTAGAATTCCAATAGGATTTTCCTCGATGCTTCTCTTCTCCATTACTTCCCAAAACACAGTTCGAGGAGTATCGGAGGAGGCGGATGATGCTAATTTCGAGAGTGCATCTGCCTGGTTGTTTTCTGATCTCGGTACTTGGATCAGATGGAAATCCTCAAGGGAGCCGACTGCTTGTCGGACCGCCTGTAAATATTTGATCATGGCCGGATGTGTTGCTTCGTATTCGCCATTGTACTGACTCACTATCAGTTGTGAATCAGAACAGGCGTCTATTTTCCTTGCCCCGGCCGCCTTACACATGCGGATCCCGGCTAGTAAAGCTTCATATTCTGCCTCATTGTTTGAAGCCTGGAAACTGAAGCGTAGAGCATACTCGAACCTGTCGCCCTCTGGAGATTGACATACGACGCCTGCTCCACAACCGTTTGAAGTAGAGCTTCCGTCCACATATACCTTCCAGACTTGGTCTGGAACTTGAGAGTCAGGAGGACGAGTCATCTCTACAACAAAGTCAGCAAAGGCTTGCCCCTTCACTGCTTTTCTAGGCTCGAAAGTAACTTCGAGACTCTGCATTTCTATGGCCCATTTGATCATTCGTCCGGAGGACTCCATGGTGGTAAGGGGCCGTTTGATCGGTTGGTCGGTATACACGACGACTGCATGTGCCAGAAAGTAGGGCTTCAATTTTTTAACAGCCATGAAGAGTGCAAGACCAAATTTCTCCACTAGGGGATACCTCAACTCGGCATTTTTCAGTACGTGACTGACAAAGTAGACCGGAAGTTGACAGCCGTCCCTTTCAGCAAGGAGCACCGCGCTTAACGCATGATCAGAGACGGCCAGGTACATGTAGAGATTTTCTTTGGGCAAAGGGCTGACCAGCCTTGGCAAGGAATGCAAGTGAACCTTTAATTTCTGGAAGGCGGCCTCAGCATCCGGCCCCCATTCAAACCTTGCCTTTTTCTTAATTGCCTGGAAAAAGTATAGGCATTTGTCGCCTGATCGGCTTAGAAATCTTCCCAAGGCCGCCAGACAACCTGTTAACTTCTGAACCTCTCGGACGGTACGAGGCGACTGCATGTCAACGACCGCCTGTACCTTCTCAGGGTTCGCCTCTATTCCTCTCTGGTTGATAAGGAATCCGAGAAATTTCCCAGACTCAACTCCAAATACACATTTCTTGGGATTGAGCATGACATGGTGCCGCCTGAGTGTGGCGAAAGTTTCTCGGAGGTCCGTCAGATGATCTTTCTGAAGTTTAGTCTTAACAATCATATCATCAATGTATGCCTCGACGTTTCTCCCAATCTGATCAAAGAACACTGTGTTTATCATTCGTTGGAATGTAGCCGGGGCATTCTTAAGACCAAACGGCATGACCGTATAACAGTATAATCCCTGATCAGTGACGAAGGCCGTCTTCTCCTGATCTTTCTTCCACAAAGGAATTTGATGAAAACCAGAATAGGCGTCCATAAAACTCATCAAGGCATGGCCGGCTGTTGAGTCGACCAGGTTATCAATTTTGGGCAGAGGGTAACTGTCTTTGGGGCACGCCTTGTTCAAGTCTGTGTAGTCTACACACATTCGCCAGGTGCCATTCGGCTTTTTAACAAGTACCACATTTGCAACCCAATCTGGGAAGTAACATTGCCGAATGAACCCTGCATCAAGTAATTTTTTGACTTCGGCGGCGGCCGCCTGACCTCTTTCTTCACCATGGTTCCGCTTCTTTTGCCGTACCGGCTTCTTTTTCGGATCCACAGCGAGTTTGTGTACTGCCAGATCAGGACTAATGCCTGGCATTTCATGGACTTCAAATGCAAAGATGTCCTTGTATTCTTTCAACAGGTTGTGAAAGTCATCACCAAGGTTTCTCAGAGCAGTCGTCCCAACTTTGACTGTTCGGTCAGGGCGGGAGTCGTCTAATATCAGGTCCGTATGCTCACCAGCCGGCTGAGGGCGGAACTCATCCGGCCGGTCCTCTGCCAATGATTGCTATTTTCTTGCCTTTCTGGCGGACTCTGTCTGGGACGCCTTTCTTTTTCTGTCGCCTGTTTCTTGAACAGGCGCACTTTCCTTGACATTGTCAAGGTCTATTTTTTCTCCACTTGACCCAGTGGCCTTAGCAGTGGGTTTGACATCCGAGAGATAGCACTCTCGGGCCATCCTCTGATCTCCCCTTAGGGAGCCGACTGTTCCATTGTCCCTTTCAAACTTAAGCAGCATAAGTGACGGGATTATAACAGCCTTGGCACTATTCAGGGTTGGGCGACCCAGAATCATGTTGTAGGCAGAGAGTTCCTCTACAACTAGGAATCGGACTACCATGTGTCGTCCTTCCCCTTTTTCGCCCAGGCGGACGGGTAGATCAACTCGTCCCAGTGGGTGGACGACTCCTCCTCCAAACCCTATTAAAGGGTGGGAGGCCGGATGTATGCAGTCCGTCTGATATTTCAGTTTTGACAGACATTTGCTGCTGATGAGATCTGAAGAGCTCCCAGTATCTATGAGGATTCGACCAACTCTCTGGTTGGCCACTTTACATTCAATAACGAGAGGGTCGTCATGCGGCCCCCTTATTCCTCCTAGATCCTCTTCAGTGATGACAATCTCAGGAAATGTATATTTGGACGGTCGTTCTTGGTGAACGGAATTTACATCTAACCGCCTTATATTATCTTTGTTGCCCCTAATAGTGGGGCCGCCTCCTGAGAAGCCGCCTGCAATGGTGTAGACGACTGCATCATCTGTATCGGAACTGTCGGCCTGTTGATTCTTTTTGGCCGACTGCTTTTTTGAGGAAGTATTCCCCGTAGATTTCTTGACATAAGTGTCAAGATCACCTTGATCAGCCAAGCGGTCTAGGTACCGCATGAGACTAATGCAGTCGTTGGTGTGATGACCAATGTCATCATGATAAGCACAGATTTTGTCTTGGTTCCGGTTGCTCGCAGAACCCTTCATGGGGAGCGGTTTCTCAATTGAGAGCCGTCCCTTTATTTCTTTTAGGATAAACTGGTTATCCTTGTTAAACACATACTTTGGGGAGTATGGTTTGAATTCCTTTTTCTTCTTGGCCGGCTGTTTAGAGGAATCAGCCGCCCAGACCCCTTTTCTTTTTTCATCTTTGTTGGACGACTGTTTCTGTCGTCCTTCTCTATTGTCGAACCTCTTCCCGTCCGACTGTTTCATTGTACACAGATCAGTCGCCTGTATATAGGCTTCTGCTTCAATCAAGGCCTCTTGAAGAGTCGCCACCCTTTTTCGAACTAAATCAAATTTGAAGGTAGACCCGTCTTTGAGACCTCTAAAAAAGTCAGTATAAGCTACCTCATCCGGTAACCCTTGAATCTGTATTCTCATCAGGTTGAACCGCCTGATGTAGGAACGAAGCCCCTCCTTTTCACCCTGCTGAATTGTTCCCAAATCAAGGGTCGTTTTCTTCGCAGGGATGTTCATTGCAAAGTTGGAGGCAAATAAGTAAGCAAGCGTCCTGAAACTGTTTACACAACCAGTCGGCAGGTTGCCGAACCATTGCTGTGCAATTCCCTTGAGAGTTGCTGGGAAACACTTGCACCAAGTGGGATCATCCAACCCTTGAAGGTACATCAGGTTGGTGAATGCCATCAGATGGTCTTCCGGGTTAGTAGTGCCATCATAGGCGCCTACTAAAACATTTTTTACTTTGGCCGGCTGAGCGGCTTCAGTAATTTCCTTGGAGAAGGCCGACGGCTGTTCACCAAGTCTAAGCAGCCGTAGCTGCCAGTCCATAGGTTGGACGTTTTTTGCTGCAGGTCCACCAAATGGAGGTGGCTGCATAAAATATTGTTGTTGCGGCACAAATGGCAAATTTGGTACCGCCTGCGCACTATGAAAGCCAGACTGACGGGAGGTGCCGCCTGACTGACTCTCATGGTACGACTGAGTTGGCCTCATCGAGGCATTTCGCAAACTGTCCTGAAAATTTGAAGTAGAAGCCGACTCTGATAATCGGTCACTCTTCTTCTGCTCTAGCAGGTGCCGAGCATCTGTGAACGTTTGCTTTGACCCATCCGCCTGAATATGACGAACCGGTTTCCTATTTCCCGTAGGATAACGGAGTTTTGTGAAATCAAGAGCAGACGGCTCCCGCTTCTTAGATTTAGGATGGGGAGTCGCCTCTCGCCCTTGAACTGGCTTCCTCTTCAGTGAAGTGGAAGGTTTTTTGGCCGCCTGCTCTTTGACTGAAGCAGGTGGTTTTTTGTTGATCAACTCTTGGATCTCTCCCTTGAATCCCCTCATGAAGATCATGAGTTCGTTCCTTGTGATGGGAGCAGACCCATCAGTCGGCTGTTGCCGAGCAAGCGGTGCGCCTGCTGGCTCGCTTCCTGTTTGAAGATACTCCCGTTCCCTTATTTCAGTATGACGGGTACGGCGGGCCCTTAGGGTCCCGTCTGGAGCTGTATGAGTTTCAACTTCAAATTCACTTTCGGTATCATGGTCCGACTGAACTTGAGGGTCGTCTAGGGGACGCCTCTCTTCTGGGGTCGGTACAGACTTGGATGCCATCTCTGAAGTACTCTCCCCACAGACGGCGCCAAATGTTTCGGGGTTTTCTGATGTCCTGCGGGAGAGTTACAATTCCGAGACTGGAACCGGACGCCTGTACCTGCAAAATAACGGAGACTCCTGAGAGCTCCGCCTCCAACGGTCAAGTTAGTACCTGATTAAGGAGTAATTAATACAGAAATTAAAGTAATAAGGTCTCTCTAGGTGAGAGTATTTAATGTAGGTAATCTGCTTTGCTAGCGAGATCAGCCGGTTATTAGTGTGTTCCGTAAATTATTCGGTCCCTTGATTAATGAGGATTAATCGAGTATTTATAGCCTTGGGAAGCGTGCAACTCTCTAGGTTTAAGGTAAACCTAGGGCCGAACGGGCTTCTAGACTGAAATGGGCCTTGATGGCCGGTTGTCCCATTTGGCATGGGTGGACACGTGGCGTGTCTTAAGTGGTCCATGGAGGACGCGTGGCGGAACCTGGTTGGTCCACCTGTCAAACGGCGCTTGGTGGATAAAAATCCCCTAATCATTATTATTATTATTATTATTATTATTATTATTATTATTATTATTACTACTACCACTATTATTGTTATTACTATTTATTATTATTATTATTACTACTACTATTATTGTTATTACTATTTATTATTATTATTGTTATTATTATTATTATTATTATCACCTCTACCTTATGGCTATATATAAGGAGTAATAAATAGAAAATCAAATAAAAATATAATATTAATTACACTGATTTGCGTGTAATTTTGTCCTGCATTTTTAAGTTAACACAGAGTACCAAATTAGGATATATATTCCCTCCATGTTCATATAAATGAACCGTTTTCCTTTTCCGTCCGTATTTAAATAAATGAAACGATTTCCTTTTTAGTAACTTCTCTCTATTTTTTGTGTCACAAAAAAATAGTAACTTCTCTCTATTTTTTAATAATATTCTACAAATTTGTGGTCCCAACAAAACCCCTTTTCATCTCTCCTCAAACTTATACTCTACTACCTTATTACTCGTATATTTTAGCAGTAACTTCAAGTATTCAACTTACCTCCATAAAACCTTGTGAAAGTCAAACATTTCATTTATTTAAACACGTAGAAAGCATTAAGGGGTCGTTTGGTTCGCACAACGGAATCGAAATGGAATGCAGAAAGGGAATGGAGGAGAAAGGAATGAAACCCTTATAATTTAGGTTTTTGTTTGGTTAGAAGGGAGGAGAATGGAATGAAACCACCATAGAACCACCACAACACAACCATTGCACCCCTTCATCAGTTTCCACCTTCTCCGGCCATCGCACTGCCCAACTAACACCACAACGGAACCGACGCAATGATTATTTGCTTCCGACGTTTCCGACGCAACCCCAAATTTACAACCACCTTGGATCCAATTCCTTCGTCCAACTAACACCACAACCTATTTACAACTAACACCACAACGAAATCGGCCACCGCACCGCCTAACTAACACTACAACCTTGGATCCAATTCCTTCGTTTCCAACGCAACCCCAGATTTACAACCACCTTTTCAAACCCAAACCCTAACTCTCGAAGACGCTCGCAAACTCATCGAACCTTTTATAGCCGACCAACTCCGCTCTCTCCTCCAAGACGTCGCCGTCCACCACCCTAAGTTCTCTTTGTGGCGCGCACACTTGTTGATTCCGACGTTATTCAGCAGAAGCTCTTTGTTCGAGGTCTTGGCCCGACTACAACCACAGGTGGGAGATGGGGCAGTGAAGGGCGGCGAGGGTCGGGGGAAGGTCGACGAGCATCCGGCGAGGTGCAACAAGTTCTTGCGAGGTAAATCCAGTTGATAGGGTATGGTGGTGGTTGGGGAATGAGAATGCAAAAGGTAGGGGGGTGGGGAATGAGTTTAGGAGATTTTTAGGTAAACCCAAAAATAAAATGGGAAAATGGGAATGACAAAAAAATAAAAATAAATACTAACAAAGGGAATCATTCTCATTCCAGCGAACCAAACGACACCTAAATATTTATCTATAACTCTGAAGGCTACGTAATGCATTATCCTTTTCAAATGAGGAATAAATCTAGAGTTAAGAAAAAAAGAAAATAAACCAAACAAAATTAGCACATAGCAGTTGATGTCCAACATGAACACCTGCCTCAACAAAGTCTTCTCTTTTCTCTGTTGTTAGTTTTGGTCAGAAATACCAAAAATGTCAGACCAATACTGGAGGTACACCGATTCAAGGCAACCGCCCGCCGTTTCATCACTCCCCGCGAAACGCCCTCGCTCCGATTACGGTACCCTTTCTTTCGTCTTCTTCTTTTTTTGTTTTTTTTTTTTTAATTTTTTTTTCAATTCTAGGGTTTTCAGTATTTCCATTATTTTTAAAGAACGAAATTTCCAGTTATTTCACTTCTCTGAGCTTAATTTCTTGAAATATGCTTGATAAAGTTGTGTTCTTTATTTTCCTTTTGTTTTATTATTTTGTTTATGTACAATTTTACACGATTTGGTGTTTTAGGGTTTTAGTTTAACAACCAAAACCCTTTTTAACCTTCCTTTCTTTCCCCTGTTTCTATTAGGTTTTAATTTAGCTCCATTGATACATATTATTTGGGTATATGCAGTTTTGTGGTTATGTTTTAACGATTCTTTAATTTAGTCTTTAAAGAAGTTGTTTTTATTGTTCAAATTAATTGGTAGGTAGTGAATTTAATTTAGAGCTCCAATAGAGATTAAATTAAGACTGATAGTGTCCATATTGACTTAAAGTGTCTACCTCTGCTGCCAAATTGTAAAATCTTTGATTGTTGAGGCGGGCGACTTTTCAAGAAATACAAAGATAAATTATGGAATGATAATATTCTCTTTATATATACAGCTTAATAGTTTTCTGATCGAGTAAAGTACAGATGAATCTGTAAAAGCTATGAAATTTAAACTCGCTTACTGCTTGTAATGGATTCATTGTATAGCTTATTGAAGAAATTGTTATACGCCTACAATATGCAAGTAAAGGGTTTTTGGATGGCCTGGGACTGGGTGTGGAGGAAATTCAAGAATTTGCTCTAATTTCTGTTCAGTCATTGCTCACCTTTGATATTTTAAATCCTTAATTGCCATTCATTATTCATTAAACACAGTAAAAAGTTGTGGTCTACTTATAAAATGATAATTGTTAATTTGCTATACGACTTCGTGCTTCATTATTGAAAGTTGTATACTTCACCTTTTTCTTTATAGAATTATAGGTTCCAGCTATGGTCTCTGTTTAGCTTTGCATATACTTATTACTAATAACTTGGATAGGTATGTTGCTCATGTTATGCTACTCCAGTGTTAACACACATGCATGCGTTTGGATAACTTCTTATCCCAACCCCACTATTTTATTGTTGATTTCTTAGGTAATGTATAATTTATAATATGCTGAAACGTTAGCATTTTTGTAGATGTTCCATCTGGACGGGATGTAGCTGGTTATTACTCTCGTGATGATGACAGGCTAGCTCACCGTGCAATTAGAGATACTGAGTCCATAAACCAATCTTATGATCGTTACCTGAGAAGCACAGTAATATTTCTGAATTTTACTACGCATGTGTTTTGGCCTTGGTCTGTAATTTGGTCTGTCTTTGACATTAAAATACATTATATTGTTCAGCAACTTTATCCTGGGGCAGATTCAGGAAGATTACCTAGCTCTGGCATATCTAGTCATGCTGTTGATGATCCTCGACTTGGAAACGATCCTCGACATGGAAACGATCCTCGATTAGGAAATGATCCTCGCATGTCTGGTGACCCACGTATGGTAAGTGATCCACGTATGGTAACTGATCCACGAATCAATAGCGACCCTCGAATGACAGGTATTGGAATTATGGACCCTGCGATGTCCCTGAAGGGGCGGGGCTCCAATCTTGGATCTGGAAGGTCTGAGGTTTCCCTTCCACCTGATGCTAGCAGTACTCTCTATGTAGAGGGCTTGCCTGCAAACTGTACGCGCAGGGAAGTGGCTCGTATCCTTTATCATTGCAAATTTTATTTAATAAAATAATTATTCTCTGCACTTTTCATACTTGCCATCCATTTCTGGTTTTCTGTCCCTCCCCTCTCGGAACTTCTTGTTTCCTTCACTTCTTTTGTCAGACATCTTTCGTCCCTTTGTGGGCTACAAGGAGGTCAGGCTTGTGACCAAGGAAGCAAGACATGTATGTCTATTATCTACTGCTCCCTTTGTATAGCATTTTTTTCATGGATCAGTACTCATGTGTAGTTTTTCTTGTAGTCTGGGGGAGATCCACTTGTGCTGTGTTTTGTTGACTTTTTGAGTCCCGCACATGCTGCAACAGCGTTGGATGCCTTACAAGGTGAGTTTGTTGGGGGTTTTCTTTTTCCCTGTATAACAACTTTGTACATCAACATATTCTCTTTTTATCTATGTGATCTATTATGCGTTTATTACTTTTATGAACCTAGTGTGGAAATGCAATATATGAGCTTCAAAAGGTCAATGATCATAACTGAGTGCTTTTGCATTTGTTTATCGCTTGACAAATTCTCTCTTCTGGCCTTCTGGGTTGCTAGTTCTATAAGTGATTTGTCAGAGATAAAAATGCTGGAAATGGGCTTAAGATATCCTTGATGTATATGAATCCTAGCCTCGTTGTCTATGCTCAGTAGTAACCTAATATTTGAATTTACGATTCCCTCACGTTAGTTCTGTTATTTTTATCATTGGAGACGAGGATCCATAATTTATGTTTTTTTTTTATTATATATATATATATATATATATATATATATATATATATTCCCTGTGATCGAACTACCCAAAAGAGTTGTTCTGAAGTCAAGATGTTTAGTCTAAAAAAGTGGAGTATTTGCAAACTATAGATCCATTTGCATAGTTCAAGGAGAATAAAGTCCTTAAACAGAAATGCAACGAGGCTTGTGGGATCTAGGATTTTTCTTAACCTGAATCTACAATTGTCTAATGGATTGTATAAGCAGATCTGTTTACCTTCCTTAATTGCGTATGCTCTAAGTGGATAATTTATATGCAAAATTAGTGTGGTATAATCTGATGGGTCCTTAAGGTTGATTTGGAGATTTGAGGTGCGACATCTGGGCAAACAATTTGACAATTTTGCTTCCGTTGACGACATGTTGTGAACTCATACCAAACCCTTGGGACTTCCTTTTTTTCCTTTTTTTTTTTACTTTTTTTTGCGAAGCTAACTTATCTTCATTCAACTATCATAGCCTTAGCATCTGATTCTTTTTTTTTTTTTTTATTAGAATAGGGATGCAGTTGTGTAACCAACTGGGAATTCAGGCTAACTAGATTTTTGAGTGTTCTTTCACTGATATCCTGTGACAAATCAATCTACTTTCGACTCTATAATAATCTTCTGGTTGAAACTCAGCTTTTTTTTTTTTTTTTTTTTTTAAATGTCAAAGAAAATGCTGAAGTGATCTGCATTTCCTAACTGTAATATCTGTAATTGTGATGATTCTCTGAAGGCATACCGTTTGTGAAACTATTTATAGACCAGTACATAGTGCTCTGATTCTGTTTGCAAATATCATGTTCATCATGGAACTGAAGGAATTCTTCAGCTTTCTACTAATAGTAGAACACGAAAGCTCTTGAAGCAGGATTTATGCAACTCTTTCTACATAGTTAATTGAACAGTCAAAGGGTCACTGGGTTTGAGGTGTGTTTTAAATTCTGAACTTTCTAAGGGACATCTGTGACTCGTTTTTGGACTAATGTGGCCATGTGGGTTTTGAACGGGGTGACCAGCATGAACCTTGAACAATTTGACACCCTCTTATCTTTCCCCTGCTAATCTTCTTAAGTTTAAGTTAAAGAGACTGTTCTTTTTTTCAAGAGTTGGGGTGAATAGGGTCAATTTTTCCCTTAGTCTAGCTCTCAAGCCTTAATTTTATGATCCTCCAATTTTAATTGGCTATATATGTAATTGTGTTTTGGCATTGAACATGTACGCAAAGCGATGGTGCGTTTGTAGTTTGTAATGGCCCCAAAATACGTGAAAACCTGGACCATAGTCTATTTTGCAGCGTGAGTAAAGTTCGATTTTGCAGGTTATAAGTTCGATGAGAATGACCGTGACACTTCTATTTTGAGGCTGCAATTCGCTCGTTATCCGGGTGCAAGGTCAGGTGGTGGCCATCGCGGCAAGCGTTGAACGGTGTGATTTTGCAGGTGATAAAAGTCTTCCATTTGATCAGGCTTAGGCACAATTCGCTCTTTAGGTTATAGCTGTAACTCGAACAATTTTCGCTGTAAATTACCAAAGGGAGTTTCTATGTAGGAATCCGCTCAAAATGGGAGGTTTGCGAAATTGAGGTTGATATGATCACCTTTGAGATCCACACACCAATTTCTGCGGCTTTTTATTTAGTACCAACTCGTGGGATTCGGGGGCTTGTAGCTAGTTTGGAGCTTGTGCCCTTTTATTAGAAACTTATGAAATGCCAGAGTGCCAGACTGTATTCGCTTTTAGTTTTAGATACTTGGAAACTTGCTACTTATGTATCTGACTGAAATACATCGTCGACATTGCCTGGTCTTGAAGTTGGTTTTCCTTGCTTATAGCAATTTCTGCAATGCTAGGGATCAATATCTATACCTGCAATGGTTTGATGAGGAGTGACTGTACAACCTCTATTCATCTGTTACTTCAGTTCTTGTAATCACTCAATGTAAAAGCGAGCCAACTGCGTTTCAATTATGTACCTTGTTTGGTGTTTTGGGCTTGGGGGGTTGATAGACTTGATGCTGTTTCTGTACCTATTTCTACTTTATTGCAAGATACTAGCATTTCTTTATCAGCAGGATGCTTTCTTTTTACTGAGTTTTTGAAAAAAGAAAACATTATTTCTCAGGCACGACTCTTGATTTTCATCATCTGCTGAAATTTTATGTTTTTTAAAATTGCTGCTGAAATTTCAGATTTTCATGACTTATCAACACTAAATTTCTCAACCAAAGTCCTATTTCAAAACTTTTCATCTTTGGAGTCTAGTATTCTTATAAATCTATCCTGATAAGAATAGATTATGCCTTTTGTCTGCAATAGAATGGGAAGATGAGTGATTAGAACTATTTTGCTATTGGAGCTATGAGACTTGGTACTGGAACTTTGTTGCCTGCTCCGCTGCTGTTACTTCTTATTTCAGCTGTGTGTGCTCAGGAATGTTGATCACAATATTTTTTTTCTTACCTAGTATGGATTATTTCAATCCCCTATAGCCCATACTGTCCGTGTTTAAGGCTGGACTTGGGGCGTTGATTACTTCAGCCATGAGCATATGGTGGTATGACTGTATTCGCTACATCTCGATCCATCCTGTAGTGACTGTCTGTCAACCTCTGGAAAACTCTTTTCACGGTGAATTCAAGTATGTTTCTCGAGGAACTTTGGATGCAATTTCTTCATTTCTTTTGACCAAGGCCATGTAATTGGGTTGGAGGAAGCATTCATCCATAAACATGATGATCTGGCATTTTGTACCTGAGTTAAGATCTTTGTTGCTTCACTTATTAAGGAGTCGCTGATAGTACAAGTGTTGAGCTCTTCATTAGGTACAAGTGAAAATGAGCTCTTCATTAGGTACAAGTGAAAATGAGCTCTTCATTAGGTACAGGTGATTATGAGCTCTTCATTAGGTACTTAGTTTAGAATTTATGCAGAGTAGTTTTGAACTTTTATCAATTGTTAACTTTAGTCAGTGTGACAGCAAGGCTGTTAGCCTATTACCATGGTTTATGATAAGTACTTGGAAGTTGGAATGTTATAATGTTCGAACCAGTCAGGCGACCTCTGTTTTAAAGAGCTCTGTCCACATCAGTGGTTCTGTACATTACTAATCCACCATTTAGTGAGTTGAGCCTTTGGCATTTTTTTTTTGGAAAGCTGCTTCATACACAGTGCTCCTCTTTATGACCGAGAACGGAATGCAGTCATGTTGAGTGTCTTGAATAGTGCGATCAGGACTTACATTAAGCTGTTCCAGCTTGTGATTTATTTGCCTGAATAGTTTGTTTCAAATTCTGTAATTTCTGAGGATATTTTGCTATAAAAGAATTGGTGTCTGCTCAAAGTTTGCGAAGTCAGAAGTGACTGTTTCTGTTGCAATCCGTTGAACTTAACTCTCTGGACAAGTATCGGGTTAGTGACCTAAACATATATTTGTGATTAAGGTTACAGTAGTTTGCTTCGATGGATATACACCATCTTATGAAATGGGTATGGAATTCTCTGATCTGATCATAATAATCTAGAATTGTTTTGTTGTGGTGTAAGCAGTTATGCTGAGCAGGTTTGTGCTCTTTCACTCGCCCTTGACTGGTGTGCTGCCTGTATTGTGTTACCTTGCAAAGGAACTATACTCTTCGTTGTTAAATACTTTGCATTAGCATATTAAATCGAGTTAAAATTACCGAATTGATGCAGCATTCCTCTCGCTAACCTCTACTCAACTATTTGCATCCAACAACAGCTGGAAAATTTTGTAATACTGCCTAATTTTTATGGCCTATATGGCTATATGTATTATTTGCCAAGTTCTTAGTTTGAGCATGCAATGTATCTTGGGCTTGTGCGTACTTCGTAAAATTTCTACTATCCACAATTCATGTAAGCATATATACTATAGTAAACGAGTATCTTCGTAATGTTTTATTGTGTTAGGTTAAGTGACAGGGAAAAAGGTAATTTGTATCATCGTCTCTTTGATTTTGAGAGCTTTAGCTTTGCGCAACACAACAATTTTCGCAAGATTTGATTACATTACATTTTCTACTATGTAGTGTTTTGTTATGTTAGGTTAAGTGACAGGGAAATGGGTAAATTGTATTGTAGTCTCATAATCATTTTCAGAGCGCAACAACTAAATCCTTGTGAAACTAGAATAAAAATCGGCAATCTATCTAAATTTTGTTTTAATTAAGAACAAATACGTTGTTGTAGAAGATGACAGCCTTATAAGATAAGGTTAGTGCTACCCTTAAGCATCCTTACGCAACCTAAGCTTTGATGACAGCCTTATACGATAAGGTGAGTGCCACCCTTAAGCATCCTTACGCAACCTAAGCTTGTTGATTAGAAAGGAGGCATGCCACTTATGATGCCAGAAGCCATTTTTCATAATTAGATATCCAAGCGGATTGGTTTCTCATTTTTTTTCTTTTTCTTGGTATGCCGCCCCGCTTGCTACCCAGTAAGGCATAGGCTAAAATTGGGCGTTTCTTTTATGTACAAGACTGTGCCTTCTTATAAATGGGAAACTTAATCTCTTTCATATGCAGATAGTTTGCAATTGCTAGATATTGCAATAGCTTTGTACTATTTGCTGCTCCAACCGTTATAAAGTTCTTCGTGTTTAAAGTATTTCTAATCAATGACATGAAGTAATCGTACTTCGATTATTACTGTGCCAACCAAGAATTGAATGCCTTCATTAAAGAACCAATTAAGAATAAAAAACGAATGCCTGACATAGTATGAAAAAATTTAGAAACTAAAATAAATATCACGCAGTTATTTATTGAATTATTGTACAAACTTATCAGAATATGTTATTGATGGCATTTAATCCAATTATTTTTTTTTGGTGTTCTACCCGTTTTACCCTTTGGGCTAATCCGAATTCGAGGATCAGTTTTAGGTGGCTAGGTTTCAGTCCCCTCCAATTGTTGTTACGGAGGATCGAACACGCGGTCCTCCCTATCAAATGTAGCCCCAATTACCACTACACCAACAGGCAACAACCAATTGATGCCTTTAAATCTTTAATCCAATTAATGCATTCTTCTTTGGACATATATTGCTAGTGGCCAGCTTGCACTATATTTTTAAGTCAAGGATTATAGGGTTTGGGGTTTTTTGGGATGTATAAGAGTTTTAAAAGGATGGGGATTGGGGAATGGATAAGTACGGGTTAGTACGAACTACGAAGTATATACTCCATACTAAAATATTTTGTACATACGGAGGATGACAACGTTTCACGTGATTTGGTATTACGTAGTATTAAATGATTTTTTTTTTTTGTTATCAGCTTCTTGTTTATGATCATTAGGGGCTTTAGGGCTATGTTTAAAAATCATATAGTTGAACTGTCTCATTTTGTTATACTCGCATGGTAGTTGTGGATGATAAGAAAATAGTTTTGCTCAGTCTCTTTTTTCTTCCATTTTACGCAATTGTTATTTGTCTTAATCAATTGATATATCATTTACAAGATTAAATTGCTATTCGCTCTCACCGGCTGCCTCTAAATAACTGGAGGCCATCATAGCGTACTGTAAGTAACATTTAGTTGATGTGTACGTTGTCTTTCAATATAATGCTTATATACACCTCTTAAAACTATACGGAGTACATAACAAACCCTTATAGAGGGCAAGTCACAATACACGGAATAATCCAACTTGTTTCTAGTTGAAAGTTGAGGAATGCTCGCATTTCAAAGCACATATGCTCAGAAAACGATGCCTATTGACGAGCCGGGTCACATGTTTTAGAGACTGGTCACGGATTGCCTTATTGTACTGTTATTGTACTTGTATTCTTGTTGTAGTGGGTTACACTACGCGTTTAATCGTATATTTATAGCAAGAAAGTGACAAGCTTTTAGACATCATACAGTACTAAATTTTCACATTATTCTTTGCCCTTAATTGCCATGTTTTTGTGGAAAGACCTTTTCCACCTCCAAACTTTTGAATTTTTGATGGGTGTGTTTGATACAATTTAAGATCGGTTGTGTGATTAACTTTGACATTAACAAGAATTGATTATTAATCTAATCATGAATGACAATAACGAGTATCTGTTGGTATTTGATAATGAGGCGGTCTTGTATTTTTCACCTTAAAATACTAATATTTGGCAAAAATGAATTTAGTTAAGTAAAAATAATTTTAATTTAGTAAAAATAAATCGAGTTTAGCAAAAAATATCCCAAAAGAAATTTTTTTAATTTTAACAGTAAAAATTAGTAACTTTAAAGAACAAATATAATTTGAAAAATATTTTTCAGTTTAGTAAAATTATATAACTTTAGGAAAAATAAGTTATTTTTTGTAAAAATAATTTCACTTCAACAAAAATAAAGGGAAGAGACAAAACCTTACACAAATTTTTTGTTCTCTTCCCGTTGTTTTTGTTGAGATAATTTTTTTTTTACTCAATTAAATTATTTTACTAATTAAAGCTTATTTTAACTGATTTTTTTATTGATTTGTTTTAAAATTTATTTATTTTTACCAAATTAAAATTTATTCTTACCAAATCGAAATCATTTTTTCCCTAAAAATCGTTTATCTAGTGATATTTTTGTAAATAAATCATTAAATAAATCTCAGTCAGCATGTCATTTTCGTAAATAAGTCAACAATTGTAGGGTCCATAATATGTAATAAAAAAAATAATTAATTTATTTACGAAAATGCCACTAAATAAATTGTTTGTTATGATAAGTGAACTTTATTATACAGTACAAAATATTTTGTGAATCTTTATTATTGGAGAATGGAGACTTTAATTTTATTTTTTTCCTAATTAAAAAATCATTTTTTTAAAAAAATTGTTACAAGACTTACAACCTGTAAATATGAGCTATTTTGTTATTGCTTGGTTAAAGTATTACAGCTATACGCCTATACTAGTGCAACAATTATGACAGGAAATCTTCTAAAAATGGTTTTATATATCCATGATTTTTTTCCATCCTACTCCTAACCAAGTAGCCATCCAAATTTAAATGCCATTATCATACAATTAACTATGGAAACAATCTTTTTGATTTCTAATGATTTTTTACCTTAACTAGTTAACTCTATCCAAACCCCCCATAAATATAATTAACAAGGAAAAAAATTAAAAATAAAATAAAAATATCCCATCAAAAAAGATTTTTATTTATTTTTTACAGCTAATATTTAAACATATCTCCAAGAATTTCGTGAGAATTAGGTTATATTATAAACCTTCAACTACCCACCTCCAATATCCTTCCAATAATTTCTTTAAAAAAAAAAAACCTTCCAATAATGATAAAATAATATAATTTTATCTTAAGTCCAATTAGTATACATTTCTGATTCGAAGAATCTCTCGTTAATCCCACCAAAACTAGGAATCTTACCTTTATAACCCTATAAGTTAAACAGAATCTTCATTGTTTTGGTACCATGCATCAAATATTTTTGTAACTTTGTTACACAGAATTTAGAATTACATATTACATCCATATTCATAATAATAATAATAATATGGGTGGTTTAGGGGAAGAAATTGTTCCAGAATCAATGGATTCAACAATGAAAAAAGGCGATACGGATGAAGAATGTTCAATACCACAAGTAAATTTAACCGTGCCAAAAACAGATGATCCAAACATGCCTGTTTTAACGTTTAGAATGTGGGTTCTTGGTTTAGGTGCATGTATTTTGTTGTCATTTGTTAATCAATTCATGTGGTATAGACAAAATCCCATGATTATTACGTCGATTTCGGCCCAGATTGCTGTTGTTCCTCTAGGACATCTTATGGCCAAGACAATCACAAAGAGGGTGTTCTTTCAAGGTACTAGGTTGCAGTTTACGTTGAACCCTGGTCCTTTTAATATTAAAGAACATGTTTTGATCACTATTTTCGCTAATTCCGGTGCCGGAAGTGTTTACGCCACCCATATATTGAGTGCTGTTAAGCTTTTTTATAAGAGGAAGCTCACCCTTCTTCCTGCTGTTCTTGTTATGCTCACCACCCAGGTTAATAAATCTCCTTTAAGTTTTCGTTCGTGTTATTTTATTTGATTGTTTTTAATTTGTTTGGTTCTTTCAGGACGAGTTTAGATTCAGATGTATGTATCAGAATAACTTTAGATTAAATTAATTAAAAGTCTGAAAGGGATTTGGATTCTCTTGTTTTAATGTCAAGGCTTAGGAGGGTTTGGGGAATAATACATTTATTTATTTATTTGTTATTAATCTTTTCCTCGGAGTAAATTCATTAATCGGAGAAAATTTTAGTTTGAATTTCTTGTTTAAGGCCCAGATTTTATGCATTTTTTGTAAATGATAGGATCAATACCCTCATTGTTATTTCAAGCTTTTTTTTGTTTGTAATTTTTATGTTTATGGTGCAGTTATAAGAAATTGTTAATTTTCAAGCACTAAATTGAGTTACTTGGTGCAATGTGTAGCTATTGGGTTTTGGATGGGCTGGTCTATTCCGGAAGTATCTCGTCGAGCCAGCAGAGATGTGGTGGCCTGCTAATCTGGTTCAAGTCTCAATATTTAGGTGAAACTTCTGATATTGGCTGGTTTGTTTTTAGAATTGGAAAAAGATGTAAATGTGGTTTAATCAGTACAAATGTATTTTCTTCTTTGAGGCTTTTGATGAATTGTTGGAAATTTTCGATTGTCATGGCAGGGCTCTACATGAGAAGGAACCAAGGGCGAAAGGAGGCATATCCAGAACACAGGCCTTCCTCATTATTCTAAGTTGTGCTGCTGCTTATTGTGTCCTACCCACTTACCTGTTCATTATGACCACTAGTTTTTCTTGGCTGTGTTGGTTTGCTCCTAAATCTGTTTTAGTCAATCAGTTGGGTTCGGGAACTCAGGCCCTTGGAATTGGCTCTTTTGCTATAGATTGGACTACGATTTCCTCGTACCTAGGAAGTCCTCTGGCTAGCCCTTGGTTTGCTACTGCTAATGTAGCTGCGGGATTTATTATCATAATGTATGCGATAATACCATTTTGTTATTGGTTTGACGTGCTCAAGGCAAAGAACTTCCCTATATTTTCTCAAAGTCTTTTCATGGTTAATGGAACCAAGTATGATATCAAAAGCATCGTTTCCCCACATTTTACATTGGATAAGGCTGCGTATGCCACAAATGGTCCTCTATATCTTAGCACTTTCTTTGCTGTGACGTATGGCCTTGGGTTTGCCGCACTTTCTGCAACCATTGTCCATGTCCTAATCTTCAATGGAAGGTATGATTGAATTATATTGTACAACGTTTTTCATTGGTGATTTTAGTACTGTTTTTGGGTATTGCTAGCCTTTTGTTATAGTTTATCTTTCACTTGACGCTCTGCTGATCATACAGAGAGATATGGGAACAAGTCAAGGGAGCTTTCGGAGCATCAAAGAAAGTGGATATACACACGAAGCTGATGAAGGTCTATGGACAAGTACCAAATTGGTGGTTTCATGTCCTTTTAGTGCTTAACCTTGCTTTGACCCTGTTTACTTGCGAATACTACAAGGAGTCACTCCAATTGCCATGGTGGGGTGTCTTACTCGCTTCTGCGCTTGCTTTCTTCTTCACCCTCCCTGTAGGCATCATTCAAGCCACTACAAATCAGGTACATTGACTTGTTAACTCTTTCTTTACCTTCAAAAATGTAGCATGATCATTGCAACTATCTGCTCTAAACTCTTAACGTTCTCTGTTGTTCTTTTAACATAACAGCAACCAGGTTTGAATATTATCACGGAATACATTATTGGATATATGTACCCAGGGAGACCTGTTGCTAATATGTTGTTCAAGGTGTATGGCTACATTAGTATGAGTCAAGCCCTTTTCTTTATTGGGGACTTCAAGCTCGGTCACTACATGAAGATTCCACCTAAAGCTATGTTTATGGCTCAGGTTTGTCCCTTTTATCTACCCAACTTTTATTTTGTTTAACTCAGTTCTATTTATCAGTTTTTACAACGCTGTCAAAAAACCAATTTCAAAGTCTACAAAATCTTGGAGCCACTTTGAAAGTCAGGCTTTCTCTATCTTAAAGTACTCAATTTGTATAGAGTCAAGATGATGAGGCTTTAGGTTGTTGTAATGAAAAATTAAGCAGAATCATGAATTCTGTTCTTTGGAGTAATGATAACAGAAGTACCTATTATTGTTTCAGGTTGTGGGAGCATTAGTATCAGTAGCAGTCTACACCGGAACAGCATGGTGGATGATGGAGTCAATCCCTCACATCTGTGACCCGTCGCAGTTGCCACCTGACAGTCCATGGACCTGCTCCTTTGACAGGACCTTCTTTTCTGCTTCGGTGATATGGGGGCTGGTGGGTCCACGCAGGATCTTTGGAGACCTGGGGTACTACTCGCACATGAACTGGTTCTTCCTAGCAGGAGCCTTGGCACCTTGCCTAGTGTGGCTTGCTCTGAAGGCATTCCCCAAGCAAAAGTGGATAGGACTCATTAATATGCCTGTTATTTTGGGTGCAACCATGATGATGCCACCTGCTAGTGCGGTTAACTTCACTAGTTGGATCATTGTTGGCTTCCTTTCAGGGTATGTCATTTTCAGGTATCGCCCAAAGATGTGGGAACGCTACAATTACATCCTTTCAGGAGGTCTTGATGCAGGAACAGCTTTTATGACGATTCTTCTCTTCTTTAGCTTGCAATATGCTAGCAATATTAGCCTTGACTGGTGGGGGAACCACTCTGATGATATGATATGCCCGTTGGCTCAATGCCCTACAGCTAAAGGGATTGTTGTGGATGGTTGCCCCGTCTTTTAATCATTCACTTATTCTACCTATTTAATTCGTAGATTCTTTCCAAAGGGATTGTAGTGCGTTTTTTTATTTGATACAAGTATTTTCTCCAAAGGGGATTAGTGATCTAGTTTACAAGGCTCCAAGTAGCTAAATGAAGGGAAGTCTCTGGGACTACTGGGAATTATAATTACTAGAACTGTAGAAGTTGGATTTGATGATTTAGCAATGAAATGTACATGTTCAATTTCATAGAGTTCTTTGGTATTCTTTTATTGGTCATATGCTCATTTTCTTCATTACAACTGTCATGTGTTAATAACTTAATATATAACTTGTAATAGGAAAATGAAGTGTTTCAGAAGTAGAAAATGTAGAATTGCTGAAATAGATGAAAGTAAAACGAAAGAACTTGTCAGTAGGAGGGCGCCCCATTGATCTTGTAGATAAACAATTTTTGTTTATCTATAGGTAAATCGCTATTTCAAGTAGCAACTAAAGTTTACAATATTGCCACTGGATAAACATTTTTATTTATCATGAAAATCACCTTGTATTTTCTTAGTAGGTTTGGCCATTTTCTAAATAAAGAGAAATAATTTGTCATTTCTTATTTTCCTTCACTAGTTTTATACTAGCCCCATATGCATGCGGTGTGCGATAAATTTAAAAGTTAATTAATCTATTATTTATTTAATATTGTCACCCATAAACTGATTCCGTAAGATCTTTCTTATAAATATCGTATCACTAATAAATAAAGCCGATCTCGCAACCAGACCACGAGACAGCGACACTTGGCATTCCAGTTTTTCGCCAAGTATCGCGCCACGTAGGCGACGAATAGGTGTTATTGTGACACATATGATGCTAAGTTAGCGATTTTTTGATAGATTTTTTAAGATAAAATTATTATATAGAGTTTTATTATCGATGGAATTCTAATATTTCATATATACAAAATTAATCATAACTTTTTATAGATATCCTATTACTCAATTATGTTTCCATCATCAAATTCTTTTTAAAAAGTTCTTTAAAATAAGATCCATTTATTTAATCACAAACTTTTATATGTAGCTGGTCAAAGCATGTCACTAACTATTATCAGAGTTAATTCATGAGTGCCGCTATAGGGGTTACTTGGTCAGTGTTATAGTGGTTACTCAATTAGTATTTTAGATAGGGATTACTTAGTCAGTGTTAGAGTTTACTTAGTTAGTATTACATTACAAGGGTTATTCGGTCACTTTTATAGGGGTTACTTTGTTCTGCCAGATGGTGTGGCTAGCCGCATACAAAATGCATTGTTATTTAATTTATTTAAAAAAATAATAGAGAATCAGTAAAAATAAGTTATAATCTGTAAAAATAATTTTAGTTTGGTAAAAATATTTTAAGTTCATTGAAAATAATTTAAGCTCAATATAAGTAATTTCAAATCAATAATAACATAGATATCTTTTTACAAATAAAACTACAAAAAGTACACTATTATATAAATATAAGCCATATGATATCATATGTCTAAATATACACATTATCATAACGGACTATATGACCGTATTTATTAACATTCAAGTAAAAGTATTATTTTAAAATTTTATCAACCATCTAGACATCGGTGGGCACAAAACTAATACGAAAATAAAAAAATAAAAAAAAAATATAAAAAAAAAGACCTCCTTTGTTTTGACTGTGTCATGTGGGATTTGTTAATTTTGTTTTAATTTACAATTTCAAATCGTTAACTTTTTTATAATACTCGTATTTGCTAAACGATAGTTAAAGATGTGCTTGAAAAAAAATGAACATTTTTTATTCACCCAAAAAAAAGTCTTATATTTTATACTTCCTCCTTTCCTTAATAGATGACACGTTTCTTTTATCATGTTTGCCAACGCATAATTTTCACGAGTTATATCTCCCATTATCAACATTGTAAAATTATAAAAAGTAGATATTAATAAAATATACATTAAGACGATTTAAACAAGATCCCACATGATTATGTTTTATCGTAGCTACAAATCACAAAAGTTAGTCAAAGTGTTGTTTGTGAATAGTGCAAAAGTCAAACTGTGTCATCTAAAAAGGTTATTTAAGAGTTGTTTTTTCAACTTTCATTCACAACACTCCAAATTCTCATCCTTACAATTCTAGCCCTTCTATTTTTTATTTTTTATTTTCTTAAAAAAAATAATCAATAACCACCCTTTTTACTCATTAGTACCCATATCACTCAATTAAAATCAAGCCCTTCTATTTTTTTTTTTTAAATAACCAATAATTACCCATTTTACTTGGGGTGACAATTCAGGTTAGCAGGTCGGGTTCGGGTCAGAATACGGGTCAATTTCGAATTGTGCTTTAAACGTATCAAAAATAGTGTATAATTTAAAATTATTACAAAATATGATATTGGGTCAAATTCGGGTTGTTAGGGTTCAATTCAGGTCGGGTTCGGGTTTCGCTCAGTATTTTCTGATCGGGTTCAGGTCAGAGTCGGGTTAAAAAGTTTTTACTCATATTTACCCATATCACTCAATTAAAAAAAATAACCAATAACCACCCTTTAATAATTTTCACTTTTACTTTTTTTTTTTTTCTTAAACATACATCCTACATATAAGCACGGGTAAACTTGTGTTCAAAAAAAAAAAAAAAAAAAAAAAAAGGCACGGGTAAACTCTAATTATCCATAATTTCATATTATGTACTCTCATCCACCAAAAAAAAACAAAAACAAAAAACTTATACAAGTATATCCGATTGATTTTCACAATACGCAGCGTTTGAATACTCCTCCATAAATATGGTTTGAAACCAAACAAACCCAGAGAAAGAGACAGTAACCATGAATTTGAAAAAAACAAACTCCCAAACACCACCGGCGAACTCGCCGACGGGTCAACCGGACTCACAATCGCCATCACCGTCAGCGACGGCGGCAATGGCGGCGGTGGAGGAGCTGGTGGAGTCGCTCAACCAACGGAAAATGTACAGAGAGGTTACACTCGCTCTCCGATCCGGTCTCAGAGACGCGCGAGCTGAGTTCTCCTTCCTCCGAGTTCGCGGCCTTCGTTGCCTCCTCAAGTTCCTTCGTTCCGTCGCTGAGTCTGACTCGGTTATTCGTCTCTTTTGCCTCACTCAATCTCTCCCTGATCTTCAAGGTTTTTTTTCTTTTTCATCTTCTGTTATGATGTGATTTAAGGTTTGATTTTTAGTTGTAAATGTAAAATTGAATTGGTTTTTGTTTTGTTGATTGATTGTTGATTGTGAAATTATGGAAGTTGTAGTTGAATTGATTGTTGAGACATTAGGTTTGATTAATGGCGTCTATTGGTTGAATTGGTGATTGATGCTATGAAATAAATATGAAATCGGAGGAAGAAGCGATTCTTGTATAATAGAAATTTGCAATTGGAAAATTGAGTTTTGAGGAAGATTGAAATGGTAGAAGACGGAATAAGTTCATTTTTTTGCTGTCAATTAGAATAGTTGAGGACGTTTTGTTGAAGGTATTGTATTATATTGGAGTATTGGACCATAGGACACCTTAATTTGTAATTTTGATTATATTGGAACTACCCTCAGCTTCAATGTATTGGAGAATTTTATTACATATATGATTGAACAAACATTTTTCGAGTAAATTTGTCGATTGCTTTGACTTCTGAAAGTAAAAAACTGCACATACTAGTATTTGTGAATGCGAGAAGTAATCAAATAGCACAAGATTGACTTTTTGTTGCACGATGATACGAAGGTGTTCACTTGTGATTGTTCTCAGTCCTTAGTTTGTTTCATTCTTTGAGATGATTTAGACTAAAATATGTTTTTTGGGGCTCTTGAAAGTTTATAAAAGGGTTAAGTGATTGCCTTCTTAATTTGATGGTGTTGGCCTTTTGTGTGATGTATTTACTGTTGGTTATGTATGAGCAGTGGTTCCTGTTCTTTTTCAACATTCACTAAAAGATTCGGAAGAAGATAAGGTGACCAGTTTGGATCATATATTCACTGTTGAACCTATGAAGTTAACAAACCCTTCAACAGATACTGAAGTTGCACTTGCACTTCGTGTTTTGGAAGGTTGCTGCCTAATTCACAGACAAAGTACAATTTTGGCTCACCAGCACAAGGCAATTCCGGTACAGAATGCTCTTTTTGTTATTGTAAATACCTGCTTTTTATTAGTCTCTAATATGATTATGTATATGTTTTATTGGCATTTCTATTCCTACCATCATCTTAGGGTTTAGGGATGAAGTGAGGAAATATATGTCAGAAAGGTTAAAAGAAAGAAGCCTGTGGCTGGTGCTGTTCAGGTCTGAGGTAGTTTTAGAGAATGCTTGATTGGGATCAATAATGAAATAGTGTAAAGTCATGGAAACTGGTGTGTTAGTTTCACCTTCTCTGGAGGGTTCTTAGCTGATTAGCTCTTGCTGAGCATTAACTTTTAGCTCCTCGGCACTATCACCTATAAGTTTTACATACTAGTACTCTGTTTAAGATAAAATGTAAACAGTTGAAGGATAGATTGATAATTTTAATAGCTGAAGGCTACTAAGGAAGCTGTATGATTGTTTATGAAATTTTTTGTATTTAGTTGATTTAAGTCTACGAAAGAAACTTGAGAAGGATTAGTTTCCTGTTACGAGATATGAATATTTAATCATATGCAGGTGTTAATGAATATATTATCGAGTAGAGGAGCTCTAGAGCAAGGTGCCAGTGTTGATGCTTTGATTGCTTTGATGTTAGATTCGACAGCTAATCAAATGGTATGACATCTTAATTAATTTCAGTATAAAATCTATCATCCATTATACAAGTATATGTTTAATTTGAATTCTTGTAATATTTTGTATTTCTCTAGGATTTTGAAACCTGTAATGGTATTGAGGAAGTTGCTGCAATTATTAGAGACAAACAAGTTGATGAAAATCTCAGGTATTTTCAATTCCTGTATCCACTATGTATCAAGAGCTTTATTTCTTTTCTTGTTTTACTATTGGGACCTTTGATAGTGCTCATGGTAGATATGCATTTAGCTGCTTGGCGTGCTAGAAATATGTTTATAGAAATATCCATCCAATCATCCATGATCCATACCTTGCCTTTGTTGTGATACTCCAAGAAGATGTAAGATAACCTTGATTATTTGTGTACTTTATATGTAATCACATCTCGCTTAATCTCTTGCCTTGGTATACTTCGCAGTATCACACTAGTGACTAGGCAGACCTATCCTAGTCAGAATGTTATGGAGTAAATTTTCTGTCAACCACATAATGATAGTGATCTAGCTGTTTGACTTTCTCCTGCCTGCAAATCAATCAGCTCAAACATATAAAGCTTTATCTATTACTCCCAGTATCCAGAATCAACTGTAACATTGTTAAAATAACCAGTAATGTAACAGCCAAATTTGAATGGAGATGATTTATTTGTCCACATTAGATTCTTCTGCTGCAATCCTTATGCTGACACTCACTTTACTATAAATAGGATGAAATGTGGAGAATTTTTGTTATTACTCATTGGGCACGTGGATGGGAGAGATATGCAGCCAATGGCAACAGTACATGAGGACATACGTCGACTTCTAGGGGAAAAATCTGCGTCGTTGATATGGGCAGCTAGTCAATTCGGCTCAACTCTTGATCCAGAGGAGAGGATGACAGCTCTGCACATCCAAGCTCGCAGAGTCCTGGAATCGCTTGATCTCTTTGGAGTGTAGCAGACAATTAGTGATTTTGGAAGGTTAAGAGTACATGATTTACTGATCTTGTTTGGACAATCCATATGCAGAAGATTGGTGCCTACAGTTTTGACTTTCTATTATGTCTAAGCTTCAAGGAGTGTAGGTTAGCCAAGTTGCTGTCTCTGTTGCTATCCTCTGTTGGTGCTTCTACCATTTCTCTGCAAGTCTGGTTTTTGACTCTTGCCTGGAATGCTACACAGTAACTTTTTGTATGTCAATTTCATTACTCTGGGTAGCTGTATAGAGCTTGTTCATCTCCCATGGAGTCATGGACCACTCACCATGGTTTATTAAACATATGTCGATGTATAGATGACCATACATTGTGGGTTGACTTTACTGTAAATGATAGTTTCTGTTGACAATCGGCATTAACTTTGATGCTTTATTCCTGATTAAAGTAAAAGATTTTTTTTCCAGATATTAATATTTGATAAATAGATTTTTCTGTTCCCTGAGTTTCCTTGAGAATGTTTTCTCAGAGGCCAGAACTTATCCAATTTCTCTGTTCCTAGTACCTTTTTTTTTTTTTTAATGGAATTATAGCACAGTAAGTGATACTCGGGCCTTGCATAGAAAGGGCAAAGTTAAATCAATAAGCTTTAATAAAGGACCAAGCTTTCTACTAGGCCAAGGAGTTGTAATACTATGATTGCTTGTTATCCAAAAAAACAAAAAAGTTTATAACATGTTGATGCAGTTTATTGTGATTATGAGCCAATTTTTGTTACCGGGATTAAACAATAAAATAGGTCAAGTTAATTGTTATTCCTAATTATGTTTGGATAGGTTGGTTAGACAATTTAGGGAGATTTGTTATTAGTTATTACAGATTTATGGTAACTTTAACACATTAGAAAAACAAAACCGTGTTAATACAACAGAGCATCAAAACTATCTACTCCTACTTCGAATCAAACTTTCCAAAAATTGAAAAATAGGTGTGACGTGATTGCCAAGTGAAGCCAGAACTCATATAAACAACACCCACCAACAATATCCCACGTGTTCCACAAAACCTACACCTACTTGAAAAAAGCTGTTGTCTTCAACTTCGCAACTCTTATTAAGTCAGCACTCCTGTCCTTTTTATAAACCCCCTAAAAAAAGCATAAACAACCCAAAATCAAACTGTTTTATTTTACCCGATTAAACATCAAACATGTCCGGAGATTCTGCCGGAAAATCGCCGGAATTTTCGCCGGAAAACGATTGGATTAATCTATTGAAGAACTTGGAAACTACCCAGATTGCTGAGGTTTTTGATGGGGTTTGTTCAGATTGTCAAACTCTTCTTAAATCTCGAATTCTTTCCCTCTCTAATCGTAAGATTACTTCAAACTTTTTTTTTTTTTTTTAAGAATTGATTTTTTTTTTCGCTCTTTTAATTACTAATTTATTTGCTTTAATTGATTTTTGTACTGAGTTTGGTTGGATTTTTTTTAATTTTTTTTGTACTGAGTTTGATTCAATAATTGTGAAGTTGGGAATTGGGATTATGCAAGGTTGTAAATTTTAATTTTGTTGGGGTTAAAGGAGTAGAAATTTATAATCTTTCACTGCTAATATATATACACAGTTGAGTGATTTAACAGTGATTGTAATAACAGATTGTTAGAAAAGATTGAATCTTTGGAATTATTACCTCCATTCGGATATAATTTAGTTATCGCATTACTAGTTTATATGAGGTTATACACTATCAATTTGACAATTAATTACACACGGAGGGGTACTCGTGGAAAAATAACAATTTCAAGACTTAAGCATGTTTTTTGCTAAAAAAAAAAAAAGGTTATGTACGCATGTTTTTAGTATGAAAGGTGCACATATGACTTTGGTCTTTGATTTTGAAATTATAAATCAATGTCAACACTAATACACTATTGTAATATGTTTCAAGAGATTTACGCATTCAAGTGGCGTAAGGGAGGATGAGATATATGCAATTGTAATCTACAAAGAAATTGCTTCTTAATGTGATAGGAAATTTGTTGATAAATCTAATGATATGTTGTTCAATTTCTGTTTCCTGTTATTTTGACTGATTGAAGATGAATATGATATCCTTGATCAGTTTATTTGTGATTTGTAATATGCAGAACATACTGTCAAAGAATCCAATGAAGTCGGTGTCAAAGAATCCAATGAAGTCGGTTTATCAATGTCTATTTCGTCTGAAACAAGTGCAAATTCTACACCTTCTAACAATAACCAACAACATAGCAACCAGGAGAAAACCCATCTTAGCACAGAATCTGTCCATTCAATGAGTCAAGAAACCAATACGGATTACGAATCTCCTTCACCAGCTAATCAGAAGCCACAACTGCGTGATCTTTTCAGTAACCTTAACTCATCTCCGAGTAATGGAAACCATGTTTCTCCATCTACTAGTGCTAATGGATCGTCAGATGAAGAGGAGTGGCGCAGATTTTCACAGGTTAAGAGGAAAAAGGATTTTGTGCATTATGAGAGGGTAGATGGGAAGAGGGTAAATGTGGTGCAAGGATTGGAACTTCATACTGGAGTTTTTAATGCTGAAGAACAGAAGAAAATTGTCGAATCTGTTTACAACTTTCAGAAACTGGGACGAAAAGGGCAGCTTATGGGTATGTTTGTGAATCTCTTTGCATCTTTTAAGGGCTTTTTTGGTACTCATTACTTTTAGTGTCCAAGTGTATCTTTAGATTATCCTTTGAGTCTTTGACTCTTTGTTAGTAGATTTGTGATCAAATAGAAAATATGGTTTCTCAAAAACCCGGTTTCAGTTTTCAAACAAACCCCAAAGCAGAATATTCTGAATGATATCAAGCAAACTCTGTAATGTACGCGATTAAGATGTTGCTTGTCTTAATTTTTCGTTTGGTTTGGATTTTTGTAGAACGTACTTACTCTGAACCAAAGAAGTGGATGCCTGGGAAAGGACGTGTGACCATTCAATTTGGGTGTTGCTACAATTATGCAGTGGTAATTTTTATAATTTCCTTTATCTTCTAGCTTTCTCTTTTGTGTTTTGTGATCAGTTTATAATATCTATGTTTTATACTTCGTATTTCTAAATTTACTTGCAGGACAAAGATGGAAATCCTCCGGGAATAATTAGGGATGAGGAAGTTGATCCCATGCCTCCCCTATTTAAACAGATGATTAGCAGAATGGTGAAGTGGCATATCCTGCCTCCTACATGTGTCCCTAACAGTTGCATAGTGAATATTTATGATGAAGGTGATTGTATCCCTCCTCACATCGATCACCATGACTTTCTTCGGCCATTTTGCACCGTCTCTTTCTTGACAGAGTGTAATATCGTCTTTGGTTCGAATCTCAAAATCTTAAGCCCTGGAGAGTTCACTGGTCCAGTTTCCATTCCTCTTCCTGTTGGGTATGCCTTTTTCTTGTTTGATTTAATTTGTTAATTTCTTGAACTGTTAATGTAGCTGTGAAAATCTCAATTATTTTTGTACTATGATCAGCCACCTGAAGAGGTAGTATAGTTATGTACTCCTGTGTCCTGTCCTGTATTAGTTGAAAGTCTTGATGCATGCATACATAGCTTCTTAGGGTATCCTTTAGTCAACTTTTTGGCAAGTTCTCTCTTTTCTTTTAACTACATGTCATCCCCTTTATCTTTCTGCGGATATGGTACAGCTGAAATTATATAATACATTTGTATGATGCTCGCCAAATATTTCACTGCAAGTCTATAATTATGGCAATATACCACTAAGTGGCACTAACAAAGTATTGGCAGAAGATATAATAAGTTGTGATTGACTTTTTTATGTGCCAAACTAGGGGAGGGGTTAATTTTCTTCCGTAGATTGTTGTTTTAATGCAGACACTGATCTATTCAGTAGTAATTTCATTCATCAGACAAATGTTCAGATTGGATAATTTTGGTGTTCAGTTGGCAGCTCTTTAAACCTTTTTTTTTTTTTTTTATCTTTTAACTTACCACGGTGCTGATATTCTTTTTATGCTGCAGGTCGGTTCTTGTTCTAAATGGTAATGGAGCTGATGTTGCTAAGCATTGCGTTCCTGCTGTCCCGACAAAAAGGTTTGTCTGATAACTCTATGTCCTAGAAACATCTGATATGACATTACTAATTATTAATGTGTACTCTTTATTTCTTTTTCTTGTGTTCTATATTTTGACATTGTTTGATATCTTGCCTTTTTTTAGGATTTCTGTCACATTCAGAAGGATGGATGATAGCAAAATTCCTTACCAATTCTCTGATGATCCTGAATTGCTGAACTTAAAGCCTCTTGTTCGATCTTCATTGCCCAAAGTAGGCATAGCAGTCCAAAATCAACATCAAGTTAATAGAGTTAATGGCAAAGCAGATAAATCAGATGCGCAAGAAACAATTGGCTTATCAAACTCAAGAGAAACAGTGAAGAACTCTTTTGTCCTCCAAACAGACGACTTCCCCCCATTAGGTGGCTTCAAATCGAGGAAACGTTGAATAAGTTTGGTGTGCATGGATGATGAGTGAGGGTTTTTATCTTGCAATGATGCTTTTGTTCTCATGTTGTATCATTAATGTGCCTTTTGATGTTTCACATTAATTTTACTTTATATAACTTCAATTTTTTTAGAGGGATAATTTTAAAGATATATTTCTTATACCATTATACTTTGGAAAAATTCACGGGAATAATCCCACGTTTGGGCCATTCATTTTTAATAATCCCACCTTTGGATTATTATTTAATAATCCGACCTTTACCTCCCATTCTTTTTTTATTGGTCCCATTTGACCAGAAACCGATTAAACCGGTCAAAAAAAATTTAATTTTTTTTCTTTTCTCTGTCCTTCCCCGAAACACCACCAGTGCTCCACCCACCACCACTGCACCACTCCGGTCCCATCCCAACCGGTCCTTATTCCACCCAACTCTTCTGCATCCCCGGTTCCACCCCTTCCCGACCACCGCAGCCAACCCCCACCACCAAAAACTCCCACAAACTCCCCACCCCACCTGACCACAATTCCCTTCTCCTTCACGAATAGCAGCCTTGCTGCTGTTGTCTCTCCTCGCACCAACAATAAAAGCCCCACCGCGGCGCCGCATCACCAATTCCCTAATTGCGTAACAAATCACAGCCAACGCCACCAATTACCACCAATTCGCCACCCCAATTAGCAATTCACCACCAATTTCAACATTTTCGCCCACCACCGTTGATTTTGTTGAAATTCGTGATGGACGTTGATGATGGGCATGATGCGTGAAGCTAAAGAACAGAGCAACCACTAGCTTGACGGTGATGATGGGCTTGATGTGTGATTGACGGTGCAGTGGTCGGAGATTTTCTCAGGGTGGGGGAACGTGGGCTGGTCACCGGTGGCTAGCAGGGCAGAGGGAAAAGGGGTGGGGTGGTCGGATTTCAGAGGGGAAGGGGGTGGGTGGTCGCTGGTCAGATTTGGGAGAGGAAGGGGGTGGAGTGGTCGGATTTGGGAGTGGAAGGGGTGGTTTCAGGTGAAGGGGGAGTGGGGATGCGGTGGTTTCATATGAAGGGGGTGGGGCTGTGGTGGTTGTTCGGTGGTGGGTGGTTGCTTGGGAATTTTTTATTTTATTATTTTTTCTTTAAATAAATTTAATTTTTTTAAAAAAAATTTTTTACCAATCACAGGCCGCCACGTGTCATGTAACCTGTACAGGTTACATGACCTGTTTGACCAATAAAAAAGAATGGGGGGTAAAGGTCGGATTATTAAATAATAATCCAGAGGTGGGATTATTAAAAACGAATGCCCAAAGGTGGGATTATTCCCATGAATTTTTCCTTATACTTTTTTTTTAAGAGTTCTTGTACCATTATATTGTTATTTCATAAACTAATCCAATTCTTTTAGTATGTCCTTGCCTTTTGTTTTGGCCTTTTGCTTACTTGGATGAGCGCTTTGTCAAACATCATAAGGAAAAAAATTGTACTTGTATATATATTCTGAAGAATTATACCTAGTACATAATAAATGGTGTACTAAACAAAATAGTTCTTATCAAAGGTACATTACTCATAGATAAAAATACAGTATATACTTCGATATATATACTCTATATGCTGTGACGTATTTCTCTGTGTCATGTAGTATGAAGTACATGGTTAGGACTAGCTAATTCCCTGCTTTGCATACAGTCCAAAGCAGCCTATGATCTATGTGAATAAATAGTAACAAACATGTCTATCTTACTCATTGGATCATACTACAGTGACATTACTATACATAATGCGTACAACATTTGGTGTACGGGAATAATCCTCTCTATCTGGTAATTTACTGCTGCTTCAATCTTACTTTCAATATGTACACTCATTGTATGGAAGCGAAGTATACAACCATGTTTTCATCTGCATGGTTAAACTCTCTAACAAAGAATATATCTCCTCTGTTCTCATATGAGATGAATCACTTGCGGTGAACACATGAACATCATTCCCATCTTCAATCCAACTACATCCAGCATTTTTTCGCATTCTTCTCGCTGTTATAATCTTACGTATTCTTAACAAATCATTCCATCTACCAGAAAGTGCATACATATTTGCCAATAGAATGAAGTTCCCAGTGTTATTTGGTTCCAATTCTAGAAGCTTTCCTGCTGCCATTTCACCAAGCTTCACATCACCAGAAACTACGCAACCTCCAAGTAAAGCTCCCCAAGTCACAGAATCTGGTTCCATTGGCATGTTTCTAATCAGCTTGTAAGCTTCATTGGTTTTACCACACTTACTTAACAGGTCAACCAAAGCCGTGTAGTGTTTCAGTGAAGCTTTCACATTATAACGATCCATTGAACTGAAAATCTCATTGCCAATGTCAATTTTCCCAGCATGAACACAAGCAGAGAGAACTGATAAAAAGGTAACCTCATCTGGTACAAAACCATTGGCAAGGATGGTATTGAAAAGAGATATACCTTCCTCTCCAAGGCCATGCATTGCATAGGCAGTAAGCATCGCATTTTGGGAAATCAGATTAGGTTTTGATATCCTACTATTTGCCCTTATTGCGTTCTTTATGCTCCCACATTTTGAATACATGTCTACAAGGGCCGCTCCAATATAGACATTTGAATCATACCCACATCTGATGGAATGCCCGTGAACCTGCTTGCCTCGTTCAATTGTAGCCAATCTAGAACAAGCAGGTAAAATTATCCCTATTGTATAGATATCAGGCCTTAAATTTGTACTCTGCATCTCCTTAAGCAACTGTAAAGCAACTTCATAGTGGCCGTTTTCTACATGGCCTGAAATTATTCCATTCCATGTATATACATTTGGATCAAAACCATACTCTCTCATTCTTTTTAGAAGAATTGGAAGTGCATCCATCTGATTGCACCGAGCATAGCCCAAGATCAGAATATTCCATGTGCTTATATCACTATCATTAACTTCTTCAAATGCCTGCAGAGCAGCCTTAGGATCTTGGAATGTAATGTACATTTCGATTAAGGCTTCTGCCACAAAAGGATTAGAGTTTAGACCCTTAATGATGGCTTGACAATGTATCTCCTTTCCTTGTCTCAGAGAACCCTTGCCAGAACAAGCAGAAAGAGCACTTCCTAGAGTATACGAGTCCACTTCAATCCCTTCTACCATTTGCATCTCCTTAAACAAGTTTAATCCTTCTTCAAAGAGGAGGTTATCCACATATCCTGAAAGCATTGCATTCCATGTTATAAGATCCCTCTTAATCCCGTTCATTTCTAGTTGGTTAAGAAGGTCCTTGGCTTTTGATATTTCACCAGTCTCACAAAATCCAACAATCATAGTATTGAAGGACACTACATTCTTCACTGAAAACCTCGAAAACAATTTCAAAGCATTTTCCATGTCACCACTCCTCCTGTACACATCAAGCAGCCCATTCACCACAATGGGGTTGGTCATAAACCCATGTCTAGTGATATAGGCATGAATCTCCTTACCTAACCTTGGTGTTTGTAGCTTAGCAAGAGCTGGTAAAACACCAGCGATTGTCTGTGCATTTGGCTCCACCCCTCGAGCTCTCATTCTAGATAACAAGTCGATAGCTTCGTTCACATACCCATTTTGCGCAAAACCACTAATAACCCCACTCCAAGAAATGATATTTGGGACAGAATCTCCTGAACTCGACATCTTATCCAAATTCTCCAATGCCTCATCAACCATGCCATTCACAGCACAAGCTGAAAGCAGACAATTCCACGAGACAGAATCTCTCTCGATCATCGTACCAAAAACCTTCTTGGCATCACTCAAACCCCCACATTTCCCATACATATCTATCAAACCATTACCCACATAAACATTCAAAACAAACATAGCTTTTATCACAAACCCATGAATTTGCCTCCCAAGCTCCATATCCTGAAGCCCACTACAAATCTTCAAAACAACAGGAAAAACAAAGAAATCCAACCTCAAATCCTCAAACATCAAATCTAAAAACAGCGAAAAACCATCCTCAAACAGCTCATAATCCACACACACACTTATCAATGCTAACCAAGTGTACAAGTTTCTCTTAGGCATTTTATCAAACAGCATACGTGCATCATGTAAACAATCACATCTACCATACATTTGAAGCAATTTAGTCTCAACAAATTCATGCCCATGAAACCCAGATTTAAGGGCATGAGCATGAACTGATTTACCCAGAAATGGGGTTGTGCAAGATTCAAGAAATGAAGCATAGTTGGTGGAGTCAAATGGCAGATTAGTGAAGGATTGGTCAAAAGAGAGAGAATAGCAGATGGGTTTGCAAATTGATTTCAGTTTTGAGAAGGCTATTATTGGCGGGTATTGAGAATTTGAGCTACGCTCAGGTGGCTGTAACACCCATGAAAGTCGCGGGGTTGCAACAGTTTGTAACGGTATCATAGCCATTTATGTTAGAATTGGAGATTGCCTGTGTTTGTAACTTGTAAGTGGTACGGAGTATATACTCCCGTTGTTTCTTTTAGTGGACGAAAATTTAATGGAGGGACTGAGGGTGTAAATCATAATTTTAATTATCATCATATCAGTATGTCTTTTAACTACTCCGTATCTTTTACAATTGCGTTAATTGAGAATAATAGTTAGTTGTAAGTAGATTAGACCCGTGCGATACACAGATGAGAAAATTATTAGAATGAAATAAATTGTTTCTATTTATTATTTTTCTGTACATACTTATAATTTAAATCATAAAAATATATCTTTCATCATAAATTACTAAGTAACAAAATATAAAAATAAAAGTCAATCTGATCTAATCAAACCATATGCATACAAATTTATATATCTAAGAGTTTGAAATACAAATTAAAAATACATGTAACTTAAATAAATTGAAGCGGTGTAATAAACAAAAAAATAAAATAAATTGAAGCACCTTGGAAATACTGCGAAACAATGGTAACATTTAACGACAACATTAGTTCATTTTGTATAACAAACATCCATATTATTATTGCATGACTTTATAGCTAGGTTGAAGCACCTTGGAAATACTGCGAAACAATGCTTGCACGATCCTTAGTTTACACACACAAATAACAGTAAAACCTTAAAAAAAATTAAAAAATTGTTGTAGTTACCTAAAATGTTTTAGCTCAATATCAATTTTATTTATTCCAACCAAAAAAAAAATATTTATTTATTGACATAGTCAAAAATTGAAAAAAAAAAATTAATAATAACCAATTTCTAAAAAAAAAAACCAAAAATATATATGACATCATAAGTGCATTAGGCGGGAAAATTTTTTATGAGAGAGCGACACGTATACAGTTTGAGGAGAGGATGATGTCAGCAATTTTCTGTTTTAGTAATAGTTAATAGATTGAGAACGTTTTAGAATTAACCCTTTCAATTTTGTAACAGATGATAACTATTTGATATTAGTTCGTAGTTGTGAAAGTAGATGTTAGTTGTAAAAATAGATGTTAGCTACCAATTACTTACTACTTAGTAGTAAGAGCAATTGCTAATCTAGTTGTGAAATTTAATTAATTGTTGAAATAGTAGAACACTTTAAATAATGACAATTCTAAAGAAAATTTAGTACTCCATAGCTTTTATGAACATTGATCTAGTTGAAGAGCTAAAATTTATTTTTCATCACTAAAATACTAAAACTACTCCAAAGATTGTTAGTCAAACACACCATAAAGCCCTGTTTTTTTGAGCTTATGAGTAGAGCATGGAAAATTTTAGCAGAGGAGAACAAGTGTTAGCAGATTATTAATACTCAACATAACAGGGCTTAGTGAAGCAAAACAAATTTTAATAGAGTAGAGCAGACCACATTAGCTCAAAAAAATAGTGCCTAACTTTTTTATTATAACAAAAACTTACACTTTTGTTGTCAACATCATAAACAAAATTACATTTGCTATGTCTACCCTTGGGGCTACATTTAATAACTTCTACACCATAGGGCCACTTTACATAAATTCTAGTTTTACTATAAGGAAGATTCTATTTGACCAAGACTTTCTCTAAGGCTAAATTGATAAATGTATGTATGTGTCTTGCCTTTTTGCACAAAATAAAAAATATTTATTATAAATATCTATTGTGTTTTTTTTAATATTATTCTTATTAATATTATTATTAGAATTATTATAATTATTATTATTTAAATTAATTAAATATTATTTTATGATTTCTTTAAAAAAAAATTATTTTATAATTATTATTATTATTATTGTTGTTGTTGTTGTTGTTGCTGTCATTACAAGAATAAATTTTGACAAAACTAAGTGGCACTAAACTGTAAAGATCTGAAAATTACTACTATTTATCTTTAAGACAAAAAAGACGACGTTGTAGATAATTATGAACTCATGAAGTTTGATAATTTCACAATATTTCCATTCTCCACCCACCAAAAAAAAAACAAAAGAAAAGAAAAAAAAAAGAAAAAGAAAATTCACAATATCAAATAAAATGTCATGAAGTCTAATATATGCATGGAAATTAATGTAGGACAAGCAATGAATGTTAATGGCGGAAAGATGGCAAAAGGTAGCCCTTGCCCTAGAGCTTATTAGCACAATGGTTGTTGACTTGTTGAGACTATGGTCTATAATTGAGAAACATTGTGAGTTTAGACTACAATATTACATATACCCTTCCACAATTATTTCACCCACCCACTCCTAGAGATATTGCCCATTAACCTAATTCTGGTTTGGAAACAACTTATATGGAGTACAATTTATAGTTTATACCATAAAAAGTTCTTACGGATGAGAGAACTCTAATTAATCACTTTGATAAACAAAATTCTCTATTGAACTATTTTTGTAATTAACATACGAACTATTGAATAATCTATGAGAGACTTTTGTCATATTATAGTTAAATATGGAAATTATCAGAGCAATTTTTTTGCTAATGGGTTTATCAATTTGTCCATAATCATAAAATAAATGTCCAATCAACATGACATTTTCGTAATTATATAAATAATTATGGGTCTATATTCATTACAGTCAATTTATTTAGTTTTTTTTTTTTTTTTTGAGGAAAGTCAATTTATTCTATTCTCATTTGATAAACTTGTATTTTTCCGTAGTATCATCAATCTATTACTCCGTACTTGTCAATTGTAAAAGTTAAAATGTTGCAATTTTCAAGAATGGTGAAATATTTGAATGAATGTTAACCGTATGATATAAATTTAGATCTGACGGTTGACATATTATGCGTCTAATTAGTATTCCTCCAATGTTCTCATATTTTTCCCATTGAAGCTTTTCACTTTTACGCTGCACCTCTCTCTCTTTCTCTGTCCTCCCCCCCCCCTCTCTCTCCTCCATTAAAGCGTACTCTGAGTTCTCCATTGAAGCGGCTTCAGAGGTTTCTCTCCTCCATTGAAGCAGCTTCTCAGGTAACATGTTTATTCCTTTTTTTCTTCTGATTATAGATATATTTTTCACAATCTAGGGTTTAATTTCACACTATTTTTAATCTAATTGGCAGTATAGTCAATCTAGGGGTCTTCCTGGATGGATTATTGAACTATTGTTATAATTACTGAAGTTATGAATGCCTATAATGAGCGATTTTGTTGCTAGAGTTTTGCTATGTGTAATTTACGTTCGTTTTCTTAAACGAGAAGAAATTAATTTGATTTTTCGAGCAAAGTTTGATAATTGAGTTAAAGTTGGTTGCTAATGTGCTGCATTTTTCAAGCCTAATCGATCCCATGATGTCGAGCCGAGCAGAGCAGAATTTATTCGAGGCTGTTCGACAGTTCGAGAAGAGGGTGCCTTATGAACTTGATTTTCGGACTCAGGCTTGCTCAGCTTTGCTTAAGGCCTAAGAGATCACTGACATCACTTATAAAAATTAGCAATTGTAAAATCAATGTTAAAGTGTGAAGGAAGAGGGAAGATTAAAAGTGATACGATCTATGTCATAGTTATATACTTATATGGTTACACCATTCAACACTTCAATGTATTGGAGGACTGTAATGATTGAGTTTGGAAACTATTTTTTCCCCTCAAATCTGACATAGATCGGGCACACCAGATTGGTTGTATATGTGCAACAAGGGTATTTGTACAAGTGTGGACTTGGCTATTTGATGAAAGATTAACGTGTCATAGAACTGAATTGTATTTAGTACAGTATTGAATTGTCCAATTCTCAACCTGTTTTCGAAAGAGAATAAGCCAGCAATAATATATATAACCAAATTGGCTTGCTCTCTTGTGAAGCAAATGTTATTATATATATCTGTTAGGACTGCTTTTCTTAGGCATCTGATTGTCATAAATTTTGTTTTATGCACTTACTTTATGCATCTCCTTTACTGTGCATATGTCTCCAATCTAATGGTAGGATAGATTTTAATGTAATGCTGACTCCTAAAGTTCTAATTTCCTAGCAGTATGTATTTTTTGTTACTTGTTCAATGTTATCTTAGACTATTTTTGCTGTAGGTTATTGTGGAGATTCAACATTACTTAATCTGCTGGAAACACCTTTGTAAAGAAGCATGTTTGGTTCAAGTAGCCGTAAGTATTTTTACATTGCTTGTTCCGGCTGAAGTTTTAGTTTTTTACTCTGAATTTCGTTGTTTGTTCTTGAACAGTATTTACATTGAGCAAACACACTTTAATCAATATTTTCTACGCTTATTGCTGTTAATTTTTTTTTTTCTTGCATAATGTCTTGCCCATAATTTGATGGCCCTTATAGCAGATATAGACTAAAAAAAAACTCACTTGGCCGCTGTACACAATGGGTGATCCCACAACTATACTGATGAATCTGATAATGTCTTTGGAGTGCTTATATCTTCAAGTTCGATGATCTCCTCACCAGTATTCTATCTTGAGCACCATCTTGCCTAAGATGTCCTATAGAGTGCTCATTGAAGACAAATGTCATAGATATCTGAACTATGATAGACAGATAGACATGTGACACAAGTCATGCTATTTTACGGGGAGTCATGCCCACATGTCATGAATTAAGTAGATATGTTGATCAACTTATTTTATTCTTGTTTGAGTAGATATGCTGATTAACTTATTGTATTCTTGGTTAAGTAGATATGTTGATAAACTTATTGTATCATTGTTTACGTGGAGTCATGTCCACATGCCATGAATTAAAAATTACCCAGCTTGCAGAGAATACCGGCTGATCTTGTATTGTTGCCTGAATTTGAGATTCTTATCTCTTAAATCTCTCTAGTGGTGTATCGCATTTGTCAGGAGTCAACCACCACTGCTCTGTGTTTGACCCTCTCTGCCTACTCAATATTGCCCTTCCTCATGGCTACTCATGCTTTTGCAGCAATAAATGACTTCTTGTCGTCCCTATGGGGGTTATGCATCCTGTCATATTTGTCAAGGGAGGAGTGGGTCCTCTCATCCCCTTGCTATGCTTTAGGTTTGACTACTACAAGTATATCTTGAATTTGCTCTCTAAGTTCACTGTTTAAGAAGTAAAGGGGCATTATCTATCTTCTAGAAGCGTGATAGTGTGATACTGAGAGTTTATTTTCCCACCTTTTCACTTTATTTTGAGTGGTATTTATTACACCAGTAAAATATGTTTGCTGACTAGCTAAGATGAAAAAATCCAGCTGGTAACAAGAAGTCTTTTCTTTAAGCATGCTTATCCTGCATTCAAATTTTAATTTGTGTTCAATTGTTCTTTTCTTATTTTTTTGGGTTGTGCAAAGATTTATTAATTATACTTAATATCCATGCAATGCCTTTTATTTAGCTTGATCCAGAATCATTATCTCTATGTGCACTATTAGTGTGGTATTGATCATCTCTGCATACATTTAGATTCATAGATTTCCAAGACCATCATCTATGGTGGGATCCTTTGACTGTGAACTATTTACTTTTTCTGACTATGGATCATCTTTGCATCTTCCTCAACTAAGCCCTCAATTGTTATATGTCGATCCTGTGAATGTTAGGAGGATGTGCTTGCAAATTTGTGGATGTGATTTAACTTCTAATTTTCATAAATTAAGTTTTGGTTGAGGTTGCTATAGCATTAATGGCCATGTCACTCATGTGGAAGCAGCACCTTGTGATTGATGTCTTGCTTTGTTTCCATCATAGAGTGAATTGACAAATTGGAAAATTTCACTTCATAGTTGTAATCTTAGATCTTTGGATAATAAGTTATGTCAGAGGATATTCTCTTATAGCCCTTTTTTTTTTTGGTGAAGATAATATGTTTTCAACCTCTTTAAATCTACAAATATGAGTTAAGTGCTATGTTGTATGTGAATTTTCATAGTATGGCTGTATGAAGTGCGTAAGCACATAATTTCTTTAATTACAGGTTATGATGGCTGATGTTTTAACAAATCTGCTTATAATGGTATTCACAATGTGGTTTTTGAACAGCTGTTACAGAACAAGAATTAAAAAAAAATCTTTACAGAGTAGATAAAACAATTCTACCTTGTTTTCAGGCCTTGGTTATCATATTGATTGAAATAAGTAATGGCTGGACAGCTGGCTGTTTGCTTCATTTTTCTTGTTGATTTTTGGCTATTGGTTTCATTTGCTATATGCTTTATAGTGTATACCTCTTGACCTCCTTTAGCTTTGCAAATGGCTGGAGCCAAAGTTGGTCTTGGTGTTACTGTTGTCTTTGCTGCTTGTACCATCTACTATGGCATCTTTTCCTGATGTAGATGGTTGTAGTGTTAAACATTATGGGTTTCATTATTTTCATAGTTTTTTTTTTTTTTTTTTTTTTTTTTTTTTTGGTGTAGATTACTACCTCTTTAAATGAAATTACTACATATTAGTTGCAACTTTTGCCATAAAGGGGTGTTACACATTAGTTGCAACTTTCAATTTTTTTTTCCTTTTTTAGTATGTTTTTTAAATGAAATTACAAAAATTCCCTTACTGAATATTTCATAAACACAATTAGTTACCTAAATCAGATTTCATTAAACTTCTAATCTAACTTAATTAACATAATATTGTCACCCAATTAAATCAACAATCAATTTAAAAAATCATTCACATCCATCATCATCTCCCACAAAATTATCAGCCCACCACTTTAGCATTGCCGCCGCTACCTCAAACCACCACCTTCAACGCTGCTGCTCATCACCACCTTCAACACCGCCTCCTCCCCCGGTGTTCTTTTCTCTTTCTCTCTCTTCTTTTTTTAAAAAATAAAATTGATTAGATCTGATGCTCTAAGAGATGGTTAGGCTAGTTTGGGATGGTTATGGAGTGCCTAGAGGTGATTTGGACACCACCTTCTCAATGTTGCCGCCGCATCTAACCACAACCGTTAACGTCGTCGCTGCTCGAGGTCTGATTTTGGTGCTCGAGATCTGTCGCTGCTCGAGGTGGCTGCTCAAGATCTGATTTCAGTGGTGCTCTAGGTCGTTTAGATCTGATTTTCTTAAAAAATCAAGTTGACAGGGGGTGGTTTCGGTGTCGTTTGGGTTGAGAGAGGGTGATTTTAGGGTTGTTTGGGCTGTAGGGGGTGGTTTTAGGGTTGTTCGGGGTGGGTGGTCGGACTGAGAAGGGGGTGGTTTCGGGCTGAGAGATGGTGGTTTTAGGGTTGTTCGGGTGGTTCATGTAATGAGCCGACCCACACCACCACTACTACACACCTACCACAGGAGAAAGAGACAAATACAACAGAGGGGAGAGGAGGCAGTAGCAGCGACAGAAGGGAATGCAGCAGCAGCAGGGACAGGGGAGCACTCTCCACCCACAACAGCAACGTTGGTGTCTTAATTATGTTCTGAGATTGTTGTTTATGCTTTTGGGTAAAAGACGGAATGTAGTACTTGTAGTAATTAAAGCTAGTTGCCACATCACTAGTTAGAATAGTCCTATATATATGGGAAGCCTAAGAAAGAGAAGATTATTCAGAAAAGTTGTAAGCTTTGAGCTTTGGAGACTTGTGGCCTAAAGTCACTAATTTTGTATTAACCATTATCAATCATTTATCAATCAATCAACCATCCGTCTTTATCTCTATTTATCTTCTAAAACTGTTGCTTAAGCCACGCAGTCCGTTGCAGTTCAGGCTGTGAGGTGGGTGGTTTTTGGGTGGCTGGTGTTGGGCAATGGTTGTTGTGTGGCTGTTGTTGGTGGTGTTGTCAATTTATTAATTACCTTCATTTTCTCTCTCCTACCCTTAATTTACTATACTTTAATTCGTTAATTAACCATTATGAAATTTTGTCTTAAAATCCGTGTCGAGCTCAAAGTTGCAACTAACCTGAAACGGAGGTAGTAATTTGTTATGCTCTCTCTGTGGGTCTTGTCAAATATTTTCTTAATAAGTTGTTTGTTTTGTGATCTATCAGCTTTTGGGCAGTCACCTAGTGCATCCTTTGGATCTCAGTCACCTTTTGGGCAAAGCAATCCAACCAGTAATCCTTTTGCTGCTAATCCTTTTGGTGCTGCTAATCCTTTCGGTGCACAGACAGGAGTTTCAATGTTTGGTAGCACCTCAACTGGTGTTTTCGGTCAATCATCATCACCACTGTCTTCAACACCGGTGTTTGGTGCAGCTTCATCACCAGCATTTGGGAGTTCCAATCCGGCTTTTGGAAGCTCATCATCATCCTTTGGAGGTATGTTGTTGATGTGTCATTTCTTTTTACATTCAGTACTATGCCGCTCTTTCCAATGTTAGAGTGGAACATTTTAACTGTGGAAATCGTAATTTCCTAATTCACCTGTTTTGCAACACCATTTCTAACTCTTGGTACACACATTCCAAGTCAATTAAGGGTGTTAGACTATTAGATTGTTAAGTATTCTGTTATAATTTTACTAGAAATGTTGCTTCTTATAAATCAGGCTCTCTGTTTATCTGGCTGATTTTTAATATCTCGAATGACAGTCCATTCTTCAAATATACTTGCATCTTCACTGATGTCCCCATATTTTCCATACTGTCTTTTTATGTAGTTATGTGGCATACTTTTATCTTAACTGATGTTGCATCTGTAATACTTATCACTGAGTCCGGGTAGCATGGGTCAATGGAGGGAATAGGTTTTCAGGGTTACTGGGAATGCACTAGCTATTATGGTCAGAAATGTTTTCTTATGTGAGCGTAGGCTGTTAAATGCTTATATATTTTGCTAATGATAGTGTCCTTCCATTCCTTGTTCATAGAAACTTGATAAGCCATATTATTTTGTTTTGTAGTCTCTTCTCACTAAAGATTTCTAGCTTGTATGTGCGGATTTACCCACTTATTGATTTTTATACTCATTTTTTGACAAAAGTTCATTTTTTTTTACAGGGTCATCTGTGTTTGGGCAGAAGCCTGCTTTTGGAGGTTTTGGTGCTGGTGCTCAAACAAGTCCATTTGGAAGCTCATTTCAACAATCACAGCCTTCATTTGGCAGTAATGTATTTGGTGCTTCTTCATCACCATTTGGTGCACAAAGCCAACCTGCATTTGGTGGTACTAGCTCCCCTGCCTTTGGATCAACTACAGCATCATTTGGCGCTACAAGTTCCCCCGCTTTTGGAGCTACCAGCACCCCTGCCTTTGGCTCAACACCTAGTCCAACTTTTGGAAGCACAGGAACTGCCTTTGGTGTGTCAAGTTCGCCTGCTTTTGGGTCAGGAGGAGCATTTGGGTCTTCCAGCACTCCTGTCTTTGGCGCTGGCGGCACCTCTGCATTTGGTGGCGCTACCACCCAAGCATTTGGTGCTGCTACAACTCCAACCTTTGGGGCTACTCCTAACTCTTCAGCCTTTGGTGCTGCTCCTTCTTCAGCTTTTGGGGCTAGTACTAGCACTCCAGCATTTGGCGCGGCAACTTCCAGTTCCCCATCTTTTAATTTTGGCTCCAGCCCTGCCTTTGGTCAAACTACATCTACTTTTGGAAGCTCCGGTTTCGGGTCTACACCATCTTCTTCTCCATTTGGTAAATTTTGATTGTTTTGGACTGATAATGTATTTTATACTAAACAGGTGTGGCTTTAACTGTATAATTATATGGCTTCAGCATTGATTATTAGACTTTTTTTGTATGTAGGAGCGTCAACTTCCACTACTTTTGGTGGTGGCTTTGGGCAGTCAAATTTGGGAGGAAGTAGAGTTGCTTCCTACACACCAACTTTAGAAGCTGATGCATCCGGTACCCAAGCTGGAAAGTTGGAATCAATATCTGCCATGCCAGTTTATAAAGACAAAAGCCATGAAGAGCTGAGATGGGAGGATTACCAGCGTGGTGATAAAGGTTTGTTTGTTGTTCCCTTCACCCTCTAAACTGCAACTAAACAACACATGTGGTTAATTAATGTACTCTTATTCTATTGTTCACATTGCTCGAAAATTTTATTATAAGACTATCATTTGAAACGATGCTGGAGCTTTTTCCAGAATCATTCAGTAACTGTCGATTTTGTTACTGTTCATTATTATATAAACTACTTCCTCCGTTTTTTTTAGATGATACCGTTTGACTTTTACACTATTCACAAATTACACTTTGACTAGGTTTTATGATTTATAGCTACGAAACATAGTTAAGTGGGATCTTGTTTGCATCGTCTCAATGTATATGTTATCAATATCTATTTTTTATAATTTTACAATGTCGAGAATTAGAGATATAAATGATTAAAAAAGTGCGTTGGCAAGCGTGATAATAGAATGGTGTCAACTAAATAAAAACGGAGGTAGTATTACAGAAGATACAAGGTTTAATTTTTTCTGTAGAACATTATTCATGCACAAACTTAATTCATTCTACGGAGATATAAACTGTTAATTTTCCAAGTCTTCCTTTTCTGTTATTACAACTTCTGGAGTAGGGCCAGTAGGCAGAAGTATAAATTGATATCAAGCACCATATTCAATAAAACTTAAGTGTAGCAGACAGGATTAGCTTGTTCAGGTGCTTTTTACTCTTGGGAATTAAGCTATTGAGATAATCAGATTTAAGCCTTTCATTGAAAGGAAAAAAGAATTTGATTGAGATAATCAGATGTATTGGAGTTGAAGAACGCCATATCAAAATTACGACTTTGTTGTCATTGATGTAAATAGGAGGAGGTAGAGTATTACTTTGAGGATGTTTTAGTTATTTTGTTCTGCAGCTATAGGGTTGCACTTTTATCCAACATGGGAAGCGGAGTCAGTTGATGAGAGGCCGTGCCCGCTAAATAAAAACATTAAACTACATTATCATATACCAAATTAACCAAGGGAGTGGCGAGTCGGAAGTAATTGACTAATTGTTTCATTCCACATAAATCAATTAATTGCTCTCCATTTTGACTTCTTTTTCTCTTTTGAAAAAAGGGTTTTACCGCAAGTGTTCTTATGAGAAATGGAATACGGCATTTCTTTGGTTTTGGTTGTGGAATTACAAGGATTGAGATCATCTGTTTATTTACTCCTATCCTCAAGTAATGGAACATCCACATATTGTATGAAGGTTAGGAGAGAGATTTGCGTGCAGGGGTGAGTGTAGCTCAATTTCTGATAAAAAGTAGGGAGGAAAAAGTGAAAAACATATTGAAATACAATGTTTATTTTTCTGTGGGAATACCAATATGGTAGATGTTAATGAGTGGTGTATTCATCAATTCTTTCAAAGACGATGAAATAAGTCCATGTGATTCTACTCAATTAAAACTTCCAAGTGAATAATTTGTTTTCTCATTTTGCATCTCAGGATTTATGTGGCTGATTATGCCCAAAATTTCATTTTTAAGGGTATCTTATTAGGGGTGTATACTCTGTTGGCTAAGTCTTATCTTGATATTTTTTCTTGTAAGAAGAAAGCTGTGTTATTGTTTGTATATCTCTTTCTATCTTTTTACAGTGCAATGTCTTTGACCTCTGCTAGGATTAAGTCCTTGGTTCATCTTTTTATTAGATAAAGCTTACTTGCAATTTTTTGGGCAAGGCTACTGCCTACATACTCCAAGAATGCTCTGTTGATGTTTGCTAAGTTGGTTGACTGTCATGATTTTGACTGAACTTAATACATTATAGTAATCTTTACGTTATTTCAACTGTTTGTATTAAAAATTTAATGTTCTATTTCCATCCATTGGTGTCTATTCCAGGTGGTCCTGCTCCTGCTGGTCAATCTACTCCAGGGATGAACTTTGGCATGTCTACTCCAGCGCCGACACAAACACCAACACAGTCAAGCCCCTTTTCAACCCCAGCGTTTGGACAGACGTCATCAAACCCTTTTTCAACATCTGTACAAGCAAATCCATTTGCTTCAAAACCTTCTGGTTTTGGAACTACTACCTCAACATTTGGTTCCTCACCTTTTGGCTCTAACACAACACCTGTTTTTGGGTCAACTCCAGCATCAACACCTTCCTTGTTTGGATCATCGACTCCAGGCTTTGGTTCAGGCACTTCCCCTTCTCTTTTTAGTGGAATGTCTTCCGCAATTGGATCTACATCTACATTTAATTCTGCACCTACTCAAGGTGCTCCTGCAGCATTTGGTTCCACTTTTGGGAATTCTCAGCCATCTTCCCTGTTTCAGCCATCTTCCTCACTTGGAACAGGAACTACTTTTGGGCAAACTAGTTCCTCCATTGGACAGAGTCCTAACTTCGGACAAAATATGTTTAATAGTTCATCATCTGCCTTTGGGTCAAATGTATTTTCAAGCACCACAAGCAACCAGTTTAATTTTTCTCAAAGCACTGTAAGTCCATGTTGAATTATTGTGTTTTTAAATTTCTATGTATGAAATTTTATATATTTTTACATAAAATTATCTGTTGCCATTTCTAGTCTGACATAAAATGTATGTGTTTATGCTGTAGAGTTTTATGTTTTACTCTTGCAAAAGGAATAGGACTATTTTCCTTTTTGCTTCTTAAGATATTCAACGCTGGTGCTTGAGTATTGGGCTTTTTTTTTTTTTTTTTTTCCTGTTGTCATTTTGATAATGTAAACTGAGAAGGAAAGCTATTTGAAAATATACATGTTATTAGCTAGAATTTAGGTTTGCGGGAAGATCCTAATTTCTTAACTATAGAGAGAGGATAACTGACAAAGGGACGAGGGACTAAACAGACTACCACCCCTTGTTAAAGATCTTATGGAATTCACCTCTAAGTTAGAGGACTCAAAACTCATAGTTGAAGAATATTGATTTCAAGCAATTGATTGTTAAAGCTGACAAATTCAGTCTGTGTATTCTATTGTTTAATGAAATTTCCATGAAGAAAATATTTGAGAGTAAATTTTGTGCTGCCTGAATGCTATTCTTATTTTCTATTTGGTTGTTTTGCAGCCCTCTCTTTCATCTCCCTTTCAATCCAGTCTTCCTACACAGACAACTAGTACTTTTAACTTGAGCACCTTTGGTCAGGCGCCAGCAGGTACTTTTGTCAATTTTGATCTCTACTTTTGTATATTAGGTTTCTATGCATATTTTCTTATTATGTATTCCATGTGTTAGGTGTGGGCAGTGGCTTTGGTGGATCTGGCATGTTTGCACAGAATCCTGGACAGCTGTATGTTTACTATGCTCTTCTTCTGTTGCCTTTTTCTTCTCAATTATGTTGCACCTGCTTTGTTTATTTGATTTTGGCCACAAGCTTTGGAGTCTTTGGCTTGTTTAACATGGAATAGATGCTTGTATGACTCATGCCTGATAAACATCTGTGCGAAAATGAATGTTCTCAAATGCATGTGGCATATTTTATTTTCCATCATATGGGGATGGGATGAGAGGAGGCAACAACTACCTATGCCCTTTTCCTTCTTAATAGGGAAGCAAAGTGTTTCAGGCTTACATCACCCTGAATAAGGTTGAAGGATATGCAGGAAGGTTTAGCTTTGATTGTCTGAAAGGTTAGAAAAAATACGTCTTTATGCCTCTGAGCTTCACCTTGGAGAGAATTCAATGTATATGAAAAGTAGGTTAATATAAATGTGGAAGGATAACTGTGCGTCTGTGCCTACATATGAGAAGCACAGAATACCTTAGCTTCTCCTGTTACTCTGTTAGACTGTTGCTTTTCTGCAATACATATATTATCTATTTATCTTGTGCGAAGCAATTAGGGTGTTTTGAATCTAAATGAAAGATAAAAAGTCAAAATCGTTAGCAACTCTAATTTTCAATAAATAGCACTTTTATGGTATAAGGAGGGATAATTCAACAATAATAGACTGAACTTAAGTTGCGATCCATGTTCTACGAAATTAGGCTAAAGTAAGATATTAACAAATATAACTTGATGTATGAATCATGTTAACAAAACAAATGTATTGTTGTCAGATGCAATTTTTTATTTTTATTTTCATGCTCTCCAGACTCCAGTGCTGTAATTTTAAATCCTACTTCTGTTTTTTTGTTGATATAGCTCATAGTTTTGTCCTTGTACTTATATTATCAATTTTGTTTATGTTAAATATTTCCCTTTTCATTAAAGTACATAATAGTATGGGTTTTTTTACTTGCTTCTGTGGTTGGTTATAAAGGATTTTGAATTCTCTGGTAGTCTGATTTTATTGTAACTTTTAAGAAAGACAGAAGAAAATATGATTTGCTTGTCATACCTTTTTTTTTTTTTAAGTATTTGGACATCTTGTTACTCATTTGTGCGCATAATTTTGAGCAATTTAGCACTTCAATTTGAAATACTTCCAGTGCATATATAGAATCGATTACTCACAAGTCACAACAGCAACCATATAAGTTGATTACTAATATACACTTTTCGCATGCATTCCACAGATCTTCAAACCAGATATCTGCAGTTGCCCAACCAGTTGCAGTCACAAATCCTTTTGGGACCCTTCCAGCTATGCCTCATATGTCAATTGGAAATACTGGAACCTCACCATCCATTCAATATGGGATCTCTAGCATGCCTGTAAATATGTCTATCCAGCTCATTTGTTTAAGATTATGCTGCAAATATTTAGAGACGTTTGTGTATTTGATGCTATTACCTTCTTTCCAGGTTGTTGATAAACCTACCCCTGTCAGAATATCATCCTTTTTAACGTCACGACATTTGTCTCAGAGGCGGATCAGGCTACCCGCAAGGAAATATCATCCTAAGAATGATGGTTCAAGGGTGTGTTTATGAGTGTATCTCATTGCTATTTCATGCACTTGTGCAAACTTTTTCCATAAACTAATAGTTGTTGCATGCAGGTTCCTTTCTTCAGTGATGATGATGAGGCGCCTAGCACTCCTAAGGCAGATGCTCTATTTGTTCCCAGGGAAAACCCAAGAGCATTGATCATTCGGCCGATTGATCAATGGCCAAAATCTTCAATGAAGGAAGCGTGTGTCTTGGTGCATGAAAATGGTATTGAATTTCTACATCTTGTAAGAGTTAGAATAAGTATTTTGGTACATTGATCTGGTGATTCCTCTTTAGACAGTTGTTCCTGCTGTCTTCACGTCACTGTTCTATTGACTTTGCTTTACAATGGAGGTTGTGGAAGTAGGATGTCCTTGGGAGATAATAAGAGATAATAATGAGAGAAGTTAGATTTTGGGAAAGAGTCAGAACTTAGATATTTGCGTATGTATATGCCTTTTTCTAAATATCGTCTTTCTAACTTCATTTCGCATTGTTTGTACCTTTTCGCTTTGATGTAATTTATAAATAGTGGAAAGAAAATGTGGGAATTGTTTCGAGTGGAGCAGTAAATTCTAGATGTGTTAAAGAGATGAATAATTAAAAAAAAAAAAAAAAACTGAAACATACCAGAATGGAAAGGGGTATATTTACTGGGAAGCCATATTTTATGTAATTTCTAGGCTATAACTTCCTTTATGATGACATCATATCTGCACAGTTTTAATGATTTGGTTAGAGTTTAATGTTTTAATTGCTCTGTCTAACTCTCCCCCTTCTTTTTTCAATACGTTGAAAGGTAATACACCAAATGAGAATGAGCATCTTGAGAATGGATCCCTTGCTGAAGGGAATGGTAGTAAGTGACTTCTTTCTTCCTGATTTGAACCATTAGGAGTTTACACTATGCTCGAGGTTTTGTTAATAAATTTGTTTTATTGTTCAGAAAAAGTATGATGATGCTTTGAATTTGTTGATTGCTCTTTATTTATGTTTATTATTATTATTTTTTATTTAACATTGTGTCATATCGTATATGAGTGTGTGTGCAAGGACGGATTGAGAGAGAGAGAGAGGGGGGGGGGGGGTGAGGCTATCTAGGCCATGTACTGCCCCATGATCCATATAATATGCTATATCATCTGTTGTATTGGTTTAAGTCCACTATAACCTATGGTAGTTTAGTGGTAAACTGGTAATGCAGGGGATAAGATAACTTTTGTCATCGTGATAGTGGCCACAATTTTGAAGCACTCACCCACATCAGTTTCTTTTTAAGGAGCAGTAACCTTCCCCTCAACCTCCTTTTTTGCCAGTTTTCTAGCTGTATATACTTCCTCTATTTTCTTTTACTTGCAACACACTTTTTGGAGGTGATTAGAGAAAGAAAACGAATAAATTTATCGATATAATTTTAACAACAAGAGTATGGAAGGGTTAGGTTCTATGTGTATAAATTGTTTTGATTGATTTGTTTGCTTACTATATAAGACGGTGTAAAAAGTAAAAGAGAATGGAGGAAGTATTTTTTTTTAGTCTTCCTTGGACCTTTTGCCTCTCATGAAAAATGTTCTCAAATAATAAATACCTGGAAATTTTGTCTAGAACTACCCGCAAGATAGGGTCATTTGTGAACAACTACCCATTTTTTTTTATCTGTTTACAACTACCCGCAAGTTTGAAAACGTTTGGGTAGCACTACCCATTAACGTTTTCCGTCCATTTTCAACGTTACTGGGGCCCACATTGTACACGTGTCAATTATTTATTGGATAAAAAAAAGAAAAATCAGAAAACCCAACCCCACCCTCCTTCCCTTACCATCCCATCCCCACTGCCCACCGGCCACTGGAACCAGCAACCCCATTCCCCTCTCCACCGGAAAACCCACACCGTTCCTCCCGCCGGCCAGCTGCCCTGCACCGCAGCAACACACTGCCGCAATTACTAATTCGCCACCCACAATCACAGCCAACAACACCCGCACACACAGCCCACAACACCAAACAACCACCATCACCACCAGCCTAAACCGTCAGCTGCAGCACCCATCTCCACCTCATCACCAATTCGCCACCCGTAATCACCAATTTGCCACCCACAATCACTAAACAGCCACCATCACCACCAACCTAAACATCGCTTCAATCACCATCACCACCATCAGCCCCGATTTGGTTTCTGGGTACGGGTTTGGGTCCAGGTGAGGGCGAGGGTGAGAGCAGTAGGGTGGTTTGTGGGTTCGGGTATGGGTGTAGGTTGGGGTTTCAGTGGTTCGGCGATGGTTTTGGGTAGGGCAGAGGAATTCGGCGACGGTGGTGGGGGTGTGGGTTGGGGTTTCAGCGGTTCGGTACGGTGGTGATGCATTCTTTAGGTTGCTGTTTCGGCTGGTTTAGGTTGGGGTTAGGCTGGGTTCGGAGATGGTGTGTGCTGGGTATGAGTGGTTGGGGTTCGACGCTTTCTGCGGTCAGGGGCTGGGTATGGGTGACGGCGGTGGTGGCTGAGTAGCATTTTAGTTTTTTTTTTTTTTTTTTTTGGGTGGGCCCTAGTAACGTTGAAAATGGACGGAAAACGTTAATGGGTAGTGCTACCCAAACGTTTTTAAACTTGCGGGTAGTTGTAAACAAATAAAAAAAAAAAGGGTAGTTGTTCACAAATGACCCTATCTTGCGGGTAGTTCTAGACAAAATTTCCTAAATACCACTTCTTTTTTTTTCTTTTTTTCTTTTTTTTTTTTTGTAAAACTTGAATCCAAATAAAAGTTATAAACAGTTGTACTCGTAAATAAGCTCTATTAGAAACATGATCTTAAGCAATCCTCTCATTTGATTCATACCATATCACCATCACTACAGTTTGAAGAGCTGAGAGCCGTGGTCTCGCCTTTCGATTCATACTAGGTGATTGCTCCTCTTTGCCACCATTCTGACCACATATAATCTCCCATTAAGTCGCAACTCTTTCCAATAATTTTAGCTACACCCATTTGAAATTTAAAGGGACCTACTGTAAATGAAGGGGGGGAGGGGGGGGGGGTGGCGGGGAAGGTAAACAAGGACAGAAAGGGTGGATAGGTTGTAAGGGATACTGTCTATAATATGGTTTTGAACTCTGACAAGTATGTGACATTATGTCTTGTTGACTTGCAAGTTGGGCTTTCTTTTAAAATTCAGCTTAATTTAGGGTTCAAATTGAAGCTATTTTATGCAATTAAGTGCAGGGCTGTGGGCATTTTTCTCTTACATGATCTTAATGGCTGTTAAGTTTTAATTAAATTGACCTTTTAGGTATATAAGTTAGACCACTCTATCACTGCGCCTTGTGCCTTGCATGAGATGGTTGACGGCACAACTCTCTTAGCGTCTTATGAATGTATGTCCAGGGATGGCTGGATGCTGGATTAGTCCTGGGCTGCGCCTCGTGTGTTAAAACTAAGATCATCTCTGCGGTGTTTGTCTTGTGTGTTTTTATTATTTCAATTCTCATAAATCTGAATGTTTTCAGGCATGCCCAATGGAAATGGATTGATTAAGGAACGAAGTCATCCTGTTAGAATCAGCCAGAAACCCGGTGCTACCTCTGATGATGCTTCAAACCATAAAGGAGATTCTTATATTACACTTTCAGGTCACAGAGCTGGTGAGGCGGCTATAGTATATGAGCATGGGGCTGATATTGAGGCAATGATGCCTAAACTTCGGCACTCCGATTATTACACAGAGCCCCGTATTCAAGAGCTGGCTGCTAAAGAAAGGGCTGAACCAGGGTTCTGCAGACATGTCAAGGATTTTGTTGTGGGACGACATGGTTATGGAAGCATTAGATTCCTGGGGGAAACTGATGTAAGGCGGCTTGATCTCGAGACGCTTATCCAATTCAACAATCGAGAGGTAATCGTCTATATGGATGATAGCAAGAAACCCCCAGTAGGTCAAGGTCTTAACAAGTCTGCTGAGGTTACCCTTCTTAACATCAAGTGCTTTGACAAGAAGACTGGTAATCAAATCTTAGAAGGACCGAGGATTGAGAAATACAAGGAAATGCTGAAGAAGAAAGCAGAGGATCAAGGTGCTGAATTTTTGTCCTACGACCCTATTAAAGGAGAGTGGAAATTTAGGGTCAGCCACTTCAGCAAATATGTGCTTTATGACGATGACCAATGGGATATTGCTTGACAGTCACTGTTTTTCCTTTAAATTAGCAGCAGATGTTATATGTACCTGGTTGCTGCAAGTTTTCTGCTGGCAGGTCCTTTGTTGCGATCTTTCATTTGGTTTGTTTTTTATGGGTTTTGTATATGCACCAATTATTTTTGGTTCTACTGCCATCTTATGGTGGAAAATTGTATTGTAATTTTAATTTTCAATTTTGGTGATGGAAGTATGGAACGTTTGGAACTAGTTAAAATTTAGAAAATTAGTTCTTCCCGGCCTCCTGGGGTTCTGTTCTCTTGGCCAACGGCCAACGCTATGTCTATAATTTCTCATATAATTGGTTTAAATCTGAAGGAAAAGTCTTATTAGGTATACACTTAAGTTAATCTGTATTAGTACTTGCTCTGTTTCATCAGTTTATACAATTCTTAAGGCACATTTGTTAATGGATTTCAAACAGCAATATCTGCAATCAACAGTTGGTAAAAAAAAACATAATAAATTGCTATTCAAATTTTGAAAAATATAATAAATTGACTAACTGCTTTTCGAGTTACAAGGATAATTTCACCCAAATCATGGCAATAAAATAAGCACTACCCTTATGTATAACTCCTCTAGCTTATAAGATATGGAGTACAATAGATAATACGGGTATCACAATAGCACTTATTTTCTCCTATGTAAAACAACTCACATGTGCGCAATAAGAGGTTCAACTGTATACATCTCCAACTCCATTTATTTGCTCCTGTTGATAACATTTCCTGAAAATTCAAGCCCCAAATAAAGATTAACAAAAACCCAATTCAATTATAACCCAAAATTTCTCAAAAACACAATCCAATAACAAATCCCCAAGATACTTTTTTATTATAATTCCAACTGAAAAATTGAAAGAAACCTCAAGATTTGAGCTTGGAACAAGCAGAAATCCCAGATTGAGAGTAAGAATCTTCCCAATTAACACCATCAAAGCTCCGAATTTCAACATGGGTTAAAGTCCCAGGATCTAGGCAAGCTAGAGTAACCCCAATACCATCTGGGTTCGATCGAGGAGTGTAGAAAGAGGTGATTCCACAAACATTACAGAAAGTATGCTTAGCAATGTGGGTCCCAAAAGTATAGGTAGTAATGTTTGATTCTCCAGAAATTAATTTGAAATGGTTAATTGGGACAACGAAATGGGTGTTACCCCTCATTGAACAGGTTGAACAATTGCATTTCCAAGCGATTAAAGAGGTGGGTGCTTCTACTTTCCATCTTACTCTCTTGCAATGGCATCCTCCATTGTGGGTTACTAAGGTTGGTTCTGGGTTTGAGTTCATTTGAGCAGAGGAGAAAGAAAGAAAGGGAAATCAATGAATGATCAATGAATTTGGGAAAAAAATTTGGTCGATGTATTTATATTGGATGGTCTAATGATTTAGGGTGTCTTATTAGTGGGTTGTTGCACGAGCTTACATAAGGTAGGCTTTGTCAAAAAGGTGGGAAGAAATTTAATAATGGAGTGAAACAAATAGAGATAAATTTAACCGTTAATTTCTTTAATTATCAATAAGTTGACATGTTTGTTTTGTAAATGAGAGGGATTAGGATAATGCTTTCGCTAATATTTCTTTGTGGGCAATTTTTTACTTTCAAGTTTGCTAAAGTATAACATCAATTTTACATTGTAATTATAAAAAGTTAAGACGAATTTAATCAAAATTCGTACAATTAAACTTTTCGTTCCATACATAGAAATTACAAAAGACGATTAATGTGACATCATAAATGACATCAACAGTAAAATTGTATTGATTAAAAAAAATAGAGGAAGCATAATACAATGTTTACACCCTTGATAAGTAAGACACCTAATTTGACTAAACCTATCAAAGATAATATCAAAGTATATGGAGACATTTGCAAACTACAAACCAATAACAATTAAACAAGCACAAGCCAACAAGAATGATGAAAGATTTCATTGTCTAATACTTGTATTTTTTTTTTTTTTTTTTTTTTTTTTTGTTTCCAGAGGAAACAGTCATTTATGAGGAAAGATTACACAATTAAACTACACTGTTCGAATTATGTCATTATGTTAGACATCCATTTGATTGATTTTATTTTCTCATTAAAAAAAAAAAAACAAACATAGAAGAGAAAAAACAGTGACTAATTGGAGCTATTCCCAGTTTGCAAGTGATGAGAATGCTCCCAATTACAGCCATCGAAACTCTTAATTTCAACATGTTTGAGAGTCCCTGGATCAACACAAGCAAAGTTAACCGAAACAGCATCAGGGTTCGACCTAGAGATGTTGAAGGAGGTGATGCCACAGATGTTACAAAATGTATGCTTAGCAGTGCAAGTACCAAAAGTGTAGGTAGTAATGTTTGATTCACCTGAAATTAGTTTAAAGTCGTGAGAAGGAACACTGAAAGAGATATTACCCCTCTTTGAGCACATTGAACAATTGCATTTCCAAGCAGTCACACTTTGAGGTGATTTGAATATGTATCTTATTCGTCCACAATGACATCCTCCTTGGTGAGATTTAACTAATTGCGAATTCGAGTTCATGAGATGAGTTAGAAAGATCAGATGATAGCAGGTTAATGTTATACAAGGGTATGGCCAAGGTTGATATGCATAGCTCAACACTTGGAGCTTACATAGATACATACATGCCATATGGGAGATCTCAGGGAAAACATATAAATAACATTTGCATGGCTGTTGTCAAACAAAGCTTATTTAAGCACGTGTTTTTGAACTCAAATTTTCGTCTCAACCCTATGTCGGGATCCAAAATGGTAATGGGTGGTAAAGAATAAGTCAATTTACTATGAACATTTACATATAAATTACATAGTACTCCGTACATGTGATTTCCATGCTGAATCACACATAAATTCACAAGTACAACTGTTGTTTATTACGAGTACAGCTTACTGGATGAGCATTATGTTACCTGATTAGTGATTACAAGAAAGAAAGGAAAAAAAACACTTAAAAAAAAAAAAAAAGAAAGAAAAGAAAAAACACTACATACAATATAAACCTTTGAAATTTTAAATTTCACCCTAAATCTCACAATATGTAGCATATTGCTAGCCTATCTTTGAGAAAGTGATAGAAGATTAGAAGTTATCTTTGAGGAAGAAAGTGACAGAAGGCATCTTTGGGAATGTGACAAAAGTAAATCCTGAATCAGCAATAAATGAATATGAGGCAGCCAAAGAAGCAAGTTAAATAAGAAATTATACATATAATCGCATCCCATATGGTGTAGTATAGTGATATAGGACTGAGATATTCGACAAAACTTTGGATCAGTGGAGAATCTAACCAACCACCTGACTACTAATTTCAAATTAGCTACTAAGCTTCAGTAAGACAGTAACTATTGCAGCTTAGCTCTCTTGATTATCAGTCCGCAGATTCAACATTTGGGCAAGAACAAGCTTTGAGAGCTCATTGATCATGTTTTGGACTGGTACTCCCTCTCCATCCTCTTGTGTTGACCAGGAAGACGATTGCGACATTAGCCTCGAGTATTCATGTGCAGCCACATTGGTCTTTTTTGACGTAGTAAGGACTTTCTCTAAATCAGCTTGTGTCAGCAGCCTTGGAGCCTGAAAAAGTATAGAACACCGGTCAACCAACACACAAAACTTCCTAGCAGCAAGTAAACAATCAAGTAAATGCCATTTTCTGCAACTACTTCCTCTCATCATAAATTACGAGTATCAAATCTTGATGACCGAATCAAGGGTGAAAAGCAAATTCATTCAAACATGAAGGAAAATCATTTCCTTGAGCAATTGCGGGATATTTTACACTTCCAATATTTTTTGCCAGCATTATAAATCAACAACCAAGAACCAACCAACTAGTCCGAGGGAGGATATGAAACTAAATATACATTATGAGACCTACTCTGTCCCTAGATAATAGGCCACATTTGATTAGTGGCTACTTTTTCGGAATTATATTACACATAACCTAACTCTCCATATACCTGTTATTCAGTTAAGAGCCTCATATCTCCACCATATCAATGTAGTCCTTATTTGCAGTAATCCTAAATTAAAACATCATTAAGAGTGATATAGGGGAACTCTTAATCTATCTCATATTATTTTCATGACCTATAATATGATATTTAGTGACAGAGACAAATATACTTTGTTTATTCTGTCAAAAACTCAAAAGCCATGCCCTACCCCACTGTGGTTAAAAAGCTCCAATTATAAACATCATTCATATCATATGTTTTCATATCTCCTAGACTGATAATTTAATTAAACCTGTCCAGTATAGAAAGGAAAGGAACGATACGACAATAAAGGGCGACATAAAAGGCTGCTTACATGATGTGGTTTCCCACTCTTCTCATCATCTAAAAGCTCCCTGATTGGAAGATATGCAGCCTTTTTACAAAGCTCAAACAGATCAGAACCAGTACTTCCGTCACATAAGCTGGCTAGATAATCAAAGTCAATGTTTTCCTCTACCCTCTCATCCTTCAGGATTACTCTCAATATCTCTGCCCTCTCCTTGCGAACAGGCATTCCAATCTCAAAGGCCTGAGAAAATCGACGAAGAATAGCCTCATCAAGTTCAGATGGACGATTTGTAGCAGCAAGAACCATCACTCTGGCATTCTCTATACAAACAAGACAAACTTATCATAAGCTAAGTGGACAGCTTAGGGTGAATTCAATATCTAACGAACTGAAGAATTAAGGTCCTCAGTAAAGAAGCAAAAACAATAAAACATAATTTAATGTATAAAAATTAATCATAACAGAATCAGATGCAATAAACTTACGATCAGTTGTGAAGCCATCCCACAAAGCCATAAACTCTGTTTTCATGTTTGTCAATGCTTCATGATCGGAGTTTCTACGCTGTCCCAAGAAGCTATCAACCTCATCGATGAATATGATTGCAGGCTGTAGTTTGTATGCCAGGCTAAACACAGCAGCAACTGCAAAAAAAAAAAAAAAAAAAAAAATAAATAAATAAATAAAAAAAAAGATATTATGCAACTATTAGAAAAGTCAATAAAATAGCCTGCCAAAGCACTTACTGTAGCAGACAAAATCTAGTCTTTCCCTCTACATTACTCTTATCTAAAATATCACGGACTTAATTCTTATGTGAAGCACATGGTATAGTAAGATTGTCATAATTCACCAAAATTAATGAACACATTCAAAGTTTCTCTCTCTTTCTCTTCCTCTCTCTCTCTCTCTCTCTCTTTTTTTTTTTTTTTTTTTTTTTTTTTTTTTTTTTTTTTTTTGGGTATTACTTAAATCCAAATCTCATGTTTTCTAAAACTACAAAAAGCATGATACGGACTTAATTCTTCTATGAAGCACATGGTATAGTAAGATTGTCATAATTCACCAAAATCAATGAACACATTCAAAGTTTCTCTCTCTCTCTCTTTCCCCCTCTCTCTCTTATTTTATTTATTTATTTATTTTTTTGGGTGATTACTTAAATCCAAATCTCATGTTTTCTAAAAGTACCAAAAGCATGATAAGTTCATGATATCTACAGAGAACATAGCATTAACATTTTCCATGCCTTCATACAATGCAAACAAGTCTATTGCCCCCCTCCCTCCCACCAAAAAAAGAATGCAAGCACCATCAAGTCATCTAAAAGGCTAATAGATAAACCCAAGTAAAGTTGTTTTCTTGACCACCACAAGGATACAAACACCATCAAGTCCATGAACTGCACGCATATTCAAGCTTTGAACTTACCAAGTTTTTGTGCGTCACCAAACCATTTGCTCATCAAATTAGAAATCCTCACATTTATGAAAACTGCTCCAGACTCTTTAGCAATAGCTTTTGCTAGCATAGTTTTTCCAGTTCCTGGAGGACCATAAAGTAAAACACCTTTTTGGGGTCCAAGCAATTTCCCATACGTAAACAGCTCAGGCCTCCGTAATGGAAGAATGACAAGCTCATAAAGTGCTTGCTTGATGCTATCTAAGCCCCCAATTAAGTCAAACTTGACTTCTATGTGGTCAGGATTTATAACATCACATGCGATAACATCCTGCAGCAGAATCGAACACAAATTTACAAAATAAACAGTCTGAAATTGCATGGATAGGTGGGGAAAAAAAAACTTCTATTAACATGAATTTGATGAGAGACAATCACGCAAAAGACAAACCCCAGAAATCTACAATCCAAAATATGCCTACATTATGAGACATTAAGTACTCTCTAATTTCTGATATAATGCTATATGTTACTTCAACACTTCATATAATCTTTCGTAGTTGCGTCAAAAACTCAATACTCCAACAACCATGTGTCCTTGCCCGATAATTTAATGCTCATTGATACACTTATGGAAATGTAAGAATTGAATGAAGGAAAAGAGGAATACGTGGTATACATGCCCACAAGTCACAAATACGCTTCAAATTAGCATTTCTACAACAACAATTTCAATTTATGCAGAAAGTCTTCTAGAAACAAGATTACGTTCTATTTATGTTTTATATCCGCACCCGTGTGCAAATTTAAGATAGTGTCCCCGCACCCATGTCCAATTTTAGAATAGTGTCCCCGTATAAGAAGCTTATAACCTTAACATGGCAGAAAAACTTAAATATGTACTTGCACCTGATTAACATAGCCTATGAGCCTATACTAGCAAATGACCCAAAAAAAATACCACCCTACTTTTTCAAGGGAAATCTATAACTCCCCCCCAATTAGGGAACACTAAATCTAAGAATCCTTTTCAAAAAAAACCAATGAATGACGGTTTCATACTCTAAGTAAGAGTTTATCTCGCAGTATAAAGGCATTGTACTAGGTCAAAGTTCCGAATCTACATGCATTTAATGACAATTGGGATTTCCATTACCCCAAGTAAGGCAAGATATTAACTGCGATGCTCAAGATACCTAATGAAATTCTCAAAGCCTAGTCCCTTAAAATCCAATGCTGACTTTTTCTGAAGATTCAAAAAAATCATACCTTAAATCAGTACTAATTGTTTAAGACAAACATAGCAAATGAGCACAAGTCAAAATAGCCAAAAAGTAACAGAAACCCATCTAAACATCAAGCACAATTTAATCAAAGTTCTAACCAACTGACATGAACAAGAACACAAATTGGAAATTTAAACACAACATTTCTCAACCATCATAAATCAATATAAACCATGAAAGTACATTATCCCAACAAAAACCATATAAACAATATATTACACATAATTCAAAATCATTCCCAGCAAAAACCCTAACTCCAAATTTCCCAATTCACAATCAAAAGCAAAATTAACCCAAAATTAAAACTACCCAGATTGCAAAACTATAATAAAATCATATAAACTAAGAGAAATTACAATAAAGATCAAAGAAAAATAATTACCTCGTAAGGATTAGTTTGAATAAGAGGTCTACCCAAACGCTTAGCAATTTCTTTCTTCTGTTCAAGGGCTTTCTTAGACGCTTCACGATTAGGGTCTAATTGTCTAAGCCCAACAAATAATACCAAACAACTAAGAGCTGCACTTGCTGCATATAACACCAGTTCTTGTATTAACTTTGTTTCTGTATTCCTTCCCATTTTCCCCAAAATCTCTAAAACCCAGATTAAATTGTTGTCCTTTTTGTATTTTATTTATTTGCAGGAGATAATTATCCAGAAATCATAAATGGGGTTTGAATGATTTTGGGGATGATTCGAGGAAGAAGGATAAATAGAAGAAGCTTAAGAGGTTCTTGGAGGAAAAGAAAAGAAGGAGAGAGAAATCTTCTGGAAACTAAATAGTGTTGGTGACGATTAAGCTAAATGGTGTTCGTGTTGGGACATGGTAGTTGATTGTATTGGGCTTGTTTGGTCATATAAATTGGACTGCCAATAAAATGGTTTATGACTTGGATCCATAAAATAAGATGGCTAGATTTTTAAGTATCCAAGATAAGTAGATAACCGTCTTCTTGTAAACCATCTCGTTTTCAGATTAGCATATGAGGAGAATCAAAGCTCGATTCCAGGATTTCCTGAAATCGGAATTTTGAGCTATCCCTCACTTTCTATAAAAAAAAAAAACCCCCTAAGATAATTTTTCAACAACCTCTTACTTCTTATGATCCGAGGTTTATTTGAGATTTTTATATCATATCATCACTAATAAATAAAGCCGATCTCGCAGCCAGGCCGCGAGACAGCGACACTTGACATTCTAGTTTTTAGCCAAGTGTCGCACCACGTAGGCGAAAATAGATCTTATTATGACACATATGATACTAAGTATGCGATTTTTGGATAGATTTTTTAAGATAAAATTGTTGTATAGAGTTTTATTATCGATAGAATTCTAATATTTCATATATACAAAATTAAGCGTAACTTGTAATAAATATCCTATAACTCTGTTCTATTTCCATCATCAAATTCGTTTTAAAAATTTCTTTAATATAAGTTCCATTTATAATATATTTAGTCACAAATTTTATACGTAGCTGGCCAAACCGTGTCACCAACTATTACAAGAGTTACTTTGTTAATACTGTAGAGGTTACTTGGTTAGTGTTATAGCGGTTACTTAGTCAGTGTTAGAGGTTACTCAGTTAGTATTATATGGATTACTCGGTCAGTTTTATAGGTATTACTTTGTCCGGCCACAAGGCGTGGCTAGCCGCATACAAAATACATTGTTATTTAACTTATTTATAAAAACGTTAAAGAATCAGTAAAATAAGTTTTAATTAGTAAAAAATAATTTTAGTTTGGTGAAAATACTTTCAATTCAGTGAAAATAATTTAAGTTCAATAAATATAATTTAAAGTTAATAATGACATGAATATTTATTTACAAACAAAACTACAAAAAGTACACTATTATATAAATATAAGCCACAAGATATCGTATGTTTAAATATCCTACATTATCAGAACGAATTATTTGACCGTATTTAACATTCAAGTAAAAATGTAATCTTAAAATTTTATCTTGGGCATTGCTCGGGCATAAAAAGTACACTCCATATGATATCGTTTATCTAAATATCCTACATAATCAGAACGAATTATTTGACCTTATTTAACATTCAAGTAAAAATGTTATCTTAAAATTTTATCAACCCTCTGGGCATCGCCCGGGCACAAAACTAGTCACTAATAATTAAAGACAGTCTCGCAGCCAGGCCACGAGACAGCGACACTTGATATTCCAGTTTTTCGCCAAGTGTCACGCCACATAGGCAATACATAGGTATTATTGTGACACATATGATGCTAAGTAAGCGAAATTTGGATAGATTTTTAAAGATAAAAAATTTGTATAGAGTTTTATTATCGATATACTTCTAATATTTCATATATACAAAATTAATCATAACTTTTAATAAATATCTTATAATTCGGTAATATTCCCACCATAAAATTTGTTTTAAAAAATTCTTTAATATAAGATCCATTTATAATATATTTAATTTATTTACAAAAATATTAGAGAATTAGTGAAAATAAATTTTAATCATGAAAAATAATTTTTGTTTCGGTAAAAATACTTTTAGTTCAGTAAAAATAATTTCAGTTCAATAAAATATATTTCAATCATTTTGAGAAAAATAGAGAGCTTTTAATATTGTGATTCTTTTTTAATCAAATTAATTGTAAAGTACTCGAGGAATAAAATAAGAGTGACAATAGTGGATAGGAAGAAACTTAATGTATGGTTAATCGCAACTTTGCAAGTTAACATAATTTTTAGGCCAAATTAGAAAATAACACCTGCAAAAAGACCCGATTTTGATTATAACACCTTAACATTTCGAAATTTTATTATAACACCTACAAAAATCCCAAAATTTTAGTTTCACCACCCACTAACGGACTTTTGGATGGAAACCGTTAGTGGGACCCACTAGGGACACGTGTCAGTTGTTTATTGGCTTAAAAATAAAAATTAATAAAAATTAAACCCTAACCCCCTAACCCAGCCAGCCCCACCATCGGCACCACCTACCCAGCCGCCGGCATCACCTGCCCTCGCATAATCCGGCGATACCAGGCCCAGCCCAGCCCTGAAGTTGAGCAGCGAAATTGATTCCGGATTAACGCTTGCAATTGACGGTTTCCTGAGCAGTGAAATCGCCGGAAATTCACCGACGAAACTCACCGGATTCTGCAGGGTTTCAGCCCGTTTCTTGAGCCACGAAATCTTCCGAACAACCACCTGCGAATTGACGGAGAACCACCTGCGAATCTGCTGAATTTCGCAGCGATTTCAGCCGGTTTTTGCGAAGCAACACCACCGGAATTTGGCTAAGACAACTTCCGGTTTGACGCCTGAAATTGACGGAGAACCACCTGCGAAATTTCGATTGGTGCTTGTAGCGGTTGTTGACGGTGGTTTGGTTGTGGGTCTGAAAGAGGCGAAGGGGCTAGGTGGTTTTCGTGGAGGGTTGTGGTGGGTTGGGGTGATTTTTCGGGGAGAAGGAAGGGGGAAGGGGATTTACGGGGGGGCTGATGTTGGTGGGGGTGACGGCCGGTGGTTTCGCCGGAGAAGGAATGGAATCCAACGACAGTGGGGGGTCTCCGGCGGTGTAGTGACGGTCGGCGGTGTAGTGACGGTCGGCGGTGGTGGGGCTGGTGGCTGGGTTAGAGTTTAGGGGTTTTCTTTTTTTTCTTTTTTAATTTTAATTTTTATTAATTTTTATTTTTAAGCCAATAAACAACTGACACGTGTCCCTAGTGGGTCCCACTAACGGTTTCCATCCAAAAGTCCGTTAGTGGGTGGTGAAACTAAAATTTTGGGATTTTTGTAGGTGTTATAATAAAATTTCGAAATGTTAAGGTGTTATAATCAAAATCGGGTCTTTTTGCAGGTGTTATTTTCTAATTTGGCCTAATTTTTAAATTAATCTTTGTGATACCAAATAATGTTCATATCCTAACAAGCCATCAAGGTCACTCAGACTCAAAGACTCAAATTCCACTTTGTATATTTGGATCCAATTCCTTAAAGGGGGAGGGTCTAGTCGACTAGCCATGTTTGAGTTAGGGCTCGAACCCATTGCCGTCCTTATGTGTGATGGAAGGATGACAACTTCATAAAGCTATTTAGCTAGTGTAATTTGGTTTAATATTCTTTTCCCTATTTTATGATGGAGTCCCTTGAACAACTAACCATGACAATTGACAAATTTGACTTGTTAATCTAAGCTTCCTTCTGTACGTACTTGCTCTCATACTTCTCAACATGCACCTAACAAGGAAGTACAAGTCACAAGTTGCTAGTACAAGACCGAAGCGATAAAGCAATATTGTGCTTGGATTGCTTCCTCTACAAACTCAACGTACAGCGTGTTTTCAACATTCACCAAGCAAAGTTATTCCGCTATCTCTATCCCAACTCTCAAAGCCTACACAAAATAAGGTCCTTATTTAATTTCAAGATTGATTAAATGCCCAATATCATCCGAGAATATAATTAGTCCCTAAATTATATCTCTAACAAAATAAAAGACAGATCCAAAGTAATTGATGATTATTTCTAACAATTACGCTGAACCTAGTTAAAAAAACTTAAAACAGTTTAGTGAAAAAACTCAAATTATACCTTTCAAAATTGAGGTTAGGGAACCCTTACCTTTTTCCTTTCACTCTTAAAGCATTTGACCTGCAAATTTGTTGTTTCACTTAATATTAACGCACACTTTAAACAAATAGGCATATGGCATTACTCACATGATCGCATTATACATATATACATGTGTTTGCATCTCCTTGTGAGTTGTGACATGTGAGTATTGAGTGAAGGGAGAAAGTCAACGATAATATGATAAGCTCACCGAGCTGCAATGTTAACAGAGATGATAGAAATTTACACCGATTCAATCTTCAATTCATAAATTGTTCAAGCAAGATTCAAGTTATAAATGTGCAATTACTTCAATCTATTATACAAAGTATATGTTGACACCATGAGTTCATGACGAACATTTGCGTACTCTTCGGAACAATTTTATTTATTTATTTATTTTTATATTTTTTTGACAAAGCATTCAAGTATGATTTAATTGCTAAAGAGACATGATTATTTTTTTCATTTAAATTTTAAACACTATAATTTTATCACAAACTACAATAGGTGTAATACACATCAAGCTTAATCACAAAATAGTCTAATCATACAAGTCTATTACATATTAAATAAGACGAAGTACTTGGTATAATAGACTCTCGTGTTACATTTCAGTTTAATAATATGTCTTTTGATAATGAAGGAGGTCCAACGATATGATGGGTACGGAGTAATATTCTTCAATAATCAATGAAGTATGATCGATAAATTGCTTGACGAAATTGACATGCCATTTAGGTTCACCTAGTTTTGGCCACACCCTTAAAAGTTGTCGTATTGCTTTGAGTGAAAAGTAGGCTAAATACTCCTAATTAAAAAAATTCCAATGTCAAAATCATCTTCCAAATTCCGTTCATATAGTGGAGGGTAGGAGACTAGGAGGAAAATGAAAAGAGAAGTCAACGAGAAGGCTAACAATATTAGCCCAACATTTGTATTCATATACGAAGTATTTAAACTTTAATTACATTTTATGTGTAGTACAATGTTCTGTACTACTAACTCTTTCAGTACCAGAAATAATGACTGTAAAGTGTCGAAATTTTGCAAATTTCTTTCTGGTCAAATATCTTTTCTTCCCATGTCTATAAATCCTCTATCATTCCTCATTTCATCTCCATTCTCTGTTATTTTTCTTGTTTATTCCAGATTAAATATTTGTCCTTTATAAATTTTTTTTATTAAATTCTAAAACACCCATTTGATGATTTGGGATTTTTGTTAGATTGTAAGGAGTTTTTATGCAAATTGATTGCAAATTAGAGATACCCATTTGAGTGTAATTGTTCATGTGCTGAAGAATTTCATGATATTGGTGGAGCAATAGCTGGGAATTTTGTCTTTGCAATTGTCACATAATCTGATTTGTTTAAGTTTTTTTTGGAAACTATTGGAGTGAGGTAATAATTTTTGGCATTTTTCTCTTCTCAGAATTTGATTATTACAAATAAAGTTTTTTTTTTTTTTTTTTTGGGAGAATACTAACTAGCTTAGTTGGTATAGCCTTCGGGTGGTACCCCAAGACCCGAAATTGAATCCCATCTACATCATTGTCGTGTGTGTCTCTATATACACCGATAAATGTTCAATAACTAATCATGGTAATTGCTTACAGGGAATGGGAAGTAATGGTGAAATGAGGGAGATGGAAAGAGAAGATTTTGAAGAGCAAAACAAGGTGCAAGAAGAAATAAAGAGTGCCACCGTGGCAAAAACAAATTACAATAAGAGGAATAATTGCCAGTATATTAATTGGGATTATTTACAGTGTTATAGTAATGAAGCTTAATCTTACAACTGGTCTAGTTCCTAATCTTAACGTCTCAGCTGCTCTTGTTGCTTATGTTGTACTTCGGAGTTGGACTAGTTTGCTTCAGAAACTTGGGATTGTAACCACACTTTTTACTAGACAAGAGAATACTGTTGTTCAAACTTGTGCTGTTGCTTGCTACAGTATTGCTGTTGGAGGTTAGATAACCAAACTTTCTAACTACGTACTCTTACTAGTTTTTGTTTACTTATACATGAATTTATGATGTCCAATGTTTGAATTGTACAATTTTGTTATATCGATGTTACTTGGACTTTTCATTTCACCTAGCACACCTCAAAACAGGTCTTGCAATGTTTTAAATGCTTATAGTTTGACATGGGTGTAGATATTTGGTATCTCATCATATTTGGATTAAAAAAACATGCAAATCTTTTAATAAGATGGCCGAGTTTGACACTTAGGCATTTTCAATGTACAACATACAACAATAGTCACTGAGTCTGAGACTCTGACTCTCTGAGTAACATAGTGTATACTTGTACATGGTAGTAGTAGACACTAGTTTTGTAACTTCTGTTGCATAAGGCTATCTAACAGAGGCTCAAGGCTCAAGGCTTAACTTTATTCAGTTTAATTTGTTAGTGTTGTTGAAATATAGTTTAATTTGCTGTTAAGTGATCTTTATATTGGTTTACTACTGCATAAATTACAACAGTATTTTATCTTACATATTTCAAATTACAGGTGGTTTTGGATCATATCTATTGGGTCTGAATAAGAGGACATATGAACAAGCTGGGGTCGATTCGATGGGAAATGACCCGAATAGCTACAAGGAGCCTAGAGTTGGTTGGATGACTGGATTTCTCTTTGTTAGCAGTTTTGTTGGGCTGCTGGCTTTGGTTCCTCTAAGAAAGGTCTGTATTAATTTATCATCCTTAGCTTTATTTTTCCATATTTCATGAAATAAGAAAAGAGCTTCTAAATAAAGTGTATCACCAATAAAGAACTTTTTATCAAGATAATGGGTATGCAATCACATAGTCACTTAGAACATTCTCTAAGCTTAGCTATTATGTAGGCGTACTTTATCTTTGTATATTCTCTTGTTAACTTTGATTCTCCACCTTATGTTTAGTTTTGTTTTGGGCATATTGTTGTGGGGTTAAATTCGCACTATTAGATATGGTTACATTTTATAGCTTTTTTGGCGTTCTTGGCCCCTTGGTTCCTATTGAAAGAGAATGAAGAATAATAATAATCGTAACATGTGGATTGCGATGAGTAAGAATTTTATTCTTTGTATTGTCCTTCCTTTTTTTCTCCTCGTCTGGCTAATTGTATTCGTTTCCCTTTCGTTGCAAACATGTGATCTCGTTTGCATCACTTTACATTCTTAACGGTCAAGGAAGAGACATCTCCTTATAGGAATGTTTTAGAGAATGACAAATAACATACTTTCTCTGACTCCTATTATCCTGTAATATCCTCACTTAACCTTAGATTCTACCTTAATGTCTACTGTTTTCTCTTTTGGACTTGTTATTCTCTTAGTGTACATTATTTTGTGCAAGTTAATGCATGTTACAAAGCTCAATATTGAAAAGATCTCCAGAAATAAATTTTTGTAAAGTAATTTCAGATGAATGAAAAAAGTTCTTTTGATTTATTTGTTAAATTAATCCTTTTCTGTGGATACTTATTAATTAGATGGTGAGTTAAGAATTTCGAGAAGTTTGGTTTTCCTTCTCTTGTGCGAGTTGTGTTCATACTACAGCCTATAGTCAGCAAACCCTTAAAGGCCTACAGTATTGTACAGAAAGGAACTTCTGGCATTCCTTGCTTCCGTCTTTTTTCCTCAAGTCATAAGATTCGTAACAATCATAACTATATTGAGAAATAATAATTATATTGAGAAGTTGCATAATTTGCCGCAAAATCATTGTTGTAAGGTTTTATGGTGTATATCATACCCATTAACGTTCTGTAATTTTGATCTGCAGATCATGATAATAGACTACAAGCTAAGTTACCCAAGTGGGACTGCAACAGCAGTTCTTATAAATGGTTTCCACACCCCCAAAGGTGACAAGATAGCCTAGTAAGCTAATTTTAATAAAAATGAACCTTATTTAACTTCTCATGATAAGCTGCTAGAGATCAATGTTAATCTTTGTATTTTTTTTATAGGAAGCAAGTCCGTGACTTCGTGAAATATTTCTCCATCAGTTTCCTATGGGGTTTCTTCCAGTGGTTTTATACTGGTGGAGACCAGTGTGGGTTTTCTCAGTTTCCAACATTTGGGTTAAAAGCATGGGAAAACTCGTGAGTAATCTGTCCTATTTTTTGCCCTTTTTTACTCTACCAATCCATTTTTCATAATTGGAACTGTTCGAATCAAATTTTGCAGGTTTTACTTTGATTTCAGCATGACCTATATTGGAGCCGGAATGATTTGCTCTCACCTAGTAAATCTGTCATTACTTTTTGGTGCTGTTCTGTCGTGGGGGGTAATGTGGCCACTTATCGGGGACCTGAAAGGAAATTGGTTCCCTTCGTCATTGCCAGAAAGCAGCATGAAGAGTCTGAATGGATACAAGGTGTGAACTGAATTTGGGGTTCTGATTTTCATGATTCAGATCAGTCCCACATACTACTAATGTCTTGAAAATGGAAATTCTAATTTTTGCTGCACTTGTTGATAACCTTTTCCAGGTTTTCATTTCTATAGCCTTAATCCTAGGCGACGGGCTCTACAACTTTCTCAAGATACTATTCTTCACTGTTCGGAGCATTCATTATCGCATGAAGGAAAATAACCTCAGCTCAAGTAAGTGAGACTCTCAAATTACCAATTCATGACAAGATATTGATTGAGTTTTGGTGCTTTAAGTAAGGAGCCTAGCAACTCTGTCTAATTTACATGTGAACCAACCTAGACCGTGCATGTGGTTTGATCCATTTTGAGTGTTAGTTGTTTTAGTACATACTAGTAAGGAACTAATGCTTGAGTTTGTATACAGGTCCAGATGGCCAAAAGCGGGAAACAGATGATCTTCAAAGAAATGAGTTCTTCATGAGAGAGAGAATACCTATTTGGCTTGCATGTGTTGGCTACATATTCTTCTCCGTAATCTCTATCATTGTCATACCTAAAATGTTCCCTGAGTTGAAGTGGTACTACGTTGTTGCGGCCTACATATTAGCGCCTTCTCTCAGTTTTTGCAATGCCTATGGTGCTGGTTTAACAGATATGAACATGGCCTACAATTATGGAAAAGTAGCGCTTTTCGTGCTTTCTGCTTTAGCAGGTAAAGATTCTGGTGTGGTGGCAGGGCTCGTAGGCTGTGGTCTTATCAAGTCCATTGTTTCCATCTCCTCTGATCTGATGCATGACTTCAAGACTGGTCACCTTACCCTCACTTCTCCTCGATCAATGCTTCTTAGCCAGGCTATTGGGACTGCAATCGGGTGTGTTGTGGCCCCACTCACATTCTTCCTCTTCTATAATGCGTTTGATGTTGGTAACCCTGATGGAGAGTACAAAGCTCCCTATGCCCTCATCTACCGGAACATGGCCATCCTCGGAGTGCAGGGCTTTTCAGCTTTACCTCAACACTGCCTGCAACTATGCTATGCATTTTTTGGATTTGCTGTTGTGGCCAACTTGGTGAGGGATGTCTCCCCTAAAAAGATCAGGAAGTGGGTCCCACTTCCAATGGCAATGGCTGTGCCTTTTCTCGTAGGGGCCTATTTTGCCATCGACATGTGTGTTGGGAGCTTGGTGGTGTTTGTGTGGCATAGGTTAAACAGTCAGAAAGCAAATTTGATGATTCCAGCAGTCGCTTCAGGACTGATATGTGGAGATGGGTTGTGGATTCTTCCATCATCGATACTTGCCTTGTTGAAGCTCAATCCTCCCATCTGTATGACCTTTCAATCTTCTTAGACTCCAATTTGTTGATGATAGTTAATAAAATCGACAAAAAGGCTAGCTTATAGAGGTTATTGAAGGTAATATGGTGGCAACTTTTGGAAAATTTTGCACTGAAGAGAATTAACAGTATTAACACAAAAGCCGAATTAGTAAATATGATACCAATTACATTAAAGTCAGAAACAAATATACATATTACATACAACAGTATTGTGTTAATATTGTTTGAACCTTAGTTTGGGCTAGGTGGTGTATTTATTCATATGTATGGAGCGAATGGTAATGTAATAATATCATAGTTTAGCTGCTTATTAGCCCTTCCATTGTATCTTGCAGATGCTATTGTAACTATTTAGCTCCGTGGTATTATGTTGTACACTTATACTACGTATTAGATAGACTACACTTATATTTTCAGGCATTAAAGTGTAACGTACTTTTATAATTCCTTTATTTTAAAATAAACATTTTTCTTGAGTATATTCTCAATATACTTGTATTAATCTACTCATATATTTCATGTATACAATTGTATAACTACTTTATATTACTAACAAAGTAACAAGATTACAAGACTAAAAGATGAACAAAGTCATGAATCTGATGAACATGACTTGTTAAAGTCAACTCTTCCATTTTTTTTTATTTACAACGGGTGCGGGTTTAATAACTAATATTGCCTTCGTACTTTAATAAACTAGCTTTGAAACTCGTGTGATGCACAAGTTTAAAGATCAATATGAAGCTCTTTGCACAGCTGCTAAGGCAAATGGCAGTAGCAGAAAAAGTTGCTTGTAATATGCCAAAAAATTTCAATTTGTTTTTGGTGAGATTTCTTTCTTACCACAGCTAATTTCATCCCATTCTTGCTTAATCCTAAATTCTGATTTCAGATTTCTTCTTCTTCAAATTTATTTATTTATTTATTTTTTTGGGATTTCATTTTATTTTAAAAGAGCTTTATTGCGAACTGATTGAATAATGGAGATACCCACTTGGGAAATTTTGATTTTTCCTCCTTTTTCCTGCATTTGTACTTTTGCTGAAGAATATCATGATGTAGGCGGAGCAATAATTGAGGGTTTATCTTTGCAATCGTCACAGAATCTGAATTCTTTGTTGCGGCAAAAAGCTAACACTATTGGGAAGTGAGGTAAGATCTCTCAAAAATGTTTGGCATTATTCTTCATATTGCATCTTCCCTTCCTTTTCCCCAAAGTTTATTGGATTCTTTTTGTTTTAGTGTGGAGAGAGCGCCACAAAGGACATTGATGTAGACGGGATTTGATCCGAGGTCTTGGGGTACTGTTATACTACCCTAAGACATTAATTGATTAAATAAGTTGACATAATGAATTTGTTAGAATTCAGTTAATTTTATTATCAAAATTAATTTCTAAAGAAAGCTACTGTCTTTCATGATTTGGGGTTAGTAGCAAATTTTTTGAGCATATAATCACATAGATTATTGCAGGATATGGGGAGTGATATTGAAGTGAAAGAGTCTTTTGGAAGAGAAGGATTTGAAGAGCAAAACAAGGTTCAAGATGAAATAAAGAGAGTGCCACCATGGCAAAAACAGATTACTGTAAGAGGAATTATTGCCAGTATATTGATTGGGGTGATTTACAGTGTGATAGTGATGAAGCTTAATCTCACAACTGGTCTTATTCCTAATCTTAATGTCTCGGCTGCTCTTCTTGCTTTCGTTTTCCTCCGGAGTTGGACTAGTTTGCTTCAGAAACTTGGGATTGTAACCACACCTTTTACTAGACAGGAGAATACCATTGTTCAAACTTGTGCAGTTGCTTGTTATAGTATTGCTGTTGGAGGTCAGGTTATCCTCTCTTTCTAACTTATGTTAAGCGAAGTACAGTAATTGCCATGATGTCCAATATGTGAAATGTGTGATTTTTTTTGTGGAGAAACAACTCATTGGTATTTATTTATTATATTTTTTATCAAGAGTGTAGGATTGCAGCCAAACAGGTCTAGACTTAAGGTTTTTAGGGATTATTGCATATCTATGCTATTTGGATTCTTTATTTCACCCCAAAACATTTCGTTAGATGACCAAGTCTTATACCTGGACATATACATGTTTAGGACATTTATAGCCGAGTCTAATTAACGTAGTGTGTACAAATGTGTCTCTGTAGAATCTGCTGATGACGGGAATCCTGATAGTGTAATGACACTAGTTTCATTGGATTAGACTATCTTACTGGTGGTGTATACCAAATGAGTCTAGTAGGCAAAAACTTTATTTTGTTTAGTTGTTTCAGTCTTTCATTCAGCAAAGCTATGTACTAGTGGACAGTGGTGTATTCATTATACAACTTCATGTAGTGGGCAAAGGCTTAACCTTGATTGGTTTAATATGTTGAAAATAGATTGTATATGTTGTGAGGCCATGTGATGTTATAATTAATTGGTTTGGTATGTACTCTCACATTATTCACATAAATTTTATTTGGTAACATTTGTATTATGCTACATGTTTACAGGTGGGTTTGGTTCGTATCTGTTGGGTCTGAACAGGAAGACATATGAGCAAGCTGGGATTGATACACAGGGAAACGCATCCAATAGCTTAAAGGAGCCTGGAGTTGGTTGGATGACTGGATTTCTTTTTGTTAGCAGTTTTGTTGGGTTGCTGGCTTTGGTTCCACTAAGAAAGGTCTGCTTTGTTTATTTCCCCTTTTCATTACGTATGCTAAGAACTTATGTATAAAGTGAATTTTCTAAAAATTTGTTATTGAGATAAAGAACAATATACCCTCGCAGTGTCACCTCGGAACATTCTCTGTTTAGCTAAGATGAAGTCACAGTGACAGTGGCACTTTAGAACACTTTTTGCTTAGCTTTCATTTTCCACCTTATCTTTGGTTTGCTTTTAAGAATATGATTTGTGGTTACCTTTTTAGTCTATTGGTTTTCTTGCCCCTTTATTTGCAATGAAAGAGAATAATGTGTTTTTTTTGTTTTTTTCTCCCTCTTTTTTGTATTCATGACATACAATATGTGATAAATAAGAGTTTTCCACATCTAATCTGTCTTATTCCTCCTTAACTTGCTAACCATATCTGTTAACCTTTCTTTTTTGGCAAATATGTTATCTTGTTTGTATAACCTTAAAGGCAAGGAAGACCTTAAGTTCTACTGTACTTCAGTAGCTGCGCACTTAATTTCTTGGACTTCTAAATTTCTCAGTCACTTCTGTGCTAAGCAAATTAATGTGTCAGAAGGTAATTTTTAGAAGATCATCTGGGACTATTTTTTAAAGGTTTCCTAGCATTTGGATGAATAAATGATATTCAACGGTGAATGATATACGTAGTGTATACAAGTATATCAAAAGGAGTATAAATTTGAACAGAGAAGGTTCAAATTATCTTCTTGTGTGGGATACTTAAGATGGTGGATATAATTTCTGAGATGTTTGGGATTTCTTCATTCACATTTTCCCTTAATACACAAGCACTTTATACCACTTTCTTCTTCTCTTCTGATGCACAGCAACATATTAAGTTGATTTATATTTTACATAAGATAATTACAGTATGCACCCTTGCCTCAAAATAGATGTTGAGTGTATCATAATCTCAAACTTGATCCCCAGATCATGATAATAGACTACAAGCTACAATATCCAAGTGGAACTGCCACAGCAAATCTAATCAATGGTTTCCACGCCCATAAAGGAGAACACGAACCCAGGTAAACCAAATTCCTTTACATCTAGATTCACCTTTCTGACAGTAATCTCCTAGAGACCAATGTGGATTTATAAATATTTTGCAGGGTGGAAGTTCATGGCTTTGTAAAATATCTCTTCATCAGTTTCCTATGGAGTTTCTTCCAGTGGTTCTATTCTGGTGGAAAGCAATCTGGCTTTCCTCAGTTACCAACATTTGGGTTCAAAGCGTGGGAAAACTCGCAAGTATTTAATCCCTTTTAGTGTCACTTTTAGTAACACCTTATATCCATCATAATCTTAACTATTTGAATTGAATTTTGCAGGTTTTACTTTGATTTCAGTATGACCTATATTGGAGCTGGAATGATTTGTTCTCACCTAGTAAATCTGTCATTGCTTCTTGGTGCTGTTCTATCGTGGGGAGTGATGTGGCCACTCATTGGTGACATGAAAGGAACATGGTTTCCCTCATCATTGCAAGAAAGCAGCATGAAGAGCCTAAATGGATACAAAGTATGTATGGAATTAGGCAATTTGCACACCTGAATGTTCTGAAATTAATTCACACCTACAAAACTAAAAAAAGCTATATTTGCCTTCAATATTGATGAGGTTTCTGATCTTTCCTGTACTTTCTGATGCACTTTTGCAGGTTTTTATCTCAATTGCCCTAATTTTAGGTGATGGGCTTTACAATTTTTTCAAGACATTGTTCTTCATCACTCGTAGTATCCATGATCGCTTGAAGGAGAAAGATCTTAGCTCATGTAAGTGAGATACTAAACCTACTAATATATGACAACATAGTAAGGATCCTACTAACAAGAATTTTTGAGTGGGTCTTTGCTGAGTCATTTTACCCTGGCTAAGTTTACATGATTTGAATAAACCTAGACATTGCATGTGGTTTGGATTTGTTTTGGGTGGTGATGGTGGTTTTAGTAACTAGTAAAGGCACCTTGGCTCTGTCTATACCAGGTCCAGATAATGAAACGCAGGCGCTAGCTGATGTTCAAAGAAACGAGGTCTTCATAAGAGAGGGATTTCCTGTGTGGCTTGCTTTATTTGGCTACACATTATTCTCCATAATCTCTATTATCGTGATACCTATAATGTTCCCGGAGTTGAAGTGGTACTATGTTGTTGTTGCCTACATGCTAGCACCTTCTCTCAGCTTTTGCAATGCCTATGGTGCTGGTTTAACAGATATGAACATGGCCTATAATTATGGAAAAGTTGCACTTTTCATGCTTGCTGCTCTATCGGGCGAAAATACTGGTGTTGTTGCGGGGCTTGTGGGCTGTGGTCTAATCAAGTCCATTGTTTCCATTTCCTCTGATCTGATGCATGATTTCAAGACTGGCCACCTTACCCTCACATCCCCTAGGTCAATGCTTCTTAGCCAGGCTATCGGGACTGCAATCGGGTGTGTTGTGGCCCCACTCACGTTTTTCCTGTTTTACAGTGTGTTTGATGTTGGTAACCCTGATGGAGAGTACAAGGCTCCATATGCCCTTATCTATCGGAACATGGCTATCCTTGGAGTGCAAGGCTTTTCTGCTTTACCTCAACACTGCCTGCAACTATGCTATGCATTTTTTGGGTTTGCTGTCATGACCAACTTAGTGAGGGATACCTGTCCTAAAAAGATCGGGAAGTGGGTACCACTTCCAATGGCAATGGCTGTGCCTTTCCTCGTAGGAGCTTATTTTGCCATCGACATGTGTGTTGGGAGCTTGGTAGTATTTGTGTTGCATAGGTTAAACAGCCAGAAAGCAGGGTTGATGGTTCCTGCAGTGGCTTCGGGACTGATATGTGGAGATGGGCTGTGGATACTTCCATCATCCATACTTGCCTTGGCGAAGCATAAGCCTCCCATCTCATGATGGTAGAAGAAGGTGCAGGAATAGTTTGATAGTAGGGTAAGCTTATAGAGAAATACTTAATTTAGGACTCTAAAGGCGAATCAGTCAATACGACACCAATTACATAGAAGTGAAGCAAAAATAAATACAAGTGATACAACATTGCTTTGATAGAATTGACTATTGTTTTATGTTCAAATCTCATACAAGTATGCTGGGGAATATGGTAGTAACAAGGGTCAAAAAGAACAGCAAACGAAATTAACAGAAAATTCTTCGGGGCGTGAGCGGGATCACTTTCCCAAAAGTATAATTTCGACCCTATACTACAACCGGGTATCACGGAAATTTACTTAGGAGATACAACGAAAGCCAATTGCAATCATAAATAGGATGATTACAATACAATGTAGATAAGTGTTTGAGATTTGTGATAATGAAAAATTAAAGAACTTTGCAAACAAGAGAATGAAAATGGAAGTTCATGTTCTTTCTTTTATTCTCTAACTTCCATCAAAAATTATAGAACAAAAAGCCATCAACTTAATCGTCAACAACAAGCACCAATAAACCTAGAAAACACTCGGGCCCGATCGGGCGGTGAAAGCCCGATCGAATGAAATAGCAGCGTCAACACAACAGCACTTACGGGCCCGGTCGGGCGGTGGTTGCTCGATCGAATGATGTTGTGGTATTTTCCCACCTCACATACGTGCCCGATCGAGCGGTGGTGGCCCGATCTGGCGGAGGTACAACGAAATTCACCTTCGCTCTCGCTCTCGATTGGGCTGCCATAGCTTGATCTGGCGAAATTCATCATTGTTGTGTATGACTTGTTCTTGCTCTATTATTTGTTTAATTAATTGCAACACCATTTCCTAAGCAAACTAATTAAGCAACATGAATTTTGTTAACAATACTCTAAAGAATTCAACAATCCTCCCCCATTTAGAGTATTAAAATTGACTCATTGCAAAATAACATCATCATCACAAAACAATCCTATGCATAAATGAAAGTGTACAAAGACTTGAACTTCCACTTAGTGCAACATACAATTTAAGAAGCCGTATCCATTTGGTATCATAAAACTTTTGAACCAAAGCAACACATATTGGAAACTTGAAGATATTACACACACAAGATTAATTACTTAAATACATATTAACTTGACACTATAAGCCATGTGTCCATATCTATTTATAAGTACATCAAAGCTATGCCCCTAATAGCTTCTTGAAGCGGCTAAACCTCGTACTTATATAGGTAGAGTGTTAAAACATGCTCCTGTGACAAAGCACAATATCAGGCATTCTATTAAGTTAAACAAGCTCTTTTACATCACAGAAAATCCAGAACTTTACCTTGGATGATTAAACAAGTTCCCAATTAGCAAATGAGAAAGTTAATCTTATTGAACTTAAGACCCAACGTCTTATTGGGTGTTAAGTTAAGACTCCCTCATTTGTAATTATTTAGGGCTCCAATCCTAAACCGATTGCCATCCTATTACTAACATCTCTTGCTAATGCCTTTGTAAAACAATCGGCGAGATTAAGATTTGTTCGAACATAATCAATAGTAATCACACTATCCTTGATAAGCCCTTGGATATAACTATGCCGTACTCCAATATGCCTTGACTTACCATTAAAAACTTGGCTATAAGCCCTTGCCAAGGTAGCATTGTTATCACAATGTATCACTATTGGTGATATCGGTTTCGGCAACAAAAGAATCTCAAACATGAGATCTTTCAACCATTCGGCTTCTTTACCAGCCGAATGCAAAGCAATGAACTCCGATGTCATTGTGGAGTCCGCAATGTAAGTTTGCTTCTTAGAAGCCCATGAAATGGCACCTCCTCCATAAAGGAAAACCCATCCACTTGCGGAGAAATGATTTTTATTAGAGATCCAACTTGCATCCGAATACTCGTCTACAATTAAAGGATATCTACTATAAGACAAACCAAACACCTTGGTTTTCTTCAAGTATTTCAACAAGCGTCGCCGCTTGCCAATGTAGCATACTAGGCTTACTAGTGTACCTACTTAGTTGACCAACTACATAAGCAATATCCGGTCTAGTACTTGTCATGGCATACATCAAACAACCTATTACTTTAGCATAATCAAGTTGTGAAACTGCATTACCTTCATTTGGTATCAACTTTATGCTAGGATCTATAGGTATTGGATAAAGAGAAGTAGAGTCATCACTCACATTGAATTTCTTGAGCACTTTCTCAATGTAATGAGATTGTGACAAAAACAACCTTCCTTTTTCCTCTTTATCCTTATGCCCAAGATGACATCCGCTTTTCCCATGTCTTTCATGCAAAACTTTGAAATAAGGAAAGACTTTGTCATTTCAATTTGTGACAAATCCGTTCCAAATATCAACATGTCATCTACATATAGACAAATTATAACACCTTGACCGTCGTCATCAAATTTGCTATAAATACACTTGTCTGAATTGTTCAATTTGAAATCATTAGACAACACAACCTCATCAAACTTTTGATGCCATTGCTTAGATGCTTGTTTTAGCCCATACAAAGATTTAATAAACTTGCAAACATTTCCTTCTTGACCTTCCACAAAAAACCCTTCCGGTTGTCGCATGTAAACTTCTTCCTCTAGATCTCCATTCAAGAACGCCGTCTTGACATCCATTTGATGGATCACAAGATTGTGGATTGCCGCAAGTGCAATCAACAACCTTATAGTTGAGATTCTAGCAACAAGTGCATATGTATTGAAATAATCGATACCAGACTTTTTGTGTAAAATCTTGTGCCACTAATCGGGCTTTGAACTTTTCAATCGTTTCATCAATCCTCAATTTCTTTTTAAACATCCATTTGCACCCTATTGGTTTACATTTTGGTGGTAAATTAGCTAACACTCAAGTATTGCTTCCCACGATAGATTCCATCTCATCATTAATAGCTTCCTTCTAAAATAGAGCATCACGAGACCTCATAGCCTCATCGTAGGTCAAAGGATCATCTTCACATTAAAAATGTATGAAAATTGTGTCAAAATAGAATTTCTTGATCCTTCAACTAAGTACACGTGAGAATGAAAATGGAAGTTCCTATTCTTTCTTTTATTCTCTAACTTCTATATATATATAACAAAAAGGCATCAACTTAACCGTCAACAAGCAGCAATAAACCCAGAAAACACTCGGGGCCGATCGGGCGATGAAAGCCCGATCGAATGAAATAGCAGCGTCAACACAACAGCACTTACGGGCCAATCGGGCGGTGGTTGCCCGATCGAATGATTCTGCGGTATTTTCCCACCTCACATACCGCGCCTGATTGAGCGGTGGTGGCCCGATATGGCGGAGGTACAACGAAATTCACCTTCGCTCTCGCACTCGATCGGGCTGCCATAGCTCGATCTGGCGAAATTCACCATTGCTGCATATGACTTGTTCTTGCTCTATTATTTGTTTAATTAATTGCAACACCATTCCCTAAGCAAACTAATTAAGCAAGATGAATTTTGTCATCAATAATCTAAATAATTCAACAAAGTATACAATATACAATTAGCTAAAGTTGCTATTAAGCCTTTGTTGTCTGCAGATATATCATATATGAATGCTCGTAGCTTGATAGTTGATATTCCTGTTAATGTATAGTTGTATACTAATTTGAGACTATTAATTCAGTCCAAATAGGCTAATGGCCTGTATTACCAACAGAGAATGAAGTGGATTAGGAAATTGAACAGATAATAATGTACAGTAATACAAATTAGAGATATTATACTTAGATACTGCAATAATTTGTATATTTTATATATTTATTATATACTTCCTACGTTTCAATGCATATATTTTATTAATATATTCACTTTTTATAATTTTATAATATTAATTGTTAAAATAGTGTGTTGGCAAGCGTGATAAAATAAGGGTGTTAACGACAAATAAAAAGGAGGTAATATTTGCATATTGTACTATGTATTGTCTAGTCTATCTAAAGTAACATTTTTTTTTCACCTGAATTTTATTTGATACTTGGTAAAACATAGTAAAAGTTTCATAGATATGCTTAAGTGATGTAATTTTTATAACGTGGCTGTTACAATTAAATTACGATTAACAATTTTTTTCGTTAAGAATTATAATTAACAATTTTAATTATATATACAGTATTAACTACTCCCTCCGTCTCTAAAACTTCGACCTTTATGGCCTAATTTTAGTCCCAAAATGTTCATCCCATTTGCATTTTAATACCCTTTAATTTACAATAATATTTGTGCAAAATTAGCTTCCCCATGCAAATTTTGCTTTTTCTATATACTTTTATTACTTTCTCTCTCTACTTTTTTGCAATTTCAATATAAATTTCCCTTTTTAATGTACTTTTTTTAGTTTTCCCATACACTCTTACACTTCCAATTTAACTTCTTAATACTCGCGAAATCAACCCAAAAGGGTCGAAGTTTCGGGGACGGAGGGAGTAGGTTACAATTAACAATTTGTTTACCAATAATTAATTTTTTATATATATTATAACTATTCATTTAATGCTACGAATATTTTTCTGACTTTATAGTTTATATTACTAAAATAAAATTCCAAAATTAGCTACATCCCTGATCCCTCACATCACATGTCCTAGCTCTCCCAACCCAAACAGAACAAAAACCATACCTCCTCCGATTCGTTATAATATACTTTCTCGATATACATGTTTGATCAAACTGTAACACTTATTAAAATACTGAGTAATAAAATAATTATTTTTAAAAATAAAGTAAATATTTTCCCACCGAATATTCATAATATCTGAATTCTAAATTAGTGAAGAGAAAAAAACTTTAAAAATTTTTTCCCACCTCCACTATACAAAAAAAAAAAAAAAAAAAAAATCAATCGAGAAAGCCAGTCTTTTGAAACACAGCGTTTCGCACAGTAGTCAAATCCCTACCCTTAAGAGTTCTTCCAGCACCTTCCATTACCGAAAACGACGTCGCATTATGCGACCTAGCAACAATCTCATGAGGCGGCACCATCTCTTCACCATCATCATCCAACAAATCACCACCATCATCCATTTCATCAAACCGGCCCAGCCCAACAAAAGCCCGCTTCCTACGACTCCCAAGCCCATTGGGCCAAACCGGGACATTAACAGGGGCCGACTGATGAAACTTCCTCCCATAATAGTAGCCCGCTAACCCAGGCCCATTACCACGACTGAACGACGACGAAATCATTGAAACAGGAGACGTCGTCGTTTTGCGTTGGATTGATGTTGGACTTCGGGGTTCTTCGGGGATGAGTAAGGCGGCGGAGATTCCGGTAGTGGAGGAGATTGTTATGGCCGGGTTTTCAACGGTGGTGGTTTTCTCCGGCGAGGATGAGGTAGACCAAACGACGTCACATTCGTTGAATTCTTCTTCTTCTTCTTCTTCTTCTTCTTCGTGTTGTTTGGGGTATTTGTTGAGGGTGGGAGGGTTGAATGAAGTGGTGGTGAGAAATCGAGATGGTTTCTGTACCATGTTTAACGGCGGTATTGTTTGTGTTTTTGGGTTGAAGAAGATGCAAAAATTAAAATAAATGAAAAATAATATCTGGGGATTGGAGAAGTAACCGAAAATTTATGAGGTGGGGAAGAGAAAGGGAGTAATAGTGCGACTGCGGTGAGTGGAAACGAAGAGGGTGAAGTTGCAAATTGTGGGGAAATTAATTTAGGCCACACGTCGTGTGTTAGGAACCTTCTCAAATGCGTTGGATTTTTATTTTTCCCTATCATATGCAGATTCTGATGGCAAATAATCTGTTTCACCGTCATTCCGTCCATTAGTTATCTATATTCTCTCCGTTCCTAATTACTTGACATTATCGGATTGAGATTGATGCAATTTTTGGCATTGATTAATTGATTTATCCAATCGAATAAGTATTACAATAAATAGATTTTTTAACATGTTACTCTTACCATAGATATTACATTATCAATATAATTAATGTTTTTTTGTTATTTTTCTAAATATAGCTCTTATGGCAATGATATTATTTATTACTTTCCATAAATAAGTTACTTGTACTATTCTAATTAGCCTACTAGGATAAGGATTGTAACATAGTTACTACTCGGTATTAAATTACTTTTTCACAATTTAAGCAATATTTAAGCTAATTAGTTTTAAATAAAATAAAATATTAAAGATATAATTAGAGCTTGAGAAGTTTTAAACTGTTACAACATTAAGATTCATTTATAATCTTCTATCCCAAAATCATAGGGTTGTTTTATTTTATTTCTTTGGGATAATGATGAAATAGCAACTAGATTAGCCTTTGTAATAGGATCAACAACATATTAGAACTTTTGAATGATAGAGGAGGATGAATCTTTTTTTTTTTTTAATAAAGATTGATTCATAAATAAAAAGTCATACGACATTTACAAAGATATTTAAATCTAAAATACATGACCGTTGAATCAAATAAAAATATCCTTCAAACAGAGCTACGATCGTTGTTGCAAATCGTACATTCTTCATATCCTCTTTCATATCGCCTTCTTCGACGAGGGAATCTATCGATCTGTTGTAATTGTGTTTAGAGCATCCACATTGGTGAAGTAGCTCACAATTTCTCTCTTCAATTATAAATTTATAACTCTTCTACATCATACTCCACTAACTTGAGTCATTATTATGAGTCACTCATTTAATTTTTTTCACAATGGTGAGGTAGCTCACTACAATTAAAAAAATTGTTTTATGTTAATTTTGGGCAAAAAAAAAAAAAAAATGCAAAATGCAAAATTTTGCCACTTGCCATCTTCTTGTTTGTCACTAGGCTCATGTGCTGAGGCGGTCAGTGACTTAGAAAAGAGAGGAGGCAAGGAGCCTCACCCCATGAGTCACCTATCACAATGGTTAGCTACCTCAAAACAGGAGAGACAGTATTGCGGGGAGGGTCTTGACTCTTGAGTCACTCATTATGGGTGCTCTTATGAAATATAGCCTTGAAATACGCCTTGATGTTTTCCCCTACCTTAGCATGACCTCACCTCTCTAGTTTGCTAATCACTTTATAAATCGGATTTTTCACCTTATACCCCTGAGTTATATTTTTATTCACCATATACCCTTTTTTTTCAAATTCACCATATATAGTCGAGTTTCATGAAATTGTCACATAATGCCCTTACTGACTAACGACAATTACTTGCGTTTGTCATTAGGGTTAAGTATGCCATGTGGCAGCATCTTATTGGTTATATAATATTAGTTTATTAATTATTTTAAAAAAAAATTTTAAAAAATTTTATTTTTAAAAAAACCACCGGCCACCTTCTGCCGGCGCTAGGCCACCGCCCCCATGTGGCAGCTGCCTCCCCGCCGCCAGTGCCTAGACCACCCTCCCCACCGTGCCGGCGCCGCCCTTTTCCCAAAGCTCTTAAACCGTAAAAACCACCACCACGAGACCCCTAAAATCGCGGAAACCTCACCCCCGTTCCACCGTCGCCGAAAATCAGCCTCCGATCCACCACCCAAAACCCGTTTGTTGGCAAGACTCCAGACACCTTCCCCTATGTCGCCGTTGCCCACCTTGGTCATAAACCACCACCCCGAAACCCAAAAACCCCAAAATTGAAACCTTAGCTTTTGATTTTAGGATTTTATATTTTAGGGTTCTGAAATGGTGGTTTAAAGGGTGGATCTTTGAGGGGGAGGGGCCATTTGGGTTCGCCGGCGTGAGGAGGGGGGTTTTGACGCTGGCGGTGGGGAGGGGAGGGTAATTTGAGGGAGAAAGGGGGTTTTGAGATTTGGGGGAAGGAAATGGCGTCGAGGTGGCTGGGTCGTCGGTGCGGGGGTTCAGGGCGAAAAAGGTGCCGGCCACCGGCGTGGGAACAAGGTTGGTGGCGGGAACATGGTGGTGGTGTTGGGGATGGGCTGCTAGTGTTGTTGGGGGGTGGGCTGGTGGTGGGTTTTTTTTTAATAAGTAATTTAATAATTAATTAATGAGAAAGGCAACCAACAATATGCTGCCATGTGGCATACTTAACTCTAATGACTAACGGAGTTAAAGTCCGTTAGTCATTTGGGCATTTGTTGACATTTTTCTTTAACTCAGGAGTATATGGTGAATTTGAAAAAAAAATTAGGTATATGGTGAATAAAAAAAAAACTTAGAGGTATATGGTGAAAAATCCGTTTATAAATTTGGTGAATTGTATAATTGTTTTTGCTGACTCTGCTTCATTGGTTGCTTTTGACACTAAAGGTGTTTTTAATAACCTGATTTTCATTTATCTGGATTTATTTTGTCTTATTTGAATTTATTTAAACTTAATATGAACTTATTAAAACTTATCATAGTTGTAATTTGAACTTGAATGACCCATATCAAAACTTATTTTAATTGAACTTATTGGACCTAAAATATGTGAAAATAAAGTGAAACGTAACAGATCCTAAACCATTTCGTGGGGTTAGTTATGATGGAATCATCCTTAGCAGTGGAAATACTACCATTCTACGAGGAGTTCTATTGCTGTAAGAAGCTATTATCCTTGTTGTCGAGTTTTCTTTAGCCATAATTGATGTTAACTTAAGATAATGTTACTATGCGAACTTTTTGGCTTATGGGGTTGTTTGGCAATCGGCGGTTGGTTGTTGGCTTGTTTGCTTGACTTGTTTAATTAATTGGAAGTATTAGCTGTATGGATTGACTTTTTAAGTTAGTGTTTTAAGCCAATTGTTTACAAAAGTGTTTGGTAAAATTAATATGGTTGTTAGCTGTTTATTAGTGATAAAGTGGGCCAACAAGCCAAAAATTCAATAGAAAAAACTACTCCTATTAGCTTTTGGCGAAAAAGTCTGCTTAAAAGCCAACTACCAAATATATTTTTTGATCGTTTGACCAAACTAATAAGCCAAAAGTTAGGTAAAATGCCAATTACCAAACACCCCCTATTTCATAGAATATTGTCTGTTAAAGGTATTTTTGTCATGTCTAAAAACGAATTTAGTAATTCATTAGTATTGTTTACCAAATTTCGTTTTTCAGAGAGGTCCAAAGGCAACTAAGAAATTAAGTAACTTAAAATGTTAAATTGGAATCTTCATAATATTAAAGTCAAATTTAGGCTATTTAACTACTCTTGAAAAAGACAACTAAAATTTTGGGAACACTAGAACAATAAGGAGATCCTTCGTTCAAAAAAAAAAAAAAAAAAAAAAAAAACACTAGGAGATCCTCATATCGATTCTCAACCCCATCCTTATGGCTCTTTAAACACACAAAAAATAAAAAATAAAAAATCAATCAGCATAATCAAATATTCAATCAAAATAATAACAAAAAATGATAAAAAAAAATAAAATAAAAATATTGACTCAAGAAAATGAAAGAATAAAGCATCCCTAAACAAGATTAAGGGCCATTTGTCATTCTTCCCAAGGTTGTTTTAAGATTATAACATTAACATTTTAACCATTAAACTATGGATTTTTTTTTTGAGAAGGCCATATGACGACTAATTATTCCTAAACCTTGGATGAGAATATTCCCTATCAATTAGAGCTTAAGAGAAAATCGGATGCCACTACATTCTCCTCCATACTTGGACAACACCTACACACTCTAGTTGAATATTCGAGTGGGCTAAGGTGAGCCTTAACATGAGCTACACACTTTGCTTCTCTAAAACATGAACAAAGTCAATGAACTCAAAACAACTAGCAATATTCCTAATTTCTCTACATTAAAATTAAGATAAAAAATCAAAACGTTTCATTTATTTAAATACAAAGGGAGTATCTATTACTCGTATCAAATACAGAGTTAGAAAATTGAATTATCTTTTTGCTTTTTTTCCTCATAAAAAAAGTACTCGTACTTCGTATTAAATTATTAATAAATCTGGCAGTCGTGCAAAGCAAAAAAAGTCAATAAGTCTTGTGGACACCACGATATTTCTGTGCAAATCAGGGTCGATTTTGCTGCCCATTAAAAATTAAGCATTTTCTCTTTCTTTCTCACACCTTAATTACCACAATTGGTCGTTTGTAAAGTTGGTTGGTAAGGAAGTAGTAACACCTAACCTTTTTCTCTCTATTTCTCTCTCTTTCTCTGTTCTACTCTTGTAAGTAACGAGAGATCTTTGCTTGATCTGGATTCAAAAATTCAATCTTTTTTACTTCAATTGATTTGTGAAAGTAATTAAATTTCTGGGTCTGTTAATTGACTGTACATTTCTGGGGTTTTTCTTAATCTTTGTTTGAAATTTTTTGTTTGTAGGATCAGAAAGAGGGGTGAAAATGGCATCAGATGGTAAAGTTCACACCTTTGACGAAGTTTCAAAGCACAACAGTAATAAGGATTGCTGGTTAATTATCTCCGGAAAGGTCAGATCTCATTTTTAATTTGCTTTTTTCGTTTGATTTTTCTTGTTGGGGTTTTGAATTGTTCTGAATTGGTGTTCGTGTATGATTTTTATGGGGTTTTAAATTATAATTTGATATTTTCTGTTCTGGAACCACATTACATAAACCGATTTCGGATTTTCGGAAAAAGTTGTTGTGATGCATGAAATTGTGATGGTTTATGTTTGTTTTTCATTATAAATGATTAAATAATTTAATTGATGGGAAGATGGTATAATTCGAACGATTATTGTTAAGAGATATCGTAGAATTATGTTATATAGTATACTAGTATATGTATATATGAGGGGTTATCACAAATGCACAATGTGACAATTATATTCGGATGAAGTATAACATTGGGTGAATCCAATTATTTAGATTAGTGGCTTGTAACTTTGATAAGGACTACCATGAACTTGCTAATTTGTTATTGAAGAAATAAATATGTAGTGCTAGAAAGCTTGAACCATTTTGGTGAGGTGATGCTCGATTGCTCTTATGACTTGATCTCTTGAATATTTGAAGTCTTCAATCCACAAGAAATGCATTAGAAGCTAGAGGATTTGAGGTGTGTGACGCTTTAATAAATTACTTCGTATTAAATTGGACACTTGAGTAGAAGATGATAGCTCGAACTTCTAAGATTCGAGAGACACGACTGGCACGAGTCTTCTTCATCAGTCTTCTCTTTGATGGATACTGTTCTGAGAGCGGACCGTTCAATCTGATGAGTGATTCATTGTATATTCTCTTGCTAGTTTGTTGTGCATGATAGAGCATCTTTATTTGATGAACTATCTTTCTTGGCCTAGAGTAACAACAATAACGATCCCCACTTTGGATCTTGTTATTTGGCCGATACAGCTTGTCAGTGAAAACTATCTGAGAAAAGATCAACATAAGAACTTTTTCCAGAATCAATTGTTATTCAAGGGGTTCTGTTTTTTCATGACTTTTCTCAATGTGGTTTTTATCATACCAGTTAGTATGAAACAACCATGTTCTCTCTTAAGTCTTCAATCACATATTAGTGTCGGTGTAGAACCCTTATGCACACGTCATATAATCTTAGACTAACTGAATTCACCTCTATCTATGTCTTCTGTATCCTACGGTATGTAAATCATAATATCATTAGTATTCTCCTGTTTGATTGCTACAACCTTAGTTTTTGGTTTGGAGCATTGCTCTTTAAATTTTTGTTCGGTTGCTTCCTGTTTCAAATGTGCACGTTCCCTGTACTATATTAACATAACATTACGTCTGTTGCATCTAAATTTACTCCATCTGTCCAGGTTTAATAGTCTCTCTAATTACTTTGGGATGTCCTTAAAAGTTCATATATCTTCTAAATTTATGATTGTATATTCCAAGATGCCCTACTGACATTGAGTTATGAGGGGTGTCAGAATGGACCAATTACTGTATAGGTCTTTTAGTATTTTTATAACATATCCTTGCCATGAAGTATTCTTAATCATGTGACAATCATATCTTGATAAAGGGAATTGTTGTGAAAATTAATGGTACTTTGCTGATTGACGTGTTCAGGTCTATGATGTAACCCCGTTTATGGAAGACCATCCTGGTGGTGATGAAGTTCTTTTATCTGCAACTGGTGCGTTTCCCTACATCTCTCTTATTTTCCATGTACATTACTAAGCATGTGTCTTAGCTTCTTATACATGTTTATATAGGCAAAGACGCAACAAACGATTTTGAAGATGTGGGACACAGTGATTCAGCCAGAGAGATGATGGACAAATACTACGTTGGAGAAATCGACGTATCAACTGTCCCTCTAAAGCGCTCATATGTTCCACCACAACAAGCTCATTACAATCATGACAAGACACCCGAGTTTATTATCAAGATCTTACAGTTCCTGGTACCCCTTCTCATCTTAGGTCTGGCTTTCACGGTGCGTCACTATACCAAAAAGGAGGATTAGAAAATTATTTGTCCTCTGAATCTAGGCATGTAGCTATTCAGAAGTCTCAGTCCTTGGATTATTGATCCTTATTCAGTTGGTTGTGTCTGAAGGTTCTGTTCTAGTTTGTATCATGCTATATTGCTGTGGTTCTGGATGTACTCAGGTCACTGTTCTGCTGCTCATTGGATATTTTTATGTGGCAAACCTTTATTAAAAATTTCAATGTGTTTGTGCTTTGCAGTACTATTTTTTGTGATAAGTTTATCAGTGTTAATTCTCACCTTAATGTCTTATCATGGGAAGCAGGAACAAAGTCTTGTCTAAATGCTCTGTTTTTTCCTTTCTTATTGTCTCTCTGTCTTTCCTTAAAAATGAATATTCCGTACCTAAGCAGTGTCTCAAATTAAGGAAACTTTGGACCTAGAAAACCCTGTAATTTGGCCCCCGGATGACTGAATAGTGAATACCTAATTAAACTCGAGGGGAGCATTTTTCTTATGGAACCGGTTGGTATTGGGTGATCGGCTTGTGTACCCGAGGAGTGCTATTTCCCTTTTATTTTAAGGCCATGCTTGACAATTAATTGTTGGTTGTATTTGCTAGTTTGATTAACCGGTTGTATTAGTTGTTTGTCAGGTGTTATATTTGCCGATAGCTAATTTATTGTATAAAATGACCAATGAAAATGTTGGAATAATTTATTATTAGGGAAATTTTTGTGTAACATGTGTTTAATGGTAGTAAATTAAGCCAACTATAAAAAAGAATATTCACAACTATGTCAACAAACTCTTGTTTCAAAAAATTACTACACCTGTTTTTAATCGAAATTAGCTTTTCAGAGTTAAACCTCTCTTCCAATTCTCTCTCAACCAAACACTCTCATAGTCATTAAAGGTGCCTCTTTACTCTCTTTTTGCCTCAACCTAATTTTAATGAACCTCAATTTTTGGTAATTAGCTTTTCAGAGTTAAACCTCTCTTCCAATTCTCTCTCAACCAAACACTCTCATAGTCATTAAAGGTGCCTCTTTACTCTCTTTTTGCCTCAACCTAATTTTAATGAACCTCAATTTTTGGTAATGCTGTGTAAATTCTTACACATGGTGTGATTATTGATAAGTAGCAATTTAATAGACATTGATGAAGTGCACATTGAGAAAGTTGATATATATCTAACAAAGGATTTGATGGGGCATGACATCAGCGCAAAATTAGTACATGTACATCTAATAACCCTCAGGCTCTCACATAATACACAAGTAAGCAAGCGAAGAATAACAATAAACTCAGACCACCAAGTAAAAATGGGCTAATAAAAGAAGATGGAGCAACATCATAGGAAGTGGGATGCATTGCAGGCAGGTTTTGAATGATGGATGAGTTATTGGAATGATGACTGAATAACTTGTCTTCAGAAGGGTTGATGTATATCCTACGCAGATGTTGAATATGGGGCCAATGTTCACCTGTTGGCTTCCGGCACTTCTCCACTAGTGCTCTCGAGCATCCATAAATCTCAAGTGATAACGACTCGGAGAGGTTGCTCATTTGATGCGGTAACCGTTCCAATCTAGGACACCCCCATATCTGAATTCTTTTAAGAGAGGTGAGGCTGTCAATCCAATCTGATATTTCCTTCACTTTTGGACAATTCATAATTGTTAGATCTTTAAGGAAGGAGAGGTCTCGAAACTGCTCAGGGATAACCTCTAACTCTGGAATCTCACTTAATACCAGTTTCTGGATGTTTGGAAAGCAGCTTTTGACAAGGAAATCTCGCTGCTGTTGCCCACCTGAAGCTGGTGCTAATTTTTCCTCTATCCTTACGCGGCGAAGAGTAAGGTCCCTTAGACCATTTTCCCTAATCGTCGTGAAACTCAACTCTATGGGGCCTATCTTCAGCTGCTCCTTCATTCTTGAGTATCCAGGAAGCCAGTTCAGCTGATGATCATGCTCATCTTCACTTGTTTCATTCTCAACCCGAATCCTAACTATAAGTTGTTCATCAACACCTGGCTGAGACCGCCCCAATTCCATAATCAGAAAGGGGCATACAGATTTACAATAAAATAGTTGAATTGAAACAAGTTTCGGAAACTGATCATGTAGCCGATCATCCTTCATCCAGCAAGGTAACTTTTTCCCACCATAATTCCGTATTGTAATGTGCCTCAAATTACTCCCACATGGTTGCAGACCTTCTAGAAACCTCTCATCTTCTAGGGAGCTGTTGTTGAATTCTACTTTCAGCGAAGTTAATTTTGCTTTCTTCTCCAACTGTGCTGTTGGAGCTAGTGATACTAGATACTTGGACTGCCCAGCCACATGTATTGTTGAGACGACCTAGCTCTGCCAAATCGGCCGCAACATTACCCTTGGATCTACTTGAAGTGTTGCTATCCTCCCCAATAACAACAAACAAATTTAATTCTTGTAGATCGGTCAAATTCCCTATCCCCTTGGGCATATGTGTAATAGTCTCCATTGCCATCACATTGCGAGAAAGCGAGTTATTACTAGCCTCCATTAGCAATAGGTGTCTTAGCTTGACCATCACATTGAGATCATGCATGACGTCATGCATCTTGAATTTTCTGATATGATGCATTTGCTCAAAGAAGCCACAACGTACCAAGCTGCGCACACGGTCTTCTCCAGCATCTTCTAACTCAACAAAGCCCAAAGCCATCCATATACGCACCGTAATTTCTGTATGATAACTTTCCCCCTTGGGGAACAAGGAACAATAAGCAGCACAACGCTTTAAATTATTGTCCAAATCATCATAGCTAAGTTTCAGTGTTTGCATAACCCTGTCTTCCATAAGGAAGGCTAGCTGAATTTGATGCTAATTTATCCTTAAGGGCCTGCCAATCCCCGATTGTGTATTTCTCTGCTAACTGGCATCCTACCGCCTTTATACCAAGGGGATTTTTCGGACACATTTTTGCAATCTCCTTCCCTATCGCCTCAACACCCAGCTCCAGCTCTTGCCCTCTTGTAAGAGCGAAATACTGGAGGAGGAGCCAAGAATCATTTTCAGCTATTTCACGAAGCATGTAGGGGTCAGTAATGCCCATGACATCGACAACTGCCTCACTACATGTGGTGGTGAGAACCCTGAACTCAAGAGCCCCAACTTGTAGCAGTAATGCTCTAAGTTGTAGCCATCCTTCTCGTAAAGTGTCTCGATGCCATAAGATTATCGAGGACCAGCAAACACCTTTTCCCAGCAATTTCACGCATTGCGCGCGAAAACTGAAGATGGAGCTGAGCCATCTCACAGTTTACAGGATTCTCACCGGTAACAAATGATATAATCTTGACAAGAAAATCCCTAACACCAGATTGTGGAGTGGCAGAAACCCAAAGTTGGGAATCAAAACAGTTTTTCACCCTTTCATCATTGTATACATACTGAGCTAAAGTAGTTTTGCCCAAATCAATTAGGGTAACTCCTTTATAAAACTATCTTGTGACTAGGGATTAGTCTCTCTTCATCTATTAATTAAGACATTAGTCCTATATGCACGTGTTGTGGGCATTAACTTAAAAAAATTCATTACTCCAACTTGATCAAATACATCAATTGATGATTAGTCTAAATAAAGTTATGTTAAAATTTGAAATAAAATTATAGACAGCAAGCTAATTAATCAAGTTTATAAAAGAAAAGGTAGAAGAACATTTTGGTTTGTATCACCAAAAGATAGTTTGATATTTTCAGTGCATTTTGATAAAGGGAATAAATTAGAAAAAGAAAAGAAAATAATTAAAAGATCTTTTTCGCCTTTTGATTGCCAATTATCCTTTATCTTTTTGCCTTAATTTAAACCAATTCCTTTATTGGAATGAAAAATATGTCATTAAACATATTTTTTTTTATTTGTTTACATAGTTATATATGTTTAATTTGTGCATAAATTATTGTAGTTTGGGTAGTACAGAAGATTACTTTTGTCTATTAATGGTCTGTACGTAGCTGAAATAGAATGTAATAAACAAGAAAATTAGTTAGAACAAATTTGCTCATTTTATGAATTTGTGATATATATATATATATATATATATATATATATATATATATGTAGCAAAAAATAATGTTTCATTTTATAAATTAAGCACAATTATAAAAAGAAAAAGTGAAAAAAAAAAAGTAATCCACTTCAAATGGCTCATTTATTTAATAAATCTCACAATATTGAAGATTCACGACGAAAAAGAAGGAAGAGTATAAAAGAAAAGAAATTGCATAAAAATATACACAAAGTAAGGCCGTGTTCTTTTGAGCTTCTGACAGGGCAGAGCAGAGTAGAGTAGGGGTTAGCAGAGTAGAGCAGATTTCAGCAGAGCAGAGCTTCCAACACTGCAGAGTAGATTTCAGCAGAGCAGCTTAAAAGAACAGGGCCTAAGCCTCACCCAATACTTGGTGAGACGGAATCCACAATAAACCCAATGTCTACTGTAAGTAACTCAAAACATCTCTTCTGATTACTCGTAAGTTAAAATATCAACTCAAGTAACAATTCCATCTGGACACTTGAAAACACTATACCATATTGACTAATCAAATGCCATGAGAAAGGTCATGTGGCTATGCAAAAATGGCGCTTCTGAAATGCCGTTAGTCTTTATACTTCAATAAAATTAATAACTTTTTGGATGGTGGGGGAATTAGCTTTACAGGGAGAGTAAACATTTTTTTTGGAGGTTAGATTAGCAATTGAAACTTGTCAATTACTTGAGCGGAGGATAAATATAGGCAAATTTGTAATTGAAGTTGTCATGCTTTTTAATATACATTATCTCTATTGATGCTTGAAAATTGGCGACCGTAACGCTCTTGCCTAAATATACCTAGTTTGGAAAATAACTTTTCAAATAGGATTACCAATAATTGCAAATACTAATTACTACCTCCGATTGCACGTGATAAGAAATGGAGGTAGTATGTTTTCATGAAAAATAATGGGCGCCAAATAATTTAGCTGAAAGTTACAGCAAAAGTTCCCGCTCAATCACCACTTTGGCGCTAAATCTCTTAAAATTTTCCCTCCCCACAATTCCGGCCTTTTACTCCCTCTGTTTCGTAGTAATTGTAACACTTTTCTTTTATATTCGTTGTAACACTTTCTTATTTGATAAAAATCCACTATTATTTTATTATTGATTATAACCCTACTTTCTCTAACATTTTATCATTTATCTCTCATACCAATTCACTTATACTACTTTTTAAATTATTTAATTTCTCTTTCATATTAACTCTACTTTATAATTTATATTATAAAAAATTAGTCCACTTGTATTATCTTATTGAAGCCTACAAGTTTAGTCTATATTTATCTTAAACTTTGTACATTTCCTACCATTGCGATTTGTTAGGAAATAGACGAGGATCGATTGAATTAGATTGTTTGATATGCGCGGAATATAGACAAGGTGGTTGGCTTGTAAATAAGGATGTCAATGGGGCGGGGCGGATATTGGCCTTCCCATCTCCATCCCCACCTAAAATTTTCGTCCCCATCCCCGCGGCGGGTCTAAAATTCATCCCCATCTCATCCTCGCCCCGACAAGTACAACTCTAAAACCATCCCCGCTCCACTCCCCACTTGGATATCCACCCCCACCTAAGACTTGCCTAATCCCCGCCTCCCAAATACACAATCCTTCATAATTAATAAAGATTGCAAAAAGAAAAAATTATTGTTAATATCACACATTTTTTTTGTTTATAATATAAGTGTATTACAAAGTATTATATTTACAATTTTATTTTAAATAATTTTTTTTATAAAATAGTATAAAAGTATATAATTTTGTTTTTAAGATATATGATGTGGGGATGGGGCGGGTACAAAGTGAGGCGGGTACGAAATGGGGCGGCTGGGGATGGGGCAGGTCTCCTAATTGACCCGCCCCACTGACATCGCGACTTGTAAACTTGAGGGGGGGCATTTTCCTTATGGGTGGTTATTTGCTTCTCTTTTACAGTAATGTTCCGAAAAGGTTGTCCCCATGGTGCAACTGTGTTTGAAAGAGTTGATGGCATATAATTCTCTCTTTCTGCAGTGGCTCTACCACATATTCTTGTTACCAAAATATAAAGGTCTTAGTCCCCTTAAATAACCCTCTCTCATAAGGCTTTACCAACTAAACTAGCCGATATTTTCTAATTTTAATGAACCACGACCTTTGTAAGCTTAAATTTTTGTTAATACCAATAAGTATTTCTTACAATTGGTGTGTTCAACTACTCCTTTCCAAAGTTGTGATAAATATCATTTGGAAAGATATAGTATATTTTATGAAGTGCTCATTGCGAAAGCTAGTCAGTGACATTTATTGTAATACACCATACATGTTTTAGAATCTATAGTCTTTCAGTTGTTCTTTGTTCAAGTCTTCAAATACATTCTTAATTTCATATATGGTGCTGAAAAACTAAATTTGGGGGTATAAGTGTATTTGTCAAGCTCCAAGTAGATCAATTGTAGATTTTTGTTACAAAGGTTTAACATTTTTCCAGAAGAAGTCGTTTTCCCATTTACCGTACCTATTGTTTGTTTTGGTGGAAAACAATTTTATTAAGGGTGGAGAAAAAAATTTGTTATCCTAAGGGCATGTTTGGGTTAAAGGATAATAAAAGTCAAATTAAGAAATAGAAATGGTGAAATGAGATGAGGTGGTGGTAAAAGGAATAAGGTAGTGTTACTTAATATGGAGAAGAAAGAACATCCTCCTCGCATAAAAATGTCATCAAAACTTGAACCCACCTCTAACTTGAACATATATATACAATTTATCATCTAGTTATCACATCAACCTGTTGTACGTTCTATTTTACAACTAAAGGAGAGCACGTTCATTGAGTAATGTATACCCTCGGAGTCTAATCATTTTCATTTTAGTTATTATATTGTAACGTATCATCAATTATACTTGTATAGTTTTATCTCTAATCTAACTATTCTTTCTCCACTTCATTCAATTACATTAAGTTAAGAAAACTAAGTGTTTCATAAAATTGCCTATAACTAGGTAGTAAAAAAAATATTCCATTTGTTAATAATACGAGTACATTCTATAATTTACATTTGCTCGTACAACTTGAGATCAGAAGACAGGGAATTGGAGTACTTTTAAGGGGGCCAATTCATTATGAAGTACATAATATCTTTGCCCCCGACCCTGCTTGTTAGTTTTGTACAAATTAATGGTGTGAAATGATCGATCTAATCTCAAACTTGCTCTGATTGAATAAGTTTCGATAGCATACACAGGGTGATCTCTTGAATAGCAAACTTGCTATGTTGATGCTCCCACAAGTTGCAAGAGCTCGATGACTACGTATACTGCTTAGTGTAATTGGACCTATCAAATTAGAGCGTCTTCAATTCATTTACTACATTATCAGCCATGACTATAGCTAACAGACAATTTGTGAAGAGAACCAATGTTTACATTATTGAGAGTTACGGGAGGCCCTCATGACAATGAATCGCCGTGTGTTTGAAGACTGTTTCGATACATACATGACAATTTCAGTAAGGTTAGATTAAGGACTTTGTCTAAGAAGATCGATCAGTTGCCTGCTCCAACGGGAAATTGGAAACGTAACCAGACTAACCACTTTTACGGTTATTAATTGATCTTTTACTTCACTTTCAGTGAGAGGAGGAGTTAACATGTTATTCGCGATTAGTACTGCTGATGCTACTACTACTACACAATTTTTGTTATCAACTTAACAAGCGTTTACTGTTCAAAACTTTAAACCCTCCTTTAATTTTGGGTAAAGGATCTCCTTCACACTTTATATATAACATGGCACACAATCTGAAATATTCACCCCAAAAAACAGAAACAAACCTAAAAAAACAAAATATTCCCTGACTTAAACAATGAAAAATTACAGTTTATTTCTTTTTACTCTCCTGCAATTGATCAGCTTAGTCTTGGGCTGCCATAATGCAGAACTAGAGGCTCTTTCCTTGCTCAAGATGAGTTTTAGCGACCCTGCAAATCGTCTTTCTTCATGGACTGGCAAAGATTGCTGTCGTTGGAAAGGAGTAATCTGTAACAATGTTACAGGTTACATAGACCATCTTGATCTGCGGGCTAACCCAGTGTGGAATTTCGACAATCCACTAAGTTTGAACGCGGCACCATATCAGTTAGAAGCCAAAAGGCTAGGCCCTTGTTTGCTTGAATTGAGGCACTTGAACTACTTGGATTTGAGCGGCAATGACTTTCAAAGAAGCCAAATCCCAGAGTTCATTGGCTCATTCAAACATCTAAGGTACCTTAACTTGTCTATGGCATCTTTTTGGGGGGTTATACCTCCCCAACTCGGCAATCTTTCAAGACTAGAGATACTTGATCTTGATAGCTCAAATCTCTATGGACCGCCTTTCCATAGTGATCTTGTTTGGATTTCTCAACTTGTGAACCTGCGGTCTTTGGACTTGAGTGGCATCTACCTTACTCCAACGAACAAGGCTATGGCAACTCTCGCGAGGCTTCCTTCTTTGGTGAAGTTGCGGCTTCAAGACTGTGGACTAGGTAAGGCTCACTTAAGTCATGCTTTCCACAATTCAACTTTGCTTTCTAGGATACAATTCCTTGATCTTTCCATGAACATGTTAGATAGCCCTATCCCTCGATTTTCAGTCAATATGACCTCCTTGAAATCCCTTGACCTCTCATTTAATATGTTCAATGGCTACATCCCTCTTTGGCTAAACAATATCAGAGGACTTGAATTTCTCAGCCTCAAGGGGAATTCGTTTAGCCACGTAGAGGGCATGGCAATCATGAGAGTCATGGGGAATCCATGCAAATTCAAAGGATTGGATTTGTCATGGAATTATGATCTTGTAGCAGAGCTCGAAAGCCCTCCGGAAAATTTCTCCAAATGCACGACACATGATTTGGAGATGTTGGATTTAAGCAATAACAAGATCGCAGGCAAATTGCCTTATTGGTTGGGGTACTTGAGAAATCTTAGACGCTTGAATCTAGGAGGTAATAAATTAGTTGGATTGATTCCAACATCAATTGGAAGATTGCCATACTTGGAAGAGTTAAGTCTGTCTAGGAATGGTCTCAACGGAACCATACCGACTTCTCTTCAAGGACTTTCATCCTTGCAAATGCTAGACTTGTCTCACAATTCCTTGAATGGCATTGTTCCATCTTTTCTAGGACAGTTGCATTCTCTTACCCTTTTGCAACTGTCAAACAATCTCTTGACTGGAACCATCCCGGAAGTCCTTGGACAGCACAAGACACTAGTGAGAATTAGCCTCTCATCGAATTTTTTGGAAGGCGTAGTGTCAGACACTCACCTCACCAACCTCTCTAGTCTAAAGAGTTTAGACCTACGCTTCAACTCATTGATCTTGAATCTTACTTCTGACTGGAAGCCTCCGTTTCAACTCGATGAACTTCAGTTAAGTTGCTGTAGAATTGAAAGCCGGATTCCTCAATGGATTCAATCACAAAAACAGCTCATTTTCATGGACCTTTCGAATACAGGGATTTCAGGGGATTTGCCAGAATGGTTTTGGAACATGAAGTTTTTTGGACTAAATTTGTCCCACAATCATCTTACAGGTCCAATCACAAACTTATCCTTTGAGCTCTCTTATGGAGACCTTTCATATAACTTGTTTTCGGGGTCTCTCCCACAAGGTCAAGTGCTCGACAATGGCCTTGTTCGAACTTCTTTGTGCCATTTGAAGATGCTGCATGTGCTGGATCTTCAGAGAAACATGCTATCAGGCACAATACCTGACTGCTGGAGTTCTGAACAAGTGTATACTATCAATTTGTCCTCGAATAATCTTTCAGGGCTCATTCCCAAGTCCATAGGACTACTTCCTAACTTATTATTTTTGAATTTGAACAACAATTCACTTGAAGGGAAAATTCCTAAGACTTTCAACAAATCTAGAGGATTGATAATTCTAGATCTTGGTGAAAATAAGCTATCAGGGGACATACCAAAATTCAGTGCAAAAAGCCACCCGAATCTGCAGATTCTCAGGTTACGAGGAAATCAACTTGTTGGGGTTCTTCCTGTGCAACTTTGCTCACTTCCTTGGCTTCAAATCCTGGACCTTGCAAGCAACAATCTGACCGGGGACATTCCTCAATGTTTTGGCAACTTAAACGGCATGGTGTTGCTTCCCACAACTCGTAATTCAAGTGCATCATCACCTACATTTCCCATTGAACAAACTACCATGGAGGTGTTGAAAGGGAAAGAGCTACAATACACCACCAATCTTAAGTTTGTAGTGAACTTGGACCTTTCGTGCAACGGTTTAGTAGGCTCAATCCCTGAGGAGCTTACTAATTTAGCAGGACTTGTTGGCTTCAACTTGTCGAACAATCATCTAACAGGAATTATACCTCAGAAGATTGGTAATATGAAATCATTAGAGTCCCTTGACCTGTCTAACAATATGCTTTCAGGGACAATTCCTCCAAGCATATCCGCGTTGAATTTCTTGAGCCATTTAAACTTGTCGTACAACAAGCTTCACGGAACAATCCCAACAGGAAACCAACTCCAAACTCTTGATGACCCATCATTGATATATGCAGGCAATCCGGGTTTATGTGGAGATGCATTGCCGAAAAAATGCAAAATCAAACAAGGTGTTCAACAAGGATCAAACCATGCTCAAGAGGAGGATGATGACCATGAAGAGGTGGAATTCTATGTCGTCATATTTCTCGGTTTTGCTACGGGGTTTTGGGGAATGGTTGGAAGTTTAGTGCTCATGCCGGGGTGGAGACACGTTGTGTTCCGGCGTGTTGAAAATATCCTGAATTTCTTGTGCGCTAAGTTGTGTTAAAGATCAACAGATTCAGAAATTTATGATGAGTTAGGTGTAAGCTGATACACATCAGTCAAAGATCATTACTGAGATACTAGTATATCAAATGTAGTATGAATAAGTTTACACTAAATTTGTTAGTTTGTTACCAGAAGTTGGTAACTATATATTGTAATATTATATCGATCTCATATGATGTCAAACTTTTTCAGCAATTTTACTTTTGACTTGACTTTTGATGTATACCAAAGCACAATTTCATGCGTTAAAATCATTATATACTGTAATATTTAACTTTCAGTAAATATTACTCCCTTTGTTTTTTTTTTTTTTTAAATGTTAAGAGTTGTGAATGCAGAGTTATATGAGGTTTTACAATTAAAAAGAGTGAATTTTCTACAGCATTAAGAAAAGGTAGAAAAGGTAGTATGTATCTTCGGAGGTGGTTTCTGAGGTAGCTCCGTAGCTACACATTAATACACATTAAATCGTAGGTAACATTTAACGGGTCGTAAAAGTAAAACTAAATATAAGGTTGAGTAGAATTGATAACATTAATGGGATGAGGTTTGTACAAGGAATAAGGTAAAAGGTAGTATACTAGTTTTAGTATAAAAGAGATAAGAACGATAGATTATTAGAAGCTACACCTTGTTCTCACCTTCAATCCAAACATGCCCTTGAAGATATTTTACCTTTACAATAAAAGCCCCAGTTTCCTACCCATTTCAAACCTCCTCTTTCACTCATACAATCCCTTGATCCGTCCTTACACAAAGGAAAGCTAATATGCAATTCTATCCTATCTGAAAATGTTTTCCATGGATAATCATTTTCCTTCGAATATGTTTTCCTTCAAACCAAACAGAGCCGTTAGTTAAATTGCAAAATTTCTCAATTTGAACAATTTATTTTTTCCACCTCGAAATATAGGGAAAATCAAAGACCCAAATTACACAAGATGAGACCTTACAGAAATTCGCCTTAGGCTCATACATTTTCAATCACGGCCCTGTACCATGTGCTACAACAACAGATTAGGCCCAAATTGGAAGAAAGACCGATATGAAGCAACCATCACTTAAAAGGTTGAACCAATTTTATCATGAAGAGTCATTACCAGATCATGTGCACCATCTAAGAGTTTCCAGATATCAAGGTGTCCAGCCATGTTATTACACTCCCGCAATATCTCATCCATGCTACTGTACTTCTCTACAATTTGTTTTCTCCTCTGCAACACAGAAGCAGCAATAGCATACAACAGCAGGTCCTCAGTCGGTGGAGCCCGTTGTCTTATTCTGCTCCATGCAGACTTGCCAACCCCAGCCCTGAGCGCAGCCTGATCAGCCCACATCACTTCCCACAGGCAAAGTGTCTGCTCAAAATTCAGCTCCCTCCTAAACAAGACAACCACCATCCTGTACACAAAGAAACAATCCTCTGCCTGGAGCTTTACCAAGTGTTTATATAAATGAGAGTCCTTGTGTTTTATAATTTTGGCCACAATATTAAGTTGCCGACGAATTCCCACCTCATCAAGCCTAAAGTTATGCCGAGCCTTCTTCATAAAACCCACAAAGCACCAAAATGCCATATGGTCCTCCTCTATCACTGAGATTATTGGGGAAAGAAGATCACTCATGCCTTGACAGTAACCAATATCTGAGTCATAGATAGCATAGGCTTCAAGTATCGCTACCAACCGAGCAGCATGGTAAATTCTGCACGACTCAAGGTGGTCATAATCTTTAAGTCCTACAGCTTCAGCAGAACGACGTGCTCGGTCTTCTGATACTGCAGCCTGAGAAGGAGAATAATCCTTCCACTCTGCATTGGCCCGCACAGCATCAAGACGAATAATGCGCTGCCAACTAGCAAAATCTTCAGTGCGACAGACATTAGACTGTGGATCTGTCTTAGAAGGGGAAAGATCACCCTTTGAAACTGCATCAGCATCATTTTCTTGGTCGAATGGAGAAGAAACTTCATCAAATTGCTCATCTACAGATGACTCCACGTCAGATGAATCACTGCAGATTACAGAAGGACTAGAACTTGTGACCCGTTGGGAGCTACTAGTCCTATCCAATACTGAACTGGAATGATTTTCTGAAAACTCAAGATCAGAACTTCCCTTCTCACTGGAGAGGGATTCGCGAGCACTAACAACATCTTCTGAGGCAGGTGAACTGGGCTCTGAATTGGAGCTCAAACAACTCCCATTGCTATTCAATAAATTCTCATCAGTTTGTTTTAGTAGTCGTCTACTCTGTCTTCTGAGTTTCTCATACTCCTTTCTGGATACACAAACACCAAAACTAAATACTCAAGTAAACTGACTAATGAATCTTTTGAAGGATGCTCATACTAATGGCATTATAGTACCTGTTTGTATTTCTGACCAGATCTCTTTCTTCTTTTGAGCTATTCAAATCATAGCTGTTTAACAGAACAAATGAATAATAAAGAAAAAAAAAAATCCATCAATTTGATAAGAACAGGCACAGTTAAATAATATAAATGCCAAAAAGTAATATGAACTTAAGTGCCATCATAACAATAATATAAGCCTGAGAAAATCTAGATTATACATCTAGTGAATTTAAGGCAATAGGGTACAAAAACAATATATACAAAGCTCAGCATACAAGAAATTGCTAATATACATCAAAAAATGAAGCCATGGGCACAAGAGCTGCAATTTAAAAGTACACCTCAGCAACATAATTTCTCTTACAGAGGCCAAAGAGCACCACAAGCAAAAGATGATGTACACAAACAACATATATTTGAAAGAAGATGACTAGGCTAAATGGAAACAATGTGCAGCAGAACGAAAAGCAACAAAATTTAGTTAAGGAGCTGTCTTGTTGATAGTGTCTCGAAATTTCAAGCTGAACAAAATTTCAGCACTTTTCCACCTAATCATTTCTATTAAAGTAAGAAATACGAGCAGGGGACACCAAGTCTTAGTAGCTATAAGTTAGAAAATAACACCGCAAAACAGAAATCACCAAAGTGGAAAAAAAAAAAAAAAAACATAAATTTCAGTTGCTATTCTCTTCAGAATCCCTACTCTACAAAAAAAAGATCCGAGACTTACCTAATGATAAAAAATTTAAAGAGTGGTGATTAGAACTTTCACCTGTTAAGTTTACGCCTCGGACAAACATTATAAGTCTCAGTGGACCAAAAAACTTCAAATTTGGACCACATATGTATGTCTCTTCTATATCACTCTTCTTACCACTACCCCTTAAATTTTGCTTATAAAGTATGGAAGTCAAAATAACAACCTAACGTCCCACCCTTAAGCTATTCCCACTCCCTTTGCCTTTCAAAGAGTGCAGTGATCCACTTTTCAACAATTAAACAGTTGCAATTACGCATTAAGCCAAGCCATATAAAAACATCTTTCCACAATCTAAGCAGCTGACAATGCATTAAACTATTGCTAGACTACTAATCCCATTGTCTTCTCCAGAATTTAAAATCCATCAAACACACAGAAGACAAAAGGCAGTTCTTATATGCTATTACTACAAACTTGCAGACCAAGAAATGCAATCTATGACTTGTTCTAAGTCTTCTAACATGAGCTAAGTATCTCTTCAATGCCATATATTTAGGGAAAAAAAAATGCACATCATTTTTGTTGGCTTTTCGATGGCTTTCAAATAGAAGTATCATATACATCTAAGTGCTTAACCAAAAATAGATATGCTAACTTAAAAACATGACCAATCCAAAACCCCAATTCAGGCAGTGACGACCTATCAATTCAAGATTAGGAGAATTATATTTAAAACAAGGGATCACAGCAAGCGAAAAAGGTACAACTCCATCAACTAGACTGCCTGAACCATGGTAAGTCTCATGATTACATAACATCGTTCAATTAATGTATAAAGGATTTTGCAGCAGAATGATGTAGAAGTAGACAGTTTAACCAGGCTGTACAAACAAATGCCAAGAAACCATGATTAATTCCTTTGTTCCTTTGTTCAATCACAAATTCGGTGGACAGCTAACACATAGCTGTAGACATCAAGTATGCGTAAAAAAAAATGTCAACCAAGCTATGGAGGAGATATAAATGTCCTCTACACTTACACGCCAAGAAGGAAAGGCCAAACCTCTGCTCTGATGCTGGGATCAATACCCTGCATCAAGAAATTATAGAACATTGAGAAACATGACAGTTGGAGACAAAAAGGCATTTCAACCTTTCATCTATAAAGGGTTTAAATTTTTGAAGTGCAATAATATTCTATTCCAAAAGACACCTTACTATCCACTAGTTTCTTTCAATCAGTCAATAAAAATGAAGAGACTATCACTAAAGATTAAGAAGACAACAAGAGGGTATCAATTGGCTAAAAGAGACAAATCATAAATGAACCCTAGAAAAAGTTTAAGGAAACAGACATAGTAAAAAAAAAAAAAAAAAAAAAAAAAAAAAAAAAAAAAACTACAGGCTAAACAACCGAATAAAACTTCCAGGTTCCTACCATTTAAGAATGAAGATACAGTAATTTGACCCAAAGGGTGTCTAATATGCCACCTTTAATTCTATAGAAATAGATAGGTTTTTTGCCATGAAGACAAGACCCTAGAGAAATAGATCATAATTTTGGGACTTTTAGATTAATAGGTAGTAAAAGGAGATTAAAATTCTTATTTTTGACCTCATACGAAGTGCATAAAAAGCATATTTCCATTTATACATTCACTTACTCCACTTCGAACTTTTTTCAAAAGCTGTATTCCACCATCCTGAAGTTTCCCATCAGGTGTAAACGAATTTATCCATTGCTGTGGTGTGAGGGGATGTTTCCTTCTCTTGCGAGACCATGGTGACTTAAGTTGACCACTAGCAAAAAAAATATATACATATTCAATAATCAAAGGGAAAACATAGAACAAACTTCTTTAGAAAATAATAAATATACAAAGTATGTATTAAACCACAGTATAGCATTCAAAAATATATATGCCCAATATTACAAACATGAAGCCTGCAGTATCCACAGCTAAGACATGCATATGCAGCATAACAATCCAACTCCATGATGTTGACAACCCAAGATACACATAATGTTTCCCAACTTCCAAGCATCATATCAATCACAGGAATTTCACATATTAAACTGACTTCCTAATTTAGCTTCTGTTTGTTCTTTAAACTCAGCTACACAGAATAATAAAATAAATATGGGTGCCCATTACATATCTGCATCTTTCCATATGAAAGGAAAGATGGAGAACGAAAACAAACGATAAAACGGCAATGATATAAACTACACTTACCATTTTACACAGTCTACTACAACATCTTCCCCCCTTTCCCCAGCGATTTTCTTCCCCGTGTAGAAATAATCAAAATGTGGAACATGTGCATTGGAATATGTTTTATTGCATTTCCAGTTCTTAGTGAACTAATTTAAGCAATTTAAGACAGAAGACTAAACATCCTTACCAGTTCTAAATAATAAATTGTATTACCTGGGACACTGCATGACACACTTATGAGCTAAATCACCCATCCAAGTTATACCCTCCCATCAACATTGTTAGACCACTTGACTAATTTTACTCCCTTTCAAGTTATCACCTCCCACCCATATTGTTTGACCACATAACTAACTTTAGTAATTAGTGATTCCCTAGTATTTGTCACTTAAATACCAAAGATATATCACTATTCGATTTTAAATAAATTCCATAATCACACTAAACCTCCATAAAATAAAAATGAATACCCAAGTTCATTTACAACCCAGTCAAAACATGGTTATCCCCAAAAAAGTCACTCATCCACCTGAAACAATTGTCACATTGCTCCAAACTCCCTAATTAGAAATGCTTCATGATGTAATTTTGTAATAGTTGGATCATTCCCAATCTCTTCCTACCACTCAATACAACTTTTAACAATCCTTACTATCATAGATCATTACTAATCTAAAAAGGGTAGCAATCTTTTCCGAACATCCTAAAATAGTAAATTCATAATTATCAAATCAGGGCACCAGATAACCACAACTTAAATACCATGATTATGAGTAAGATAAAACTATATTAGAATTCTAAAGTACAACTGGTAAACTAAAACTAAGCAGAATAGTGAGGTTCCTCAGCACATGAGAGAAAACGGAAGCTTTTAGGGGAGTAGGGAAACTCACCGATGGGAAGAAGAAGATGCCGGTGAGGAAGAAGCAACAACGAATAAAGCCGATCGCAAATGAACCCACGACAACGACAACGGCGACGACGATGATGATGAGGATGGTGAATAATGATGTTTTTTCGAATTAGATGATGATGGGGATGATTTCGACGATGAAGAAGGAGAAGAAGAACAAGTATGGCTTCGTCTAAGAGCTTTCATCTACTATAAATATACAAAACCCAGAAAAAATCCCTAATTCTAACCTAACCCTAACCCTCCCCCTAAAAAAAAAGAAACAAATTAATTTCTGAGGATCTTCCTAAACATCAATCACCAACTAAATCTAGGGTTCATAGTAATCAAATTACACAAACAAACCAAAAAAAAAATTGGGGGAGGTTTTATTAGAGTAAAATTTTACCTACGAGTATAAGCAATGGCGGCAAATACAGCGAGACCAGCAACGGCAGTAACAGCGACAGCTACAGCAGCGCCGCCGCCATTTTGGCCGCCATTGCCGCCGCTTAAGAACAGGAATAGTCCACCGATGCTACTGTGTAAGCTCGAAGATGGAACGCTGTTCAGCATTGGAGGAGAGAGAACAAAAAAGGGTAGTTTTCAAATTGCCCAAAAATGGCGGATTTTCTGCAAGAAATTTACAGTAGTTTTGATGAAGAAGATGATGAAATTGGGTTTTTTTTTTCTTTCTCTCAAATTTCTGCAATTTTTAATATGTCTTAATTTTAAAATTGTCTTTTTCTGTGGAGGAGAGAGAGTGGGAATGCAAGGAGGGAGAAAATGGGAAATGAGAAAGGATCAAAAGGAGGACTAGAAAGATTCTTGGCATTCTAGAATTCTTAGCATTCTACCATTTGAGTATTATTGTCAAATTTTGATTTTTTTTTTTTTTTTTACGGGTTTGATGCAGTTGGGATACCAACTATTTACCCGTTATTTAATTATTTTTGACAATTTCTAATGCATAAGAATTTAGTTTAAAATTTTCTTTCAAAAACAAAAATAAAAAAAAGAATTTAGTTTAAAAATTAATTACTCCATCCACTCGTGATAAAAGGATGGGTGGGGTAATAAATGATAATTATGTAATATTAATGTTATCTATAATGTCTTAGCCTTATTGTTGGTGAACTTGAATTATTTTTATTAATTTAAAAAATAATAATTGAACGTATTGTTGCTGAACTTAGATTATTTTTACTGAAATGAAATTGTTTTTACTAAATACTTCATATTATTTGAATAAAGTGAAGAGACAAGGCCTAAGTGGTAAAAACATGAGATTGATTTATCAACGACTAATGTGTGACTTGATCAATTGTGTGGGGCTGGTATGTGTTCGTATAAAATCGTTGTACGTAAAAAGAAAGGAAAAAAAAATACTATAATTTTAAAAAATAGAGCGAGAGAGTAGAAATGCATAAACTTAGAAAATGCAAATTTTGTGGGAAACCGTAAAATTCATAATGAAATTGAGATAGTATCAGTGCATGCTGTCAAGTATCAGTGTATAACATTTAATAAAGAATAAAACATAAGCTTGACATACACTTTTAAGCCGATGAAATCCCATGCGAAGATGAATTTGTTCACGTAGCATAATTGAATTTCGATCTTTGGTTTGCAGGAGAACATTGATCTATGTCGATTTCTGCACTTTATGGCATACTGAGATTTGAATTGATATCTTTGATGAAAACGTTGTTATCACTTTTTTAAGAGAAACGCTGAGAGTAGAATGTTTTTTTTTTTTGTTTTTTTTTATAAAATATATAGATTTCTTGCTCTAATTACATCATGTAATGTGTGATATGTATGGTCTTGTATCCACGCAACCAGGTCAGTATTAAGGATTACTTTGTTCAAATTGAACGGGTTTCTGTATTAAAGCTATAAACTTCACATTAGTTTTATGACTTAATTGGACATTTAGAGACAAATTACAGTTCAACATAACGAATCTTGTAAATTATAAGAAAGTATTAAAGTTGGGACATACTACATATTGATATTGTATCTCAAGGGATATGCTTTATCATGAAAGTTATAATTGTATATCTCCCTCTTTTGTTTTAAATTGTCACATTTAAATTTTACACTATTTGTGTGCTATTTCTCACCAACTATTGTGATTTATATGTAATTATGTAATGAAAAGTGTAGTTATGCAAGATCTTGTTAGACATGCCTCAAAACTTTCAAAATATTGCTTTTTAATACATAGATCTCCTTAAGAAAATAGAAGATATTGATGGTATAAGCCATTGTGAAACTTCAATTATGTTATTAAAAAAAAAAAGGAAAATTGATTTATTTTTGTTGCAATTGAGTAAATACCCTCAATGGTAGCATATAAACATACACTTTTGATTAACACAATTAAAAAAAAAAATTAAAAAAAAAAAAAATTAAAAAATTCACTTATAGAGATGGAAACTAATTATCCTACATTGAAGAAGATCAAAGAGGATAGTGGAAGATGACTAAGGCTTTGTTCTATTTAGCTGTATTTTTTTTTGTTTTGCTCTATTTTACTAACATTTGTTTTACTCTATTGGCACCTGCTCGCCTATTAACAAGTGCTTTGCTTTGCTCAGTATAAAACTGTAATCAATAATTAATAGTCAATACAGAGTAATTATTAAATTAGCAACAATTAATTAATAATCAATAATTAATTAATAATACATTAACTTTTAAATGTGAATGGCCATACAGTGTTAGTGTTATATGAATTACTCTATTACAGTTATATGGGTTACTTATTTAATAATATGGGGGTTACACTATTACAGTTATAGGGGTTACTTATTTAGTAAAATAGGGTTACCGTGTCAGTGTTGTAGGGGTTATGTACATTGTTATGTAAGGGTTACTCAATAAGTGGTTACATTGTCTCTATAATAAGGGTTAATTATTTATCAGTGTTATAGGAATAATTCCGTTTTTTAACAAGCGACCACATGATGTGGCCAGTCGCATAGAAAACACGTTATTAATAATTAGAATAATTAATAATCTTGTTTTCGAAAAATGAAAATATTAATCTTAATTTTAAATTAGTTGGCGTAGGATAATGTTATGCTTGCTACTCTCTTACACCATATGCTTAATTACGTAGTAGTTTATTTTTTAGCTAGCTTGTCTTGCTGGATTTATGTATAAACCGACCAAATTGTTTGTATATATTACGGTATTGATCGAGTATTGTTTCTTTAATTTGTTTATATGTAAGCTGTTCTACATGCAAGGTCTTTTCATTCATTTCAAATACTATTATAGTGGATTTGATTGATTATATAACATGGATTCAGCTGGCGTATTGTCACACGATATATGACTATGTATGCGAGTCAACTCTTGCCAAGTCCTTATAAGTTATTTTTGTTTGATGGTAAATATTGGCAAATTCGGTTTTCTATATGTGCTTAATCGGTAAAAATCAATAATTTTAAAAAATAAATATAATTGGAAATTAGTTAAAAATAATTATTTAGGAAAAATAATTTTAGTTGATCAGTTAAATTAATACTACATATAAGTTCAGTAAAAATAATCTTAGTTCAGCAAAAATAATTTTAATTCAGTAAAAATAAGGGGAAGAAAATTGGACCTTAATTAAAGGTCTCCATGTAAGTGTTTATCCTCGTAAGTATAAACAAAGAATTGCGTGTAGTTTAAATTTGTTAATTCAATATTCTTAATATGTTTTTTGGTTCATATGAGCCACTAAGGCGGGGAAGAGAATCGATCCCAGGATCACCTGAAATTGGGAGGGAAGCTCTTACCAAATGAGCTACCCCTCACTCTCATATTCTTAATATGTAATGGTTAGATTGTGTAAATTCTTAAAATACATAAGGATACAATTGTAAGAAACCTTTTGATTTAATTTGTACTTCTTTTATCAGTAAATTTACAATAAATGCGTAAAACCTTATGTAACGAAAGGGTAGATGGAGAAATTTTCTCTTTTCACAACCAAGGATATGCATTAGCAAACAATGTGCATCATCACTTTCAATTAAGCAAGGTGTTCTAACGTTATACCATGCACATGATAAAGAAAGAAACTCAAAAAAAACGGTTGAAGTGGTCCTTTCACCCTGCTTTTACAAGAAAAAAGAAAGGAAAACTGGAAAAGCTATTGTAATAATGTGATTTTGATGTGTCAATTACTCAATTCATTTTTTGTTTTGTTTTTTTTTTTTTTTTTTTATGTAAAATGTTATACATAGCTTTTAGGGCTACATATAATTATATATAAGCATTAAAAACACACGAAAAAATGAGTATAAATTTAGGAAATCATAATAATATAAACACTAATTACACTGATTTACGCGTGTTTTTGTCACGAATTTCTAATTTTATACAATTTTCAAGAGTGTATTTAATGTTTATATATAACCCAATGTTACATATAACATTATCCTTTTTTTATTTACGTAGTATAATTTTTTTTAATGTGCTCCCAGGTATAGCTAATAAATCGGTACTCGTAGAATCGTAGTTCACATTTTTCAGGGTCAATAATGTAAGGCATATTCAGTAATTATTGTTTTACTTTACAAATTATGCATGCCTATTTAACAATTAATGTTAAGCCAAACAAATAAGTCCAAAAAATAATAATTATGTGTATTTAATATGAGTAACAAAGAAAGGCATAATAATTAATAAGAATTGAAAAGTGAAAGGGAAATATAATGTCGTAAAGAATTTAGGCATGCATGTTAAACAAACTTTCTCGCTTTTAATTACATTTGCTCATACAATAATTCAGATATTTTGGCTTTTTCTTTTGCTGATATCGACTGTACAGAATCCATCATTTTATGATTGAATACTTGTATTTTGTAAAGAGTGTGAATGTGTGATAGAAGAGTAGATCATACACGTACATATAGATTTTATGTGGAAAGTATAAAGAAAATTTACAATTATTTTTAGGATAATCAAAGGATAGATCTCGTTATATTGAGTTAAGACGAGCACAATATAATGATCTTGTACAAAAACATTGTGCACAACTAGTGGAAAAAGTGCAAGGAGAATACCCTTCTCGATAGTGATATCCTATCACAAAATTTTCTTTGATTTCTCTATATCGAAATTATCGAGTTATATATTCTTTTAATTATCACACTCAAAGTTAGCGGTATCCAAATATTTTTTTCTTTCATCAATCAATAATACAATACATAGCTCGCTGTATTTTTTTTTTTTTTTTTTTTTTTTTTTTGGGTAGAATGAAATTATATTAAATAGATCCTGGATAAGAACGTCTCAAACTTTATTAAATTTTGGTATATCGAAATTTACCTATAAGTATCACCTAAAAGAGTACTTGAAAAATAAGCATTTTCTTGCATGGATAAGTATTCCTTTACTTGCAACTAAAGTCACACTTGTGTAAATGCATTGTCATTGCTTACAATAGCTTTCAGATAATGTTTTGCTGCCTTAGAATGAAGTAATCAGGAACTATAAAATCTGAAAATCTTTGGGACAAAGAGAAGTATCATCCAAAAATCTAATCCCATGTGAATTTAATCAATAAAAAGCGGTGTTTTAGATTTCTTTTTTCATAAGAAAACAAGACTTTTTTAGGTTCTGATTCTTTATCAGCTACTTCTTCTTCCAACTTTTTTTTAGGAAGGCTTAAGCACATGTTTCATTTTTTGCTGCATGATTAATTCTTGAGCAACTTCAGGGAATTTAGCTATTATCTCATTTACAAATTATTATATGAAGTGATTTGAGAGAGAACTAATTCGAAATCAACTGTAAAATATATAATAATTGCATCTGGTTCAATCCAAAAAGCTATCTAATTCACACATAATTCAAAATTCGCAATGTTAATATGTTATTAGTTGTGTTTGCCGATTTGCTAATAGATGTCACTCCATATTTGATAATTGAGACTTCATTGAATGTTAACTGATGCTATTATTATCAAAAACTTATGAGAGGGAGAGGTACTAGTACAAGCATACAAGATAGAATTGTCAAGAAAATTTACGCCAAATACAAAGCCTCATTGCATACCCACCATTTTATTCTGCAAAATTAATTTACTCTGACAAAGAAATACAACATACAAGGTCTCATCTATGTAGGTATACTTCTGACTTACCTAAAGACACGGTGAGAGCTACAACATTGCAGCTGCTTCCTTGTCCAAAAACCACTTCAGCTCTCCTTCAGGAGACACCATTTGAACAGGCAGCATGTCAGAGCTCTGGTCTCCACTCAGTGCAGTCTTCACAACTGCTGCTTTTCCACTTCCGCAAACTACAAGGGCAATGTTGGCCGAGGAATTGATTACAGGGAAGGTGAAAGTGATTCTCTCTGGTGGTGGTTTCGGGGAGTCATTGATAGAGGTAACCCATCTCTGACTCTCCTTAAGAAGAGGGTGACCCGGGAACAAAGAAGCAACATGTCCATCAGGACCCATACCGAGGAGCATGACATCAAATTTTGGAAAACCACTTGTCGGTGATGTTGCTAATATGTTTGTCTTTACCAGTTGTTTGAGACCAGCTTCATAATCATCAGCTGCGCCTTCAGCTGAGAGTGAGTCATTAATAGCATAGACATTACCAGGGGGGATAGGAACCTGGGAAAATAGAAGGCAATGAGCAACAAAGCACAAGGAAAGAAAATACACTTTTATCAATCACAGCTAAACCCTGTTCCTGTTCTGTATATGTTCCTGATTCTTCCAGCATGACTAGCAAACTACTAGAAGTAAATTTAAACCATCAGTTATTAAGATGATTATAGTTTTATGCCAAATCCTCTGCAAAAAGTATAAGAATTCCTCTGCCTCTCATCCAACAAAGAATTGTTTCTATCTCTAAGAAAACTTACTGTTATATTGACTGTATACTTGCATTTCTTACAAGCTCCTGCCCATTAATTAAAAAAAAATATATATATGAGGAAGTATGAGTAATCAGTTTTACAAAGTTCATATACGTGTTTTTTTTTTTTTTTTTTTTTTTTTTTTTTTTGGGGGGGGGGGGGGCTTTCATAAATCTTCCTCTGCTCTGCCCCTGGACCAACAAATTGGTAGGCTCTGTGTGTACATGGGTGTGGCTATTTTTTAAAGATTCTGTTCATAGATAACACAGAAATGAGAGAATTAGTGACTGGGTGAGACAATAGTGAGTGCACGCAGTGTGTACATGACTTGTAATTGTTATATGAAAGTTATTGGCTAGTCTTGTGAATGGCTTAGAGAGGTTTTAAGCTTCTTCTCATGCTTTGAAAGGAGTTGATTCAGTTTCATCTCTAATGCTTGATTAATTGTAATACTTTTGCAGACTTTATCATACCTAATTCTCAAGCAAGATCCATTTACGTTACCTTTCTATCAAAGATAACAAGGAAGCTACACACAAGGCCAAGCTACCATCAATCTGAATTTGCTTAAGATGTTGAACTTTTCCCTCAAGCACAATAATCGATTAAAAAAAAAAAAAAATCAAAATCTGCAAATGAGCAACTGAACATAAATCTAATTAATACAAAAAATTTTTGCTAAAGACAAAGAATTCAAAGTATGGGCTGACAATAGAGCCAAAAAATTATAAGCACCAAGTCAACAATACTTGTCACCAATATGCAGTCATCTACCTGAGGAAAATAGTAAGTTTGCAATTCCCTCTACTAATAGGTACTACGAGTGTTATCATATTTAACTGCATCACATGTATTTTACAGAAACTTTCAAATCAATATTCCAACCAGGTCAAGGTTTATAAGCACTAACCAAGCAAGTCTTGGTTTGTTGGCCAAGGCTATCGAGAAAAGAATATATCTTTTAATTTATTCTGATGGTAGCAAAAAAAAAAAACTCCAGCATTCTCTAACTTAATTGTTGCACTTTCATTAGTGGAATAAGTACAAGCTGCAACCTTTTTATATTCTGTTCTCTAATTATAGCTCTTTGATTTATACAATTAGTGTTAAGGCAAGCCAAATCCAAGCCTTTGTGCAAGTCTTCTCTCTTTTTCTGGTACAAGAGAACTTGCTAGAGTTAGACAATCTTTCAGACCTGTCTGAGTTAAAATACGCTGGTTATAATTTGGCATTGACCACAAAAAGCTATTCATTCATCAGACTATAGAGTTTTTAAAAAGCTCCTTTCTACGAGTAGTTTACACTACATCTAATGATTAATGTTGAACAAGCATAATACTTTTAACTTATCTAAGCCAATATCTTTAGACTGTCAATTGAGCAGACTTTATCCAAGGTATAATAATTGAGGAGGACTCCCACCGATATGCAGTATGCCTAAAACTCCCATAAAAATTAAAGGATAATCCAGTCGATTTCTATTTGCAGTTTTACCATCAAAATATAGTATGCGACCAAGAATTGTAGGGTCTCGAAAGAAAAACAATAATGAAATGAAGCACTCTGTATTATAAATAAGTCAATAAGCCAATAAGCCAATAAGGACACAACAAACCTACAATTGATTGTTCTTCAAAATAACCCTTCCAAAAAAAAGTGACAGTATGGTTTCTGACAGCTTCTAAAAGAAATTTCGAAGGAAATCTCTACCTACATACTCGATATTTGGCTATGACTGAACACTAATTTCAGTATTCTTGGATTATATTTAAATTCAACTTCAAAAATCTACTACAACGTTGAGTCCTTTAAAGCAACAAGAGACATCATATTACTCATATAGCAGTCGAATCCTCAACATCAGTTATCAGTCAGTGAAAAAAAGGGTGCTATGACACAATGTAAACCTCAAACTAACTTAGCTTCAGACCAATTGATAAATCTAGTACTGTAAATAAGCAAGTGCATTGCATAGAAAATCATGCTTCATCATTCTACAACATCAACCAAAACCCGACTTCTCTTTTCTACAACCCTACAACAAAATCCTTAGCCACAACAAAGGATTATACCTGATTCATTCTCATCACAGCAATAACACCAGGAAAATAGCACATAAAACTCCCAAATACAACAAAACCAAATATCTCATTATCAAAAGTATAATCACATTATAATTTAATAGTGCAATCATATAATTGATGAATATATACTAATTCAAATTAATAAACAAAAAAACATACCTTAGACAAGAAACCATCATAGGCAAGCTTGTAGTTACTATCAGGATGATCCTTTGGAACAACCCTCTCATCAACCCAAAACACATGCCATTTCGTCCAATCAATTGAATCCACGTATGGAGGTTCTACCAATTTCCTAATTTTCAACAATGATAATACCCATTAAATTAAAAATTAGAAAAATTTAATTTTTTTTTTTTTTAAAAAAAAGTCAAAATTACCTGAGAGATTTGATGAGAGAACCCCCAGAAACAACAACAGTAAAAGCGCCTCTTTCATTGACAAAATAATCTGATAAGTTGGCAGAAAACTTTGCTAATTCAAAGGCAACTTGTTCTTCAGAATCGAGAACATCGACATTGGAATAATCCTTTTCAGATTTCGCCATTAAAGCTGATTTTGGTGTGAAATTTAAGGAGCTTTTTGAGATTGAAATTGCTGGGAATCTGAGAGGAAAGTTTGAAGATTTTACAGGGAAATAAATTAGTGGGTTTTTCAGGGGAGATTGATTAATTTGTGAGAATCTAATGGGGGTTGTTTTCGTTGTTAAGTGGGAGAGTGTGTGAAATGAAGATGCCATTTGTTGTGAATGAGCGGATTGAAGGTCTGAATAGACAAGTAGCTGGTTTGGTGAACAGCGGATTGCATCACTTGAACCGCTGAAAAGGTGAGCGTTTTCGAAGGGATGATTTGGCAAAGTGGCAACAATATACATATATGAATATACCTGAAAATAAAAACTATTGTACAAAATCTAATCTAATCTAATCTAGAAGGCATTTTTGGAGAACATTCGGAGCGTCACGTAAGAAATATACTTATTTCGACCGATAAGAAGAAAAATTTGTATTTTATTTTTGAATTAAAAAATTATGTCGCCACCTAGATAAAAGTAACGAATTAGATTTGATATATTTAAAATTTCAATGTCACGTAGATTATAATCCACGAATTAAATTATATTAATGAAAAAAAAAAATATAAAAATATAAGAAAAGATAAATTTATTAATTCAATACTACGAGTATAAGAAATCAAAAAAAATATACTAAGAAATATTAAATGATAAACGCTTATAATAAAGTTTGATACCTATCATTATAAGATAAATTTTGATAGTATTTAGGATAAGAAATACAAATTGTTCGTTAATTATAATTAAATTAAAATTTGTGATACATCATACGACACAAACAAAATTTCGTATCAATAAAAAACCCCATCAAGCGAATTGAATTTTGTGTTAATTTTTAGTCATCAATGGCCAGGTAATTTTTAGCTTAATCTTTAAAATCCTATGTTTAAATTAGTATTTCTAATTATTACTTACATTGTATTAATTTGGGATACTCAACGATTATATGTTTATGTTTTATTTACTAAATTTTTACATGCAAATCTAACAAATCATACGACACGAATAAAATTTCGTATCAATACAAAACCCCAACAAGCGAATCTTGTGTTAGTTTTAGGTTATCAATGTCCGAGTAATTTTTAAAATATTATGTTTAAATTTATATTTGTAATTATTAGTTACATTGTATTTATTTAGGATACTTAACGATTATTTGTTTATGTAAGGACATACGATTAGATGTTGTATACTTAATATGTGGATGACTTTGATTTTTTTTTGGAGATGATGAAAAAATTCCAATGCATAGATTTGATTTATATCGCAACAATTTTTCATTTATTGGCAGATATATTGATTTATTTTATATAAATGTAAAGATTTAATTTATATCAATTTCAGTTTGGCTAACATTTCACGGTTCAATTTATCCATTGATGTAGTAGGTTGGTTGTGGACGAGGTTGGTGATTCTATCGAAATAAAAGATATGGCAAAACAATGAATAATGATTTAGGATTTAAATTATTAAAAATTTATCATTTCACATTAAAGATTTTATATAACGGAAAAAATATCATATTTACAATTTATTTATATTTAATAAATTCATTATAAATTATAGTAAAAAAAAAAATAAAAAATTAAACTTCGTAATTTTGTCTGAAATTATTAAATACAATAAATCAAATAATTAAAAATCTTATATGAAAAAACGTGCATCGCACGGGCTTCCATCTAGTTACAAATATAACTGCACCTCTACGTTTAATATTAGCAACACTAAGCAAAATTTGGTATAATGGTAAGTTTTGTCATCTCACAATCAAAAGGTTGTCGAATCAAATCTAGTAGTATGACGTTTCTTTTTAGTTGTAATTTGAACTTAAGAAAACCTAAATACTTAATTAGACTTATGTAAACTTATTAGGCTTGAAATAAATAAAAATAAGCTAAACTGAGCAAACCCTTAAATACACCCATTTTTCGTTTATCTCGATTTTTCAGTACCAAATTCGATCCAATACGAAAATCCAAATTTTCAATGCGATTCAATTTGATCCAAATTGATAATTTGATTTAAATTGGATTGAATTTCAATTTCACTCAGAATAATAGACACCCCTAAATTCTATCTGCTTGTGAATTAAGTTCAAAAGATAATTTAGATTTGTATGAATAGGTAAGAGGCCAAGGGTGTAAAAACTAAGCAGTACGTTATAGTACGTGTAACATGAGATTTGATCAATTAATAAATAGACTAAGTAGGTTGATATATATATAATCACTTATAATAAAATAAAGTACAAATGAAAGAAAAAAAAGTACAAGCTTTTTGGAAAAAACATTAAAATCATAATGAAACGAAGATAGTATGAATAATTACATACTATCAAGTATAAATGTATGTAATATAACACTAGTTTTTAGGTTCGGGCAATGCTCTGAGTTACCACCTTAATTCCATGATCGAAATCTTTATTTGTATTTAATTTTAATAAAATGATATGTAATATGATAATAGTTTAGTGGCTAACTCTATATTTTTAAAACTTAAAGTCAAGGGTTCAAATCTTGTACCGACCATATTTTTTTAATTATTAATCATCGATGCAGCTTCCTTGTCTAAAAACCACTTCAATTCCCCTTTAGGTGAAACCAATTTAGCCGGTAACATTGCTAAACTTTGGTGTCTATCAAACACTTCATACACAACTCTCGCCTTTTCCTCTCCGGTGACCACGAAAGCGACATTTGAAGCACTGTTAATCACCGGAAATGTCATGGTAATTCTTTGTGGTGGTGGTTTGGGGGAGTCCATAATGTAAGTAACACATGTTGTGTTCTCTTTTAGTTGAGGATGGTTTGGAAAAAGAGAAGCAATATGTCCATTATAACCTAAACCTAATAGAATGAGGTCGAATTTTGGGAAACCTGTATTATTTGATGTTGCAATAACATGGCTCTTCATTAGTTGTTTGAGACGCGATTCATATTCAACTGAGGCTGCCTCAGGTAAAAGTTTGTCATTGATAGAAATTATATGATCGTCAGGGATTGGTACCTGAGAGAGTTCAAAGATATAGTCTATGAAAAATACAAGTTGGAAAATAAAACGAAGGACAATATAAATATAAAATGCAAGTCATTATACCTTAGAAAGAAATTCATCGTAAGCAAGCTTGTAGTTACTTTCCGAGCTATCCTTGGGAACAACCCTTTCATCAACCCAAAATACATACCATTTTGACCAATCTACTGAAGATGATGGCTCCATCATATTCCTTCAATTTTGGTGTCCAACAAATCAAATTGAATAATATATGGTCAGATTCAGATATGAATTAGACGTATATTTCTTCCATTCTTTTTTTTTTTTTTTTTTATTACAACAATTAATTTTTGATGTTTTATTTAATTTACACAGAGTTTTTTCGACCAACTATTGTGATTCTTATTTAACTACACATTTTTCGTGGAGAAGAAAAATATATCACAAGCTTTAATTTATTTTCAATAATATTCATATCATCATAATTTAGTTACCTTATAGTTTTGGCATAAGAATCTCCGGATAAAACAATAGTAAAAACACCTTTCTCCTTTACAAATTTCTCTGACAAGTCACCAATGTATTTGCTTAATGATGTAGCCATCTCATCTTGAGAAACAAATATGTTAACATCGGCTGAACCCTTATGAACTTCTATTTCCTCCATTGAAGCTCTTTTCATTCTAAAAGTTAACACTTAAATCAATCAATCAATTAATCAAAGCCTGGCCTTAACCCCATAAGTGGAGTCGGCTACCAAGTTAACACATAAATAAGTAAAAATAAATCTTTGATGATTGAAGATTTTTAAATTAATCATTTGATCACATCACTATCGATCTTGACCTTTGTATTCTACTAAATCATATTTTGTGTCAAGGTTAATATATCAAGATCATAATAAGCTTAAATAAACGTACTTCGTGTACTAGTTAACTTTTTTTTCTTTGAAAACAGTGTACTAGTTAACTTTAAAGTCATGCATCTAATTAAATAAATTAAAATAAAAGTAAGATTACTAAAAGATCCCCTAATTGGCCTAATACATACCTTAAAATTATAAACAAACTTATAATAACTGTAGTCATGTTGATCCTTGGAAAGAACCATCTGATCGAGGCAAAAGTTTGGGAAGCCATTGTTTTTGATTTTTGTTTTTTTTTTAAGAAGATTAAAATTAATTTACTAAGATGGTAGAAATTGTGAATGGTGGGCTTTCACATATATAACCTTTTTCTTTGCAAAGAACAACCCATGAGGACATGAAGGTGGTGAATGCTAAAGTTGGATTTTTCCTTGGTAGAATAACTAACATTAGGCTTTTGATTCATCTATTATTTGCAAGTATATTCGAACTTGTGGTCGATATATGGCAATTGTTTAGGCTCGACATTTTGATATTTGGTTTCATAAATAAATACATGACAGGTAAATGCAAGTGGAATCATTCAAGTAGTTGTGGTTATTTTGGATATATTTTTCTCAATATATATCACACATACATTGATACATAAATAAATTTTTAACAATTTGTTTGCCTAAGTTTGGGCATATCACATACATATGGAACATGTAGTTTCTCATGATGTAGATATTTAAGGGTGATAAATATCATAAAGGAGTACAAACCGAGTATGATTACTCATTTGACATCCAGCTACCCAATAATGTATGATAAACTACAAGCCAAGATTTATACAAATCTAAAATAAATTATTCCAATAGGTTGTACGTTAAGTTACATGGCATATTGATTTAGTCATTGACCTATTCAGTATTCTTTCAGGAGGAAGGATATATATGATCCCCTGCTTGCAATTTTAAAATTTGTACCTTCATGTGGTTCAAGCTAGTAATTTATCAGAAAACTAGGTTAGTCTCGTACAATGCACGATTTAAACAATAATTTTATTTAGTTTTTTCTAATTTAATTTGTATGTAATACGTATTTAAGAAAAACATAATAAATTGTGTGCCTTCTTATTAAATAAATTGAGTTATAACAAAAGATATGATGTTAAATACGGAATACTAATCATATAATATACTATACACTTCATATTTTAAATATAATTTAAAACTAATAAAGAATGGAAACCCAAAAACATAAAATCACTATAAATTTATGAAGCAGGAGCAGATAAAAAAGTTTCCAAAAAAATTAAATAGTCCAGTCACTTTTTTTTTATCCACGGGATGGAAAATTGTGTAGTTAGTTAATTTAATCATCAAATATTTTAGAAAATATGCGATTAATCTACTAATTCAAAACCTTTATTTATGTTGAAAAAAAAAATGATGTTATCAAAAGTTTTGGAGGGAAATATTTTTATGAGAAGTTGACACTTGGACAGTGATGATGTCAATGGTTATTACTTTAATTATATTTATAGATTACATAGACGTGGAGGCTGCTCGCCATTAAAGTGAGATGTGTGTTGAAAAGGCATTGGAATTCTACAACAACAAATTTGTATGTATGTGTATTTACTAGAAGTTTGAATTTCTGTTATCTATGCATAGCATAATGTTAGAAAGAAGGCGCACTAAGGCAATACGGGTCATACTATGCCTATGCATGGTTGATGGTTCCGCGTTGAATTGAGGGCACACGTACTTAGAGTGCTAAATGGCGTGCACCTCAATGTGCCTCTTTGAAATCGCCTCTTCTAGCTAGGCATATAAGGCGCTTCAATCTTATCACCTGGTGCATGCCTCAGTTCGTAGACACACCTTCTTGTTCAATTATTGCATAGCGGTTTTTCCTACTTAATTATAATAATCTTCATGTATCATGTTTTTTTAATTTGCTTGTTAGTATCATCTCAATTGTCCATAAATAATTTGCAGCACACCAAGTACGACTGTACGAGCTTGTGGATGCTATGGCTGGCAATGGGTTTATTTAAGATGTACTCCGTAAATCAAGTATCATTGCAATTTCAAGGCTAAGCAAGAAAAAAAGATTTGGATAGTTAGATTGATACGTTGTTTCCTTTAAGATGTAAGGAGTACTATAGCTTGGTAGAAGGGTGCGGTAAAGAGAAGACCTTGACTTTGAATATAATGTCATGAAATTTTCCACAAGCTAGGCAATTCCCTAAAGAATGGAGATTTTTCTTCTTGTCACTTGCTAGCTTGACCTGGTTGGCTTCATAATTTTTTTTTTTATTTTTGGCTTTTAAAGCTCATATTCTTGCCCAATTTGAACGTAATATCAAAAATGTGCAATGTGATAATGGTAGGGAGTTTGATAATGGTCCTTTTTGGGATTTTTGTAAGACTCATGGCATGTCTTTTCGCCTTTCATGTCCTCATACTTCATCACAAAACGGGAAAGCCGAACAAAAAATTTGGACCATCAATAATATGTCACGAACTCTTCTTGCTCATGCTTCTCTTCCACCCTCATTTTGGCATCACTCTCTACAAATGGCTATTTATCTTCTTGATACACTTCCGAGTAAACTATTGGGTAACAAATATCCTCTTGAAATTCTATATCAAAGGACACCTTCTTACTCTCATCTTTGGGTTTTTGGTTGTTTGTGCTACCCCTTATTTCCTTCCACAACTATTAATAAGTTGCAACCACGGTCCACTCCTTGTGTGTTTTTGGGGTTTCCTACCAATCATAGAGGCTACAAGCGTTATGATTTATCGTCGAATAAAATCATTATTTGTCGTCATGTACTTTTCGATGAGACGGTGTTTCCTTTTGCTAACTTGCATTCCCCTAACTCCCATACATATGAGTTTCTTGATGAAGGGATGTCTCCGTATGTTATCCACCATCTTTCCCAGTCCACCACAAACCAGCCGGCCCAACCATCTCAGCCCACTCGGCACACCTCTCCCCAGCCACGCACTTCCACCATTGTAACCCGTAGCCAGCATGGCATCTTCAAGCCGAATAAAAAATACTCGGCACATGCTGCTATGACGAAGTCCCCTAAAACTTGGTTTTCCTTTGCTATGTATTGTACACCAAGTATGGTACCTTTGTATTTTCTATTTTCTCTATTAATATAATTTACGGGATGCAGCACTCCGATATAAATTTGCTGCCAACTCTTTTCTTTACAGTTATAAGTTGTAATTCCTCTGTTAGTAAATTATTATGACCCTAAACAGGGCTACTTTTATTATTTCCGCAGGTATCAGATAATGTCATTGTGCATGCTTCAGTGTACCGTCTCTCAATGCGTGGTTTTATTTTTATACCATTTGGTCAGGCTGAGTAGTTCATGGTTGGGGGCGATTAGATTGTGTTAAAGTATTACCAAGTATGTGTTTATGATCATCTATTAACCTATAGTAAAAGCAAATTCTTCCTGACACTTGTTATTACCCCGTGATTTTTTTTTTATTATTATTATTTTTTTTTTTTATTTTTGCGCAAAATCATTAAGTAAACTATTCATACCTTATATATTTTCTTTCAGTTTGACAATCATATTCCATATATACTCAAATGAAATATTTCTAAATATCTTTTATATATTTTATATTTTATGATATTATTGTCAAAAATATTTAACAACTGTACATTGCACATTTGCACGGGATTTTAACCTCGTAGATTGTAAAAAAAAAATTTGATGATCATATGAATGAGCAGTACCTGTTATTTACTTTTTTTTTTTTTTTTTTTTTTTTTTTTTTTTTTTTTTTTACTGAAACGGTGCGTTTTCCTTGTATACACAAAATACAGAGTATGCGCAATTACCAAACTAACCCTCAAAAGAGCTTTCCAAAACCCTATGCCCCGGTAAAACGGAAAAACCCTAATTTTATCGTTTTGAACCCAAGCACTATAAAACCCATACTCACTCCTCAGAAACAATTTATCGCCTTCCTCCACTTCTCATAATTTCGCAAGAAAAAAAGTAAAGAGAGAATTCTAAACGAGAGGGTAGGAAGGTCATTCAAGATGCAGATCTTTGTGAAAACTCTTACTGGGAAAACCATCACCCTTGAAGTTGAATCAAGCGATACTATTGACAATGTCAAAACTAAGATTCAAGACAAGGAAGGTATAATTTTTGATGAGTTTAATTTAAATTTTTACCTTTTGTTGATGAATTTTGTTGGTTTGTATTGTTACAATTTGGTTATTACTTGAATTTTGATTTTGTGAGTGATTTGTAATGTTTAATTTGGTTATTATTTGAACTATGAATTATGATTTTGTGGGTGATTGAATTTTGATGTGGGTAATGATAAAGGTGTAATTTTTATGGGCTTAATGTGTTGAATTTGGTTGATTGGGTTTTGAATTTTAACTTTGATTTGATTATATTTTGAAATATTATAAATGGATGATTGGAATTGAAGTGGGTGATGATAAGGGTATGATCTTTATTGTTATTACTTGTTGTATTCGGCTGAAAGCTGTAGTTCAATATGGAATTTGATTTTTGAGTGATTGAATTTTGACATGGGTGATACTTGAATTTGAACCATTGAGACTGAAAATATACAATTGAGATTAATTTAAACTTTAATCTGCTTATAATTGAACATTTTCGCTGAAAGCTATAATTTAATTTGGAATTTGATTAGTGAGTGATTGAATTTTGATATGGCTGATAATTGAATTAAACAATTGAGATTGAAATAATACTATCGAGATTGAATTTAGACTTCAATTTGCTTATAATTAAACTTTTATGTGTGGTTGATCGCGATTTGAAGTTGATTTTAAATTTGAGTTTTGACATTGTACAAATTCAGTTGGAAAATCGTTAATGTACTTATTTATGGAACTTATATAGTGGGTAATTGAAATTTCATATAGATTATAGTGAAGGTATGAACTTTAAGATTTTAGCATGTAGAAGTTTGAAAATATATCGGAATTGAATTCTTTTTAATTTGATTCACTTTTATTGTTAAATTTATTTTACTATTAATCTTTGTTGACTTAACATATAATCGGCAAAGTGTTTTGAAATTTGGGTATTGCAGTTTGATCTTAGTGTGCTTGTGTTTTGAAAATTTGTGTTTGGACATTTGAAGTTTTTAGTAGATTATCTTTATGGTTTTTCACTCATTGAATGTGTTATTGCTAATAGATAGCTTTTATAAGTCATAAGCTAAACATGTGATTGTGTTGGTTTTTGATGGGATATATATTGACGTATGGGTTAATTGTGTGTTTTAGCTTCATAATTTAGGCGCGTTATAGAATTTTTTTGCTAGCTTCATAATTTAGGCGCATTATTGAATTTTGTTGCATCAATTGAGAGTGATAATGATGATTTTCTTTGCTACAGGCATTCCACCAGACCAGCAGAGGCTGATCTTTGCTGGAAAGCAGCTTGAAGATGGCCGCACTCTTGCTGACTACAACATTCAAAAGGGTTAGTTGCTCTTTGCTGCTTTCCCTTTTTTTATTGGTTAATTTCTTGTGATTATATATAGGCATGCCTAACATAGTGAAATGATTACACCTCAATTGTCATTACGAATGCTTAGTTTTATTTAATTTGTTTCTGGTTCTGTAATTGATTTTCTATTATTCTTCTATTCATATATTGGATCATTTGATTAAATATTGTGCAATTGCAGAGTCTACCCTTCATCTGGTCCTGAGGCTCCGTGGTGGAATTATTGAGCCTTCTCTGATGGCCCTGGCTAGGAAATTCAACCAGGACAAGATGATTTGCCGCAAGTAAGTATCTAGTGTGTAGTCTTCTTTTGTTAATGGAGCATCCTCTTAATTAGGCTCTATTGGTTCAACAATGAGCAGTTACAATCCAGCTTTTGCCTTGGCTGATTTCACGAGGTCACGAGCATAGTATATAGGTGCTTGGTTCATTAACTGTTATGGTTAACATGAGTTCAAATTGCTTATAAATTGTGACTTGGGTTTTTTTTACCATAATATCTTCAGTCTTACATGTGTTTGATCCAGGTAATTAGGATTAGCTTTCCTAACCTGAATGCAATGGATTGAGAGTTCTATCTTAAACCACATTGAGTTGCATTACAATTGATATTTCTTGTTGATCTGCATGCCATTGTCTCCAATGTTAGCTCTGGTCATGATCATAGCAGTGTCTTTTGTCGGTTGATGGCGCTCTGTTTTCCAGCACTACAGCTTTTTATAACCTATGTGTAATTATTAATTCGATCTTAAATCTTCTAGGTGCTATGCTCGCCTGCATCCTCGTGCTGTTAACTGCAGGAAGAAGAAATGTGGCCACAGCAACCAGGTTTGTTGATACATTTAGCCTTTCAACTTAAACTTGTTCTTGATTTCATAGCTGTTTGGTTTGAAATTGAAAATTTTAATGTTGGTTTGCAGTTGAGGCCAAAGAAGAAGATCAAGTAGAGCGACCAGTTGTTTGCAGCTAATGTTTGGACAGCGGTTTCTATGGTGTTGGTGTTCGGACTAAGCTGTTTAACTATGGCTCGTAGGGGTTTACTCAAATTAGTTCTAAAACATTGGCTCTTTTAGTTCTACTAGTAGTATTACGATTTTTATATTCTTAAATAAGGCGTACATCACCCTTAGTAGTCTTATTTGTCCAGATATTTTTGTTGCCTTTGGTTTTTGAATATTTACATTAGTAAGACAATATGCGTTTATTTATCCGTTATTTTATTATTGCTCAGTAATTTTCTTAATGTCAATGAAATAGAAATGGTTCTATACAGATTTTGCCGAGCTCTTGAGTTTTTCTGCACTAATACAGGTTCATTCCGATGGCCATTTCAGGCTTGATTCTAGGTCGATTATAGTTATCAATTAGTTGATAAATTCGTATGTTAAACAAAATATTGAAAAGTATTGTATTAATGTAAATGTAGTCACCTTACAATCTTATTACAAAATAACATAAAAATGTTGAATTTTTTTACTTTCAGTCGTGTACATTGACATTATTAATGAGTATTGATGGATTTTGAAATACATATATTTCAACGACCATATAATTATGTTGATGAGTTATCTCTTGCAAACAACACCACGTCCACTCATGCCACTAGCACAGTTCATGCTAGCAAGTTCCATGGTCTCAACTGAAGTCTCTTCTTGTCCACCAACAAACCTTGAAGCCAGACAATCGGTGGCAAAAATGTTACTAGTTGCGTACTGTCTTTCTCCTCCCATAACCGGCATGGCAACCCTCATATTCACTCGGCTCACGTAATCATTCCTGTATGTTTTTCCTAATACACCATCAACCTTTCCGGTCAATGAGTAAAATTTAAACCCGAGATCAAGATGAGCAAAACGATCCTCATCAGTAATATCATAGTTGTGTACCCTAGATTCTTCGTCGGTAATAGGTACTACCTTAGCCGTGATCCTTAGCTTTCCTGGAATTTCAACAACAATGTTGTTAGTTTCACTTGTCCTTGTTATGGTGACTTGTGGCATGGAGGTGGATGACCATTGAGAGCCTAGAGTCTCTTCAAGGAATATGGGCTCTCCGTCAAAGGCCAATGAGAGGCGGTCTTTGGCATCATCCCATGTGCCGGTCTTCCTAGCACCAAAGAATAGACGGTGGTTGTCAAAGAGGATTCCAATGGACTCAACCCATGTAAAGTCGCGGCCCATGTTTGCATTTCTTTTTCCTATGAAGTGTGCGTTGATGTGGAGGTTGGGGTCGGTTACTAGGCAAAATTGTTTATCCTTCTTGCCATGGAAGTAGAAGGTGATACCATCACCTCCAATGAAGCGAGGATCTTGGCATACGGCTCCTGGATAGTCACAATCTACAATGCAAAAAACATATAACTAGTAATTAGTACAATTTAAATGAGTTGGACATTACTAATTTGAACAAAAATTACGACATAGTCAAACTGTGTATGCTACTACTAGCTACTAATAATAAGTTAACATATAAATGTATGTCCAATCAATATAACTTTAAATCTCTTATGTTGGAGTAAATTTATAGTTGGCATTATGTTTTAGCTTGTGTAGTGGTAATTTGTATTCTTTAGTAGAGTAATATATGACTTACTGCAGACAGGCTTGCAAGTGACACAATCAACTTGGCACGAAGTAGGGCAATTAGCAGGACAAACATGCTCTTGATTGTAGCACTGTCCGTAGTTCTTGTTTCTACATCTAGCTCTATTTCTAGAGCCAGCGTTAGAATTAGGAGGAGTGTAAGGTTTAGGGGTGCTAGGAGTGGGGGTAGAGGGTTTTGGTGTTGGGGTTGATGGGGTAGAAGGTTTTGGTGTTGGGGTAGGAGTCGAGGGCTTAGGTGTGGCCGGTGTTGGTGTTGAAGGTGTTGGGTAATATATCGGTGTTGGTGGGGTTGATGATGAGTTATGGGAGCTTGATTGTCCTCCTCCTGCAGCCGAGGAGCCAGATGCTGCTGCTGCGGCAGCAGCTGCTGCAGCTGCAGCGGCGGCCGATGATGCTGACGATGTTGATGACGATGACGCTGATGATGTTGCTGAGGATGCTGCAGACGATGCTGCAGATGATGCTGCAGATGCAGCAGATGACAAACAATTCACTCAAATAGCAAGGTTTGATCATGTCAAGAGGTGACAAACAATTCACTCAAATAGCAAGGTTTGATCATGTCAACCATTCCGGTCCAGACTTAATTATATGCGTGTCATTAGGTTGGATTTCGAGTTTGTTTGAATCAAAACTTTCCGATTATTTACATGTTATGATAGGTATCTTAACATGTGCTTCAATATTAGTCGCATATATTTCGGATTTGGTTATATCAGATCAATTTCAAATCATATGATTAATGACTGGGTTTAAAATGTGTAGTACATCTTTTCATATAGTTCATCTAAATGGTATTCAGTACTAAAAAAAGTACAGGCCAGTCCATTAGTGCATGATCACGCAAGCTTAATTTGTTTTTATTGATTAATGTTGTTATTCTAGTTTAGGGTAAGCAAGGCCTAACCCATTCCAAAGCTTCAGGAAGTGGTTATGATCCCCTCCCCCTCTAAACACCTTTTTTCATAATGAAGTATCGAAACCTAGGATAATCCCAGCAGCTTGTTAGATTGATTTGTAGCAGACCACCACGCGTGCCTTCTCGATTGGGTTGTACTAAAGAAACTTTCGTCGTTGAGCTAGGGACAAATTCATTACCCATTGTGACGTGAAAACTTAATAGTGATTTGATCGTCTTGGCTTGGCAAGAAGAAGTGACATTTGAACGTGTTATTGACTAAACATATACTTAGTATGTTTCTAAATATAAGATAACTTATTCTATATTGTCAGGTCCAAAAATGACAGTAATAATGGTTTTGCTACGATCCCATAATGAAAATCGGAAAGGGAGATCGATCTACGGAATTTGATTTCCTTCATTTTATGTTTAATAAATCTATCCACGTTTAACAAGATTTTGAAGAAAATAGGACTAATACATACACAATTACATTAAAAATTCTACAATGTCATTAGTCAATACCCAAAATTGTAGTGAGCCAATGACACTACAAAACTATGACATCATGTACGTGAAATTTATCTCGCGGCCTTAATCCTAGCTAGCATGAAAATTTTGAGATGGTTTGCTAGTTTAGTAGAGTTTATTAATTATTATTATTAGTAGAGATTTTTTATTTATTTATTTAAATTACTGCATAGTATTATTTTATTATTTTTTAATTTTTATTTTTGTGTTAGCAAACTTGCAATGGGTATGGTGTTGTCAATTATTTGCCTTTATATTATTTTTCTTTTGTCAAATCGACCCTAGTGTATATTAATGTATTAAACCACCTAACCTTAAGGACAGAATGTCTTTTTCTTTCCATAAGGTCAAACTTAATTAGTTTGACAATAGTGCTACTAGGATTTATAAATATTGTTTAGATTCAAGACAAGATTTTCAACAAATTAACACTTTTTTTTTTTTTTTAACGAACAACAAATTAACACTTTGATTATACTGAAAGTGAGGAATGTCTAATGCCTCTCACCCACCCACCTAAAAAAAAAAAATGAAAATTTAAAAAATTTAGATAATATCTTTACAAACAATGTTACCTACGGTTAGATTCCTGTCGACTAAATATTTGTTCGAATCAACTTACTTTAGTTGAAATTAACTTAGACTGTTTAATTAATTTCACTTTTGTCAAACAAATTTAATTAAAACTCTGTATTGATTAAAATAATCATTAACTAATCGAAACTTAGTTCTATTGATTAAAATTATGTTTATTGATAAAACAAATTATTGATGATTAAAATTGTGTTTATTTTTATCCCGTCAAAAAAAAATTGTTGTTTTTAATAATTATATTTGAATACGACTGATTCTCACTTTTTACAATTGTTTTATTGCTGATTTAAACTAACACAAGTAGTATATTCTTGTATCAAATTTTTGCCTCACTTTATTACAAAAATTATTTTGCTTAAAATTAAATAACTTTTTTTATTGGATAACTTTTTTTTTTCCTTAAATCTAATTATTTTCACTTAATTTGCTTTTGATGGACTAAAATTATTTTTGATAAATTTAACATAGCTTATTTTGCTGAACAAGACTGTGTTGACTCGATGAAGGGGCGGTAAGATATAGAGTTACACCGAGCCCCAATTGGAACCATCCCTTGTATAATTTGTACTAGTGTACTCAACCACACCAAGCAATCTAACTTCTCGTGTAGTAGCAATCATTCCAAGTGAGTAAGTGACACTCAATTCAGCTCCTCTACACCAATTGATCATAGCTGTAAAGATGAATGGTCTCTTGCTTAATATGGCTTCTTCCATAAATACAGCCCTAGAGGCCTAGATATATTTAGGGAGTACGGACTAAGCAATTTCTTCATGTAAGATAATAAATCAGTATCTTTTTTCTTAATCCTCAAATTACACTATTCATAATATTCGTTTATTTTTTTTTATTTTATTTTTTTCTCTCTCTCTCTAAATCCTCAAAACCGTAATTATATGATAAACAACTTCATTAATACATAATCATCATTATTCTGGTTGAGTTTTATTATTCTCACATAAAGTACGCTTTTGCTGCATGTCAAAATAAAGAAATACCCTTTTTTTTTTTTTTTTAACTTCACATTAAAGTGATTCCAATTGTAAAATGAAAAAAGCGGCATAATAACAGGATTAACAATCAAAGTTCTTGTTTTTTTAGTGTTTTCTTCCAATCCTATTGCTCCCACTTTGTGTTTCACTGCAAAAAGCAGAATAATATAATACACAAATTTATAAATTAATTAATTATAATATTAAAAATTATTTAATTATTAAACTTGCACTTTAGATACACACAAAAGCATATCAGGAATCATTTATTTTTCTGATAGCCATACATGTAAGTATTGTTAGTTGCATGTGGATTATAACTTCAAGAAATATATTCAACTACTTGACCCAAAATCTTAGGAATATACAAATACTAAATTATGAACATTGACTTACTAGTTCCTACACATCTATATAACTGTAATTCATTTGGGGTATGAATATCATCTACCCTTAAACCTTCTTAAACTACAACTTTTTGCATTAAACCAGGCCAGTTTCCAACTTTAATAATAGCTAGAGTTGGAAAATGGCACCATCCAAGATATTTTATCTTGGATGCTTTGTTTTGTTGTTGGGCATGTTGATAGAGGCAACTACTCCTCCGGGGATTGCCAAAAATCCTTCAAGAGCGTCATGTAAGATCAAGAAGTACAAGATGTGCTATAACTTGGAACATGTTTGTCCTAAGTTTTGTCCAGACAGTTGTGAAGTAGAATGTGCTTCATGCAAGCCAATTTGTTCTTCTGGATCATCATCAAGTGATGGTGACAAGGGATCCTCCTCCCCGCCTGAAAATGATTCACCTTCGTCTGATACAGGATCATCACCACCTTCGACAGATGCGGGATCATCATCAACTCCACCTGGATATAATTCACAATCACCACCATCATCTAAAGATGAATCAGGTGGTAAAAAAGGTGGTGAAAATTCTATAGGAGATAAAGAAGATAAAAATGATGAAAGTGAGAACAAAGAAGATGATCAAAATGGTGGTAAAAAAGCAAAAGATAAGGGAAAAACTAGTGATGACGACGAAAAAGAAAACAAAGATGGTAAAAAAGGAGCTGATGAAGACAAAAAAGATGATAAAGGAGATGCTGAAAATGATTCATCTTCATCTAATACAGGATCATCACCACCTACATATGATATACCTTCTACTGCTAAAGGATCAGTATCACCACCGTCATCTAAGGGTGGTTCGGATAGTAAAAAAGGCGGTGAAAACTCCAAAGGAGGTAAAGAAAAAGATAACAAGAATGAAAGTGAGAAAAAAGGAGAAGATAAAGATAGTGGTAAGAAAGGAGATGATGAGAAAAAAGTTGTTAGTGAAGGGGAAGAAAAAAACAAAGATGGTAAAAAAGGAGTCGATGTGAAGGAAAGTGGTAAAAAAGGAACTGATGAAGATAAAGCAGGTAAAGAGAGAGACGATGATGACAATGATTCACCTTCGTCTGATGCAGGATCATCATCACCTACGTATGATATACCTTCTATTCCTAAAAGATCATCACCACCATTGTCATCTAAAGATAATTCGGATTCGGATGGTAAAAAAGGCGATGAAAATTCCAAAGAAGATAGAAAAAATGAAAGTGGGAAAAAAGAAGATGACAAAAATAGTGACAAGAAAGGAGACGATAAGAAAAAGACAGGTAATGAAGAGGAAAAAGAGAACAAAGATTATAAAGAAGGAGTCCATGTAAAGGAAAGTGGTAAAAAAGGATCTGGTGAAGATAAAGAAGGTAAAAAAAAAGACGATGATGGCAATGATTCGCCTTCATCTAATACAGGATCATCATCACCTACATATGATACACCTTCTACCGCAGAAGGATCACCACCGCCATTGTCATCACCATCACCTAAAGATGGTTCGAAGAGTAACAAAGACGGTGAAAATTCCAAGGGTGGTAGAGAAGATACCAAGGATGAAAGTGGAGGAAAAGTTAAAGATAAAAATGGTGGTAAGAAAGCAGGCGACGTGGAAAATGCTAAGGCTAAAAATGAAGGGGATAAATCTCCATCACAATCTGGGGTACCATCATCTAATTCTCATACTCCAACACCATCTTCAACAACGCCTTTAGCACCATCTCCTTCTCCCCTGTCGAAAACACCATCTCATACATCTTCACCACAAGCACCACCTTCCTCTTTTACTCCGTCAACACCACAATCACCACCACCAATAGCTGCATCTCCAACTCCATCTACTCAGTCACCACTTGGGGATAATTCTTCATCTTCATCTTCGTCATCATCATCATCATCCTCCTCTGCTTCTTCCTCGTCCTCCTCCTCATCATCGTCGTCATCATCATCGTCATCATCATCATCTTCTGGAGGACCACCTAATTCTAATACTTCAACAACTCCATCACCATCACCTAAATCTCCACCACCTTCAATACCATCGCCTACTCCATCACCATCAATCCCCCCGTCACCACCAACATCAACTCCTGATACTCCATCTACCCCACGATCACCCCCACCATCAACACATCATTCACCCACTCCATCTTCGACAACTGCATCTCCAACTCCATCACATGGAGATAATTCCTCATCTACAAATTCTTCATCATCGTCATCATCCTCCACTTCCTCTTCGTCTTCGTCGTCCTCCTCCTCATCATCGTCGTCATCGTCGTCGTCTGGAAAAACACCATCTGATTCTCATACTCCAACAACCCCATCAGCATCTCCTAACTCTCCACCACCATCAATAACATCGTCTAATATATCACCATCTCCATCAATCCCCCAATCGTCACCACCAACATCAGCTCCTGATACTCCATCTACCCCACGATCACCACCACCAACACACCATTCTCCTACTCCATCTCCGACAATTGCACATCCAACTCCATCACATGGAGATAATTCTTCATCTTCGTCTTCATCCTCTTCTGCCTCTTCCTCATCATCATCATCATCATCATCCTCTTCAGCTTCTTCCTCTTCATCATCATCGTCGTCGTCATCTAAAACACCATCTAATTCTCATACTCCAACAATCCCATCACCATCTCCTAAATCTCCACCACCTCCAATATCATCACCTACGCCATCATCACCTCCTAAATCTCCATCAATTTCCCCATCTTCATCATCACCAACATCAGCTCCTTATACTCCATTAACCCCACCATCAACTAAATCTCCATCTTTAGCACCATCACCTACTCCATCGGCCACATCATCTCCTCCTAATACTCAATCTAATGAAGGACATAATTCAACCTCCTCATCCTCCTCATCTTCAGGATCACAGTCTAAATCTCCTACTCCATCGACCCCACCATCTTCCCCTCTGTCTCCATCACCATCACCTTCAACTCCATCTCGTACGCCACCATCTCTAACACCCTCTTCGTCTACACCAACCTCACCATCACCACCGCCAGTTTCATCATCACATCCTTCTACTCCATCAACCCCATCATCTCCTACCCCACCAAAACCTTCATTAGATACACCTAATTCAGGATACAATTCATCCTCTTCGACGTCATCATCATCATCATCATCATTATCATCATCTTCATCCTCATCTTCATCCTCGTCTTCATCATCAGGAGCACCATCTAATTCTTCTAATCATCCATCCCCAACCCCATCACCATCTCATAAATCTCCACCCCCTTCAACACCATCTCTTACTCCATTATCACCAAAACCTTCTCCATCTAATCCATCAACTCCGCCATCATCATCACCCCAACCAAATCCTACTCCATCCACACCACCGTCACCTCCAATATTATCTCCTACTCCGTCAACCACATCACCACCATCGAATACATCTGGTTCTAATAATGGATATAATTCGTCTTCATCATCATCGTCGTCGTCGTCGTCGTCATCATCATCGTCGTCGTCGTCGTCATCATCATCTTCCTCTTCCTCCTCTTCATCCTCACCGTCATCATCAGGGGCGCCATCTAAATATCCTACTCCATTAACCTCACCAACACCTTCTACTTCTCATAATTCTAGAAAGAGAGTTAGATGCAAGAACAAGGACTACAACCAATGTTATAACCAAGAGCATGTATGCCCAGCCAGTTGCCCTACTTCTTGTCAAGTTGATTGTGTCACTTGCAAGCCCGTTTGCAGTAAGTTTTTTTTAGTACACCTTACACTTTATATTAAAACTACACATGTGGAAAGGTAGTTTAAATCCAAAAGTTAATTTATTGATCGAAAAAGTAGAATTATTTTCTTTATTATCATGTTTAATCAACTTAAATTGGTCACTAATTTTATATATTTGTACATTTTAGATTGTGACTATCCAGGAGCAGTGTGTCAAGACCCTCGCTTCATAGGAGGAGATGGAATTACCTTTTACTTCCATGGTAAGAAGAACGAAGACTTTTGCCTTGTAAGCGACCAAAATCTCCACATCAACGCACACTTCATTGGAAAAAGAAATAAAAAGATGAGTCGCGACTTCACATGGGTTCAATCCATTGGAATCTTGTTCGACAACCATCGTCTCTTCTTAGGCGCCACAAAGACTTCTGAATGGAATGATGCCAAAGACAGCCTCTCATTGGCCTTTGATGGAGAGCCCATATTCTTGAAAGAAACTCAAGGTTCTCGATGGTCATCCACCACAATGCCACGAGTCATTATAACAAGGATGAGTGAAACCAACAGTATTATTATCCAAGTGCAAGGAAAACTTCAGATCACGGCCAAAGTAGTACCCATTACCGATGAAGAATCTAGGGCACACAGCTATGACATAACCGACGAGGACTGCTATGCTCATCTTGACCTCGGATTTAAATTCTATTCATTGACTGACAGGGTTGATGGTGTGTTAGGAAAAACTTATAGGGATGATTACGTGAGTCGAGTGAAAATGGGAGTAGCCATGCCAATTATGGGAGGAGACAAGGAGTATGCAAGTAGTAGCATTTTTGCCACTGATTGTTTGGCTTCAAGGTTTTATGACGGTCAGGATGAGACTTCCATCCAAACCATGAATCTTGCTAGCATGAATTGTGCTAGTGGGATGAATGGACGAGCAGTAGTTTGCAAGAGGTAACAAAAAAATAAACTGAAGATGGGAATTTCAAACAAAATTTTCATTACTCTTATGAAGTATTTATACAAGGCTGAAAGCCTTACTAAATCTTTAAATTGTTTTTTTTTTTAATGGTACAATTAGTACCTGAGATTGTAATAAAAATCATCAAGTTGTAAGATGAATGAATACATATACTGGTATATAAAATACTGATTCAAGTTTAATTGCCATTAAGCTGTGAACTCTAAATATCTGGGTAACTACGATTTTATGAGTACATATAGAGAGAAATACTTCGAGGTTATTTTTTGCTTACTGCATTAAAAAAACACACAATCGTATGATTTCGAAAAAACATCCCACAACAATCTCCAAGCTTCTGCTTTTGACATCAAAATGCCAGTCTTCTTTGGTTGCTGTCCCCCAAAATATATACGAAGTACATACCTGCAGGTTATGACATCCATATAATTTGGTTTATTGGTTTCACAACAATGTGAAGGCTTTGATCCTTAAATTTTTTTTTTTTTTTTTTTTTTTTTCCAAGCTCATTGGTCAAACGAGGTTAAGATTAGCAGCCTTGTTTAGTGAGGACATCAAAATTTATGCCAGTACATGTACAAGGACCCGTAAGCAAACAAGAACATCCAGTTTCTCTCCAATGATGAACCAATTGATTTTCTTGCCGTGCTTAAGGATTCTATCAAGTGAATATTACTATCTGAACGGGTAACATATCTAAGGTAATATTGAACTGTAAGATAGTATAGCAAGGATATAATGTACTTTCTTCATCTTCTAGCTCTTTACAAGCATTTGAAATTTACCAAACAGGTCAAATTGAACTAGATTGTAGTATCAGAAAAGAGAGTTCACATGTTGCCAAAAACCCATAATTGAATTGAATTACCTTTATCAACATGATGGGTATCATCTTCTGGAATTTTCGCCATGTATGTATTTGCAAGCAAGAAATTGGGATTACCTGAAATTTCAAGGAGACATTGGAGGTTGAGTAAAAAGGCACTGCAGCTTTTCTAGGATTCTGTTGAACTAGTTGCAATGATAAAATTGAACAATGTCACAGATACAACTCCCTCCATATATAGATCACATTTTGACAAGGCCCTTAAAAATCGTACCATTTTGGTTTTTTGGCTTCCACGTCTATCTACATAAAACTTTGACCATTAAATTTTTTTTTATTTTAATTTTAAAAAGCTAGTTTTTTAAAATATACGTTCAGACAAATTTCAATCACATTTTACAAAATAAATTTTTTTTTATTTTTTTTTTATTTTCTTTTTGACTGAACATAATAACATTTGTATTTATATAGGTATTTGTAACCAAAAAAAAAGTCAAAGTGGAAATGTGAAAAGTACAAACTTCAAAAAGTCAAATTATTGCAAGTTAAAATAAATAACTATGAAGTGTTGTTTAGGGACGGAGGTAGGACTAGATGAGAAATATCTTATTCATAAAAAGGACTTTATGCGAGTTTTAAAAGGTCAAGAATACTTTAAAAATACTAACTTTTATAGGTTTTTAATCATAAGCTAAATGGAGTAATCATCAATTGATCAAAATGCCAAAAGCATACTTCCAAGTCACTTTACCTGGTCTGAAATACATTCTGGATCATCTTTCTAGGAGATTGGCGTGCTGCATCTTCCAATTGAGTCATTTCATCCTTACTGAGACGCCAACCAAGTGCACCCAAATTTTCATGGGTTTGTCTGATATTTTTGACACCCGGTATGGGAATCGTACCCCTGCTGATGCACCAGTTAATTGCTATCTGCTGACTATTAAAAATTAGGAACTGAGCATGATTAAAAAGATATATGCAAACAAGAAACTAGTCACATAAACACTATTAATAACTTTCATAATTTCATATGCAATGTGATGGAAACATTATACCCAAACATCAATCTCAGTTAATTCTTCTATCATCTAAGTCAGAAAATAATAAGTAAACTTGATTTAGTTTGAAATTTTTTTCAAACTCTAACAATTCATATGTCGAGATAATTATGTTCTGAAATAAATTTATATAAAGATCTGAACTTCATATCGAAAATGTACAACAGTACAATGTTCACTGCTCTCTTCTGTAAGTTCTATTTTCCTTGGGGGAAAAAAAGGCTACTATGGCATTACTCTGATTACTAACTGTAAAACTATTCCCTCGATAAATTGATGCCTACATGAATGTATTCAAGAGCTTGTCATGCAGGACGTGCTCGTACAGTTTATAGAAGGATATGATCAACTCGTTGATGCTTTCCTGGTCTTGGATTGAACCTAAACCAAAGTCTATAGGCTAAATTAGGAGAATGGAAACCTTTCACCGCGCCACACAATTCTTTTGCGAAGCGCTCTCAACACAAGCCCGTACAAAGCATCAGATTCTATCCCTTCTGTCCCAGGACTTCATAGTTGAGTTTTGTCATCTCAAAAATTGGTTAGTTGATCATAGTGGGCAAATAAGGGTTAAGAGAAGTGTTATGTGAAAGTTTACTATGGGACCAAAGGAATACAAAGATAACAGAAGATTATCATATTCGCAATTTATGTCTACATTGGGCAGCTAGCAAAGCACTTGCTATTCTCAAATTTTAAGAAAGCATGAGTTAAATGTTAGTATTAATTAGCCCAATTCTCCCAAAAGCTTAGATGTCTAATAATCAAATCCAGAGATAAAGAGGAAAGAAACCAGTGGAAAACTGATTTTTTTTAAAAATCTCCAGCACATGCATAATGTCACCTTTTCTTTTATACAATTATGCTTAAACCAGATATTGTTTTGACTTAATGTGCTAATAATCAGAGCAAAATTACTGTAGCTTCAAGGTCTACTTTTGTTTTAATATTAAGAAAGTCCTATCTCAATGCCTAGGCATCAGAAAGGCAGATAGTGGCATAAAATGAAATTTGAATCCTGGTCTCTCCGAAGGAAAGCAGGGAAGGAGCCACAGCTAACTCCAAGAAACCAGTTCCCATACTCCCCTGTTTTTTGCTTCATGGTATATTTACAACAAAGATTCTGAATATGCCAATACAATCCAAGCAACTTAAAATAGGCAACTATATATCCAGGCAAAACAATTATCATACTTAATGTGACATATATTGACCATATTAGCAAGTCACAACAATCAATTTAAGCGGTGGCCAAGGGAGTCAATTAAACATACTTGACTCATTGTTTTCTGACGCCTACTAGCTATTGCATTCAAACAATGCAGCAAAGGTTCCAGTCCTGGGAGGATTTGCCGGAACAACAGGGACCTGTTTTATTGTAATTATCTTATCAGATAAACCCCAATGCACACGTGCAAAATTAAAGAGATCAACTGAAAATTGAGATGTACCTGGGCCCACTTGGCAAATTTGAAAGAGTATATTTTCCAGTAAGCATCCCAAGCCCAAGAGGACTATATGCAATTAACTGGATGCCCAAAGAATCACACATTTTTTTTACCTCCATCTGCTCATCTCCGAAGCTTAACAAAGAAAACTGCACCTGCAAGTATGATGCAAAATACAAAGATCAGCAGAGCTTGACCAGATGATTATCAGCAGTTAACTGAAAATGTTACCTTTTTAACCCTCCCCCCCCCCCCCGGTGCATTCACATGAACAAAAATTGTAGCTATCCAAAAAACCTCTGCTATTCTGATAATTCTGTTTAATAAATGAACCAAAAAAAAAAAAAAAAAAAGAAAAGAAAAGAAAGAAAGAAAGAAAGATCATGCCATAAGCTGTGTACCTGAGCAGAGCATAAAGGGACTCCTCTATCATTGAGATATGTATATATCTTTTCAAGTTGCTTAGGACCATAATTGCTTACACCAACTGCTTGAACCAACCCCTGCAGTCAAAATCATGAGATCATCCCACAATCAATATCCCTTCAATGCCATCCTAACTCATAAGAGTTAGTTTACAGGAAGAACAAAAAAAAAAAAAAAAAAAAAAAAAAAAAAAAAAAAAAAAAAAAAAACAGAAAGAAAAAGTAAAAGTTTGCAGCACAAATCAACTTCTTGGAATGATAGCTGTCAGGGGAAAAGGGAGGGATAGTGAAAGAGCTCCACATCATAAAGTATAACCTTCTCATACATTGCTACTAATCCATCCCAAAGAGCCATCTCTTGCAATGGAGCATAATTTGCAGTTGACCAATGCAGTTGCCCTATCCCAATTTGCTCAAGTTCCATTCGATCAAGAGAAGACCTGAAACATCAGACTATCAAACACTATCAGACTATCAGTTCCAATATTTCAATATCATAACACTAAAATAGCATGTGTGCGCAGCTTTTTTGCAATCAATATCAACATAATCTCAAATATTCTAGCCCCTGGAAATTTATTTTTAGTTTCCCTGAAATCAGATACCCATAACTTTTCATTTATTTAAACTGAACCAGGAGAGGGGGGGTGGCTTAGAGAACAAGAGACATACTTGCAAGCATTCACAAATTGTTCCGGAGTTAATCGCCATGGATATGCAGCAAACTTTGTTGCAATTACAATATTATCCCGTACTCCTTTCTTCCCTGAAGAAAAAAAATGCACGTCAAATGCAGTTTTATTTGATAGCATTCACAATTCAGCCTTCTGAAATTTATCATAAAAAGGCAATCAAAAGCATAGACATTAATGTGAAATTGCAAACTGTATTAATTTATACGCTAACCAAACTATCCACTTTCCCACTAGATGAGGTCAGCTGCACATGCTCTACCCACAAGAACCAAGAATACATGGTGAACAGTGAACCCATATACATAAATAACAAAAGTCCTTAAATATTCATTGTCAGATGTCCTCATTCTATTGAATTTGCGATACATAATGATAGCTTTAGAAGTACAAACACATACCTGATATATACCCAGAAGAATCGTGTAAAATAAATTCTCTGATTCCAGACAATTTGTGGCACTAAAGCACATACAATTCTATAGTTTCTCAAAGGTTCTTAATCATGAAGTTAGAACTTACGGGTTGTCATTAGATATCTGGTTTTCCCATCAACATTAACTACTGAGTAGTATTATCATTATCTAAAAATAAAAAATCTTTCAAGGAATAAAGGCCTCTAGATGTTAATTCTGAGAAAATGCCTATGATGATTCAAATTGTCAGCGGCTAGTAGTTGAAGTATCATTTATGACAATAATTGCACAAATCCCAAAATAATTTGGAGTCAACTAACATGAATCGTCACAAGGAACCATCCGCAACAACAAACATAGCAAAAAAAATATTAGAAATTGCTACAGATTCAATAAGATTCAATGGATTCCTTGCGCTGCAACAAGCATCACTTGCAATTAAACTAGGCGGTAACCAACTTCCTATAATACTCCAAATTTCTTTTTGTTCCTGTTAAATCATTTCCATAAGTATATTAACGACACTGATGTTTTTTTCTTTGTCAATCAAATAATCTAACCCACGCATTTATATATCTTGATTGATTATGTTTGATACATCTATGCTCATTTAGTCCATTCACTAGCCTTATGAAGTGACCTAAATACTTAGGGGAGTTATCAGATTTAAATTCAAATATTAACTAATGTAAAGACAACAATACTGTGCCAGTCCAAGACATATTAAAAGACAAATTTGCATTGTACATGAACACAATGTTCAAAACAGAGAGATTTCATGAATATGTACGCATAATAATGATGTATATCTTCATGTCTAGCTTTGTGCACCATACACCTCTATTATCAAAAATTACACAGTACATATACAAACTTCTGTCAATTAATAATGATGTGGAACAAGTTCAACTACCAAGTTAGTTGTGTGAGACACATCTGACCTTAATTTTAAATATTTGATTTTCGTTTCCATCAAATAATGCATACAGATTGTTTCAATAAAATAAATAATGCATTTTATGCATATAGATTTATTTCAAAAAAGATATATAATGCAAATAGATTTTTACATTTTGCATGCATTGTGCATAATTTATAAATAGGGGCATAAGCTGCATTAAGTTAGATATGAATATATGATGAGTATCTTGTGTATGTTGCAAATGTAAAAGGGTATCTTGTGAAATTTCCCTTAAGAAAAACCCTAGTTGTTTTCTAACTCCTTGAAGGCTTCTACTCCAGGCTATACCTTACTAGTTTCTTTTTTTGATTTACAGCATAAATTTACTTGATTTATGAGCTAATGATTACTTAGTAAATTCGTCTCACAATTGATGAGTTCCCCCCTCTTGATAAGCTTTATCATGGTTTGTGAATTTTCTCCCAAGAGCAGTGTGTTTCATGTATGTCAAATTCTCCTTGCTATAAATGAGAAAATGCCTAAAGTGGTGTCAAAAAAACAAGCCAATTGCAAGCTCTAGTCATTCTTCAATGGAATATATACAACTTTCCAACAACCTCTAAATGGGCTACTCAAAATAGCTGAAGATTACATTAATAGATTTATTGTGTCGACATTATAATATGACTGATCTGAATTATATTGATTATTATTCCCACATCATCCTGAAAAAAAAAAAAAAAAAAAAAAATCACTTATGATCTATGAGATATACGAATATCACATACAAGTGTGGCTTTTACATCCTTATCCAACCACAATCACTTATGACTTATGAGATATACAAATATCTCATGCAACTTCCTTATCCAACCTTTAACAGCACCAATTCAATCAATCTCCATTTCCACTTGCATAATTACAAGCTAAATCTATCCCTTTCATAAAGCCTCAACTTCAAACTATACAACATCATTTTTGTATAATAATCCTATTTAGTTGCAACTCTTGCAAGTGCAAGCTGGCCCATTGTCATAGCAAGCAGGTGGGCTTCCTAGGGCCTTCTCCGGTTAAATTTCGAACCACAATTAGCAATATCCTATAATAATCATTCAATCCTGTGGTAAACTGATGATCTCAAGGGATGCATCATATCTATAATATTGCATACACACAGAGTTTTCTTCATTTTAGCACTGATTTAACAATTATTTGTCAATATAACCACATAATTTTTCAATGCACAACATTCTAGCAGATATTATCGTGTCCCATCGAAAACAAATGCAATTAAAGCATCCATATAAATGGGCAAACCCCAACAAGAAGAATGTAAAACATAAACAAACTAACCTTTATAGTCACGAATAAACTTGCCCAAAAGCTTCTCACTTTGCCCATTTAATTTCCCAGTTCCATAAGAATCAGCGGTATCAAAAAGATTGATGCCATTATCAACAGCAAGATTGAAAACCTGTTGAAGCTCATTGTCCATTGATTCTTGGTAACCCCACAAGAGTTGATTCCCCCATGCCCAGGTACCAAACCCCATTGGAGAAACACTAAGAGGGCCCACTTTGACCTAGTTTTCATAGAAAATGGAAAATTAAATTTCTCTTAGGCATTTAATCAAACACTTGATGGGTCTGAATGTTTAAAGAGTTAGATTAGAAGTTACCTTTTGCCATGGCCAGACAAGGGGAAGCTTCAAAGAGGGTTTTGAAAGGTTGGCCTCTTTTGAAGCGCTGAAACATCTGGTGTGAATCGTTGCTGTTGATGCTGTTATTGTGGAGTGACTACATAGTGCCATTGTTGTTCTCTTTTTCTTGTAAGTATGTGGTGGGAAATTGGGATTGGGAATAGAAAAGATGAGCTGCTGAGAATTGGGATTAGGAATGGCAACGGATCGAATTTGGGTTAGATGTGCTAAATTCAAATCCGATCCGTTTAGTAAACGAACTCTGGACTCGGATTTGAATTCGAAAATCCAAGTTCAATCCGACTCGTAATGTTAGGATCCGAGATCGGTCCATTTAATCGAACCTCCGAATAATCCGAATTTTTTTTTTTCCAGTAATGTATGATATACCTATAATTGCTTGTATTGTACTCCCTCTGCTTTTTTGAGTGCCCCATAATTACATGACACGCATGCCAATGTAAACTAATATTTTAATTATCACTAAATATAAATTATAACAATTGAATATTAATAATCTACTTATTGAGACGATTCCAACAAATACTTACAAGACTATATTTTTTCTTTTGTATAATTCACAAACATTGGTCAAAGTAAATCTAATCAATAGTGCCAAAATCCCAAATGACACACTTTAAAAAAATGGAGGTAGTATCTAATAAACTTTATTTCTTGTATCATATTGATACGTAAAAAATTAGAAAAAACATAGGGTACAAATGTACAATGTCTAAACATAACATATTTAAATTATGAATTAAGTTACATAACAAAAGTTTGCTACAATCAAGTAAGCAATTGTCCCAAATTATAAAGCATATCCTCATACTCGGACTCGGATTCAGTCGGACTTTGCCCAGGATCCGATTCGCCTTCTACTGGGATTCAGATCTATTTTATCGGATTCGAATTCGAACTATTTTTAAACGGATTCAGATCGAATTTTTTCTTCGGATCGGGTCGGATTCAATTGCCATCTTTAATTGGGATTGAAATTATTATGGGTTTGTTATATTCACCTTTATTAAAACTTATTTTAGTTGTAATTTTAACTTTTGTTGGAGTATTTTTCATTTTTTATGAGTGAACTTATTAAACTACAAATAAGTAAAAAATAAGGTGAATTGAACAGGCCCTAAATCGGATTCAAGAGCACTTAAATTTTTTTCTATGTATTGTATGACCTTCTTAATCTTTTCCTTACTAAATAATTGATACGTTTGACTTTTTTTCTTTATTCATATACTTTTGACTATCCATTTGTGGTAACTTATAAAACATATTCCCTTCTTTTTTAAAATGTTACACTTGAGATTTTGCACCATTCTTATGCTATATTTGAGTCTTTGACTTAATTATCTTTACTAACTAGGTTAGGTCCCGTGTCATGCACGGTAATTTCACTAATATTTTAAATTCTACACTACATTTGTAAACTATAAAGAAAATCTTTATAAAAATATTGTGGACAAAGTATAACCATAAAATATATATTTTCTTCCAAGTTTAGGCATATAATGAATTGAACACATGAAATATAATGAAAGAGTAAATTAGACAAATGAGTGTTATAAAATTTTAATTCGGTGTCGTACCGTTTTTTCTTCATAAGAAAGCGGAGGTATTAATAACAATAACAATATTTTAGTTGCGTGCTTAAAAAAATTATTTTAGAATGAATCAATTATTTCATTATACATCATTTAAATAATTTGGTTACAAAATTGCTATATACTCCATACAAATATTGTGTATTGAATAATTGAAGGTATGTATAAAATACTACATATGAATTACTATCATATTTAATTATATGAAATAATATGTACATCCTATGATATACAAAGTGAAAGATATGTAATAATATTTTATACAATAAAAGATATGGAAACTATGTGAATATTTTTTTAGGATGTGAATCACAATAATATGATTTGGGAAATATATAATTTTTTAAGAAGTAAATCACAATTATATGATTTGGTGAATATTTACAACATATTTTATAATAAGTAGTTGATGTTGTCGATAATAAAAATAGAAAAAAAAAATGAAGGGAAAAAAAACACCAAGAAGTGACACGTGTCATTCTTTGTGTCTGTTTTAATATTACGCTATTGACATGTAATACTTCATTCGTTCCTAAATAATTGACACGATTCTCTTTTTCAGCTATTCCTGAAATAGTTGACACGTTACTAATTTCACTTTACAATAGACACTTTTCTATAAACAATAAACAATTTAATATGATACCCCGCTCATATATTTCTGAAACTCCGTGCCCATTTCAATGTGTCAATTAAATGAGAACGGAGGGAGTATAAAAAAATATAATCATATAATATGCTGTTGGACTTCTCAGAATATCTACTTTTATATAAAATAAAAAAAAATATAAAAAAAATTATAAGTTTTGCTAATATCATCGATCTAATCAAATATAGTGATGGTCAAAGTGTGCCTCGACAAATAAGCAAACCCAAGTGTAACATTTAAATAAAACGAAGGGAATAACTATTATCATGAAATATATAGTTAAATAAATATTAATATAAAGTTTCACAATATCAACTTTTATATATATTTTTTTTACTAATATTTAACCATGTATACGGAGTATCTAAGGTCAAACTAGTGCATTGACATTTATGTCTAGTTTGATAGTGTTATAGTAGTAACGCAGGTAATACATATTTAATTTGGTTAAAAAAAATAAATAAAATTATGAACTTATGCTTGTATATATTACCATTAATATTTATTAATTGTAATAATTAGTTGTTTTACAAAGATATGTGGTAAAATTAATATGACTCATAAGATTAAGTTTTAAGCTAGAGGAATCCTACCAATCATCTTTTTGGTTGTTTGACTTTATAAATCACGAATCTATTGCATACTACTAAAAGCAAAACTAAAAATGACACTTAGTAAAATATTATTAAAAAAATTCCCTCCAAATTTACTTGCTTAAAAAAATTTCATTGTGATAGATAATGAAGGTTTGTATTTAATTAATGACATTCACTTTATATAAAATCTAAAGTAATTCCTAAAATATCACATTGCCTAATAAAATCAATTTTTTTTTTTTACTATTTTAATATTGTATATTTTAATACTTGGCAAGCTGATTTATTATATTTTATACTCCATACCTTTCTTTGTAAAGTTATTTTCGTTATAATTGTTTAACAACCGTGCATTGTACGGAACTTAACCTAACTAGTTACTACAATAGGCTGAAATCTTGACTAATGTACATTGTATTCCCATTTCATGCCACAAGTTCATTAAATATATGGAGCACCCCAATCCATAACAGGTACAATAATAATACATCATAATATCTACTGCTATAAAGTAGCTCAACATGCAATGAAGAGAATATTCACGCATTGAATCCTTGGAATTGGTAATTCATCAATATTACGTGCAATCATTTTTAGCTCACTTCAGTTTCATAGGGAGTACTCGGAGTAGGATATGGTGTTAGTGTATGTTTTATCATTATAACCTAATGTTTAATTATGTGGAACCATTAGTAATGCTTCATTTGGCTTAATGCTTTTGTTTTACACATTTAGTACTTAAATTCCTAAGCAAAGCTGAAACCTTGACTAATGTGCATTATATTCCCACAACATGCCATAAGTTCATTAGATTTTTGGAGTACTCCACTCCATAACAAGTACGGAGTATATAGTATACTTCGCAATAATATATAGTATACTTCACAATAATATACGCCATAATATCTACTACTATCAAGTAGCTCAATATGCATTGATCTGAATATCCAAGCATTGAATCTTTTTGGTAATTCATCAAAATTAGAGGCAATTATTTTTAGCTCACTCTACCTATCCAAATACATATACTTGGTTTTAGGTTTTTATAACTTGAACAAGTTTAAAAAGTCAATTTGACGAAGTTTTGACATCAAATGATCCAAAATGGCTCAAAAAGTGCCTATATGGCTTCTACTTTGATTTGCCTGTAAAGGCTGTAATTCATATTTTCGTGCAAATAATGTCACTAACACTTCTAATTAAGTAACCAAACATACTTAGTTTTAAGTTTTTATAGATTGAAACTAGTTCAAATAGTCAATTTGGCCCCAATATGCCTATAATTGCTTCTACCTTTTTCTCCCTTTACATACTAATTAAAAGCAAATGCAATAAAAGAAATATATATCAACATATCATGACAATTCAAATCCGAATGAAAAGCAAATGCAATAAAAGAAATGATGGCTAACGTTAACCTGACTAGTTTACTTGGGAGGTCCAATACCTCTCTTCGACATGTTGAATCACCTATAAGATTACCCAAAACAGCAAAAGCTGAAATGAAATTTTATTAGAGTGTACATTACAATTTTCTTTAGTTTTACTAAAATGTTAGCTAAAATTAATTTATAACATTTGTTTTCTTAAATTGTACAGTAAATAAGTAAAATTTCGGAAATATATTTAATGTATTTGTTAGGTTTAATATAAAAGAAAGAGTTACATTTAGAGTAATAAAAAACATACAAAACAACAAACACTATTACATTAAAGCAATGATTAAACTTAGAGCTGCTAGTCTTTTAGAGAAAACAAGCTAGTTCTTTCATATGTATCACGGATATGCTCTACAAGACATTTATGCTCTTTAGTTTTTTGTTTTGCATGTTTTTATGTTTATAATTATTGAATTTAAAGGCCGGTGCAATTTTCTTTTTTTGGACATTGTAATTTTTGTTGTTGTGTATTCATTAAAAAATTGTGCAAGAAAAAAAAGCCCTTATAGTTAGCTAATTGTTGGCATTTAATTTTACTGCACCTTTTAACACCTCATGCAAATCTGGAGATAATTAGCTAACTTTTATTCACACTTAAAATTTTGCGTTTTGAATCCTTTTTTCTTCTTCATTCTCAAAAGATACAACCCTATTATCCTTCTTCAAAAATAGAGTTTCTCATAAAAACTTTTAACTCTTCAAAAATAGCATTCCTCTAGGGCATTGGAGTACTATACACTTCAAAAATAGTTGTCTACGCCGCCGGTATCTTGCTCGGGATGCTTACGTGCTTCCGCACCATCCCTGACTTTCTTGCTTTTCCGATAGCCTTTAGTATAGGAGCATCTCTAGTGGTCCCGCCTAACTCTTCGTTCTACGTCGCATCTGTAAACATACGAGGTAAAGTTTATGGCTCTTTTTGTGTCAAAATTAGAGAATCGCCATTGAAGTATGTGAGCAGAAAAATACTTAGAACAGCAATGTACACTCTAAAAATTTCTTTTCAGCTTTTGTTGTTTTGGGTAAACTATTGGGACTTTTTACCAAATTGAGCTTTTTTGGCAAAGTATTTACCAAATTGGTCTCGTGGCAAAAGTATTCCCCAAACTAAGCTTCTAGGGTAAAACGCTGTCTCGGACAGCGTTTTAAACCCAGTTTTTAAAAAAAAAAATTCAAGACATAAAACTCTGTCTCAGACAGCGTTTTATGGTTAATTGACTTTTTTGTATGTATTTTGCTAAAATATATTGGAATACACGTATTTTGTGTATGTAAAAAGTAAAACGCTGCCCGAGACAGCGTTTTACTTACAATAAAAGTATTATTCCCAATTAAACGCAGCTACAATTCGATATAAGTCCCGCAATATTGTACGGAGGAAAACGCTGCCTCAGGCTGCGTTTTATTCTGTACAATAAACGCTGCCTGAGGCAGCGTTTATTGGGGTTCTTTTTTTTTATATAAAATATGAAATACGAAGTTTGAGAAAAAAGTCAAACAGGTAAAACGCTGTCTGAGACAGCGTTTTACTTCTTGGATTTTTTTAAAAAAAAATCTGGATATAAAACGCTGTCCGAGACAGCATTTTACCCCAGAAGCTTAGTTTGGAAAATACTTTTGCCACGAGACCAATTTGGTAAATAATTTGCCAACAAAGCTCAATTTGGTAAAAAGTCCAAACTATTGAGTATAGTTTATAGGAGGTTCAACGTTCAACATGTCGAAGAGAGGTTTTGGGCCTCCCAAGTCAACTGGCCAGGTTGACTTTAGCCTCTAACATTATAATGGATCAAGCCCAACAAATGGTTTAGTACAATTATATGTAACCTTGATAGTATAATAATACTTTTTCCTCTGTTATTTTTACATTTGATTTAGTTATTTACAGAATGGGATCTTCCACCGGGACCATTTGGGGCCCGACCTTCGGTAAATTTGTGTAATTAATTAGTTAATGAACTTAAATAACCTTATTTTACTTATAAAATGTTAAAACATAGTGATTAATTTTGAGCGAGAGGTAATAGATTTAAATCCCAGCCTCTCTAATATTTTTAGCCAAGATTCGCCACTGATTATTTAGTCTAACTTTTATACTATTCACACATTTATGTTTGGTCGTATTTTGTGATTTATATATAATTATAATAATTAATTATTCGGTTTATTTATTAGACTAAAACATATAATTTGTCACGCTATATAGTGATCCATTAAGTGATTATGGTTTGGATTTTTTTTTAGTCTTATTATGTATAGTCTTATTAAGTGATCCAAACAACACATGTAAATATTCCATAATGATAATATGTATGTATATATATATAACATCGAGCCGGGTTGAAGCTAAAAAATTATGCCCACTTCTCGGGCCGGTCAGGGCCAAGCTTTGGGCCGTGCGGGTTTTTCGGACCATTTTCGGACTGGGCCTAAAAAATCAACTAAATATGCATAAAAACGCATTCCTAAACCTGCCCCAAAAAGAATTCAAACTGGGCCATACTTGATCAGGTCTTATATATATATATATATATATATATATATATATATATATATATATATATAAAGAGTAACACTTTATAATTTTACGATGAAACCTCTTTTGGTCATATAATGTGGATTTTCTCTCACGGCGACAGACGCAGGCATCCCTTTAAATAAAATGGAAAATACTTAATTATCATATGGGTAGAGGATAAGAGGGTAAAATACTGCAACTACAATCTAAGTATTAAGATAAGGTAAGGGAAAAAAAATGACAGCTGTGGAATTTGAACCCACGCCCTTTCGGACCAGAGCCTAAATCTGGCGCCTTAGACCACTCGGCCAAACTGTCTGATGATTAATCACAAACTATATTAATAAATACTTTGTATAAATATTGAGCTTCTAATTTTGAAAGATTCCACCGACAGTGAGAAGATGAAATGAAGTATTTTGTCTCAAATTTTGTGGTGCAAATTATCATCTTAAATTACTGTAAACTGCAGTCACTATCATCTTGCCAACACAACATTATCAATTTGAAAGTTATTTATTTTTCTTTTGTTAATTTTTAACAATTTGTTTGTTGTTTCTTACTACTACAAACCTAATCTTGCTTTAATATTGATAATAATGTTGGTCAATTGTTTAATCTTAAATTTACTGTAACTTTAATTAATTGCCCACTTGCTTGATTCTAATGACGTTTATTTTTAGCTTTCACTTTTTTTTAATTTGTGTTTGTACCCCTTAATTGCTTTTTGGCCCCTTTAATTAGTCGAGTATTGGATTTTAATTTCTCAAGGACCCCATATTACCTAATCCATTGTGTGTTTACTATTTAAAAATTTGTCAGTGCTTTTGGGTCCCTTATATTGATCAATTTCTTGATTTTAGTTATATTTAGTATAGGTAAGTTTTGGCGATTTTTTTTCCTTCATATAATTCAATGTTCTATTGTTGTGTTATTGTCTAAGTGTATGAATTCCAGCACTTAATTATCAATTGGGGGATGGGGTTGGAGGGGGGTTTTTTGAAAATGTGGAGGTGGGAAAAAAAATCTGTAATTATGGTGGTATTTTAGATGGTTGTAGTGTATCTCCTTATATTGTATACTTCGGGTGATAACTCAAAAAATTGTGGTAAGATGTAATATTTTAGATACGTGTTGTCAAACAATTGTGATAAAACAATTGTGATAACTCAAACAATCGGGGGGTCGGACCCTGAGTATCTATCGGACCATTTAAATACGTGTTGTCTTATTAAGATGATTTGGAAACTTTTAAGTTTTGAATCATAAATGCATAACATAGATAGGTATAATTTAGTACTGTAACAAAATTGGAGTTCATATTATAGGTAAATTGAGCTAATTTAAGCTGCATCATCTCATTATGCTGAATTATAGATAGATCTATAAAGAAATTTACCTATGAAATGTTATGAGAAATCTTTATGCCCGTTTTTCATACAAGTATTTTTTTTTAAGCTTGGTGCTACTATTGATTTACCTCCTGCATTGTTGTATGTCATTCATCTAGCTGAAGTTCATCTTTGCTTAGACATAAAATCCGTTTTTCCGTTGTTAGAGATTGTATTACTTCTTAATATTCCAATCGATCCGATTTAGCTACAAATAACCTTATAGAATTCTTATATCAGAAGTTGAGTGTGTAAATTTGACATAGTTTATATTATATTGACTAAGGAACCTAAAGTTGATCATCTTTCAGACTATGTGTCTATGTATAGAAAGGTCACATTAACAAATTGGAATTCTAGAGTAGACTATTGCAAGTTGAAGTTATAGATATAGAAAATTGCTTGATCCTGCTAGTTGGTGTTTATTTAGCTTTTTATATCAACTGTACTGCTTGCACTAAAAAAATGCTGCAACATGATACTGCTTTTTGGAATATGCCTTCCTGTGTTACTATATGGAGGCACGATCTTGGTGTTTCGCGGTATCTTGCATACTACTATTCATACATTCATGAGTAGTTTTACTGGCTGAGTTTTTAGGTATTAGTCCTCTGCCAGCATGCATATATAGCACACTTCATTCATTTTTGCTCGAATCCTAGTTCCCGCCTTAATCTGATCAATGATATTAATTTCTGGTATAGGCATACCCATGCTTTGCGGACTGTGAAGATGTGAAATGAATGACATACAAATCATGATAAGATCATGAAGATAGAATACATTGACTAAAAGTCCTCTGTTCTGCTTCATTTGCTTGATATCCATACTAATCGAGGTTAATGTTTAGAGGAAACTTTCTGACAAATTTCAAAGAGAAAGACATTAAGTGCGCTTTAGTGTCTATAGGTTATTTTATTTTGTACTCTCCACAGAGGAAGATATTCATGATATTCATTAAAGTACTTTTTTTCCCTATTTGCAATTGTGTGATCATGTTGTCTTTTTATAAAATAAATTTCCTAGTAGATTGATCAGGAATCTAAGATGTCTTACTTTGTGGTTCACTTTTATGCTAACTTTCTGAGTCGTCTGTACTTGAGGCTCCTGATGACTGTGATGAGTAACTTCTATTTGCATTAGAAACTCGAATGTTGTGGATTAAACTGAGAATTCTGTGAACTTTGAGGTATAGTATCATCTCTGTATCTTAAACTGTTGCAAATAAATATGAAACTTATAGATGCATGCTAAAATTTGTGAATTATTCTCTAAAAACATTTCACTAATTTACAATCTATACATACTGAATTCTAAATGTTTTCTACAAACTAGCTCTCATCTCAGTCAGACACAGAGATGCTCACACAATCATGCAATCACATAAATAACAAAACACTGCACTTATTTTTGTCATTGTCAGTGGCATCGCCAAGCTACAATAGGTGAGTAATCCCTTGTTACCTTCTAAGAATCAAGGCCTTGGTTGAATGCCATCTGAACTTTCGTTGTTATCGTCTCCTATCAAAAGAGCAAATTTCTAAACACTGCCATTTTCTTGTAAATAGATGCATCAGGTCCAGGTATCCCACCAGTGGGAAGTGGTACTTGTCGGGTCAAAGAGACTCCCGGCATCAAAGCTGCACCATTTCATCGGCGATATCAAGGAACCATCGATGTGCTCGCTTACTTTCAGCAGTTCAGGCTCCTCCTGCCCCAAATACGCTATGTTTCCACTTTTATCATCGTCTGAGTAAATTGCCCCTTGGTTGTCCATTTCTTCCTGTAAGCTGCTTGATCTTGCTGTTATCCCTGCAACAATTTCACCATTTTCTTTGCTCATATCTTGGTCGTTGGCTTCAAAATCCTTGCATCCATTCTTCCTGTGATGCGATCTTTCTAAAAGACTACGTAGTTCCTGCAACTGTTGAAAAGTAAACTGTTAGTCTGCATATTCTACTGCAGAATATACATGAAAAATTAGATAGTAGAAGCAAAGATACCTGTTCTAGCAAGGACTCTCTTTCTTTTTTGATGCCTTCTAGCCGAACTTTTAGATTATCATAGTTGGATTTGAGTACTCTGTAGTTCTTCTCAATTTGCTTCGACTTCCACCTAGCTCGTTTGTTTTGAAACCATATAGCCACCTGCCGAGGCTGCAGCCCCAACTCTCGAGCCACTTGCACCTTCTTCCTTGGCTCAAGCTTAGTTTCCGATTCAAATATAGTTTCAAGTGACTTAACTTGCTCGTCGCTAAACCTCCTCTTGTTCCTACTCCTCCTCTTCCTTGCAGTTGGTAGCTCTTCTTCACCGCTCAAGGGCTCAACCTCGATATCAGCTTCAGCTTCTGTTGCTTCTGGGGATGGCTCTCTTCCTTGCATCATCATCTTTCTTTAATAAGTGAAAACAACTCCACTCTCGACTCCAAGTACTTATGATCATGAATTGAATATGTTTTAGTCTTGTATTAGAGGACATGTTTGGGGATATATAGTCAGCCATGTAAAAAAAGTAATATTATTGTCACTTTCATGCTAATAGAAGGTTTTTAATGATGGCTTATCTAAAGCCAATGGGGCCAGTTATCGTAGGAAGCTTTCTCACTCATTTGTGGAGTATATCATATATATGTACAAATCTATATAATCTTCTTGCAACTACTATAAAAAAACCCACAAATATTATCACGTAAAATGTTACGAGTATTAAATTAGTATTAATACATATTTGTATAATACCATCTTTTTGTTATTTTTATTTATGACTGATCTATTTTGTCAATTATTCTGAAACAGATGTAGTATAATTTTATTTTAAATTATGTTTATCATAATCGCAGAGTCGCAGCTGTATTTGCTTTTTGAATACGTTCAACGGCTATTATGGGTGCAGGTATTTTTGCTTGTTGATAGCAGACCCACCATGGGATGGTTACGGTATTGGGAGTTTTCATATGAAAAAGACAGGAATGAGATTTTAGCGTCTAAATATCTTCGTCTCTGAACCTCTCAAAGTGCAGCAGTTGGTCCATTCTCTATTTACCTCGTCTACTCTAAAGCGCCCGCATTTTAACCACCATTGTCACTTCGATTTACTGTGCATAAGACGAGATTGTGAAAAGGGAAAGATTTTGGTATGTGCATTTTCTTTACTTGTTATGGCCAAAGGTGAATTGATGTCTCTGCTTTATTGCTAGTTGTTACAAATAAAAGTGTGCTAGTGAACGTGTGTGTCGCTAACATAATTTGAAAAGAGAATAAGAGATTGATTTTCTAAGTGATACCTAGGACACAACTGTGTTAAACACTATCCTTTAGCACTCGAGATCTTCTATTCCACTCTGTTACATCTTATGTCTCATTATCTAATTACCGTATAATGGGTTTTATATATCTTTGTGACACGTCCAACTCAGAAAGTAGCCGTGTTTAAATTGAGATTAATTTTGGACAAATTTTCTTCAAGGCAGTGGCACGAGCTGAGAAAGAGAAAGTGTCCTAGAACCAGTTATGGGTTTAGCCTACACGATTTCGAGATTAGATGATACGCTCTCCCTACCGCGGCCCCGTTTTCATCAGTCTTGGTATTTTAAGTTGTAACCTTGACGCACAATTACATTTTGTATATTCTGCTTGTACTTGACATAGTGTTTTGTACTCAAGGTAACAAGTCATTTTCATCTTGATTAACATTTTGTGGAATTGTCAAGTGTGGTTTCTTTTGGTAATAGTTTTGAAAAGCTAACAGGTGGTGGGTGGTCCTGGTTATTGAAATTCATTGAATCAAAAAATCGGCCGCAGAAGAAGCGAAACGTGAAAGCGATACAGGCTTTTCCAGTCGATCACATTTGCTCACGTTGCCTGTTCTTGCGGATCACTTGTAGCTTGGTGGTACACATTTTCGTTTCTTCCACAAAACTGTGGAGTGACCAAATGCACAACCTACTTGTATCTTTCCACTTCAATTAACGAGTATTAATGATCCAAGGTTTTAAGCTAAGCTTATAGTTTTGTAAGCTTGTAAGCCTAGCCCTAGACAGTTCGAGTTCGAGCTCGAGCTTAGCTTAGCTAAGTCGTTTTTTAAATTTAATCTGTAAAATTTATTTTGTTTAGCTTAAATATGTTTGTAGTGAAAATAAATATATAAATGATATATAAGGATCAATAAGTTAATAAAATAGACATTTTGAGATCTTCTCGTCTTTAATAAATTCCTACCTCAAAACAAGATCTTTAAACTAGTTAATATATGTTTGAATTAAACTTTGATCAAGATAAGCCAAGTGAGTAAGACTTCATCAATCTAAAGTTACAATCTTTACTTTTAATATCGGTCAAACTTTACAAAGTTGATTTATACTTAACGCACTTGATTTAAACGGACTCAAATTGGCTTTACAACCTAAAACTTGATAAACTCATTGTACATTTAAGTAGGATTGATATTTAGCACGAAATTCTCGTGCATACATAGCCCTATCAACTTATTAAATCGTACGAGTAAATGCAAAGGTCTATTTATACAGGTAGGTACATTGAAACCAAATCTATTAAATACGAAGTACATCACGTTTGGAAATTCATAAATCGAGCACACTAAAAATCTGTATAACTTTATACTACATTCTTTCCTCCATTGCTGGCAATAGCATAGTTTGTCGAGAATCTTAATTTTTCAATTTTGTAACTATTGATACGGCTGAATGTTAAGATTAAATTTGGTCCACCAGATAAATTACCATCCACTAGATCTTTATAATATCAATTGGTTCATTATTTCCATATTACGAGAATGACGTGGATTTACAAAATATCACTAAATTATATAAATGTTGGATCAAGTTTATATATGTCATTTCTTGGTGAGATGACCCGTCGTTATTATTACTAGATTTAACAAATTAAACTTATGGATGAGTAATGTTTAAGCTAGGAGACAAACATTGTGATGAGTTGGTGCTTTTTTTAGTAGTTTTAGTATATAATTATTATAATTATATGCTATTTGGATGAGCTAGGTGACATTATTATTTGGACCCTTTTGGAACATTTAGCTTTTGATGCTTGAATATTCAATGCATGTTGAGCTACTTGATAGTAGTAGATGTTGTGATGTATTATTGTATATACTTCGTACTTGTTTATGGAGTGGAGTTCTCTAAATATCTAATGAACTTATGGCGTATGATATATATGATGGGATTATAATGCACATTACTCAAGGTTTTGGCCTATTTTGATAATTCGTATTTTGTAAAGTTAATTTAATTTACTGGCATTTGCTTTTGTTTTTGGCTTTTTATATGGTCAAATAATAGTTATTTTCACGAACTTATCTTTGTAAAACAATTAAGTATTCAAATGCAGATGAAACAAGTGAAGTAAATCGAAGACAATGTCCTACGATCGTTGATTGCCAAAGGGAAGAAGCGAATTGATGAAGGTATCCCTTCATTAACCCACAAATTCGTTAGATTTTTTTTCTTGCCATCAAATTAACGTGTTTTTTCTTGCGATTTCCCGCTTCTTATCTTACAAGTTACAACTTTCCTTTCTATAAAGCTTAATGTTACAAGTTACAAGAAGTTAATCCTTGAATTGTTAGCTTAATCGTGTTTCTCCAACTTAAAGTAGAAGTTTTTGAGTGTTTCATTCGGACAAACTAAGGTGGAGGTGACCAAGTGGATACTAACATCATTTGCCTTTACTACAAATTAAGCAGATAAGAACTCAAAAGGGGAATAATAAAAAGAATAATGAGACGCTGAATAAACAAGTGGCTTCATGAAAGTGAGAGGACTATCATTTTCGCCTAATAAATCCAAATAAGAAAGGATAGATTAAGAGAGAAAAGAAGGAAAGCCTTTGTTTTTCTTTGTGAGTTGTACGTGTAATAATATACTTATAATGTAAATTTATCAAATTATATTCTTGAAAAACCTTTTTTCTAAGGTTTGATTTGAAAAAAATTGTGTGAAATTTTCTTTGTATTTGACTTAAATTTTGTCATGTCCCTTTTCTTAAACTAAATTAGAAACATTAATTTGCTTTTAATATGAGAAAGTAAGATGCATGTTTGTCCTTCTAACTAATTAAAAAAATATAATTTTGTAATTATGAAATGTAATGTTGGATTACATCATGGTGGGTTGGGACCATTTGGACCAATTCTTTAGTTAGTACAATATTGTGTCAATTAGCTTGGAGTTGCCCAAAGGATTAGTACATCATACATTTCTCTATCTTCTTGACAAAAAATGTTTAACAAATAAAGATGTTCCAATTTGATTGGGCCATTTCATGAATTTAGTTATTTTAATTGAATAGAACACATTAAATTGAAGATTTCAATTCATGAATATTCCACATAGTTGTATTTCCTAATGGATAAGGGAATTTATAGCTTGAGGATTCTTAGTGACTATCTTGTTAACTATCAATTAACCTAGTTCAGTTGACGATGATCTCATTTACCTTTTTTTTTTGTGTTCATAAATGAGATTTAATTTTAAGTCTTAAATATCTTGTATTCTCCTTTATTTTAGGACTTTTTTTTTTATATATATAATGAAATCCTCTCAAATATATTATCCACTAACACTTGTAATATTTAATTATATTTCTTGTAAAATGGACATGATAAAAAAAGGGTTAAATTACAATTTTACTCCCCTAAAAATTACTAATTTACTCAATTGAAGTTAAAGATGACCCAACTCAAGTGACCTCTTTCAATTTACGGAGTATAAATTAGTTACTTGACCATTAAGTACCTCTTTGCTCCTTAATCCTTATACAATAGATATGATGAAAAATATTTTAAAATATTATTTTGGGAAAGGGATGATGTAATACACAAGTTGGTAAGGAAAAGGATAGTATTGAAAATTCACAGCAAATGAATGAGCCCTTAAATAATTCCGCACAACTTGACTTGGATCAAATAATATTAATACGATGTATATAATTCAGACTTGGATCAACTAATATAATACGATGTAACTATATTATGAATAGTAGCGGACTAACAGAGTGCTTATTATTACACGTATATTATAACCTTTCATAAACTAATGATGACAAAATTGTATTCAAAGTTTTAACTTACTCATTGAGTTAAGCTTGAACCCTACTATTCAGACATTAAATCTTTACAATAATAATCTCAACACAATACCAACTTAGCCAATTTTTAAGTGAATTTATTTTCCTATTAAGTTTCATTAATTAAGGAGATTCAATTTGTTTTTGAGGGAGTATTATGCAAATTCTATTATACACCTAGGGTGGCACGATGGCATAAGCCGCATAACACATGCACACATACAAGAGGTACATACTTAAATCTTGCATAAAACACAAACCATCATATATAATTTCATTGGTAAATTAGGAATTCATTCTAGTTGTCAACTTGTCATAATTCATGAAGAAACTTCTTTTTTTTTTTTCCAATGTTTTGGGCCCTAGGTCATTAGGGTTCTCATTTTTGTTGGTAAATGACAAGATAGAAAAAATAAAAAATTCATCGACACTTAGTAAGATAATAAAAGTTGTACTAACTAAAGTGAAATTGCTTGATAAAAAGACAAATTAGGCAAAAAGAAAAGCGTTGTGTACCCCCCCCAAAATTTCAAAGTATGTCTTTATCATTTTTATTTATATCTTATAATATGGACAAGTACTTTAACCTTGTCTGTCGAAATCCTGAAGACTATGCCATCAATTTTAATTGAAATTTGTACTTTTTTATATAAATAAAAATCTAAGAATATGGTAAAGTGGGGTTATATACTTGCTACTATCATTGAAAATGACACTCTAATTTGTCTTTAAACGGCTATAATTATCATGTTAAATCTTAACAATTAATGTCTAATTAATTTGATCCCAAAGAAAAACTTAATGACGGCAAATCCAAAATATGGTATGTTGCTTCAAGGAATGAGATGGGACACATGTAAACAAATGAGTGGTGTGATATGGCAGTCGTTAAAGGTTTCATGCATAATTTAGACTGCCTAGATTTTTTTTCATTATCTAAATTATAATTAAATCTTGGTTGAAAAGCTTAAGGATTTGACTAGCTTTCAAAAGTAGAAAGGATTAATTTGAAGTCATATACAATCTTGTTCAAATTTATGATAAAAAATTGATCATTTCAAAGACTACTTAAAATCTCTTCCCCCACTAAGGGAATGTATAATTTGGTTCCACATGTGATATGTTTGCCACCATTTTATTTTAGAAGCAGATTTCTAGAATGTTTTAGTGCTTAAACTTCGAAGTTAAGTTTGATTTAATCTCACAAACAAGTAAATAAATACCAATAAGACTTTGTCCAATGGTTGTAAACTTGTGATTAAGGTCAGCGTACGATAGATCACATATTCAAATTACCTTTAAGCTCATTCGAACAAAAAAAAAATGAATAAACAGTACTTGGAGAGGAAAATATATCAATATAATTGAGGAAATAAGACCAAAGTTGTTCTTGAGGTCGACTTGTTTGTTTGTTGAGTGTTGGATAATGATATTGAGATATCCTGTAATTAACCTCTTAGTCCCAAGATTTAGCATAATACAAGGGTGGAAAAAGTTGATTCTTCTTGATTATAAGACCTGATCTGAATTAATTTGAGTTGTTCTTTGCAATCAGACCTAAAACTAAATGAAATAGGATAATGTTAAGATTTTCAACTCAAATATCCTAACATTAACCTAACTCATTTAAAATTTATCTCAAATCAACTAGCCGATTTAAAATTGTTCTCAATTAGGGGTGAACACAATCTGGTTAGGAACCAAACCGCAAAATATGGTTTGGTCAATTTTTCAAACCAAACTAAACCATATTAGTATTGAAACCGGATCAACCGAAACCGTAATAATATGGTTTGGTGCGGTTTATGATGAGATGCCATTTTCCCTAAAAATTGTCAAATAATACATCATTAACTTATAATAAAGTTTAAATATTTAGCCCAAACGGTTAAATTGTATTACAAATTTACAATAAAAATAACAATCCAAGTGCTAACACATAATACAATAACAATCCATTTATCATCATAAATTCATAGTACATTATACATTATAGTCATTATTATAATTTATACATATTAAAATACGGTCTACGGTACGATTTGGTTTATAATTTTTGAAAAACCAAACCAAACCGTAAACCATATTTACAAAAAAATCGAAACCAAACCATATTTTTACTAACTGTTAACCAAACCAAACCTCTAAAATGCAGTTTGGTCCAATTTTGTTACGGTCCAGACCAGATTGTGTACAACCCTAAATCTCAATTCAACTAGCCTTTGAAAATTAATTACATCCAAATAACTTAGGTTTAAAACGGCTATTCTATTTAAATTTAACCTCTATTTTCGCTCTTCATGGCAGTGTTTAGTCATTGTGCTTTCTTTTCATGTCCTCGCTACAGCTCTTCACCATCTTCATAGGCATCTTTTTCCTATAGATTCAATTCAACTCAAAAATGGCAAGTCCAACGGGTTCAAGTTTACCCATTTAATACTTCAAAAACATCATTTTAAAAAACTTTGGGTTAATCAGGTCAATCTGTACCCGAAAACAAACAAACAAGGTTATCAGAGACTGAACCCGAAAACTTAAACAAGTCAGTTCAAGTTGGAGGATAGTTAACCCGTTTAGAGCAAACCCAAACACAGACACAACCCAACCTAATTTGATTATAGAGGAGGCGCAAATTGAGCGAAAGAAAAAAAAAGGGGGTGTATAAGTGGGGTCATAAGAATTGTGCTTGTCCATGATAAAGCCCATAGGACCACGGGTTTCTTCATTAAATCCAATTTGTAGAAAACTTTATCCATTGAATCAAAACTAATGACTAATGTAAACGAAAGACAGACCCAAAACCCAAACTAACCTGACCCCATTATTTTGCTTATGTTCGACTAAAATGGATCTTAAAATTATCAAATCCATGTTTTTACTACGTATATGATAATAAAGGCCATAATATCAACCTTATTTTAATAAGTGCCATAATTTGATTCAATGGACAATTAATGGCACTTATTTAAAATAAGGTTGATATTATAAACACAATTTTAATAAACTTATTACTGTATTCCCAGAAATTTTCCACCACGATCCAACCTATACCAACCCGATTATTCAATTACCACCTATAATCCCCTGAGAATCCCCGGAAAATTCATAAAGATGGCACTAACTAAAGGAACATATATTACTACGTATTTACCTATTGATATATTCCCAAACATTCCCTAACTAACTAAAGGGAAGTACTAACTCAATTCAGAATAATCAACATGATTTCAATCTCCAAATCAACATTTCCACTTACCAAAAGCCCAATAAGGATTCTAAGCTGAGTTAAAGACTCCTTAATTAGTTCATCAACAATCTGAAACATCTCTTAGCGGCGTGATTCGGCCTGAATGTCTCAATATTACTTTAAACAACAGTTCAAAAACCTAAGGAACATTGTAGCAACAGGACAGCCATGTAAAACCCAAGGTAATGGTAGTTAGACTCCAAGTACAGATGGACGTTTGCTTTTGACTTCGCAGCTGATCACGTCGATAAAATTCTCAACTTTAGATGACAGAGCTAAGCTGCTCTCTCTATGCACCCTAAAAAGTATTAACAATCAACCTGCCATGGGATACTATTCTTCTAAAAAGCTCAACACAAACACCCTTCATATAAAATAGGCCCAAGATAAACATAAGAATATACCAAGAATTTACTGATTGGCTTTACATAGGGTCATAATTTATACAGAACAAACACTAAGAAACAGACTCTAGATGGAGTCGATTCCTTCCGTTTTTGTTAACCATCATGATACCACCACCAAACAGCAGAATCCAAACCCCAACCATAGCTCCAAGTATTCAACATCAATGCTAGTTGATGTGTCAAACCATCCATAACTAATTTTAATACATACATCGGCTAAAGTAGCTGCAGACATTACATCACACCGCAAAACACACACACACACACACACACACACTTCGTATGTGAGAATTCTCTTTTCAAGAATTAAAAGAGCTACCAATTAAGGAAGAAGGAATATCACTCAGCGGCAGAAAATAGACAGGCCAAGGGAGCTCTTGAGCTTACAGTGATAGATTATCCTTCAAGATCTCATAGGCTTCACAGAACCTTAATCCAGTTTAGACATGAAACATAATCTACTAATATCTTGTGAAAGTCATCCTAACAGTCCATCCAACTATCTTGATGAAAAACTACTTCAATCAAACTTAAGCATCCATAAATGATGTTAATTACACTTTCTAAATAGAAATTTTCATAAACCATATAATACTACTAGGAATAACCAACACACTAGAATCTCAAACCAAATTATTTGCCAAAAAAGATTGCAACCAGCTATGCCAGAAAAGGGTTGCAAAAATAAATAAAAATCAGTAAAACACGTTATGGTATGATATGATAACTTTCTTATGTATAAGTTGTAATCAAAAGAGATCAGTTAGAATCAATAAAATTTATTAAATATTATACAGAAATCTTATTTAGAGAAACATTAGGAAACATTGCAATACTTTAAGAACAAAGGAAAAATAAGCCTCTAAAAGATTACTCAGTGTACAACTTCAAAATAGAACTCCCCACTCTGTTACATGGACTCGGGAACGGGTGTCGAACACTTGGACACGGACACATGTCCAAGTGTCCGATCCGGCAAGTTCCAAAATTTTAGGACACGGGAACTTTGTCCGATATATGGACACGGGTACGGGGACACGTCAATACGTCACTTAAATTTATATAAATAAATTATATATTACAAAAGCTTTAAAAAATTTCATTGTGTCTACCCCTATTTTTTTATAATAATTCTTTCCTAGGTAAATTCTCCTAATAAATGGCAATCTTCTTCTCTCCATCTTCTCTATATTAAAGGTGGTTTTCGAACAAGATATATTTCTTTCATGTTTCTTCTCTTTTTTCCTCTCCTCTCTTAATGAAAGTGTCGGAGTGCACAGTGAAAGATCGGACACATGTCCCGTGTCCGTGTCCGTGAAGTGCCGACACGGACACTTCGCGATATTAGCCGTGTCCGATTAACATAGACTCCCCATGTCTACTACACAATAACCATGACCACTAGAGAACCTCAAAACTAACTCTTCCCTATATGACGCCAATTATATTTTCAAAACAATATTATCTAAATACTACATAATAACTTTAATAGCCAGAGCCTCAAAAGCAACACTTAGGCTTTGTTTACTACAAAAAGAGAGAGGAGGGGGGGGGGGGGAAGAAAAGAAAAGAAAAGGGTAGTGCTTAGTAAAATTCAGCTTAAAACAGTATCAAATCAGATTAACTTTGATTCCTTTCACAATTCCTCAAAACAATAACTTCAATTCCTAACTCCTCAAAGTGATTGAATAAAATAAAATAAGCCTTCACTAGAGCAATCTAAATAAGCTTCCAAATTTAAATAGCCCACTCAATTCAATACAGAACCACAAGCTGTATATGAAACAAACCCGATAACATATCAAAAAAATCTTTAAAAAATTTCAATTGGTAAAAGAAAGTTTTAAACAAAGAAAATCAGTTTTTCCTTGCTACATTCTGTTTCATATCAAAAAATCACCAAAATAATATTAGTTCGTAGAAATCAGGGACACCTATTACACAGTCATAAAACTGCTTTTCCCTCCTTCAATCCACTACTCTCATCATTAAAACAAAATAATAAACAGCATTAAATGACCAAAATGGCTTCCCATACTTCACTCTAAGGCTTCACAAGATACTCCATATATCCTTCATTCTAAAACTTTCCATCAACCACATAATGAATACAACCACAAGAACCTCAAAACTAACTTAAAATAATATCTGTAGTAATGGGAAAACATGAGATTCAAACAGCTAAACAAGTAACAATCACTAAGAAAATCAGTAATTTTTAATAAAAACAGTCTATAGTATATAAAAATCAGTTTCAGCGAATTGTAGTCCACTATCAGAGTCATTCTCTCTTGAGGTCAACTCTCAACAATTTCACTAAATACCCAAAAACAATAATAATCGTCTACACAAAATGAATCGTATATTCTTCTCAAAGGCTGCCTAACATAAAATAAGCCATTTCAAGATCACTCCAAGTAATCAAGTTTCAGTCCATTAATAATCAATCACAAACAAACTCATTCATCACACTACATCTTCCCCTTTAACCAGCCCTCATATCATTCAAATACACAAATTACAAACAATAAATGCCATCAAATCATTGTGAACACTTCCCATATTACTCTCAACAATAGTTGCCTAATATAAATAAGCCATCATAAGATAAACTCCAAGTGCTATTTCAGAATAGAGCTTTCCATAAACCACCTCATGACCATTATGACCTCAAAACTAACTCTTCACTAAAACAAAAATGGGTTAGGGTTAGGTAACGAACAATACAAACAAGATTTAATCATTTTTAGTTAGTAAATTAAGTTTAAATCAACAAGAATGGATTTTAATAAAATAAACATAGAGAAATCACAGATTCCCCAATAAAACTTCTGCAATCAACCTACAAATCCTTTACACAACACACCTCTCCATTTTTTAAACCAACAAGCCAAACATGATTAAAAACAATCAAAATATAACAAACTTTGCGTCCCATTAACCACAAAAAATTTGCCTAAAATAACTTAACTAAATAACTCCAATTACACCTATAAGCTAGAATTTCCCATAGAAAGCATAGAAACTTTAACCGCATGAACCTCAAAAATAATTATAAGCTTTGTTCACTACACTAAGAAAAAGAATTATTAATATAAAAATATATCTGATTGAAATACTAAGATGTTTGTAAAAATTAATTTAGTAAATAACAGTTTCACAATGATACTAAGCATCACAAGATCACTCCAAGTAAGCAAGTTTTAGTCCATTGAGATCAATCACAAACAAACTCCTCCGTCACACTACGTTTTCAACACTGCATCTTCCCCTTTAATTAGCCCTCATATCATTCAAAGACACAAATTACAAACAATAGATGCCATCAAATCATTGTGAACTCAGCTTCCCATATTACTATCAACCTATGTTACTCGGACTCGTCCGAGTCCAACACGGGTACGTGTCCAAGTGTCCACTCGGCTGTTTTGCGAAAAAAAAAAATCAATGATTTTAAAGTAAAATGAAGTGTCCAAGTGCCATACTCATGTCTGAGTGTCGAGAGTCCGACACGAGTATATTTAAGGTAAAATGAAGAGTCTGAGCAACAGATGTTAACAATAGTTGCCTAATATAAATAAGCCTTCATAAGATAACGTTGAAAAAAGGGGGTTGCTAGGTAACAAACAATACAAACAAGATTTTATTATATTTAGGTAGTGAATAAAGTTTAAATAAATATGAATTGATTTTATTGAATAAAAATAAAATAAAATAATCAGAAATAATAAACCACAAATTCCCCCATAAAACATTTGCAATCAACCTATCATTCTTTCACACAACACCTTTCCATCTTTAAGACCAACAAGCCAAGCAGATTTAAAAATAATCAAAATATAACAAACTTTGCTTCGCATTAAACCACAAAAAATCTTGCCTAATCTTCACTGCATAACTCCAATCACACTTTAACAATAGAATTTTCCATAGACAACATAATAACTTCAACTGCATGAACCTCAAAAATAAAACATACGCTTTGTTTACTACACTAAGAAAAAGAATTGTCACTTAAAAAAAATCCGATTGATAAAATACAATGTTTGTAAAAAACTAATTTAGTAAACTCTGTTTTAATTAGTAAATAACAGCTTAATTAAAGATACAAAACATCACACGAACCACCACCCATTACTTCTTTTCTCAACATCCCTTTAAACAAAACCTCTCATAAATTACAAACAATAGCTTAAAACATTAACTTTAATTCCTTAATCATTAATGTTTAAAACAAGCCTTCACTAGAACACTCCAAATAACCTTCCAAGTTAGAACTTACCACTCAATTTAGTACAGGACCTCAAGCTGTATATGAAACAAACCCGACAAAAATTCAAAAGAATCTTTAACAAATTTCAATAGGTAAAAGAAAGTTTGAAACAAAAAATAATCTGTTTTCATTTGCCAAAATTCTGTTTCATATAAAAAATGACCAAAAATAAATTTTAGTTCATAGAAATAAGGGGCACCATTACACGGTCATTCTAAACACTGCCCTTCCCTCCTTGAGTCTACTAGTCTCATCATTAAAACAAAACAATAAACAACATCAAACGACCAAAATAGCTTATTGGCTTCCCATACTTCTCTCAAATAATTGACTAAGGCATCACAAGATACTCTATTTATCCTTCATTTCAAAACTTTCCATTAATCACATAATGAATACAACCAGAAGAACCTCAAATTAACTTTCAATGATAACTGTAATAATGGGAAAACTTGACATTCATATAGCTAAACAAGTAACAATTCATAAGAAAATTAGTTTTGTTAAATAAAAATAGTCTATAGTATATAAAAATCAGCTTCAACGAGTTTTAGTCCACTAGCAGTCATTCCCTCTTGCAATCAACTCACGTCAAATTCACTCATTACCCAAACACAATAATAACCGTCAATACAAAATGAATTTAATTTTGTACATTCTTCTCAAAGGCTACCTAATATAAAATAAGCCATTTCAAGATCACTCAAAGAAAGCAAGTTTTTTAGTCCATTAAAAACCAATCACAACCAAACTCCTAAGACAATCACAATACATTTTCAACACTGCATCATCCCCTTTAATGAACCCCTCATATCATTCAAAAACACAAATTACAAACAATAAATGGAATCAAATCCTTGTGAACTCAGCTTCCCATAATCCTCTCAACAATAGTTGCCTAATATAAATAAGCCTTCATAAGATAACTCCAAGTGCTATTTCGAGTACAGCTTTCCATAAACCACTGCAACTCAAGACCATTATGACCTCAAAACTAACTTTTCACTAAGGGGGGGGGGGGGGGGGAGGGTTCTAGGTAACAATTCATAAGAAAATCAGTTTTGTTTGATAAATATAGTTTATAGTAAATAAAAATCATTTTCAACGAGTTTTAGTCCACTGTCAGTCATTCCCTCTTGGCTCTTGCGGTCAACTCTCATCAAGCTCACTCATTTCCCAGAAACAATCATAACCGCTAATACAAAATGAATTTAATTTCATATATTCTTCTCAAAGGCTGCCTAACATAGAATAAGCCATTTCAAGATCACTCCAAGAAAACAAGTTGTAGTTCAATAAAAATCAATTACAAACAAACTCCTTCATCACACTACGTTTTCAACACTGCATCTTCCCCCTTTAATGAGCCCTCATATCATTGAAAAGCACAAATCACAAACAATGAATTCCATCAAAAACCATACAAACAAGATTTTATCATTTTTAGTAAGTAAATTAAGTTCAAATCAACACAAATAGATTTCAATAAACAAACATACAGTCTAACCAAGCTTTTTTTTTCAGTAAAAATAAACCACAGATTGCCCTATAAAACTTTTGCAATCAACCTACAAGTCATTCACACAACACCTCTCCATCTATTACACCAACAAGCCAAACATGATTCAAAATCATCAAAATATAGCAAACTTTGCTTTCCATTAACCATAAAAAATTTGCCTGATATTACTGAACTTCACTAACTCCAAATACACTTTAAAGATAGAATTTCCCATAGAAAGCATAATAACTACACCCGCATGAACCTCAAAAATAAAAGATAGGCTTTGTTCACTACACTAAGAAAAAAAATTCTCAGTGAAAAAAAAAAAAAATCAATTAATAAAATAAGATGTTTGTAAACTCAGTTTTCAGTAGTAAATAACAGTTTCATTAAAGATACTAAGGTTCACAAGAACCACCACCCATTACTTCTTTTCTCAACAAATGAACTTCGCCCTTTAAACAAAACATCTCATAATTTATACCCACTAATTACACACAAGACCTCAAAAAATGAACTTCAATTCCTGATTCCTCAAAGTAGTTGGATGGTATAACATAAGCCTTCAGTCCTTCACAAGAAAATCTCAAATATGCATCCAAATTAGAGCTTCCCACTCAATGAAATAGAGAACCCTCAAGCTGTATAGGAAACAAACCCGCCAAAAATTCAAAAGAATCTTTAACAAATTTTCGTAAGTAAATAAAAAGTTTTGAACAAAGAAAATCAGTTTTGTTTTGCAAAATTTTGTTTCATATCAAAAAAACCCCAAAATAAATTTTAATTCATAGAAATCAGGGGCACACATTATACAGTCATACTAAACACTGCCCTTCCCTCCTTCAGTCCGCTAGTCTCATCATTTAGAAAAAATAATAACCAACATCACATGACCAAAATGGCTTCCCATACTCTCTCAATAGTTGACTAAATCTTCATGAGATACTCCATTTATACTTCAGTAGTAAACTTTCCATCAGCCACTAATGAATACAACCACAAAAACCTCAAAACTTACTTTCAATAAAAACTATAATAAAATGAGATTCAAACAGTTAAAGTAACAATTCATAAGAAAATCAGTTTCTTTTTTTGTTTTTTTTTTTTTTTTTTTTTTTAAAATAAAAATAATCTACACTTTTACAGTAGATAAAATCAGTTTCAACGAGTTTTAGTACACTATAAGTCATTACCTCTTTCAGTCAACTCTCATCAATTACTCATTACCCAAACACAATAATAACCGTCAATACAAAATGAATTTAATTTCGCATATTCTTTCTCAAAGGCTGCCTAACATAAAATAAGCCATTACAAGATCACTCCAAGTAAACACCTTTTAGCCCATTAAGAATCAATCACAAACAAACTCCTTCATCAAACTACATTTTCAACACCGCATTTTCCTCTTTAATCAGCCCTCATATCATTTAGATAGACAAATTACAAACAATAAATGTCATCAATTCACAACGAACTTCACTACTTCCATATTCCTCTCAATAGCTTCCTAACATAAATACGCCTTCATAAGATAACTCCAAGTTTCCTTTCAGAATAGAGCTTTCCTTAGGCCGCATCATGACCACTAAACCTCAAAATTAACTCTTAGGCTTTGTTCTCTTCGCTAAAAAAACCAAATTCTCAAACCATACAGTAAATCAGGTAACAAACCATACAAATAAGATTTTATCAAGATACCATTTTTTTTAATTGGTAAAATATGTTTTATCTGTATATAAATCATTTTTAATATATAAAAATAATAGGATATAACTAATTTTATTAAATAACTAATTACCCCTACTACACTAGTCTGTCTACGTAACAATTCTCTACCTCAAATCCACAATTCTCACTAATTACAAGACGAGTAACAACCATCACTTGGCTACCCATTGATTAAAAAAAAGTACTCTTCACTTGATTACTCCAATTATACTCTCAAATCAAACCACATAACAAATTCAGCAACCAAAACCTCAAATTAAACTTAGGCTTTGTTCTCTTCGCTAAAAAAACCAAATTAAGAACTTTGAATCAACTAAAAACACTTTAACGTTAATACGACTACATAAAACCCTTAAGCAAAACAAGAGATTTTACTTACCTTTAACGGCTACTGAATCAAGTTTATCACCAAAGCTCTTGCATTCCCACTAAACGTCACCGTTTCGTAACCTCAAACAAGCGAACTCCCAATTGAAACCCTCGCATTCACCTCGAACGAAAGAATTCCTGAATTGCTTCCAATGAAACCCTGACAATTGCGTTTCAAACCCTAATTGAAAGTTAATACCGATCACCTTCCCACAAAGCTACCTCATTCCCAAAATCAAACCCTACTTCAACATTTTGGCTGACATTTTCATGAAAACGAAAAGAAAATTTAGACGAACAGGAGAGAAAAAACAAAATCCAGGATTAGAGTTAGGATTTTGATCGAAAACATTAGGTTTTTCACATTGAAGATTGAAAAGCAGAGAGAAAATGAGGGGTTAGGGTTTTGATCGGAAAATTCATCGACGGCAGAAATGAGGAGTGTTTTTATAGAAGTGGTGGAAATATGGCGGTGAATGAGTTCGCGTTATAACGGTCCTTTTTTCAGGTTTTAGGATGGACAACTGTACAAGTACTAGTACGCGGTTTTGGCTTCTAATCGAGATTTCAGATTATGACACGTAAGCTTGTGTTAGAAATAATGGTTCAGATTTTTCGAGGATATAGAAAGTTTTTTTTAAAAAAAAAAAAAATCTTTATCACGCATTTTTCATTTTCTAATATCAACATTACTATCTTGGGCTTTTGGGCCTATTCGTTACTGTGTCATTTTTTGTTTTAAAAAAAAAGGGCCAAAAATTAGAAAATAGAGTAATCCAAATAGTTGTAGTTTTTAGTTTTATTAATAATCATGATTTCTTGGTCAAAAAAATAATAACCATGACTTCAATAAGTTGGATTTATTTTGGAATCTTTAAATGAAGTACGGAGTGTATCATATGATTTTCAAAAACAAAACCATAAAATTAAAACTATACAATTACAGAACGAAACTTGGTTTTAGCATAGTAGGTAACTTGGATACTTGATAAAGGATTCCCCTAAAAATACATCATACAATAATAATAATAATAACAATAATAATAATAATAATAATAATAATAACTAATTAGGGAGTAGATCCGTGTATGATTAAATGAAATACGATAATCTTGTCATCATAAATTGTTACTAAATAATTTTTTTTTTTTTTTGAAATAATCAATTAATTAATAAAAATTCATATGATATCTTCAAATTAAATGAAATCTAAATTTACCAAATACATAAAAACACATCAAACAAAAGTTTTCTTCATTAAAGTTACGTTTAATTGGTTTTGCATTGTGGTATATCTCTCGCAAACATTGCTGGCGCACACATTGCTGGACTATACATCCTTTTTGGAGAGACGACCTAACGATTATTTTTTGTCAAAAGGATGAATTTCATTTGAACGTATTTGAAAATTTGACAACCTTTCTAATCCGGTCATGCAATTCTTTAGCAATGTATTAATTATACGGCAGAAGAAGATAGATTTTTTTGATAAACTCTAACCAATAATAAATCCCCAATATGAACGAACAACTACACCAACACACAACAATTCCACCATAGAAAGATTGGTACATGCACACTACTCGTGTAGATTTATTAAAATCAATTCAATAAAGAAAATTTAAATAACGGTCAAAAGAAATTTAAATCTTAGAGGAGAAGAGGACGAGAGGAATAAAATATTTTCCATGTCATTGGATAAAAAAGCTCATTTCATGCAAAATTAAAAGCCTTATTACTTTTTGGTTAGGGTGGATTTCTTTTTTATTTTTAGTTTTAAATTAAAAAAAAAAAAAAAGTTTTCTAACCCTACCTTCTAAATCCTCTAATAATAATAAATTACTCATCAATAAACATCACACGACAAGTTGTCTTCTACTCCGTAATAACTACCCCGTAATATCCAATAGAAAATGGAAGAGGAAGTAGACCAAATGAGAATTGGAGTTCTTGTTGTGATAGTAAAAGTAGTAAAAGTTACACTTATTAAACGAGAGCTAGTGGGTTTAAGTTACGATTCAATTCTAACAATTTTTTTATTAAAACACATATCCAATGTAATTTTTTTTTTTTTTTTTTTTTGGGCGAGTTTAAGAACACCGATTTTGATATAGAATATCACAAGAGGATTATAGTACATCCTCAACGTTATTCTTCATGAAAAAAAATTGGGAAATTTTGAATTTTGATACCTCGAAAATGACCCATATTGATTTTTAGTACCCATCTAAAATTTTATTTTATATTGGTACTCATCAAAATTAAAAAAAATATAGGTTTTGGTACCAGTTAACAGAATCCGTTAGGGTTTCGTTAAGTGGGGCCCATTATCTAAAAAACTTAAAAAAGAAATAAAAAACAACCGGCCACTGCCACCCCTCCCCCCTCCCCGTCAGCCACCCTTCCCCCTCCCCGTGCTGGCTGCCGGTGCCCAAACATTCCCCCGGCGCCGGCGAGCCCACCTCATCCCTTTCCTCCTCCTATCTAAGCCGCACAACAACTGGCCCTCCAAAACAACCACCTTCGCCGAAACAACCCCCCTCCCCTGTTCGCCGGCCCCTCCCTCCCTGAAACAACCACCCTCCTCTTTTTCCCGGCCCCCGAAAACCCTAAAACCCACCTGCATGAAACAACACGAAAAACCAAACCCGTTTAGGGTTTTTAAACAACTCAGAAAACGGGTGGTTTTCCAGGTTGTTTCAGGTGGGTTTTAGGGTTTCGGGGGCCGTGGTTGTTTTGGAGGGGCAGCTGCTGTTGTGTGGCGATGGAGGAGATGGTCGGTGATGGTGGTTAGCGAGAGAAAAGGCTGATGATGGTTGTTTTGCGTGGGATTCGGCGGTGGTGGCTGATGTGGTGCAAATTGGAGGTGTCGGTGGTTAATTCGGCGGCTAACGGTGCTGAGGTGAGGTGGTTGTGTGCTGGTTGCTACCAGCTTGAAGGAGGCTAATGGGTGGCTGGAAGGTGGCAGGGCCCCACTAGCGGAAAGTCTAATGGAAGTTGGACGAAGTTATGAAACCTATAATTTGTAAATTTGATGAGTACCAAAATAAAATAAAATTTTAAACGGGTACCAAAAATCAATAAGGGTCATTTTCGAGGTACCAAAATTCAAAATTTTCAAAAAATTAATACTTGTACTCCAACTACAATACTTCCTCAATGTATCAACTTAAATAGTTATAGCTAATTAGCTAGGACTAGGAGCAAAAAGGAAAAGGGATGTCTATTGCAACCTTTCGCACGATCATTTGATACAGCCATACAACATATCTAGACGCAGAATATATTTCTTAGGCAAGGGTGATAGTTGTTGAGTAGTACTCCGTAGGTCTTAACATTTTAAGGTGTGCATGGCATTGGTGACGAAGTAACTTGTTTGAGCCATTTATATCAAAAGTGTTATGTCTTGTATTTTTCATTGGGTCAAGTCTTCTTTCTGCCCAATCAAATTTCAGGTCAAGTCATGCATGCCTTTTATTCTACTTTCTTTTTTTTTTTTTTTTTGCCCTTTTCACTTGTAAATGTTTGGAAGTTTTATTATTAGCTTTAGGTAAAATATCTTAGTTTAATTCAACATTGTCTTCACATTAAGAGAGACCCATCATTATTTTCCCAATCATGGACACCCCATTGCACTAAAAGTGAAATCTATTTCAACATTTTTTGGGATATGCAAATGCCCTTTTTAGACATTTTTTTTTATTAATTACAAAAAAGTACAATATTATAAAAATAAATGTGTTAAACTGAATAAACACGATACGAGAGAACAAAATTTTGGAATGAAATATTAGCTAGTTAAATTCTTATATGTTCTCACTCAAGAAATTAATTTAATCAGCTAATGAGAGATAGGAGGCTAAGTTGTTTAGTTGTTGGCTACCTCGCTCTCAAACTTTCATGGTGATGAGTTTAGATTGAATCTAAGTTATCTCACCAAGTTCACTCTAGGAATAATTTTCCTATAATTTGCCTTTCTAGCTAGAATAGGCTTTTTCTTTGCCCAAAAAGAAATAATTAATGAGCTACACAAAGGTATCCAATTTCGCTCTCAAGCTCTAAGTTATTGAGTACTATGATGAACCCTTAATTAACATTATCATTGTCCTAATTGAGGACTAAAATATTAAAGTCCAAACAAATAGTATATAAAATGACTCTAAATGAAATTAGTCTAAACACACATGTAACTAAGACTTCTACAAAGTTTAATGACTAAAAAAAAGATTTACAATAAAACTTTCATAAATTGAAGTCCAAACAAATACAAGTAGTATATAAAATGACTCTAAAAGTTTCAAGAATGAAATTAGTCTAAACATGTATTTAAGACTTCTTCAAAGTTTATTGACTAGAATAAAGTTTAGATTTACAATAAACTTTCATACATTCCTTCATTGACATTTTAAAAGAATGTTGACATTTTTTATGTATTTTGGGGGTATATAGTACCGGGCCACAACCTCCGATCCTTGGCTAATCTTTCTTTAGATGTTGTTCATTTCACTATCATTTTCCCGCTATGTAATAAATTATTCTTTGGGTGTTAATTTTTTCACTATCATTTTCCCAACTATTCCACAACTAGTATATAGGGTACTTGATTGCTATAATGTGAACTGAAATCTCATAAAGAAAGGAGTAAAAGAAAAATGAAAGAAAAAGGGAAAAAATCGGAAACAAAAGACTTTTTACTAAAGACCTAAAATTGCAACGTTAAAAAAAACAAAGACCAGACATTGGGAAAACCTGAGCGGATCCTCCGAGATTGTACTTTTAAGTTGCCAAAACTTTAATAATTATCTCTGCCTCGTGTTGAAAAAGTAGTAACCTAAAGTCGGCCTACTACAATCATATCAGTTGACTACAATTATCACCAACATCCTCTACAAAACTACGAGTAAAATTTAATTGTAAATTTGATCTTTGTATGACTATAATCACTGGATTTTGTAGTTGTGACAAAGTTAGGTTCTAGTACTTAATTAATGCATTAAGCTTCAATATGTACTACTCCAATCCCTTCATTTTAAACTAATGAATTACTTTGTAAGTTTTGTTTATAATGATTTATGATGAGATAATCAAGCAAATACAAGATGTGATCTAATAGGTACTTATAGTTGGCGTCATTGAGTTTAAGTGTTATTTGTACAAAGTCGTGTAATTGATTAGAATAATGTTTATCTATTCAAATCTTTACACCTTTTCACTTTACCTGGCACCACTTGTAAAGTGATAAAGAATGCTTCTTGCAAATAAAAAAAATAAAATAAATAAATAAGATAACTAAACTTTAAAAATACTTTTGAATAGAGTATGTAGATGATTAAGAGACTCGAACAATATTGCAGCCTTCCACTACCCGATCGGGCATGCTATGCCCTGGCAGACCGAGCGGTGAGGACTTGCAGTGCAAAGTACCTCTATTTAGAAGTTGCTTCGCGCGCCCGATCGAGCACTCAATGCCCGGTCTGACCGGGCGGAAGAAGAATATGATAGAGACGCGGTTTTTTACGGAAGTTAGAGTTATCTTATTTTTATCTTGGAGCCCAGATGTCTTTTATTTAGGATTACTATAAAACCTTCCTTCTATTTGTGCTAGGGAAACAAGAGGGCAAGAAGAGCCGTTCTTGAGAAAGACTTAATTCATCTTTGTAATTCTTCGCGGTTTATAGTGAAATACTTTGATCTCGGTGCCCGTGGACGTAGCTATCACATTAATAGTGAACCACGTTGATTCTTGGTGTTGTTCTTATTGTTTGCATTGAATTTTTTTGTTGTTTCTCTATTGTTTACAATCTTAGCTTTCGCTGTCTCACAACAGAGTAGGCATAGACTTTAACAAAAATACTAGTAAAAAAATAACATATAAATTGAAAATTTTGCATATATAGTATATTAGCACTTACTTAACAAACCATATAAAATAAATCTTTTTAAAAATTTCGTGGCATTTTAAAAACATGGATACGCGGTAAATATATCAATTCGCCATATAACTATTCTCACTATTTTCAAAAAAAAAAAGAAAGTTTAGCTATTCGAACTGACTTGAACTAGAATCTCAACGGGTTGCGTTGTCCTACTAGCTCGGTGTAGGTCATGATAATAGATATGCCTAACATATTGTTATGGAGAGTGAAACCTACAACTATCTATATAGGTTAGGGTCTTGTAAGCTACTACTATGTACATGAGAAAAGACGAGGGTGCATGACTGTTTTTCAGATCTAGTAAGTAATTAACACCACTACCTTATCTACAAGAATGCCACACTATTATTCAATACAATGAAGATTAAGCAATGGAATTTCTTCCAAACGATCTATAACCTAATGAGATGTGTTAATATAAGATTGTTATCTTTATACATTACTATATGGCTTCTTGGTAACGATTTGAAGAAATCTTGTTGTAGAGAGTCCAATGGCATACAATGTTTTCCTTAAAGGAGATCAATATATTTCAATTAGAAAGCAAATTCGAAAGAATAGTCAATGACTACCTTATTAGTTTTAAAAAGATTTAGGTTAAGACTTCACTCATCTGATCAAAGTGACATGTTATATTAGTTATTAACGATGTGGAGGATTGAAGGGATCGGATGAGGTCGTCAGTCTCAAAATATATTTGATTAATATATGTTATCATTAGATTATATATATCTTTTTAAGAGTCTAATTACTAATTATCTTTTTTATATGTATACTCCGTATATTCATGTTTCTCCTTTACCATCATAATTAAATTGGTTAACCATCATAGTTATTGGCCCTAGCTTAGATCAATCTCAAGGGAAGACTAAGAAAAGAGAAGGAAATTTTTTGAGCAAGAATGGGCTTTCAATCCTTCTCTGGTGGTCCAGCAGGCTCAAGCCTTTCTTAAGAATTGAGTGGGAGCATAATTAAACTTATTCCTTTTGAACTTTCATTGTTTAGGAATAATTAAATTAAATAAATAGCATAATGCGTGTTAATTTAGGAGCCACAATCAATTAGTGACTCAGATTTATGAAACCGACTAACAACATTTTTTTTATAAGGAAATCCCACAAATAACTTGATTTAGTTGTTCCTTTAAACTTTAACTATTATTTATGTAATTTAATCGAAATAAGTATTTTGAAAAGAGTATGCAATCACCCTCAAACCTAAAGCTACCTTAGGTCCTTAATTAGCACCTTCAAAGTCTCACTTAACCTCAATCACCACTCCCCCAAAAAAAGTACCTTAACTTTTTCTAAACTTTCATCCTAATCTAACATAAGAATTTTAAAGTCAATTAAACCCCAAAAAAATTCAAATGAATTCACAAATCACAACTACTTATTGCCTAACCTATTTGACATTTGCACCCATTAGCTAATTAGCTAACCTAAACTATTTTTTCCTTTCGATTTTTTCCTTTCTTTCTTTTTTTTCTTTTTTTTAATGTATTTACATTTATCACAATTATAATGAGTCAATTAATAAAACAATTAAAAACAGAGTAATAGTCAAAAGCTGAAAATTAGTACGAGTACGTAAACAAATCATACTTATGATAGATATATATAGGTCTTTGATGGCTCCTACTTTCTACAACTCCTACTCCTTTTTACCAAAATACCCTTCCCTTATCTTTCTCTCTCTCAAATAATTACACTCATGATGATGTTCTCTGTTTCACTCCACAAACCCCCATAAAAATCCCACAAACTTTCTTGTTTTCTGATTCCAAAACCAAATCATCATGTTAATCTCTCTTAATTTCCAAAAAAAAAAATAAAAAAAAAATCGAAGGAAGCTCGATTCTTGAGGGGAATGACGTCTCGGCTCGAAGGCTACCAATTTACAATCAAATTTCTTCAATTTTATTAAAATTTTTCTACAAATTTTCATGTAACTTGTGTCAAATTTGCCTTCGGACCAGGCTTCATTCCCCTTAATTTGAGCTTCCAAATCATCAAATTTAATTAAATTCAATTTCCATGCTTCGATTTCAAATGGGTATGATCTATTTATCTCTTTTAATTCATAAATTTTATTAAATTCCAATTTTTAGATTGTTTTATTTTTGATGGGTATTTTGTTTTAATTCAATAGGGTTTTGAAAGTTTTGATCTTTGTTGAGTGCAGATTAGTGTAATGATGAAAAGCTTGGTTTTTTAAATTTCTTTTTTGAGTGAGGGTTTGGCAGAGTAGGTATGAAGAAGGATTTCATCATTGCTGTTTTTTAATTTTTTGGGTATTTTGTTTGATTTATGATTTATTTAATTATTAATGTTGGAATGTTTGAGAATTTCAACGCGAGTTATCATAAGTTTGCTTATGTGTTTGTTGTCAGTCATTTTGACTCTTTGTTGTAATCCCTAGTTTTCCATCATTGAACTCATCTTTTCTCATCATGACTACTTTGAACCTTCTTATAAATTGTCTCTCTCTTTTCTTCTTCTTCTTACTAGGGTTTGTAATTCTTTCATCTTCTTCATTTCCTTCTCCTTTACATTTCCAATTTTCTCCCCGATTTTGATTTTTTAGGCTCGCGTTGACTAGTAAAGGTTGCGTATATCTGAACCTACTCAAGTTCGTTATTAGCGTGATTTATATTGTATTATTGTTGGTTGTTGTCTAATACATACCCCGTATATGTATGATCTTAAGCTTTTGCTTGGTTAACAATTCAGATCGATCATAGTGTAGTTTCAACTTTCAAATAAGATTTGTCCATTTACTCTTGTTTAATAAATGTTGGTAGGTGAATATGAACATATATATAAATACTTGCAATATAAATATACACATTCAAATATTTGTTTAAGGTGGTGCATAATGTATCATTGAAGATTTTGCAGGCACTAATTAAAATGTTGCTGGAACTTTCAATTGAAGATATGGTAGTTTTTTCATCTTTACTGGGAAAGAGGTATCTTTAAATTTTATTTTATTGTATATTTGTATGTGATGAATTCTAATTCTTATTATAACCCTAGCTTTTTGATAGAAAAAAAAAAAATGGTCCCTTTATTATTTTTTTCCCCGTCTTTAGTAGCTTTGATTCCTTCTTTAGAATAATTCTGTAGGTAAAATTTCTACCAAGAATTAATTGCATATATTCGACTATTGACACGTTTGAAGTATGCTAATATAAAATACTGTATTTTGTAATTTTTGTTAATATATGTCATGAAGTTACAGTATTTTTCTTTGGCTTATCATCTGAATTTTTTTACCCCTACCCCCTTTTCTTTTTACTTATCTGTTATGGAAAGTGAAAATTTGTGTCAAAAAAAAAAAAAAAAAAAAAATTAGCAAATCTTTTCTATAAATGTTATGTTGATTTGTTCATTGTTGGATCAAAAGTAGCATATGAATAGTCGAGTTTGATACATTTTTTTAGAAGCTCCCTAGCTAGGGTTAGTGTAGATATTAGCGTAGGTCTTTTTTAAGACGACTAGCCAACTATACATGTATACAATGAAATCGAGATAATACAAAGTATGAGACAATATTTGAGATGACGGGTAATTAACTTTTTGTTTGAAATTGAAAGAGGATGAACATAAATGAGGTATGGGATGATTCGAGTTTTCTTATTGTATACAACTACCGTATTAAATTATAAGAGAATCTTCTATTACAAAACCATTGGTTAGTTTAATGCAGTTTTGGTGAATTTATTTTTATAGCTGCATTTATTAGTGGGCTTGTTGCATGATTTGCATTCATACGGCAACTTTGTTTGTGCATCAAATAGACAGAGTAGTGATTTGCAAGCTTAGGACTTTCTGCACTAAAATTATGTTTGATTTCTTTTAGGAGCATGTAGCAACTTAAATCTGCAAAGAATGTAATACCTTGCTTGCTTATCTACTAGCTTATACTTGACATGCCTTGTAAGCTATAGCCTATCTAACTCATATAAAGATTCAATACATATATTTTATTATACGTACTGTTATACGTAGTAAGATTAGCATTTAATGTCAACCAATATAAATTGACGCGTGATTTTTGGACATTGATCAATGTAACATTCACTGCATATGCCTCATGTATTTATGTGACTTAATTTATTTTCTATTTTCGCCTAATTTTTTCATTATCAATTAGGCCATACCATTACTTTATTTGCTTCTGATCAACCCTTGTCATCTTTCCATTGTCATTTTGCAACTGTTAAGTATGCTTGCCAATCAACTACAGAAGAATTTAAACCTTAATAACTTGTTGCCAAGGCCAAATTAAAAAGTTGTTGGAACAAAAACACCTTTCTATTCAATTTCGAAAGCCCCACAATTTCTGCCTTCAATATACCATGCCTCAACTACATGTAGCTTTTGTTCCCTGTTTTAAATTATAGCTACCTACTAAACGAAGTTGGAAGTTTAAAATAACGAAGGAAAGTAGGCTAACAGTTGGAAGGAACTTTGTTTCTAAATGAAGACATGATAGGTAATTAGGTATATGTACATAATTTGAGGTCTATTCCTACACTATTGACAATATGACAAGTCTAGTAGAGATATTTGTTTAATTAACCGTATTGCAAAGCGTCTAATCTTTCTATCTATTACACATCCGGGTGTACTAATTGCATTTAGAGACAATTTTAGCTCTTCTAATGAGCAAAAAGATTATAATATCTCACCAAAATTGAAGGACACCCATATTTTTATTTTTTTTTATAAAGTTCATTGCCATGTATCAAGTACTAGTATTTTGTTGTAGTAAATAAAATATATTTTTTTCGTTGAAAGAGTACACTAAGAATTACCTTTTTTTTTTTACCTAACAGTAAATAGGAAAATATTTTTAGATAAGGTCGAATTCGTGTCAATGAGTTCATACAAAGGCTAGAAAGCTAATCGAATTCACAATGGATGAAGTATTGCAAAAATAACTAGGCACTCCTAATATTATGAGATGATGAGATTGAACACATAAAAGAGTTTGGAAATAGATAATGAGAGTATCAAAATCAATTTAGTCATAAATTTTACTCATATGACACATAATTATCTTGTTGCTAGGACAATTACTAATTTGATCTTTTGGAAGTATTAAAAGACAACAGTTGTAATAGTATGAGAGAGACTGAAAAATACTGTAGCAGAGCAGTAGTAAACTAGAGAGAAGAAGGACAAGAGCGCAAACATCGGGTGTTGGTTGGCATCTCAAGTGTGACGCTTGCCGCTTTCTGTTCTAACCTGCCTAAAAGATCAACATGCCTAAGCTAGCTTCCTACCTATTTTTATCAACTAGAGAATCCTCTAATGTCTACCTTCCCCTTGTCCATTTTTAAAACAACTTAGACAATTAATAATAATATACCTTTATTTTAGTGAGATATATGATCATCCGATCATCAATAACTTTATACTAAAAGCGAAATCAGAAATGACACACGTCAATTATGGGTTAAAAATTTTCCCTCTATTTTTCCTTTCCATTATTTTGATTTTTTTTTTTTCCGCAAAAAAACTTCAAGAAAACTATTTATAACCCATATATATTCTATTGACAACCATATTCTTTCCATATACAATAAATTGGAATATTTTTACATATCTTATATGTATGTTAAAAAAAAAAAAAAAAAAAAAAAAAAAAAAAAAAAAAAAAACATATTGATTATCAAAATAATACTATTTGTTTCACTTTACTATTTTTGCAATAAACTTGATTTCAATTTGAAAGAGAAAATTCATTTTATTAACATATATATATGCATATACTATATTTGTATTAATATATACAGCACGTGTATTAATCAATTTTTTTTTTAAATATAAAACTCTATAGAAATTTAATTTTTTTTTTTAAGAAAAATTGTATACCTATATTTACGTAAAGTATTATTAAAATAACATTGCAATTTGTTACAATATAAAAGTTAGTAACAACCGTGCGTTGTACGGGACTTAAGCTAGTGGATATATAATATGGAAATAGTTTTTTTTTATGTAAGGAGTACCTTATTTTGAAGTGAGAAACTTTGCACTAATGTTAAATTTGAAGTCGTGTTAAACCAACCACACATACAAATTAAAGTATAAATACAAATATTAGTGTCTTTGTGGCTTAACCGGACGAAAAAAAAAAAAACCAAATGTCACACTATAAAAGACACTCTTCTTTTTGACTTTTACAATATTAATTGATCGGGTATGAAAAAAATAAAATATGAAAAAAGAATGATACCTATTGTAAAACCATAATGTTGAGAGAAAATCGACCGATATAATTATTTCACCGAAATTATAGACTAACAATATAAATAAGACGTGCTATAGTCTATCCAGCTATTTGCGAGATTTTATTCTTTAACTAGTGTGTCACCCGGGCAATGTCCTGGGTTACCGCTTTGATTAATTTTATTGTTGAGCAAATGGCTTGTCCATCATGGTTTTGTGTATTTGAAATTTGTTAAAGATTATGTTCTGACAAAGAGTGTTGAAAGACAATAGCAATCGCTTTGATTAAGGTTATATTTTCGTGCCAACGGCTTGTTCATCATTATTTTTGTTTTTGAAATTTGCTAAAGATTACGTTTCGAACACAGAGTATTGAAAAACAATATTTAACACTCCATTCTTTGCAAGTTGTTGATAGCTTCCTCTAATTTTTCTTCCAAGTTGCGCCTATTGTTTTTCCTTATTTTGTTTGTGCGTCCTATTTTGTTCCTTTCACTGTCCAGCTGCTACAACTGTCTGGGTTGTTGATGCTCCATCTTCTTTGTCGTTCTCCCTGTATTTAAGAGATTACGTTTTTCATTATTTGTGGGTCATTTTTTTTGTAACTGATATTCACTTTTTGAGATGTTTGACTTACATCTCATCTCGAGTCCTCTTCTTTCGAGTACTTTGTATTTCAGTTTTTCCTGTGTTGTGTCATCGATCCTCAAGATGCTCTGGTTGGTGTATGATGGCTTCCTGCAGAATGCATATATTTTAGTAGTGTCTAGGTATTACTTAAGGCAATCCCATTGGTATTTGTGTTGTAACACACCTGGCTTTGATTTTGTTCCTCTTGGTAAGCCTTTTCTAATTTATAGTTGATGTCGTATGTTTTTTGGCAAATGAGTTTAGTTGTTGTGCTTAGCTAGCTTGACCTTCAAAATGAATTGTTTGCCAACACAATGCTCTAATCGTTGCAACACCTTTTCTTTGCCATTTTCCTACATTTTGTATATGGTCATTTTAGTTTAAAGGCATTATATTGTAGTTGTTGTTAGTAAGTTGTAAGAGTCGTAGCTTTTTCTCGAGTTCCATTAATTTGTCGACCGAACTTCCCACAATTTTTTCAGCCTCCTTGTCGAACAATGCCATTGGTATACATGCACTTCCATCGTCTATGTCAATAGTAAGAGGTACCTATGAGTTGTGTTGGTTGTTACAATGCAAGATTATTTTATCTGTTTGTTTTTAAATGAGTGTGTAGTTGGTGTTTCGGGGTTTTTTGATGTGTCCTGCGGGAGAGTTACAATTCCAAGAATGCCCTTCGACGCCTGCGCCTGCAAAATCACGAAGACTCCTGGGGGTAGGAGCTCCGCCTCCGACGATCAAGTTAGTAAAGATACGGGAGGTAGAATTCACGTAATGTAGAAGTTACTTCTCGCGTAATGGGAGAATTCTGCAATTAATATTGCTCGGGGTAAGTGTTTTTCTTTTTAAGGAGTATTCAAGGTGAACAACAAATGTTCCAGCCCCCCATTAATGAGGGTCCTTCCACTATTTATAGTGGGGAAGGGATGGTTTCCCTTTTAGGGTTTAGAGGACACGTGTCAGCAGAGGATTGGAGCCCTGCTGACCAACGGCTGGATGCCACGTGTCACTAGGCCATTGGGCCACGTGTTTAGGGTATTTTTACCCCAAACATTTGCCCCTCAATGGTGCTGACGTGGCAGGGTGCCACGTAGCGCCGGTGAAAGGTTTTTTTTTTTTTTTTTTTACTCTTCAGATTCTTTTTGAAGGATGGAAAAGCAGAAGGCGAAGAGTCACGACTTTTCACCTTCTGGGACAAATTCTATAAATAGGAGAAGATGTCCCCCGAGCTCTCATTTACAAACTTTGCCAAATTTCTGAAAATTTGAGAGCAACCGGCAATTTGAGAGTTGAGAGCATTCGGAGTTGAGATTCGTTGAAAGCAACCGGTCTACAGACCGTCTGGGTCGTTGCAAGCTAGCCAGAGGTTTTCGAGAGGGTAATCAGAGAAACCCAGCCGGATTTTGAACCGCCTGCGTCTTCGCAAGCATCCCAAAGAATTTCCAGATTTTCTTCTAGGTACCGTCTCTATTCTTTCTAGCTTTTTCATGTATTTCCGTTTGAGTCTTTTACTCGCATTTTTGTTCATTGGTCCCATAAGTAGATGGACCCCTTATACCCATACCCGGAACCTAGCTGTGAACTCAGCCGGTTTATTAGTACGGCTGAGTCTAGAACTGGGTCTGCCGCCTCTGTTCTTTGGGACAACCCTTTTTCAACACCCATATCGACCGACTCTGTGTCTGTGCAGGACACAATGGCCAGAATCCGGTCTACTGCCAGAGATCCCAACTACAGAAGTGGGAGCTCAGATGAGCAGCCGCCTGAGGTCCCAGCTTCAAGCGGTGAAGTAGAGCAAGGAGAGGTAGAGCAGAGAGGCTCACCCGGGGGCGCTCCTAGCACCCCGGGTGATAGCATTTTAAACGAAGAGAGTGCTCCCCTCCAGGAGACCAGAGAGAAGGTAGGCTCTGATAAGGAGGTCTCCAACTCCCCAGCCGGCTCTGATGCCGGTCACGTTCAAAGTAGCAGTAGCAGCTACTTAACCGAATCTGAGGATAGCGAGGAGGCGGAGAGGCCTTCTTGGGATAATAGGAACGATCCTCTCATGATCGCCGTCTCCTCTAAGGACCGCGAGCTCATGCGGGCTGCGCTGCCAGATTTTATCAAACGGCGGCCGCTGGGGGGTGACTATTCAATAAAAATCCCGGCTGCTTTGGGAACAATATGGTGGGAGGATGGACAACCGAACGCGAACGCTTGGTTCGGGTGCTACGAGGCGGCCTTCATGGCCGGAGTCCGCTTCCCTCTCCACGACACAATAAAAGCCATACTTAGGGGGTATGACCTAGGTCTCGGGCAATTAACCCCCAACTCATGGGTAAATATTTTAGGGTATATCGCCGCCTGCGAGATGCAGGGCCTCAACCCCGGCTGGGAGGCGTTTGCCCACATGCATTACTTGAGTAGGAGCCCAGGCGGCTGGAGAGCCTGGTATACCTTGACCACCCAGCCCAAATACCTTATGACCTTGGACAAGCCATCCAAATGGTCGGACTGGAAGCACCGGTTCTACTTGGTTAAGGCCCCAACTACGGCAGAGAACAGAGAATTCCGGATCTACAACCGGAAACCAGAACTCTTGGGGACCAAGTGCTGCCTGCCCCCTGTCCCGGAGGATGATAGAGAGACCATCCTTGACTCCGGGTTTTTTGAGTTAGTTCCTGACACCCTCTCATCCGGAGAGATAGTAAGGGTACCTAGAAACTGGGTGCCCAAACATGACTTTTTTAGGGACGAATGCTTCTTGTCCGCTTGTGGTCTAAGCAGCATGTTTAAAAAACGTATGTATTCGGAACTCAGCCGGTTTCTTTCGTACCGGATGCTTTTATTTCCTTGCTTATTTATTATTCTAACCGTGTGCCTTCCTCTGCAGAAGAAGCCAAGAAAATGCTGCCCACCGAGAAGACACCGGCTAGGTCGGCTGCCAACATCCGGAAAGCCAATCTCGAGAAAAAACTTGCTGCCCAGGCGGCGAAGAAGGTATAACCGTCTGATCCTTCTCGTTTATTTCAATCCTTTTATCACATAACTTATATTTTTCTCGTTTACAGGACGGGAGGCAGATGCCCCGGTCCCTTCAAAAACAGGTCAGGCCTCCGCCGACCCAACAAGAGTCTGCATCCAAGGTGCAGAAGACAGCCGACCGGCAAACTACCGGCGGCAAATCAATAAAGGTCCCAGGCGGGCCTGGATCTGCGGATGTGCTTTCTGCCATCCCATTGAGGACCGCAACCGGTCCCTCTGAAGGCCGTTCGGGCCGCCAAGGTAACTTTGACCTTACACTGCTTGACCTGCCCATGCGGGTCAAGTCTTATTCACAGTCTCGATCGCAGCTGGGGGATTCTCCAATCAGCCGGCAATCTATAGGCAGAGCATATGCGAGTTTCTCACCGTCTGTTTCTGGTGCAGATAATTCTCCCCGCTGGCCGGACGGGGCACAATATGCCCGGGCCATGCTGAAAGCCGTCCCCAGGGACGAGAAGGAGGCGATCCCTGGGATCAACTCCTTTAATGCCGACCGGGTGCTGGTCGACCTGGCCGACGTATGCTCCAACAACCATGCGGTAATTTTCTTGACGTGCATTTTTAAATATGCAGTATTAACCGGCTGTATTTTTGCAGGCTATGCTGCGCGTAGAGGGGCTCAAACGAGCTTATACCCGCAAGTCTGAGGAGGTAAGGAGAAGCAAACGGGCTGTTGACGACGCCCATAATGTTGCTGACTACTCTTTGTACATGCATGGATTAGAATCTAAATCTATACGCATGGAACAGGCGGAGAAGACCAAGGCCCTCCAACAGCAGATTGATCAGCTGAAAAACCAAGTTGACCAACTGCAGGCGTCCCTGGATGATGCCAATAAAAAGTTGGAGGAACAGACAGAGCCCCTCCAACGGCTGAGCAAGGCGGAGACTGAAAATGGCCGCCTTGCCAAAGAGAATGAGCGCCTGCGCAAAGAGGCGGCTGCTGCCAATGAGAACTTCAAGGCCACCTTGGAGTCGGAGCAGGAGAGGCTCATTGAAGAGAATGAGCATGACTGTGCAAACCGGATGCAACGGGCGTTTTCCCTCATCCACCCGGAGGCGGACTTCACCGTCTGGGAACTCGCCTTCAAATATTCTGATCTTGCCATTCTGGCCGAGGAGGCGAATGAGCCGGGGCCCGGACCCTATGACGCTTGGGTTAGGGAGGAGATTGCGCGACGGCAGGCGGAGGCTGCTGAAGAGGAAGAAGTCGTTCCTGAAGCCGACGCAGCCGCTCACCCTGATCCAACCCAGAACCAACCGGAATAGGACCGGTTCACTGTTCGCCTGGAGTAGCAACTACTTCCCGGCCTGCGCGCCTTGCATTATCTTGTAATAGCACCGGATGAGATGGGCTAAGCTGTAACAATCTCCCATTTTGAATATTAACATTTTCACCGGCTGAGCCGGCTTTTGAATGCTTTTTATGTTTCTGCACTTCAATACTAGAATTCTTGTTATTTTTTATACATATTTCTGCGAGGATAACCAAAAGAACCCCGCCGGTAACACTACCGCTTGGGTCTTCGCAAACAGCAAAGAAATTTGCAAAGGTTGCCAAGAGGACCCCACCGGTAACACTGCCGTCTGGGTCTTCGCAAACTAGGCGAAGAAATTTGCAAGGGTTGCCAAGAAGACCCCACCTGTAACACTGTCGTCTGGGTCTTCGCAAACTAGGCGAAGAAATTTGCAAGGGTTGCCAAGAAGACCCCACCGGTAACACTGCCGTCTGGGTCTTCGCAAACTAGGCGAAGAAATTTCGACCCAAAACCAAACCGGATGGCGTCTTGGTAATTGCCCCTGGATAGCGGTCTGGGTCTTTGCAAGCCAGGCGACTATCCATATGATATAGCTCGAATATACACTAAGTGCCAACATTAGATTCGGGAGCCAGTCGGTTTATACTGAATTACCGGTCGGGACTTCGCAAAAGAATCACGCCAGATTAGGATGTCCATTCACCGGTTGGGCTTTTGCAAGCATACCCCTGAATGAATTATGGCCTAGACCAAATGTTTAGGCCTGCTCTTAGAGAGTCAGGCGGCGGTATTGAGTACCGGCTATCCTTCCAAAAAGTGAGCCGGCTGCAAGTTTGGGGTTGCTAGCCTGCCCTTTTTTTTGGTGCGAAGGATCGTCAGGCGGATTTGTCCGCCTGTGTGATCGCTTAGAACAATTTACCACCCAAATGGGAGATGTTCTCTTCGATGAATTCACCCGTATGGGTGTCACCGGATGAAAAAATTAGTTACTGGTGCCGCTTGTGGTAGGCACAAGACATGGCGGCTGTATACAAAATTGAATGTAATTCTCATTAATCATTTGAAAATTTTCAAAAGATGTACAATACTTAGAAGTAGTATTTTTTGAGGTTATCTACATTCCAAGTTCTAGGCAACTTTCTTCCGTCTGGAGTTTCCAGGCGGTAAGTGCCGTCTCGTACTTCTTCAAAGATCCGGTAGGGTCCCTCCCAATTTGGGGTTAATTTGCCTTGTTCATTGGCCCTACCGGTTGCCTCCATTTTGCGAAGCACAAAATCTCCTTCTTTCAAAGGTCTTTTACGAACCCGCTTGTTGTAGGCTCTAGTCATACGCAGACGGTAGATCTCATGACGCAAGGCAGCATTCCCCCTTCGCTCTGGAAGAGCGTCTAATGCCAACCGCATGGCTTCCCAGTTAGCCTCCTCATCATATAACATAATGCGTAGAGTAGGCTCATAATGTTCAATGGGAAGAACTGCTTCAGTGCCGTATGTCATGAGAAATGGGGTCTCACCGGTTGCCCCCTTTTCGGTTGTCCGGATAGCCCAAAGGACATGAGGTAATTCCTCTGCCCATAGTCCATCGGCTCTTTCTACTTTCTTCTTTATCCCATCTGAGATCAACTTGTTAAAAGCCTCAACTTGACCGTTTGCCTGAGGACGGCCAACGGATGCAAAACAATGGGAAATTCCTAGGTCTCCCAACCAGGTCTTCAGGACAGGCGTTTTGAACTGCGGTCCGTTGTCGAAAACCATGGACATTGGAACCCCGAACCGGGTGATGACGTTTCTCCAGATGAAAGAAATCACGTCTTTCGTTTTAATCCCTTTTACCGCCTCTGCCTCAACCCATTTGGTGAAGTAGTCTACTGCTACAAGAATGTAGCGGCGGCCGCCTGATGCAGGCGTATAAGGTCCCAAAATGTCCATGCCCCATTTAGCAAACGGAACCGGACTATGGATTGTCGTGAGTACTGTTGCCGGTTGATGTATCAACTTAGCGAATTTTTGGCACTTGTCGCAACTCTTTACTAGATCCATGGCATCCGCTTCAAGAGTGGGCCAGAAGTACCCTTGCCGTCTGGTTCTTCTGGCCAGGGACCTGCCGCCAATATGCGAGGCACAAAACCCCGCGTGCAGATCTTCCAAAACTTCTCTCCCCCTATCCGGGGTTACACATTTCAAAAACGGCTGCAGGTATCCCTTCCGGAGGAGTTCCCCTTGATGCATAACAAAACTTGAAGCACGCTTCTTGAGCGCTGATGCTTCTGAAGGGTCATCCGGCAAGGTACCATCCGTCAAAAAGGACCGGATGGGATCCATCCAGGTAGCAGTTCTGTCCAAGACTCCAATGGGATCATTCTGAATACTTTGTTTTTCAATGACTTCCCAAAAGACCGTCCTAGGAGCATCACCGGAGGCTGATGATGCCAACTTTGAGAGGGCATCCGCCTGATTGTTTTCAGACCGGGGCACCTGTCGCAGATGAAATTCATCGAAGGACGCAGCCTCCTCTTTGACCGCCTGCAGATATTTGATCATAGCCGGATGGGTGGCTTCGTAGTCACCAAGGTATTGGCTAACGATCAGCTGTGAATCTGAGCAGGCGTCGACCTTTCTTGCACCGGCTGCCTTACACATGCGCAATCCGGCTAGCAGGGCTTCATACTCTGCCTCATTGTTGGAGGCTTGGAACTTAAACCGTAGTGCATATTCAAACTTATCCCCTTCCGGGGAATGACAGATAACACCTGCACCACAGCCGTTCACCGTAGAGCTGCCGTCTACAAATAACTTCCAGACCTGATCAGGGTTTTCCGAGTGCACCGGCCTAGTCATCTCGACAATAAAGTCGGCAAACGCCTGACCTTTCACTGCCCGCCTGGGTTCAAAAGTTATCTCAAGACCTTGTATTTCAACAGCCCACTTGATCATTCTACCGGATGACTCTATAGCAGTCATCGTACGCTTGAGCGGCTGATCTGTGTATACCACAACCGGATGTGCCAAAAAATAAGGCTTCAACCGCTTGACTGCTACGAATAAGGCCAACCCAAATTTTTCGATCATGGGGTACCGGAGCTCAGCAAGTTTTAAGACATGGCTGATGAAGTACACCGGCAGCTGAATGCCGTCTCTCTCAGCGAGGAGAACGGCACTAAGGGCGTGATCAGAGACGGCTAGGTACATGTACAGAACCTCCCGGGGTAGGGGGCTCACTAGCCTTGGCAAAGAATTCAAGTGCTGCTTAAGCCTCTGGAATGCCGCCTCTGCTTCTTCACCCCATTCAAACCTTGACCTCTTCCTGATTGCCTGGAAGAAATAGAGGCACCTGTCACCTGACCGGCTAAGGAACCTCCCTAATGCCGCCAGACAACCGGTCAACTTCTGGACCTCTTTTACAGTGCGGGGGGACTTCATGTCAATTACCGCCTGTATTTTTTCCGGATTAGCTTCGATGCCTCTTTGGTCAATCAAGAATCCGAGAAACTTCCCAGACTCAACACCAAATACGCATTTCTTTGGGTTAAGCATGACCCGGTGCCGCCTAAGTGTGGTGAAGGTTTCTCGCAGGTCTGCTAGGTGATCCGTCTGCAGCTTGGATTTGACTATCATGTCATCAATATACGCCTCTACATTCCTGCCAATCTGGTTGATAAAAACGGTGTTTATCATGCGCTGGAATGTAGCCGGTGCATTCTTCAACCCAAACGGCATCACCGTATAGCAGAATAACCCCTGATCAGTGACAAAAGCCGTCTTCTCCTGATCTTTCTTCTAGAGAGGTATTTGATGGAAGCCGGAATAAGCATCCATAAAGCTCATTAACGCATGGCCGGCTGTTGAGTCGACTAGGATGTCAATCTTTGGAAGCGGGTAGCTATCTTTTGGGCATGCTTTGTTCAGATCTGTGTAATCCACACACATCCGCCAAGTACCGTTCGGCTTCTTTACTAGAACGGCATTTGCCACCCAATCCGGGTAGTAGCATTGCCTAATGAACCCAGCATCCAACAGCTTTTTGACCTCAGCCGCTGCCGCTTGAGATCTTTCTCCACCATGATCCCTCTTTTTCTGCCTAACCGACTGCTTTTTGGGATCTACGGCTAGCTTGTGGACAGCAAGATCCGGGCTGACGCCTGGCATCTCTTCCACTTCAAAGGCAAAGATGTCTTTGAATTCCTTCAGCAGCTGGAGCAAGCCTTCTCCCAACCGTTCGAAGGCTACCGTCCCGACCTTGACTGTTCTTTCAGGACGGCTGTCATCTAGGATGACATCAAGGCAGTCGCCAGCCGGCTGAGGTCGTTGGTCATCTGACCTTTCCCCGGCTAGTGATTGCTATTTCTCCTTTTTGACGGGTGCCAGTTGGTCCGCCTTTCTTTTCATACCGGCTGCCCTTGGAGCCGGGACTGCTGGGTCGCAGTTATCAATATCAATGGGCTCGCCCTGGCCGGCTGCACCCATAGTTGTCTTGACGTCAGAGAGATAGAACTCTCTTGCCGTCTTCTGGTCCCCGCTTAGGGCACCGACTGTACCATCATCCTTTTGAAATTTGACCAACATGAGGGACGGGATGATGACAGCCTTAGATGCGTTGAGGGTAGGACGGCCAAATATCATGTTGTAGGCGGACAGCTCCTCCACAACTAAAAACTTGACTATCATGTGGCGTCCTTGCCCCTTTTCACCCAGCCGGATCGGAAGATCTATGCTTCCGACCGGATGCACTACTCCACCCCCAAAACCGACTAGTGGGTGAGGAGCCTGGTGCATGTTACCGGATGTGTACTTGAGCTTGGTCAAGCACTGATAACTGATTAGGTCAGACGAGCTCCCGGTGTTTATTAGGATTCGGCCAACCTTCTGGTTGGCAACCTTGCATTCGATGACGATGGGGTCATCATGAGGCCGCCTGACTTTGCCCCGGTCCTTTTCAGAAATAAGGACCTCAGGAAAGATGTCTTTCGACGCCTGGCCCTCATCCACTGAGTTGACCAGCTTCCTGATGTTGTCTTTGGTGCCCCGGATGGTAGGACCCCCTCCGGCAAAACCGCCTGCTATTGTGAAGATGGTCTCTTCATCCGTCTCGGAGTTTACTAGGCCGGTTTTTTCCGCCTGCCCTTTCTTGGCCTGGGTATTACCCTTAGCCTTGGGTAGGTAGGATTTTAGGGCCCCCTCATCTGCCAGACGGTCCAATAGCCGCCTGAGGCTATAGCAGCCATTGGTGTCGTGGCCAACATCCTCGTGGTATTGGCAATACTTGCTCTTGTCCCGTTTATTCACGGGGCTTTTCATTTCAGCCGGTTTGTCGAGAGACATCCGGTCTTTGATTTCCAGGAGGATGGTGGAGCAATCTTTTGTGAACTCGTATTTGGGGACATATGGTTCTGACTTCCGCCTGATCTTCTGGGCCGGCTGTCCTGATCGGTCAGCTGCCCAGACCCCTTTTCTCTTTTCTTCCTTTCTTGCCGGCTGATGCTGTTGCCGGCTCTCTTTTTTATCAGACTTTTTAGAATCTGACGGCTGCTTAACAACACAAAGCTCCGTCACCTGTATATAGGCTTCGGCTTCAATTAATGCCTCTTGGAGGGTAGCAACCCTCTTCCGGACGAGGTCAAACTTAAAAGTCGACCCATCCTTCAGACCTCGAAAGAAGTCTGTATAGGCCACTTCGTCTGATAGTCCTGGAATCTGAATTCTCATCAGATTGAACCGTCTGACGTACGACCGGAGGCCCTCCCGGTCGCCCTGCTGTATTGCCCCTAGGTCGAGGCTAGTCTTTTTGGCAGGAATATTCATTGAGAAATTTGACGTAAACAAGTACGCCAAAGTTCGAAAGCTGTTGATGCAACCGGCTGGTAGGTTACCAAACCACCGCTGGGCTATGCCCTTGAGGGTAGCCGGGAAGCATCGACACCAGACGGCATCATCTAACCCCTGGAGGTACATGAGGTTAGAGTAGGCCATTAGATGGTCTTCTGGGTTGGTGGTGCCGTCATAGGCCCCCACCAAAACATTCTTGATCTTAGGCGGCTGTGCAGCCTGGGTTATCTCTGGTGAGAACGCCGTTGGCTGTTCCCCCAAATTTAGCAGGCGCAGCTGCCAGTCCGTGGGTTGGAACGGCTGCTGCGCTTGCCCACCGAAAAGACCCGGTGACATAAAAGGGGATCCACCCAACCCATTCGGTGTGCCGAATAGGCCAGGCTGGATCACTTTGGGTCCAGACCGGGCAGAAGCTTCGCCCGTCTGGCTCCCAAGGTTCGTTCCCGTACGCCTGTGTGAGACGTCATGGAAACTGTCCGGGAAGGTCGACGTTGAGGCCGACGCAGACGCCTGACCTCGCTTCTCTTGGAGAAATGTGCGGGCGTCTGAGAAGGTTTTCTTGGAGCCATCCGGCTGTACGTGCCGGATGGCCTTTCGCAGCTCCCCTTGAGGAAAACGGAGTCTGCTTGGATCAAACCTTAAGCCCTCTCCCTCCTTTGGCTTGGGATGAGGGGTAGGAACTCGTTCTTTGACCACCTTCTTTCCAGAAGGCTTCTTGGCCGGCTGACCCTTCTTTGGAGTAGCTGACCGGATGAGGCTCTTGATCTCACCCTTGAAACTATTCATGAAAGACATGAGTTCGTTTCTTGTAACGGGGGCTGAGCCCTCCACCGTTTGGGCAATTCCAGCCGGTTGCCCGGCTGGGTTGCTGGGAGCAGCTTGGCTGATTTCCCGTTCTCTTCTATCTTTAGCACGAGGGTGCTTCGTTCTGAAAGACCCATCCGGGGCCACATATGTTTCAATTTCGTCGCCACTTTCATGGTCCGTCTGGACCTCAGGCTCGACCACAGGCCGTTTGCCCTGATTCGGTGACACAGTATCAGAAGTCATCTTAGAAGTACTCTCCCCACAGACGGCGCCAAATGTTTCGGGGTTTTTTGATGTGTCCTGCGGGAGAGTTACAATTCCAAGAATGCCCTTCGATGCCTGCGCCTGCAAAATCACGAAGACTCCTAGGGGTAGGAGCTCCGCCTCCGACGATCAAGTTAGTAAAGATACGGGAGGTAGAATTCACGTAATGTAGAAGTTACTTCTCGCGTAATGGGAGAATTCTACAATTAATATTGCTCGGGGTAAGTGTTTTTCTTTTTGAGGAGTATTCAAGGTGAACAAAAAATGTTCCAGCCCCCCATTAATGAGGGTCCTTCCACTATTTATAGTGGGGAAGGGATGGTTTCCCTTTTAGGGTTTAGAGGACACGTGTCAGCAGAGGATTGGAGCCCTGCTGACCAACGGCTGGATGCCACGTGTCACTAGGCCATTAGGCCACGTGTTTAGGGTATTTTTACCCCAAACAGTTGGTATTCTAATGTACCTTGTCTTAGGGTATTTGACTATATCATCGTAGTTTGAGCAGTAAAAAGTTTCATCTATCTTTTTCTTACATGCAGCACAGGAGTTGTATTGCCATTTTTTGTCAGCGTGAATGCTTGTTATTGTCGCACTGCAAGTAAACATCTCCTGCAATAATATAGTAGTTGGGTAGTATGTTCAATTTTATTGAAGTGTCCTTGCTTTTATTCAAACATATTTTCATTTGTTAAAGATTAAGCTAAGTGTCGTGATATTGGATAGCAGAGAACCAAAACTTATACCGAATAATCTAGTAGAAGTATTCATAGCAGGTACTGTCAGATTGCATAGTAGTTAGATTTTTTTTTTTTTGAAATATTTTAAAATAATGCTTTCATGTATTATTATAGTTTCTATATTAAGCATAAAACACATTTAATTCAAAATAAGGTATTCACAAACTTTCAGCTATTGATGTCAATCATGTCATACTTAAATTTCAGTATATTTAACTATACTATAACATACAAAATAAAACACTGCACAAAGGGTGAAACGGGTGAAAAACAAAAAAAAAAACCATACATCATAAAACACAGGACTGATATATGTAATTTTCTATGAATAATTTAGAATTCTATTAAAATATGTAGTTTGTGTTTTATATAAATAACCACTATTGTCCTTTTTTTTTTTTTATTACTGCACATATATATTGAGTGATAGATAGATGTAGCCACAAATAGGATAACAAAGAAAACACATACTTCTAATAATGATTTATATAGAAAAGACTACATGAGAAGAATTGGGTATATAAGCAACTACCTTTAAGATGAGCCATCCAAGTCCAAGTTCCCCTTTTGCTTAATATGTGACCAGAATCCCTACAATGCAAAAAGGGAAACATATTCATTATTTTTGGGAGATAACATATTTTTTTTTGGAGATAACAGAGTCCCTACACAGATTCATTTTTTTTTTTGGAGTTTAAAGAAATTTCACGTAGTCATATGACATTGAACCAATTTCACCTAGTTATATCCAATAAAGCTCTACACAGAAAAGTTATAAAGCGTTTTTCTGTCAAAATACTATATACTATAAGTCAAATTAGTCACCAGCTCAGAATCCTCTCACTTTACTTAAATTACTTTAGTTCGACAACTTATCTAGTCTTACTCCTTAACTCATCGAAAATTTTCAAACATCTTCCCATTTAATTAAAGAGCTTAAACCTTAATGACTGCAATACTGTCAAACTTTCACGATAAAGTTTTAACATATGTCTACAAAACCTTGTCCTCCCATATATGTCTATAAATCAAAGTAGAAGTTGCAATTGACCAAGACATTCACGGAACAATTAGCATATTTACATTAATTCAGAAAAGTCAATGCGACTACATTAAGCTAATTTTTATTTACCACAAGAGTAGGGAAAATAAATCTCACAACAAACTCACAATTTTCAGAAAGAATAAAAACCTCAAGATCCGGATCAATACTCAACATTGTAATTTCTCAACCTCCCTACTAACATACAACCCCAATCCTCAAAGACAACTACATCAAAAGTTAATCATAATAACTGAAGGAGACCTATTCACATCACAGGAAGAAGTGTAGCTTTGGAAAGAAGATAAAATAAATGATTCATCATAGGAAGTAATCTATTCTTCTATCTTTGTATTACTTAACAAATACATTGCCAAAAAATAAATACACCAAAAATTATAAGTTTTGAGCTATTCAAAAATAAATTGACTTCCAATAAGCTTTCCTGACTTCCACAATGAGTATAAGAACCCCAAGGCTCAATTCTGCACCAAAACCCCAAAAAAAAATTAAAATAAAAAAATAAATCAGAATCTATAGATAAACCAATTAGATATTGAAGATTAAAAAAACTGATTAAATTGAGGAATTAAAATTTATACGAGAAAACATAAGGGAACACTAATAAGCTAATGACCTTTCTTTTAAGGGAAATAAGCAAGCCTTATGGAAATTGCAAGAAAACAGATAATATATATATATAATATATATATATATATATTCGGAACTTCAATTCAAAAATCATTGTATAATTTACATTTCAGTTACAAACTCTACATCTTATTTACTTGGATTTTAATTAATTTAGAATTGATGGCCCCAAATGAAAAAAGGAATATGAAAGAACTACAATTAATTGGTTGGCAATAATTGCATACTCAATTACACTATATTCAGGGAAAATTAAGAGGTCTTTATATCGCCTACCTCAATAGAAAATTTATGACGACGATGTGCCGTCATGGTGGCGGTAATTAAATTGGTGATCTTTAACCACCAATCAGAAATCAAACCCTCTTCTGAATCTTATTGCAAGTACAATTTCCATCATCATATATATATGATAATAGATTGTTGTTGCTTCGTCCGCCACCATGTGCGTTTCATCATCCCTTTGAAGCTGAGAACATGCAATTCTATGATCCACAATTTTTTTCTTTTAATTTTTGGTAAGAATATAATGAATGAATATTTGGACAAGTGTAATAAACTCTAAAGTACAATGACTGTGTGGCCCACATTACTTTAATTTATTGGTCTTTTTATCATTTTATTTAGACGGAGATATAAGTGTATTTATCTAAATATATGACATGAAATGAGTATTGGCTAAGATGGTTAGGAGTTTTGGCTTCATTCCTAAAGATACAGTGGGGGGGGATGACGTGGCACATAGACATTTGTAGGAACACTTTTTAATATATAAGTATAGATTTTTAATTCTCTTACCTAATTTTTTATAGTTGTTTTATTATTATTATTATTATTATTTTCCAATTATTAGGTAAGAGAATTAAAGATTAAAGAATTAAATCTTGCAAAAATTAATGAAATTTTACAATTATTTGCAAATCTAATTACTTTAGGCCGACCTTATAAGAGTTATAACAAGGCTTATGTGCTAGGAAGAAGGGAGTATAGAGTGTCAAGGCCAAGGTGTATGTGCTTCAATTAAACCCCTTAGTGATAAATTGTAAACCATCCCTCGCTCGAACTAGTTATGGCTAATGTAAGTAATGTTAATAGGACTCTTTTAACAAAAAGTTGGTTCTCATATGACAATTGATATTCTCTCCCCAAGGCAATAATCCCATGCTAAAGGGTGGACGGAAGATCGGATGAAGACACTAGCATCACTTACGCTAAGTGCACTAATATAATAAAGTACGGAATATCTAGCTACGGATTAATTAATTACCCAAAACATTGAAATGTGACTTACTCCGTATTGTTAAAAGACGAAACAAGTTGAACTAAACTTTTCATTTTTACATTTTACGATCAAAGCATAACTAAGATACATGGGCATACACCACTATTATTGACACTATATAATCAAGTGAAATAATATATACACTTGCACGCTTGTATCCTAAAAATCTTTCCTATTCGCATTCTACATTTTGGACCTTTGGTACCACCTTACTATTCTTCTTTAAGCTTTTGACTATATTGGACCAATTATATAAACCTATGTCGTAATAAATATATTGGACCAATCATATTATTACTCATCATATTAGGATTCAAAGGTAATAAATAAAAAATTTCTCATTATTATTGTGACTATTAAAATTTAGGGAAATTATCAACGGTGACCCTCAACTTCTGCTACGCACCAATAGTGACCTTCTTTTTTTGAATTATACAAAATGACCCTAATTAAGAAAATTATCTCACATATGACATTAATGAGTGTTATTTATTTTGAAAAAAAACTAACTATGGTGAACTTTGAAAAAAAAATAAAATAAAAACTAAAAATAAAAACCACCAACCCAGCCACCACCTTCACCCTCTACCCTCTCCCACACCTCAGCCCGACATCCCCACCAGACCAAGAACCGCACCGCCACCAGACCAAACCCACTGCTCATCCTCCCACCACAACCCACGAACCTCCTTTTCTCTCTACTCTGACCTCTCCTAAGCCCAAATCTAAACCCGACCGACAACCGCTCCTCCAACCATAACCCACGATCCTCCCTCTCTCTCTCCTCCACTCAGACCCAAACCCGAACTCTAAACACCTTACTTTTTCTCTCCTCTGACGACCTAGCCCTTCGAAATGGTGCTAGAGATTCGGCTGAGGTGAGGTGGTAGAGTTAGGGTTTCGGTGAAGGTGTTGGTGGAGTTGCAGGTGGTGTTGTGGGTAGATGGTTGGTGGTGGTTAATTTTTTAAAAATGTTTTTTTATTAAAAATAAATCTAACCATAGTTAATTTTAATTAACAATTTAATAAAATAATAAAGTTATAAGTGGGAAAAAATTCTTAACTAAGGTCATTTTGTATAATTGATTTTCAAGAGAGTCACCATGTGTGCGTAGCAGAAGTTTGGGGTCAGCGTTGAGAATTTCCCTAACATTTAAACCTCATACATTTAGAATACTATAAACTTGTTCCTGTTATGTAAAAAATAAAAACATGTATACATTTTATATAATACATGTATAAAAATAAAGACATAAAGTACGTAGTATTTCATATAATAAAGTGGAATAAAAATGAGATTTATTATCTTGTTGTTAAAGTAAAATGACATGGTTCGTGGGGGGCAAGTGCGTATACAAAGGAATAATTCTAGTTGACGAAGGTGGAGTACAGAATGTATGTTGTTCCACGGATCTGTGTGTCTGTCCAATTTATCTGCTCATTGTATATTTTTTTAATTAGCAGTACTTGTAGTTAGGTGAAGAACTAATCAAGATTAGCAACATTATTAATAATTTCATTAATTATAATAAAGATGATTTGTATAGTTTTGACCTTACTATAGTACTTGTATTAATAATATGTGTATGTCTAGCTATTAAGCTATGTCATGGACTTGCAAACTGGAAATTATTTAAGGTATAAGTTGGTTACTGATGTATTAGGATTTTTCCAGTCGTTTGTTTTTGTTTGTTTTATTGGGAGATCTAATAAGGTCAATACAATGCTACTCTTTGGTTTTTAACACTAATGTATACAATTTTTATAGTAAATTATTAATGTTTTCATAATCATACAAGACACTTACCGCCACGAGTTAATAACTTAATTGCATTGCTCTCTCCATCTTATTTCAGATAATAATGCTAATTATGGAGTATTTAAGTTCATACTCGTATAATTAACTAGGCTGAAAGTTCATACATAGCTTTTATTTCCTATTTACTTATTACATATACGTCGATCTTTGATCATACATTACAAAATTAATGAGAATAAATATTAATATACACAGTGGAACGACTATAACAAAAATCTTCTTAATTCACTTTTTAAATCAGATTTAATAATTTTGTCACAATACATATTGTTGGGTGTAGCGGCCCACTTTCGATAAAATCAAGCAAAGTTACTACTTGCTCATGATTTCTCTAAACTTATCTACTTGAACATTCTAGAGAATTCTTGACATTAGAAGGAACTAAAAGATATGGTTCGTGAATATTCTAAAATATTATAGCTACAAGAATGATTGAAGGTATTTCTGGAATTTTCATCCATTTCTTCCAACCTCCATCTATAACTATAGATATTGGTGATGGACATACACACAAGGGAAGCCACTTACAACTAGTCTTCCTACATATTACAGTTATTATTGTACTATACTAAGGCCCTGTTTAGTTCCCCTTATTTTTACTTATTTCAGAAAAAATAAGTTCAGATCAGATCAGATCAGAAAAAATAAGTTCAGATCAGAAAAAATAAGTTCAGATCAGATCAGATCAGGAAAAATAAGTTCAGATCAAATTATTATTATTATTATTATTATTATTATTATTATTATTATTATTATTATTGATTTATGATGTATCGGATTTGATTTTATCGTTTGTTTGAACTAGCAACATTGTCTATGTTATTAAATAGCACAAACAATAAACGATAATAATTAAAATTTCATTATAAGCTCCAAATCATAAACGTTTACAAATATAATTTTCATTACAAGACGTTCCAAATTTCCTTTGCTATATTAAGTTGTACTTCTTTCATTACAGCTTTACGATTCTCGTTAAACAAATCATAATCTGCTCTTGGTTCGATTTCTATACCACTATCAATGGGTATATCCAACTCATGTAATCGAATAAAATTGTGAAGTGTGAATGTAGCAACCATAATTGCCAATTGATGTTTAGTGTCCATTTGTGGCATCATTGTCAATATTTTCCATCGACCTTTTAATTGTCCAAAACATCTCTCGATCGTTGTTCGAAGTGAAGAGTGAAGATAATTAAAAAGTTCAAGCATGCCTTGTGGCGGTGGACCATTTCGAAATTCAGGCAAATGGGTTCTAATATCTTTTTCTTTTATTGGACTCAAATATCCAACGGTATTCGGATATCCAGAATCTACTAGATAATATTTTCCTGTTACAAAATAAAGTTATACAGCATATTAGTATAGTATCATGTATGGAGTAAAAACATACACTATTTTAAATTATACCTGGAGGTGGATGGGGAAACCGAAATTCTGGTACAGTTAAGCAATGGTTCCATACAGTAATATCATGAGCACTACCTTCAAATCCAACGTTGATAAACGTGAAAAGCCTATCAAAGGAACAAGCAGCCAAAACATTCCATGTTTTTTTTCCTTTACGCCCTCGATGTGCCACACCATCATCGTCGCTTACAACTGCATTTATATGAGTCTCATCCAATGCTCCAACACAATCCTAATAGTTCATTAACATTTAGGATACATTTTATAAGTGATTATATATTGCATATGCATAAAATAATATAATGACAATGCAAGATAATAATAATAAAAAAAAATGTAGTACCAATCTATTTTGTACGAGTATCATTTTAATTTATTTATTTTTGGCACTTTTAATTTACTTACGGAGTGTAATTCGTGCGTGACCCAAATCATGTCTTCCAAGTTTCAATAGAGGAGCCTAGCGCTAACATGGGTCGGAAGAACCTATGAGAGGTTCCAACTCGGTAGAGTCTTTTTCTGTATATAAAAACAAGGTTCAATAGAGGAACAAATGAATAAAAAAACACTTAAACACCCTAAACAAGTTAAATATAAAAGCTTAAATAAAAAAAGGAAAATGAAATCTAATAATCCCACCTTTGCTCCTATCTTCCAAAAACAATCTCACCTTTTGAAATTTTAGAAACAATTCCATTAATAATAATGATATTATTATTATTATTATTATTATTATTTAATAGTAATAATAATATAATATAATATAATAGTAATAATAATATAATATAATATAATATAATATAATATAATAATACAATATAATATAATATAATATAATATAATACAATATAATATAATAATAATAATAATAATAATATAATATCATATAATAATAATAATATAATAATAATAATAATAATAATTAAACATTAATATTAATATTAATTAACATTAAAAGTAGAATATTGAAATAATTAAAATAAGGTCAAATCAGAAAAAATAAGTTCAGATCATATCAGATCAGAAAAAATAAGTTCAGATCAGCTAAAATCAGGTGAATTAAACAGCTTCTAAGTACTCACCCTAATATTTTAGAGTGCCTTGTACTCTCCTAATTTTTCTATAGTGGATTATATCAGTGCTCATTGTCATGGGTTTTTTTGTGGAGTTTTCCTATTGTACTTCTTTGCTATTGATCTTCCCTTTATTATTTTCTTAATTATACTTTTCAATCTCTACATTTTGATTTGTTTTCGCTACGTACTCAACAAGCTTAATGCAATAAAAATTATCATAATTATGATTATGATACTTTAGACTAACCGTAAAAAATCAAATGTAGTCATATGCCCCAATTCATTCTAATATTACCAACTTAATTACAATGTGATTAATTGTCCATATCCAAAAAAGAAGGATCGATCTATTCACATGTGGGATTTGGACCAACAAATGTATTCCATTTTACAAATACAATATGGCTACCGACCTACCAAAACCATTATGAGATTTATAACAAACAATTATTCCTCCTCTCATCATACACCTATGAAGATAGCAATCACTAGCAACAGTATCTACAATATTTGCCAGCTAAGAATTACCTCACTCCGTACTTTTGAAGCACCAACCCTATTAATATACTTACTATTGGATTATGTTACTTTTTGTATATATCCTTGTATAATCTTTAAAATCACATAATAATCATAAGTATCTTATATATAAACGGAGTTCGTTTATACAGAACATGATCAAGAGTTTTATATGTGAGTTTACTGTGTCTATTATACATATTCTTACAATTATAACACTTGTATACAACAATTTGCTAGTTAGATTGATAAATTAGACATTTAGACACTTTGTATGTTAATTATCATACACATAAGATAGTATTAGATTAAAATTGAAATAATTCAGGTCTATTATATGATCATTACCATATATCTCAAAAAATTTTGTTTATCCAATATATTATCCATTAAGATAAAGATTAAATACAGCTGGTCCTGTAGTGTGATACAACCAAAGAGCAACTCTCCACCAACTAAGCTGCCAATCAACGCCTTAGTAATATATACTCTGTCAAAATTCAACTCCTTTATATTTTCAATTAATTAAACTTAATAATCCAGACAATACCAATATTAATAAACCTCAGTCAACATACCAACTCTTCTTCTTTACTTAGTTATCTAATCTTAACAATTCTTCCCCGAAATTCAAGCTTCTCTTTCTTAAAATTCCCCCAAAAAAACAAAACAAAGTTTTCTTTTCTTCCCCTCAATTTTTCTCTCCATCAAAAAAAAAAATTCCCAAAAAAAATTTGATCTTTCTTGTAAAACTCTGCAACATCCCCTGTTTTTTTGTTCGAAAACAGGGGTAAGGTGGGGCTTTTTTGGCCCTCCTTCTCCCCCAATTATTCCCACATTCATGAACAACAATATTTTGATCAAAATCATCGTTGACATTAGAATCATCACATTACAACCGATCAATGTCATCATTCACACCCACAATACCTAAAGGTTTCGCTTCGATTCGATTCATCGCATCTTCACCGGCCCCGGCATCGTCGAGTATCGGGAAACTAACACATTATTCAATCCCAACTGTACCTGTGGTTGATACAGCCTTCGATATAATCACAATTGCTTTGATCCTCTGTTTTCTCATTCTCTCTCTTGTCTCTGTTTTCTTCATCCTTCATCTTCGGATCAAATCCCGCCATTTTTTCAAGCTTCAGCGTTTCTCCACCCACTGGGGCCCACGTTTTCTGTTGGTAGTTTTTATCTCTCTTTGGTCCATCAACGAATTTTTTCGATTGCCTATTTTTAGAAAGAGTTTTGTTTTTCCGTTTTTACCCTCACTTCCTTTGACCCACCAAACCCAATTTTGTAAATTCCATGTGATTCTCTCTTTCGGGTTGTATGAACCCGGGTTCTTGGTTGTTCTTCTATTCTTGGTAAATATCTCAATAAAGAAACGGAGCCCCGGTAACTTGTGGGCTATCGGGTTCGTTGCAAGCATTTGTTTACCCTTGGTGATCGCGCTTTATTTGGCGGTTAATGTTTCGCCCGGGCGGTTATTTTTACCGCATGTGTTTTACCGTAGTTCGGTGTTGTTAAGGGATAAGGAAACCAATGCCCGTATTGTGTATTGCACGTACCCATTATTCGGAACCGTGATTTTTGCGGCTTTTTGCGTGGTGTATGCACTTGCGCTCTTGACAACGTGTTGGAAGGTTGTCGCGCTTGTTATAAATAAGCGTCTTAAGGCTCGTATTAACATGCTTATTTCGACAGTTTTGGTATGTCTTGCAACTCAAGTGTTGTTATTGACAATATCTGCATTTTGGGAGCCAGAAAATGTGTGGTATTACCTTTTCGTCCTCTTCAATTTCGTAAGTGTCCTAACATGCGGCGTTGTAGTGGAGGGTATTTTGGTAATCATGCCAATTAGCGACTCGCTTGATGTTGCAAGTGATCAAATAGACGAAAGGAGAGAGTGTATAGATGAACTTATTTGAATGGGCCGACAAATATGGGCATTCCAATTCGTCAAGATGGAGGACAATTTAGTCCATCGGTGATCAAGTCAGGGCTAGCCACAAGCGCGACACATGATTAATCATAAATGTGGAAGAAAGGTGATGAAACATGCATACACATTTGAATTAATGATCATTAGAAGCAATGTAATGTGATGTTTTGATGATCCTTCATTATGATTCTCTTGCCCTTTGAATTCACCATGAGATATGCTTGTGTATTTTTCTTCTTATTACTTAGCGTTTTATGATTTTGTGGTTTAGGTTTGCTTAATTAATCTTTGTGTATATAAGATTCAAGCACTAACCAAATTAGTCACAAGTTAGAGGAAATTTTTTGTCACCAAACGAAGCACAAATGTAAATTTATGTACGCTTCAAGTACTATGAATCTCAAGTACTAACATAACAATTGAAAGTTCAATCGGAAATTTGTTACAAGTTTTATAAATTTTCAAATTTGGTTCAATTTTAAAGACAATTTGATCATTTGCTGTTTTGTTGATTGAGCCAATATATATGCACATGTAATCTAGTATTCTACTATTCCAAAACAAGTTTGGGACTTTATAATTTTATTATCTTTGCCGAAAAAAACAAGTGAGCATTGAAGATGTCAAAGGCTTGAAAGCCCAATCAATATAATATTGGATCTCTGATCCTCTACACAAAGTTGTAAACTCAAAGTACAACCCAATATTGAATGTTTCAAACTCAAACATTGTGACAAGCAACATCTCACTCTCAAAGTACAACCCAATATTGAATGTTTCAAATATAGACTCACCATCTATTTGGCCTTTGAACCTGTCCATAACAATATAACGCGGCGCTGACTTAATCCAATCCATAAACTCGATCGGAGTGAACCAGTAACAAAGTAGGGGTTTAATGCGCACTGAGCCACTGAGCGAGCTGCTAGTTTAATGTCATTCTTTCTCCACAAGGATTTTGGAGATCCGGATAGAGAAGCCACGTGACTATATAAGTGTTCTCCATATTTCTTTTCCCCAAAAATAACCATTTAAAGGGCTGCCGCGCCCGCCACAGTGAGGGAAATTCCACGTCACATAATAAAAAATGGTTTCATTGCAAATTATAAAGTGTTTTACCCTCTTATTATTTTTTATCAATATGGAACACTTACATGTGTTTAGAAGGATATATCACAACATATAAGTCCAAAGTTCCAAACCCATACTATACAAAGAAGACAATGTCCACATTCCATGACCAAAAATGGTTTCATAGTAAATCATAAAGTGTTTTACCCTCTCATATTTTTTTTTGACAATATAGGACTTGATCCGCTATAATGTTTAAAGGCTAACGTCAACCTAGCCAGTTGACTTTGGGGGCTTATAAGGATAAGGAGGTTCGAACCCTCAACCTCTTATAACAATGATAATTATTTAACAATATATATATATAATTACAAACCACAAGGTTCAATTAAAAAAAAAATACTTAAAGAATAACTCAATTTTAGTTTGACAATGACAATTGTAGTTTTGAAAAGCATTTGAAAAAATTTAATGATTGCACGTCTACTACAGTAGCATCCCGGGACAACGTCCGGGCTACTCACTAGTTATTTATTAAAAGAAAAAAAAAATCAAGGAAACAAAGCAATTGGTAATAATAGATTTTCAGAGGTGATAAAATTCACAGATTTTCAAAGAATTAACTAAGACTAAACTACAAATACTTGCTTTGTTCTTTGATAATTTTAAAGTTTTGCATGTGAAACATTTTATAATGCATGATCTGTACACCCGGGTGCACCATGCAGTGGTTAAATAAATAAAAATTAAAAGAACATGCAGGTTTTTGAAAAAGAAAATGTTTGTATTTAACAAGGAACATGCATTATTAAAGAACATAAAGACATTACAAAAAGAACCTGATAAAAACTTTATTAAAATTTTATGAAAAAGTACACATTAACAGAAAAAATCTTTACCAAAGAAATCATTTCCCCAAAAATAGTTTTTTCTCTCTCCAAAAATTCAACTTTCCATAATAATTTTAGTTTTCTCTCTCTAAAATATTTTCAACTAAAAAAAATTCAAGATTTTATTTTCATTTCAAATTAAATTTCAAAATTCAAAATAACATAGGTTAAAAGAACATAAATATATTATAATGTAGATAACACATAATTCATATCAGAAGAACACACTGATCAAACTCAAAAACGTAGGATAATAAAAAAATGATATATGATAATTCAAAAAAGAATTTGTGCATCACTCATTACTTCAAAGAACATACGAACCAAATTCAAATAACATACTTTGTACTGTTGAAACTCAAAAAACACGTTTAATCAACATATGTTAAAGAACATAAGTATAAAAGAACATAGTATCAAACATGTATGGGTATGTTCTTTGTCAAACACAATATGTTCTTTATTAAACAACCGTATGTTCTTTCCGTCTTTCGGGTGCACCATGCACATAGTGCACCCAGGTGTACTATCCTATTTTCAACATTTAAAGTTTTACAAGTAAAACGTGTAGGGAATACGGTGGTCCATTTAATCGCTAGATGGGACACCCGTGAAAACAATGAGTTAGTTTGTATGGGTTCTTTTTCCCAAAACGTTTCTACTTTGGTGGAAAATCTATACTAAAATAACAACCCCTAATATAATCACTCTTTTCAAACTGTACATGTGTTACTTTCTTATGAAAAGTTTTCCCGCCTAAATCCATTGATAATGTCATTTTAAAAAAAAAATATTGTGACATTAAATTACTTATTTTAATAGGTGATATTAAATTACTTAAATTAAAGAGCTTGAATTTTGATGAGAAATTTTATGGTTAGTTTGTTTGAATTGAATTGTGATCTTTAAACTTCTGTTATTCCCTGTTATTCCCTAAATCAGTAAATATTTTTTTTTTTAACTTAAGGTTATTTGTTTGAGTTCTAATTGAAGCGATTTTATTAGGTAATTATATTGATGAATTTGGATCTCAATCAAATCAGCAATATTTATTTGGGGAATTTTGTATTTTTATTTATAAAAAAAAAACCTTTCGAAGGTTAAAAATTGGACTAATGGAGATTAAATCTTTTTGCCTAATTTGAATTAATTCCTCGTAATTACAAATTTCCAATTCCTTCAACTTTGAATTAAATAGTTCGAAATTAACTTAGGCAAATGCTCCTCAAATTTTCAATTTTGTGGACTTAATACATTTGACCAATTGTCTAATTTGTTATTTTTGTGGGTTTTATATATTTGAGTTTGTATACTCCCTCCGTCCCATAGTACTAGACACAGTTCCTATTTTCGTCCGTTCCACAATACTTGACATGTTACTAAAAACGGAATGGGACCACTAATAAACATATATTTTCCCACATTTTTTCTCTCCTCACTTACCCTACTCCCACCCCATTTTGTTGTTTTCTTACAATATAGAAACACAAAAAAGAATCTTTTATACAATAAACAAAAATTTTAAATGGACTTACTTATAGTTTTCTTATATTACTTGTCCATCCCAACATCCTAAGTATTATGGGAGGGAGGGAATAATATCATCGAAAATTTACGCAGAAATTCTCACTAATTTTCTGTGTTATATCCGGACATCGCATGGGAGCTAATCCAATAATTTAATATGAGTATGCCCTAACGTTTCCTAAAAAAAATTAAAAAAAAAAAAAAATTATAAATACTTGTAAGAATAGTGATCCATTAAAAAATTATGGTTTGGGTTTTCCGGCCCAACCCAATTACACAATCTCCAAGTCCAATCTTATAGGCCTTGATAGCTGTCAGCATGTCACCCATCTCAAACCACAACGGCTACAAAATTTTAAATAACCTCAAATGACCAAATAGCCCTCCTCTTCCCAAAGCAAAAAATCTCAATTCTAAACGTTAAACGGTTAAACCACAACAGTTCTAAGGGTATTATAGTCCTTTACGCAATAAATTTACAACGTTCAAATATTTGATCATCTCCAACGGTCATCTCCTTCAACTCTCTCAGTCAAAAATATAACTTCTGTTTCCTTGCTTTCCTCATTTTCTCAACACACCAATCTCACTTTCTCTCTCCTCTCTCTTTCAATCAGATCTCAACATAAATAGTTTTAGATTTTCTTCCAAATATAGTACCAAATCACAGGTGAAAAAAAAATTCCATCTTTTGCAATAATGAATGATTTGATGACAAAATCGTTTCTGAGCTATGTAGATCTGAAGAAGGCGGCATCGAAAGACGTAGAACAAGATTTGGAAATGGGGATGGGAGGAGCAAATTTAGACCCTAAAATGGAGGAATTTTTGGAAGAAGCAGAGAAGGTGAAGGCTGAGATGGGGTTGATTAAAGACATATTAACTACCCTTGAAGCGGCGAATGAGGAAAGTAAATCATTGCATAAGCCGGAGGCTTTGAAGGCGCTCCGAGGCCGAATCAATGCTGATATTGTGTCTGTGCTCAAAAGGGCTAAAGCTATTAAGGCTCGGCTTGAACAAATGGACCGTGCTACTTCTGAGAATCGCCGCCTTTCGTCTGAATTGGGTACCCCCATTGATCGGTATAAACTGCTAATTTTGCAATTTATGGGTTATTTAAGTGTTTGCGATTATTATTGAATTTTTTTTATTATTATTTTTTTTATGTGTGAAGGGTTTAATTGGTAATTGAAGTAGAATTTGATTTAAATTATGCTAAAATTGGGAATTTTGTAGGCTTTAATTGTTTTAAGATCAGATTACAGTAGATGAAAGTATCAATTTTTTTATGGGTTTTGATAATTGATATAGTATGAAGATTTAAATTGGTAATTGAGATAGAATTTGATATATGTTTGGTAAAATTTGGGAAATTTGTTGGATTTTTATATATAGATAAAAGAGAATTAAATTATGATTAAATCTGTTAAGTTTGTGGCGGTTAGGGTTTTATGAGAATTGTGGATGATTGGGAACTTTTGATGTAATTTTTTAAATGTTTTTAATATTTTTATTCTAATTACAGGACTAGATCAATGTGTTAGGGTTTCATGCGAATTGTGGAAGATTGGAATTTTTTTTGATGTAATTTCAATTTTTTAAATATTTTTATTCTAATTACAGGACTAGAACATGTGTGACAAACGGACTAAGAAAGAAGCTAAAGGAGCTAATGATGGAATTCCAAGCCTTAAGGCAAAGAATGATGTCAGAGTACAAGGAGACAATAGGAAGGTGCTACTACACTGTCACAGGAGAGTACCCGGAGGACAACGTGATCGAAAAGATCATATCGAATGGGACCGGGGAAGGAGAGATCTTATCCCATGCCATCCAAGAGCACGGCCGAGGCAAGGTGGTGGAGACAGTGATAGAGATCCAAGGCCGGTATGATGCGGCCAAGGAAATCGAACGGTCTCTCTTGGAGCTACACCAAGTGTTCTTAGACATGGCTGTGATGGTGGAGTCTCAAGGGGAACAATTGGATGATATTGAGCATCATGTTATGAATGCATCAAATTATGTGCAAGATGGTACAAAGAATTTGAAGCAGGCTAAGGATTATCAAAGGGGTAGTAGGAAGTGTATGTGTATTGGGATTATTGCATTGTTGGTGATTATACTTTTGATTGTCATCCCAATTATTGCTAGTTTTAGTCATTCTTAAATTTCTTGTAATGTTTTAGTTGGAGTGTGTGTGTAGTTGAGGTTTATAAAAGGGGCTGTCACTCAAAGCTCCTTGAAAAACTCTTTGTTAAGTACTCAATTTTATTCATTTGTTGGTAAATGAATGTAATGTGATATGAATCATATGATATGTTACTTTGTTCTATTGCAACTTGTTACTTTGCAAATTTATATCACTGATCCATGATTATAGCTTCGGGGTTTATTTATATATAATTCGTGGGACGGTAATGTCATGGGTGATAATTTATCGACGATATTACAACCCTAAGGATCATCTAAACATTTGAGGTGACATATAATCTCAATTTTGCTAAAGAAAATTTTGAGCTATAAGTTAGTTATTCCTTTATTGGGCCAACAAATACAATGGGCCAGAAGGTTAAATGATGGATTTTGGACATGGAATTCAGCAAAGCTATAGGGCGGTAGAGGCTTACACTCTCCTACGCTAAGTTCTCAAGTGACGTGACAACAATTAAAATACAAACATCATCATTAGTTTTTCTTGCCCGTAATTTGTTCATATTGCACTATAACAAACATTACTAAGATATTATTTGAAAGAAATAAGCACTTATCCGCAGATAGTTTTTTTTTTTTTTTTTTTTAATTTTTGTTTGTAGGAAGTTAGGAACTATAGGATTATTATCTTAATTACGAACGAAGAAGATTTACTATTGTTTTCAAAAGAAGATTTACCATAGTTAATAACATCAAAATCCAATTCATATGAAACTTTAAGAATACTTCAAAAGTTGGTCGGCTAGGCAAACTGGTCCACATATGTCGATACCTCAAACAGTTAGGAAGCACCCCGAGTACAAAAACACCAGTCTAAAATAGAGGAAAGCAGACCATTGCTTTCTATAATTTAATTTGAATGAGAAATTTCTCAATTTTGGTTGTTGGAGAAACTGATACAATTTGGACCCACTAATTGGATTATTATAAATCTTTAAAAAAAATCCTTTTTAATCAAAATTACTAATTAAAGAGAAATAAATAAACAAACAATCTCCCTTTCAAAAAAAAAATAAAAATAAATAAATAAATAAACAAACAATCTCAACCGTCCATTTAAAAAAAAATTGTGGTAGTCAAAAGTCATAAGAGTACATTAAAATTTTCATGATGTGTTGTTTAATTATGTTCATTAATTGTTATGTTGTAAAGTATTGTACGGAGTAGGAACTAACAATTTGTTAGTGTACTATGTTAAATTTTAGGGTATTTTCATTTTTACCACCTTCAAATAATGACTTTTGTCGAATTTACCGCCTCCAAAAAAAACATTTACTTTACCACCTCATAAAAAAATTAAACATCAGTTTTACCACCTCATCTGAGCTCAGGTGACGGAAAACGCTTGTGGGGCCCAGTTAACTGTCACTTCCCTCCAATTTAATTCTTTTAAAATCGATTTCCCTCTGTCTCCTCCTTTTCTCACCTTCCACCTTCCATAATCAATGTCTCACCAAATTTCTCACTTCCTCATCAATTTTCGTCTCTCTCTCATTTGATTTTTCTTGATTCTCACTGTAACTGCTTCTCTCTCCTTTGATTTTTCTCTTTCTCTCTGTAAAAACTGAAACCCTAGATCAATTTGGGCGGTTGAAATCGAGCTGGAACCACAAAATTGCAACACATCAGCTTCTCTTGTCATCTTCCACAGGGTGAGGGGACCAAAAGCTTGGTAATTTGCTGACAGAAATCGAGATTCCTGACTACAAGATGTACTTTAAACCCTTTATTAGTACATTTCGTTGGATTTATGGTTGTCAATTGGGGTAAAGTATGCCTTTTTTGGGAATCTGTGAATTAAAGTATTATAAACCCTAATTATGCGAATCTTTGACTGAATTAGAGTGTGCATTTGTTAAATAATTAGTTAATTAGATTTACTTGTTTACTGTTAATTTAGTGCATAGTCAATGTGAATTGCTTTTACTTGCTGTAATTGGTGAATTGGTTGTTGTTGTTTACTGTAATTACTGAAATTGGTTATTGCTGTGTGTGCTTTTGTTGGTGTTGTTACAGAATGGACACAGTGGACTTAAAAATTACAGTAGGGGGTGCCTTTATACCTTCTTTAGCTGGTAAAAATAGGAGGGTGTTAACTTGGGATGGTGGGTGGATTTATTGGATGAGAAAAGTGAAAAAAAATAAGATAGATGTACACTTTTTGAGGCAAGCAGCTATACATGGGTTTGTGTATGTGAATGTGAAGGTTCCTAGGGGGTTTAGTTGCTGGTATAAACAAAAGGGCAAGTCTTGGGTGAATGGTAAAAGGGAGCTTGTTGATGGTGAGGTGAATGATTTCCTAGAGTCTGTGAACAAAGAGGGGGCATGTGAGATGTATGTTACCAGTCATGAGCCAATTGAAGGGACTAACAAAACACCCTTCAAATGTATAGCTGGGAATGAGCTAACCCCTGCACAAAGGAAGGAACTGAAAAAGAGGTTTGGTGGGCCTAAAGTATATAAACCCAGCCCAGAACTTAGTAAGCCCACTGAAGAAGAGCCATTTAGGAGAAGCCCTAGGTTAAAAGGCATTGTTATACATGACAGAGAGGCTAAGGAGAGGCTTCCTAGGGCAGAGAAAGTGAATGCTAATACACATAAAGGGAAGGGTAAACTCACTGCTGCAGATAAGGGTAAGGCTAAGGTTGGGGATGAGACTGGAAATTTTGCTAATTTAGTGAGAAAAATAAAAGAAAGAGTGAGGAGCTTAAGGGATGACAGTGATGTGTTTACTGATGAGGATGGTGATACAGAGTCTTCTGATTCTGAGTTGAGTGATTTTGAGTTAGAAGTTGATGAGGGAGAGGAGGCCTTATACTCTGATGATGATGAACAGTGGTTGAAGAAAAATTTAGACCATATTAACAGTGAGGTGAAAGGCAGTTTGAGGGGAGTTACTGAAGGAGGGGATCAAAGTGATGATGAGGACACAGGGTTTGACATAGAAAGAAATCTACAGAAAATTGAAGTGAGGGTTGAAGAGGAGGTAGCTTGTGATTCTGATGAGCTAAAGAGTGTGGAAGGTGATTCAGATGATGATCAGGGTAGTGTTACTTGGTTTAACCCTGAGACAGACTTTGAAAGGGCTATCAAATTTGTAGTTGGTCAAAGGTTCAGTGATGTGCAAACAATGAGAAAAGCTTTGAGACAACATGCAATTGAAAATAGGTATGAGTATTACCTTCTTCACAATGATTCAAAGAGGCTAACAGCATATTGCAAAAGGAAATGCAAGTGTGTGTATAACAAGAACAGTTGTAGGATAGTGAAGTGTACATGTAGTAAGGGTGTTAGGTGTAGGTTCAAGTTTTATGCAACAAGGCTTGTGAAATCAGAGGCTTAGCAAATTAAGATACTAAGGCTGAAGCATAGGTGTGTTAGGAGTAAAATGAACAACAAGGTGACAGCAGAGTTCCTTGATGACAGGTACTTGGAGGAGTTCAGGGGCAACCCCAGATGGAAGATTAAACAGATTCAGGACAGGGCCTTAAATGACTTGGGGATCAAAATTACATACTCCAAGGCTTGGTTGGCTAGAAGCAGGGCAAAGCTTATAATATATGGCTCTTCATCAGAGCAATACTCAAAGGTTTGGGACTATGGGAAGGCACTGCTGAAATGGAACCCAGGGAGTGAGTGTAATGTGGTGGTGGATGATATTAATCAAATTGAAAGACCAATTTTTATGAGGATGTTTGTGTGCTTAGCTGCACTTAGGGATGGATTCATTTCTGGTTGCAGACCAGTAATTGGGGTGGATGGGTGCCATCTAAAAGGGGCATACCCTGGGCAGATCTTGGTTGCAGTTGGAAAAGATGGCAATAATGCCATCTTCCCAATTGCTTGGGCAACTGCAGAGATTGAGAACAAGGACAGCTGGTGCTGGTTTCTGGAGAGCTTGCTCAAGGCACTTTGTGTGTATGACCAAGGAGATGGCTTGACTTTTATGTCTGACAGACAGAAAGTAAGTGGGTTGTGTTTGTGTTTAAATTACTTTGCTTTATTTGAATTTTCTGTACACTAACTTGTTAGTTTTGCCTTGTGTGTAAGGTCTCATAGAAGCATTTGCAGATGTGGCCCCCAAAGCTGAGCTAAGATTTTATGTGAGGCATATTTGGTCAAATTTCAAACTGAAATTTCATGGTGCAACTTTCAAGGAATTGTTCTGGGCTGCTGCTAGGGCAAGCACTCTGGTAAGCTTCTATTTAGGTTCTTTTATGTCAGTTTTATGGTGAACTATAATGTATGCTAGGAACATTTAGTTTTGCACATATTTGCATGTCTTTCTATTTTGTGAAAATTGTATGCCATGTGTCTATGTTGTGTTGAATGGTTGTCATGTGTGTGGTTGTATCAGTTTGAGTTTGAAGTTGCTATGGAAAGTATCAATTTTTTGGATGAAGAAGCATACCAGTGGCTGTCAAACATTGACCCCCAGCACTGGTCAAGGCATTCTTTCTCTACAAACTGCAAGTCTAACTTGTTGTTAAACAACATGTGTGAGACATTTAATGCAGTGATTAGAGATGCCAGAGACAAGCCTATTCTAACTCAAATGGAATGGCTTAGAAGATATATGATGAAGAGGAGTAATGACAAATGGGAGGCAGCAAAGTCTTGGGAAGGTTTACTAACCCCATTTGTCAACAAAGTCTTTAATGGGTTGGAGAAGTATGCCATGACATGTGAGGTTACAGCTTCAAGGGATGAAATTTATGAGGTGAAATACAAGGATGATCAGTGCATTATGGATCTACAAGAGAGAAAATGCACTTGTTATAGATGGGAGTTGACAGGAATACCTTGTGTCCATGCATTTGCTTGCATAATGGACAAAGGGATGATCCTGAGTTGTATGTGCACCCACATTACTATAGGGTGACATACTTGGCTGCATATGAGAACCCAATACAGCCAATGTCTGGCCCTAAGAATTGGGAAAAGGTCAAGCTCAGACAGCCTTTGCCACCTATGCTGAAAGTGCAGCCAGGAAGACCTAAGGCAAAAAAGAGAAAGCTTGAACCAGGGGAGGTCACTTCTGCAGCACCTGAGGGCAAGAAGCCAAAGGTGAAGAAACAATGCAAGAACTGTGGTGGGTTTGGCCACTTTGCCAAAACATGCAAGGCTGAAGCAGCACCAGAACAACCTAACCCACCTGCAACAAATCCAAAGGGTGGGGGGCCACAGATGCAGACTCCTTGGCTTAAGGAACAGAGAAAGAAAAGTGAAGAGAAAGCAGCAAGACAGGTATTTTGTGTATTTTGTGACTTGAGTGTATTTAGTGGCTTTGTTTTTTAGTCTTGTCATACTGTGATTGCAGGCTGCACTGAAGTTGCCACAATATCAGCCTCCAACAACAGCACAGGCTGAGTCAAGTAATGCTGCACCTGCAACTGCTGTGTCAAGCCAGCCTGCAACAAGAACAGAGCCTTTGCCAACTCAGCTTGTTACCAGGAGCAACAGGAGCCTGAGTCAGCCCACAAGAGTGCCAACAACTACTCCTCCCAAAGTCAAAATACAGACCAGGTCCAAGCTTCATGTAATGACAAGCAAGAAGGACAAGGATCTCAATCAACTGTGACCCTAGGTCTACTCATTAGTATTTTGTAATAGACAGCCAAGTTTATTTGGTAGTTGAACAATGATAGTTGAATAATGATTTTGCACAAAGGTGCCTTAACTTTTATCTCAGCCAATGTAAAACAATTAAAAACATTGTGTTGCAAGTACTAATACGAAATGTGATATGTTTCTACCAAAAAGTTCCATTTCTCATTGATTTAGTTAAAAGTAGTACAAGAAATGTCATCCCAACATCCACACATAATAATTCAACAAAACACAACATAAGTTGGGGATTTTTTTTGTTTCTAAGCATTCCTAAATGAACCTAAGATCTAAAATACATAGCCAGTACCAAACCAAAACAACAAAACACAACAATAGCATGTACTGTGAGCATTTTCTTTGTTGTTGCATTGCTGCCATGCACTTCCTTGATCATCTTCTTCTTGTCTGAGCTAAGAGCTTTGCATTTCATCTTCAAGCTGTCAATCTCATTGAGCAAGCACCTCCTTTGTCCACTAACATCATCAACTTCCCTCTTCATGTCATTCAGCTCTCCCATCATTAGTTTCTTGTCCAGCAGCAAGTTGTTAATCATCTCTGTTTGCCAAGGTGTTCCATCTGGTTGATCCACCCACTCAAAAGCTTTACACCCCCTTGACTCAGTCACAGGATCATAGAATTTGCAGGTCCTAAACTTGCGTCCAGGGTTCTCCCTAGTCCAAGCAGTCAGCCTAAACATTGGAACTCCACATTGGCATTTTTTTCTCCTTTGAGGGTGACATGCTAACTGAAGACATTCCCTTCTGAAATTCAGTAAGAACAAGAATGAAATTAATTGTATTTGAACACAATCACCATAATATAACCCTAATTTCAGTAGCCAATTCACATAACAAAAACCCCCAATCTAATTTAATCTTACATGAACCCTAAGTATTTTAATTGAAATTGGGGTTTAATTGACCTCACAAAACGCCCAATTTCAATTACTCTTAGCAAATGCAACATAATCACGCAACGAATTGCCAAAAAATTACAACAGAAATCACGAAAATTGCTAGAGAATTAACGACAATGGCTTACCTTTTTTATGCTTGTTGTCGAGGAGTTCAATTGATTGTTTGATAATTAGAGGGTTTGGGATTGTTAAGGTTGCCCAAAAATACTGATTTGCGAAGAAAATCGCAAAAATTAATCTCCAATCTGCAAGAATTTGGTGTACAAATGAAGAACTAGGTTTAAATAAAAGGGAAATCGAGAGAAATTTGGGAAAAAATCAAAAACTAGCCGTTATGCTGGGCCCCACAAGCGTTTTCCGTCACCTGAGCTCAGATGAGGTGGTAAAACTGATGTTTAATTTTTTTATGAGGTGGTAAAGTAAATGTTTTTTTTTTTTGGAGGTGGTAAATTCGACAAAGTCATTATTTGAAGGTGGTAAAAATGAAAATTTCCTAAATTTTATTTTGGAGCAAAATTATTTTATTGATCATCTAAATCAAATATCCAAATTTTTTTGAGAAAGTAATCAAATATCCAAATTAATCAAACAAGAATATATATTTTTTCTAATCAGGTTAAGACATGTTATTAGATATTTACAGTTGAATTTATGTATTGACAATCATTATATAAAAAAAAATATTGTATTCCGATTAACTATTCTGAAACAAAGAAAGTGTACTGTAGCGCCACGGACCACAGGGAAATGAGGTAAATACTCCCACAAGCTTGGTATATTGTAGGACAAGTAACATAACATTATATGCCATGACGAGGAAACGAAGAAGAAGATAGATAGTGGTATAGAATTCTGGAAGGGGAAGTTAAGATAATGTGCACATTGCTTGTGACAGTTAAAAAAAGGTGGGTCTAAATAAAAATGGGAAAAACAGCAAATACTTGAATATGCATAACACAGTATAAATGTGAATGTGAACGGTAGTTGCCTGAGATCACCGCAAAAACTAATTATTATTCTTGATTAACTTGTCGAGTAAGCTAAGGCAATAATCAAGCCAAGTAGCCAAAGCTAAGTTAAGGCGTAATGTAGTGGTTCCGTGTGTGTTGACCGTGTCATGCTCATGCATGTGTTAATGCGTATGTAGACCACCTCCTTCGTTTCTCCGACTTCTCTTGCAACTAACTATTTGTGATTGTCTTTTATCACATGCAAATATTACCTGTTTTTTCTTGTCCCTGCGCTCTTCTATGGTCAATGTGTGGTTGGTGCACTCGTGCACCTAGTTAAACACACACACACAAAAAAAAAAAAAAAAAAAAAGCGGAAAGAACATTAGGAGGTGTTTGAAAAAGAACATTTAGGTGTTTGAAAAAGAATATGTTTGTTTTTAACAAAGAACATGCATTACTAAATAACATAAAGACATTATAAAAAGAACATGATAAAAACTTTATTAAAATTTCTTGAAAAATTACGTATTAACGGAAAAACTCTTTACCAAAGATATCATTTCCCCAAAATTAGTTTTCTCTCACTCCAAACATTCAACTTTCCATAATAATTTTATTTTTCTCTCTCTAAAATTATTTTCAGCTAAAAATAATTCAAGATTTCATTTTCAAATTAAATTTCAAATTTCAAAATAACATATGTTAAAAGAACATAAGTTAAAGAACATAAGTTAAACAACATACGTTAAAGTACTCATTACCTCGAAGAACATACGAACCAAATTCAAAGAACATACGAGCCAAATTCAAAGAATATACTTCGTATTTTGTATTATTGAAACCCAAAAAATATGTTTAATCAACATATGTTAAAGAACATAAGTATAGAAGAACATATTATCAAACATATATAGGTATGTTCTTTGTCAAATATAAGTATATTCTTTGTCATACACGTTATGTTCTTTGTCAAATAACAGTATGTTCTTTGTCGTATGGTGCACCCGGGTATACAATATTATTTTCATTCTATGGTTTGTATAATAAAATAGTACGGAGTAATATAAATATATAATTACATGTTTTTAACTTTTTATATACTACCTCCATTTCATATTTTTTGCAACTTTGGAATATTTTATATCTCACAATAATACCCAAAAATTGCAAAAAATATGAAACGGAGGTAGTATCTTTATTGGTTGTTTAGTGTGTGGTATGAAGTAAATGACATTTATAGGAATTAATTTTTGAATAATTTGAACACATCAATTATTATCCTATTAAAATATAAAAGGAAAAATTGACAAGAATAATCCCAACATTGTCTCATTCGCCCAAAATAGTCCTAACTTTGGATTAATTTTTAATAATCCGAACTTTGATATGAATTTGTTTTCTATGGTCCCAACCAGTAATCTAACTTGTTATAACAAGTTATTTGACACGTGTCAGCATATGGTTTGATAAAAAAAATTAAAAATAAAAATTAAAAAATTAAAACAAATTTAAGAATTTATTAAGAAAAATAATAATTAAAAAAAATTAATTGACTTAAAACCGCCACCAGCGCCCTACCCAGCCTAGGTCACCACCCAACTAGGTCGGTCGCCGTCCAGACCACATTCCCGCGCCGACGACACCACCTCTTTTCCCTTCCCCATCTCGACACCCCTACCGATCCCCTTCCTCGAATCCACTTCGCCAGTTCTCCATCAACCAAGGAACCCACCCGCAACCTTTACCTTGCTGACTATGAACCCTCAGCCTTCCCGCGAACCGCGACCCCTGTCGGAATCTCACCCAAACCCCCAAACCCTTTCCAATTTTGTGGTTGCAGAAGGGGGTTGCGAGTGGGAGTTAATTAGTTGCAAAAGGGGTTTGCGAGGAAAGGGAGAGGTTGGGGTTGCGGTAAAGTGTCGCAGCGGTGAGGGGGGATGCTGGCGGGAGGAGTCAAGGCGGCATTGAGGCTGGGGGCAGGCTGGGTTGGGGCGGGCGACAGTGGAGGTGGAGGGTAGGGAAGGTGGCTGATGGTGGTTTTTTAAAATTATTTTTAAAATAATTAGTTAAATATTAATTTGTACTAATAATTTTTTGACCAATCATGTAATTACATGTGTAATTTACATTGCAATATATATATATATATATATATATATATATATATATATATATAAAATATATATATATTAACCTTTTCAACAAGTTACCGTTCACTTGGGACCATTGAAAGCAAATTCATATCAAAGTTCGAATTATTAAAAAAAAATCCAAAGTTCAGATTATTAAAAAATAATTCAAAGTTGGGATTATTTTGAGCGAATGAGGCAAAGTTGGGATTATTTTTGTCATTTTTTCCAATATAAAATTGTTAACTTGTATTTTTCTTCAAAAATTCTCATTATCCTCGTACCATAATGTCCACAAAGGGATAATGATGGGAATTGGAAGAAGAAATTTAATTTGGGCTAATTAATACAGTTGACGTATGACTTTCAATTCCTAATTATGGATTAGGAGTGCATATTAATTCATTACCACCATTTACTAACGAATAAGTCATGTATAAGACGGTCTTCAGAGTGCAACTATTTAATACGGAGTAACTTTTAAATAAGAGACTTTGTGCCCATTTTAATTTTCACAAATTACATTTTTACATTTTTGGTTTAAGTATTGTTACTTTTTATCTTTCTAATTGATTATCTTACCATAAAATTAAATTATAAGTTTTAAATTTTTTATAGTACTTGTAAAAACAAATTTTGCTCGTGTTAATTAGCTAGCTTATCTTTGGAGAAGTAACAAAGTCCATGCATGTTAATAAAGCTAGCTGGCCAAGCTAGAAAATTAAATTCATCACTTTTGAAGTTTTGAGTGGCAATATTTGGACAAAATAATGTACTCTTCTCACTGGATTAATTCTCTCATAAACAATACGAATTACCCTTTTCTTGTGATATTTCCTTTACTCCATTCAAAGATATTTGGATTCAACAGCTTTTAATTTGACTTTTGAATTATAACAAGACGACATGATATAATCAGCTGATGACTTTTTCAAGTCAATCATACGTGAACGGATACATGATCGAAGTCGTGAACTTCATCGTTTTATTATTTGGTTAGTCCTAAATAGAGTTTTCCCATATATATTTTTTGAATAATTTTCCAAGTCAAACATTCAAGTAAATATATGTAAAAAATTTTAATAAAAATCAGAAATTTCTTGCAAAATTTCATCACGCTAATTAACAAGAACTCTCCATTTTGTGCTTGCATACGTATATTATTGTGACATCATCTATAGTTTATGGATATTATACAAATAAATCACTAGAGTTATACAAACTAATACAATATGATTTGGTATTAATGTTATTTTTTTGACCAATAAGCTTCCAGAAAACAAATTCAGCACGTCATAAAAAATCACATGTTTTTAGGGGTTCAACTTATATGCATGTCAATTTGGTCTTCCTTGGCCCTCTTCACTTACGAAATTCATACTATACTCAGAAATTAATCTTCGTTTTCATTTGCTTTTAAAATAGGGCATTACTTATTTTCATTTTATTTTATTTTTGTTGGCAGGAAAATAGGGCATTACTATTACTTAATAAGTATTCATAGTTGACTTCAAAGTGCCAATCAACAAAGTGTTGGCTCACTTGTTAATATTCTTACCTCAAATCCTCATTGGCCTGGGGTTTAAATTCTGCCAAATAAGGGTGCTTGGAGGTACAAGGCCAAAAAAACGATTTGATCAAGATCCTTTATTTCTACCATTTCTTTTTAAAAAAGTGGCTTAAAAGTGTATTCGTCTAATCATAAATAGTTACTCCCTTCAATTTTTAACGGACATCATCTATTTTCATTAGATCTTATAGGAATAGCTATCAAATTTATTGTAAATATATGTCTATTACGGAGTATAATCTAATTATTTCGTTCAGCTATTTTGTTTCAAATTTCAATGTAAAATGTGTTAAATGTTTTAATTATGGGAGCTACCACATGTTTTAAAGCAATCGAGTACTACAAATCCCATTGTACCAAGAAGGGCTGGTAATCCCTGACCTAATGACCCGATAACCCGATCCAAAGTTACTGAGAGAAACCCGAACCCGACCTGACCCGAATCCGAACAACTCGAATTCGACCCGATTTGACCCAAATTTCATATTTCGTAATAATATTAAGTTTTACACTATTATTGATTGTTTCTAAGCATAATCCGAAATCTGACCCGAACCCGACCTGCTGACCCGAATTGCCACCCCTAGTACCAATAATTATGAGGTTGGTATTACTAACTATTCTTGTACTCTGCTTATTATTTGTCCATGTGCTTGTATCTTGTGATCACTATCATATACGAAGTACTCCCTCCGTCCCTTATTATTTGCACCATTTGACTTAAAAAACTCTCACAAAAAATGAGTCTATGGTGCAAATAAAAGGGGACTGAGGGATATATAGCATTAGCTATATTTACAAAATATGACTGGTTATACGATAAAGACCTAATGAGGTTGTTTTTCTAACCACATTAGGTACTTATTAAGTATAAGTGCTTGATCAGTAAAAGTTATGTCGGAAGTCCCTAGCTTTATAAAGATTAAAGAAATGGATAAGACATGCATACGTATAACATCAAGTTATTAACAACTTAATTAAAGGATAAGATTATATTATAATGCTCGTCAATTCATTATATAAGTATTTTGTCATCCGATCCCTCGTCACAACATTGTGTTTTTTTCCTCTCATCCCATTCGGCTTCAAGTTAAGATTATCCTCAATATTGAAGTTGTTGGGGAAAAAAATAACATAATAGTCAATTAGTCACTGAAATTGAAGCAATTATAGTGATAATATGAAGCTAAATGACATAGCCAAATAATTGAAGCCGATGTCTTTATTTAAATTGTACTAATATATTACTCCACTAGTTGTCTAGCTAATCATATGATTTTACATATACTTTGTATATCCTAGTTTTAATTGTTAAAGGATCATCTCAATCAAAAGTTTGAGCTGATGGTTGAGACCTCTGGTACCATGTTATAGAACAATCTCAACTAAAAGCATATCATGTTAAAAGACCATTTCAATTAAAAGTTTAAACTGATGGTTGAGACCCACGAATATGTTTTATACTTTCATTAATCAATGCAATCAATTATAAATATCTTTAATTATTTATAACACAGCATAACAAATAAAAAAAATAGATAAGTTATGGATATATTCAACCAAACTAATTCAACAACAATTTCGCCAAGTTAGTAACATTTGCTTCAATAATATATTGACAAAAGTAGGCAATTAAAGTTAGTATTATACTTCGAATATGAATTATGCAAAACTTAAAGTGTCGTAAGCTTGTAACAACATATTCACAAAGATAGCAATATTTTATAGGAAAGTCTGACCGTGAAATATGTAGTGTTTTAAGATGTGGTAAAATTTTGTTGAATTTGTACAATATGGAGTATTCAACTAGACTCAATGTATGTAGTGGCATGTAATGTGGAAAATAACAAATTAAAGACTTTGTATCTTCTACTCTTTAATTTTTTTTTTTAAGAAAGTACATACATTCTTTAAATTTTATACTATAGTTTAAGTTCAAAAATCTAAGCATGCAACATCTCATTTTTCACATAATCACAACCGTTCATACGAAAACTAAACCAGCTATCAAAATGTAATGGCCTAAAATGGCCATATACTACTTTTAATGGGGTAGTGATATTGGCAACAATCTCGTTGCATAATTCAATTCCTTGGCGCAACTTATAGGAACAAGAACAACCATGATGGCACTATTATCTTAATGGCTTGAACCTCAATTCCAAAGGAATTGTCATTTAGATCCAATTACGTGTGGTTTAGAAGTCATTGTCGGCGGGATTAGTGGTAATGGCCCCTTATTATTTGGTCTAAAGTTAATATCATGCGTTCACCACTCTTTGTTATGGGTCCCAAATCCCAATATTAGATTAATTAAGAATTTTCGAGTAAATCATGTGCTTAAATTTTCATTTTTCAACTTTGAGCCTCCAAAAGCTAATCTCTGTTCACAGTGGGTTTTAATTTTTCACTAAAAATATGTTTTGTTTTTTCTATCAAAAATCTATTACGAGTAATTAATTTTATTTGGACGAATGCCTTCGTATATTGACTTTACCCACGAACGTTTTATTTGTTTCCCACTATTGTTTGACATTTCTTCATGAAAGCACGATCCTACTTGGCTACTTAATATTTTTTTTAAATTTTTTTTATTTCCAAAGCGTAAATAATGAATCACAAACTTTTACATCTAGCTAGCTGGCCACACCGTGTTACTTGGTTAATTTGTTAGTATTACTGGGGTCACTAAGTCGGTAAGGGGTTACTCAGTCAGGGGTTATTCGGTCGGTCAGAGGTTACTCGGTCAGGGGTTACTAAGTTGGTCAGAGGTTACTCGGTCAGGAGTTACTCACTTGGTCAGGGGTTACTCAGTTAGGGGTTACTTGGTGGGTTAGGGTTACTCGATCGGTCAGGGGTTACTCGATCATAGATTATTCGTTGATAAAGGGTTACTTGCTGTGTGTCCGACAAAACAGTGTGGCTAGCCGCACACAAAATTAAAGTTGTTGTGAATGAATTATGATGATTATCGTATTTAGATGATCAGCCTTGTTATTTTTGCTAACAAATTTCATCAATAGTAAAATAAATCTTCAAGTTTCTAAATAAAAAAAATACTACGTAATAATAAATCTTTAATGGCAAGTGATAACTTTTTTTTGCCCCATGTATATCCTTCATATAAGTATTATAGGATGTTTAAATTTGCAAAGAAAAGATTATTTTTTAAGATTGAATTGGGAGCCGATAGTATATTTTGGCATCTTTTAAATCACAAAGGATCGAGTCGGACAAATGATTTACTCATATTTATCACGAGTAGGCCAGTAGTACTTATTTGTTCGACCAAGATAATTTTCTCATTACAATATTACATCATTACAAATTTAGTTAATCTATGAATTAAATAAGAGTAAGTCTTGTATGTGGCTAGTCACACGGTGAGGTCACATTGGTCTATAAGAGTAATCTTTATTTATATGTATGAGTAACCTAATTTAATCATAAGAGTAACCTCATGTTATCCATAAAAGTAACTCAAATTCATTATACGAATAAAATCAAGTAATTTAGAAATAAGTAACTCCATTTGTTCATTCGAGTAACCCCTATTCTTTTGTTTAAAAAAAAAATAAAGGACGACTCCACTTATTTAAGAGAGTAAATCCTTTTTCTCATTTAAGTAACCTACATACGCTAAGGTAATCCTATTTGTTCATCACCGTGCAATGACCCCTATTACCTAATTAATTGTCTTATATGTGATTATGTGAAGTGGTCACACCATGTGGCTAGCCACATATAAGAGTTTCTGATTAAATAATCATAGTATAGAAATATATATACACAAAAACATAAATAAAAAATTTATCATTAATATTAAAAGCTCCATACATATATAAATATTCTTCTTATATTAAAAAATCAATACCTCAAAAAAGTGATTTCTTGGAACCACTATTGAAGAAAAATGAGAACATGTAAATGTTAGAGCCACACAGGGCACACACCACATAAGAATTTTTATTTTCCCACTCAATATTTCACTTTCCTTTTCATTTTTATTTATTATGGTGCAACCCCACACGATTTATTCCTTCCAAAAAATAAAAATGAATTTATTTATTTTATCCTTTTTCTTTCTCTCTCTTAGGGGTGAGCAAATCGGGTACCCGGTCAAAATTTTAGTAACCGGATTCGGAATTGGTTGGGACCGGGTCCTAAAATTCGGAACCAAAATTGAAATTGGTTCAACCGGGTCCTGAAATTTAGGAATTGGAATTGGAACTACCGGGTACCGGTTCCAATTCATAATACAAATTATAATACTTATTTTGGTTATTTTCATTTTTAGCGTTTAATACTTATATTTATATATGCATTAAGTTAGTTGTATTTATGTTAGGTATTAATTATACTTTTTTATTTTATTAAGTAGATACATTCAACATATTTTTATTATTAAAAATTTATTTAGTTTAGCATATATTGGGTAACCGGGTACCCAACCGGTTCCGGTTCCAAAAGTTGAGAATTGGAATTGGAATTGGAACCGATTGTAACCGGGTCCTTAATTTATTACCCGGAATTGGAACCATCGGGTCTAATCTCGATTTCAAACCCGCCGATTCCTAACCGATTCGAGTTCCAATTCTGGGTATCCGAAATTTTTGCTGACTCCTACCAGATACAGCACCAATGTTCCATGAACCCTGCCACGTTGGCAATCCAAATTTCCAGTTACTTGCCGTTGCCATGCTATAAAATACCTAGTAAAAGTCAATTAGTCAATTTACATTATTTTATCCCACCAACCCTCCCCCAAGTCTCTTTATTCTCCCTTAAGAAAACCTACCCTTTCAAAATACCCAAAAATATAGGATAATTTTATTTTTTTATAGGATAAAAATTTAAAGATTATTTATAGCAAAATCTTAAAAAAAAAATTCTCAAAAATTTAAATAACATAACAAAAATAATAAACTTGGTGTGCAATTTAAGAAACCTCACCCAAAAAATAATATAAAATAAAAATATATATATAAAAATAAACAGAAATTTCCTTTTCTACCCCTTAAAGGAGAAAAACCCTTCACCCCACCTATAAATACACAACCACATAAGGCATCAAAGTCTTCTTCATCTCAACCAAAAATCAAATTCCTATATGTTTTTTTACAAATTATCATGAGCAACATCCCAACGTCTTTAATCAATTCCTCTCTTACTCTTTTTCTTCTCACTATTTCTTCTTCCGATCCTTGGCCTTTTTCTTCTCTTTCTTTCTTATAACACATAATCAAACCTCACAAAAAAACCTAATCTCAAAAAAAGCCAAAAAACCAAATCTTTTTGTTGATTCATACTAAAATTTGTTGCCATGGGTAGTGGTGAAAGACAACACTTGAACTTCAACCTCCACCTCTCACACCTCCTCCACCACCATCACAATCATCACAATCATCACGGTATGGGTGGCGGCGACAAGGACGAGATCAAGAGCGTACCAAAAGGGTGCATGGCAGTTTTAGTAGGGCATGAAGGAGAGGAAAAACTTGAAAGGTTTGTTATACCAATAGTGTACATAAATCATCCTTTGTTCATCAAACTCCTTAAAGAAGCTGAAGAAGAATATGGATTTGATCAAAAGGGTCCTATCACTATTCCATGCCACGTGGAGCATTTTCGTAACGTTCAAGGCATGATTGATCGTGAGCATCACCGTATGATGAACCCTCATCATCATCATAATCATCATCATCATCATCATAATTTCTTGTGCTTTAAGGCTTGATTTTATTATTGTGATTGATTTGTGAAGGATCTTGATTCTTGAAAGTTTGGAATTCAAGTTTAATTTGATTATTATCAAGATGTAAATTTTTAGGTTCTTGATTTGTTTTTGCGCGTGAGATTGAAACTCAAGTGATTAATTGTAGTTGACAATGATGAAATTTTTTATAATATATAGTATTATTAAATTATGAGTTTCTCTTTAATTATTATTTGTTTTGCTTGTTCAAATTTCATCAATTCAAATTGCGTAAGTGTGTCCAATGATTAATTTGTTTCCCTTTGATAAATCTTCTTAAATTTATTTTTTTGCCTTATTTTTTAATTAAGGGATATAAAAAAAAAAATTTTAAGAGTTGTGAGATGATTGCATTAGTATGTGACATCAACAATAGCCGAAATTAAAAGCGGAAGATTTCAAATTATTTCTTCTCTCAAAGGACGAAATTAAAGATCATAAAATTGTTTGTGAATGTGAACGCAAAGAGGGATTACTTAGCTTGCAGCCTTGCAATTTGCAGCACAAAAAAAAAACTAAAAAAAAAAAAATAAACAATCATTTTTTTTAATAATAATTTTTAGGAAGTTTTGTTACAATTATCTAACTGTAATTGACAAGGAGGTGTCTTGCCCTGTGTGGTTATACAAGAATAAGTACAAAGGTAGTACCAAAAAAAATCTTTTTATTTTTTGGACAGTTCAAACTAAAAAATTTACAAAATTAAAAATACAAAATAAATCTAAGCTCAACAAATTTCTTCCATTCCAGAATTTATGTAAAAAGTTGGGTGGTGTTTGGTTGTCAAGGGATAGATTTAATTCCATTTCCACATAGTTGGGTGGGGTCATGAGTCTCATGACTGTTGGCTTGTAGTTTGGGACAAATAAGACCAATCTATAACATACAATTGTTCATTGTCCCTTAAATTATTCTAAATTATAAAAATGGACCCAAACATTTTGGGTCACCAAGTTTTTGATTGCCTTGAAAATCAATTAGATTTCATGTTTTTGGGACATGCTTCAAACATCATAAAGCTAGCTTTGAAATTAAATTTATATGTATAGTCTTTTATCCTCCTCCACAACATTGTCACAAAAAATGTTCCTCATAATTAATGGTCACAACCAAAAAATACAATCATTTTTAATACCCATGTGAGATGGGCATCATTATTATAAAGTACATTCCTCAATTATAGGATTATTTCTTTTTCTTTTGATGTTTTTATGAATAATGGTTTGTCCTTAATATAAAAAATTAAAACTTTGTCATGGATTAGTGGAGATAATGAAAGTTGAATTAAATTCATAATATATATTTTAGCGATAGCTAGATTATCTTAAAAAATCAGATAATGTTACCTCTATCGAAAATGATACTTAGAATGTCGAAATATTTCTTAATTAAGGGTATTTTAACATTTTATCAAAAAAGAGCAAGAGGTATCTAAACTGATTAATAAATTAATATTTTTCAAATTCCCCTTAGAACTTAGATTAGGCAAAGGTAATGCTCTTAAACTATGAGATAGTGGCAAATTTACTTTGTAATTTTGAGAAGTTTGAGCCCAACTATGAGAGGTATTAATTTATAGTTGGGCCAGCAAACTTATACGAAGTATTAATTAATATTATTAGGGTTCTTCACCTTACCAAACAAAAAAAATGCTCTTGAAATATAATATGTGAGACTTGAACAAGATCAACAAAAATTAAAACCACTTTTAATCTATTTTATTCCGAACATTAAATTAATGAATACATATTGCTTTTTAATATTTGGAATATAAATAAAGTGGTTTAAATTCTTTTTTGTATGTGGAGACAAGAGATTGAAATTAATTTAAAAGTTCCATGTATATATAGTTTAATTATATATTTTGAGATTGAATAGGCCATCAATTACACAACTAGCTTCATTTATAATTTGTATTGCTCTTGTGAAAATTGTTTCAACAATTTTTTTTTTATTTTTGCTTAAATTAGACAAGGCAAAAAAAAAATAAAAAAAAATAAATTCAAAGCTGTTCAATATCTTATAAAGTTAATTATTTCTTAATAAATACTATTAAAGTTAATATGCAATTAGATTAGACCGGGGTTTAGTATAATTAGTGAGACTATTACCCTCCTGTCAAAAAAAAAAAAAAAAAGTGAGACTATTACCCTTAAAACAAAGCCTAAATGGAGGAAATCGCTAGATAGTTGATTGCTTAATCCCTAATGAAAACTAATGATTTGAAGTTAAAGTATATCTTGGAAAGGTATAAGGATTGAAGGAATTTGCTTACTTTATGGTATTCCTCATCTACTTTATCACATTATTATTTTCCATACTTCTTATTCAATGTTCAAAGAGGAATCCTATTCCCTTAATTTGATAGAGCTACATTTAACCAGCTATTCATGCTGGAATCCAAGTGATGCCTCAAAATTCTACACCCCAGACCCAACAAACATGGAAAACGCAGCATTTTTGACTTTCAATCATATTTAAGATATTTTGAAGCATCAAATTATTTGTTTTGGTAAACAATATTTTTGTTTACCTCATTTTCAACCAAACTAGATTAATTTTGTGGGCTTAGTATGTTAGTATATGTCGTAATTTCACACTTGTACACATTCCATCTCCATTATTTTTGCTTGGGAAGCGTTATCTTTGAAATATAGGGTATCTTGATTAGTAAATTTATACCCACATCTCCATGGTTTCATACACAGTACTACTTTCGTTCTTTAATATTCTAAGTAATATTTGTACATGTGCGTATAAATTGAAAAGGGGGGGGTGTTGTAACTTGTAAGAAACGAAAGTAAGCATGTGGATATAAAGGGCTTCGTATGTCCTTTTGTGGGACAAGGCGGCGTAAGAGTTTTAAAATAATTTTAAAATTGGAATAACAGAAATATGTAAAGATTGAAAAGCTAGGAAACAAACTTGTGAAAAAAATGTGAAGAACAAAAGGGAATGAAGATAGTAATACTTAGAAAATTATTTTATTTCTCTATATTCAGAAAATAATTCTCCGTTAAAAGTTCAATATCAAAAAGTTTAGTTGCTTTATACTTGTATATAAAAGAGATGGGATTGTAAATATATATACGTAGTATATTGTTAATATAGAGTAAAATAATATGGAGTATATATATACGGAGTAATATAACAATTACATCAGCATATATTAATTCATTATTTATACGTACTTCGTACACATGATTAGTGTTTACTGCATCTGCATGTGATCATGAAATTCTTCATCAATACCAATTAATCCTCTGATTAATGTGATTATAATATAAGTTTCTTGATCAAATCTGAAAGCCACATAACTGGCGACAGAATTAAAAGATATGGAGATTAAATCATTGAAATGGAATAAACTAAGCATGCTTAATAAATAATAGGAAGGTACAAATCAGATGATTAACCAAAGTACCAAACCAGCCAAAATAATTGCAAAATTCAAGCACATTTATAGTTCTAATATTGTCGCTTTGACGCTTTTGTCCTGATTTATTGGATGTTTGTTTGTTTTCATCCTAACTATTGTATGTACCAGAAGTATTTGTTTGTTTTCTTGTGTACGTACTTGCTCCATTTTAGCAATTATCCAACGTTTCTTTGTTTGTTTATTTGTGTGCTTATTAGCTCCGAATTAGCAATCATCCAAAACTTGATTTTTCAATGTAGACACATGATAAGAAAAAATCTGTAACTGTTTTTGGTTCCTTTTGAGTTTTGAGTGACGAATAGTACAAAGAATCTTCTAATAGAAAGAAAAAAATAATAATATAGATTTAATTGAGTAAAATACCCTCTGAAGTTTATCAATTAAGTCCGTATCAATTAATCTAACTATAGTGGATGAATATCATCCGATTCATAACATAGCCACAAAAGCTAACAACTTAGATCATTACATGCCTAAGAAAGTTTAAGTATTTGCTTGTAATTTTTTTTTTTTTTTTATAATTCATTTTTCAATATATAGATAAAATGGAAAATCATAGGAGTACATAGTACAATAACCATCATCCAAGGACCAACCTCCAACTTCCAAATCCATCAAGCACTATGGCATTACTCACATCAAAGAGGGAGGAAAAAAAAACACCAAAACATGAAAATAATAACATCCAAACAATAATAGTATTGCTTCTAGACTAACATGGTTACCCTTGCTTAATAACTAAAGTGTCACTCATGCCATATTGTCATAGATTTGTGACGTTATACTTGTATCACTATACAAAAACACAAAGTTGTTCAAATTATTAACTTAAAGTGGTTATAAAAATTGATGGTTCTTACTTTATAGGGTGTTTGGGTCCAATTTAGTCCAATTGGGCTTAGGCATTAAATGATCCAATTAAAAGCCCAAGGTCAAGGTTCATCTCTCCAATTGTGCTAAAGTCAAAGATCAGCCCTCAAGGCAAGCCAATTGGGCTAAGGCCCAACTTCTCCATGTATGAAGAGGTATAAAAGCCATCAATATTACATTTTTACATGAATTCTCATTAATTCAAGCAAAGCCTCAAGCAACTAATTCTCTTGCATAGTCTTCTCTTTCAACACATTGTACTGACTTTAGCATCGGAGGGGCCTTCCTCGGCAACACCCCCGAGGCTAGTTTACGTGTGTTTACTGTGCAGGAAACCTTCGGCCCAACATTACTTGGACCGAATCTAGTCTTCTCCGTTTCATCGGACCTTCGGCAAGGTCCCATTGTTTTCACCCGAAACAATTTGGCGCCGTCTGTGGGGAAGACTTTCAAAAATCTTTAAGCCAAATTTCTAACCAAGATCATCTTGCAATTGTCTTAGTAGCAATGGCTAAGAACCGCAAGAGCAAAGGCCTCCGTCAAGGAGCGGGCGAAAAGCCTAAAACACCTACACCATCACCCTCGCCGGACCGGAACTCTCCCAAGGGTGCCAGCTCGGGGGGAGGATCATACAAGGAGGATTCCCTTTCTCCCGTAATTCATGACTCTCATCATAGGCCGAGTCACTCTCGGTCTAGCAGGGGTGAGTCCGATCATAGGACACATTCAGTGCCCCAAAGCCAACCATCGACTGTGCGCCCTCAGACCCATACTCGGCCGAGGACCCCTTTGATGGGGCCCAGCTCGGAAGAGGTGGCAAGAGCGCTGGCAGTGCTCATGGAGGCGATGAGGGCACAAAATATGCCACCACCTCGTGATCCTCCGCATACCCGGCATCAGCGGAGGAAGCTAGACCATGATGGTGGGAAGCTTCCTTCCTTCCGGGAACTGGAAGAGTGGGAAGAGGATACATGGAAAAATGAAAAAGAGAGGAAAAAGAACCCTCAATTTTTAAAAGGATCCTCATCCTCCCGACCAGAAACGCATAAGAGCAGCAGCTCAACTTCTCGGCCAGAATCTACTCACCGAGAACCTGAGACTGTTCGCCGAAGCGTCCTCGACCGACTCGGCGGCAAGGAACCGAGCGTGCGCAGTCGCCTCTCGTTCCCTGCGGCCGAGGCCCAGACTTCCCAGCCAGGGACGAAAACCACTCCTACCTCTCTAAGAGGGCGGAGCGCGGTCCCTTCGGCCAGGAACAAGGGCAAGGCCGTTATGCTACCCGCCAGTTCGCCATTCGAGCAATGGATACTGGAAGAGCACGTGCCCACGGTTAAAATATCGTCGCACATCACATATGACGGGACCTCGGATCCGAAGGATCACGTGGCCTCGTATGAGACTCATATGCATCTTTGCCCCAGATCCGAAGCGACTTGGTGCAAATATTTCCCAACCACTCTCAAGGGGGTCGCGCAAGCGTGGATCTCCAAGGGAGTAAAGCAAGGCTCCATAACAGGGTGGATGATCTGTCCTCCAAATTTAGGAGCAAGTTTTCCACGGCAAACCGCCGAGAGAAGACTACTGCAGAACTCATGAGTCTGCAACAGGGGGAAACCGAAAGCCTCCGAGACTATCTGACCCGTTTCAGTAACGAGTCATCCAGCGTCTCTCAGCTGGACCAGGGGCTAGCCGTTTTTGCAATGCAGAATGGCCTTCAGCCCGGGAAGTTCCTAGACTTCATGGTCATGCATACCCCGCAGACCTTGGAGGAAGCTCTGAATGCCTCGGATAAGTTCATCCGAGCCGAAGAATGGAACAAAGCGAAAACCCAACCTCAATTTGGGGGAGGGAAACAAAGACAAATACCCTTTTCTGAAGGCCAAGGCCATAAGGCAAAGGGAAAGTCAAAGGCCTCGGAGCAATCTTCGGCCAGCGACCCAAAGAAGGAAAAATCTGCCTCATACACAGGCAGATACGAGTCCTACACTCCGCTCTCTCTTCCACGCGCCAAAATTTACAGCGTGACGAAGGAGGAGCAGAGTTACCGAAAGCCGAGACCACTCCCAGAGTGGTATCAGCGAAAAAATAAAAATCAGTGGTGCGAGTTCCACGAGTCTTCGGGACACAACACTGAGGAGTGTATCCAACTGAAGGACCAGATAGAGGACATGGTCCGGAAGGGATACTTGAAAAAATATATCGCGAATCACCGCGAGAAAAAAGAGTCCGAGAAGTCAGCAAAGGACTTCCCCCGGAAGAACAGTAAAAAACCGGAGGGGAAATTCTCTCCGATCAATGTTATCTCGGGAGGAATATACTCTCGGAGGGAGCACAAGCGACACCTTAGGGCTTTGACTCACCAGGTGAACAATGCTGATATCCAATCTCCCCAATCGTCGGTGCCGAACATGACGTTCACAGCCGCCGACTGCCGGGGGATAACGTTCCCTCACGAGGATCCGTTGGTGATCATCGCCACGGTGGCTAACCACGACGTCAGTAAGGTCCTTGTTGACGGTGGCAGCGGAGCAAACATTCTGTTCCGAAAGGCCTACAATCAAATCAAGCTGAAGCCCAAGCACCTTACGCCGGTACCCTACCCGGTATCCGGGTTCAACGGGGCTTCAACTTATCCAGATGGGAAGGTGACACTTCCTATCACCATCGGCTGCGATGAGGCAGCCAGGAACGTCATGATTGAATTTTTGGTCATTGACGCTCCTTCAGTGTACAACGTGATTTTGGGGAGACCCATAATTCATGAGATCCAAGGGGTCGTCTCAACTTATCATCAGCTGATGATTTACGTCTCAGACGCCGGCTTCCCCGAAAGGATAAAGGGCAACCAAAAGGACGCCCGAAGGTGCAACTACCTCAAACCATCCAGTAGCCGCCCAGATGACGACAAGGATGAGGAGGAGAAAGAAAAAGAATGAGAGCCAAGCACAAAAAAGCCGAAAGGCCTAAGTGCTTCGGCCCAAGGATCTGTACCCAGAGGTAAAGGGCCCGAAAGGGAAAAGGCTAGCTCTTCAGCTGAACAACAAGACTCAGAGAGCCAGCCGAAGAACAAAAAGACTGGGACACCTGCTGACATAGGCAGCAGGCCAGATTATGAAGAGTCCAGTCCATCAGCAATGGACATGGACCAACAGACTGAAACAGTTGAGTTGGCCGAAGGAGACGTTGAGAAATGTGTAACAATCGGGATGGACCTTGATCCGAACACCCGTTGTGAACTTATTCAGCTCCTTCGGGACAACAGAGATGTGTTTGCTTTCTCGGTAGCTGATATGCCCGGGATAAGTTCAGACCTCATCTCCCATAAGCTTAATGTTGACCCAACGTGTCGACCAGTTAAGCAAAAGAAGCGGAATTACTCCGCTAATAAGAACCGAGACATCGCAGCCGAGGTCAAAAAATTGTTGGAGGCAGGCTTCATCGAACCTTGCCAATATCCAGAATGGCTGGCAAATGTGGTGATGGTTCAGAAGGCCAATGGTACCTGGAGGATGTGCGTTGACTTCACGGACCTAAATAAGGCTTGTCCGAAGGATTTCTATCCCTTGCCGAGGATCGATCAGCTAGTCGATTCGACAAGTGGACATGCCTTGCTTAGTTTCATGGACGCATTCTCGGGGTATCATCAGATCTTCATGCACCCCGACGATCGAGCAAAGACAACATTTGTCACGAACGCTGGGGTGTACAATTACAAAATGATGCCCTTCGGATTGAAAAATGCGGAGGCAACCTATCAAAGACTGGTGGATCAAGTTTTTGCCGATCAAAGGCCGAAACATGGAAGTCTATGTCGACGATTCGATCGTCAAAAGCAAAAAACCTGAGGACCATGTTAAGGACCTGGCTGAAACTTTCGCCACCTTAAGAAAGCATCAAATGAAGCTGAATCCGAAGAAGTGTGTCTTCGGCGTGAAGTCAGGGAAATTCCTTGGGTTCATAGTCAGCAAAAGGGGGATAGATGCCAATCCCTCCAAAGTCAAAGCGGCGCTCGACCTTCCTGAGCCGAAAACAAAGCGGGACGTTCAGCGGCTCACCGGAAGAATGGCAGCCCTCTCGAGGTTCATTTCCAGAGCTTCGGATAAGGGGTTACCTTTCTTCAAAGCCCTGAAACTCCCGAAAACAAAAGAGCTCGTTTGGGAGGAAGAGCAAAAAGACGCCTTTAAACAGCTTCGGGAGCATCTGGCTCAACTCCCAACGCTGGCTAGCCCAGCTGAAGGAGAAACTTTGTACCTATACGTGGCCGTTAGCCCAGCCACCATCAGCGCAGTACTGCTGAAGGAAGAAAGTAAAAGTCAGCAGCCGATCTACTTTGTCTGTCATACACTGACGGATGCCGAGACTCGCTACCCTCTACTCGAGAAAGTCGCTTTCGCGGTAGTAGTAGCTGCTCGGAAGCTGAGGCCCTATTTTGATTGTCATCAGATAGTGGTCTTAACTGATCAGCCGTTGGAAAAAGTTCTCGGCAAGGTTGAAAAATCTGGTAGGCTAGCCAAGTGGGATTTTGAGCTCACCGAATTCAGCATCAGCTACCGTCCGAGGGCTGCCATTAAGGCTCAAGCTCTAGCGGATTTCTTGGCCGAATGCTCATACCAAGAAGCACTAGACAATGAAAAGAAAGTCTGGACCGTGTTTACGGATGGATCTTCCACCGAAAACGGTTCGGGGGCAGGAGTAGTGATAACTTCTCCCGAAGGAAAATCCTTTGAGTATGCACTAAAATTTTCTTTTAAGGCCTCGAACAATGAAGTCGAATATGAGGCAGCAATCGCCGGCCTAGAATTGTGCATCTCCCTGGAAGCCGATCATGTCTGCCTGAAAACAGACTCTCAGCTAGTTGCATATCAGATCAGCGGCAGCTACGAGGCCAAAGAGCCCTCCATGATAGCTTATCTTGCCAAGATCAAGTCAGTCATTGCAGAGGTGAAAACTTTTGAGGTTCAGCTGATCCCAAGGGGCCAGTTCATCTCTTACCGAGCTGAACAGATCTGTATATGTAGAAGTGCGTCGAGAGAGAAGTGTCGACGAAGCACCTGAAGTGTGTTGCGCTGACCCAGAGCCTAGTTGGATGGACCCCATCCTAGCTTTCAAGCTTTGGGGAGAAACTCCCGAAGATAAAGCTTTGGCCTCCAAGATGAAGAGAACCAGCTCAAGGTTCATTGTCTTCAGGGGGGAACTTCTGAAAAAGTCCTTCTCAGCCCCATTGCTGAAATGCGTGGGACCAACAGATGCAGATTATATCCTACGGGAGATTCACCTCGGCATCTGTGGGAACCACATTGGGGGAAGGACCCTATCCCACAAGGCATTGAGGGCTGGATATTATTGGCCCACCATGATCGCAGATGCTAAGGAGCTGGTCCGGAAATGCGAAAAATGTCAAAAATACGCTCCAGTTATCCATCAGCCAGCAAGGGATCTTCAGCCGATCCTTAACCCACTCCCGTTTGCCCAATGGGGACTGGATATACTAGGATCGTTTCCACAGGCTGTGTACCAGAAAAAGTGGCTGATAGTTGGTGTTGACTACTTCAGTAAATGGATCGAGGCCGAAGCAGCCTCGAACATTACAGAGCAAACTGTCAGAAAATTTATCTGGCAGAATATCATCACTCGCTTTGGCATCCCGAGAGTATTTGTCTTCAATCATGGGAGGCAATTTGATAACTTACCGTTGAAGCGGTATACAGATCAGTTCGGCATCAAACTGGCATATTCAGCGGTATGCCACCCGCAAAGTAACGGACAAGCCGAAGCTGCAAATAAACAGATCCTAAATGCCCTCAAGAAGAGGGTGGAAGATCAAAAGTCCAAGTGGCTGGAGGAGCTCCCTGGAACCCTTTGGTCCCTTCGGACAACTGAAAAAGAGGCAACGGGCTATTCACCTTTTGAACTGGTGTATGTAGGGGTGAAAGTTCGGTTTTCGGTTTGGTTTTTGGCCCAAACCGAAACCGAACCACCATATTTCGGTTTCTTGATTTTGCAAACCACACCGCACCACTTTCTCTTTGAAACCGAACCGAACCAAACCACCTAAATTTCGGTTTTCTTAAAAAAAACCAAACCGCACCGAATTTTCCTATCAAGCCTCATGAACATCAAATTTTGCAAAAAAACCGAACCGAACCAAACCAATTAAAACCGAACCAAACAAAACCAAACCAATCCAGGGTATTAATTATTACCATCCCACCTTATCACCACCAACACCCACCCACCACCCATCACCCTGACCACCTAAAACCCACCCACCACCCACCCTAACCTACCAAAACCACCGAAACTCACCACCCATCCCCCAAAACCACCCGAAACCCACCCGCCATCCACCCTAACCCATCAAAAACCACCCGAAACCCACTCATCATGCATCAACCCGAATCCATCAAAAACCACCCCTCCACCCACCAAAAACTAAAGAAACCCACCATCCATCCTGACCACCCGAAACCCACCCAAAACTACCTACCACCACCACAATTCAATCATACACCACCATAAAAATAAAAAACTCAAACCAAATTAAAAGAAAGAAAAAGAGGACATACCTCACATTCCACCGAAAAACCTCGAATTTGGGTTTTAAAGGTCAAATTCGACCATGAAAACACTAGATCTAGTGTTTTCATGGTCGAATTTGACATGAAAACCTTTAGAATGTGAACACTGGTGCCCAGGTGGTCGTCCTTGCCTCCTTGGTCGTACTGTCGAAGAGGAGAAGAGAGTGAAAGTGGAGAAGAGATCGAAGAGGAGAGAGAAAGGACAGAGTAGAGAACTAGAGATTGGAGAAGATAAGAAGAGGAAAGGAGAAAGAGAGAACCGAGAGGGAGAAAGCTCACAAATGGAGAAAAGAGAAGAGGATTAGAGGAGAGAGAAAGGGCGGAAAGAGAAGAGGAGAGAGTGAGAGGCTGAGAAGAGTGATTAGGGTTTTTTTTTTTGCCTTATATAGTATGGGCCGAAATTCGGTTCGGTTTCGGTTTTCATTTCCCGAAACCGAAACCGAACCATACAATTTCGGTTTCTTGATTTTACAAACCGAAACCGAACCACTTAAGAAAAAAACCGAACCATATTCCTAATTCGGTTCGGTTTTTGGTTCGGTTTGGTTTTAAACCAAATTTGTTTCACCCCTAGGTGTATGGGGCCGAAGCCGTCCTTCCAGTGGAAATTGGCTCTGAGAGCCTACGAGTGCACCACTTCTCGGCTGAGAATGAGCAACTGATGAGGGAATCTCTCGATTTCCTCGACGAAGTAAGAGACTCAGCCCGAGACAGAATGGCCGCTTATAAGCAGAGAATTAGCAATTTTTATAACCGAAGGGTCCATGCAAGGCCTCTTAGAATTGGAGACCTTGTCCTTCGGAATGCTGCTGCAGTTCAGAAAGGCCGAATCCATGGGAAACTCTCAGCTACATGGGAGGGACCTTATGAAATCTGTGATGAGCTTCAGCCAGGGACATACCGACTTCGGCAGTTGGATGGAACTGAGTTGAAAAATCACTGGAACGCTGATGTACTGAAAAAATATCATGTGTAAACCCTTCGGGGCAGAACAATCTTTGTAAGTACATTTTGAACTAATGAAAGGCCTTGGAGTCGCCATTTATATAAATGTTTACAACTTTTTATCCTTTCAAAGTTTTCTCGGTTCTATCTACTCTTTAAGGGTTTTTTATTCAGCCTCGTCTGAAACCTTCGCCTTCGGGTAACTGGGTTTCAGATTGCTGACAAAAATCGTCTTTTTAAAGAACACTGGTCTTTCAGCTGAAGTCAAACTTCAGTAAGACTTGTTCTCCAAAGACATGAGTCCATGGACAATTCTGGGATATTGCCTTAACTGAGCCTTGTATCCCAGAAAGCCATTATCCGAAACATTGCCTTCAGTTGGCCCTGTGTTTCAGATATCCATTTTTCAAAGATAGACAGAAAATCAAGGATAACAGCAACAGTTGAAAATTGTTTATTCAGCCTCGTCTGAAACCTTCGCCTTCGGGTAACTGGGTTTCAGATTGCTGACAAAACTCGTCTTTTTAAAGAACACTGGACTTTCAGCTGAAGTCAAACTTCAGTAAGACTTGTTCTCCAAAGACATGAGTCCATGGAAAATTCTGGGATATTGCCTTAACTGAGCCTTGTATCCCAGAAAGCCATTATCCGAAACATTGCCTTCAGTTGGCCCTGTGTTTCAGATATCCATTTTTCAAAGATAGACAGAAAATCAAGGATAACAGCAACAATTGAAAATTGTTTATTCAACCTCGTCTGAAACCTTCGCCTTCGGGTAACTGGGTTTCAGATTGCTGACAAAACTCGTCTTTTTAAAGAACACTGGTCTTTCAGCTGAAGTCAAACTTCAGTAAGACTTGTTCTCCAAAGACATGAGTCCATGGACAATTCTGGGATATTGCCTTAACTGAGCCTTGTATCCCAGAAAGCCATTATCCGAAACATTGCCTTCAGTTGGCCCTGTGTTTCGGATATCCATCTTTTTAAAGAACACTGGTCTTTCAGCTGAAGTCCAACTTCAGTAAGACTTGTTCTCCAAAGACATGAGTCCATGGACAATTCTGGGATATTTCCTTAACTGAGCCTTGTATCCCAGAAAGCCATTATCCGAAACATTGCCTTCAGTTGGCCCTGTGTTTCGGATATCCGTCTTTTTAAAGAACACTGGTCTTTCAGCTGAAGTCAAGCTTCAGTAAGATTTGTTCTCCAAAGGCGTTATCCGAAGCATTGCCTTCAGTTGGCCCTGTGTTTCGAATACCCATTTTGAAGAAATAAAGAAATTGTTTATTCAGCTGAAGCCATACTTCAATTTCTGGGGGGGCAAGAAGCACTACCAGTGCAAGTTTATGTTCAGCAAAATTGAATAAACAGTAAAGCATTCAAAAACAAAGCAGCTGAAAAAAAGAACATCAAATTAATAATTTATGCTCAGAAATTGAGCTACAAGTTCAAATAAACTGTATCGGCAGCCGCCCACAAGCGGAAAATAACAGCTGCCGAAATACGTACAGAAGCAAAAAATTAAACTGTTTTGTACGACTAGGCAAGCTGAAGCAAAAAACAAGGCAAAAAATTCAGAAAGCGGCAAGTCTAAAGTTGAGCGCATGATGAACCGCAAGATTCTGAAGACGACTGCCCGAGTTCCTATGCTTCAGCCCGAGGATCAGACTGGTCAGCATAGTTGAGCCCCATGGTGGTCTCAGCCCCAACAGCAGAAGAAGCAGGCTTTGCACTCTGCCGAGCCTCCCTTTCCCTCTGTTCAGCCTCCAACTCCATTCTCTCAGCTTCTTCTTCGGCTTCCTCAGCCTTAAGAATTTCAGCTTCGACTGGAGTTGCATACTTCATATGAGGGTCTTCGTTCTGGACCCATTCATCACATTTGGACCAGTCCAGCTTCGGCTCAGCATGAAGGCAGACTCTTCGGCATACTCTGAACCCGTTTCTGAAACCCATTTCATATTCTTCCTGGGTATAGACACGGACTTTGAGTAGAGCCTCAGCATCAGCCAACTTCTTCTGGGTCTCCTCCAAGTCTTCCTTGGATTTCTTCAGCTCATCGGCGAGCTTGGAGGAGGAACCTTTCAGCTCATTCAGCTCTTGCTGAACTTGGGAAGCCTCTGTCTGAGCCTGGGCCGCTTCTTCCTTTTTAGCCATCAGCTGATCCTCAGCCTCTTGGAGCTTAGCTCTCCGAGCTTCAGCAGCAGCAGCAGCCTCTGAGAGTTGAACATCCCTGGCTTGGAGCAGCTCTTCAGCAGCCATTCTGCTGGCTTCAAGAGCTTCTAGCCGTTGCTGCACTTCAGCTTGTGCAGCAGCTCCTTCCTGGATTCGGCTCTCAATGGCAGCCTTGAATTTGGAGACGTCCACTCCCATGTGCTCTTGGAGGAATTTTTCCCCTTCCATCAGTGGGGGAAAAACTTCCTTCTCCATAGCGTCGCAGAAGGTTTTGAAGGCTTCAGCAGCCTTTTTCTCGTATTCCTCACCCTTCTGCTGCTTCTCTTTAGCTGCTGCTTGCTTCAGCTTAGCAAGCTTTAACTCCTCTTCGGCTACCTTCTTGTCGTGCTCGGCAGCGTCTACCCTATCTTGTAGGGTATCTATCAGCTCTACAGTGAGAGTCTGATTGTGCACGAACTGAAAACAGGAGCACAAGTTAAAATAAATAATAATAAAAATAAAGCTGAATTTTAGAGGAAATAAATGCAAGGAAAATCACCTGCATCATCAGCAGTTGGTTAGACCTGGCTGGGTCAGGAACTGATCTGCTGGATTCGCCCATCCCAGCAGTGGCCTTCAGCAACCAGATTCTTGCCCTATCTACTTCGGACGTGCCAGCAAAATCGCCGAAGTAGGCTGCAGCACCTTCTCGGTTCTGACCCCATATGAGGTCCCAGATGTGATCTGGGATTGGAATTCGGGGGGCCAAGAAACCCATTTCTCCAGATTGAAGAGTCTGGAAGGAAGGAAAGGATGACGACGGAGCTTCTTTAGCTTTGGATGGCTCAGCATCATCCTTCTCAGAAGAGTCAATTATTATGACCTTTTCTTCTTCAGGGGTGAGGACGAAAGCCTCAACCTCTCTTACGATGTCTGCCGTGAAACCCTCAGCACTGGGCATCACGGCATCCTTATTCTTGTGCTCAGCGGCACTCTCCTGAACTTCTTCTTGGACCCCTCCCTTAGATTCGGGAGTTTTCTGATCCACCTCCATCTCAGGAGGTGGCGGAGGGGTCTTTTGAGGTGATTGGGGTGGTGGCCGGGGAACCCTCGGCGATCCATTGCCTTCCTCGGGTTCCCTTATTTCAACGCCGATGGTCATCGGCCTCCGCTGAAAGTCATGCGGGCCGATGATGGCCATTCTTCGGCGCCTTTTCTGAAGCGGCTGCTCGTCCATGTCTGAGTCTGAAGACTCTTCTTGTAACTGGTCTTCGGGACGAACAAGGGCTTTCCCTTCTCTGTGTCTATTACTCTCTTCAGACTGTAAAAGACAGGGGGGAGGAAGAATGTGAGTACAAAAAAAAAAAAAAAAAAAAAAAAACAAAGTTAAGTCTGAAAGCTCACCGAGGTCTTCAGCAAAGCCTCGTCTTCTTCAGCTGCCCTAGCTGCAGCTTCCTCTTCAGCAGCCCTGGAGGACCCTTCTCCTCCTTCACAAGATTCGATAACCCGTGCAACCTCTTCGGCCGTACAGGCAGCTTCAGCTTCTTCGTCTAGCAGCTGAAACCAGGGATCTCTCTTCTTCCACCAAGGCTTCTGCCTCTGATACAGAGCAACAGCCTCAATTTGGAAGTGGGAAGAGTCTAGATGAACTTCCCTATGCCTCGGTTCAGTGATGGAGGGGGCCCGATCAGTTACAACTCGTTCTCGGTTGATGCCAAGACGAGCGTAGTTAATGCCGACGTTGGTCTCGTCCCGCTCTGAAAAAGAAAAGGGGAAAGGTCAGTTCAGTTAGGCTGGCACAGCATAGAAAAAGCGAAGTGAGGAGAAAAGAGATAATTAAAAAGCCTCGGCCCCAGCCGAAGAAGCTTACCATCCTTAAACTTTCGGCTGAGGCCAACAGCTGCAAGCATGTTCTCTTGGAAAACATAATGCGTATCGGGGAGCCAAGTCTCCGGGATATGCTGCATCCGGCCGCTGCCCCCCCGGTTCGGCAGCTTGCCGAAGATGTTCTGTTGATTAAGGTTCGGATCTGGCCCGTTATCTGCGGCGGGACCTAGACTTCCCATGTCGGGATCAGGCTCAGCAAGGTACCGGGGAGCACTGAAGACGCAAGGGTGGCTCGGGTTCGTGGGTGCCCTAACCCAAATCCATTGACCTCTCTAGTCCTTGTCTGAAGAGTCGTTCGGCCACATGGTAAGGTACTGGGGCCGACACTCAATCCGGTACCACCCAGAACCATGACTTCCGTGCCCACTTTGAATATTTGGCACTAGCCGATGAAGCTTTTTGAAGCAGTGCAGGTTCGGCACATACTTGAAGAACTTGCAGACCCATAAGTATGTCATCACCCTTCGGATGCTGGTAGGAGTTAGCTGACATAGGGAGATATTGTAATGGATCAGCAAGTCTCGGACGAATACGTCCAAAGGGAACCTCAGCCCATACTGAAGTTGTCTTGTGTACACCCCCACATACCCGGGGGGTGGACGATGGATTCTATCGGATGCCACGGGCATTCGGCACCAATACCCATCAGCTTCAAGGATGCCGTAATGCAATTCAATTTGTTCGTCAAACCGATACTGATCGGCATTCTCCACCCACCATGAGTAGGGGCGGTTCTTTATCATGGTCGAAGCTACTTCGGCATCCTCCCACTCTGAAAACCCGGGGAGGATATCCCAAAGGACAGCGGGAACTTCATCGTCCCGCCCAGAAGCGCTCGGCCCCTCCGTTCTCTGAGGAGGAGCCGAGGAAATTGGAGTCGCCCTAATCCCTTCAGCAAGGTCAGACTCTGGCCTTTGTCCATTCCAGGTCCCAATCCTGTTCCTAGGATCGGGAATTGGCCTTGCTCTTCTTGGAGCACGGGCTCTACCCCTAACTCCTCTTGCCATTGATGATTTCGAAGAAAAAAGTCGAAAAAAGAGGGAAGGAGTTCGAATTCGAAGAAAAATAAACTAAAATCAAAGGAATTTACCTTAATCTGAAGCGAAAGTTGCCGATTTACGAGTTCGTAGTGGCAAGTCTCAGTTTCTAAGCTTAATGCTCGGGGAATTTGCGAAGTTTTGATGCGGGTTCTTGGGTTCTCTCGAGAATTCTGGGTTTGTGTTGGTGAATAAGTGAGGAGAGATGACGCGCCTCTGATTATATCTCCAGAAATGGGAATACGGGGAGTCCGCGTTTCAATTTCTCTTAAATACCCCACTAAGTAACCGTTAAACACACGACCTTGCGATTAAACTGTCCATTATCCGTCCAACTTCCACAATCATCCGCTTTAACCGTTGTTATCTCATTAATTACGGTTTAAATTCAAATTTTTGGATTAATTAAATCATTCACTTCCCTCCTTTTCTGATTAAATCAAACCCGACCCGTCATCCTTCCAAATCGGGTCTGGGGGGCAAGTTGTTTGGGTCCAATTTAGTCCAATTGGGCTTAGGCATTAAATGATCCAATTAAAAGCCCAAGGTCAAGGTTCATCTCTCCAATTGTGCTAAAGTCAAAGATCAGCCCTCAAGGCAAGCCAATTGGGCTAAGGCCCAACTTCTCCATGTATGAAGAGGTATAAAAGCCATCAATATTACATTTTTACATGAATTCTCATTAATTCAAGCAAAGCCTCAAGCAACTAATTCTCTTGCATAGTCTTCTCTTTCAACACATTGTACTGACTTTAGCATCGGAGGGGCCTTCCTCGGCAACACCCCCGAGGCTAGTTTACGTGTGTTTACTGTGCAGGAAACCTTCGGCCCAACATTACTTGGACCGAATCTAGTCTTCTCCGTTTCATCGGACCTTCGGCAAGGTCCCATTATTTTCACCCGAAACATAGGGTGATGCATGATCTGATAGAACCTAACATTATATTAATATATAACCATGATCTTAAGAGTCATAATTCGCATAAAGGTCACAAAAACTTACATATTACAAAATCATGCGCGGGCGCATGAACATACACTGATACACACAACACAAACAAAAAACTAAAGAAATAAAACCCAACACTTGTTTATTGCACATATCCAAAAATCTCACAAAGTTTTTCGACGTTATCAATAATGGACGAAATGATAAAACAACAAGAACTAGATCAGTCTTAGAGGAACAAAGATAAACAAGAACACATATGCATGTTGGCCAACTAGAGAAAAGCATATATGCTTCTATAGTTGTATAATATTTGAATAGAAAAAGAAATTTCTGGAGAAATAATGAGTAGATAATCTGTCTATTGAAAAACTTGCACAAACAAGGCATAATCGTTAGCCAAGTCCCTACCTATGTCAATCTGGCTTGACTTCCAACACCAAATGGGCCCTATAACTACCACTTAATTGTCATGTACTAGGCCTACTAGCATTTAGCGATTAAAGCCGTCAATTCCTAACTTGACTCGACCCTGAACCTAAAGTTACTAAAAGAGAACCTGAACCCGAATCTCACTCAATTTGACCCATTTATTGAATTTTGTAATGACATTATGTTTTGACACTATTTGAGATAGTTTTTTAGTATGACCCAAAATCTAACTCGAATCCAACCAGTTAACCCAAATTGACAAGTCTACTTGCATTTGTCACTCTTTGAATTTTTTAAAAGAGTGACGAAGTCACATGTAAGATTAAATACTAGCTATCCCCGTCTAAAAGTAATTGTCGTTTTACTTCTCGTAATTTTGGATTTAATATGGTATGCTTTAAGTGTTTTTGTTTTAATAGTCTATTCGACTTCACTTAGGATAAAATTTGGACTTTATCGTTAGATACCCAATGAAATTGGGGTTTGATGACTCTTACTCAAGTTGGAAGATGGCTAATGATAACAAGTGGAGCTAGTGCAAAGACATTACTATCATGTCTATTGAAGATGTCTATATTAAGTAGAGATACCTTAAAGTTTGATGTACCCATTTAATATTAATTGTGAGCCTTAATTGTATACAACTTTTTTTTAAAAATAAAAAATAAATTAAAAAAATAAATAAATAATAGAAAAAAAAAAGATATGTAATACGACTTTTATATTATCAAATTTGAAATTTCACACGGTAGGATAATTAAATAACTTGGGCTTCATATTCTTCAAAAAAAATAAAAAAAAAATTAACTTGGGCTTCATATAAGTTCACATAAGTATGACCACCTATGTTGGGTGTAAAGCCCCAAACCACAAAAGCCCACTAATTGATCTTGTTTGGTGTTTGTCCGATGGATTGGCATACTATAAATCTTTGGAAGATAATCTAGCAATTTTTGGTATATTTATCAAGTTCGAGTCGAAGAGAACGTAGCTTAAGTACAGCTTTAAGTATTAAAAACGGCCAAAGTGATACATTTTTACAAGTTTTGCCTATGATGTTCAATAGATCCTTAACATTGTTGGCCTCGCGAAATTTGTCCAAGGCCCTACATTGGTATCAAATCCGTTAGCAAAAGCCACTGAACAATTGAACATCAGCATAAACTGATACAGCCATACAGGCCAAGTAACATTGACAATGAAGCAGCTTCTCTTCCGTTAGCAGAAGCCACTGAACAATTGAACACCAGCAAAAACTGATGCAGCCATACAGACCAAGTAACATTAACATTGTACCGCCTTCTCATACAATCATCATTTGCTGAAAGCGAAGAATTCCTGCGTACAAGAGGGACTACAAAAGTTAATTCAAGGTAGGAAACATTCTGAGTTTTTCAGAAAGCCTTTAAGCATCAGATTCTATATCTGCTATGCTGCAACTAATATACAGGCTGTATTAAACAGCTGAATGTTTTACAGTCAGATTTTCCAAGGTTGTCAATATATATGCAACCCCCATATTGAAAATTTACAAAAATTTGGGGGGTGGAGGTGGGGGAGCTCGATTGCTCCCCCACCAAGGGGTTTTCATAACGCCACCACTCCAAATCACCGATAATCCAGTACTAGAATTCAAAAGGAATTTCATTTGTGAATTGTGATGGTACAAAATGCATGCCCTGCTAGTAGACTACTCAAAAAGAATTTGGTGTAACCCATAAAATTAATGTTTCCATCAGAGCTTCTGCTTCACTCTGCTCTAAGGGTACAAAGGATCTATCTTAAAGTTTGGAGCTTGTTTGGTATCTGTATGATGGTTTGGTAATTTGGCACACTATAATCTTTGGAAGATAATCTAGCATTTTTTTTAGTATATACAAGTACTTAGTAGTATTTCAAGTTCAGATAGAATAGAACGGATTTGCATTTATGTCTCATACTTGCATTTATATTTCTCAATACGAGAAACATTTTTATTTATCAACTTTTTAATATTCTATTGTTTTTTCTGCTGACTCACCTTCTTCCACTATCTCCTTCTATCTTCGTCATCATCCCGTTTTTGTTTCTCTACTTCTTCAACCTTTCTCATCATCAATGGCGGATGAACCCTAATACCATAACAAACACCATGCGTAACACCATAACAAACCCCAACACCACCCTCTCTGGCGACTCCGCCATCAAATTTAACGAAAACCATAAGAAAAATATACTCCTAGAAATTGTGTACATGGTTTACTATATTACTCAAAATATGTCCCTCACATGCACTTTATGAGAGTAATTTAGATAATTTATTTGCCAAAAGTTAGTGACGTGGTACTCCACTTTCTTTTTACTAATTTATTTAGTAAAGACTCACGACTATTTTATTATCTCTCCTACTAACCCTATCTGCACTACTTTTTTTTATTATTTATATTATCTACTAACAATTAAATATATCCTTCATTAAAATAATTGGAAAATTGGCTTAAAAAAATTTCAACTATTAACGGTGTGTGCAAAATAATACAACCTTAACAATTTGCTATCAGCAGTATAACCTTTTGTACTATATGTGCAAAATGATACACCGACCATCGGAGAAGGCATCTTAATTAATGAATATTCCGTCCATATTCATTATTATATTATTTTTATTTTTATATTTTTATTTAAAAAATATTTTTTTTCAAAATACATTTTATATTAATAATTTCCTCCTATCCAAATTAATAATGCCCAACCACTTTGTTAGGCTAGTTTATTAAGTTCTGTAAAGGAAAAAAAATTACTGTCACACAAAAATAAATAGGATATATAAATGCATTAATATACTTTTCCTAAAACTTGATGCAACATCTAGTGTTGCGAATATTTAAGAACGAATGGAGTAAATGAAAACGGAGAAAGTGTAATTTAATGGCATGGTTAACCTCGAATGGTAGGTGTTTGTCATTGTTTGAGAGTGTTCCCTCCATTATTATAATTTTCAAACTCCATTGTTGAGGGGAGAGAACAGTAGGTATGTTGGACCAAAAGGACGAAAATTGCAATGTTTCTCATGTTGAGAAAATTGTATTGTCTTTAAGAAAACACAGCCTAAGTATTTAAAAGTGGTACAGAACACGACCTAAGTAATTGGGGTAGGCGCAGAGTTTTAGGCGAAAGAGTAAACTAATACTCCCTCTATCCCTATTTGTTTGCCCCATATTCCATTTTGGGATGTCCCTTAAAGATTGCCCCTTTTCCTAATATAAACATGCCCCTACCATTAAACCCACTTGTATATAAAGATGGCTCTAGGCTGTGACGGGTTGTGCCCCGTGCCAGGCCCACGTGCTTTGGGTTAGTTAGGCCCGGCTCATGGCTCAGCCCACGAGTTTTGTGCCGGGCCGAAATTTTCAAAAGGTTGGCTCGTGCTCGGTCCAGACCCACGTGCCATCGTGTCGGGCTTGTGTGCCTAAGCAAAATTGCAGATTTTACCATGCTTTGTCGTGTCGGGCCCGACCGTGCAGTGCCTTATCGTACTTCTCCCAAAAAAAGGCGGCCCAAGCCTGGCCTACGACCATGTCGTGCTTTTTTCATGTCCGTGCCATGCCGGGTGCTCGGGCCGGCCTGAGCCATCTTTACTTGTATACGCTCATAAAAGTGAAAAGACAAATACACCCTCCTCCACTTGCTATTTTTTGGTTCAATTCTTAATAAAGCACATTTTGTTTGTGGGACAAACAAATAGAAACAGAGAAAGTATATAAGTAGAGTATGACTAGGATTAAAACTTTTGGAAAATTAAGAAAGAGAAATATGAATGGAGGACCATGAGGTTTAATGTGAGAGGGAGAAATACTACCTCCGTTAATTTTTAGTTGCAACAAAGGAATTTTTTATGTCTCACAAATGATACTCCTTTATTGCAACTAAAAATTAACAGATGTAGTATTATAAAATGATAGTAGGGTCAAAAGAAAAAGAGAAAAAATATATAATGTAAGTGAGATTTTTTTTTTTTCGGTGTTCTACCTGATTCACCCTTTGAACTAATACGGATTAAGGGATTAGTGAGATTTCTAAATTTGAAAATAGAGCACTTAAACGGCTGCTTTTGGAAAGTGGGCCACTTGAAAAAATAAAAATCAAAGGAAGTCATTTTTTTTTTGGAGATTGTACATTTTAGAGTTTTACCTACAATGTTCAATAGATCCTTAACATTGTTGTGCTCGGGAAATTCGTTCAAGGCCCTACATGGTTATCAACTCCATTAGTAGAAGCCGCTGAACAATTGAACTTCAGCATAAACTGATACAGCCAGACAGGCCAAGTAACATTAACATTGGAGGGAGCTTCTCATACAATCATCATCTGCTGAAAGCGAAGAATTCCTGCGTACAAGAGGGGACTACAAAAGCTAATTTAAGTATGAAACATTCTGAGTATTTCAGAAAGCCTTCAAGCATCAGATTCTAATCTTCTATGCAGCAACAACTAATATACAGGCTGTATTAAACAGCTGAATGTTTTACAGTAAGATTTTGCAAGGTTGTCACCATATATGCAACCCCCCATATTGAAAATTTACAACATCAGGGGTGAAAAAATTGAGGGGTGGAGGTGGGGGAGCTCAATTGCTCCCCGCCAAGGGGTTTCCATAACCCCATCACTCCAAATAACCGGTAAAACCGTATTAGAATTCGACAGAATTTCATTTGTGATGGTACAAACTGCATACCCTGCTAGTAGACTACTCAAAAAGCTATTGTCGTCTTGTATTGGAGCCACGTATTGTAACACCGTGCAAGAATTTGGTGTAACCGATAAAATTAATGTTTCCATCAGAGCTTCGTATCCAATCCTTGACTAAAGTATGAGCTGTCGGGCCCAAGTTCAATTCCTATGCATAATGTGCAAAAAAGATCAGAACTTGAAACCACAGAAAGAATAGGAGAAAGTTGATTAACTAAGTGCGTACCCTTGCAAAGTCCTCAACTGAGATCCTCCGGTTACCTTCCTGCTCAAAATACTGAAACGCCATGGTAGCAATTTTATCCCAGTCTTCAAGAGCCTCAAGCTGATATACACTGATTGCCGCTGCACAAAACTCTTCAAAATCTATCTTCTTGGATGAAAATGGTTCCATCTACATTAATAGGGTCAGATTGTAAGCTTGCACTAAAAACATTACTTGGTTTTAATGCAATTAATGATAAAAAATGTAACTTAAGTCACATTAATATTATTAGTTTGTCAACATATCAAGTAATCAAACATTAGCTAATAGGCAACTTTGACATATCAAACTGTCTTACAATAGTCAAAAAATCAGAAACTCTGGCATCTTTCATGGCATCGGTTGCATTTCTCGCGAGGGCCTGTAAATTAGTGACATGATTAAAACAAAAAATAATAATAAGAAAAAAGAAGTAAGCTCAATTAGAATTTTCATCTAACTGAGTAGACCAGTTGGAAATTTGAGGGTGGGGGTTGCACTTACCGCTTTAAAATTCTCGAGAGACACACAACCATCTTTTGGCTCTAGGAGCCTAAACTGTGCTTTGAGGTAAAAGAGCTCATTATCTGTCAGAGCTGTTGAAAGAGCCTGCAATTATGCATATAGTTATTGAATGGTAATGGATTTTATGCAGAGTAATACGAAGTACATGTTAAGGGGAGATTAATCTCTATAATTATGGGCATTGTCATTGACTCATAGGAAAAACTTTCCAAATTTACATGCAAATTCATTACTACTACGGTCATCTGTTACAGCCTACCAATATCTTGAGGGACCACAAAAAAATGTTTCACAGAATTAGCATCCTTGATCGTGTTGAGATAGAGTAGCAATTCAGCACTCCAATGAGTTGATGTGTTTAATAGACACATTGCTGACAACTCTTTATTTATGAGAGCAAAATGCTAGTCATTATAAATCTAAGGATTCTCTTCCAATGTGGGACAAAGTTTAGTTTAGCGAATGACATGCCAAACCTACAAAAGTGGGTGCACATCAGAGATAAAGGTTCTCACCTTTAGAGCTGCTCGTTTGAGAGGGGTGGCCCGCATATATGACCTTACTTGCTTGATTGGGAATATATCTAAAGGAAGAGGTCTGTTTTCATCTCTTAACCATGGATGAGCTGCAAGCAATGTCATCAGTGGTTATGTCAGGAAAGTAACTAGGTATATGAGATATAAGGAAGCCATAAACCATTTACATAAATCCAAGCAAAAGATAGTACTCACCTAGTGCTTGTGCTGCCGTCATCCTTTTCCTGTGGTCCTTGTTCAGTAGCCTTTTTACAAAAAAAATTCCCTCTGCTGATATATTGGGCCAAGGTATATCATCAAAATTAGGATCAGTCCTTAACACAGAACGGAATATTCCTGATTCAGTTCGTGCATAATAAGGTCTGCTTCCACATAACAAGATGTACGTTATGACACCAATGCTCCACATATCTGCTTCACTGTTATATGATCTATGCAGCACTTCAGGTGCAACATAATAGGCACTTCCAACTACATCATTAAGCCTGTGATCTGCACATCATAAGTAGTTCTATGAATCAATCCTCAATGTAAGAACACTAAAAATATTTAACACATCAGATCAACGTTAAGCCACAGCAGCTGGGTCATGAGCAAGAACATTAAACAATTTTTAAATAAGAATAATATCAACTTTTGAACTTCAGGTGCAACTTTAAGACATCAGCTATAAATAAATTCCACCATTTGATTATTAAATAAAAATATTCCTAGATTCCTAACTTTGGGGGGTGTCTTCACAAATGGTCCTAGGTGACCTATGCCACATTGAATAAGGAAAACAACTTATATCTCCAAATAGGATAATATAGCCTCACCACCTCCCCCAGCCAAAAAAAAAAAACTTGTAGCCCCCTCTCCAGCAACCACCAATCCACTCTCACCCTAGCAGCTCAGACGCCAAGTTTTGGTAGCAAAAGTGATTTCTTCTCTTTTTTTGACATCAGCAGCTCTATAAATTGCGATGCAATGAATCGATATAAGCAACTTCCTAAATTCAGTTCAAGCAAGACTATGCTTCTGAATTCATTGAGAAACACTCGTATGAAAGTTTCAATAGTCATTAACTGGCAGAAGGCTGATTTGAAGGTGTTTTTAGTGTAAGCAGCACAAGTTTATTTGTATCTTTATTAAACATAGTAATAGGGTTTTTTTTTTATTATTTGGGAAGTAGGCTCTTTGTTGTTTAATATTGTGACTTAGATTTCTCATTTTTACTCACACTATAGCTTCCTTCACTTTATTAATGCAGCTGAGTTTTGTTTGTGGACACTTGAGTTCAGTTATTAGTAATGAATCTAATGATCTTTCAATCAAGCACAGAGACATTATTAGTTTTTTTGGTGGTGCTTCCAAATAGTATGACCCAAACTTATATGCTCACCTTCCACTAAATTATCATCATTCTATTTTTCACTTATCTTGAATAAAATAGTAAAAGTTTGCAACTTTTTCTAATTTGTGTTGATTTAAATATTGTTATTTTAGTTGCAGAAGATTTTTCCATTCAGCTGGTTCAGTTTCATCACCACGGAAAACCAAAAGTTGAGAGTGAGGGGTAGATGAGAGTGAGGGGTGGAAAAGAACTGAGTTTAAAAAGTAAAATCAAGGATTGGGAGGTCAATTAATTTCGACTAAAGTCTATTTTGGGAATATTTCAAAGTTGATGGCCATAAGGTGGGAACGATTCTTTTCAAATTTTCCAAAATTGATTAAGCCAAAGTTATAAAGTAGAACTTCAAATCTTATTTACTTTGTATTAGTTATTGCAAATAATAAAAGATGAAGCTGCCCTTACCTGGCCTGACATAATCAGAAAGACCAAAATCTATAACCTTTAAACGCGCATCATCTTCCTTAGTAGCAAAAAGAAAATTCTGCCAAGATATAGGGTCCTCTGGTTAACAAACCTCCAAGTAATTCCTTAGCTAAAAGCATAGAGCCACAATGACAATTCCATACCTCTGGTTTTAGATCACGGTGTACAACACCCTGAAGATGGCAAAATGCAACGGCGGATAATATTTGCACTACAATTCCCTTGGCATCTTCCTCGACATATCTCCCGCCTCTGGAGCATGAAACGAACAAAATGAGGCTTATAGAAAATTAGTCTAGAAACTCATACAATCCCCACCCCCCTCCCCCCCCAAAACCTCCCCTGGGAATTAATTAGACTGCATTAAAATTTTACCTTTGCAAAATTCTATCTAATAGCTCACCACCTTCACACAATCTGCAAGTCAAAATAGACGCGTCATAATTTATCACTTCCTTCACAACTCAAAAGACTGATCAGGAAACTAGAATATAGCTAAGTGCCAAACTATAGCACTAATACAATTATATTGATTCTTTTTTTATTATTCAAGCCACTTGTATCCTCAGTATGTCTGAAAGAGAGGAGATCGTGTCTTAGATAATAATGAATGACAAATAAAAGATAATACATATTAAAATCAGACACCGTTTCTATGAATTCTATAGAAAGCTGCAATTATCTGCAAATCTCCCATTACAATGTTGTGTCATGCAAAAGAAAAAATGCCAAAAGCATATTCAATAGCAACTAATTCAAACGTCAAAACATGCATTAAGCGTGCAGAATTCAGGAAGCACTTACTCCATGACTAGGTAGACGTTGTTAGCATCCTCAAATGCATCATAAAATTTGAGCATATGCGCGTTGCCAGACAATGCTTTCAACATTTTCACCTCCCTGCGGACATCTTCAATTGCAACTGCTGAAGTCATCTGCTCAAAGGCATCAGTATCATATATTATTACTCATTAAATCTAAGAAGAACTAGAAAATAAAAAAAAATTAAGAAAAATAATACTAATATTGAAACCTACTACTTCACAAAGTATACCCTACAACTCAATAAAGCTCCACTCAAAAACATCAATGGAGATCATTGAAGGTTAAGAGTCTCGAGATAGAGGCAAAACATAAACTAATCCCTGTATCATGATGTTGCCACTGGATTAATAATATGTTCCAAGTTCGTTATATAAGCCCAGCATTTCCAAAATATATATCAGTTGCTACACACACACACACACACACACAGATGTAACCAAAGCTTTTGAATGACATATAAGACTTCTCAAACAACGAAACAAAATGCACCCTCAAATTGTACTGATTTTGCACTAGCTTGGCATTTAGAGAATAACAATGACAAAAACAACCAATGGACTCGAGATATACAAGACAACATATGAAGCATTGGGAACCAAACTCAAAAACACCCAAATCAAGATAATCTCTGCTTCCCCTCACTATATGGGAGTATGGGACCAAAACTAACCTCATTCAAATCAAATGAATACTTAACTGCAAAAATAGAGATCCTAAATCAAACTCTCGCAGCCAAATAAAATAAGTTTACCAAATAGACTTCTTAACAATGTTACAAAACCATCAATCATAATCCAACATACTTATATAAAATTATATATACATAAGCACCACATTTCATCAGTTAATAAACAAATAGTAACACAATTTAACAAGCAACAACCAAATCAAGCACATACTCATAAGTATAGTCCAAATCTCATAATTTAAAACTCAAAAACACCCACCACAAAATCCAACCCCAGGTACAAACAGACAAAAATGTAACAATCAAGCATAATCCAACAAGAAACCCGATGTTAATATTCAAATTGATCAATCTTGCACACATAAAAACCTCGCAAACTCGAAACCCCAACACATACACACATAAATACATTAACATAGTCCTCTTTGACTCCTTTCACCTTCAAACTCAAAAATCAAAGAAACCAAAATGCCACATACTACCGCACCTTAGCTTTAGAAATGATCTTGACAGCAACAGAAACACCTTTAACATCCCCTTTTTTACCCTTTGCCCAACAAGTATGACCAAAATGCCCTCGACCCACTTCCTTCCCTAATTCATATTTTGCCCCAAAATTCTTGGAATACCCAAAATTCTTGTCTAAACCCCTTTCTCTTTCTCTCTCTACCTCTCTCTCTCTCATCCTCCCTTCTCCTTCCTGCTCCGCCGTCCTCTCCGGCGTAACCCCACCACTCTCCTTCCTCCGCCGCCGAAACGCCGCCATTATAGGCTTCGCCGGCGATGGAGGCGGAAAGGGCCATTTCATCATTCTCCTTCCCGGAGTTCTCGCCGGAGATGGGTTGATTCCGGCGGGAAAGGGGCTATGAAACGGCGTCGTTTGTACACTCGCCGGAGTTGGGTCTTCAACGGCGGATGAAACGGCGTCGTTGACCGCCACTGAAGTAGTCTTCTTGCTGTAACAGTGCCCCATGATCGGACGGCCAGGATTGGTTGAAAATCACGTCAAATGAGATGAAAAAAAATTAAAAAGTTTTAATCTTTAAATTTTTTTTAGAGAGAGAAAGTGAGCTAAAGAAGAGAGTTTTTTCAAAGTAGAGGGAGAAGTTCAAGTTGTTGACATTTAAAGTTTGGAGCTTTATTTTTTAAGGTGACATGGCGGTGACCTACTTTAGGTGAATGATGGGTTTTGCACCGTTTGATGTGTGAGGTTGGGGGGGTTGACTGATATTTGATTGGGTCTTGTTGTGTGAATGGTCAAAGGGAGGAAGGTGTCCGATGGTCGGCTGTTTTGACAATTTTATTATACTTTAGTTGTTTAATTGTTATACTCAATTGATTTCATACTAATTCGGTCTTTCTTGTAATATTCATAGCAATTGTTTATGGTAACTTCATGCTTCATGTAGGAACTTTTGTTGTGCTTTTAATATTTGCCTAGTTGTCGAAATTTATGTAAACTTATTGTTACGTTTGACTTATGTTGTGAAATGAAATGAATGTGTATTGTCTGCTCTTTGTATATAGTTGGAATGGTGGATCAGATCTTTATTACCTATCGAAAAATAAACATACATTAACTGATGATCAACCTAAAGCGTTGTTAAATAAAATGAACGTGTTTCACAGTTCACATTTTCACCTGCTCTCTCTATACAAGTATAACGGTGGATCTTAATGAAAAATAAACCTACATTAATGATCAAATCATACAACATATGTGTAAGAGTGAAAAATTGCAAATCACACAATAACTATATGTAAAGTTACTAGTCTAGTACAACATGTGTTGTTGATACAATTAATTCTTCATAATGTAGCCGTGGGCCACATGGCTGTGTAAAAACCAAATGAAATACAATGCATTAATATTTATAAGAAATTCATGGGTTCATGTGAGCCAAGTGATGTATTAAGTTGAAAAGAATGTTGTACGGAGTACTGATTATTGAAACAATATGGTTGTAATTTGTGAATTGTGATTAATGTAATAGGTTGTTCATTTGGTAATATCATATCATATATTACTGATATATAAAGTCGATGTACACAGTCACGAGATATCGACACTTGGCATTCCAATTTTCTGTCAATTGTCGAGCCACGACAAATAGGTATTATTGTGACACATAGGATACTAAGTAAGCGAATTATGAAAGATTTTTTAAGATAAAATATTATATAGTGTTTTATTATCGATATACTTCTAATATTTCACATATACAAAATTAATTATAACTTTAAATAAATATCTTATAACTCATTATTATTTCCATCATAAAATTCGTTTTAAAAAGTTCTTTAAAATGGGATCCATTTATAATATATTTTAATAAAAAAAAAATAGAAAATTAGTAAAAATAATTTTTAATCAAAAAAAATAATTTTAGTTTGGAAAAAATACTTTCAGTTCATTAGAAATAATTTAAGTGCAACAAAAAAAATATCAAGTTAATAATAACATAGATATCTATTTACAAATTAGTTGGAAATAATGTGAGATTCAAGTGGTGGGTCGGAGAGATCTCCATGGTGGTTGTTAGACTTATAGTATAACTTTATTTGTTCTACTGTGGAAACTTTGAGCACTTTGGTTAACACGAGGATTTTATTATTCTAATTTCTATCATTAACAATTACAAATTTATTTATTTTTTAATTTTTTTTTTAAAAAAATTCATGTTAGTTTATGGAAATTTTGTTAAAATCCACTTTATATATAAACCTCACGAAAAGATAATTTATTTTGTTAAAAATCCATGTTAGTTTATGGAAATTTTATTAAAATTCACTTCATATAACTAATATATGAAGCTAAACTTTTAGCCAGGCCACGAGACAGCGACACTTGACGTTTCAACTTTTCGCTAAATATCGCGTCACGTAGGCAACAATTAAATATTAGTATGACAGGTAGGTTTTATTTGGATATATTTTTTATAAATAAAAAAGTTGTATTTTTTTTATTACGATAAAAACTTGGATACAATTTGTAGGATAAAAAAGGTGAGTTTAGAGTTTTATTTTCAATAAAATTTGGAAATATTTATAGGATAAATTGTTGGTTTAGAGATTTATTTCCGAGAAAATACCAATATTTCATAGGTACAAATAAATTATAAGTTTAACCAGACCACAAGACAATGACACTTGGCGTTTTTTTCACCAATGTTGCGCCACGTAGAAAACAATAAAATAGTTTATCATATTTTTTTGAAGCGAAGGAAGTAGTTCAAAATGTACGACATTCATTTTTAATACGTTCTACTCGATTGAAATAAAATACTTCTCAATCTAATATGATTTTTTTACTGTATGTAGACCTGTCTATCGGGTCAAGTCGCGGGTCATTTTAGGTCGAGTCACTTCAGGTCACGATCAAGAAATTTTCAACGCTAGCCCAAAGTTTTGGGTTTGGGTTAACCTAACGGGCGTAGTACAATTTTTTAAAAAAAAAAAATTTTTGACTAATTTTTAGAAATTTATAATATTTCAAGCTTACTTTGCTATTTTTTTTTTATAATTTTTTAAATCGAATATTTTCACCAATATTAATATAAGTCATTAAATGCCTACTACATAAAAATTTAAATCGTCACCAAATTTCATCAATTTCTAACTAATTTTGTATCAATGATATATTTTAAAACTTGGTGCATAAATAAAAAAGTTTATCTTAAAATTTAATAAACAACCCGGACATCGCACGGGACACCAAACTAGTAATAATAATAATAATAATAATAATCAATTCATCATCATCTTGATGCATATAAGCTTTGACATTAAATTAAAAAGAACAAAAAAAACTCTTTGGTGGTTTAGTGTCCACCTAAAAACTCAAAATATGATTAATTTCTCTAAATAAAATGTTTTTCACCTGTTCAATGCTAGCTAGTGTGAACATGTGGTAGTGCCGAACAAGTTGTACTGTATATTTTCTAAATTTTACGCATGTATATTGTGCATAGAGATCTTGTTTACGATTTATACTCTCAAAAGTCTTAAACAATAAGGTAGATAAATACTTCTAGCAAATTTGAAGATGTGTATGTTAATATACTGTTAGTCTATTACCTCCCTTTATACCTATTAAGTTATAAATTATTTTGCGACTAAAAAGAGAGGATATTTTGGAAGTGAGCTAAAATATATGTACAAGTATTAATTTTTGTTAGGTTTTCTAAAATAGATTTTTAATAAGAAACAATAAAAGTGGAGTACAATAAGTGGCAGTGGTGGTCTGTGTTTTAAAATACCAGTGCAAGTAAATTGATTTACTTCCTCCGTTTCTTTTTAGTTAACACATTTCTTTAGTCACATTTGTCAATGCACAACTTCAGCCATTCATATCTTTAATTACCAATAAGCAAAAATTATGAAAGTTTGATATTTTGAAAATATATATCGTGACGAATCTAACAAGATCACACATAATTATATTTTTCATTACGTATAAAACACAGAACACAGTCAAAAGAGAGTGTGTAAATAGTGGTAAAGTCAAAACGTGTCAAATAAAAAAAAAAAAAAACGGAAGTAGTATATTTGTATAGAAATGAAAAAAAAAATCAAGCATAGAGAATCCAAATTTAATATTTTAAAAAAGTGGGTATGACGAGAAGTTAGTGATTGCAAGTTTGAGACAGATGACATTCATGGTATTTAAGTGAGATGGTTGAATTGAGATAAAGATATAACAAATCAAACAAAGGACTATAATCATATAATGTAACTGGATAACACATAGAGACTAGCACCATTATTTTCTTAGATACTAGTATAGATAATTACAATAGATATAATAAGTTTACAAGATGTATATCTCAACGGTTTGCATATTAAGCAATTGAACGGATCACGGAATCAAATGTACTCATTTTTTATACCAACAAGTTATTTGATTGTTAATTGAAATTATTGACTTTCTCAACATGTAAGACATATAGTTATACTTGAGAAATATTTGTACAATACCATACTTTTTTGTGAGTTATTGTCAACATGCAACCCTATTTCACTTGTTTTTTAACTCGTGGCCCAACCCATCTATCAAGGTGGTATTATTATGGTAATATGGTTTGATTTTAAATTCTATACTCCCGCATTATATAGGTATATTTCACCCACCCGTAATACAATACTTTTTATAGCTAAAAACCAAGGTGGGTAGACATAAATCTTATACAAAATTACAAAGTATAAGGTAACCTATTTTTCGTAATTCATTACTCTAGTGATTTTAGATATGAATTAAGCCGATAATTAAAACGGATAAAATATTAAATTGATGAAATTCATGACATTCAATTAGTGAGAAAGTGGGGCTTAGAAGAGATCACCACCAGCATATAGGAAATTAAACAAAATATAAAATATTAAAAATACTTCTTTTATTTCAATAGTATTGCAACAAGGATAAAATTACGCATTTGGAAAGATATTTTGCATGTTAAATATCTATAACTGTATAAGAGTAAAAATTATAAAAAAAAGTTGATATTGTGAAAGAATTTTATGCGACGAATTTAACAAGATAAACATGACTATATTTTATTTAACGTATAAATTATAATATATGGTCAAATAAGAGTGATGAATAGTGCAAAAGTCTAATTGTTACACTAATATTAAAACAGAGGAAGCACTAAATATGAGGTAATACTTTTTTTATAAATATAAATACAATAGTCGTAATAAAAATATTGTCAAATGGTTGGTAATTCTATGAGATGTATCTTTCAACAAACTAGTTTATAAACAAGTAATCATACAGATGAAAGTTTATATGATGATATGGATCACTAACATGTGTGATAAACTTATTTAACGGCGCTCTAAAAAGATATACTTCTAACACACTCTTTTTTAGCTAGCTATATTTGATTATTCAAAAACCATGTGAATAGTCAAGTATGTTTTTGCTCATACAATTTGCAATTATTATACTATTCTCAATTTATCTCAATTAGTGTAGGTGGTTATTTATTTAATTTTTTTTCCCTTCTTCTTCATTTGTTATACTTAAGTGTGAAATGTGATTAATGACTTAATCGGCATGTAAGACACGTATTTACGACTCGTGTAAGCAAAATTACTTTGTTATCCACGTAATACAACACGCCATGTAGATAGAAACCACGTTGGGCGAACACAATTCCTGTATAGAGTAACCTATTAAAATAATGCTATTAATATCGTGATTTAATAAATCAATTAAGCAATCTTCTAATGTTTGTCTCAATAACTAACATAAAAAATAATCATGTAGGTGAGAGTTTGTGTGGTGCTATGTATTATAATAGAACACTTAAAAGACTTTTTCATTCGCGGTATTAACAAAATGTAGTATTACCAATTTACCGTACTCGTTTTGTAGCTATGTAGATGACTCTTTAACGACCATGGGAATAATTAAGTGTTTTTTTTGCTGCCTACAAGCTATTTCACATTATGCTATTTTTTTTCTCTATCTTATTCTCTCTCCATTTGTGATTGTATTTTCACATTGCGAGTTGTTTTTTCACCCGTTTTACTTAAATTGTCAATTGTGATTAGTGACTTTCTTGGCATGTAAGATACGTATTTGTGAATCATATATGTAACACATTACTCAGTTCCCACGCAAAACAACACACCTTAGGTAAAAACCCTATGGGTAGCCACAAATAATGTAGTGATGTAACCTATTAAAACAACAATTTATTCCTCCGTCAATTCAAGATATCCGATCAAACAATCTTGTTTTACAACATAATATTTCACCCACAGTTTTCCCATCTCAACATAACGCCATCAATATAGTGCTTATCCGATTTGCATAAAAACACCTGAAAACCCGATGGTGGAAATGCAAAAGTATCAATACACCCTCAAGCACCACCACAACTCCACAACAAACGTGATCAAAGTAACAAACCCAGGCAAACCCTTTTAAGGGCTTTAACCCTATAAATGGCGGGAGTCTGATCAGTATCCCCAAAATTCACCCTTTTCTTCTTCTCTTCTAATTTTGCTTTTGTCGTCAACGATCTTCTTAATTATTTTCACTATTCAACTCCCTATAAAACCCTTAATTTGCAAATAAACCCCTGTAACTTCTTCACTTAATCACTCACACCATCTTCTCTCTTCTTTCTCTCTCTTCCTTTTCTTCTCTTACTTTCTCTCTCCTCCTTCTCAATCGTTGTCGTCTTCTTCGTCGTTGTTTCACTGTGTTTCGCCGATTTCTCACCTGCATTATCGATTTTGATTCCTCTTTTCGATGTACCCGATTTCTAGGGTTTTTCGCATTATCTGATAAAAATTTAAATTCCGAAATTTAGGGGTTTTTTCGTTGATTTTTCGCGATTTTTTCTGACCTAAGTATGGAGGCTGCGGCCGCTGCTGGACGCGGCGCTTCGCTGTCTCAGTCGACGTCTCAGTTGCCATCTCGTAAACAATGGCGTGCCGTTTCGGAACAATCCGTTCGAAGCTCGGGAACTGAGGTATTTTAGTTTAATTTAATTTATTGTTAATGTTTGTTTGTTTGTTTAATTGCATGTGTTTTTTGGGATTAATCAAAAAATTAGGGTTTAAATGGACAAAATTTAGGGTTTTGATTATGATCTGGCTCATCTGTTTCGTGTATAGGACTTAGAAAGGTCGAAATTAGGGCAATCTGATGAAAGGACTATATACGAGGTAATCTATGTATTTGTTGTGATAGATTTTGTGAGCTTGTATTGAGAAATTCAGTGAACAAGTGATTTAGCGTGGTTCGTTTTTTCACTTGGGTTAAGGTACAGCAGGGACAAGAGCCCATCGATGGGGTAGACTTTTGCTCGATACAAATGGACGGGATTATGGGTATGGAAGATGGGATTTTGCAGCAAAGAATTCATAGTTTGGCTAGACAGAGAGAAGAGATGCAGCAAATGGAGATAGAACTTAGGGCTCAGTTGATTGCGAAATCCGAGATTGTGGAAATGCAGAATAGCTTTGATGCTCGGTTCAAAGAACAAGACAATGTTGTCGCAAGGCTTCAGGTTTTGATTGAAATAGGGCTTTTGGTTTTGTAGTATCGTAATTGTTTTGTTCTAGTGTTGTATTGAACTGGGTAGTTTTGGTTTGGCAGGAGCAACTTCATGAAAGAGACCAATCGATGCGTGAGCTTGAGAGGAAGATAGAGGAGAAAGATCGAGAGTTACATGCTGTGAGATTGGATAATGAAGCGGTCAGTTTGATTTGAAAAAAAAAAAACTACTTGTGTATATTTATCTATTTATTTATTTATTTTTGGTTGTGTTGCTTAGAGGTATGTTTGTTGAATTATCTTTTTGACAGGCTTGGGCTAAGGAAGATCTTCTAAGGGAGCAAAACCAAGAAATAGCGAACTTCAGGTGGGGCTTCTCAATTTCAACTCTATTCATTCTGGAATTTAATTGTGCATTGTGATTAGATTCTGTTACACATCTCCACCTTTTAAAAACATGGGTATCATTGCCTCTCCCTCACCATTTGGTTTGATGCTCTTGACTTAGTTTCTATCATCCATTTGGTTTGATGCTCTTTGACTTTGTTTCTATCATCTGTATAGATGAAACATGAAATAAGTTGTGTTTTCTCAAGATGGTTAATTTGGCATCCTCTCCAAGATGAATATTCCCCCCCTTAAAGTAACACTGGAAGATTGACGTGTTTTCTTCTTTGAACAGGAGGGAGCGTGATAAGATTGAAGCTGAGAGAGCTCACCATAGACAACAGATACATGATCTTCAAGAACATATTCAGGATAAAGAGAGACAGATGTTGGAGTTGCAAGAGCAGGTGTGCTGTAATTTCCCGTTAAATGCTTTGTTGTTGTCATTAACAATAATGTGCACGTTCTTATTCATTAATAGATCCCAGTAAAGTTGCTTTAAGTACCTTGAGGGGATAATTTCTTTGTATTTATCTTGTGGTTGGGGGTGTAGGAAATGGCTAGCTGATTGCTGCATCTTGCAACTCTTTACAGTAGGCGCTGCTGATGTTATGCATACTTCTGATTCTGTTATATATTCTACTTGACAGCATAGGGTAGCTCAAGAGACAATCCTCTACAAGGATGAGCAGATACGGGATGCACAGACTTGGATAGCACGAGTGCAGGAAATAGATGCCTTGCAATCAAGTACTTTGCAAGCTGAGCTACGGGAACGTACAGAACAGTATAACCAGCTCTGGTTGGGTTGTCAAAGACAGGTTGACTTTAATAATATCTAGCATGATTTAGATTGCCATTTAGGTTATATTGTTTTTAGAGAATTGCTTAATTTTTTTGAATCAAAATAATTATTTCAGAAACTATTTATATGCTCTTGATTTGTCATTTCCGTTCTCCTTCACAAGCGCTGTATCATATTCCTTCTAGGTTAGTGTAGTTGTTTTAGGTGCTTAGTTTCACGTTAGTCAGTTCCTCATTCAGATTGCTGCATGCATGTGTAACTTGAATGTCAACAATCTCACAGCGTGTGTTTAGAGAAGGTGGGGGGGGGGGTCTGCATACGCTCTTTCAGCAGTTTTTAATTGTAATCTGACCTGAAAATATCAAAATTCAGTTTGCAGAGATGGAAAGGGTGCATGTGCAGGCCATTCAGCAGCTTCAGCTTGAGCTGGCTGGTGTCAGAGGAAATAGCGGAACATATAGTGCTGAATCACAGAATACCTCTAGTGATAGTTCTCAAGTTGTACCAAACAGTGGAACTCGCGTTGAAGCTAATGGTGGTGGGGCATCAAATAGTTCTGGAGGACTTCCTAATGGGAATTCAGATAACTCTCAATCATATGTTTCTTCTGGCAATGCATCTTCACAGGTAAGGCTATATTATCTGTTTAGAGTTTTCAACTTTCTTTGCAGTTTAACATATCTGATACTTATCAATCTTCTTCTCTGTCCTCTCGCTTTATCTTTCCTATACACTAAAAGGAAGAACCATATGGACAACTTTTGTTTACATGTCTGCTTATGGAGTGGCAAATTGCTGGAATGTTATAGTGATTTTCAACTTGCTAAAAAGTGTATAAAAGGCACGCTCGAGGCAATGAGGCTCAAGGTGATAGGTGTCAAGTACCTTTTTTGGGTTAGGTGGGGTGACTTCAAAGTGGCACAGTGAGGAGCAAATCATCTTTTTTTAAGAGTTATGAGTAATTCTTATTATATGTGCCTCACAACTCTGCTTCGCACTTGGCTCGACTCCTTTGTGCGCCTTGTTGGTTTTATACATTGCCTAGTAATGCTTATGTATTAGACCATTCAGATGTTAGTGATATTGTTTTTAAGCAGTTCTACCTTGACCCTTCGTTTTCACCTTGTGGACCCAATGATCCACTAGGCTACAAGTACGTGCTTGCCCACAACTAGGTTGTAGTTTCTTGCTTGATTAGTGAATTCATCAATGACATCCTATTTAAGCACCCACGCATAGCTTGGAAGGGAACTGGCCCACTATATTTGAAATGAAAAGATTATAATCCTATCTCCACTGATGCCAGCTTGAGTTGGGTTTAAGGTTAAATCGAGTGTTAGCAAATGAACTATCTCCTTCCCTCCTCATATGTATGGGTACCTCTACCCTTCAGAAGAACGTTTTGGATCTGAGTTAAAGCAAGCTAGAATATTTTTAAGGTACCAATTATATTAGAGACTCAGAGTAGTGTGTGTGGTGCTGATAAGTAAAGGAGTATGTAGGGACAAAAGATCGGTGGGTACCAACTACCAAGAAAGCACTTAGGAGCCTTGCTCAGTTACCAATATATAACTGTTACCTTGAAGTTTTGGGTTGCTGTATAACATTGAGTGAGCTAATGAATTCTGGTGGCTATAAACTTATAATAACTGGAAATGTGGGTGCTTTGAGCCACCATTATACTAAAATTTTGTTTTTGCATGGAAGTTAGGACAAAGGCTAAGTGGCTACACAGTATAGATTATGCTGAAATTTGTTTATTTTTGGAATCAACAGACTTTTCTTGTATTTTTCTTTGCAGCCTCCATATTGGTTTAGTATTGCATAATTCTAGATTTATCATTTACTACCTCTAGAATTTTGGAGTCACTACTACCTCAAGTTTGTGTTATCAGATGATATGCAATGAATGCTTTGTCTTGATTTTCTTTTTGATGGCTGAATAAGGATATTGAATAAGTTTTATGAGTTCATGGCCTTATTGTTATTAAATGTAACTCCCTGTTTTCCTTGTAGACCAATCATGCTCCTAGTCTTCCTCTCACTCCATCCATTATGGGGATGCCTTCCTATCATCCACCTGGACAGGTAACTGCAATGCATCCATATATCATGCATCAACAAGGAACTAACCACAATGTAGCATCACAAGTTCCTCAGTCCCATGTTGGGCATTTTCAATCAGTACCAGCACTGAATTCTCTCCAACAGTGGCAGAACCAACAGGTATGAGCTTATTTTTGTTGTATACTTGTATATCAAATTGGTGTGGTGAAAATATTATTTTATTAATTGTTCATATCGTTTTTAGGCTGTCTCAGAAGGTCATTCTATCAACTCTCAGAATCAATACTCACTTTCCCAAGCAGAAGAAAACCCTTCAAGATCAGATTCGACTTACGGCTATGAGTACTCTGTCAATGGACAAAGCCTGCATCCAGATTATCTTAATGCTCATCTCAGCCAAGGAGTTGATCCTAACTGCCAAATTACATCTAACGAGGTTGCACAGGTATTTCTATGGGCCTATGTGACTCACAAGTTTGATTTCGTATGTATTGTTTTCTTTATATAAAAATTCACAATTATTTATTTCAATATGCAGACTCTTGAATCTGTGGAGAAGAGCTTTTTTGTTGGCCCTGACACTCAGCACAGCTTACAACAGATTTCTTCACACTTCCAAGAGGCACTGCGTTTGGACCCTCTGAATCAAACTAGTGAAATCAAGGTTCGTTCATGTTTTTGTGTGAAGCTTATAAAGTTAATTATTCATTTAAAGTGAACTCTGTGAAAAAAGGACACTTAGGTGTTAGAAGTTTTACTAATTACTTGCTTTTATCATGTTTTTATAGACCGAGGATAATGATGCTGGGAACATCATTTCTAACAATGGGACTGAAATGCATAATGTGGTGACGGAGCAACCTTGCTCTGCTGTCGAGCAATCACCATCTGAATCATCTGCTCACACTGTGCCTTTTGCTGAAGCTACTGTGAACAATGCTGATGACGTTGCTTCAACTGAATCTTATGTCTCAACTGATCAGTCAAATGGGTTATCGACTAGAAAGATATCAGAGTCTCCTCTTCTTGATGAAAGAGCTTTGTTAGCTTGCATTGTCCGAACTATCCCAGCAGGAGGCAAAATTCGTATTAGTTCAACGGTAAATGGGCTAAATAGTCGAATTTACTTTTTCTTCGGTATCTGTGTTGAGAATTTTAAGCCTAATGGGTGGTTTCATTGAACTTGATGCTGATACAGCTTCCAAATAGACTTGGAAAGATGCTTGCTCCTCTTCACTGGCATGATTACAAGAGGAAGTATGGTAAACTTGATGATTTTGTGAGCATTCACCCTGAAGTAAGTCCCCTATCCAATACTTTTATTTATCTTTATGCAAACTGGAATATGGTGGTTACACAGTTCATTTGTGTGTGCAGCTTTTCTTAATTGAAGGGGATTACATACAACTTCGTGAAGGTGCACAAGGAATTATTGCTGCTACAGCAGCAGTGGCAAAAGTCGCTGCAGCAGCTGCTGCGTCATCTCCTTACTCCTCCTTTTTTCCTCCTGTGGCTGTCACGCCAATGGCTGATGCTGGTCGAGTTAAGAAGTTATCGTCCTTGGAACCTAAACCATTGAGAAATTCTGTTGACAGTTCACATTCACCAGCTATGCAGAGCCGTCATTCTAATGGTTCTGGCTATATTTCTGGAAGCCTTTCCAATGTGAAAATTTTGAGCAAGTCAAAAGATTCTTTGGAACGCAATGGCCATGAGGCAAGGTCTGGGCAGCCTTTGACAGTTCCTGCTGAAAATGGTGTGCATTCTGATAGATCTATTCTTGGCAATCCACAAAACCAGGTGCCAATCCATGCAAGGGGGGGCAGTGCCAAATTTTATCGCTAAATAGCAAGGCAGGTAGCTCTCTTGAATTCCCATTTAAACTACTTATCATAGCTGTAGCAACTGTAGCTTGTGCTAAACTCATTTTGTTTTTGTCTGCAGGACTGCTGGGTTGGATTTGAGATGATAGTAAGTGTGTTGAACTTTTGATTATTACATGGCCGTGTATTATCAATTTTTTAAAGCTTTTCTAAGATCGACAACTTCCTCCTTATAACATGGTTAGCTGTGGCTTGTGGGTTTAATTGGCTGTGAGCGTTTGAAAGTTGAATTACTGCTTATGGCCTACTTTTAGTGCTCTCCTTTCATGCTTGTAAACCTAATATCTGGATCTGAATGGCACTGAATAATGTGATTGTATTAACAGATGCTGTGATTCTAATTTGTGTTCCCGTCACCCATGCTTTGCTGATCAGATTAGGCATCCACTATTACCCCCCCTATTTATGAAACTTGTTCTGCAATATTTTTTAGTTTCTTTAAATCTGTACTTTGTATAATAAAATTTAAAGTTGTTAGATCATGTACATCTATGTGATTTCATCTACTACTTGTAAATATGCAAGTAATGTGACTCTTCTTTCTTATTCTCTTTATTTTTATGATTTTATCACATTACATAAATGTATCATGTATAGTGGCTCTAATGCAGTGTGTATTTGGTTTTGACAGGATTTGCTTTTGAAAGGTAATGAACTTGTTTGGACAACATTGCTAAATGAGCCTTGTAAGATGTCCGCCTGTTTGAAGGAGCCAACTATCCCATTCAATATCTCCATTAATCCTTTGGTCTAACCGAATTTCTGATTGGAATGTCCATCTGATTTATGTTTTACCCTTTGTCTTGATTGGAGAATTTTATAGCAACATGTTTATTCAAGCTAAGAGATTACATTGATCTGTTGCTTCTTTTTTCTCTTGTTTTGGTCACCCCTCCTGGTTTCCTTTCCTTTACATTTTATGTTATGCTTGCTCTATTTTTTGCCTTTTCATTTCTCATGCTTTTTTTTCATCTCGTCGTCAGATACAATGATCTGTAACTCTGTAAGGCTGATCTTGAATATACTTGGCAGAAAATTGTATACCTGCATCGCTTCAATTTTTAATAGAGTAGTTGCACCGTACATGAAAAAGTTATGGAACGAGTAAATTCTAAATGGGTTTTACACTTTAATGACCCTTGTGAAATTCATACTTGGAGGGTGCTCCATTTGCATGATTTTAATTTTACTGCTCATGCCTACATTGGCTTAATTGAATTTATCCCTTTTACCTTTATAGTCCCAAACTAATTCAAATTACTGAATTAAGTCCGTTTTAGTACCCGTAACAAATTTCCTAGATAAATGCTATAAAAGGTCATTCTTGAAGTACGCCTCTTATACAAAATATACACCTCCGTTTTTTTTTTATGTGCAACTTTTGTCATTTTAGTCCGTTCACTATTATGTGCAACTTTCTATAATCTTTCTATTTTTAGTAAACAAAAACCCTGAAAATTACAAATTTACCCTTCCTTAAAAATTCAGATTTTCTTAATGTTACCCTTATCTTATTTTAATCACAATAACTTTTTTGTCTAATCTAAAATCATTAACCTAATTTTACCCACCCATTTACTCATCTACCCACCACCATTCTCTCTCTCTTCCTTCTCCAAGATTACCTAACAATGAGGGTAATTTCATGGATGATGGTTTTCTGCCTTACCCAATATCCCTGCTCACTGACCAAACCCCCTACCCTTCCCCATCACTATCACCCACCTCACCACTGCAACCTCCACCACAAATACAACACTTTCACCACCGGCTAACCCTTGTCTGTCCTCTACGGCGACGATCAATCCCCTCAAACCATTTTTCATCACCAAATTCAATAACCACATAAATGTCGTCAACAACAATCACCGGCTAACGACGGCGAGACCAACTAGCATCACGTCAAAACTACTACTCCAATATGCCGTCGTAATTTTATCACCTTCTTCAATACCCTTGAGCATATTTTTCACCGAATTAGATACCCATACTCCACCAACCACAAAATCTGGGTTTCTTAAACGACCCTTTTTCGAATGGTAACGCCTGCAAGTTTGTTCACGGCGCGGCGGTGGTGGGTTCTCGGATACCGGTCATGATTCCGGCCCAATTGTTGCTCCCTATGACCACCGGCTTTCTCTCTTTCATCTTTGATTTTGATTTTCTGGGTTAGAGGTGGGTTTGGGTGGTGGGGTGGTCTGGGTTAGGGTTGGGTCTTGGTGGCGTGGGTGGTGGGGTGGTCTGGGTTAGATGTGGGTCTAGGTGGTGGGGTAGTCTAGGTTGTTAGATGTGGGTCTAGGTGGTCTGGCTTAGATCTGGGTTTTTTGGTTAGGGAGGGGGCTGCCGGAAAAAAGAGGGAAAGACGTGAGGGTGGTGGTGGTTTCGTGGGGTTGGTTGTGGTGGTGGTTTTGTGGGGGTGGTAGTGGTGGTGGTGAAGCCGACGATGGTGGTGGTGAAGCCGACGGTGGTGGTGGTGAAGGCGGCGGTGGTGGTGGCTGGTCTTGGTGATGGCAGTGGGTGGTTTGATTAATTATCCAAACATTCTCTCTCCACCTCACCTCAATTACATACTCCTATAATATATTAATCACCATTATAGTTTCTTAATCTTTGCCCTTCAATCTTTTGCCTCGTGAATCGTTTTATGTGCCAAAGTTGCACATAAAAAAACGGAGGTAGTACTATATAATTCTTTCGTTATTTTTTTTATTTTTTTTTTCCCTTTTCTTTTTCTCTAAAAAAAATGTTTTTACATTTTTGTTGTCAGCTTTAAAAGTGAAATAATTTTAAAAGAAAATTGACAGGAATAATTTCAACTTTGCTCGATTCGCCTAAAATAATCTGAACTTTAATATGAAATTATTTTCAATATTCCCAAGGTAATTTTTTTTAAAAAAAAGTTTAATGTACACATGTCATTACATGATTGGTCAAAAATAATTTTAATGTACACATGTTATCACATGATTGGTCAAAAATAAGTTTAATTTTAATTTATATTATTGATTTAATTGTTTAATTAATTAACTTAAAAAAAATTATTAAAAAAAGAAAATACCACCAATGCAACAACGGCCGCCCATAGCCCAGCCTGACCCCCACCTCCGACGACCGGCGCCTTGCTAACTTCCTGGCCGACACCCATCCCGCTAGCTCATTTCCCCCCTCCCCCGCCAGCGAAGCTCACCCCACTCCTCTCCCCTTTCCCGTTTGGTTTTCTAGGTTGTTTAAGGCAGGCTTCCCATTGGGTTTTCCGAGTAGTTTTGAGTTTGATTTAAGGTTTTGGGGGTTGGCGAATAGGAGACGAAGGTCGTTCCAGGGAGGGAGGGGCGTTTATGCGGTGGATCGTGGGGGGGGGAATGGGAGGAGAGCGGCGCGTCGAAGTGGGGGAATTTGGGGAGTAGGGGTTGTTCGTGGGAAGGGGAAAGGGTAAGGTGGTCGAGCTTCGCCGACGGGGGAGGGATTGCTTGCGCCGGCGAGATCCGCTAGCCGGGGAGTGGGCCAGGTGCCGGCAGCCGAGATGGGGTCAGGTGGCAGCGGTGGCTGGAGTGGGCTGGTTAAAGTCTTTTTTTATTTTTTACTTTTTAATTATTTTTTTATTTTATTTATTTTTATTTTATTTTTTTGACCAATCACGTCCTAACACATGTCAGGTGACTTGTTATAACAAGTTTTATGACCAGTTGGGACCATTAGAAACAAATCATATTAAAGTTCGGATTATTAAAAAATAATCAAAAGTTGGGATTATTTTGAGCGAATTGAACATAGTTGGGATTATTCCTGTTAATTTTTTCTAATTTTAATAGTTTTATAAAGTTTTGACTCTTTTTATAAAATACTTTGTATACCATATTACCATATGACTTAAATTCTAAAAAAAAAAAAAAAAAAAAAAAAGAGAATTACAGTGATATTGAATGAGTCTAGTTTTATATTGAATCTACTTGCTTGAAGTCAGGTCTCATAATCACATGCAGTTAATGTGAAGAGGTAAACCACCCTTAATTAAGTTAGGGGTTTTGTCTTCATAAAATGGTTAATTGCGTTTGCAATTTATAATGCGTTAAATTAAGATATTACACGAAAGAGATTGACGGGAACAATAATTTATGAAGTTTTTGTAAACGTAGTCCATAAATCTATTTTGGTTAGCTAAACTTTACTTGTCAAAGTTAACCTACAAAACCATCTTTATCTACATCTTAGTTCTTGTAAATAGATAGTATTCCATAATATTGCATGTGTCACCCTCCTCTATTCAATGAAAATATAATCCTTAACTTAAACTTAGGATATTACATACGGAGTAGATTATTCTATAATTGGGCTGTACTAACAAACAAACAAACAAAAAAAAAAAATACTTCCAGAATTTCTTGTCCTAGTATTGACTTACTTTTTGTGCATTGTATAAGATGTTTTTTAATATCATTATTATAAAAGTAGTTGCCACAAGAACTAAGTAATTCAAATGGGAAGTTCAATGGGCGAATAGAATATACGATTCTTTTTGTTTGAAAACAATATACGATTCTTCTTCTATCTCTAAATATATGTTTCAAGTAGAGCTTGCCCAGGTTGATCTCTGAGAGAAACATGGATTGTTTATCTCAGGATAGATTCGTCTTTTCGCGTATAAAAGTAAGGGTATTTATGTCAACATTTCTTGGACGGATTTCTGCTGTTATATGGACGTTAAGTGGACATAACTAACCATGGTTAGTTGTTGTCAGCCTCTCACGGTGTCACCTACCCAAACCCAAGAGCATCGACACGTAAGCCTCTTTCTTCTTCAATTTGACTGTTCTTCAATTCAACTTTTACATTTTGGAATTTTTTTTTAAAAAAAATAAAAAAAAAATCACCATCATCTTCCTCCTCACTCCACCATGACCCATCTCCATGATTAATCCATGGTTTCCTTTCCTCCTTCCTTCATATTCCCGACCCTGCTAGCACCTTCATCTTCTTCAAAAAATATGGAAATGTTACCGTGGGTTAAAGGCCTTCGTTTTGGCGTTAACGTTGGGGAAACGGCTTTGTCACCGTTACTTTGCTCTCACATGGCAGCTGACAGAGCTGGGGCCCAGAACTCGTGTTTCATTGGATGTTTGCAAAAGCCAGTGCAATTTAATTACAGAAATGCCACGAGATAAACAATGCTTATTTATCACCGAGATCAACTTGAATTTTCTCGTTTCAAGTACCACTTGGATTTTATTTTATTTTATTTATTTATTTTTTTAATTTATAAAATGAATCTATAACCAATTACCTATATAAAAGTCCAAGGCACCAAAACTATTCCAAATTTATTGTTCCTTATGAATAGTGCAATACGCCAATACCCACTTTGCCCTCTGCCCCTTGGCTGAATTGCCAATTTTACCTAGGTTATTTTTGTCTTTTTGTATGAAGACTCTTCTGCTTTCCTTTCCCTTTCTTTACGATCTTCCATTCATTTTCTTCACCTTTGAGTTGCTTTTACCTCTTCTATGGTACACTTCATCTTTACCCTTGATTGAAGTGCGCATTCTGAATCCTCCATTGAAGCACCTTCTTAGCTCTCTCTCCTCCTTTGAAGCAGCTTTTGGATGAATTTGAATCGTTTAAAGTAATCAAATTCAACTTGATTTTGTGGGATTTTTGAGAATTGGGGTAATTGATTTTTCAATCGACTTGGCAGCAACTTTAGGGTTTAGTTTTGCCGCAATTGGTAATTGCTTTTCTCTTTTCTCTTTCTTGAAATTCTTCCCCAAATTGTTTGATGAAATGTTGGATCTGAGCCTCCTCCATTGAAGCGTACCTCTGAGTTCTCGATTGAAGCGGCTTTTGATATATTTATCTTCCTTCTAATTACTTCAAATTCAGTCTGAATTGCAATTTTAATGTTGAATTGTGTGAAATTTTAGAAAGTAAAAGTTGAAGCACAAATTTATTTATAGTTTTTATTTTCTTATTTTTTGCATGTCCTCCATCATGATTAAGTTGATATTGCTAGATCAATATTTTGTTTTTAGCTGAATGATTATTTAAATGATTCTTTCTGCAATGCTTTAATAGTAATAGCCATGTTGATTATTGCCAGAATGTGTTGGGGGTGCTGATTAGCAGTATCGCTCTAGGGAAACAAAAGAAATTGTGGCGGCTTATGCTTTATTATGGTCAAGTATTTTTTCTTGGACATTTGTGCTCGAAATGCTCTCTTTGTGTTTTAGGCCACTAAGGCATTAGCTTGAGAGTGCTTGACATATCGGCACTGGGTAGTTAAGGGTTAAACTTTTTACATATGAACCTTTTGAGGAATATACATACTGAGAGGTTTCTTTGTTCATTTTCTTGATATTGTTTTTGTGTGAATCTCAATCAACGTATTACTGTTTTCGAGGAGATGAGCCCTCTCTTTTTTTTAGTTTGGCTTTTAGGGTTTTGTTTGCTTTGAAATTTATCTACTGTGTATCACCTAATTTTCTCTCTCTGCTTTTTCCCAATTTGAGATATGCTTTGATCGTTGTTTTTTTGTGTGAAAATTGTTGACTTTCTTTAATTTCTGCATTTTTTGACTGAATTTTTTTGTAGATTGTGAATTTTGGAGTTTAGAGTAAGAAGAAGATGATGGGGTCCAACAATGGTTGGGATGCTGAATTTTGTAAATCTGTTGCTTGTTGTTCTGATTTATCTGGGTTTGTTTGCTCTGGTAGCTTGGTAAGAATATGCAAGTTTGACATGCTTAATGTTCTGTACCGTCCTATACTCCTATTTGGGGTATGATTTGGGGAATTCAAAGATTTGGATGTGTTTTATGATAAATTTTCTTCAGTTTCAAAATTTCTGGTTTTTGGGGTTCTAATCGGGGGTTGGGGTTTTTTTTATGAAATCATTAGTGAGCATATTGACCTGAATCGACCTGAATCTGAGGCAGAGGACATTATTGATGTTTTAATACACCTTAAAAAAGAGTGTGCTTTTACCTTTGATCTGACTTTAGACCACATCAAAGGAGTTCTTATGATAATTAAGGGATGTTCTTGTCTTACAATTTTATTTTTTTTAAAGACAATTTCTAAACTGACTAGTTCTGAATATGTGTTATACAGAATATGTTCGTAGGAGGAACAAATATAGGCTCAGCCATAGTAGTTTGGGCGATGACATAACTAATTATGAACTCAACCGCGATGAAAAAAGTACAAAGAGAGCTCCCGCTGATTCCCTTGTTGCGAAAGCGGTGTGCTACACAACTTTGCCAAATTTCTCATCCCCAATTTCCGAGTCGAACATTGGAACCTTAATTTTGGATTTCAGAACGTTCAAATTGTGCAATTCTTTTGACAATTTGAGGTAAGGTAATTTTCAATAATTTATGCTCAATCAATTTTGTTTAATTTTGTAGATGCTTCATGTTCTTGTGATTTTTCTGAAAACGAATTTAAAGTTGTGGTTTGTATTGGTTCAGCAATTTAATTGAGAGATATTTGCGTGTTGAATTTGAGGTTTTATGAATTGGTTTATGGTATGCAATTTGAGGTGTAAATTTTTATTGTGAAGCTCTAATTTTGCAATTTTTAAAGTAACTAGGGTTCTGAGTGATAAATTAGGTGCATTGTTTGAATTTTGTAGATGTATACGCATTTATGATCAAATTCAACGATAATTTGATTCATTTGTATATGTTTTTAACTTAGTTTGCTTTACCAAGAAATTTATACATTTTTTTTAATCAATATTCCTTTTTGTGGTATGCATAGTGATTATTGACTTGGTTATCTTTTAATAATATTAAAAGTAAAAATCTGAATTAGTAGCTTAATTTAAAACATTTCCAAATCATTTAAAATGTTGACTTGATCAATTGTTATGGCATCTGTAATTTGAGTTCAGGAAGAAAACTAGTCTAATAAACTTATACCTGATTCTTAACAGGGTTGAGAATTGAAATCTTGTTGTAACCAAAATGGAAGTCAATGGAAAGTTTAATCTAAATGTTCCTTTATTGGAACCTCAGGACAGTGTGACGGTTAACATCTGTCCACCAAGTCCATGTGGTGATGGGAAGATTAAAATGGTGGAATACAAGATAAAGGGTATTGAGTGTGTTCAGTAGAATCTATGCTAGGGAAACTCAATGGAATTAAGTGTCTTGTTGTATCACCTATGGATGGACAAACTGTTGTCAAATATGTGCCAGAAATTGTTGATGTTGGTAGCAAATTCTAACCCATGTCATGTGATTTTATGGTTCTTACCTTTTCAGGTGAATAGTTACTTGAGTTACATCCGTTATTACTTCTTGTCATTTCTCTTCTGTTCTCTTATGAGGGGAATGAATCCATAGGGATCAGGATCCTGCATTCCTGCCCCCTTTCTCAATCTTAGAGGATAAATGGCGCTGATCATTTCATATGTGGATCCTATCTAATAAATATGAAGGTGCTAAATCTGAAAAACGGATTCATGCTTTATGAGTGAATATACATGTCAGCCTAATTACAAATTGCTAGCTGATAGTTAGGCATTCTGATATGTTTTGCTAATTACATAATCTCTAATTTTGTCATGTTATTTGCTGTTTTATATATTTTTGTTGTCGTTAATGTCACCATTATTCATGTGCAGAGTTAAGATTGATATTTTTTTTGTCTTTTTTTGTAGTCAAAAAGAATAAAAGAACTGTGGAAAATGCTTATGTATCACCAGATGATCTGCCAAAGCTCGAGTATTTTAAATCCGTGGTCAAAGAAACATTTTAGGCTTTGTCCTGCAGTTCCAATGCTAATAGTCAGGGAAACACTCGGAAAATGCACTATAGAAGGGTATGACATACTACCAAAAGGTAGTAACATTTGTTTTAGTTGAATTCATGTGCTATAAGTGTTTTTAATTTTATTTTTAGAATTTATCTTTATGTAATACTGATTATCTTTATATAATTATAATGAACTTTTAGGTCCCTGGAAGAAGAAATGCCTAGCTGTTTTGGAATTGTTACACAGTGTATGGCTCCTGCCTTTTTAAAATTGTTGTTATTGATTTTATGATTTACGATGCTGATTTTGTTGAATTGCTTGTTTATTGATTGTTATTGAATTTTTTGGTTGTAGCTTTTTCTCATTTTTAAAATTAGATTTTTGTTAATTTTAATTTTCACAGTTGATTTAGGTTGTATTATGGAGTGATTATGTAGGACGAATAATTAAATTGAATGAAATTGAGTTTCTTATTCTTGTAATTAGTGTGTATGATGGAATTTTGTTGTTACTCAACTCATTGTGTGACTCAACGCGTTTAAATCAACCCGACTCTCTGTAATTGTGGGTATTTGCTAAGCTTGAACTCAGTATGAGTAATTAAGAGTTAGCTTGTTATGTGCTGTAGAAATTGGTGGGATTTTGGTGTAGAATGTGTATATGGGAGATTCGGCGAAATAAGCTGGATAGATTTGAAGTGAAATGTTAGGGTTTGATTAATTTTTAATGAGATTTGCAGTTTTTAATTGGGTTTTTGCAGAATTGTAGATGTGAGTTTTGCGAAGAAATGTGTTTAATTTCAATTTGCCTTTGTGTAGTCTATGGCAAGGCTTTTTTTTAGGTTCTCTGTAATTGCCTTTGTGTAGTATTATGGCTCTGTTATAAATATTAATCAAAATTTTGTCTTTTAATTTGAGTATCGGGTTGGTGGGATGGCATTTGAGAATGTGTACTCTGCTTGATAATTTGTTAAAGTTTGTTCTTTCCTTCCCCTCCTGTTTTTTTCCTAAGTTTGTGTCTTTATTTCATTTCCTTTCTCATTTGATTATATAACTAAATTTGTTGATTTGTACTTCTTTGAGTTTTACTGAAAGTGCATTAGTATGATTTAAACCTTCTATTGCAACTGTTTCATTACAAAGTCTTAATATTCGAAAAAACAACATAAGTATCCCTTAACATATGAGAAGATATATCACTCTTATGTAGCTAATGCTCCCATAGTAATAACATTAAAAAACTTAGATAAAAAACACCTTAAAAAGTAATTCACAACTTCACATAGTAGAAATCTGAACTTGAAGCTAGCTACTGATTTTCTATTGTCTCTAAAGAAAATGTTTATGGTTAATTTTGTTCACAGAGCATCGGCTAACCAATCGGTTATGTATGTTTTTAATTTGTTGCCAAATTGAGATAGAATTATAACCAACTTGAGCGGATATGATAGGCCTGAACCCTTTTGTGTGTTAGGCTGTAAAGTTTCATACTTTCATGTGACAACTATGCATTCGAAAAGTGAAGACGTCTATGCTGGAATAATATAAGTGCTCACTTTAGAATGTAAATAGAAGAGGGAAAATGAGAGGGATAGGGAGGGTGGAGTGAGTAGGACTAGGCTTATTAATATTTCCAAAACCATAAAAGAAAGTTAGGAGAGACGAGTAACTAGCTAGAAGTTCTAAAGGAGAGAAAGGGAATGAAGAAATGGAGAGAGAGAGAGAGAGAGAGAGGGGGGGGGGTTGGGGCAAGTAGGACTAGGTTTACTAAAAATGTTAAAATCATAAGAGGCAAGGGAGAGATAAAATCATAAGAGAGAGGGGAGAGAGTGAGACTGGGATAAGGAGCAAGAGAAAGGGAAAATGGAGAGACTGAAGGAATGAAAGGAGAATGAGGAACAGAGTAATAACAGGTGACTTGGTGAAGGCTAACACGATATAGAAAGATTGAGGATACGAGGAAGAGAAGAGGCATGAAGATTAAAGTTCTCTTTGGAGACCGTTATATAACATAGTGTCTTTTTAATGACATGACAAAATTATAAATTTTAGAAAGAGAGTATCTTTTTTTTTTTGGAACAAAAAAGAGAATATCTTAATTACACATAACCATATAAGATAGTTAGAGGAGGGATTAAAAAAAAAAAGGGAATGAGGAAGGGTGAGGGAGCAAGTAGGAATAATTGAACTATCAAGACCATAGTATTAGAGTGAAAGGGAGAGAAGAATACGGAGTAAAAGGGAGAGGATGAGGGAACGTAAGCAATAGAAAGAGATAGGGAAACAATAATCATTGATCACAATATTACTGTGTTTCATATGTGGATTTTTTATAAAAATTTGTGCAAACTGATTTCTCTTGTAAAAAGCTTAATTAGTTATTTGCTTTTCCTTCCGTTTGACTGATCTGTGCTACAAAACCAGTGGCTGAGTGTTTGCATTTGCAGAAACTAATGTTTACTCGTCAGGCTTGATGCAGATATCAGTTGGCCTTGTTTCTCTAAACTATTAAAATCCTTTCCTGAACTCATGAGGAATTTCAGGTATCTTAGACTTTTCATATTTTCAAAAATAAAAATTTCTGAGTTCAATGTTCAATCGGATACAATATAATTCAGACTCTAAGGTGTCCTATTTTATTTTTTGCAGAAACTTAAACACCATCCTGCAGTTAAACCAATGCTTGAAGGTGGCATCGTTATCCAGTATGGTGCTCATACACTGAATGAAGGTGGTTTTCAGGTAAGAGTCATTTTATGTTTGTTTAGGTGTAGAGTCATTTTATGTTGATGCTACTAGCCCCTACACCTATGGCTAAAGCCACTCTACTACTCAAGTGACTCTACACTATACTTGCAATATGTATACACACATAACACACAAATGTGTTTGCACATACAATTTTATATATTTAATCATCTGCTGGTTACTTCATGTGAAATTTGAATTGATGGTAGCCAAATTTCAATCTATTCCATATCCAATCTTTCCTAGAGGTGCAATAATTGGATGCTCTGCTGGCTTTTTAAGCGTACCAAAAATCAAAGGAATGCATAAGGCAATGAAATCAGGTGTTGTTTTTACTCTACCTAAATTAACTAAAACAGGTTGCCACAGTCTGCTATAACATGACAAGCCACTCAATTTTATACAGGGTTTGTTATTTTTTTATTTTTTTGGTATGTGGTAGGCATTTTTGGATGTGTCACACAAATGAATTTACTTTTCACTCGTGTTAAGAAAAAATTCCTGTCCATGATGTGTTCCCAGCATGAAAATTATTTGTATAATTTAGAGGTTTCATACTTGTATCCATCTAAATGAACATTTATTAATTGTCAACCTGCTTTTAGTTGGTAAATTATTGAGTGGTGGTATCCAAGATTTGAAATCGCATAGTATTTACAACGCCGCTGTTTGTGGCTCATTATAGATTTCAAAAACAAACTAATGACCTACCTTTTCGTGTTTGGTATCTTGAAGGGTGCAAGTGTTATGCCAGTATGATTGGCAGATATCGTTATATGCACATTTTATCTTTTTAATTGCTAAGACCTTTTTTTATTTATTTATATATATATATATATATATATATATATATATATATATATATATATATATATATATATATATATATATATATATATATATATATATATATATATATATATATATATATATAAAACGCAATGCTGTGAAGTTAGATATGCTTTTCCTGCAAATTGAGTAACTTAGTATCTAACATTTTCGCTCATTGCTGATAAAGATCTTCGGTTCTCTAATGAATTATCGAAGGGATGCTAGCAGCAGAATCTGCTTTTAGTCTCTTGCATGAGGGCTTGATGATGGAAGTATATTGGGACAAGCTACGGACTTCTTGGATATGGGAAGAACAATACAAAGCAAGTAACTACTGGCCTTTTAGTTAACATACACTCTCGTTAATTTAATTTTTTACTTCCCATAAAGATTACATTAGGCTTTGAACTATCTTATATAGGTATCTTAAATGTGAAAGTTATTTTTGTAACAAAAATGGTTTTATCACAGATATGTATAAAGCATAGTCTATTTGATTATAAATTGGCTTTTTTTTTTTCTATAAAAATATAAAATTAGTGTGGTAAATTAAGGTGAAATAACGATGGTTTTTATTTTTGTATAAAATATTAGGGAGAGGATACAAGACAATGAGGAGGGAGGAAAGAATGAAGAGAACTTTAGGAAGTTTGAGAAAAAGAGAAGGTGGAAGTGGGAGCAAATAAGAATTGACTTAATAATATTAGCAAAATTCAAAATTGAAAGAAAGAGTGATAAAAAAAATTAAAACAATTTGATAGGATTTTTTTACGCAGATGATATTTAACATTTTTACGAAAAATACATTATTAAAGTATGAGTGAGTTTTAACCCCATATTAGATTTATGTCTCATGTATACATGCATTATAATTAGAATGACGCATCTTTGCTGTTATAAGGATAAATGAGTTTATTCCTTGTTAATCTATATAAATTTATAAAATTCTAAGAGATTTCAAATTTTACCTACATGTCAGGAATAATATCTTTTGTTATATTTTATTAAATTGAAAATATAAATACAAGATAATATAAACAAGAATATACTCTAGATTGAATAATGCTATCACCCATATCACAAAAAAATAGTTTTAAGAGTCATTATATAATTTTGATGAGAAGATTTTGGCTTAAACATGTAACTTTTTTATGAAATAGTTCTTTTAATATAACAATACAAGAATTATTTAGTAATCCTTCTAAACTTCCCTACTCCAATCAACAAAATATAGAGAGGGGCCGGGAGAAAGAATAAAACCAGGAAAGATAAAGGGGCCAAGGGAAAAAGTTGGGTCGGGAGAGTGATAAAGAGCAAGCCTGAAGAGAGAGAGGAGAGGACATTCCGAGAGAGGAGAGGGTTCTAGAGAAAGAAAGAAAGAGAGGTCGGGAGAAAGAGAGCAAGAGAAAAAGGGACTGAGGAGAGGAGCTGGGAGAAGAGAGATAGAGAGAGTAAAAGGGGCTGGGAGAAAAAGTGAATGAGATATAGAAAGAAAGAGGTCTATGTGTGTGAGAGAGAGATAAGGGTCGAAAGAGAAAGATATAAAGGAATAAAGAAAAAGTGTGGCCAAGAGAGAGAAAGATAGAGTGATAAAGAAAGATAGGACGGGGAAGAAAGAAAGAAGGGGAGGTTGGAAGAAAGAGGGAAATAGAGAGAAATCGAGAGATATAAAGGGTCAAGGGGGACGGATAAATAGACTAAGGGAAGAAGGACCAAGTGCAACCTATAATTTTCAAAGCTTTTTAGAGGATGGAACAAGAACAAGAGAGATTAGGAAAAAAAAAATAGAGTGAGAGAAAGAGTATAAACTAATAAAAGGAATGGTTGATAAGGGAGCAAGTGCAACTTGTAATTTTCAATGCCATTTAAAAAGAGGGAGAAAAAGAAAACAATCCTCCAATCACCTTAACCGTACCACCTAGTTTGTCAATCCTCCAATCGCCCTGATCGCAACACCCAGTTTGCAATCCTCCAATCGCCCGGAAGCAACACTCAGTTTACCAATCCTCCAATCGCCCCCTCACACCGGTATAACTTTATACTTTTCATTGATTTTAATTTATAATTTTGATACTTGGGTCTTATTCAATTTATTTATTGTTGTAATTAATTATAATATTGGATTGTTTATTAAATGTTCGTTTTATGCAGTTTCCTCACATACGAGAGAAGCAGGTTTGATAAGTGAGTTTTGGTTTTGAACGAATTTTTTTCTCCTCTTGTAAGATCTGAGACTTCCATTAAAGTGTCGAGCTTTCTGCCCTCCGTTGAAGCTTATTTTTCAATCATTGAATTTCAATTTTAATTTGGCAAATTGGTGTCACCATTCTTCGAATGTCCCTAATTGCAACACCCAGTTTGCAATCCTCCGATCGCCCTAATTGCACTACTCAGTTTGCTAATCCTCCAATCGCCATGATCGCATAACCAATTTGTCAATTCTCCAATTGCCTTGATTACACCACTTAGTTTGCCAATCCTCCAACCGCTATGAGCACAACACCCAGTTTGTCAATCCTTAAATTTCCCTAATCGTACAATCCTCCAATCGCCTTAATTGCACCACCTAGTTTGTCAATCCTCTAATCACTCTGATTGCACCACCCAGTTTTCCAATTTTTCAATTGCCCTGATCTCAACGCACAGTTTACCAATCCTCTAATCGCCTTGATCGTATCACCCAGTTTACCAATCCTCACATCCCCTTTATCGCACCACCCAGTTTTCCAATCCTCCAAACGCCTTGATTGTAACACCTAATTTGTCAATCTTCCAATCGCCCTAATCACAACACCCCGTTTAAATTTACGAGGTGAATGTATGTATAGAGTTTCAAAAGAATATAACTCTTTTGATATTTGACTCCTACAGCTTAAAGGTTTCAAATACTTTACTCTTGAATATATTTTATATGGCAACTCAAAAATTATCAACCACTAAGTTTAGATGAATAAGTCATAAAATTCTTCCACCCTATTAAATTTGTAAGCCTCAACATAGCTCAACCTGCTATATAAATAATCAGTCTATAACATCCAACAATAATTAATTAGTTTTAGTCACAATCACCATTAATATTCCTATTCACTATTTCATTGACAATTTACTAACTAAGGTATTATATTAAGTGAATGTTGACTTGAAGTGTAACTACTACATGAAAATTGAAACACCAATAAATTTGTTGCATAATAAGAAACTAAATTCATTAAATTTAGTCAACACAACTCAATATAAATGTTTCTAAACAGGACTAATTGTTCAAAATATATAGACAATAAAGTCTCCGTCTACATAACTGCTATTATAATCGAATGAGTTACTAAATCAAATTGTTTAACGAAGTTGGATATATATACACACTGAATATTACTCACATTATCAAGAATTACATGTTCGATGATTTTTCAATATTGTTTTACACTTATAAATACACATAGCTTTATTACAAGTAAACCGATAAAATATTGATTAACATAAAATATAAGCTAATTAAACGATAATAAACAATTAGAGATCGCCAAATTGGGGGATCACATGCGTAGCGCGCGGTCCAACAACTAGTATAATGAAAAAATTATAGTAATAAGACTACATATTGTGTTGAGTAAAATAAAGTACGTAGTACTTATGATCACATGCTTTTATAAAAAAGTAACATTATAAGTGGTTTATTTGGTTGAAAAAACGTACAAAGCAAGACTTTCTAGGATTTAGTGATTTACAAGGTTGGTAAGTTTGGTTGCAAAAAATTGGTTACATGCTCGATACATATCCTAGCCCACTGGTTACATGCCTTGCCAAAATTTTTACAATGGTGGTCCAACCTGGCGTCAAGCGTGCCATTATGTCATGCTTGCGTGTATAAGCCAAATTATAGCTAAATTATCGAGTTTTGCTGTATCAAGGCGAACTATGTCATACTTTGTTATGCTCTTTCAAAAATAAAAGTCAGACTTAAACATAGCTCGACACACATAATATCATGTCGTGGCTTTTAGACCCTTATGACTAGAGGTGTCAAATCGGGTATCCAGATGGAGTTTGGGTTGGGTAATAACCGGTCATTTCGATCTAACAGACCAAATCAAATCGGGTTGAGTTTATTTAGATTTGGGTCAAAGTTGGGTTTGAGTATAGTCGGGTACAAATCGAATTTGGGTCAAGTCAAATTTGGGTCAAGTCATATCGAGTTCATATGAAATCGGTTCCGGATTTTATCGGATTTATTTGTGTCAAAACGTAGACTTTGGATCAGGTCATTTTGGATTATGTAAGATCTCGGTTCAAATCAATTCAATTTCGGTTAAAATTTGAGTATGTTTACTTCAATTATTAGCTCATTCTCGGTCAGAATTATTTTAGTTTTGATTTTTGGATCGTGTAACATGAATACAGGTCAATCTCAATTTGAGTCATTTTAGTTTCAGCTATACTAGCATAAAGGTGATGTCATTTTTGTTATTGGAGATTTCAATTCATATTTACTTTGTAACATTTTTTTGGTTTAATTTAAGTTTTGCGCTGGCTTTTCAGAATTGGTATAAGATTGACAACTAAGTAATTAAAGAAAATGATTACTTATCGCCTTATTGGGTGTTTATCACGTCATTGTAAAACGTCTTTTTTCTTGCCATTTTGCATATATCGTCTTTCCGACTATTTATCATCATCAATTCATTAGCAACTCAGTGATTATGGTCATGGAAATTTTTGGCTTAGGTTATTATTAATGGGTTGGGTTTAATTAGACTATGAGTATGTAGTTTCGAGTTGATTTAATCGGTTTATGGGAAGTTTCAAGACGGGTAAATAAAGGTCGGGTAAAAAGAGATATTTTTCAGGTCTAAATGGTTTCGGTAAGTTTTCGGTTTGGGGCAAATCGATTTCGGATCTTGGATTATCCGGTCTGATTGGTTTCGGATTAACTATGAGTCGATTCCAAGTTGGGTTTGGTTCATACATTACCGGTTGAAGTCGGTTTCAAATTAACTTTGGGTTGACTCCAGATCGATTTCGGATATAAAATTATCGGATCTAACCAGTTCAAAAACAGTTCGGTTTCAGGTAAATCTTTCGGGTCGGATAAGTTTTTAACACGCCTACTTACAGCCATACCATACCACAATTTTTTTTCAGGTTGGGCCATGTCGTGCCGAGGCTGGCCCATCTATTGACATGCTTAGGAGGGAGTAGTTAGATTTCTAATTCCGTAATGTTTCCCCTTATCATAAATTATACGAGTAATTTAGGATGATGTAAACTTCAATTTGGTCTCGTCTGCCACTGCCGCCTTTGCTAACCCCTCTCCTTTTTCTCTCTCTTCTTAACCCCGCAAAGTCTCCGACATTTCCTCTGCCAATCCCTGGAATTTCTGCGCCCTTTTCTTTTTTATTCTTTTAGGTTTTCGCAGTTTTCTTCAACACTCCCAAAGAAGCAAAGATGCAGCAACACCAGCAACAACTACAACAACAGCAACACCAGCAACAACAACACCAGCAGCAACAACAGCAACAGCAGCAGCAGCAGCAGCAACAACAGCAACAACAACCTCAAATGTTTAACATCCCGTCTTCACAACCCACCATTATAATCACCACCGAGCAAATTCAAAAGGTGCCCTTTTTTTTGTTCTTTAAATCTGAGTCTGGCTACTTGAGTTTTTCAACTTAAAATATCTAAAATCAATGCTTTTAGTGATTTTTCAATTAATGGGCAACTGGGCACTGGGCATTTATTATATTCTTTGTAAAGTCTTCTTTAATTAATTTGTTTTTAAAGCTAAATTTTCTTGCTAATTTTTTACATTTTGTAATTACTGTGATTTTGATTCAGTATCTGGATGAGAATAAGCAGCTGATTTTGGCAATTATGGAAAGTCAGAACATGGGGAAAATCAATGAGTGTGCCCAGTAAGTTGCTTTTATGTGCTTAATTTTTTTGGTAATTTTTAATTTCAGTTTTTTTGCTGTTTTCCAATTTGAGTTGCGTGATTAGTTGTGAACACATTTTTTTTTTTATTATAAAAATGGATATTTGTATCAGTAATTGTTGCTGGTTGATCTATGATGATGAAATGAGAATTAAAATTGAAAAGAAGGTGACATGAAGATGTTTGCAAACGGGGAGGTGATTTTGATTTTGTGCTGCATTTTTGAGATGATTATGCTCTTTGACATTGCTTTTCTTGCGTAGTGTATCTAAAAGAAAGTGTTGTAAAATGTGGGAATTGAGTAATAAGCCTTTGCACACTAGGTAAATTTAATCATCAGCTATGTTTCTAGCAATGACCGGAAGGCGCAATCTCTTTTTATGCTCTATATGTTTCTGCTTTTAGCTTATGCCAACTTAAATGTCTTACAAGAAGGTGGATGTCCCAAATTAGGATTTTATGCGATTAGGATTCCGGTGAATCATGAGCTTAGTTAATTATTGCGAAAGCTATAAAAGAAGTTCAGGAAACTGGATATTCGTCTTCTTGATTTTCTCATTTAGGTGGATGAAGTAGTACATGTTGCCAAACTACAAGTGTATACCAATAGTTAGATGGTTAGAACTTAGAAGAAACAAACATTGTTGTAGGACGTAGATGACTTTACATCTGCTTAATTACTGTGTGATAAAAATAAAGGGTAAATCTAAAGTAAAAAAAAGCTTCTAATCGGTTGCAGCATCTATATGCAAATTGGTCAAATCAATTTCTTACTAGATAAAAGCTATTTTGGGCTATCCTAGTATTGGTATCAGACCATAGAGTGAATAAGCATGCTCCTTAATTCCTTATCGAGGTTTGCTCTTCTCAGAGGCACTTATACATGATATTTCTCAATTTTGAAGCATTAGAAATCTGAGAAAATCTCACTTATTACAAACGATGAATGGAGATTTTCTCAGATTTCTAATCATGAATGGAAGGCTTTGTGAGATTCAGAAAGGGTTCTCACAATGTATATGAGTATATTGCATCTGTTCTTTAGTGAAATCTAGGTACTCTTTTTGAGCTGCATGCTAATGGATTTTGTGAGATTTTACCTAATATTTGTGTTAATTTATTGAGTATTCCTTAAAATTTCTGGGATGGATATATATTTTTCAGCTTGCGAATACCATTTAATTTGAGAAGCTTCATGGAACTTTCCCAAACATATTGGTTTTACAAAAAGGGATCACCCAATTGCTTTTGTCATCATGGTTCCATTGAAAATATCCAATGTACAATATCAGGACAATGCTATGGGAAATTTAGTTTCATTGGTTTGTCAATTGCTTTTCCCATCAAGTGTCTAATTGAATGAGAACAGCTACAGTTATGTGTCTACCATATTAATGTCTTCTTGTGTGATTATAGATCACAATTGGGCTGTTTAACTAGACTATATATTATTAATACATTGCACATAATCCAAAAATATCGTGGAAATTTATTAGGAAGTCATTATGAATATTATGTTTTTTTTTTTGCTGCTCTTATTTTTTGCAATGCATATTCTACATTTTTGGTTGTAAGCTTAATAATTATCTTTTGGAAACTGAATGAAGCATACTATTTTAGCCAACCCTTGCTTAATTATTTAAATGATAGGTCCAAACTTGAATACTGGCTTTCTTGTTTTATTTTTGTTGTTGAAAGCATTACTTAGGATTTTGTTACACTTAGCATTTCTATCTTAGTTTACTTAATTGCCTAAAAAGTAAAAACTGAATATCAAACCTCTTAACTCATCCCTCAATCTTCCTTATTTATGTAGGTAAAAGGTTTCATGTTTTTCCTGCCCGGTTCTAAAGTTATTGAGCTGTAATATTTTTCAGTTGTAACTCCTAGCACTTTGTTTTCGAAGTTAATTTGTAAATGCCTAAAGTGAAGAATCACTTGCCAAATAGTCAAGTTTAGAGGCTTGCACACCACATGGCATTATAAGTTTGTGTAAAGGTGAAAGTTACGACAAGAACAAAATCACTCCGTGACGGTTTGATTGTTTGTAATGCACAAGTGTTTCGATCACACTGTCACACACACACACTGCACACTCACAAAAAGAGCTTGATCTCTTTCTCCATCCTTCCCTGCTTACATATTAAAGTAACTGATGAACACTCCACTTGGTGGCGTTAGTGCACTCACCCGATTGCCTCACTCTACTTAGTACCATATGGATTGGATGGTTACAAGCATTTGATATTGATACTCCTGTAGATGTCTCGTTGACAGACTTTGGGTTTGAATCCATGATCTGTGATCCATGATATACAGTTCTAATCTTCTTACCACTAAAGCAATCTCAAATTCACTGAAAATGTTTGATAATACTTTGTATTTTGGATCTGGTTTCAAGTGTTGGTGACTGTTCTTTATCTGCAATCTAATTAAGGGTCTTTATTTTTACTTTGTATGCGGGCAAATAAGTCCTTTGGCGCCTGTTTTATGATTTGAATATTTTAGGTATCAAGCTCAGCTGCAGAAAAACTTAATGTACCTGGCTGCAATTGCTGATGCTCAGCCGCCAGCATCAACAGGGCCTACTCAGCCTCAGGTATCCTAGCTATATTTTCTCATGTTATACATATGTAAATCATCTCCACTTAAACGATTCAAATCTCTTCAGATGCCCATGCAATCTTCCATTCCACAAGGCCCTTTCATGCCGCCTCCAAAACCTGCAGTTAGTCCACAGCAAGCAGGTCCTAGAATGCCCTTTGCCATGCAGGTGTTTGATCAGCAGTCACCCCATATGCAATACCAACAAACTATGGCAGGTTCCATGGGCATGAGAATGGGTGGAAACAATGGTTTACGCCCTGCTTCCCACACTGGTTTCGGAGCTCCAACACAGTTGATGGATGCACGTAACAGACAAGATGGTTCCGATGCCGGTCCTGGTGATGATCATGGGAAGTGATGTAACAAGGTGCTCGCTGAGAGAATCATGGATCTGCTTGGGTGCTTATGGTGAAAATTTTGCTATCCAAAGATATGAAATACTTTACACTAGTTTTCAACCCAGCAGGTTTCACTGATTTCAAATAGAAGAATTTGGTTTGCTTTGCCAAGTTCAATAATTTTGCATAGAAGGGTTTCCCTTATACATCAGCTGATTGCAGGTGGTTATGCCCCGTATGCCTGCATTAAATGAGATGGGTTAGATGTATGTCAATGCTTCAACTAATAGATATATATATATATATATATATATATATATATATATATATATATATATATATATATATATATATATATATATATATATATATATATATATATATATATATATATATATATATATATATATATATATAAATCTAAGACGGTTTATGCCTGTCCTTTTGTATGTTGCAGCCTGAACAAAAATGAAAAATGTCATGTATGCATAACAATGTTGTTCATAGATTCACTTGCTCAGTTGAATGTTGTTGCTAACTACTAATTACCCTGTTGGTTGTTGCTGAGAGTATCAACCATGAGTTTTCCTAGTAAGACTAAAAACTAATGCTTGTACTTCTTGGTTAATCCACTCAATCTTGAGGAAATAAAAAAGGAGAACAAATGCATTCTGATCCTACCCCCTCATCGTTCCAAAATAGGTTCCCGATCTTGACTAGCAAGCTTGTAAACTATGAAGTATTATATTATCAACAAAGCATAAAAAAAATTTCCGAGTTCCTTATACTAGCATCCCATGAACGTAGTACTCTGTAGGTTTTTGAATAGAGGAATGAAGGAATTGTTTTGATTTTTAATAGGTGTTATTGAAAAAATAAGCCTCGCTTAAAGGTGTATTTTTTTGGCAAAATTTCCATGCTCAAATATTCAACACTACACTATTTATTCCTAAACTAGAATGAATCAAAATAGCCCAAAGCACTTTAAAAGGGAAGAAAAAAAAAATCTTATGAAAAAGAGAAATTAAAAAAAGGTGAAACGACGTCGTTAGAACACGTCTGTCTCTAATAAGGAGAATACTAGTAGGAGAAATCGAAATTAAATCGAACAATGGCGGAACTCAAAAACGCCTCATAAAACATTTGATTAGGCTGAAATAACCCAGAAAATAAAAACCAGTAGAGAGAGAAAGTAAAGAGGAGAGAGAAAATCATGGGATACGTTCTTAGAGTAAGGCTGGCTTCATTCTTTGCGGGCGCAGCAGTAGCTTCATCTGCTGGTCTTTACATCCTTTACAAAGATTACAAGCTTGCCCATCATTCCATCTCTGACCAGGTTTTTCTTTTTATTTCTCATCTCTTTCATCAATTTTAATAATTGATTGAATTTTTGGGTACCCTTTATAATTTTGAGATTAATGTATATTATTTTTTTTGATGGGTTTTGATTGTAATTATGGAACAAATGTCCAGCTTATGTTTGATCTATGAATTAATTGCCCTAAATTGGGAAATGGGAATTGCCCATTTTTTTATTTGAAGTTGAAATTGTAAGATTTTGACTAATAGTCTGTTTATTTGGGAGATTTTGTTTAATTATTGGTTTTTGGGGTTTTTATTTAATTGAAATGGGTATATGATTTGTTGGGAGTATTGTTGTTGTACTAGACAGACATTGTTCAAAGGATAAGGAAAAATAGAACTTGTTGCTCTTATACTTAGTTCCGAAGCTGGTTAGTTGATTTACAGATATGGAGTAGGTTAAAGGGGGTTATATTTTCAGAAACAATCTCATTACTAGATTTTGGACTGGTTAGGGTTAAGGCAACCTACATTTTGACCCTCGAAAGCACGTTGATTGTCGGATGGATTGTTCAGTTGAGGGATTTTGAGTTAGAGTAGTAGATGAGTTGCTAAGGTTGAAGACTAATACTTTTAGCAGAGGAATTTGTAGGATTTAGGAGCTCATGTCTTGTTGGGCCAACAATAGGGCTGACAAGGGGGGATCTTTTTGAATTGTGGACATTGAGGTCTTCAATCTTTTGGGGTGATTGTGACCTCTATTTCATAAGGAAATAAAGGGGAGGTTCTTGCAGTAATTGACCATATTGCCTAGGTAGGTAGGTTCGTCTGGCAGCTATTGAGGAAGAATAAGAAAGCAACTCTTGCATTCCCATCTCAGGTCTTATTTAGCCTAGAATATGTGAACTTGGAACAAGGAGCTCACTTAATTGACACCTTCTTAGATTTTATCGCTGATGGAAACATGGAGGGTGCAGTCAATTGATTAATGAAGGAAGGTGGAAGGTGCAGTCAAAATCCTTTTTATGCTCCTTGTACTGTCTTGTCCAAGCTCTGTTCTGGGCTGATTCTAAGCGCAATGGCTCCAACTCCTTGGAACATAACATGGTTCAAAGTAGATTGCTAAATTTCTCTACCTGTCTACCATCAGACATATTTGAAGTTTTATCATCCCCCCAATTAAAAATAAAATAAAATCGTTACTTAGTTTGTCATTTGGCAAGTATATATCTCGCATTCTCACGTGTCAAGGCAATCAAATATTTTCAAGCACATTCCTTTAGTGACATATCATGGGTGGCTGCTTTATATTGCTCTATCTCTCTGAGTTTTAAAGCTATCTACATTCAAACAGAATAAATTATTATCCATACATACTTTCACTTCATCAGCCATATTTGAAATTGTCATGCTCTTTCTTCCTTGCTATACTTTTTTTTTTGGACATTAATGCCTTCTTACCTTGCATGTGAATTGGGAGAACATGTGCTTTATTAGTTGCTGGATTTTTTTGATTTCTTGTCAGATGATTGCTTTATTGAGTTTGTTTTATAGAAGTAGTATTAAGTTAGTTTACTATATTTATGAGTTGTGATATTCTTGCTGTAATTAGTTGTGAATATTTGCACTTGTTACTAGAAGATGATTAATTAACTTTTGATATGATTCTTCTAGGTTTCAACTGCTTGTGGAGCTCAGTTTTGATTTTTGTATTGTATTATCTGTAGCTTTTACTTATTGGCAACCTTTATTTTCCTGATTTTGTACGTTTTATCCTTTTAAGTGATCAATTGGCATAATTCTGTGATAAACTTATGATTTTATAAATTTTAACATGTTTTGTGCTTCAAGTGTATACTTGCTGTAATGTTATTGATGCCTTGATGTGTGATTTCTACTTGATGCTTGTGCATGTTAAACCTTCTTGATCTGAGTCACTTAGTAGATTATCTGCTGCCACAGAAATTTTTTGAGTCTGCTTGGCTTCTTTCAATAGAGCAATGATCCATTATTTATTAATGTACTGTATGAAACAAATTCTATGATTCTCTATAATATTTAAATCTGGTCTAATTTCAGGTAGATATCATGAATTGTTATTATTGATAGGAAAATAGATGATATTCCCTGATATTGTGTTAGATGTATGTGGCACTTCCTAAGGAGAATGAAGACTATATGGGCATCTTTACTCTTTCTTCCTTCTAGCACTCCTTCTGTCACCAAAAAAAAAAAAAGAACATTACTTTGCTTTATTTGTTGTCTAGAATCACTTTTGAGAAGTATTACGAGAACAAGAAGGGATATGTAGTTCACAGGACCTGCTAAATTTGTTTCTCTGAAGCTTCCCTGAACTTCAATTATTCTGAAATTGGCTTTTGATGGAGAAATTTGGTCACAGATACCCATTTAGTGTTGATGGCTATGTAAACTCCACTACTTTTCAAAAAATCTTTTAATTAATATCAAAGCCTGTGAGATGGCCTCTATGAATCATTCTTCAGCACAAGGAGACTCCGCCCTCTCCCTTTTCTTTGCTTGTTCACCTCTCTCTGCTCTGCAAGGCTGTAACAGCCAGATATGGATAGCCAATGTTAGCTGACCTACTTTGATTTCTTATGGTGAAAGAAAATGCTTAGTACATGTTGTACATACTGGAGTCAAGCTGATTTCCTAGATGACTTTTAGAGCAGTTCTTCAGAAGGGGGGCGTTATGGACATTCTCTTTTAGCCAAAGCCTTTTGATAATTTCGCAGCTGTAATTTTGTGGAAAAGTTACTCCGTAGTTTATTTAAATGCAAGTTCGTACTCTTACTCTTTCTTTTGCTTCTTTAGATGAAACGTCTTCACGATTCTCTGGATACGCGTGTCTCTGCTCTGGAGAAGTTAAAACAACCTGAAACTCCTCAGCAAGAAGTGGAAACAACAGAATAGACGTCGTATAGATTTTTGACTGATTCTGAAGTTGTACACTGTCAGATGCAGCAATTTTTCTTGAATACCATGTCAAAACGAGGTTCATAGAAGGGTTGTTTTTTCCCCTGAAGTATAAATAATAATCATGACCTATTTTCTCTTTGTTAATCAGGCAGTTGTGTTTATTGTCATGGAGTTGGTTGTGCTTTATTTTTACACTTATGTATCAACTGTCAGAGGCTGTCATTGACAGCAGTTTTTTTTAAAGAAAAATTGCATCTTGTCCAATTTACCATTTTAATGTGCTAACAAAACTATAGTCTATGCTGGAGAGTTGCGGATGTACTCTATTGTTTATGCAACTTCGAGACTCATAACTGGCAGATGGCGTCGCCCAGACTCGAACCGGAGACCTTCTGTGTGTATCACTGTATATGACGTGATAACCAACTATACCATGACACAGTTTTGGCAGTAAAAAAAACCTTCACATAAACTCTATTTCTAAGCTTTGGCTTATGCCATTATTATCAAGATAGCAGGGTGAAACATGGATGTGCTGGAGTTCGGGCCAACTTATAGAACGTATTGGACTCCATTTCTTGGTAAGGTGCGGTATATGGTTTGAGCCTAGCTATGATGGATGATTGGATGCGGGCATGGTTTGTTGGGAAATGGGCAGAAGAGAAGATAAGATTGCTTTGTATAGAAGAGCTGCAGAGCTCGGTGATTCTTCTAGTCTGTAATACACTAATACAGAAGACAAATCCAACGAATATTGTGCCTGGAATTTGTATTATAGATAAACTGAAATTCCTTCAAACATTAAAATTTGGATGCTCTGAAGTAGGAAGGAACTTGAAAGAGGGGGGATATGAATACTTGGAATCAAAACTGAGACATCAAACAATGTAGTTTTAATATATGCTTAACTCGTATTTAAAATCAATTGAATAAAGCTTTTTAATCAAGATGGAAGCAATGAGACAAAGACAATAACTCATTGTCTAAACCTTAATCAACATCTCTTAAGCAATAAAATAATTGGCAACAATTAAAATAAGTATGAAGTATCAACATTAATTTTAACTATGTATAGCTTCTAGATTATGAATAATTGATAACTTAAAAAAATACGTACTTTGTAGTATTTTAAGATACTTTTTCTGATTTTTTAAGTGTCAAGTTTAAATGCGTCAATTATTCATAAATGAATGAATTAAATAGTAACTGCATTTGAGTGATTTGACCAAAATTTGACCACTAATAATTTCCTGCGGCAAAAAATAAAAACAACAGAAAACAAAGTCTCCACGATTCAACTAGCTCAACTACTGCTGTTGCAGTGAGCTTCTCCTCTCACAACAATGGCGATTTCCTCAAATCACACTCATATCCTTCTCACTTTCTCCCTCCTCCTAACCCTAACCCTAACCCTCGCCGAAATCCGATCCGACTCACGACCCATCATCCCATTCGACGAATTCGGGTTCACTCACACCGGAAAACTCGACCTCAACGTCCCCCTCCTCTCTCTCCGACTCCATAAAAATGACCAAACTACCCTTCTCACGAACCCTAAACCCAACGATCTCTCCCTTGTCGGATTCTTCCTCTCTACTCGCGATTCTTGGTACCATGTTGTCGATCAACTCAATCAAAACGACATCGTTTGTGCCCTTCAATCGGATCTTATTAAACCCGTTTTTTCCTTTGATCGTCTCAACAATGGCGGAATTACCCGTTTTAATGTCTCTCTTCAAATATCCAACCCGAATCTTTATACCCTAGTTTTCGCTAATTGTATCCCTAATCTTCATGTTTCAATGGATGTTCATTCTTCTATGTATAATTTAGAAGGTAAATCGTCATTAATTCGTGATTATCTTTCAGCAGGTAAGTCTAATCTTCCTTCAATTTACTTCAATTTTGCCCTGATTTACTTTGCCCTAATTTTGATCTGGGTTTATACCCTTTTCTCGAAAAGAGAAGTAATTTATCGAATTCATTACTTTATGCTTGCTGTTCTTGTATTGAAAGGATTGAATTTGTTGTGTGAAGCTGAAGATAAATCTTATATTAAAAAAACTGGAAGTGCTCATGGTTGGGATGTTTTGTTCTACATTTTTAGCTTTTTAAAGGGTATTACTTTGTTTACTTTGATTGTGTTAATTGGAACTGGTTGGTCATTTTTGAAACCCTTTTTACAAGATAAGGAGAAGAAGGTTTTAATGATTGTGATCCCACTTCAAGTAGTTGCTAATGTAGCTCAGGTTGTCATTGATGAGACCGGGCCGTATGGTGGGGAGTCATACGCTTGGATGCAAGTGTTTTTGTTCGTCGATATTGTTTGTTGTTGTGCCGTGTTGTTGCCCATCGTTTGGTCGATTAGGAATCTTAGGGAGGCTGCTACTACTGATGGGAAGGCCGCGGTTAACTTGATGAAGCTGACATTGTTTAGGCATTACTATGTTGTGGTGATTTGTTATATCTATTTTACAAGGGTGATTGTTTATGGGTTGGAGACAATCACAAATTATCGGTATCAGTGGACTAGTGTGGTCGCGGGTGAATTGGGTACCCTTGCGTTTTATTTGTTTACGGGGTATAATTTCAGGCCAAAGTCGTGTAATCCGTACTTTGCTATTGATGATGAGGAAGAAGAGGCTGCTGCTGAGATGTTGAAGATGGAAGGAGATGAATTTGAATTGTGAAAACTGAAAAGAGTGCATTTTTTTTTTGTCATGCTCTTTTCAGAGTGTTGTGGTGCTTTTGGTGGTGTGACTTAGAAAGTAGTGAGGTGCAGCTTTCAAATTGGATGCTGAATTAGTCAATTTTGTGCTGATATCTTGTGCTTCCTAACCAACGATGGATCAACTTCGATGTTGGTATTGTATTATCTGTGTTTCTGTACTGTTTTTGCTGAAAGTGTCTGTTTGTATTGTAATATCTGTGTTTCTGTACTGTTTTCTCTAAAAGTATATGTTTGTATTGTAAGCTAGGTACTTAGGTAGTTTATGTTGTCACACTAGTAGTGTATGTAACGTGAGTACAAGTGCAAAAACCATTTGATGTATCCACTGATTATATATATTGAAGTTACAGATTCTTGACATTCTTTTATCCATGGTGGTTGTCCTTGTAACCCCTCCCTATTGTACTCTTGGTTCTGCTTGTCAAACTTTAGTTTCTGAGAGATTGCATTACCTAGATTGCATTTCAGATTGTTTCAAATCATGATATTCAGTAACAGCATTCATACATCAGTATGATTCTTCCTGTGTAAAATTGTGTTTACATTGAGTTTTAATCGGGTGAAATGTTCAATTGTCTGTTTCTGCCTATTTTCTTGTGTATCAGACAATATGTTCTGACTGATATCGCCCAAAGTTAGTATCTGGTCCTTCAAACTCATATTAAATGGAACTGTGAACTGTTCTCATTCATTATATCATTCAATTTATGCATACAAAACCTTCCAAGAAATAGATATCAGAAGCAGCTGTCCACAAGGCTAAAAACATTTGCTTACTGCTGGTGGACTGCTGACATAGGTATAAGGACATGGTATCCGCGGTGAAATTCAAGTGTTCGGGTCTCAGTCGCTCCTTTCATTCCTATCTAGTAAAACTCTTTCACTCCCATAGCGAGTACTCTGTAAAAGACAGGATGGGAGTCTGTATGGACATATAAGTCACTCGGTTTGAGCATTGCTGTGAATGCTTTGAAGTTTATAGGTTAAATGGAGTGAAATTAATCATAGAACAAATATATTAGTTCCAAGTTTGTCGGATTGATTTATATGTGTAGGTGGTCGGAGAGGATATTTGCAATGAGCCAATTAAATTCACAATGATGGCCTCAGATTGGGCTTTCCTTGAGTTATGGCCAATTGAGTTCTCCAAGGCATTGCGGGCATTTTGGGTACAGAGTACCTCTTAAGTCAAAATTCACTCAGTAGTTACCTTTTTCTCTAGGCCCAAAAGCCCAAAAACCCAAAATCAGAGCACTTGGAAAAAGTTTTTAGGTATGGTGTATGGCTATACTGTTAGGAACCTTTTTCACTAGGGCATAATATAGTTTTTTTTTTTTTTTTTAAAAAAGGCATAATATAACTTATTGTAGTCCATTTCATGGGTTGTTGTTGGGATGTTGGTGTTAGCTCAAAATGACATTTTATGGCTCATTTTCTCTATACTTTGCCGGAACTTGATTTGAATAATCCATGCATCCAACTATTCTCCAAGACAAAAACCGCATAATGTAATTTATTGGAGTGCAATTTTGGATGACGAAAAACCTAGTTCTAGAGGTGAAATTGTCAACCTTTCGTTCATGTTACAAGGTGTCCAGGTGTAGAAAGAGCTTAAATTACTTGGATCAACTTTCATGGAAAATAGCTGTAACCATTAGATTCATCAAGTGACTAATTCAAGCCTACACCACTTATTCCTTATTCCTGTACTTGTTTTCTCTTAATAAGTGTTCATATGAATCAAGGAAATCTTAGGCGTTTGTTGCATTTTAAGGGACATAGGTGCTCAGATTATCACCTTACCTAGTAAAAAGACAATTATTCAATTGATACGTAGGGCGCTCGGGTCATCTGCGTACATTGGCGCTATGTAACCAAGGACACTCAAAAATTCAACCTCTAGCTATTGTCCATACCAGGGCAACATAAGATTCCCAGCCAGCGCGCCAAGCCGATATATAATTCATGGCTGTGGGACTAGCAGGGTAATGAAGCACCCTAGCTAGGGCCACAAGTCACAAGAAAAATGGCCATAGTTTTCTTCACCCTGGGATCATGGAAGAGAAGTATTTGGCTACATTATTAAGGCTTTCGTTTTCGAAACGGGTTCGATTGTTGAATGCACAAATTAACTTTTTGTTCATGAACATCCAGCTGTTTCCTTCATGGGTAACACACTGATGTATTAATCACATACAATTGAAGAGGGTCCATATTCACAAGCTACTGCCAGTAATTAACCCAGACCCAAAGGAAACTTTGTTCATCTTGTCCTTCCAAACATACTAGTAGATGTTCGTCAATCATCAATAGTGTTTGAAATTGAATTCCCAGGTATTTTATAATAATTATCTCGTAAAATTATGTGTTAATATTAGGCTTGGAAAAATTAACCCGACTCAAAAACCCAACCTAGTAAAATCATTTCTTAAACGATGTAGTGAAAATTGCAAAAATTATTTCATTTTTATTAGACATTGTATTATTAGCCTGAAATAGTGAAATTTAACTTTACTAAAAAATAATGGGGGATGATACATATTTTTCATGGCTTATTAATCATATACTACAACTCATTTAATTTGGTTGGTTGTATGTCACTAATCACTAAAATTGATCTTTTTTTTTTTTGGGTTTGAATAGTCACTATCATGTAAGAAGGTGGACCTAAAATTTGACCCTTAATTATGTTAAAGTGAAAACAAACACTTCACTCTTTAGCATTATTTAGTTAGCAAAATCACACTATTACAAGCATAAGGTGGGTTATAGCGACCTTGTATGGCTTTTATCTTAGCCACTTGCATGACTTGCATCTAACACACTCTTTTTCTTTTGAAGAGGGGATAGATTGGTTGAGTGTAATGTCACTAATGCCCACTTTGTTTTTCAGAAAAATTTTCGTTTTATTGTCTAAGGTTGTTTAGCTATAATTTCACTTTAGTGTCATTTTGATATATATTATGGAATGGTACTAATGTACTATGTACCTTGTAAGAGTGTATTGAAAAAGTTGTCAAGCATAGCTTAAGACTACTATAAGCCTCTTCTTCTTTACTTTTAGCTTATCAATCTATCAATAGTTTCAATACCTCAATAATCTATGAGCTACTAGTTTAGGTTGATCTAGTATGAACGTGATAATATTATCTCAGGCAATTTTTTTCCATGCTTGAAGAAACACTGAACATAGTTTCATACATAGATCTCATTTAATTAGTCATCATCTTATATCTAGTTCAAATCACAAAATTTACCTACTTACTTAAGCACCTTAAAGTTTGAAGTGTAGAATTAATTTCAATACTGAGTATAATGATTCTTACTCCGTAGTAGCTTGCATATCTCAAAAGTAGCACACTAATTGTAAATCTTTAGTCGGTACATGGATGTTGGCTAAGCTAAATTATAACTATGTATTCAAGACGTAAGATCGATATTCATCTACATAATTGTCATGTGACGCTGCTCATTATACAACAACACAAATACTCCTAGAAAGATACGAATGAAGTACGTGTAATAAGATTTGATTAACATCTTTCCCTTAGTGGTTGGGATATTTGGTGTTATGTTCCATAAAGTAGTATATTATTGATTGAAAACTTAGGAGTTAGGACCAAAAATTATAATGCTTGAAAAAGAATGCTTTAATAACTTGATATTTACTCCAAAAAATAAAGCTAATAAGGGTAGAAGAGGGAAGAAGAATAAAAACACACATATAATTATGAAGTGTTTCTCTCTTCAATTATATCAAAGGCAGTACAGAATCACATGCTTGTGGTCCGGTAAATCTTTGAGATCAAGACATAAGCAATAAGGGAGATTGAGATTTGAGAAAGAGAGAAAATAATATACTTGTATTGAATCTGTTCCTTTGTCAAAAATACATCCAACCACCTATTTAATTTTATTTTATAAAGAAAATATTGCTTCAAATTAGAGTATAACATAAGAACCACGTCAACGTTATGGGGCCATTGTGGTCCTATACATTATAAACTAAGGCATACTTGTGGACTTGTGGTATGATCGTAACCCTCTAGCTAGCTAAAACAATTCGGAACATTTTAATAAGGGTTTATGAAACGAATTGTAGGAAGTTCTTAATTATTCTTTTTTGTCTCTACTCGCTTTTTATATCTCAATTATAAGTGGATTAGTACATTGTTAATGTAATGATCTCTTAACTAGAATTTGAAGCTTTCACGTCAATTATTACCGATAATAAATATAGTTTTGTTTTTATACTATTAAAGGATAGTGTATGTTTAAGTGACATTTGTGATGGCATTAAAAATGAAAATGCGTTTCTTAATAATATTCTTAATACTAGTCATAAACAAGTTTAGGTGCTACGTGGCGCTCTCCTCATTCAACCAAGTTTTTCATTCCATATGTTCAAAAATATGAATATCTTACAAGATTCAAATCCACAACCTTCAGCTTAAACTCCAACACGTTAGCCACTAAGCTATTACCATATTATTTGTCATTCTATCAAAATTAAATATTAATAAGGATTTCTATCATGGAAATAATGCAGTAACCCGGGGCATCACCCAAGCCTAAAAACTAGTGTACAATGATATATATGGTCCCGTAATTCATTTAATAACCCTAAACTTATTTATTTTAAACTTTTCTAAATTCATATTAAATTATTACGAGTAAATCTTTTCAAGTTATTAATATAATCTGGCCAATAAAGGCATCAATTGAGTATATAAAGAAATTTCAAATCCAAAATTTCAATACATACACTTTACTTCACATGCTATTATTTATAAGCTATTACTATGTCAATTAAAATTAATACAAGTATACTCTTTTATAAGAGCATGAATATACATACTAACATAACAATACGTATTCCATAAAACAATCTACCATCATATAAAAAATATAAAAATAAAAAATAAAAAACATTTTATACCAAATACACATGATATTGATGTACGTGTATAAGTGGCATTGTAGCATCACCTAATTATTTCAACGAAAATTCCATAAATTATTTACTTGTATTTCCAAAAATCAATCTAACATGAAAAATACTTTTTTATACCAAATGCAAAGAATATTGATGTATAAGTGGCATTGTAGTATCACTACATTATTTCAACAAAATTTTCCCATAAATAATTTACTTGAATTTTTATTCTTTTCCCATAAAATTGTGTGGGTGTGGAAGGGTAGTTGGATGGGAGTGTTGGCGATAAGGGAGAATAATGACAATTCTTTGAATCTAGAGAGTTTCATAATTAATTCTTACTCTTCAATCTTTTATCTTTAGGCTTGATGATAAGAATAAAATCATGGCTTATATAAATAATAGAAAAATATAATTTATACACTTTTAACAAATTTATACATTACCTATGTTTTTTTAAATTTGACTCACTTATTATTCACGTAGTTAAAATAGAATAGTCTTAATTATATTCATGATTAATACAAATAAAAAAATTAATAAAGTGTGATCTTGTTAGGTATAAATTTTCAAAATATTAACTTTGATAATTTTTCCTTATAATAATTGAAAATAATCACACTCAAAGATGTATATTACTCCGTAGATAACACAAAATTGTCTAGTGAATCAAACTTTCAATAACAACCATGTATACAAACAAGGGTGAATAAAATGGTATTGAAATTAGGGGATGAAGAAGAAGAGTGTTTCCTTGGCGGTGGTAGCTTGGGAATTACAAAACACTTGGATCCACTGACCCATTTGCCCATAACCTCTCTTTATTCCTTTGCTTCTACCTTGGAGACATCTCACCTTTTCTTATCTTTATTTATTTTGGGTATTTTTTTCACTTATCATAAGCTTATAAAGTCTAAATTCAAGCATATTACTTCGATCCTTATGTAACACCAACCACTATTGCTGTAACATGTCATGTCAATTTTCGTTGGCCCATATTCATCATAAGTTTCTTTTTCTTTCTATGTAGTCTTGTCAATTATATTATTCATCATACATAAATATCTATGTAATTTTCTCTTTTTCCTTCCCCTTCAATTATTTTCTGACCACAACCCATTGTACATAATTTTCCCAATAACATTATTTAAGATAATATACAATTGTGTTCTTAATAATGCACTCGTAGTTATTTTTTAAAATAAGTGACTTGTATTTTGAGTGGTGAGAAAACGGTTTCTGTTGTATCTAACATTATATAATACGACTACTAGAAATATGTAATGTGTATGGTAGTTATATTGTTCATTAATGCATAAATCATGCTTAGCTAATCATAAGCCGATCAAACTATGGCCAGTTCGATCTAGGCTTGTGTATGATTGAGCCGACTCAAATTTAGGATGTCAAATAGTTGGATAATGGAAATCCAGGTAATAACAATTTGCTTAATGGAGATTAAATTGGTGGTGAACAACGATGCAAATGAGAATTGAGAAGTTAGGAAGAATAACAAATCGATCTTTCCACCAATAAGCACTTGTTTGGAAATTCCAAAAAGGAACATATAAACATTAAATTTAATCTTAACGATTTAAACTAAACATTATATGTACTTGTGAGTTTTATTATGTCTATGTCCTTTTATAAATATAATTGTATCTTTCATTGTTGGTATCGATCAATTTGTATCTATATCTATTTCAAATCTCAATGCAACCATATCTTCAATTAACTACCCCAATCAAGAGGACAAATTGTACATCATGTATCTGGTCCTAACTCCTGAGGAATATAGAAATAGGAATTTTGCATTACAGTTGGATATAAGTTAAGGTTTCCACTGTAACTTTTAGCAAAAAAAAGGAAATAATAATAGGAGGCTAAATTTGGGAAGTAGTATGAGGATAATTCAAGCAATTCGTGCAATTCCATACAATTTAAGAGCAATGTCTGATGCACATTTGAGATTGAATGCATGGTTGATGGTGACAACCCATTTTCCTCATTATGGTTCTCCCTAATGCCATTTTATGGTCTACTATAACTATCTCTTTTCTTCGCTGCAATCCAAAGGCCTAATGATATAATACATATGATGAAATAATAAAATATACTTACTAAATGAGACCTCTTTACAAAACAAATTCTTTAACCCACCTACTTTAGCGTTAGATCTATAAAAGCTCGGTGTACATATGATGAAATAATAAAATTTCATCACATGAAATTATGTGTCATTATAATGATAAAAAAATATTTTAGAACAGACGAATAGTTAAAACATTCATTTCAATCCATATTCACTTGCTTTATAAATTGTTCTTATCCCACTCACCAAACAACCCAAAAGGCCCGGTCCCATAACTATATTTCACCGTTTTAAAGAACCATTTGCTTTCAAAGTTTCAAGGGATGAATTAAAGAATTTATTTGTTTCATTTGGTAAGTATACGTGATATCAATTTTGATAATCCATTATAAAATAATTGATAAAAATGTTCATTTTTTTTTTGACGGGATAAAATTATTCACTTTAAAATTACTAAACCAGAATCAACGATTACAAAAATCAATTGAGTTAATTATTTCCAGTCTCCTTGTCAACCCATACTAATGTGCTACTCGATACAAGTATGTGACATTCATTAATGTTTTTTTCTGGTTTCAAACAAAAAAAAAAAAATGTTTTTTTCTTTTTTTTGAAAATAATTCTAGGTACTTTTGTGAGAAGTTTGACATTAATTCCAGGAACTTTTGTTAGAAGTTTGACAAAGAATATTTTAATTAGGATAATACTATAAGGGTTGTATATAAGCATTTAATATACTTCCTTTTTTTAGTATTAAGTTGAAAATTTATCGACAATTCACAAGTAAATTGATGTAATAAATGTTTATGTATTGTCTATTCTTTTCACTTTTAGCTTCTTATATGCAGGGCTGCATATATCTTTTTCATTTTAATTAAACTAAAAGGTAAAATTCACTTACAAAAAAAAAATACTCCATCCGTCCCTTATGGCCTATTTTAAGTCCCAAAATGATAGTCCCATTTGTTTTTTTTTAAGTACCATTAATATTATTTTTTTTTTTTATCAAAATTCCCTCCAATTTACAACAATATTTGTGCAAATTTAACTTTTTAATGTAAATTTTGTTTTTCCATGTACTTTTATTACTTTCTCTCTCTAATTTTTTGCATACTCAATGTAAATTTACCTTTTACTACTTCTTATTTATGTTTATTAATTCCCGTGAAAATTGTCTATAAGAGACTATCATCGAGTAACAGAGCTGAGGGGTAAACAATAGCAAAAGTAAACTACAGTGTATTCCTAATTAACTTTTAAGGCTTTCTTGAAGAGATAAACTCAACATGGGGCTCAAGAAGAAGAGAAACAAAGTTCCAAAAAATTTACAATTGGTGAGAACAAAAAAATTAAAAAGTTGGCAATCTTATAGAATCTAGACTAGCCAATTTTCTTTAATCTCTTAACTGGGATTTTGACTTTTTTTTTTTTTAACCTATAAATCATCACTAAACTTTTGCCGTGACTTGGTGGAATTTATGAGGAGTGTCTTATTATTAAAGTTCTGAATCTCAATAAATTACTTTTGGAATTAGTCGAGATCATATAAATTCAAATATTGATTGATAAGGATAGCTTATAATATACTCCATACAAAGTAAAAAAAAAAAAAAATATTTAGCAAGATTACAAATGACAGTATATAAAGTGTAATTCTAGAAACAAGAGGGGGGAGCCGGGGAGGAGAGGGGACTTGTACGGTTTGTTCCGTTTGTTATTGTTTGTATTATTTGTTCATTTGCGGTTTTAATAAAAACATGTATATGATCTTTGATTTGTTAATAATCGTTGTAATATTATAAAAAAGAAAAACTGAAACAAAATCTTATAAGTTCCATATATAAATATATATGTGTATATATATATATATATATATATATATATATATATATATATATATATATATATATATATATTTTTTTCTATTTTTTTTTTCTTATACATGAATGTGAATTCACGATCAAAGTTGTAATTAGTGTTGAGATAAAGGGAATATGAGATATATATTTGAGATAAATAAGACTTAATGAAATGTTGGATAATTGTAAGAATGGCTGAATGGATATAAAGAAAGTTGTTTATTAAATTTAGTGAGCTACGTTTATTTTATTTAAGGTGTAAAAAAAAAAAATAAAAAAAAATGCATAAACTATTACGACTTTCTGCATTATTTATGAAATGTCTCCATTGAACGAAGAATGAAATATTTATTGAAATTTTTCCTAAAAAAAAAATAATAATAAAAAATAAAAAATATATATTTATTGAGATCATTTTAAGATATGATGGATAGTTGCCAACTTGCCATGAAGCTTTCTTGAGCAACTTAAGACTAGGAAATTTGGGTTATATCTTATATGTACTTGTAACCAAATGCTGAAATTTGTGATAATTGATAAGTAATTCAATACGTTCGTGGTTATTTTTCGCGACATCCTCTACCATAATTGCTTTGGCCATTATAAGAGAGAGTTACACACATAAAATTATCTTAATTACCAATCAATTAAATAACTTACAAGGGTCTTTCAATAAATAAATAAATAATTTATAAGGGATATAAAAACTTTTGCATACACCCCGTCACAATAACTTTAGTGTAATATAAACATATATTTAAAATTAATCACAGAGGATATTGAGTTCACTTATAAGCCCAAAGAAGATTTTGTATTTAAATCAATTGGTGATAACGGGAATAACTTCAATCTTCTACCTTATAAGCTGGCCTCTCTATTTTATTTCTCTAATGTGAGACAATTCACAAATAAACTACAATTAGGTTTCAATAGTGAGATTGTATGAGAACACAAAACACACTTCCTTTGTACACGATATATGTTTCATCAATATATATCTATTATGAATCTTAGGTACATGGTGTTCTTAGTTTATTCCATACTTCGTACACCCTGTGTCCCTATTTTTTTTATTTTTTTTTCCCATTTGACTTTTCACGGTTTTCAAGATGTGTTTTAAAACGTATAAAACTTTATTTCTATACTTGTGAAAATTATACAATGAGACGAATCTAACAAAACCCTACATAACTATATTATCTCTTGTTGATCAATAGGAATTGATAGTCAAAATTTTTGAAGTTTGACCCATTTATTTGTAATGAGGCGAACAAATAAGGATAGAGGGAGTATTATTTTAGGTTCGTTTAAAAGTAGGTTTCATTGTACTCCCTCCGTTTTTAAATACTTGCTCCACTTTCTATTTCCGACCGTTTTTAAATACTTGCTCCATTTCCTTATTTGGAAAGCTACTAATATATTTAATTCATTTCTCTTACCTAGTGGACCCAACATAAACCATATTTTATTAATTTCATATTCTCTCTCCTCTAATTATCTCAACTATTTTTGCTTTTTACAATTTTTTATTCTTCTATTAATTCCACTACCTCCATATTTTATTACAGTATTTTCTCCATTTTATCTTAAAACTTTACGCATGAAAAAATGAAACAAGCATTTAAAAATGAAGGGAGTATAATTAAAGACGAATAATTAAATGTGAATCAGTTTTACTTTGTCACTTTTCGAGTGCAAAACTCCAAATACAATCAAAATTCATTAGTGAACCACTTGAAGATTGGTCCAAAAAAGAATTAGAATAAGTTTGAAAAATGTTACTCCGTACTAGTAAAGTTAATTGTGTCGTCTCAATTTATGAACAGTAAAATTACAAGGTGTAGTCACATCTTACAACTGGTAGACGCGCAAGATTTCCACTCGCTATAAAAACTTGGTGTGGGAGAAAGGGAGCAATGTTTGTCACTGACCCCCTCTCACCTAATCAAATCATCAATTTTGTGAGTGGAAATGAGTTTATTAGCTAGATAGAAAGCAATCAATCAACTACTAGTACTGGCTTATTAGCTAACCAATCACATCTTATTCAACTAAGATATCATACTTTTGAGCTGAATTAAATTAAATTGAATTGAAATAGAAAAATAAACTAAGTTAAGTGGAAATGAACAAAATTGAAATAAGTTCAAAAGCACATGGCCTAAGAGTCGGCTTACTTGCTAAACTCTACGGAGTACTTTTAATTCTATTAAAAAGTTTGATTTTCAAATCTTATCAGATAAGAATCTTTGAATGTGAGGAATAAGATTCTTTTACTAACTCTCCCTTCTACTTCTTAGTGTTGACCTATAAGTATTGGATCAACAAAATTGTAATCTGACCGAGATTTTTCTCCTATCACATCTTAATAATTGTAAGTATAAAACAGAATTAGTAATAATAATACGGAGTACAATACAGCTTCACCACAGCAGTAGCAGTGTACATATACTACGCACCTACCTGATGAATGAGCTATGAGACATGACATGATTTGATATGATTTGTTCCGGTGAGCCAACGGCAGCATCCTTTTTTAGCCATTTCCCTACAATGTACAACTTGTCATCATTCAACTCTTTTTATTGCTTCACCGTTGTACGAAGTATGTTTCTATTTAAGGGAACTTCAAACTTATACCATGATAAATACTCTTAATTAAAAGGATATATATGGATATTATGAATAAGAATTTGAGAAGTAAAAATAGCTAAAAGTATGTATATTTATGATGTTCTATGGTCATATTTTTCCTTGGAATGAAAAAAGTTGGACCAGTACGTCATGATCATAGATAATATGGTGAATAAGGGTTATCTTAATTCTTAATTTACTTTATAGTAATAGGGATGAGTTCATACGAAGTACTTAAGACAAATATATTCAAATAAGTGAAATAACCTTAATAGTGCTAAATAACATATGAAATTATGAAGTGTTTGGGTCCAATTTAGTCAAAATTGGGCCTGAGCACTAAATGATCCAATTAAAAGCCCAAGGTCAAGGTTCAACTCTCCAATTGCTCAAAAGTCAAAAGTCAGCCCACAAAGTAAGCCAATTGGGCTAAAGCCCAACCTCTCCAAGTATGATGAGGTATAAAAGCCCTCATATTAACACATTCAAAGAGAGATCACATACAACATGACATACATTATCTCATACACTGATTATTCCAATTCATATGCTCATTCTTGCATTGAGAAATACTCCACAAAAGCCTCAAGCTACAAACTCTCTTGCATAGTGTCTTCCTTTTTACACATTGTACTGACTTTAGCATCGGAGGGGCCTTCCTCGGAAACACCCCCGAGGCTAGTTTACGTGTGTTCACTGTGCAGGAAACCTTCGGCCCAACACAGCTTGGATCGAATCCAGTCTTCTCCATTTCAGTGGACCTTCGGCAAGGTCCCATTGTTTTCAACCGAAACAATTTGGCGCCGTCTGTGGGGAAGACTTTCAAAAATCTTTAAGCCAAATTCCTAACCAAGATCATCTTGCAATTATCTTAGCAGCCATGGCTAAGAACCGCAAGAGCAAAAGCCTCCGTCAAGGAGCGGGCGAAAAGCCTAAAACCCCTACACCATCGCCCTCGCCGGACCGGAACTCTCCCAAGGGTGCCGGCTCGGGGGGAGGATCACACAAGGAGGATTCCCTATCTCCTATAATGCATGACTCTCAATATAGGCCGGACCACTCTCGGTCTAGCAGGGGTCAGTCTGATCATAGGACATATTCAGTGTCCCGAAGCCAACCATAGGCTGCACGGCCTCATGCCCACACTCGGCCGGGGACCCCTTTGACGGGGCCCAGTTCGGAAGAGGTGGCAAGAGCGCTGGCAGTACTCATGGAGGCAATGAGGGCACAGAATATGCCACCGCCTCGTGATCGAACTCCTCCGCATACCCGGCATCAGCGGAGGAAGTTAGACCATGACGGTGGGAAGCTTCCTTCCTTCCGGGAACTGGAAGAGTGGGAGGAGGATTCTTGGAAAAATGAAAAACAGAGGAAGAAGAACTCTCAATTATTTAAAGGATCCTCATCCTCAAGACCAGCAGCGCATAAGAGCAGCAGCTCAGCTTCTCGGCCAGAATCTACTCGCCGGGAACCCGAGACTGCTCGCAGAAGCGTCCTTGACCGACTCGGCGGCCAGGAACCGAGCGTGCGTAGTCGCCTCTCGTTCCCTGCAGCCGAGGCCCAGACTTCCCAGCCAGGGACGAAAACCACTCCTACCTCTCTAAGAGGGCGGAGCGCGGTCCCTTCGGCCAGGAACAAGGGCAAGGCCATTATGCTTCCCGCTAGTTCACCATTCGAGCAATGGATACTGGAAGAGCGCGTACCCACGGTTAAAATACCGTCGCATATCACATATGACGGGACCACGGATCCGAAGGACCACGTGGCCTCGTATGAGACTCATATGCATCTTTGCCCCAGATCCGAGGCGACTTGGTGCAAATATTTCCCAACCACTCTCAAGGGGGTCGCGCAAGCGTGGATCTCCAAGGGAGTAAGGCAAGGCTCCATAACAGGTTGGGATGATCTGTCCTCCAAGTTCAGGAGCAAGTTTTCCACGGCAAACCGCCGAGAGAAGACTACCGCAGAGCTCATGGGTCTGCAACAGGGGGAAACTGAAAGCCTCCGAGACTACCTGACCCGTTTCAGTAACGAGTCATCAAGCGTCTCCCAGCTGGACCAGGGGCTAGCTGTTTTTGCAATGCAGAATGGCCTTCAGCCAGGAAAATTCCTAGACTTCATGGTCATGCATACCCCGCAGACCTTGGAGGAAGCTCTTAGTGCTTCGGATAAGTTCATCCGAGCCGAAGAATGGAATAAAGCAAAAACCCAACCTCAATCCGGGGGAGGGAAACAGAGGCAAATACCCTTGTCTGAAGGCCAAGGCCATAAGGCAAAGGGAAAATCAAAGGCCTCGGAGCCATCTTCGGCCAGCGACCTAAAGAAGGACAGGTTTGCCTCATACACAGGCAGATACGAGTCCTACACTCCGCTCTCTCTTCCACGCGCCAAAATTTACAGTGTGACGAAGGAGGAGCAGAGTTACCGAAAGCCGAGACCACTCCCAGAGTGGTATCAGCGAAAAAATAAAAATCAGTGGTGTGAGTTCCACGAGTCTTCGGGCCACAACACTGAAGAGTGTATCCAGCTGAAGGACCAGATAGAGGACATGGTCCGGAAGGGATACTTGAAAAAATACATCGCGGATCACCGCGAGAAAAAAGAATCCGAGAGGCTAGTAAAGGACCCTCGGCAGGACCTTGATTTCCCCCGGAAAAACAGTAAAAAACCGGAGGGGAAATTCCCTCCGATCAATGTTATCTCGGGAGGAATATACTCTCGGAGGGAGCACAAGCGTCACCTTAGAGCTTTGACTCACCAGGTGAACAACGCTGACATTCAATCTCCCCAGTCGCCGGTGCCGAACATGACGTTCACAGCCGCCGACTGCCGGGGGATTACGTTTCCTCACGAGGATCCGTTGGTGATCATCGCCACGGTGGCCAACCACGACGTCAGTAAGGTCCTTGTTGACGGTGGCAGCGGAGCAAACATTCTGTTCCGAAAGGCCTACAACCAAATTAAGCTGAAGCCCAAGCACCTTACGCCGGTACCCTATCCGGTATCCGGGTTCAATGGGGCTTCAACTTATCCAGATGGGAAGGTGACACTTCCTGTCACCATCGGTTGCGATGAGGCAGCCCGGAACGTCATGATTGAGTTTTTGGTCATCGACGCTCCTTCAGTGTACAACGTGATTTTGGGGAGACCCATAATTCACGAGATCCAAGGGGTCGTCTCAACTTATCATCAGGTGATGATTTATGTCTCAGACGCCGGTTTCCCCGAAAGGATACAGGGCAACCAGAAGGACGCCCGAAGGTGCAACTACCTCAAGCCATCCAGTAGTCGCCCAGATAACGACAAGGATGAGGAGGAGAAAGAAAAAGAAAGAGAGCCAAGCACAAAAAAGCCGAAAGGCCTAAGTGCTTCGGCCCAAGGATCAGTGCCCAGAGAAAAAGGTCCCGAAAGGGAAAAGGTTGACTCTTCATCTGAGCCGAAAGACTCAGAGAGCCAGCCGAAGAACACAAAGACTGGGACACCTGCTGACATTGGCAGCAGACCAGATTCTGAAGAGTCCAAGTCCATCGGCAATGGACATGGACCAACAGACTGAAACAGCAGAGTTGGCCGAAGGAGATGCTGAGAAATGTGTAACAATCGGGATGGACCTTGATCCTAACACCCGTTGTGAACTTATTCAGCTCCTGCGGGATAACAGAGATGTGTTTGCTTTCTCGGCAGCTGATATGCCCGGGATAAGTTCAGACCTCATCTCCCATAACCGAAGGGTCCATGCAAGGCCTCTCAAAATTGGGGATCTTGTCCTTCGGAATGCTGCTGCAGTTCAGAAAGGCCGAATCCATGGGAAGCTCTCAGCTACATGGGAGGGACCTTATGAAATTTATGATGAGCTTCAGCCAGGGACATACCGACTTCGGCAGTTGGATGGAACTGAGTTGAAGAATCACTGGAATGCTGATGTACTGAAAAAATACCATGTGTAAACCCTTCGGGGCAGAACAATCTTTGTAAGTACATTTTGAACTAATGACAGGCCTTGGAGCCGCCATTTATATAAAATTTACAACTTTTTATCCTTTCAAAATTTTCTTTGTTCTATCTACTCTTTGAGGGTTTTTTATTCAGCCTCGTCTGAAGCCTTCGCCTTCGGGTAACTGGGTTTCAGATTGCTGACAAAACCTGTCTTTTTAAAGAACACCGGTCTTTCAGCTGAAGTCAAACTTCAGTAAGACTTGTTCTCCAAAGACATGAGTCCATGGACAATTCTGGGATATTGCCTTAACTGAGCCTTGTATCCCAGAGAGCCATTATCCGAAACATTGCCTTAAGTTGGCCCTGTGTTTCGGGTATCCATTTTTCAAAGATAGACAGAAAATCAAGGATAACAGCAACAGTTGAAAATTTTTAAATCAGCCTCGTCTGAAACCTTCGCCTTCGGGTAACTGGGTTTCAGATGGCTTACAAAACTCAGTCTTTTTAAAGAACACTGGTCTTTCAGCTGAAGTCAAACTTCAGTAAGACTTATTCTCCAAAGACATGAGTCCATGGACAATTCTGGGATATTGCCTTAACTGAGCCTTGTATCCCAGAGAGCCATTATCCGAAACATTGCCTTAAGTTGGCCCTGTGTTTCGGGTATCCATTTTTCAAAGATAGACAGAAAATCAAGGATAACAGCCTTTTTAAATCAGCCTCGTCTGAAACCTTCGCCTTCGGGTAACTGGGTTTCAGATGGCTTACAAAACTCAGTCTTTTTAAAGAACACTGGTCTTTCAGCTGAAATCAAACATCAGTAAGACCTGTTCTCCAAAGACATGAGTCCATGGACAATCCTGGGATATTGCCTTAACTGAGCCTTGTATCCCAGAGAGCCATTATCCGAAACATTGCCTTAAGTTGGCCCTGTGTTTCGGATATGCGTCTTCTTTAAGAACGCTGGTCTTTCAGCTGAAGTCAAATTTCAGTAAGACTTGTTCTAAAGAGGTTAGTCCCAGAAAGCTAATATCCCAAGCATTGCCTTCAGTTGGCCCTGTGTTTCGGATATCCAACTTTCAGACAGTCAATCTTCAGTAAGACTTGTATCCCAGAAGCATTGCCTTCAGTTGGCCCTGTGTTTCGGATATCCATTTTGAAGAAGTTCAGAAATTGCTTGTTCTCCAAAGACATGAGTCCATGGACAATCCTGGGATATTGCCTTAACTGAGCCTTGTATCCCAGAGAGCCATTATCCGAAACATTGCCTTAAGTTGGCCCTGTGTTTCGGATATGCGTCTTCTTTAAGAACGCTGGTCTTTCAGCTGAAGTCAAATTTCAGTAAGACTTGTTCTAAAGAGGTTAGTCCCAGAAAGCTAATATCCCAAGCATTGCCTTCAGTTGGCCCTGTGTTTCGGATATCCAACTTTCAGACAGTCAATCTTCAGTAAGACTTGTATCCCAGAAGCATTGCCTTCAGTTGGCCCTGTGTTTCGGATATCCATTTTGAAGAAGTTCAGAAATTGCTTGTTCAACTAAAGTCATACTTCAATTTCTGTGGGGGCAAGAAGCACGCAGTGCAGCTATGTTCGGCAGAGTTGAAGAAAAGAAACAGTAAAGCATTCAAAAATAAAGCAACTGAAGAAAAAAATTGAGCTACAAGTTCAATAATTCAGTATCGGCAGCCGCCCACAAGCGGAAAATAACAGCTGCCGAAATACGTACATAAGCAAAAAAATAAAACTGCTGTACGACAAGGCAAGCTGAAGCAAAAAAAAAACAAGGCAAAAAACTCAGAAAGCGGCAAGTCTAAAGTTAAGCACATGATGAACCGCAAGATTCTGAAGACGACTGCCCGAGTTCCTATGCTTCAGCCGGCGGATCAGACTGATCAGCGTTGAGTCCCATGGTGGCCTCAGCCCCAGCAGCAGAAGAGGCGGGCTTTGCACTTTGCCGAGCCTCCCTTTCCCTCTGCTCAGCTTCCAACTCCAGTCTTTCAGCTTCCTCTTCGGCTTCCTCAGCCTTAAGAATTTCAGCTTCAGCTGGAGTTGCATACTTCATGTGAGGGTCTTCGGGATTCTGGACCCACTCAGCACATTTAGACCAGTCCAGTTTCGGCTCTGCATGAAGGCAGACTCTTCGGCATACTCGGAATCCGTTTCTGAAACCCATCTCATATTCCTCTTGGGTATAAACATGGACCTTGAGTAAAGCCTCAGCGTCAGCCAGCTTCTTCTGGGTCTCCTCCAAGTCTTCCTTGGATTTCTTCAGCTCATCAGCGACTTTGGAGGAGGAACCCTTCAGCTCATTCAGCTCTTGCTGAATTTGGAAAGCCTTTGTCTGAGCTTGGGCCACTTCAACTTTCTGGATCAGCAATTGATCCTCAGCCTTTTGGAATTTAGCTCTTTGAGCTTCAGCAGCAGCAGCAGCCTCTGAGAGTTGGACGTCTTTGGCCAGGAGCAACTCTTCAGCAGCCATTCGGCTGGCTTCAAGAGCCTCTAGACGCTGCTGTACTTCAGCTTGTGCAGCAGTTCCTTCTTGAATTCGGCTCTCAATAGCAGCCTTGAATTTGGAGACGTCCACTCCCATATGCTCCTGGAGGAATTTTTCCCCTTCCATCAGTGGGGGAAAAACCTCCATCTCCATAGCATCGCAGAAGGTTTTCAGAGCTTCGGCAGCTTTTTTACCGTACTCCTCAACCTCCTGCTGCTTCTCTTCAGCTGCTGCTTGCTTCAGCTTAGCAAGCTTAACTTCCTCTTCAGCCACCTTCCTTTCGTGCACAGCAGCGTCTACCCTATCTTGTAGGGTATCTATCAGCTCTACAGTGAGAGTCTGATTGTGCACGAACTGAAAACAGGAAGACAAAAAAAAAAAAAAATAAGTAATAAGAAAAAAATAGAGCTGAATTTCGGAGGAAATGAAGGAAAATTACCTGCATCATCAGCAGTTGGTTAGACCTGGCTGGGTCAGGAACTGATCTACTGGATTCGCCCATCCCAGCAGTGGCCTTCAGCGACCAGATCCTTGCCCTGTCTACTTCGGACATGCCAGCAAAATTGCCGAAGTAGGCTGCAGCTCCTTCTCGGTTTTGACCCCATATGAGGTCCCAGATGTGATCTGGGATTGGAATTCGGGGGGCCGAGAAACCCATTTCTCCAGAATGCAGAGTCTGGAAAGAAGGGAAGGACGACGATGGAGCTTGATTAGCTTTGGTTGTCTCAGCATCATCCTTCTCAGAGGAGTCAAGTACTATGACCTCCTCTTCTTCAGGGGTGAGGACGAAAGCCTCAACCTCTCTGGCGATATCTGCCGTGAAGCCTTCAGCACTTGACATCACGGCATCTTTATTTTCGTGCTCAGCAGCACTCTCCTTGATTTCTTCTTGGACCCCTCCCTTAGGTTCGGGAGTTCTCTGATCCACCTCCATCTCAGGAGGTGGCGGAGGGGTCTTTTGAGGAGATTGGGGTGTTGGCTGGGGAACCCTCGGCGATCCATTGCCTTCCTCAGGTTCCCTTATTGCGACGCCGATGGTCATCGGCCTCTGCTGAAAATCATGAGGGCCGATGATGGCCATCCTTCGGCGCCTTTTCAGAAGGGGCTGCTCGTCCATATCTGAGTCTGAAGACTCTTGTATTTGATCTTCGGGACGAACAGGAGCTTTGCCTTCTCTGTGTCTGTTACTCTCTTCAGACTGTAACAGACAGGGGGGAAGAAGAGTGTGAGTAAAAAAAAAAAAAAAAAAAAAAAAAAAAAAAAAAAAAAAGTTGTCTGAAAACTCACCGAGGTTTTCAGCAAAGCCTCGTCTTCTTCAGCTGCTCTAGCTGCAGCTTCGGCTTCAGCAGCTCTGGAGGACCCTTCTCCTCCTTCACAAGCCTCAAGTACCCGTGCAACCTCTTCGGCTGTGCGGGCAGCTTCAGCCTCTTCGTTCAGCAGCTGAAACCAAGGGTCTCTCTTCTTCCACCAAGGCTTCTGCCTCTGATACAGAGCAACAGCCTCAATTTGGAAGTGGGAAGAGTCCAGATGAACTTCCCTATGCCTCGGCTCAGTGATAGACGGGGCCCGTTCAGTTACAACTCGCTCTCGGTTAACACCAAGACGAGCGTAGTTAATACCAACGTTGGTCTCGTCCCGCTCTGAAAAAAGGAAAGGGAAAAAGTTTAGCTCAGATATGTTGGCACAACATAAAAAAGCAAAGCGAGAGAAGAAAAAGAGGTAGTTAAAAAGCCTCGGCCCCAGCCGAAGAAGCTTACCATCCTTAAACTTTCGGCTGAGGCCAACAGCTGCTAGCATGTTCTCTTGGAAAACGTAATGCGTATCGGGGAGCCAAGTCTCCGGGATATGCTGCATTCGACCACTTCCCCCCGGGTTCGGCAGCTTGCCGAAGATATGTTGCTGATCCAGGTTCGGATCCGCCCCGTTATCTGCGGGGGGACCTAGACTTCCCATTTCGGGATCAGGCTCAGCTAAGTACCGGGGAGCGCTGAAGACGCAAGGGTGGCCCGGATCTATGGGTGCCCTAACCCAAATCCATTGACCTCTCCAGTCCTTGTCTGAAGAGTCATTTGGCCACATGGTCAAGTATTGGGGCCGGGACTCAATCCGATACCACCCAGAACCATGGCTTCCGTGCCCACTCTGAATATTTGGCACTAGCCGATGGAGCTTTCTGAAGCAGTGCAGGTTCGGCACGTATTTGAAGAACTTGCAGACCCATAAGTATGTCATCACCCTTCGGATGCTGGTGGGGGTTAGCTGACATAGGGAAATGTTGTAATGGATCAGCAAGTCTCGGACGAAAACGTCCAAAGGGAACCTCAGCCCATACTGAAGCTGTCTCGTGTACACCCCCACATACCCCGGGGGTGGACGATGGATTCTATCGGATGCTGAGGGCATTCGGCACCAATATCCATCAGCTTCAAAAATGCCGTAGTGCAACTCAATTTGCTCAGCAAATCGATATTGATCGGCGTTCTCTACCCACCATGAGTAGGGGCGGTTCTTTATCATGGCCGAAGCGACTTCGGCATTCTCCCACTCTGAAAACCCAGGGAGGATATCCCAAAGGACAGCGGGAATTTCATCGTCCCGTCCAGAAGCACTCGGCTCATCCGTTCTTTGAGGAGGAGCCGAGGAAAGGGGAGTCGCCCTAATCCCTTCAGCAGGGTCAGACTCCGGCCTTTGACCATTCCAGGTCCCAATCCTATTCCTAGGATCGGGAATCGGCCTTGCTCTTCTTGGAGCACGGGCTCTACCTCTAACTCCTCTTGCCATGGATTATTTCGAAGAGAAAAGTCGAAAGAAAAGGGGAAGGAGTTCGAATTCGAAGAAAAATAAACTGAAATCAAAGGAATTTACCTTAATCTGAAGCGAAAGTTGCCGATTTACGAGTTCGTAGTGGCAAGTCTCAGTTTCTAAGCTCAATGCTCGGGGGAATTTGCGAAGTTTTGATGCGGGTTCTTGGTTTCTCTCTCGAAGAATTCTGGGTTTGTGTTGGTGAATAAGTGAGGAGAATGACGCGCCTCTGTTTATATCTCCAGGTACGGGATACGAAGAGTCTGTGCTTTAATTTCTCTTAAGTACCCACTAAGTAACCATTAAACACATGTCTTGTGATTAAACCGCCCATTATCCGTCCAACTTCCGCAAATCATTAACCGTTGTTATCTCATTAATTACGGTTTAAATTCAAATTTTTGGATCAATTAAATCATTTACTTCCCTCCTTTTCTGAGTTAAATCAAACCCGACCCGTCATTCTTCCAAATCGGGTCTGGGGGGCAAGTTGTTTGGGTCCAATTTAGTCAAAATTGGGCCTGAGCACTAAATGATCCAATTAAAAGCCCAAGGTCAAGGTTCAACTCTCCAATTGCTCAAAAGTCAAAAGTCAGCCCACAAAGTAAGCCAATTGGGCTAAAGCCCAACCTCTCCAAGTATGATGAGGTATAAAAGCCCTCATATTAACACATTCAAAGAGAGATCACATACAACATGACATACATTATCTCATACACTGATTATTCCAATTCATATGCTCATTCTTGCATTGAGAAATACTCCACAAAAGCCTCAAGCTACAAACTCTCTTGCATAGTGTCTTCCTTTTTACACATTGTACTGACTTTAGCATCGGAGGGGCCTTCCTCGGAAACACCCCCGAGGCTAGTTTACGTGTGTTCACTGTGCAGGAAACCTTCGGCCCAACACAGCTTGGATCGAATCCAGTCTTCTCCATTTCAGTGGACCTTCGGCAAGGTCCCATTGTTTTCAACCGAAACATGAAGTATGATTTGTCACAATTTATTAACTTAATACTGCATTAGATCATAGTAGTATATCTAATGCCTTTACAATTTTACTTGCATGATTGTTAAAATGACACAAATTTAAGCCAGTTCTTATGGAGTATTCTTACCAACAAAATTTGATATCTATTTTAATAATTAATTCATAACTTTTCGTAAGAATTTAATAGATAAACTTCATAAATCATAAGTAATAATTCAAAATTATTTTTTAAAAAAAACTCTGTGTTTGAATTTCCTAATATTTTAAAAATAAAATTCAAAATCATATAAAATTTATAAATTTGAATTCAAATATTAATTCAAATACATATGTTAAAAGTTTAATTCCAACATTCGAATTTATATTAAGCATTCTAACAAATAGATAGCCTAACATTTATCAAATTGACCCCTAAAAAGAAAATTATTGGTTGCAACTTGCTTTTGGAGTTATGAAGCGATGATAAATTATAAACAAAGGAAAAATTTCTAAACATCTTAAGACATCAATGTCGATATGATCTTGTTATACTTGACAATAATAATAGCCACAAAATCCTAATCTATTGACCTTGTTCCTCCAATATCCCCATTTATCTAAAATCTAATCTCCAAGTCCATATAAGTTTATCATGGTACTATGGTCGAGTTGCTATACTACCATTTGTAATACCCTTCCTAATCCGTAATACTTGTAATAACTAAATTTTCTTTAAGTGTATGTGGGATTGACAAAAAACCTTATTTTGTTGAAAATGATAAATATAACCCTACAATCTTAAAGTCTATGTACAAGAAGCCAAATTAAGAAAATTGACCTACAATGTAAAAGGCCAGTGAAAATTATACCCAACCTCGAGGTTAAAATTGTTCAATCCTATTAGACCAATACTTTTGTTAGTCAAAGGGGGTAATTGTTACTCTTTCCCTTATAATCACTTTCCTAAATGCATTTATACTCCAATAAATAAGCAACGGTAAAACTGTAAAAGGAGTAATAGTAAAATAATTTATAGGTAAAATATTTTTAAAATAAGATGTTGTAGGGGAGGGGGCCCTACAATATTAGGCTCAAGTCCCTATATCATTTAAAAATAAATCTAATAAGGGGCCTCGGTACGGCGCAACATGCATAAAAGATAGTCCTCTCCCATTGCGTGGCATTTCAAACAAAAAAATATCTCTGTCAAAAAAAAAAAAAAAAAAATCAATACTCAAAAAATTAATTAATTAATTCAATTTTATTTTTATTTATTTATTTTTATTTAAAAAGATTTTCTCACAAGTTGACATAAACATCGCAATTATGTCATGTATCTAGAGAGAGAAAGTGCTACATATATTTAGAGAGAGAAAGAGTACTTTTTGCAAAATGGTAAGAATGTTGGAAGCATGGAAGCAAATCAAAGGCCAAGAATGGCGGCAACCATTTCTTTAATTTTCTCTATTTATTAATTCATTTCCCTTCTTTCTTCAACCATTTCAAAAAAACCCCCAAATCTCAAACACTTCAAAATAACTTAAAGATTGAATTTTTATTCTTTCTATAAAAGCAAGTTTCAATCTTTCCTCTTATAGAATAGAAACTCAAAAAACTTAAAAATTGAATTTTTATTTTTTTTGGGAAAAAAATTTTGAAGTATGAAAAAGAATTCTGAAAATGGTGAACAAGTTGTAGTAGTTGAGTTGGGTCTGAAACTAAATCAGCAAGATCAGGACCGTTCATTTCTGAACAATCAAACAAGAAGAGATGATCATGATAATAATGGTGGTGATGGAAATGGTGGGCCCAGATACAATAACATGATGATCAGTGATACTCCACTTGTTTACTGTAGTCCTGTTGTAGCTGATAATTCCCCTTCTTCTGTTCATTGTTCTTCTACTTCTACTACTACAACTACTGGTGTTGTAAGAGGGTTGCAGCAGCCTTTTGATGTTTCTTCCTATTATACTTCTGCAAATCCTTTCTACAAATCCTCAGGTATTTTATTTTTAATACTTTTTTACCCTTCTTTATTCTGTCTTATGAATTCATAGAAAAAAACAGCATTTTTTTTTGTACATTTGTTGACTTTATTGTTGTTTTTCTGTTGAAAAGATCAGAACTTTAGAATGTTTTTCTGGGTTTTTCTTACTGCTTGAAACAGAGCAATTTTGGGTGATAATTACTTATTAGAACAGAGAAAGATCCAATTTTTAATTGTTCCCACTGATCAAGATTAGATTTTTAACACTTTTTCAAATTCAATTTTGTATTTTAATCCCTCTTTTACTGTCTTGGTTACATAAACGAAAACTTTACAAATTTGTCTGTTGTCAAATATCGATAAAATTTTACTGAAAACAGAGCAATTTCACCCATTTTTGGTATTTTTGTGTTTATTTGTTAATTAATTTAGAGAAAATGTAAATGGTTGCAGTTGGAATCGCTACGGCAACAATGGGGTTTCCATTTACAGCAACACAATGGAAAGAATTGGAAAGACAAGCAATGATTTACAAGTACATGATGGCATCTCTTCCTGTTCCTCCTGATCTTCTCTACTCTTCTTTCCCCACCAATTTCTCTTATCCTTCCACTTTTTCCCCTGCCTCCTATTGTATGTCACTTTATTCTCTAATTACTTTTCTCTTGCTTGTTTTATTTTTTTACATGTACATTGATATAAATCCCCACATCACATAAAAATCAACTTCGGCACCAAGGTGACTATTATGTGATTCGGGGTGACTAACCGGTCTATGTGTCTATTGTTGTATGTAACACACATTGTTTACAAGATTTTATGTACCAATGTACCCCAAATCACAAGAATATCAATTTCGTGGCTGTTGGACTTTTATGTGATTTGGGGTGACTGTATTTGCGTATGTTGTTACATGTAACAAACCTTGTATTCATTCATACATCCCCAAATTACATGAAGACCAACTTTGCGCTGGGGTGACTCTCTATGTAATTTGGGGGTGATTACTTGTCCGTGTTGTTGTTTGTAATACATCCGTTGTATACAAGTTTTATGTCACGCCGAGTATTAACATGACATGTTTTCTTATGTTTGGTAACTGGTGGAAGGGCAGATATGGGAAAGTATGGTAGTGGAATAAGCATGAGGTGGAGTGGAAATAGTAAAGACGCAGAGCCAGGAAGATGTAGAAGAACAGATGGGAAGAAATGGAGGTGCTCAAGGGATGTAGCGCCTAACCAAAAATACTGTGAGCGTCACATGCATAGAGGACGCCCCCGTTCAAGAAAGCATGTGGAACAACAACAACAACAACTTCAACAACAACAACAACGTCATCAACATTCTCTCTCCAATCTCTCGAACGACAATAAAGAAAAAGACAATTTTACCCCTGCTAAGAAAACTCGTTTGAGTGATGACTCCTCTTCCTTAAACCCACCTCAATGCGTTGGATCTTGTTCTAAAGCTTCCATCTTTGATCATTCCTTGGTTTCTCCTGCTAACCCTTTTGAGGATTCTAGGTGGGGTTTTCTTAATCATGGTTATTATGTTTGTTTTTTTGTCTAATTATTCACATTATGTTTGTTTTTTTGTCTAATATGCCATTCCATTGTTTTTTTGTCTAAATTATGTATGTTTTTTGTTTTTTAGGAATTTGGGTTGGAATGATGAGCAACAATGGAATCAATTAGTGCAGACAAACATGAATTCCAGTGTTTTCCAGCAACAATTTGAAGGGGAGCCCTTGAATTTGAACTCTCAATCTGGTCACAATCCTACTAAATCTGATGAATTGGGCTTATTAGAGAGGCCTTTGTTTGATGCTTGGTCAATAGGTATGGCAGGAAATAATAAGAACAATGGAAGTAGTAAACTTTCTTTGTCCTCATCAAATGGTGGTAATTCCAATGTTATTGATGATGAAATGTGCCAAATCCATATGGGTCTTGGCCTTATTGATTCATGGGTTTCTTCATCCACCACACCTGGTGGCCCATTGGCCGAAGTTCTGCGGCCGGGTAATATGGCATTGTCTGATGTCAGTGAGGTGGAGTTTGTCACTCCACCGGCAACTGCAGTCTCATCGCCTTCCGGGGTTCTTCAGAAAACTCTAGCTACATTTTCTGATAGCAGTGAGAGCAATAGCCCTACTACTACTACATGCCATAACTCCAAGGCAAATTCTGATATGCCATTCCACTGGTTAAATTAGTATGTTTGTTTTTCTGTCGAAGCACCTTTTGAGTTGTTTAAAGGTTCAAGTAGACTGGAATCCAGGATTAGCTGGATGTTTGTTGTAGCTTATCAGCTGGAAATTTTGTATGCTATTTTAATTTCATTTTTTCTTAGATGTATTTTAATGTGTATGAATTCGACTGTGTAGTACTTGGTGTTCTGTTGCAGGAATTGCAGAAATATTAGATATTCTGAGTTCTAAAGAGTTCAAATATTGTTAACTATGCCCTTTTATTTTGCTGTAAAATGTCAGAAAACTCCTGCATCTCTAGAATTAAACTGAATTTGTGAGTATACAGCCAGAACTCAAATTGCATCAGCCTATGATGTTACTACTTCAACTTCCATGAAACGCTAGATAAAACAAACTATCAATCAAATATACAAGAATTACAGTTATAGTCAGACTTCACAGTTCAATATCAGCTTATCTCTGCACCCTTGGAGTATTTCTGCAAGATGGTGAAGCTACCTCTTCTGATGATCCGAAAAATAAGCGCCTTTTTGGAATTCCTATTCCCTCTCTCTCAGGCGTGGAAGGCCTTTGTTCTCTAGGCACACTTTGTGATCTAATTCGAGCCTTAGCAGATGCAGTGTCTGCCATGTAACTTGGCACTGCAGTGTTGTTTCGGTAAGAGCAACTCAAGCGCGGTGTCTGGGACTTTAGGTAGATTGGTTCCTGTTGTCTCATGCAACGGGGGCTAGCAGAATGAACTTGTAGATGTTTGAGTTCGGGTTGGTGTGGTTTGGGTGTTTGGAAAGACGAATACGGACTTAATTTGATCTGCTGGTAAGGATTTTTCTCCCTGATTTTGTGAAAACTTGACCTGTGATTTGCGTAGTCTACTTGATGTAATTTGATGGGCAGTCTTTGATCACAAGAGTATCTGCCTGGTCTTTCCCACCGAATGGCTTCCCTCCAATCCACAGCTCCATCTAGTTTTTCGTCGGATTCTTTCATGCGAGATTTCCACATCTGCCAATGGAACAAAAATGAACACATAGTAACTGATTATGATCTCGTCTCATTTTCGAAAAAAGAAAATAAATTAAATTAAAGCTGCAGAGAAGTTTGAAACATGTGGTTGGATTGATTGGTTTAGAAGATTCCTGGGTTTGTAGAAAAAAAAGGGGGCTAATTTCTTCAAGTACAAGGAATGTGAACATGTGGTAAGAGTTATCTAATTCTAAACTTGTTTTTCTTTACATCTTTAAACTAAAGCACAAAAAGCAGCATTAGTAAATTGATTCAACAGAGAAAGAAATGGAGAACCTTGTCAGAGAAGGCATAAGCAAGTTCCCTTTCAGATTCCCAAACATCTTCCTGGGTCATTCCAAGGATGGAACTCGAGTCAATTTCTTTTTCAACACTCTGAAATTCATCCCATTCGCCGTCTTTTGACTGCATTACATACAGGGACAAGTAAAATCACTAAAAGGTTCAAACATAAAAACTCAGGAGCTGAAATTGGTTACACACTCAACTTACCAGGGGAATTTTGTCAGTGAAAGAACTGGAACTGAGGCTGCCCTCGCGTGAGACTGAAAGTCTGCGACGTTGATCACAAACTCTAGCTTGAACTCGAAAGATAGCTTGCATACGTGTTAGAGTCAATGTTGTTCTCTTCCTCACATTGTGACCTCTTACTAATGCCTGCAGCTTTACCAGCCCTTTCAGTGCCCTTAATGCACGTCTTGCCTGGAAGGTTTCACATTTTACACCAGTTAATCTTTCAAACCCATGTGTTGCATGGACTAAAACATGACAAACAATAAGAATATCAATGTACATTTATCTAAGGTGGTTAAATTATTAATTTTCTTACATCACAATATAAAAATTTTCAAGATAAGAAGCTATGTTCACATCACACTGTCAAAAATCCACACTCATTTCCAATATAATCAGTTATAGTGCACTCAGAATAAGTGAAGAGACAGGGCTTGGTTTAGTCCTGTTAATTCCAATAGAAAGCGGAATGATAATTTAAAAAAACAACTTAACCTAGAGCCATGGACCTAATTACATAGATTTCTTAGCCACAACAGAACATTGTCAGAAAGGCGCGCACTTTGTAGAAATACCAAAATTGTGAATCAGTAATTCAATTGATTCTAAAACACAAAATAACCTTGATTTTGGTTCAAATACACAAGATTACACCAAGTCAGTCAGAAACATAATGACAGCATTAAAAATTCTGTGCCAATAAATTTCCACAATTTTCAAGATTTTGAAGAAAAAAATGAAGCAATTTAGACTTCAGCTTCAGCATGCACACTAAGAACCTCAAACTACTAGTTTCTGAAGTCTTACCACATTCAGTAACATCAGTAAAGACACTACATATGCAAACCTATTTCAGGTGATAAAAGATCAAAGAAATGCTAGGTGAAATTAGAGGGCCCCAACCTACCAGATATCCTCTAAAGGCTTTCTGAATGATAACAGCAGCTTGATTTTCTTTGACCAAAATGCATGGCCTAGTCTTCCTGATAAACTCAACTGCAGCCTGAGCTGTTGCGACTGCTGCCTCAGCAGCTGCAGCAGTCGCCATTGCCACCTCGATGGCATTCTTTCTTTCCTCCTCTGCAGCCACATTTGGTGTTACAATACCAGCATTTTCACTAGCATGATTCTTAATATATGTAACCTTTGTCGCGTCATTTGTGTTTAAGGGCTTTCCGAACATCCACCTACGCTTTCCTCTTCTCTGCTACATCAAATACGAAAACACAACAAAAATCACTATAAAAATGATTAACAAAAACTAAGTATATATGCATGAAAAATGATCACCTTTTCTTGTTCTTGTTGCTCAAGATCTTCACTTCTACAACTTCTCTTATCACTGTTGTTCTGTTTTTCTTTACTAGGAGACCTAAATGCCTTCTTCACCGCGCTAAACCACGAAGAACTTCCACCATTCTTCCCCATACTTAGAACTTGATTGTCTGATGCAAGTTTAAAGGTTTATGTTATAGTAGTAATATTTGCTTAGGATGCTTTTGAGATTGATTTTGTTAGTGCTATTAAAATGCAAAAGTGGGTACAAAGAAATAATTGGTGATTAGGGTATATTCATTCATATAGAGAGAGTTAAAATAGAATTTTGTTTTAGTGATGAAAATGTGAAGGGTGTACTAAATGAAATGTCATTGTAAACTAAAATTAGGAAGCAGGTTGGTACTTGAAATATGCCTACTGTTTTAAAACAAATTCTGCACAACAAAAAAGTGCACTAGTTCTTCTGTCGGGTGTTTGCTGCAAAAGGAAATAAAAGATTAAAGAAGGTTTGTGGATTTGAACTTTGAAATACAGTAAGGTCCACTAGTGAGTACATACGTGATATGTGAATTTAAAGTCATTTGTTAACATATACGGATATACCACGTACTTGGTATCAATAAAAATATTACTCCATATAATTGTTCGTCTCTGAGTAATAATAATAGATCGTGTTGAGTGTTATATATAGAAAGAGACGGAGGAAGTATACTAGATCATGTTGAGAATTAATTATAACGGAATTTACTCAACAATGAGTGGATTGTGTGTAATAATAATCTCATTGTGTATCATGAGTATGTAACATATGCATCTCACATATATGAGTGGATTAAGTGGAAGAATTATGATTTAACCACACGGTAGCAGTCACTTACTATGATTTCCTAAATTTGGAATCAATTGTCATGTACTAGTAGTCTATTATGAATGACAATGTTATGGCTAAATAAATTCAGATGAAGGTAGTACAAAATAGATATTGGCGTAAGTGCTCCGCTATCTATGAGGATACGTGCGTGATCCTTGATTTTGCATTGAATCTTTTCCTGTATCGGAATTATCTATGTCACAGGCCAGGCAACACTCACTGAGTGAAAATTAGATGATAGTTTGCTTGTTAATTTTTATGCGCCTAAGGAGAGCTAGACGGTTTTGATGCACAAGAATAGAAATTTACAAGTACAACAACAAAAATTGGAGTATAGGCTACATTTTCTAAGTTCGGAGTACAAAGCATTAATATAGTGTAAAATGTAAACAATTGGTATGTAAAAGCTAGAAATTCTCATAGTTTTAGTACGAGTATTGTTTACCCTCATTATATGATTTTCCCTATGATCCAAACGCTACATTAATAGACATTGAAATATAGTCTTCTTAAACAACATATATTTCGTATAAGTGTACCACATTGATGAAAGAGCTAACCAGAGTAAAATGTTTCGCCTACAAACAAATGTATGGATCTGAGTATAGAAGAATTAAATAGAATTCTTATAGTGAGACAAATGGTTGTTTGGTTCAAAAGCAAGTTATGTCTTTTTTCTCACTAATAGTAAAAAAAGAAACAAGATAAAATGAAATGAATGAGTGTATGGGAATTAAAGGTACCTCGAGACCATTGAAGGCTGGATAAAGAAAAGGAAAAAGAGAGAGAATGAGCTATGCTTTAATGTCCTTTATATAAAGTACTCTTATTGAGGTATCTGATGAGAAACTCTAATGGTTTTCACGTGCTAATTTTTATTTATGTAACAGTATTTTTACTGTTAGTTCGAATGGTACTTGTTGCTGGATGCTAGTATAGCTAGTAAGAACTATCTAAGGACAATTATTTGAGCTTGCAGCATCATTCAAGTACCTATGCTTAGTGCTTGTTATTGTCTTTACATGCTTAGTTTTGGGATTGAGGTGCTGTACCATTGTAGTGCTCAGATTACTTTTCCTGCTCGTGTACATGGTGGTGGTGGTGTTGTTGGTGGCCGGTTGTAAGTGCCTCGTGCTATATTTGAGTAATCATTTGGATCTAACTATCACATTACTAATTTAGTTGGCATTTCTATCAATACGGATGTGTGAAGAAGATAATACATGTTACTATTAGTTGGCATTTCTATCAATACAATAAGTACCATTCGAACTAACAATAAACTAATTTATCTTAGCATATATTTTACGGCAATTTCATGAAATGCCACTGAGCACTTAAAAAATTCATGAAATGCCATCATGTTTTCCAGAATTCACCAAATGCCACTGACAAACAGTAAAATGTCATGCCATGCCATTAATGAGGTATTTTCGTTAGTTGACCGTCAGTGTCCGTTGGTTGACCGTTAGTTGACTTAGCACTTGCCACGTGTCACCTTCTGATTGGTTCGTTTTTTTAACAAAAAAAAATATTAAAAAAAAACCCAAAATTTTTAAAAAAATTAATAATAAAAGAAAACCACCATCTTTCTCATTCCCTCTCTGTCATTTTCCACCACCATTAAAACCCACGTTCAAGCTCGAAAGCAAGAACCCAACATGCTCATTTCTTCACCATTTTCTACAAAATTACTATCAAAATGCTCACAATCAAGAATGCAACAACATGGGACAAACAATTTTCATCAAACAAGCATCATACGAGAAAGCCCCAAATCAATTTTTTCAAAAGGGTTTTTCGAATTTTTCAAAAATGTGTATAAATTCGACAATGAAGCAAGGATTATACATGGAAATACTTACATTGCAATGAGAAGAAGTAATTACACACAAATTGCAAAGGGGAGGGGAATGGAGTTTCGGGTTGTGTGGGTGGGTGGGTGGCCGAAAACAAAAAGGGGAGGGGAAGGGTGTTTTGGGTGGGGTGCCCGGAAATCGAAAAGGGGAGGGGAATGGGGTATTGAGTGGGGTTTTCTGGTGGGAGGCTGGGAAGCTGCCGGACTTCCGTTCTCCTCTTCGCTGTGCTGCCGGACTTTGACTGGTAGCTGCGATTTTGGGGTTTTAGTGGTTGTTTCGAGGAGAGAGAGGGGGTTTACGGGGATGGGGGTTGTGGTTAAAGGGGAAGGAGGGGGGAAGCGACGGGGCAGGAGGAGGGGGTGGCTGGCCGACAGGTGGATTTGGGTGGATTTTCTGGTGGGGTAAGGGGGGATTGGTGGTGGCTGGGTTTGGATTTCTGGTGGGCGGTGGGGCTAGGTAGTCAGGGAAGGGGTGGGGGCTGGGTTTTCTAGAATTTTTTTTTTTTTTTAATTTTTTTAGATATTTTTGTTTTTTTTTTTTTAATTTTTGTTTAATTTTTTTTAAAAAACGAGCTAATCAAAAGGTGACACGTGGCAAGTGTTGGGTCAACTAAAGGAAATACCTCATTAATGGCATGGCATGACATTTTACTGTTTATCAGTGGCATTTGGTGAATTCTGGAAAACACGATGACATTTCATGAATTTTTTAAGTGCTCAGTGGCATTTCATGAAATTGTCGTATATATTTTATTTTGTTTATCTTATAGTTTAGTTAAATTTAGGAATAATAAGTTCTAACAAGGATTATTCAAGTTCAAATTATAAGTAAAATAAGTTCTAATAAGGTTTATACGTTCAGGTAAAATGAATACAACCTTCATATATTTCCTCCATTTTTTATTATTTGCAACAAGTGTACCTTTTGCGGAGGCCGAGGCAAAACTTTTAAAGCATGATTATAGATAATTAAGGGTATATGGTTAAGTATTAATCCTACATATAAAAATAAAAAAAAAACTAATAAACAAAACCAGCACCACCACCAAAACCCAAAACCAGAACCACCACCAAAACCACCGATAACCACCAGAACCACCAAACCCGTCGACACTCAGAACCCAAAACACCACCAAAACCACCGAAACCCAACCACCAACCAAGCCTTCACCACCGAAACCACCTAACCCACCACCCACAAACCCAGATCCGAAACCCACGAAACCCAAAACCACCTTTCGAACCCAAAACCACCACCGACGCCACCCTAAAACACCCACCTTTTGAACCCGAAATCACCTAACCCCACCACCCACAAACCCAGATCCGAAACCCACGAAACCCAAAACCACCTTTCGAACCCAAAACCACCACCGACGCCACCCTAAAACACCCACCTTTTGAACCCGAAATCACCTAACCCACCACCCACAAACGGACAAACCCAGATTCGAAACCCACGAAACCCAAAACCACCTTTCATACCCGAAACCACCTTTCGTACCCGAAACCACCACCGACGCCACCCTAAAACACCCACCGTTCGAACTCGAGACCACCTAACCCACCACCCACAAACTAGCTTCCGAAACCCAAAACCACCTTCCCTCAATTCATGAAAAGTGTTTGAAGGAGGAGAAAGAAAGTTAATGTTGAAGAGGATGAAGATGGAGAAAATAGATTATGAGGGAAGAGGAAGAAGAAGATGAAGGAGGAGTGAGAAAGATAATGGGGAAGATGATGAGATGATGAAGGAGGAGTGGCTTGGGGGTAGATGGATGATTCTGGAAAGATAAAAATAAGTTTAATTGGATTAGATTAGTTTTTAATCAATTATGTTTAAGTATGTAATTGATGTTATAAAGTTTTAAGTAAGGGTGTTTTTGTAATTCATTTAAAAAATTACTAAAAATAGAAAGATTTGGAAATGTTGCAAATAATATGAAACACCTACTTTTAGTAGTTGTTGCAAATAATAAAAAACGGAGGAAGTATATGTATTGTTGATGACAAGTTCAAATTACAACTAAAATAAGTTATAATAATGTCTAATAAGTTTAGCTAATGAACATACCTTTTATTATTCAATTATAATAACACTTTTAGTGTTTAGTATATGGAGTATGACAAAAATTAAGGTAACGGGATTTCCACTCCTAAGCACCCATTTTTGACAAGATTTAAATCCTAAATAAACCTATAGCTAGAATCTAAAGTAAGAAGTCTTAGTAAGTGATTTAAACCTCGATTGTTCTTCTTTAGGTGCATTAATTAGTTGATAATATGGCAATATCCAAAATACAGAGAAAAGACAAAAAAGTTTTAGCTACATAATATGGGGGGTCCTCTAGCAAAATGAAGAATTGAAGAGAATTCCCGAATAAAGGAGAGAAAACCAGAACATACAAAACGACACCGTATAACGTAAGAACCCAGAAACTTCACAGTTGCACTCAAACCTTCACGATTTCTCTCAACAAAAACACACTCCATCTCCTTCTACAATATAAACCCACTTCACTCTCATCTTTCTAACAAGCAGCAAAACACAAACACATCAACAATCACAAACGACTCGTCGACTTCGACCTTAATCTAAAAGAGTTAGAATCATTTTTATTCACTTGTCGAAATTTTGCAAGGAGAAGTTACAACCTACTTGTACTAAAAAATGGCAAGCAAGGCTATTACATGCAGTGCATCATCACCTGCACCACTTGTTTTAAGCAGAACAGCATCTGGCAAACTAGTTGGATTAGGCCCATGTTCAGTGGCTTTTCCAGCACCAAAGAAACCTTCTTTGGGATCACGTTTGGTGATAAAAGCGCAACAAGCAAGTGGAGAACAAAATAAAGAGGGTAGTCATCATGTTGATGTACAAGTCCAAAACACCAACAACAAACAGTCCTCGGCTGTCGAACGCCGCCCTCGAAGGCTTGCCGTCGACATGTCTCCCTTTGGTAAGTTAAATTTGCTCTTTCTTGTTATGATACATTTTTTGTTACAAGGCTCTGTTTGTTTTGACTGAAAACATTTTCCTAATTAATTAAAGATAAATTGTTAAAAATAATACAAATTTTGAACGGTCCGCCAAAAATAAGATAAACTTTTGATTATTTCTAAATAATTCAAAATTTTGGTGAGTATCCGCTTTAAACCAGTTATTTTACCTGTAACCTATATGATCGATTATTATTTTTTCTTTTTAATAAATTTGTTTAACAATGAAATTAACTCTTAATAACAACTTTAATTATGGTTGATTAACAATTTAAACTTTTCAAAAAAATAAATAAATTAACAATTAATTTTTTTTTTAAAATTTTCTTTAAAAAAAAAAAAAAAAAAAAAAACACCTCCTGATTCCTCCATTAGCCACCCACCACCGGCACCCCCAAAACCATCCCAGTCCCCGATCGCTTTCAGATCCCCCTCCTTGGTGCTGGCGCCGACCCCCCCGCACGTCACCGTACCCCATTCCTTCCTCCCCGGCAACCAACGAACATCCTTCCCAAAACCCTCCGTCCCTCGCAAAACCACCAAAAACCCATCTTTCACCCTCGAAATACCCTAATCGGACCTCTCTAGCTGCTAGGGGTTCGATTAGGGTTTTTCAGGGGTGGGGGATGGGTTTTTGGTGGTTTTGTGGGGGAGGGAGGGTTTTGGGAAAGGGGGTTCGCTGGCCGGGAAAGAGGGAAGGGGGTAACGCGCGGGGGAGGGGTCGTTGCCGGCGCCGGGGGAGGGGCGCGACTGGCGCGGGGCTAGGAGGGAGGCTGCGCCGGTGGTGCTAGTGGCTGGTGGAGGAGATGGGTGGTGTTTATTTTTTTATTTTTTTTAAAAAAATAATAATAATCTTTAAAAATAAAAAAACAAATTAAATGGTTAAACCAATAAGATATTGACACGTGTCCCACATAACCTGATAATTAGGTTATTAACAGGTCATAACTTGTTTAAAGTGGATACTTCCCGAAATTTGTATTATTTAGAAATAATCAAAAAAATTGACTTGTTTTTGGCAGACCGTTTAAAGTTTGTATTATTTTTGACAATTTTTTCTTTAATCAATAGTGGATGCGTACCTTATAGACTTATAGTACCTAATCTTATCACAAGTTTTACGTACAAGTGTACAACCTTTTGAAATTTTACCAGTACTTAGTTGACATTACATGTTAATACTGTGCATGTTATCTCTACAATAACTACTGTATATGATTGTGCTATACACATTAATTTTTTTTAAAAAAAATATTATATAAACAGTATATTTTAATTTGTTAAACCGAAATATGGAATAATATGGAACAGGGGAAAACAGGGGAAAGCAGGGGAAACAGGGAAAAGCAGGGGAAACAGGGAAAAGCAGGGGAAACAGGGAAGCCATGTTACTATTATAATCCTAAATTCCTATCATATATTCAGAATTCTTGGAACTTGAAAATGAATGATTTCAAAAAAAAATTAAAATTTGCAGGATTGATCGACTCATTGTCACCCATGAGATCGATGCGCCAAATGTTGGACAATGGATCGCCTATTCGAGGACACAATGACAGTTCCAACTAGGATGGGCGAAATGCGAGCCCCATGGGACATCATGGAGGACGAGAACGAGTACAAGATGAGGTTCGACATGCCGGGGCTCGACAAGGGGGATGTCAACGTATCGGTTGAGGATAACATGCTTGTCATCAAGGGAGAGCGCAAGAAGGAAGAAGGAGGTGACGATGCATGGAGTAAAAGAAGCTATAGCTCTTATGATACTAGGCTTCAATTGCCTGATAACTGTGAGTTGGATAAGATTAAGGCCGAGCTTAAGAATGGCGTTCTTAATATCTCGATTCCTAAGCCTAAGGTTGAACGCAAGGTTATTGACGTACAAATTCAGTGAAAAATTTAGTGTCATAGTTGAATAATGTCTAACGATCGAAGTTGTAAAACAACAATGCATGCGTTTTATGTAAGAATGTGTACTGGTTAATTAAAATGTACATGATATAAAATAAGATTATTACAAATATTTACAGGATTGATTACCTCCAAGAGACTTTGAGTGATATGTTTTATTCATTTCTAAAGCTAGAAGATAATCACAAATTAAAAAGCTATAAATGTGATGAAATGTATGGTCTCTAACTCTCTTAAAAATCATACACAATAGTCAAGTTTTCAAGCTAAATTTGCAACCAGTTACCCAATCCAATCTATTCTAATTACGAGTAGAGGTCCTAGAGGATAAAGTGATACATATGTACAATTCAAAATAAATAGTGTCTAACCAAGTTAATACGGAGTAATCTTACATCTGCTTCTGCTATTTGGTGCCAAGTGTACCATTTGATATTCACATTAGCTAAATTGGCAAGTTTAAAGCATAATTGATTGCCTACAATGTAGACTTTATCATTATTAGTGGTTGAAATCATACTCCGTAATAAATTGTTCTATGAAACTAATCCACATGTTAGAAGAAAACAAACTTAGAGAAAGACATTCCTATTCTCTTGGTTGCAATCATCTTTGAGCACCACAATGGATCTTGAATATTTTGAAATTTTTAATTGATATGAAGAACAAAAAAAAAACTTCAAGAATTTATGGGTAGGAAAAAGAGAAGAACTAAAAGAAGCAATTAAAACTAGGAGGAATACAATATAATGGGGCATTCAATCGTTTTACATAGTTTATTATCGATTCTTCTTTTACCACTATTGCAAGCACCTGTTGTTGCTGTTTGTAAGGCAAGTCTTAAGTTCAACATTTTTTCTCTCTTGAATAGGCAATGATTGTATATAATTTATCAAATCGTTAATTTGGGGAAAAAAAAGATAACTTGTTTCGGTTACCCTCTTAGTTGCGGGGAAGACAAATGTAAAGTCTTTTAACTTTATCTCTTGCAGCATTATATTGTTTATTTAGGATCATTCGATGGTGGACGTCCTTTCTTAGGTGATCCTGCAAATGTAACAAGATCCCACCATGAAATGATTTCCAATGTGTCACAGAGGTACATATCTATAGGTAGATTTCAACGTACTCTCATCCAATCTATAAAAATGTACATTGAACATCTACCATCACTAATTTTAAATTTTATTTACATTAATTAGGAACAATAATGGACATGACCCTTCGAAAAAGCTAATTTACTCTTATGCAAAAATATTTAACGGCTTTGCTGCAATTCTACATGAGGAGGAGGTTGAGGAACTTGCAAGTAAGATATATATACATATACTTCTTTGATTAAATTTTTTGCATATAATTAATTTTCATCTAAAACTTTGACCCTTTTTTATAATTATTTTTATGGCAGAGCATCCTAATGTTATATCGATTTTTGAAAATCTTAATGTTAGACGACAAACAACTCAGTCATGGGATTTCTTAGGGTCATTTCAGCACCAAATTATCCCTTCTAAAGAATCTATTTGGGAGAAAGCCTGCTTTGGAGAAGACATTATCATAGGAGCATTTGATACTGGCAAGTTTAATTTCTCTTGTATAATACTTTGCTTATCATTGTTAGAATATAATTTGTGAATGATAAGTATTTTGAAATACTAATAGTCTCGCGGTGATGAAAGTATCAAGTACGTAGTATAAATATATTATGTTCTAAAATTGTTATAGGTGTCTGGCCCGAATCCAAGAGCTTCTCGGATGAAGGCCTTGGAATCGTCCCCAAAAAGTTTAGAGGTCATTGTTCCAATGATAATGATCCATCATTCAAGTGCAACAGGTTAGTAAAGTTTGTACAAGAAACTCGACGATGTATGTCTATCATATGAACAAGTTTTGGGTGTCACTGTTCCACAACATACGAAGTATAATTATACTTGATGCATTATGTTCGTTAGAATTAAGAAGTTTATTATGTTTGTTTGACATGGTGTGTAACATAAGAAGTTACTATAAAAAAAAATGCAATCCTCATTTCACATTGAGTTAAATCAAATTTTTTGATGATAGGAAACTTATTGGTGCAAGATACTTCAACAAAGGGTATGTCCAATCTCTATCATCCAAAAACCTAACCTTTTCCACAAACTCGAGCCCTCGTGACATGGGAGGGCACGGGACTCACACATTATCCACTGCCGGTGGGAGTGTTGTCCTAGAAGCAGATGCAATGTCTTTAACTATGCTAGGGCTAAAAAATAGTACCATAAAAGGCGGAGCACCAATGGCGCGAGTTGTTGCATATAAGGTGTTATGGCCAGAAGCCGCTTCTAAACTAGGGGAAGGATCTTTCATGGATTGCTTGGCAGCGGTTGAAGCTGCTATTCTCGACGGTGTAGACATCATCAATTTATCTCTAGGATTCACCATCCAAGATTCCATGAAAGGCGGTGATTTTTATTTTAAGGATGCCTTGTCTATTGCTTCTTTCCATGCTATGGCCAACGGTATCCTTGTCATTGCCACTGCCGGAAATAGTGGACCATCTTCGGGGTCTGTTAACAATATTGCCCCTTGGATGCTCACCGTCGGTGCCAGTACTATTGGTAGAGAGTTTACATGTTGTGTCGTCTTAGGCAACAACCAAACGATTAGGGTATGTAATTTTTACTCTATTCATCTTCTACTCTTTTTTATAGCTTAATTTTGTAACGATCCTTCCCGTTTAATTTATTTTCCTCCTCACTTATCATAAATATGCATAGAAGGATAGTGAGATAATGTGGCCAAGTATAGATAAAGGTAAATAAAGTAAGTACCGATGAGGCCTTGGTCTAGTGACAAAGACTGGGTACCTGTTTACAATTGAGACTTATGAGAGAATATGTATCATCGAAAAACAGAAGTTTATTTGAAACTAACACTAATCAATCCACTTTTAAGATCGAACTAATGTATTGGTTTGAATTTAATCAATAAATGCAGGCTGCACGGTTTATCGATGGCAAAAAACAGTCTAAATGATACTTCATTTTACCCCCTAATCACCGGTGCAAATGCCCGCATAAATGGTGCTAACCAGATTAAAGCGTGAGTACTCAATAAAAACTATTGAAAGACTGTACTATATTGATCACTTTTATTGCATTAAAAATTTGGTCCAAAATCATATTTTATTATGTATCGATAATCTAGATCAGATCATACTGTAAGCATGGAACTGTTGATCCAGTGAAGGCGAAAGGGAAGCTTCTAGTTTGCCTCTTGGAGGGTCCTGGTCGTATAATAGAGAAGAGTGAAAAGAGCAAGGTTGCATTACAAGCTGGAGCTCTCGGCCTAATCATCGCGAATAATCAATTTGTTGGATCTAAAATGCTCCCTGATATGATTCATCCTCTCCCTACCACTCAATTGAAATTCGATGATGGTCAAGCTCTTCTTTCTTATATCAGCTCTACGAGGCAAGAATTCACCTCGACCCCTGCTTCACTTTTTTACTACTCGTACATACTTTTAATTATCAGAGGACCAACTCAACCAAAAGATTATGTTTAGTGTTCATGATTGGTTTTATATTGAACGCCCCTTTACATAAAAGCTTTTTGGTTGAGTTGATCCTTTGATATTACTTTAGATCTAGTTGTCACGTTACTTTGTTATATCATATCACTGTAGTTATGACAATTTTTCTAGACAAAGAGATCGAGTATGTTGTTATTTCCATTGTGGCGTACTTGCATAGAGATTAAGTTGATTTCGAAGTATTAATCACAGGGATCCTATTGCATCAATTACTGGAGCAAGAACTGAATTAGGGATAAAACCTGCTCCAATAATTGCATACTTTTCTTCTAGAGGTCCCAACAAAATCACCCCAGAGATTCTTAAGGTGTGTTTGTTTGCTTCATTCTCTTCAATTATTACTATTTTCTATTACCTTACTTAATATCTGTTTTCTCATATATGATCTACCACACTACCATAGCCTGATGTAATAGCTCCTGGAGTAAGTATTGTGGCTGCTTATACAGAAGCTCCAAACGTTCCGTTGCCTGATAAATTTCTACCATTGTCCGGGACATCTATGGCAGCTCCTCATGTCACTGGCATTGCTGCTCTTCTTAGAAAAATGTATCCTCTCTGGACCACCTCCGCCATCAAATCTGCAATCATGACTACAAGTACGTATGCTAGAATGAATTATTAGTGATTTAATTTGGACTTACGACATAACATCTATTAATCTATTATGCACTCGAGTGTGCCTACATTTTGGTTCACCCCCTCACATTTAACTATTCCCAATTTTTTATGTGAGGGTACACGCGTGTACCATAGCAGTTTGATGCATATGTAAGTGAAATTTCGCGTCACATGTTATCTATTAGTAATCAGTTGTGTGTGTCTTTTCTGGTGTATGTAGCAAGCTCAGTAGACAACAACGATAAGCCAATTTTTGAAGATGATATGATACGTGAGGCCACACCATTTGCTTACGGAGCAGGCCTTGTACAACCCAACCTAGCAATGGACCCTGGCCTAGTTTACGACATGAATCACTATGATTACCTTAGCTTCCTTTGTGCACACCATTATAACACTACACTTCTCAAATTGTTCAATAAACAACACGATTACAAGTGTCCGGAATCATTCAATATCTTGGACTTCAATTATCCGTCCATAAGTATTCCTGAGTTCACCGGTGCAGCAACTGCTACACGAAAGTTGAAAAATGTTGGAGAGCCAGGTACCTATACTGCAAGCATACAAGCACCACCCGAGATTTCGATTGTAGTGGAACCTAAGACTTTGGTGTTTTGTCAAAAGGATCAAGAGTTAACGTTTAAGCTCATCTTCTCCGCCGATGTTAATCAGCTTCCCACCGGTTATATTTTCGGTAGTTTGGTATGGTCTGATGGGAAGCACATTGTGAGAAGCCCTATTGCAATGAAGGGCAAAGCATCCGTAGGAAATACACTAAGCAAATCCCCTTAAGAATTATGGATATATTCATTTGTTAGAGTGATTAAATACTTTAACGCTTTATTTTGTAGTTACAAACACTTTAAAATGAGAAGATAGATTTTTTTTTTCTTTTTTTTTTTGGTAGAGAAAAATTGTTTCATATACTTCCAACTTGTGTCTTTAGTCTATGCATTATGTTGTACAAAATATCTACTACTTTAGAAATTACATTGTGAGAAACTAACTTTTATTATATGCGTGTACATATATACTACCTCCGTTAACAGTTATTTGCAACGATGGGACATTTTTCCTCTCTACTTTATGTCAAATCGTTGCAAATAACTGTTAACGGAGGTAGTAAATTAAATTTGCATATGAAATTATAAATTTATTAAGCCGTACAATATACTACATATATAAAGTAATAAAATTACAAGTATTTTGAGGATTAAATACCTCAAAAGATGTTTCCTTCCCCTGTTTTCATTACTAAATCTAGACAATAATCTCAAAAGACGAAGATTATCTTTGTTGATATGAAAATATACGTTCTAAAGATTCATTATATTATCTACTATATACATGCTCTTAAGCTACCATTGCAGTTTTGCACCCCCTTCATTCAATTGCATGATTTGCATCACTTTTAAGTACGTACAAAAGTGCGTAGCTAAGGACCAAAATCCATTTCTTACTCACTTTCTTCCCCAATAGGCTGTAGCTTTTGTAAATGAGACGATGACATAACAACCGGATAACACGATTTCTTACCGATCTCCAAGAGCATCGTTTCGACTCTCATAGCTTGACTCGACAAGAGTTGTCGAAGTTGCTTTCTTGTTATAACCATTTTGATCCTTACAACACCATTTCTTGGCTTTGGAATAGGAGATGATGAAGAAGAAACATCTCCTATATTATTTGGCTCAAGTATTGTAGCACTAAAACAAGGAAGAAGATAGTAAATCTTCCCAACTTCCAATTTATATTCTAAGGGCAAAGGTTGGGTAGCCTCCTTAAATAAGCCCACATAAAAATTTGGATAGTTTTTCAACAAATCCTTCACTTTAATGGGAGCTCTAAACTCTAATATCTTTCTATCATGGACATTCATAACTTGTAACACCTTGTCTTGGTTCGACGTTGAGCCTCCTACCGCGCATAACCCTAACAAGTTCCCCATTGAATTTAGTGTGTGATTGACTATGAAATGCATAGATATGGTGAAGTTTTGGTGAAATATAAGAAGTGGAAGCAAGGTTTATATCATTGAAGAGGTGTGAGTGAATAAAGGGGTTAAACTAAAAAGTCGGACAACTTTGTGTGAAGAGGCGGTTCTTTTTTGGGTTTAAGTGATCTACTTCAGTTGAGAAAAGGCATGATGGGCTTAGAGGTTTAATAAAGAAGAGACGGTTAAGGAAATTCATTTAGTATTATACTCTTCCGTCCCAATTTTGCTCCATTTTTTTGAGTTGTTCATTTAAGTTTGTCTCATTTTATAAATGAATATAAAGGGTTCGTCGTTTATCTTTATATTCATTGTATTTGATACCACGCGCCAATTAATTTTATTTTCTCATTAATTTTTATTAATCAAAATGCTAGTGATTACTCTTTAATAGGGCAAATAAAATGAGGCAGAGCGTGTAGTAACTAGTAAGGTAATGAAATGCACGGATGCCCCATGTGAATGACAAAAATAGAAGGGAGAAAAGTGAGGGATGTAGTAATTTACTTGAATCGTCAAACACGCATGCAACTTAGGACGGTTAGTGACCTTAGTGTGGGCCATTTCTAAGCTATTTTAGGCATTGCCTAAATACTTCTAAGTCTTTTTAAATTCCATTCATACTTTAATTTCAACATATTATGTAGTTTAAGTGGCTTAGCTAGCTAGCTAGCCTAAGTTATGGGTCTAGAGAAGATTTCTTGTACTTAATTTCTAATTAAAGTAGGGTTTATTGGTTTTTATTCTCTTAAAGGGAAAGGTCTTTTTACAACTTACAAGTCATACAACTAGTGGTGGACCATCAATATTTAATAATAATCGTTAAATCAACTAATTTTTATAGTGATTTAAAATGGGAAAAATAAAAAACTCGTTTGAGTTTAAGTGTTTAACCAAGTGGGGTTAAAAGCTAATCTATTAGGTCCCATGTAGAGCATTTTGGCCTCCTGAAATTATAGAGGAAAAGCCCTCGCAAATGGCTATCGATCAAAATGATATGACTCAAGCACTTACAAAATACATACTCCCTTGGTTTTCAGTCATTCCAATCATTTTTTATTTTTAGTCGCTTATTTATGATCCACCTTGACCATTTTGTTTAATTTTATTTTAAGTATACTTTTTTATTATTGCATTGTATTTCACAATAATTACACATTTTCATATACTTATATACTTATGTTACATTCATTTTTTTTTTATATATATACACCTACTTTTTTTTACACATTGTCTGTTACGAAGTACTTTATACACACCCACTATATACACGTTGAACTAGATTTAACATCCTACTTGATAATTTTTTATATTATTCTAAATCGTTTAAATATATACAAGTACGTGTTTTAAAAGTAATTAGTGTGTGTTGTATGTCATCATTTATCAAACCTAATTTGTTAGATGATAAGCCATGACTTCGGGTACAACTAGAAGAAAAACTATAATATAGACAAATGAGATCCACCCCTAGGCAGTTTGCAGCTTAGAAGGAGTTCCTTCTCAAATTGGTAAAGGGATTGCAATTTTAACAAACCTTTAAAATTAGTCACATGGTAAAGTTGTTGTGTACTTGTGTTGTATACACTGTACATGAATCGATCAATTATGAAATTCCTTGAAATATTTTTCAATCTATAAAGAAATAATGTTAGTTATTGCAGTTTATAAGTTTTCCAACATACCACATCCTCCATTGAATACACGCCTATGGATTTTTCATTAGATACGCGCCTATTAATTATAAGTATGATACTTATAATTAATAATCTTCCATAATATATTCTCCTATCAATTAGATAAATATTTCGCAGAAATTGTACACCCGAGTAATGAAATTTTCTTCCTTGAGGCGTATGCAACATGCTTGGTGCATACGGATTTTTAAATTTTTTTTTAAATAAAAGGCGGAATGAACATATAGTTGTTTTGTAATGAACATATAACTATTTTGTAAAGAACATATTGTTGTTTTATAAAGAACATCCAGCTTTATGTTATTTTTGTATATTTAAAGAACATGATAATATAATGTAGTGAACATTTTTTTATTCAACCACCATAATCTAAAGAAAAAATTCAAAGAACATTTCAAATAAACAATGAACATTATATCACAGATAAAAGTACATTATACTAACAATCAAAGAATATGAAAATAAAGAACATTATTTAACAGTATGCTCTTTTCACTTTAGGTATATGTTCATTACATTTTAATAGTATGTTCTTTTCACTCTAGATATATGTTCATTAAATTTTAATAATATGTTCTTTTCAATGTAACTAGCTATACGTTCATTATTTCTATAATATGTTCATTCCGTTTCTTTTAATAAAAACCTATGTACCATGATACGCCTATATGAATCAGGCTTTGCCCGAGTAATTAAAAGAAATAGTACTCCATATGTGGATTTTCTGATATTCTCTTTCTAATCCTCATTATACCCAAGATTGTACTTTAGTAGGCAAAGATCCTAGAAAGAAAGATTTATAGGACCCACATTATTGCTGCATATAGAAGTATTTGAAAAGTGTAGCTGCTGGAATGTGGTGTGTCATTCTTTTTGTTGGAAAATGCTTCTAATTAAGCCTAATCCATGTTGTTTAATTAAGTCAATTAAGCAGCACTTCAACAACTTAATGCATAAAAAAAGCAATTCATTGAACCCAACTATAACACCTTTGCTTATGTTTCTGTTTATTATGGCAACAAAACATGTGATCTCAACTTGTTTATCTTTGTAACCCCTATTTTTGGCCTTATTTTGAATAGTTGTTAGTTTTGCCCATAATTTATAGGAATTTACTTCCGTGTTGTAAGCCTCCTTCTTGACTACAAATAAGAATAAATTTACACTCATACATCACATGTGATACACAGTTAAGTTTTCGTAGAGTTGGCAATTTCACAAGGAAAGATTTCATGGTATTCAATGTGTGACTCTTGTGAAGGTATGGGAGCGTGGAGCTTTCTATTGGCTCATTTATCACGGGTTAATTATGTACGATGAGTAACAACGTAACACTGCACGTTTAGTTTTTGTAGTTACCTTTTAATCGGTGTCGTTTTTTGTCGTCATAACTGAAAGATAGTTAATAAAAAAAAGTAACGTACATAAATGAAAATACGATTCAAACATGTTTAAGAATATGCTTCATACATATTATGTAACTTAATTTTAACCATCAAGTCAAGATCAGACTCCATCTACAACATGACAAATGTTGTGTTAAACTTGTTGATTCTTACGAGTATTTACATTAATTCCTTACTTTGAAATACTTCTTTAGCTCTTTATCTATTAACAACTATTTGATCATAATGATTAAATACATTATTAATTTGGTTAACACAACAATATTCATATTTTGTAAGGAATATTTTCAACAAATGTTAACTCCCATCATGCATGAGGGACGATGAAGATAATTGATAATGTAATTACACGGTATTGTTAGAGAATTTGTTAATTTTTTCACTTAACAATAAAATAAAGGCACACTTGAATAATTTAAATTATTAGCAAAGAGCTATTAAATTTTATTCATAAAATAGACTTTTTAAGGTAAATTTTGAGCTCCATCATACAAGCTAGCTTATTTTCCCTCCTTTTAGTCTCTTCCTCTTGTCACCATTTCTAATTAAGCAAAATAAAGCCTATATTAAAATGAGTATATATTACAAGTATATGTATTTTTATCTATGTAACAACTATAATATACTTCCTCTGCTCCACAAATATCGTAACAAGAATAAAATTACGCATCCCAAAGCACATTTTATATGCTAAATATCTATAATTATATAAAAGTTAAAATAATAAAAAGTTGATATTGTGAAAGTATTTTACGAGACGAATCTAACAAGACCTCACATGACTATATTTTACTTTACTTATTAATCATAAATGTGGTCAAACAAGCGTAATGAATAGTGTAAAAGTCCGGTTATTGCAATATTACTACAACAGAGGAAATATTACATAATACATAATATTATTAATATATCAACAAACTACATCATTATTTCCTTCCGGAATAGACTCAAGCTTAGGAAACCAAGTACAAGAAGAAAAAGAACAATCCTTAGAACTCAAATCCTTCTTAGGAACAACTCCTACGAGCAACTCCTCAACTCTCCCTTGTTTACTTAATATTTGTTGAAGCTGCTCCTTTGTTATCACCACTTTAATCGTCGTCTTCGTTGTTGTTGTTGTCGTTGTCGTTCTTTGATCCATTTCTCGTCTTGTACCACTATCTCCATCAAATCTACTAGTAATAGTAGTAGTAGTACGATCAAGTGAAGGTAGAAGGTAATAAACCTTACCAATTTTCAACTTGTGATCAAGAGGTAAAGGTTGTGTAGCATCCTTAAATATACCAACATAAGAATTAGGATAACTTACCAATAAATCTCTCACACTTATTGGATTTGTGAACTCTAATATTTTCCCATCAACCTTCTTAATTATTTGCAAAATCCTTTTTTCCTTCAATAAGGCTTCTTTTGATTGTATGTCACCAATTGTACATAAAGCTAGATAATTTCCCATTTTTTTTTTCTTCTTATTTATTTGGGTTGATCAAATATACAAGAAGGAAGCAAAGATTGAATTAAAAGGGTGTTATGTAATGGAAAAAAGGGAAAACAAATGGGATTTTTGTTGGTTTTTATGTGAATTTTTAATGGAGGTTTAAGGAAGTTCACTCTATATTTGTTGAGATTAATGAAGATGTTACAATATTTTGAGAGAGAAGATGAATATGTTATTTATATGTGTGTGGAGTGGAGGGAAGATGTAAAATTAAAAGAATGAGCACTACGCATGCAAATGGGTCGGTTAGTGGAATATGGAATATCTGCCGTTTCTCACCTGTTCTCTGTTTTTGTTTTATTTTACTAGAGTCTAGTGGATTAGATTAATCAAATGGAGGCCAGATAAAGATGATTAATCTTTATTTAGGCTGTTAACAGGTTTCACTGAAAATTATATGTAGATTTTTATAAGGTGGTACATACTAAATTCTATCTTATCGAAGTACTAATTGGAAAAAAATGTGTATATAAGTTGCATAACAACATTTGTGAACGTGCATGTAAGCTCAAATGCTATAAATTCTAACCAAATAAGGTGAATCAAACAAAGCCTAAATTATTACGGAGTACTAAATACACTTATTAGTTGATCAGAAGGCCAAATTTGATTTCAATGATCCTAATGAGCAATAACACCTTTTTAGCGCCACCCACATCACACCATCATTACCTAAAGAAAGATGGTATCTTTCTGGATTCAAGATTTCATATGCCTCATCGGTGACGTCAAGATGAAAGCAAAAAAGCACATATAGTGGATTTTGATGTATTTATCCAACATATATGTCTTTCTCTTCCACAATTGTAAAAAGGATATAGAAATTTTATCGCAACATCAACGATTAACATATCAACCATGAAGCTAATAGAGTGGCTAACTATCTCCTCTCTCTCTCTAACTCGTCAAAATTTAAAACATACGGATATAAGGATACACTTATCTCTAGTTATCTAAACTTATAAGAATTTATCTTAGTTATAGTTTAAAATTTGAGTAGCCTACTAGCCTTTATCAAATCTTATTAGGCCTTCTTTTCTAAAACTTGTCTTATAAAACTTTAATCATCTTGTGCTATTAAATAAGCCCTAAATATGACATTTTTGCCTTGAAAGAAGGCAAACCTTAATTCGTCGTATTCTCAAATTGACCAGATGGCTGGAAATTACAGGAGTGTACAGTAATAGAATTACGAGTTATATATATTAATTAGGGTGATTGACTAATGATGCATTAGACACTTCTTATGGTAAATATTTGTTAAAGTGCAGCTGGAAGAATATAGGTTAAGCCGTGAAAGAGACATTAAGATAGTGCTAATATAGTGATATTAGTTTAATTACAGTATTGTGGTAAGAGTGAGAAGAATATTTTAGGTTGAGTATGGTGGAATCATTAAGATTTGTGCAAACTGTTCCAAATTATTTGGTATGGTTAAGATAAGAAAGCTGTAGACCTACTCATAACATTTTAAAGGATTCAACAAGTCAACCAATCTACTTAGAAAGTAGGAGGGTAGTTTAAGGATTGAGGCCTTTAGGGTATGCACCTTGCCACCTTATTTAATTTATCTATAGTCAATATGTAATTTTTAATTCAAATGAAAAATATACGTAGTACTTGTACAAAATTTAGGATATTTTCTCTCAATGTTGTATTAATTTTTGGGCTTAGACTCTTACCAAAATAAATATCAAAAACTTTATAAATTTTCTCTCCGTTTGTAAAAGATTGTGTTTTAACTATTTTTCGAAATAATTACTGTCAAAACAAGTAGAATTTTTAGACGATGGGAGCATGATTGAACCACTTCTAGATTCAAAATCTCAATTTATAAGTTACAAAATAAACAAAAAAGTTTGACAATTGTTTACTACGGAGTACTCCGTAATATCTACAAACAAACAGATACCAATGGCCAAATTAGGGAATACAATAGAGATTGTGGAAGTCATATAAAACAAATTTTAGACATAGGAATTATGCTGGGAAGTAAAAATGAGAGAGCTATTTAATTAGTACGGAGTAAGTTGTTTAATACAACTACTCTCCAACCGTGTAAAGTGAGAGTTGACAATATTAGTCAACTAGTTTGTAGTTTGTGAATAATACTGTATCAAATTAATTTTTTAGTAGAAGTATAATACAAAGTACTCCCTAATTCCTATAAAAACCTTTATATTTCGACCTAAAAAGTCAAAACAAAAAGAACTTTAGAGACAAAGGAAATATTCATGTATTAACCAAACTGCTCAACAAGTAATTGGTTGAAGCTCAAATATTCAATATTTCTAGTGCCTTTTTATTTATTTATTTTTTTCTTTTAAATATGAATTCAGATGATAAATTTAGTCAATTTCGGGTATCAGGCATCTAATCCATAATCTATGACTCTATGTAGTAGTCTTATGCCTTGTTTGGTTGACATGGGAATTAAATTTCCATAGGAAATTGCATTTCTATGGGAAATTATTTCCCTAATGAAATTCCTAAGAATTTCCTAAATTTGTTTGGTTGGCAATGTGAAAATTTAGAAATCCCATGAAATTTTGATTGACCTAGAGGGGCTAGGTAATTTACTTCCCTTGTTTTGTGGGAAGTTAAAATTCCCATGAATTTTCACTTTCTTCATTTTTGCTTTTTTGTGTCAACCAAACAACTCCTCAATCTATCAAATCCCATGAATTTCCACTTCCCCCATTTTATGTTGTCAACCAAACAAGGCCTTAAACTCTAATCCGTGATCTATTTATCTATATAGTAGTCTTAGACAAAATTTGCAATCAAGTCAAGTTGAAGATTCTCTCTTATAACAACTGTAAGCCCAAAACAATGTCCAACGTTTTTCTTAAGTACATGTCCATAAGCCCAAACAAGTCCACAAAATTTGTGACAAACAAACTTAACTAAGCTAATCCATCTGAAGATCCAAACATCAGATCCACACCTAATCTTATAATTTATGACATCCAATCGATATTAATTTCAGATCGGATATTTGATCCGGAAATTTGATACATTACAGAAATAGTTCAGATTTTCGAATACCCCCCCAAAAAAGCAACTCCATATTACTCTGTAATTCTGTATAGTATTTCGGATAACAAAAAATCAGATACTTGATATATCATTCCAAAAATTTCAGATATAGAATATCCAAATTTATTTCAGATCGGATATCAGAAATTTTAAATTTCAGATATAGGATAATATTTCGGATTGAATATCCGATCCGTGCTTAACCTTTAGACAAGCAGCATGCCAGATTCCCAGCAGCATATATATGGGCAGTGAATAAAAAATAATGTGCCCACAAACATAGACCAAACTCAGACAATATTCAAAATAAGAAGAGCTGAACAAGTCGGACCATCTTGAAAAAAAAAAAACCAAAGAAATGAACCCATAAATTTGTTGTGGGCTTAAGAAAGAAAGTCAGAGAACATCTGCAAAGATATTAGTCTTAAGCAGACAAATCTCCAGCATAGTTTTCAGTCATACTATGCTGTGCAACATAAATTAACTCAGGAAAGAAGAGCCTCGGAACTTGCCTCCAAACTCACTACATGTTCAAATTGAACAAAGCCTTGAAAAGAACATAAAATACCTCCCTATAAGTAAAAGCAGGATACTGGGCCAAAGATACGAAAGGACAAAACTAACGACGCCACAAGTACCTTCATACTATTCTGTGTATCTATATATATTTATGTATATATATGTGGAGATAAAGATGAGCAGTGACTTGGCTTGGAGAAACCAGTGACCATTCAGTGCAATGGAGAGCGAGGAGGACGAGGGCGAACAGGAGTCTTTGATGGGCTCACCCTGTATATGTAAAGAGTGTACTGTTATGATTGGCCCCTGAAATAGGATTATTTATAGAGCAAAAAGACAAGAGTGCTGCAAGAGTATCAACCTGATAGGCAGTGATCCCAGCACTGCACCACTGCAGTTGAGAGCCGAAATTGCACTTTCAGCCTGTAAGCACCACAAGAGACTTGTCAATCCTAATGACAATGCAGAAAAGAAAAACAAAAAAAAAAAATGTTCACAGAACCTCAAACGATGACAGACCATATATGCAAGTTATGAATTCGTAGTAAAAGAAGTGGGTAATATCAATTACAAATTCTAGAGGCAGGGATAGATAATCCAGGGTTTACTTTAATTTCGTACCATAGTACTCTCATTGTTTTGAAAAGGGAAAAAAAAAATCCAGCATTTTGTATGCATGTAGGCCTCAAGGCACAAAAAATGTAGCCCTATAACATTTGTCTACCAACTGCCATCAACTAAATGGAATTTCCAATAACCAGCAAGCATACTAGAAAAAAAGCACCCAGCCTACTTCAAGCAAAACATGACAGTTGAAAAACAAGCTTCAGCTACTATGGCAACAACCCCTGCCCCTTTTGACAGCCTGATAAAATGCCTATTCAAAGAACTGTCACACAAACTTCAGAACAAACTGCATATTGATAGATCATAAACCTTTCAAATGTGCAAAGGTCAACTAAAATGTTGCTGTAAGATTTGTAACTCATCAAATTATATGCAAAAAAATATAGTAGTGACTATATATGAGTTTTCATGACACAAGCTAACTAAAATGCCTGAGCCCTGCAGCTTTGTAACCAAGGACTTGAACAATTAGTTATGTCTTCATCAATTCCATGTTTAACTAATACCCTCAATTCTCACCCATTAGCCACTGGACCTTAGATTCCACCAAGACATCATGATTCTGCAGCCAAAGCCCTAGCAGATGAAGAGACTACAACACAAGCAGAACAGCTATCTAGCAGAAATTTCATGTCGTCATAGGCTTCGATAAATGATTTATAAATTATTCAACCCTTTCAATCACAATTCCACAAGAAAATTAAAAGCAACAAAAACAACGGAAGGCAATAAGGCAAACTCAAGGAGTCAAGGCCAAGGCAAGGCATCCTAAAACATGATAACAGCGGTTGGGCCAAGGCATGAATGAGATGGTTATGGGCACCAAGTAAGCCCCCCAGGGTCCTTGGGAAGCACCTTGTTGCATAATCTTGCCCGGTCAAAAAATGTTTTCCAAAGGCTAAATATGAAGATTAGAATACACGAAATCGGAGCATTTTAGGAGATTTTGAGACCCGGTGTCGAATTCTTAAGGGATGGTAGGGGACACATCCCGGGTCATACAATGTTCTTTGGAACCATAAATGGCCCTAAGTTAGTCACATAACCTCCCGTGGTAGCCATGGGTCAATGAAAAGAGGTGTAAGCGGCTAGATTGCCTATTTAAAGGAAAATAATCGGTTCAAACCACCCCAAGTGGCCTCTCGGGGTGTCGTGGGATCCATAGAAAGTACCCAAACCTCTTTTTTCAGACCAGTTTCAAAAAATTTACCCAAAGCCATTTCCAAAGTCATGAAGCCTAAGAAACATAATTGGCATATATGACTATCCACAATCCCAAAGCAAAGTAACTCTCTTTTTATATGACTGTCCTCACTCTTTTTGCTAGTCCTAATTTGACTATCAGAATATATCTAGCGACATAAATTTGTTCCTGAGTCTACTCACTCGAATTTCAGGTGAAAAATGAAACAACATCAATTCAATGAAATGGTGACCCTAGATTTGCAGTTTAAAAATTCATAAAATTCAAAAGGAAATATAAAAATAAAGTCACTATGGTTTATGGGAGAGAAGTTCATTAATACATCAAAACCTAAACATCTCACACAGCAAGCAAGATGGAAGACAAAAGCTAGCACTTTCATGGTCTTCTAGAACATCATTCTATATATTTTGAATATTTAACATGCGTGCCATATGGAAAATCCTAATCATCAACTACAGTCATGAATCAGAGTATATTCCACAAAATAGGCAATAAAACTCTCATGGCACCAAACGGCCTCTACGTTTACTAATGTAAAAGAAATATTATTTCGATCTATTTACAAACCATACAGATAACACCTAATGAATATAAGAGATAGAGGTGTACAGAACTACAGGATCCCATAGTTATTTCGGTCTATATGCTACAGGTTCTCAAAACATAATTGATTGGCATGCCTGCAAAATTCTCTAACCCCTAAAACAAGTTGATGTGTGTTTCTATAGCATGTAATTTCCTGTGACAAGCAGAATACAAAGATCCTTGGAAAGAATACTAGCTGAACTAGACTATAAAAAATATGCCAATATAGAAACTTCATAATAAAATTTAGGATTTTTTTGTCAGAAACTACCTAATAAAACACATTTTTTTGAGAAACTACCTAATAAAACACATTTTTTTGAGAAACTACCTAACAAAAGGTAAAATATGGTAAAATACTACCTTTGATCGGATTTTCACCGTTGACATAATTTTCCGGCATTGACCAACTCAAAACACCCTTGAAACCACCATGAGGGTTGGTTTTCATGGTGGTAAGGTTGTAAGGCTATTTCAGTTGGGGGATTTTCCGAGTTGTTGGGGGTAGGTTCGGGCTACGAGATGATGTTTTAGGGGTGTTTAAAGGTGGGTCAACGTGGGAAAATTAGGTCAACGATGAAAATCCGGCAAGAGGTAGTATTTTACGAGAAAATATAAGTATATAACCTTGATAAACAATTCATGCTTATCAAGGGGTATTTATGTAATTTGACAACTAACTAGTGTTAATTGTTGTTAGTTGCTTTTCCCCTCTCCCTTGATTTTCTCTCTCCTCCTTCAACCTTCAATGACAATGGCAGAAAATGTGCATTTCACTACAACATTGAGCTAGACGAAATCAATGGAGGAACGAAAGCTTACTACCCTTTAGGGTTAACCATACCCTTTATTTCTCCCTTTGATATTCGGGTATTCGTTTAATTCCGGCGGCTAAAGCCGAAATCAATGGAGGATTAACTCACCTACCCTTTAGGGTTAACCATGCCCTTTATTTATCTCTTTGTTATTTGGGTTTTCATTGAATTTCGGCGGCGCCGGAAATGGTGGTGGTGCGGAGTCGGACGGCTTGGAAAGAAGATGAAAGTGGGTGTGGATTGGAGGAAGAAGATAAAAGTTGGTGGGAGGAAGGAAAAAGAACAAGAGGAAGAAGAAGGTGGGAAGAAGAAGATGAATAGGAAGGTGGGGAGGAAGAAGGTGATGAACAGTAGTTAACGGTGTTACTACAAAAAATCTGTCGACATTATTACCATGGCCCACAAACAGTAAATATATATTTTTTTTAATCAAAAAACACAAAATTCAATGCAACTTATTTACAAAAATGCCAATTTGTTATCAAGGTGATAAACTAGGTCTTGCTCGTATTTTACAATATTTAACCCTTTTATTAGGTAGTTTTTTACAACATTTTTTTTTATTAGGTAGTTGCTCATAAAATCTAGGATTTATTAGGTAATTTCTGACAAAAAATCCTAAAATTTAAGTACGCGAATAACGGATTGTGCTTCTAATCTAATCACTCCCAATAATAAATATTGGGCACAAAATATATTTAAAAACCTTCTTGGGCTGAGGATTGTGTTCCACTAAGCCAATCCCCCAAAGTCCCAAACTCCATATCCTTCCAGTGCTCTACAAGACTAATGAAGTATAAAGGAAGGAGATCCCAAGATGGTAGAATTAACATTATGCCTAGCAATAAAGTTAATTTTAAAATAAAATATTATTTCCATACCATACGACATCAAGGGTGAATGCCATATCTCAAAATCTAAAGATATATTAGCACTCAATATTAAAGTATTATAAAAGTATAATGCTTGTTTAAAAAAACCGTCAATACCAAACTAGAACCAAATTCATACCTATATATTAAATAAAATAAATAAATAAATAAAAACAAGCAAAAATAGTTTCTATGGAGTAACAATTAATGCATATCCAAAGAAGGCACCGGAATGACTAAAACATTAGAACACATGCAAGGAAAGGGAAAAGAAGAAAAAGCGTCAAATTTGAACTACACACGATATAGGAGCTTAGCGAGTCACCAATCCACTGTTCTTGATTCAAAGTGTTAACTAGACTACAACATGCAAGTCAAAAGAATACGTTGAAAACCCAAAGAAAGATATATAGTTTCCAATTTGACATCAAGAGCATGAGAATTTCAACCATAAAACAGTAGAAAGAAAAAGGCAACAATAGAGGTTCAGGGATTTACCATAGCAAACTCCACAAAAGCAATGCGAGTTGAGTGATGATAGTCTCCCAACAGCCTCAGGCGTTGTACCTAAAAAGTAAGAATCTTTACACATAAATTTTAAAAATTGACAGGACCCAATTAGTCAATATTAAGATATGGTGAACTACAAACCTCTCCACAAAATGATTCAAAGAACAGTTTGACTTCAGATTGTGTAACCTGCAACGAATATCAAAAAACACATGAACTTAGCAATGAGAACTAGAGGGCAATCAAATGAAAAGATCAAAATACACACAAGTGATGAATGGTTGACTAAATAATACCTTCTTATCAATGTTGGTACAATAAACAGTTCGTGCACACATTTCTCTCTCACCTTCAGACTGCAGACGGAAGCCATTAATTACCTCACTGATATTAATAGTGTTTAAACATAAAGTCCATAATGATCATTATGTTGAAGCTTGTTTCGAGCAGTAAAAACTACTTGCTTGCAAGGATAGATTACAGATTGCAGTGAGTGCAGTGCAGAACCAACCTTGGGCAAGAAAGTAGGATTAACAGGAGCAATGGCAGTCTTAGAAGGCAGCACCCTGACAGGATAGTACCCAAGCATTGTACCCGACAGGCTTAAAGCAGCATTAGCACCCTCTGCCAAAATAGCAAAGCCAAACAAATCACAACATGACTAACATAACCAAGCATGATCCCCAACTTATCAGCAGAAATCAAATTAAAGCCGTTACCTTCATCCATAAATTCCACAAAAGCAAAGCGAAGTACAGAATTCGGATCACCACAAATACGACAATCAACAACCTAAACCACCCCAACAAAAGAAAGTAATTCAATGTTTACACTAAAATACATCCAACCAAAACAACATACAGCTAAAAACAAACCAATTACCGGTCCACAATTGATAAAAAGCGCTGCAAGTTGCTCTTCAGTGACCTGGTACCCACCATTACACACAAATGTCACAACACAAACTCATACCCAAAACAAGAAATTTAACAAGCAATTCATCCCAAATCTTACCAAGATAAAATTCTGATAGCTTTGCTCGATAATTCAATAGATAAAATAACAAAAGCTACAGACTTCATTCAAAATATAACACACAAAACAAACCTCAATAATCATTAACAACAATAATTACAAAAATCCTATACCTGCTGATCAATGTCCGAAACATACAAGGTTCGCCGGATTACATCTTCCCTCTGAGCCATACTAGTACGGGTATTCATCCTCCTTTTCCCATTACCATACCCATTCCTCCTCTGTTCATCCACAAATACACACACAAAACAAAATTCAATACATCCCTACCAAATTCACCCCCAAAAAATCCAGAAAAAATGATAATCAATCAGATAAATAAAATTACCCTTCTACCAGAGAATCCATTGACATTGCCGGCAACCGGACTCAGCGGCGCAATTAGAAAATTATTAACATAACCGAAATTGCCATTGTTATTACTAAACATATTATTATTAATATTCACATAATTAACCAAAGAAGGAGGCACAAATTCCTTAGCCATAGGGTTTAGCTTCGACAACATCTCCTGTAAATCCCTAATTTCCTTCTTAAACCCTTCTTCTTCCTTCTCATCAAAATTCTTTCCATTTTCATTTTTATCATTATCATTATTATTATTATCATCAAATTTGATGTTTTGATGATCATCATCAAAATCATCATCATCAGTAACACCGCTATTCTCGCTACTTCCAGAATTTGTCAAACCAGAATGATTATTTTCCAGATTATTATTATTATTATTATTGTTACTATTATAATCATCCTCTTTCTCTTCCGAAACAACAACGGCGTCGTTTTTGGGCAAAGACTGCGACTTCAAACTGCATTTCTCAGTCTTCTCGTTGTTGTTGATGTGATTGTCGTTTGATCGGTCGAGATCAGTCGAGTCGTAGTGGTTTCCACCCGATGCGACGCCGTTTTCAGCCACCGCCATGATCGAAACAACAAAATTCCTCACACTTTCTCGAAACTGCGAAATTTGATTTCCAGTGAAGATAACAACAACAGCACCTTCAATTTCCAAGACAATCGCCGATCAAAAATCAAATTAACAATCAAAATCGAAATTCCATGAGAGAGAAAATAGAGTATAAGAAGAAAATTACCTTAATTTTGAAAATTAAAGAGGGGTGATGTTCATTGATTTGATTGATAAACAGAGAAAATGTCTTCTTCTTAAACTCTACTTTAATGGCGGAGGAAATTACTGTAATTATTTATAAAATAAAAGAAAAAAATAAATAAAGTGTTGCAGAAGAACAAAACCCAACTTTTATTTTAATTTTTTTAAAGAGTGGCTTTTTAATGATGCAGTGATTCTTTTGTCTACAAGAGTTTAAAGGGTAAGAGAGGAAGGTGAGAGAAAATAAAATAAAGCAGTGTGCGTGTAGCTTCTTTGAAGAATCTATTTTTTATTTTTTGCTTTTGTATTTCACTTATTAATTGAGTTGAAATTGAATTAATTATTTTTTGTTATAAAATGAAAAACTTTTTTTAAAATTTCTTAATTTGTCAAGTTTTATACTAATTTAGAAATGCATGATAAACAATACTTCGTGTACATATTGGTTCGATTAAGAGGTCGTAATATGGACTAAATTTAGAATCTTGCTATTTCATTCGTTCTTTAAATATTGCAATATTTTGGACTTTTGACAATACGAAAAAAAATATTATAATTGAAGCATATTAGATTTATTTAATAAATTTTGTTCATAAAAAATAATGTTAATTAATACATTTACAAATATTACTACTACGTATAATATCAACCTTTTACAAATACTCCCTCAGTTTTTTTTTTTAAATGCATCAGTTTGACCGACACATTTTCCAAGATGTAACTTTGACCATTAATATCTTTAATTGTCCGTTAATAAAAATTGTAACAAAATTATATTATGAAAGTAGACATTGTGACGAATCTAATGATGTATTATAAAATAACATTTATTTATTTTATAATAGCAAAAAAATTAAGTCAACCATGACATGAAATAATGCAAAAGTCAAAGTAATGCATTTAAAAAAAAACGAAGGGAGTATTTTTTATTTTTTTTTATTAAAAATATATATAAAAATTATTAGTATTCTCAAGTTATATGTGATCCTAGACCGGATCATATTGTGGTTATTATATTAAATATTTGAGGAGATGTATTTTCTAATTTGACTTTTTGGAGAGGGATTAGCTCACAATATTGGGTGAGCATTTATATGTTTAATAATTAGTGAGACTTTGGTGTTGTAAAGCTCAAGAATTAAGCTTTTAATTTCATTGAGACTTTTTCTCACGCATTGGCAATATCACATGATGCTTCTTAGGTTTGACTTTACAAATAGGGATTAATATATTTATTTTTCTTAAAAGAAAAGGTATAGTTCAATCACATGATTTAATTAAACCATTTTCTTGTTAATTATAATTTATTAGACTTTTTAGATAAAATGAAGAGGATAATCCTCAAATGAAAAAGGATAAACTTATTGATGACATAGAGCTAGTATCCATTACAATTAACCTATCCTTTGTGATATTTGGACAAAGGATAAGATATTTATCTCAATAATTATACTTAACATATATTAACAATATCGAGGGAGATATGAATCTAATTTATTTATTGCATTAAATAATGAATAGATTTTTGGGTGCGTATCTTATATGATCATATATTTAAAATCAGATTTTCCGCAATAGAGGTAATAATTTGCTTTCTCACCCTAAGCATTGAAGGTGAGGATTGGCTTATCGTGTTTTGGGTACCATCCAAAATTTTTATGTAATTAAGATACATTTAGATGCGAAATCAGTATTTAATTTTTTAATTATAAAAATTAATAAATGATACAAATTAAAGTAATTGTTAATTAGTAAGAAGTTATGGTCAAACTTGGTGAGAATTTGTGACCTAGTCAAATTTATTCAGGTTACTTATTTTGGGGTCATTCAGTCGGTTAGCGTGTTTTCGCCCGGGTTATTTATTCAGGGGTTACTCAGTCGGTCAAGGGTTACTTATTCTAAATTTACTCAGACGGTTAACGCGTTTTCTGTGTGAGAGTAACCCCTGACCGACCAAGTAACCCCTGAATAAGTAACCCCTTTAAGTAACTCCTGACCAACCGAGTAACCCCTAAATAAGTAACCCTTGACCAACCAAGTAATCCCTAAATAAATAACTCTTGACCAACAGAGTAACCCTAAATAAGTAACCCTATAAGTAACCTTTGACCAACCGAGTAACCTCTAAATAAGTAACCTCGGCCACACATAAAAATTTGTGATATATATATACATATATATATATATATATATATAAAGGCTTGGTAAGAACAAGATTTGGTTTCAAGTGTTGCCGGTTGGAGCAAATCATATATACAGGCCTATTCTCTGTTCACCTTACTTAAACTTATTTCAGGTCAAATAAGTTCAGATAAGTTAGTTTACGAAAAATAAGTTCTGATAAGGGTTAGTTAGTCAAAATTAAATTATAACTAAAATTCAGTTAAAGTTCTACTAAGTTCAGTTAAAGTTCAAATAAGTGTAATCAGGTGAATATAAATTCTACTAAGTTCAGTTAAAGTTCAAATAAGTGTAATCAGGTGAATAGAACAGACACGTAGTCTTTTGCACAAGTTTAAACAATTATTACAGCAAGGTACTCGTAGATGTTTGTTTTAAATCTTTTAAACATTTTTATTCTAAGGACTCATTAAGGCCCTGATTTGTTCACCTAGTTCCGATTAGATAAGTTCAAATTAGACAAATTCAACAATAAAGTTCATATTATAAGTTCTTATCTAATTTAAATTTCAATTAAAATAAGCTTATATAAATTCTACAAGTAATAAATTCCATAATAAAGTAAAATAGGTTTGGAAAAATTCAAATAAATAAAAATCAAGTAAATTGAACACAGTTTTAAGAAAATAATTTGCTTATGCTCTTATGGAGATAAGTCATGGGGTCAGGCCTTTACCAATCCTTATGTGGATCCTTTGAATTCACTTTAATTCACAACTATATACTTTGATTATTAAAACAATTATCATACTTCATAGGTCAGCGTTAGTAATTTTTTCATATGAATGACTAGGAGTCCATAAAAAATAGATTAAATCCCTGAAATCTAATACGGAGTAGTTTTTATTATATGATCATGACAATCAACTAGGTCAAATCACCACATACAAGTATTAATTACATAGCACGTTAATTAATTAATTAATCCAATAAGAAAAGTGATACATATACATAATTATAAAGACCATAGTGTTAATGACAAATTGACAATCCATAAATACCAATATAGTCGCATGAGGGAAATTATGTTGCATGCGTGGCATGTGAAGATTGGACAATGACGGATGATAAGGTAGCATTGCTTGACACTAAACATATTTCATGCCACCTGTTAATGGAGGTCCCAAACTCCCCTGCTTTTTATTTTATGGGGGTTTATATATAAAAAATACAAGCATAAATAAATAATTATAACAGTATAAAATTAAAGTGGGTGTCTTTATCATTTTATTATTATTTTCTGATATTCATCATTATTTTATTTATTTAACTGAATTTCATATTTAATTTAAGGGTAAGTTGGTAAGAATTGTCGTTTTGGACTGCAAAATAAATATTTCTTGAGAAGGGCATCAAATGCTAGAATAATTTGATAACCTTAGCTCATTCAGTCATTCAACTTATGTTTGTTAACGTTGCGTTTGTGCTAACAAGTTAAAAGTTACGTTGTCAAGACTTCCTCTTCTTCGAGTTTATCTTGTCCTTGTACGACGAACTTTGTGTGCGTTTGGGAAGGTTTCTAATGTCGGATTCTATTCTATCGGTTAATTTAACACCATACGAGTTGGTTAAAGTTTTGAATAGTATTCAACTTTCGAGATTAAATTATGCCTACAATGTTTACTTTGATTTTACTAACGTATTGGACTCATCTAAACTTTTCTTAGCTGTAAACTAAAATTAGTTATCCTTATCGATTTTTTAATTTGAACTACTTATTTTCCTAAAATTAACTTATCTGAAATTATTTTTTTACCAGTGGATATAAAACCAACAGATTTGGGCATTAATGATTGTATATACTTTACATAATAATTTTGAAGTGTTTAAAATGTATTAGGCAAAAAAAGTTTACGATCGAATTTTGATATAGCACTAGGGCACTAGTCCATCACTCATGTTAAGTAACGAAAAAAACCGTCTCTCTACTACATATTCTTAACATTAATCGTAATACTAAAAGACGATGTATTATTTTCGACGACCATTATATTTTACTTGTTCAATGGTCCATCCTCTTACCCATTTGAGAAGAAGCAAATAAGTTACTCATATAGTCATATAGATCATCGAGTTTAAGTATTGTGTGCGTGATTTGTAACAATATGTTAAACATGATATTCAGCATAACCTAAAACATAGAGTATTTTTGTGATTTACACCGTATTAATTAATCTAGTAAAAAGTAACTCCAGGTAAAACTAAGAAGTAGGAACAACGAATATCTTTCTATATGAGCTTTTAAGGTCTTTGTACAATAATAAGTATATATACCGTGTTGTCATTGTTATTTCCATACATACATGAAAATGATGTAGCGACATGTCACTATCAAATGTATAACAATTATCGACTCATGAGCCATGACAGAGTGTATAATCTATATATTACTCCCTACTACTACGTAGTATATTACAATCAATTACTTACAATCTTGTCATCAAAGAAAATACAAACACGCGCATAATCTAAGCCTATACACAACAATAACCTATTAGCAAGACTACAACTCGTATTTCGCACGAGCTATAAAATAAAATAGTTTAAATTCCAATCTCTATCATTCTTTCGTAGTCTTTCGTTCATTCTCATCACCCAAAAAAGAAAAAAAAGTCCTCACGTTGGAAAGAAGTTGGTTAGTCCAATATAACAAAGCCGTCAACGTCTAGAATTTAATGGGTTACGCAGTCATGAATCATAATTCATAATGCATGAAGATGAAGCCAATTGACAAAGTGGAGTGCATTAGATGCGATGCTCTTCACTTGTCAGACTAAATCTAAGGCTCTAATTAAGCTGCCATTTTATGGTCATGTCAGAGAAAAAATATGCCTTATTGTTACAGAAATAATGCTATAAAGATTAAATTTTTATTTGGACATTTTTTTTTTCTTGGTTTTCAACTTTTCAATTTGATTGACCGATAGTTTAACCGAATTGGAGAAATTTAGATTATACGAAGTACTTTAATAAGATTACATTTGACTTTATTGTGAGTTAACTCTATATAAAAAGCATACATGTATTTTCATACTAATTTTCATATTATTATACTAATTTTATTTTGAGTTAACTCTATATTATCATATACAGCATGTATAGATCATCAATATTATCATACTCCCTCTATTTTTAAATACTTGCTCCACTTTTCATTTTCGGTCGTTTTTAAATACTTGCTCCATTTTCTTATTTGAAAAACTTTTACAATATTTAATTCATTTCTCTTAACTAATGGACCCAACATAAATCACATTTTATTAATTTCATATTTTCTCTCCTCAAATTCTCTCAATTACTTTTGTTTTTTACAATTTTTTATTTTTCCGCCTACCCCACTACCTACATGTTTTATTATTTTCTCCAATTTCTCCTAAAACTCCGCACATGGAGAAATGGAGCAAGTATTTAAAAATGGAGGGAGTAAATATTTTCATATATGTTAAGCTTTGTATTGATGTGATTTAATAGGTTAGACATATAGATTTCTTTTGAGGGTATACTTTTGATTAAATAGTTTGAATCAAATAATGGAGTAATAATTTTTAAGGTCTTAATTTTAAATAACTAAGGAAAAAAAAAAAACCCAATAAATAAGTATCATTTCGGTTTATTTTATTTCATACTTTTACCAATTCCTCTTGTGAAGTCAAATACTATGTACTAATTTAATTTCATGGGTAAGCTGAATTTTTTGGTTTGTTGAGACACATACGCCATATTTGACAAAGATTGAGGTGGCTAGTTTCATGCTCTCCACAATTGTATTATTCCTACTTATTTATTCAGTACATTGATTTTGAATAACGACTAGATGGAGATTATGTAATACATTTACATCATATAATCCGGGGTATTTAATTATGAGAATTATAATATTACATTGTATTAATTTCGGTAGACATGATTGGCTGATAATAAGATTAGACTTCTTCATCTTTATTTGATCTTGTAAACGATATAAACACGTATTTTGCATAAATGTTAGTGTGTATCGGGTGAGCAATCAAATTACTATACAACAACAACATGCAGCTTAAGGGTAATATTTTGGATTGATTTTTAACATATAAAGATTGTTTTTTGGTGAAGTGATTTTAAGAAGCAAGTGAAAAGTGAGTTACATATTGGAGTACTTTGTAATTTCGTATGTACAATTTGGGTGATTTTTGATCATTTTTACAATAAATAACGTTATTTTCACAATATTTATTATACATCAAATTTTTTTTCTTTGAATGAATTATACATCAATCTTATTGTAAAGTATATATATATATATTTTTTTTTGAATAAAAAAGTACAAGTATATGACTATATGGGTGTTTGTTTGGTGAGAATTTTTTTTACTTGCTAATTTTGTTTTGTTTTGTTTTGTTTTGTTTTTTGTTTTTCGTTTTAGCATGAAAATCATTTTGGCATCTGCATAAGTTTTAGCCGAATATGCGGTTTGGGACCAATGTACAGTACATAGATTTGTCACCATTCCTATAATTTATGGAAATTCCTAAGTATAATAGAGAGTGATGATATACGGAGTAGTTTAATAAAAATATACAACTCTACAACTGATCCATCACAATTTAAGGGTCAATATACATACCAATTGAAGTCCAATACTCCCCTTTCAAAAAAAACTTCTTTGTTCTTGTATTTCTTTTTTTTTTTTTTTTATCCTCTATACAATATTTATGAACGATAAACAATTTTAAACAAATGAAAAAAAATTTAATTCTCAGCTATTTGAGAACCGTTCATCTTAACTAAGCAAAATAATTTCTGTAGATCCAGATAAAATCAGTTTATATATAAATAAAAGTCAAGTAAATTGAGCACATCCTAAGTAATTTAAATAAATAAGATAAGTTTAGGAAAAATGAATTCTAATAAAGATTGATAAGAATAAACTAAAAGCAAAATTGCAATTAAAATAAATTTTACTCTGTAATAAAGTTTAATAATTTCTATAGATCTAGATAAAATAAGTTTGTACAAATAAAAGTCAAATAAATTGAACACACCCTAAGTAATTATGGACACTTGTTAACTATGGACTAAACTGATCCTACAAGTACAATTTATTTTCAACACTGGCCGTCATATTAATAGAGCACCGTAATAAACAAAGACAACATTACATCATACATTTCCAAGATCAGATCATGTCTCCAATATATTACCACATGATTTTTATTTTTTTTTTCAATAATTTTTATTAATGAAAATAAGGTGAATTAGATATTACGGACTGTATAATGGAGTATGAGATACAAGGAGTATTCCCTCAAAAAAAAAAAAAAAAAAAAAAGGATAAGTAGTATAAATAATGAAACTGGTTGTTAATTACGCTAATCACGCAGTTTATGAGTCTCTTTACGCTAATCATTCATTATATAAGACGCAAGATTACAACTTTAAGCAGTACTCTTATAATTAAACTTATTGATAGCTGCCTACAGTATGTTGTCTTATTGATTCATACGCAAACAAAAGGGCGATAGACTTTTGTTTGGCCTTTTTAAGGCACGTGGATTTCCGAGAAGATATAGTTTTAATTAAGTCACATCATAAATAATTGGAGTTAAATATTATAATGGGTGTATATTAACTCTGAATTTGATGAAATAATTTACTCTCACGTTTTTCACATGGTTATCCTAAATTATTTTTGTGTTTCTATTTTTCTAATAGCGCAAAGATTGTAAGCATTAGAGATATTATCATTTGTGACGATATTAGATGTGGATGCACTTGGAAGCACTCTTTGTTAGTATTAGTATAGTACTCAATACATAGTGATAATGAGAATGAATTAAAGCATCATTTAACAAGTGACATCACAATACAACCTCGTCCCTATACTTGTTTTTTCTTCAAAATCACCACACTAAGAGTAAACAATATAAAAATTAGTAAGACACATAGTTATGTGCACCTCATAAGCATTTTCACGAGCTAGCTATCCTAGCATATGCATACATTGTACTCCTTCTACCTTACCGTTTGTTTCATTTTCCTTTTTAGGCTGTTTTTAAAAAATTGCTTCATATTACAAATTTCATGGGTGATCATAACTTTACTCTCACAAAAGTTACTTTGGATCTCACCAAATTTCTCTCACCAATTACACTCAACCAAAAGTTAATTTTAAAGTACGAGTAGAATATAACCTGGGGCAAATACTGCAACAAAATGCCAATTTTTAAATACATAAATTAATGCAAGAAAACTCGAACTAAAAGTTGTACTTTTATTGGTACATGGAAGTTACTAGATGTTAAGCGGCTATGGCGGATTGAAGGATCATATCCGTGACTTGCTCTCTTGTGAAAGGAGTAAACAGAGAGAGAAAGGTATTCATTATTATTTATCATGAAAAAAGATAACACTAGGAAGGTATAACTGAAATTTTGTTCTTAACTTTCACAAGTTGATCTGAGAAAATCAAAACTAAGCCAAAATAACCAATTTATCAGCCAATTCAAGAAAATATGAAAAACAGTTTACATTAAAATTGAAATATAGCATAACAAATTCAATGGTAAAACAATATTGATAATATACATTATGGCATTTCTTGTTCTGAACCAACATTACAATATTACACATTTACACTAGATATTCCAGTCTCACTAGATGGAGACCTATTTTCAGCTAACCAGTCTATCTTATTCGTCATAGAAACATCACTACCAGAATAGCAGAAACCACTTATGAAATGAACTGTTATCAACTTATCATTACAACAAATGTGGCATTGTACAGAGACTGGTAGTAATAAAGTTATGCTATACAGGTGATATAGATAGTAGAAAGTCTGGCTGTGGTCTTTGTAGAGATATCCCACAGAAGGGACATAAGGGATTAGGTAACAGATTAGTTATCAAAGGTTTAACGAACGACAAAATGTCAGGGGGATGATCCTTCATGGTAAATAATTGGAGAGGTGGCAAATTTGAAGCACGTCTCCGACAGCACACGCAAAACCATAAAGTAGTAAGAGGGCAAACCTTCATAGAGACGGCACAACGAGTGAGTTTATGCTGTTGAGGGGATTCCTGATCACTAGATTTTATGCCTTTGCAGGATGCAAAATCTGGAGAATCGAAAGGAACAGTAGCTGAACAGAAGCTACACTGCTCTTCTTCTGCGTTGTAATCATACATGCTTTGCAGCCTGTTTTAGAGTGAATTATGCCTGGTCAGTATGTATAGTATACTACAAAAACCAGTATAGCAGGAGTGAGTGAGTGTGACCAAACTACCAAAGAATACACCATCAAATATGGGAAAAGCTACCAGCAGCAGAAAAATGACTCGAGTTTGTTTAACTAACTGCAAATGACCATTAAGCTATAGAACATATCATTTCCGAGATAGAGACAGTAATTCCACACTCCATGACATTTATTTCCCCCACACTCTTCTTCCCTTTGGTTTGGTTTGGTGTCTTCTGTTTCTACAGCAATTGAGAGCTCAAAAGTTTAACTGTTTAAGTTCATACGGCCATATGGAAGTCATCTAACAGCAAAGGATTTATGACGTGGTTACAACTTTCATATACAGACCCGAAGCAGAATGAGGAAAAAAAATCAAGCATAAACTCAACCATAGAAAGGATCATAAGCTGCCAGAAATCAATCTAAGCGTTGTGTAGCATGCATTATATGTCAAATACTGATTTAAATAGTTTAACTTATGCAATATAATTCAAGTGACAAATTTCAGCAGCTAGTAAAGATGTTGAGAAATTACCTTGCTCCAAGCCCTTCAATTTCAGATACAAGAAGACTTAATTGACGACTCACGCGATCTCGATTTTGCGTGACCCACTTCACCATTTGAGTGATTCCAACAGGATTCCACAATTCAGTCTCTGCTTTCAAGGTCTGATCAGATATATTGCCATAAACAGTCGATAAACTCAAACCCACGAGCCTCTCTCTGAGTTCTTTCTCACTGTTAAACATTATGTCCATCCACAGTTGCTTTTCCCCATATATATCGGCTAAGTTAGCTGGTTTGGCACAAACTTTGACAGCCTCAAAATCAATTAATGGTATAACACATCTACATAAAATGTTGAGCAGGTGCAACTGCCGAGAACTGATGTTCAACATATATTCAGGCACTTCTAACAAGATATCGTTGATAGAAGGATCCAAATAATCCTCGAATATTAACTCCAGCCACCTCAAAATTATGTGCTTGATAAATCTAGTTGCAAATGGCTTGAAAGCTGACAAAGCAGCTACAATATCCCAAATAACCAGATGTTTTGTATGACACTCATACTGTTTTAAAGACCACAGCAGCTTGGATCCCCAATATCCTAGCTCTTCTTTGGAAAAACCAGGGATACCTTCAACATCAAGCTCTAAATTTGCAGTTGACGGAATATCGATATGTTGCCCTCCAACCCAGAAGAATTCAACCCCGGCCCTCTGGGTCCTGCATATTAAAAGCAAGACAAATATTACTGTCCATATACTTTTAAACACCCACATGCTACACAAATATTAATGCGAGCTTATCAAGTAATCAGCACCAGATTTAAACATAAGACAGCTTCCAAGCACAATTTCTAATAGTCAGAGCCCCTTCTTCACTTTCTCATACCCCACAAAATGTCCGCCCACAAATATTAGAGAACAGAAACTATTTTACAAAATTTTCAGTCACTAATCTACAGTTTTGAGTTTTTATTCCACAAGTGTTCCCAGCACATGAAAATTTCTACATTTGCAGTGCCAAGCAACTAATTTCTATATCTTCGACATCTTTTTTAGACAGTGGCTTATCCAGGAAGTCAGAAGTGTGGGTTCGAAATCATCAAATAATAAGATATAGCTCCGTTTTTTTTTTTTATATTGCAATGTTGATGTTTTCACGCTTGCCAATGCACATTCTATTACTTAATATCTTTAATTATATTTTTGTAATAAATATACAAAGTTGATATCAAAAAGGGGGAAAAAAATTAAAATGGCTTATATAAGCATTCGGGCTTTCATCAAGTGGTAATATTTGGAGTTTAGAAAAGAAATTGAAAAAAAAAGGGGATAAAAATAAAAAGGCTTTAAAAAAACAAGTATACATGGGAGTTTTGAGATGAAACTGAAAAAAATTTGGAGAAGGTAGTGAGGGTAAAGGAAAAGAGGGGAATTTTTTTTTAAAGTTCAAGTGGTAATATTAGGAGTTTAGAGGAGAAATTGGAAAAAAGGGGAAAAAAAATAAATGATGTGAGGCTGAGAGTCGAACCCCAGACCTATAGGGCCCTAGCACACAAACCAAACCCTTGCTACCACTGAGCTGCACTTTTTTTTTTCCTATATTACTTATGCACACAAATTCTATTTTTTTAAATTAAATAATAATAAAAAATAATAAATAAATAAAACCTTTTTTTCCCGAAAAATCAGTGGGTTCAATGAACCCACTTGAACCCACCGTGGATCTGCCACTGTTTTCAGGGGTGTCAAAAATAGAATAGTCATCAAGGGTACATGGAATCAGAAGATTACACTTGAATGAATTTACTAAAAGCTAGTAGTGTGGACATTAAACCAGAAATGATATGGGCACCAGTCAAACATGGCCGAATACGAAAGTTATGGCAGAACACTGATACCTAGATTGGATGAGTTTCCCCAAGAAGCCTAGGGGCGAAATGAACGGTTGGGTCAAGTGAAAGGAAGATGTCAAAATGTTCAAATTAGGAAAGTAAGAGTAATAAAGATGGTAAAAAGATACCTAATCAACATATCACCTGCAAAGCTATACATCTTGCAGGATAATGTTCTTCACAGAGCTCGTGGCATCATACAATAATTTGCAGCAATATTACAAAGGAGACAATATGTTCATATTGTAATTGATTGACCCAAGGAGGAGCAATATAGGTAGTCTAGTATTATTACTTTATTAGGTTAAAAGTCCTTAGTTTTAGTATAAATAGAGAGAGGGGAGAAAGGAAAAGGGAGGCAGAATTTGGGAGTGAATCCTTTTGAGAGAGTTGTGACCTCAAGTCACTATAGAGCTTGATAGGCTAAACCTATCGATTGTGTAAATCGTTGTTTTGTTAATTAAAGCGTCAATCTTTCTTCTCTATTTTACTGTTCTATCACACATATGTTGGGTAGGTATTTCACTAACTCTTTACTGTAATGCTAGGTAAGGACGGTTAATGGGTGGTAGCCACTGCCACGACATTGAGAGTGGAATAGAGAGCAATCATAATAAATCACAAGTTACTCCAGGAAAAATTGAAACAGGTATCAGGAGTACCTTTTCTGGTACATATGATCTAACTGTCCAGCATCAAACCTGCGTGCCTGAAGAGAGGTACAAAGTAATGTTAATCTTTATATGTACCTTTTCTGGTACATGGTAATTTACTACACCGTGTACACATTATACAAGGACAGGCCACAGTAATTGTAGTCTACAATCGTATGTATCAATGTATCACATCTTTCAGATATGCTAACTGTAACAAAATAAAAAAGGTGCCTTACAGCTACTTTTATTAATTTGATGTACTCAAGACAGGAAATAGAATTGGAGCGGCATACAGCTTTGTTAAATTTTGTTAATATAGCAGATACAAGAGATTTTTCAATTTTAAAACTAAATAGTTATGCAAGTGATTGATTAAATCTGATCCAAGGAATACAACATACAGAAAGAAAGAAAAATTAAAAAAATAAATAAAAAAAAAAGGTTTTGCATCCAGGGGGATCCAACATATCTCCAAAAAATGGAGTAGAGCATCTTAAACTAGGCCATAAGACAGGCATTGATCTAACAAGATATCTATGAAAGAGGTTTAGCTGAAGTAGCTTGACTGAAGGAAGAGTCTAAAGGCCTAAGCTAATATTATAAGAAAAAGGGATGAAAATGAATCAGAACTTCTCATCCAGCTATAGCAAAAACTTTCTGCATAAGGGAATGCCAATGGTTTAAGCAAAGAATATAGTAAATTAACAACTAAACTGCAAGGTGAGAAACAAACAAGCATTTTAACAAATTGAACATCATTAGTTTGTAGGGTGAACTTGTGTATGAGTAACAATATAGCAGTAGAATAACAGGGAGAGGAATCTTCATACCACAGCAAGAGCTAAATTTCCAGGGGAAATTGCCACTCCATAGCACGAGTCTGAAACAGAAGGATGCTGCCCAAAAATGAATAAAAGTTTTTAAAATCTCATTTAAGTTCAATTCTGATGTCTATAAATTAAGAGACAGAAATCCATACATCAGAGGAGCTTCTGATTCCAAGATTGTTTGGTGGAACAGATACTTCAGACAGAGAGCCCTTATGATATACCCATCCACGCATTGAATTATCCTACATTAACAACAACAAACAATTTTCTGGATTAAGTTCTCCTACCTTTCAGTAGCATCTTAGCATCGATGTGTTGTTTGGTCCAACAAGTTAAACAACATCCCTTATAAGTAATAAATCCATGGAAGTTAAAACTTCACAAGCATGAAATTAAATGAAATAATTTCATTGTATATTATTTGGTCAATACACTAAAAATAGAACATAGCAAAATGACAACCCCATGACAAATTAATGGGAAATATTGGTACTTCACGTCCTCTAGAACGGACCTAGCCCCCTCCCCCCAACTGCCACACACATACACAATAAATAAAGAAACTTGATATAACATACCAGTGACCAGCCAAACAATACGGACAATGCAATCCCAACAAACATATTAGGCCTAGGAGTAGACAAGTTTTTTCTTCTTTCCACAATTCACATAACCTCATAGGCAATCACTCCATGACAAATTTCATCACAAGTATAGAACAGCATATATGCTTCTTAACACGATTAGGATAACTTGATGAAATCAAGCAAAGAGAGTCAAAAAGGCTTCCTGAGTAGAAAAAATTAATCATGAATTCATAAGCATTTTATTAAACCATTACCTGACTGCAACTATATAAACAGTGTCCATCAAAAGCCCAAGCTAAACCTGTGACCTGAAAGTTGTAAAGCATGAGTAAAATTCTTCCATTTCTTAATGGTGAATTCAATCGAAGGAATAAACTTACAGCTTGGACATGAGCACCATATGATCCAACTTTAATTGTTCTCTTGGCCTTTGTATTACATGTCCATACTTCTAATGACCCCGATCCTTTTCCGACAGCTAACAGAATCTTCCTTGGAGATTGAACTGGAACATACAGAGAAATTACTGACACTAGTACATTATCACCAGAGGTAACCTATTAAAAGAGAAGAATCTAGTCAACGTAACGCTCAAGATACAGCTACATTTGTGATCATCAAATGTGGAATTAGTGAAATGTACCTCATTAATTAGAGAGAAGGGAGTCTGGTCAGTTTCGGACAACTTTATGATATCACAGACACGTGCACTCCAGATTTTTACACTGAAAAGCCATTCAATTTGCTTATCACATGTACTCATATACAACTATGCAAGTAGCGTAATCATGGCGCAAACAGAACCTACCTGCCATCACAACAACCAGAAGCCAATAGAACCTGCGAATTTGAATCAGAGACAAGAAAGCCCCAACTCAAGGCAGTGACCCATGCATCATGAGCCTGAATGACTCCCATAAAATCCATGTTTATCGGATCATTACTATAACTATGCTCAACAGAGTAGTATGCTGATCTATGAATCCTCCAGATTGAAATACCTCCAGACTTAGTTCCAACAGCTAATAAACAGGAGCAATCACAAATATTCTCGGGATCTGTTGCAGACAAATGCAGCTGCGGAGACCATGCAACAACAAGCGATGCCAGCATTGAAGAGCGTGAAGCATATTGATGAGCAGTCAAACGACAATTAGAATGGTCATTTGGAGTCTTTTTAGAGGAAGTCATTCCATCTTTGGCTACAGAAACATTTTCAGAAGAGGTGTTTACTTTCCCATAGCCACTTCCCTTCACCACCACCTGCCAAAATATTCAAGTGCATCATTAACTGCAAAACAAACACCTAAAGATGGAAGCTAATATAAACATAAAGACTCCATGCTAATATGTAAAATCAAAGAAAATATGAGACTGATAGAAGGAATACAATACCTCTGATGAATCCTGCACATGTAACTGGACAACAGTAACCTTCCATGATTTTTCTTCTGCAATCCACATGGGTGCTAACCTAACGTCACTAGGATTTAATGCCACAGCTTCAGCATCTCCTGATCAAGTGTAGAAAAAACTTGAAAAAGTCATTTCTGAAAACATAAGAGCGGAGTTGGATTGATTCACAGTCTAATTTTTAAAAGATAAAGCATTCACAACCAATAAAGCATGAGATCAAGCGGTCCATTCCACCCTCCTCCACAGCATCTCCTTAACACTATCTTACGCACATATCTCATAGAATATAAAAAGTAATAAACTTGTCCAATCCACTATAATATTAACATCTCTTGAATATTTATATGAGCTGTAATTTTACACCTCCTTCAGGATATAACACTACTAAGATACATTGATTCACACATTCACCATAAATATTCTTCCCCTTGAGTCTAGACAACTTTCAATAGTCCATCATCTCATACAGTCACTGCTTAATACGGAGTAGTTAATACCTCATCTCTGAAGACTAAGATTTAGTCTTCTGAGCGTATTACAATAAACACTTTCACTAGTTATAGCAGAAGTAGATATATGACCAATACAACATTAAATGCCAGTAACTCATTAAAATTGACCTGAAGAGTACAAATCATGAACATACCACTAAATTTGACCAGTAAGCCTTTATTAGAGAAATCCACAAAAACTCCTCCAACCCACCTGCAATAATAATAAACATAAGCAATTTGTTTTACTGACAAAAGTGAGCTGCTTCAGATGAGATATATGTGACTCGGGACAACATTGAAAGCTCTGATCAATTTTATAGTTTACACAGCAAAATCAAAAGACAAATACTGGATAAATGACATATATGTTAAATTACTTTATAGAGGAATTAAACTGAATTGTTCATGACTATTATAGAAGTTTTTTTAACATAGTGAGTATCATCCAGTAAATAATTTTGGAAGTACTTATCATAGTTAGTTTCTGGTAGTAAACATTCTTCTTACACGTGTAAAATTAAGTTGGAAGTAAATACACATTACCTAGTTCCAATAATGCTATTAAATCGTGGGTTTTACCCACCAATCAATTTACATCATAAAAAATACATAAGGCAACTAGGCAAATATAGCTTCACTAACAAGGTCATGGTCACTTACATCCAGTCAGTGTTTAGAAAACTCCCGGAATATTTGAACTCATAACAAGGATTTTGAATGGCATTTTGTTTATTGTTGAACAAATAGAGCAATAAGCACGTGTATATATTACCAGAGACATAACTCTAGAGGACACCATCTAATATTACCTATCTCTACTCCAGGCTTCAACCGGTTGCCCAGCTTTTAAAATTTCACCTTGACTATGATCGGCCAATAATATTTGTTCAGAAAGACGACCCACATTAATCAAAGGACGAACTTTAGGGAAACCGCAGTTCCCATTAGTTGTAGGTACGCCCGGATCATTGGGTTGGTTGGTGGGAAGATTGCTTTCATTATCCACCCTGAGCCACTCTGGTTCTCCTAAGGTAAAGCAATACAGCATTGAGATTCTAAGAGAACATATAAAAATCATTCAGCTTAAATAAATAAATAGTACATTTAACTATTTTAAGTACAAAATATTAAAAGAAAAAAAAAATACCACTTGTATTAGTTTCATGAAACTGGACAAGGGCCATTGGACCTTCTAAACGCTGCAACGTGCCAACAACCCAGACATTCTGTTCACCATCCATTTTGAAGACCTATACATTCAATATCTGCATGTAAGCGGTTTCAATTGGTAAGAAGATAATATATTCAAGGAAAATCACAAATGAAAATGCTGTGCACCTCCACCGAGGAATTCTCTTCCAAATCTGAACTTCGAAAAATGACCGACTCTGCCACAGCTTTCACTGCATGACTGTCACAAAGAGAGTCAGCATTTGTAACATCAATCTTTCCTAGATGATTGCAGTCCTTGCTTCAGTAAAGGATCCAATCAATAAAGATCATAAAGACAATACACATGTGGAAGAAATTTGTCCCAAAAAAGTGACTTATTAAACAACTTCTTAAATCCCACAAAGAAAATTTCACATTTTAACAGGTCATGCATGAAAGTAGTCTAGGAACAGAAATGAAGAGGAAAAGTAAAGCCAAGGAACCGTATTCAATAAAAACACTACACCAGACAGAGAGAAAAAGGCACATACTCCCTTTTTCTTTTATGGTGGCTTCTTAAACTGAAATTTGTTTGATCAGCAGCAGTAGTTTTTTCAACTCTTGTTCGACCAGCTGAATCCTAGTCAGCATGATGGAAAAGTACACACTGAAAAGATTATAAATGAAATTGTTTTACAAAAAAACAGAAGGAAATCTGATTAAACAAAAGCAAAACTAACTCACATCAAACACGGCCGATGAGGGAGCTTCAGGCTCCCCATAATTGATCTTAGCAAAATATGCATGCATCATGTCTGAGATGTCCATTACCTGGGAAACAATGTCATGAAACAACTTATCTTAAGAGTTCTAAACAATAAGTATTCAAAGAAAGGACCTGGAGACCTCTTAGGGCTATCCAGACTATCCATTTCCTCCAACTACATCTCATTTAGCAATGAGGATGAATTATGAATATGTTGATCACCTTGTTGCAAGTTGCAAATACAAGGTTGACACTTGACAGGACTAAAATCATGTAAGACCCTAGTAGCCTGGACTATGATTTTCTTTTATTATAATTTATTAAAAAAAAAAAAAAACATTGAATGGAAATTTTTTAATTTGATAGAAGTTATCTTTGTAATTTAGTATTAATGTAACGACATGCCATTTCCCAAGAACCTTGGGCCATGCCTTCATATGTGCTTGGGAGTGACAAAAATTGTGAATTCATGCTTCGTGCTGGTTTGCCCCAATGCCATGAATGGTAGACCTTCTTGCTGTTCTGTCTCTATGAATTTTACTAACCCAATTACCCAACAGATAAATTATAGGAACTCAAATGGTAGACTAATTTTTTCCATCTCTTTCTATCTTTTTTTTTTTTAAAATAAAGAAAGTCACTCTTTTGCAGCTATATAACTTATCAAGGACAGCCCTTTCAAATTGACTATTAGCATACCTCTATCCAATCAGCTTGGAACTCACAATATGGTTGGCGGTACACCTTCACAAGCCCTTCAGCAGAGCAAACAGCAAGCAAGCATCTGGAAAGTGATAAAAACAATTGCCAACAAATACATATGATATCCAATAACCCAAGTTTAAAGTTAAAAAAATAATAAAAATAGAAAAAGCCATATAACACACTGATACAAACATAACCCATTGTAAGACACTTAAAATGAAATGCTTTGATACCCATTGTGACGAGTGAATCCAACAGGCGACCATGAAAGTGATCGAACACAAGGTTGACGATCTCGTGATAAACAAGTGGGTAATAAGCAACCAGAGAGCAAATCTGCAAAATTTTATCACAATTTTTGTAGCATCAACATAAAGTTTCCCGAGCTCAACGAACCAAGCAGAGCAAAGCCAAAAGCTATAGTTCATCATCTTTAATGCAATTTCAGTACTAACACCAAATTTAAATATCAATTCTACAAGCATAGAGAAATTAAACATATGATTATTTTAAAGATGATTATATATAGCATGAAAATATGAAATTAAACAATTAGCAATTGAGTATAATTGAAAATGTGATTACCTGCTTTATCAATAACACCAATTGGAAAAGGTTTTCCAGGAGTAAGTGTGATCACACCTCGAGGACTTTGAGGATGTTCTGGATTCTGAAAAAGTAATTCAACCAAATTTCATCAAATTCAACTCTTTTATTTTCAAGAAATTCAACAAAATAGAAATTATAAAAAAAAAAAAATACCAGGATAGTGACAATGTCGCCAGTAGCGACGGCGATTAAGTTATCGTCGGACCAAACGACGGAGTTCGGAAACGACGGTGGGTTAATAAGGGAGGCGACTTGAAAAGGAGTCGCCGGCGACATTTGAAATTCCCGGCGAATTTACGACGAGAAAATTGGAGGGATCAAAATCCGGGAAAAGAATAGGGTGAGAAATTGAGTAGCAGTGTTTGGTTAAGAGTGAAGTGAAACCCTAGTTCGAAACCTGTGGGAGGCAATTTTGTGTCAGAGAGTTTAGGTTGGATGTTCACTTTTTACTTGACCTACTTCTACAATATTAATATTTTTTTAATTGGAAAAATTGGCCAACAACACCAACTATGATAAATGTGCGTGTAGCAGCACAACCTAGGGTGCAATCTACATCACAAACTATGTCATTTGGTGCACATAAAGCAAAAATTACACCAATGAGCTAAGATTCCATGGAAAAAAAATGGAATCTTCATTATTTTATAATTGTTTCAATATTATATAAACTTAAATGATTTTCCATCACGCGTGACTATGTTAGTCTTTTCTTCTATTGATTATTTTCAATTAAACAATTCTTAACCTCCACCATTTAAGTGGATTCCTTCAAAAAGTTTTTGTTATTATATATTTTCTTTCGTTTGCTTCTTCAATTCTTTTTTTTTTTTTTTAAATTGATCTCTCGTGATCCGATTGACTTAGTTTCCTCTCCCTCTGCACTTAGTCAAATACTAAATTGATAAATTAATAAATCATCCGAAAACCATTTCATTCCACCAAATTTTAAGATACATAAGTCACCATCTATTACAAAGCCCCACAAAATGCTTCAAAATAATTAATTCAAACAACAATTTTAGAATTAAGATTTTATGATAGGCCAAATTCTTTTTTTTTTTTTTTTGTTTTTGTTTTTGTTTTTGTTTTTGTTTTTGTTTTTGATGTACAACAATTTAATTGTGGAGGTTGTGAGAGAGAATATTTAAAGGAAAAATAAATAAAATAATACCGTGGAATTGGAAACTAAGTCAATCACAAGAGATGTGAAAAAAAGTAGTTGAAGAAGCAAATGATAGAAAATGATGGCGAATTTTTTTTGAAATTATCCACTTTAATGGTGAAAATAGACTAGTGTTTAAAGTAAAGCAATTAATGGAAGAGAAGACTACTTAGTCATGTGAGATGGAAAATTAAGTAGCATGGAATTAAACAAAAAAATATATAAAAAAATGTATAAAAGGTACTACTCCGTATAAATACTGAAGATTCCACTTTCCCAAGAAATTTAAGTTTTACCAATGTCATTTATGCTATTATGTGCACCCAAATGCATAGTTTGTTATATTGAGTGCACCCTTGAAAGGTTGTGTTACTACATGCACCTTCATCGTAGTTTGTGCTGTTGCGGCCAATTTTTCCTTTCTAATTTAGCCTTAAAAAATCAAAAAATTAGTCTTCAATGTGCTAGAGTAGGCTTGCGGAGTGGTTGGGGTTTCGATCCTCATCCCCCCATTCCAGTTTGATAGGGTGAGGGAACCCTCGTATCTTACCGAAAGAAAAAAAAAAACCTCATCAATAAGCGGTTGATCTATTTTAATCGCTAATTATGAGCTTGTTTGAAACTGTTTTCCGTTTTCAATTTTCTATGTTTTAGAAAACAAAAAACCAAAATAGGCAACTCGAAAACGTTGTTTTTACTTTTCTGTTGTTAGTTTTTCAAATTATCATGCTTTTAATAAGTTTGACCAAGTTTTGATTTATTATGTGACATATATCATATGATTTAAAAAACCAAAAAACAATAAACTACAGCTATACCAAACGGAAGTCAATGGTTTTATGTTAGCTCACTAAAAAGAAGTGCTCGAATTCCTTGTTGATATAGTACCGATATAGAAGGTATAATGAGAATTTTGGTAAAAACAAAAAAAGGCGTATTTGAGGAATATTGACTTAAAATTTATTATATGCCAAAATTTTAAATATTACTCTTATGAAGTATGGAGTATATTATTGATTGATGCTAATTTTGTCATTTATTTCTAAATTATACGGAATACTATAAATATATTGTAACATAGTAGGTGGTCCAAATTTAAAACTACTTGTATACTAGTAGTTCGTATTTTTAAACATTTTCAGTTTGTACGTGAGATATGTATTACTACATAGAGTATTAGTTTAATTTAACTTATTTGTTGTGTTTCCATATGAATAAAGTAAGCTTTTAACCTTTTCAAATTTAAGATTGCATTAAGTGTCTAAAACTGTAAATCTAGCAAAAAAAGTTTATGTAAGTTTGCATTTCACAACCAATAAAGCATGAAATCAAACTTCACTAGTGGCTTTTTGGGATGAAGATTCTCCTATCTTCTCCCTTACTCTCAAATGGACTAGCCTGCTGACCTAGACAAGGTGGACCTGTATAAGGTCCTGGTTCAATATAATTTTTCTCCTTACCAACCGAAAAAATCTAGTATGAGTACAAAGTTACCATCATATTATTACAGTCCTACAGAAGTAAAAGTTTTATAGCATGTATTTTAGTTAGGGATACGTGAATGTGATTAAATTCATTATTTCAGCTCGTTTGTAAGTGGTAGGGTTTTTTTTAGGTAAGAAAGAGGAGACGTAGGTAGTAGGCCCTAGCAGGTCGAAACCTTTCATAGGTTAATCTAGCTCAAATTAAAGGGTTAAGCCTTTTTTGGTGTACGGTAAGATGAAGACGGCAAGATGCACTATTAAGGGTATCATTAAAGTTAACACTTATGGTCCATACGGAGCGACACTCTGTTAGACTAAAAGCTTATAGAGTGTTGAGGGCATCATTAAACTCATCAAAAGTCAACACTTATAGTTCATACGGAGCAATGCGAAGTTTGAGCCCTCAACGTTGGCACAGACTACGAGTCTATGACTCTACGAGTGCCTAGACTGCCTACAAGGCTACAAGTTAATCGCAAGCAAGGTCAAAAGATTCAAGAATCCCACACTACTGCGGAGTGCGTAGCCTCTCTCCTTTGTCAACCATCTTCTGCAAAATCCGCTATTACTTCTGCTGCTGAAATCAGTCAACCTTTGACTCCGACGCTCAAACTTAGGGTTTAGTCTTCCCTCACTCAACTTCTGCTTCCCCCTGTTCTGGTATTTCCTTCAATTTCGTACCCTTTTATTTCTCAATTTCGTTTTGTTTAGAAATTATTTGAGCAGATTTTGCTTCAGATTTAGCTCTCTAGTTGGGTAGAACTTGCAAGGTATTGTGTGACTTTTTTTTAGAAAATTCTGCTTCTGATAATCTGATGTACTATATTTGCTTTTTGGGTAGTTAATTATATTGGATTTGGATATGTAAATTAAGCATTAGGGTTTTAGTTTGTGAAATTATTTTGGGGGAAAGCCGGAAGGGTGGAGCTCAAGCTGCCCAAAACCACCCCAGGTGTGCCCGAAGCCCGGGCCGTACTCGAACTGCCGCCTTATTTGGGTTGCGGGGCGCCACTCCGGCATTGTTGGGGAGAAGTTGTGGAGGAAAGAGTTATTAAGTCTTAGCCTACTATAAGAGTCAAGAGGCTATTGTTTGAAATTTATTAGCAATGATGAACATAGATGTCCTGCATTTCCAGCTATATTGGTTTCGCTTTGATTGATTTGGTTTCATTTCAATAGCTCGTGTTTAGGTGTAATGCACTTATGTCATTCCAATAACTTAAGGGTTTATTTTCCTTTAACATTGTGCTGTGTTATCCTCATTCTTTTGTTGTCACAACCTATAGTGAGGGTATTGTAGGAGACTGATTGTAGTCCAATAGTAGTTTAGAAAGGTGAAAGATTTGTGTGGACATTGCAAAATAATATACGCGGCTATGAGTTTAATTTATGAATAGAGGGTTAAGTTTACTTTTCATTGCTTGGACTTGAATTAATTTGGGCAAAGTGATTTTATGAAATGGAGTGCCATTCCAAGGGTAATATTGTTAAGTACATCACCAGTCCTTGTACTTGGGTTGCTCCTTACCATTCAACCCCTGATGCTATGTATGGAACACTTTGTTCCATGTTTTATTTCTTAGGCTTTTCCATTTACACTTTGCACTGACTTTTCATGTCTCTTTGTCCCTAGCAGATTTTTTCTCAGAGACACTTGGCTTCATTTGGGTGTCTCTCTCCTTGTCATGAGCTGTTTTTCTTTGAAGTCTGCATTTTTAAGAGTTTTTGTTAGAAAATCTCCATTTTTCTTCCTTCAAATCACACAAACTTTTAATTTAGGGGCGTGGGGGTGTGGATACAGGAAAGCGTATGCTTCAATAGATCACTCAGTTTTATGACATTCATTTTGCTGTCAATTTGGAAATTCTTATGAGTTTCCTGCACACCCCCCCCCCCCCGCGCTTTTTTAAAGATATACTAATATACTAGTGGGGGATAGGTCTTGAGCAATAATATTACTAATTAACTTCAACGGTACTGGTAATTGGTAGCACAATACTCATCGATTCTATGCTTTTTAATGAATTATAGAATCTTATGTAATGATAACAACGTATTTTGGTACCTTTAATTGGTTAACGGACCCTTTCCAACCAGCATCCTTTTTTTTTGTGGATTCAATTGTTTGACAGTGTGACTTTAACCCTCTGCCTTCATCTGCTTTTGACTTATGTCTTCTTTTTACAAAAGGTGATCAGATGTTTTTGCTAGAAAGTATGCAGTAGATCTTAATCATTGCAAAACCTGTTCCATGTTCCTGTAAATCTGACACTCTTCTTTGGTTTTTACGTGTGAAGTTTCAGAATTAAAGATTTGTAATGCTCTTGCTTCATGTTTTATACTGGGGCTCAGACCTAATTTTAGTTAGCAACTACTTTTGAAGACTCGTTCTTTTGTTAATGACCTGGGGTTTTTCATGATATGGCTGGAAAAAAGAATCTCAGTAAGGCAAATGCTTAGAAATGTGCTAAGCTTTCCATCTCATGACACATATGCTTTCTTTATGGTAGATGACCAGCGCATGGACAAATATGAGCTTTGGAATTCATAGGGATGTAGAGAGGGGGAGTGGGAGAACTGGGTGGAGTAATGGAATTTTTATAATAAAATAAGGGAGAACTTTGCTCATTCTTTGGAGAACTATGCATCTGCAAAAACTTGAGAAAGCATTGGCGATCAAATAAATATCAAATATATATTAGCTTTGGAGCCTCTTGGAGCATATGAGCAATGGAGCTTATGGAGCATCGCTCACCTCAAGGATTGCTCTCTTGGTTTGCTTCATGGTTTTAGCTTTGACTTGTTTCAGCTATTGTGAAATTAATTGCATGAAATTGAAATCAACGGCTCCTTAGATTAACCATGTTTTGTGAATCTTAAACATTATTTTTTTGACTCACATATCATTTGTGTTTGCAGAGAATTTGTGAGTAGAGTGACGAAGCAATACAAATGAGTAGCCGTTTCTCTCGCACCATCTATGTTGGTAACTTACCTTCCGATATCAAAGAACATGAGATTGAAGATCTGTTCTACAAGGTTTGGTTTTGAACTTCTATTCCTGTGCCCCCTATGTGGAGCTGAACAACTTATTTCCATTTGCCCCCTGCATCATATCCCTATGTTCTCTATGCTCACTGCAAGGTCATGTGTAAATTATAGGTTTATAACCTATAACTAGCCTTGCTTATTCATACATGTATGAAGTTTTTTGTTTTTTGGGCTTTTTTATCGTCCTTTGCTGTTGATTGGGTCAAGCTTTTGAAGTTTGTAGAGTAGATTTCTGCTGACTGTTTTTGTTGATCATGTTGCTTTATCTGTTTCATCAAATTCTCCAGTTTCTATTCTAACAAATTTGCACAGTATCCTCATCCTGTACATGCATGTTGACTTCAGTCAAGTGCAGTGGTCTATGTTGTTTCAAAAAAAAAAGTGCAGTGGTCTATGTCAGTCAGTGAAGTGCAACATATAAATATCTGCTTGCATCATCACAGTTGTTTGTTTTCTTTGGTGCAGTATGGTCGTATTTTGGATGTTGAATTAAAAGTTCCACCTCGACCTCCTTGTTTCTGCTTTGTGGAGGTGATCCCTTTGTTTATTTTTTAATTGTTTTTTTTTATTTTTTATTTTTTTTATTTTAATAAATCCAACTGGTTACGTTAATGCTTGGTCCTTGTAACCTTGAGCTATATGCATTGAATTGATAGTTTGAGAGTTCCCGAGATGCTGAAGATGCAATTAGGGGACGTGATGGCTACAACTTCGATGGCTGTTGCCTAAGGGTAATAATTTGATTGCCTACTTTCATATTATAAGTTACACATTTGATTTCTTACATGGCTGGACATATATAGGTTGAACTCGCACATGGTGGGCGAGGATCAGGATCATCATCTGCTAGTGAACGTCGTGCTGGAGGGCGTTATGGTGCATCGCGCCATACTGAGTATCGAGGTCTGTTTATATATTTTTCATGGTAACCCTGAAATTAAGTGTATACATAATACTCTTATAGGTTCTGTCCTTTTGAAAAAAAAAAGATATCAAAATGACTTTTGATGAAGGATGGGTAATGACATATGCCAATAAAAAATTCCAAAAGGAAAAAAAAAAAAAAAAGACCCAAAAGCTACTCTCATCTTTACTCACTTTCTCTCATCCCCTTCCATCCGTTTTCTCTCCTCTTCCCATTTCTTTGTGTCTTCTTCATTCCCTTTCTTTTAGCAAAGAATATGCCTTCTTCAACTCTTTCAAGCCTTTAAATATCCTGGAAAATTTTACTCTTTAATTTCTTAGACCTAGCAATTTAGGTTTTTAATGTCTGATAACGAACTGGTGTTTTTTTTGGTGTGAGAGATCTAGGGAGTGAGGAAGGCAGAGTGGAGGAAGAGGAGAGAGAGGGCTGGGAAAAGGAGAGGAGAGAAAGTGGGTTTTGGGTTTTTTCTCTTTGAATTTATTCCAAAATATGTCACCCTTCCCTCATCATTAAGGTCAATTTGATAAAAATAGTGGCCTCAGGGTCACCTCAGGATTCACAAACATAGCAGGGTCAATCTATGTGTTACGCTTAATCTCAGAGTTACCTTGGGAAATCTTGTTTATAAAGTCTTCACTTTTGAATAAAGTAATTGAAAATCTGCACTTGACATGCAGTCATTGTCCGTGGGCTTCCATCATCTGCATCATGGCAGGATTTAAAGGTGTTTTTCTGACTTTGTCATACTGATAAGCTATGTCAAACTTATCACAAGCTAAGTTTTCCATCTTAACATTTGGTTCTATCATAGGATCACATGCGAAAAGCTGGTGACGTGTGCTTTGCTGAAGTTTCACGTGACAGTGAAGGTATTGCCTGAATTATTTGCTGCTGTTTATGCTAAGAAAAGGACAAATGATATGTTATGTATGATATCCTTGTTAGTGGGTCTTAGACACTGAGGTTTAAAAGGAAATGCTACCTTGCATGCTTTGTTCTGCAGATCCTTTGTAACACATAAATCCTAATAGCAGATTTGTACTTTGCTTTTTAATGTGATGATATGATACCCTTTCTATTAGTGAGGACCGTAAATTGACTTGGTGTTATAAAAATGGAATATTTCTGTGCATAGAGCTGAATGCACACGAGAGTGTATTTAGATCTCTGTTCGAACCCTCTGAGGTCTTTAATTTGCTGAAGCAGAAATTTAGTTGAGTTGAAATGCTTTTCCAGTCATTGAATTTAGGAAATTTCTGATGTCAAAGGATATTGTAATGAAGGAAATTGATGAATCTGCCTTTTTGAATCTGTCTAGATTATGCGTGTGCTACAATTGGATTGTTACTTGTTTAATTCTTTTAAGCTATGCTTCCTTCTGTCTCCTCAAATATTAGTTTTTTACAGGAACCTTTGGCTTGGTTGACTATACCAATTCTGAAGACATGAAATATGCTGTAAGTTTTATAGTGGATTGATTGGATCCTGGGTCTAGAATTCTTTCATATACTGCTTTTCCATACGTAGCTTTGATGCTGTTAATGATGACTTTTTATTAGATCCGGAAACTGGATGACACTGAATTCAAAAACCCTTGGGCAAAATCTTATATCCGGGTGAGTGACTTTCTCTTAGATGATTTATGTGTTCTGAGGACAACTTTTGATCTCTTGTTTTCCTTACCTATCAATTTCTGCACCTTGCTGTTTTTTGTATATGTCCAATTATGTACTCTACTTTGTATGTCGACAACAGCCTTCGTAATCACTGAGGCAATGAGGCTCCTCTATTAAAATAGTATGGCCATCTTTCCTGTTTTTTCTGTAAAACTATTGCTTCTACTTGGATATAATACTCAAGGATCTGGATTGTGTCACACTTAAGTTTCCTGTAGCTTGTAAAGTCTAGTAATAATTTTTGTCAACAATAGCAATGTTCCATGGGAGGGATGTAAGTTTTTTTTTTCTCTTCTTGGTATTAAGATATGGCTCTGTGTCATTGCAGGTGAAGAGGTATGACAGAAGCCCAAGTAGGAGCCGCAGCAGGAGTAGAAGCCCGAAAAAGAGTAGAAGGTAAGCCTTTTTTTTTTTTAATAAAAAAAATTTCAACTCTTTCTTGGGTATTTGTTATTTGTAGTATTCAAGGCTATATAGGCTTTGTAATTATATGCACAAAGTGGTATTAAGATGAGATATATGGCAATACTATGCTCTGTTTGATGTTGCAAAGTACGAAGTATATAATTACTATTAGTATTGTTATCTATATCTACCTCCCACTTCTTATGACTTAGGTTGCATGCGGTTGTTTATTTTGCTTTTGAATTTCTCTGCAGCAAATCGCTGGAAAGGTCAGTGTCAAGATCACCATCTAGATCAAGGTCTGCATCTCCTGTGAAATTAACCAGGTAATACGGAGTACACTTGATTATGCAAGGATTTGACTCACCGTTGTCCTAAATATTGTTAAGCATTCTTTCTCAAATTTTCACCAATATGCAGGCCAAAGTCTAGATCCAAGTCAAGATCCCCCTCCAAGTCACGGTCAAGGTCCATTTCACCCCGGTAGTACCAGGTATGCCATGGGTTTAGAAAATCCCTAATGAGTTCAACAGAATGTGAATTGATCCATGTTCATTGATATTCGAGCTTTTATATGACCTCACTTAACCTGATTTGATGGACTTTCTCTTTTTAATTCTTATCTTACAGTCAGGCACTTGGGTCAGATCAGTTTCTCTGCCCTGCAAGCAGCAATTTAACGAGTACGCCTCTAATGTGTCTCCAAGCAAATACTTAGCATTGCATGAACTTTTCACTAGTATAAAAAATGTTCCCCTTCTGGCTATTGGAACTCTGTAAAAATAGACATGTGAGGCAGTTTTAGAGACATTAATTGTGCTTTTAGTAGCTCTTTAGTCTGAAGATTATATTGAGGAGTCCATTTTAAGAACATTGTTGCTTAGTGTGTTTTGCTTCTAGTTTTTAATATGGTTTGCTGGATTTATAAAGAAGATTTTATTATTTGGAGACAAGTTTATATACAATTCTATGTCCTTGTGAAAATTGTTTATTTTTATGACCCGTGGAGCATGTGAGCGTGTAAACTGTTTCTCTATATCATAACAGCTGTTCCCTTTCTTTCTTTTTGATAAACTATTTTGATTATGTATGTTTGCCAATGCTCATCTTTAACCATTTACAGTATATCTTTAGTTATGTACTTCGTATCAGTATTACAAGTATAAAAACTTGATATTACCCTTATTTAAAACACGTATTGAGACAAATCGAATAAGATCTCACATGATTATTTTTTTTCCCTTTATATATTGAGATTAATTTAGAAGAGTGCTTCATAGTAGACTAGTAGTTAACCAAAGGCAAGCAAGTAGTTCGTCAGTAATCTAAAATTGTGAATAGTTGCAAAATTCTAAACGAGAACATTTAAAAGAACAGGGGTATATTTCATCTGAGTATGGCAATATTGTGACTAATCTGACTATTACATAATTTTCAAGTATAGAGGTTCCTTGCAATTATTAACAAATACTTGGTCACTCTGGGTTGATCATTTTGTACAATCAACAAAGTAGAAGTTGCTGAATGGCATAGGTTTACCGAGCTCCCATCTCTGAAATCGATGCACTGTTCAAGGAACCCTGCTGTAGATCGTATTGGGGATGCTCTGCCTGTAATAAACCCTTGCCTATGAAAAATGCCGGTTTCTTTGGTTGAGGGAGTTGATAAGCTCATTGGCGATCATAGTTACAACAGTTGACATGGTGGGTCTGTCAGCAGGGTTCTCTTGCACACATAAGAGACCGACGTTAATGCATTTCATTGCTTCTTCGTGGTTGTGATTGTCCAAAATTGAGGCTTGGTCAATCAGCTCCGAACCTCTATTCTCTGTCCACAGCTCCCATACCTGAAGAACACAAATCAATTTAAGAAAATCTGGTTAGTCTGTATAATAGCTTGAGTTTCACAAGGTTGATCGGGAACTTACATAACCAATAAGGTTGAGTGGGCGTTCTGAGCAGTAAGAGTCATTGTTCTTCTTGCTGCTGATTATCTCTAACACTAATATCCCAAAGCTAAAAACATCAGACTTGACTGAAACATATCCCTCCATTGCATATTCTGGTGACATATAACCACTGCACGAAGAGAGGAAAATAAGTAGCGTTTATGGTCTTAAATGAGTTGAGAATTCAGGCATTGGTGTATTCAGTTTACTTACAGTGTCCCAACTAATCTGCTGGTATTTGCTCCTGATTCATTATGCTGAAAGAGTCTAGCCATACCGAAATCTGAGATTTTTGGATTCATCTCCTGATCAAGTAATATATTTCCTGTTTTCAAGTCTCGGTGAATTATCTTCGATCGTGAATATTTGTGAAGGTAGAGGAGTCCTTGAGCTACTCCCTCGATTATGTTGAAACGCATCTTCCAGTTAAGAAGCAATTTTCTGTCTGAATCTGTCATGAATCAAGATACAAATGTGATGAATCAATTACGAAGTACAAGAATTTAGCAGCTATAGTATTACTGGAAATTCCGAAATATGTTTAGTTATTATTGTTTAAATCACTAACCAAATAGGAAATAGTCCAAGCTTTTGTTCTCCATGTATTCATATACCAATATCTTCTCTCCTTGCTCAATGCAGCATCCTATGAGCTTAACTAGATTGGTGTGTTGTATTTTGGCAACAAGCTTAACCTCATTCATGAACTCCAATCTGCCCTGCTTTGATGCTCTAGACAGTCTCTTTATTGCTATCTCTTGATTATCTGCTAATGTACCCTGATATATTAAGTGCAAATGTTTTACTGCATTAACTTGGAAAGAAATATATAAATGGAGCATTCAGAGTTTTTAACTACCTTGTATACTACCCCATATCCTCCTTGTCCAAGCCTATTTGAAGGTGAAAAGTTATCAGTTGCTTGAACTATGCTTTCAAAGCTGAATACATGTATTCCATGGTTCTTGCCAATGGTGAGCTTTCTTTTCCTTCGAAATCTTTTGGAGTGTCCAACACTGGAACCTATCTCTGTAAGCGACATCTTCTCCTCTATTTGACTTGCTCCTGTGTAGCATGGAAATAAAACAAAGCTGCATCAGTAGAGCACATAGTTCTGTAAGGTTTTAGTGGGTTGTTTGTAATTCAGAAATGTTTCGAGACTTCTGCGATGGCGATTATACAAATGTTGAAGATGAGCTGTGAGGTTTCGTCGTACAACATAACCTATCAGGCGAAAACATCGTGCTATACTGAGCAGTGCCCTTTTCTGGCGATAGCCTATCCATGATACTGCCAGGAGCAGCAGAAAGGTAGCTGTTGCTATTATAAGCCACAACCACAAAAGTGAACTCTTTTCTTCTGTAACAAAACCAAATCTAATTAAGCTACACTTTTAACTACAGTTGAAGAGACTAGAAAAATATTGCAGTAGAATTTCATCTCCTCCCTACGTTCTAAATGCTGATAGTTTAAAAAGTGGTTGAGAAAATGTTAGTTTTACCCCTGTAATGTTGTCTTTGAATGTAAAATTCCCTGCGAGAAGAGTATGCCTGTCCATTTTCTAGTAACTGAGTAATGTTAGTCCAGAGCTCACATCCAGTTCGATTGGGGTAGATAAAAGCGTAAGCAACACAGGAACAGTTGCTCAAGCACCTAACCTCACAATCAGCCACACCCAAAATTTGGTTTCTTTTTTCGTACATGGTGCCTTCAGATAGCACATAGCCCCTGCTACTTTCAAACCAGCTTTCATTCCGGCATTCTGGAAGCTGCTGCTTTACGCATCCAGGATAGGATTTGTAGTTTCTGGCCTCTCTGCAGTCAACAACAGTGGTCAGAGAATTGTGTGTATTTGATCGTGATCTCGAGTACTGGCTGTACTCCAATCTGTCTGATGTCGAGGTGTCATAATGAAGTATTGCACCTTCCCTATATATATGATACATTGAGAAATCAATATCCCAGGCGTTCTCTGCAGATAAGGTGAAGTATTTCTCTTCATCATTTGAGACATAATCGAACTTAAAAAGGTAGTCTTTGAGATTTGGGAATTTCCCATTGCTCCAAATGCCACTCCTCCATTGAATATCCTCTCTTATCCACAAGATCAACTGGCTGGTTCCGCTGGGGTCTATACCGAGTGTGAAAGGCCCCGCTGCAGGAAATTCATCACTTACCCATGAGGTCAATGACCAATTTTTCCCAGTTTTGAAGTTATATCCTAGTTTCATACCAATAAGAAGTGTGTCAGTTGGATAATCAAAGCTCTGCCACAGTTTTTTGTCTCTTACCGAGCCATCTGAATTCAGCTCTTGTAACACAAAGTTGCCGGTATCTGTAAGCACTGCCACTCTTCTGGAAGCTCCTTGATTGGCCTTCAACAATATGTGTGTCAAACCTCTATCTAATATCTTGAAGTCACCATTGCTGTTGATTGCAAGTGCTCCATAATTCCTAGAAATGGGATTGTTTCGGTTTGCAATCCATACTGGCCTCTTATCTTTAATCATAAGTGTACCAGATGCCGATGAAGCAGTTTTGTGTATTTTCTGGATTAAAGTATCCGATTACCCTCTCTTCTTGTGGGTTGAAGAATCCTAATGTGAATACTTTGCCTAACGAAACCAAGTACTCACCATCCTTGAGTTGATGACCTTGTTTCAGAGTGTCTGATTCTAAATAAGAAGAGATTATGCAGCAGCAGAAGCAAAAATATAGGAAGATGCTTTCTTTTCTCAGTGCCATTGGTTGTGGAATCTACCCAAAACTATTCTTCTTAAGACATTCACGGGCGCCTTTACTAAATAAGTGGTAGCCTAATAAGTCTTTAACAATTGTTAAAAACAACTTTAGTAGAAACAATTGTTTTATGCCTGATTGCTATGAAAACAAAACATCTTTAATACTTAATTGATGAGTAGGTCAATAGTGGAACGATTCAGAATAGTTCTAAAGGTGGTAGGTTTAATGTCATCATCTATAGTCTAATACCTACTAAATACTAGTAATCGCCGTAATAACCTAGGGAGTACAATTAGACTGATATTTGATTCTCAAAAGTCAGATACTCCTCTAATTGGAAATAATAACCTTATACAAAGTTGAAATTAAGTACTCACCATTCTTGACCTGTAGCCTGTTTCTGAATCAGAAGAGATGATGCAGCAGACAGAAGCTGATATATCAGAAAGTGTTTATTGGAGGTAGAATGATATCTGTCTAATAAGTTATGCAGGTTGAAATAATATGTACAAGCTCTAGATATTGTAGACTTGATTAGTGGATAAGAGAAAAGTCCTGGTTTGAAATGGTTAACTTTGTCGAGCAGCTAATACTCATTTTGTCTAATTAATCTAACAGTTGACTGCTAGTATTGAGCAGTTAACAGAGTCTAAGTACCTATTTTAGGATGTCGTGTTTCCACCAGATCGAAGATCCAGTATATCGCTAAACATATAATTGGTCAGGACCATGATGATGCAGTTAATAAGCGTAGTCCATACAAAACTGTTATAACTGCTTGCAATTTGAGGCCTTAAGGGTTGAGCCACTGCTTTGAGATTTTCTAAGATACTGTTCGTTCAAAACATTTGGAAATTTGTATTTGCCTGTTCTAGCCAAAAGTAAAGTTTTGTTGTACTGAAAATGGTATGAACACACTAATAACATATTATTCAAAGTTATATTATTGCACTCATGACACATTAATAAATAATAATCAACCAAGCATGAATGACATACAATTCAAAGAAGTCTATACGGAAGGCAACATTGCCTGAGTTATTGAATTCTGAGACAAACTATAGTAAAAAAATATATCAGCCACATGAGTATTCCACAAAAGTGCTGATCATTCTTTGATGTGATCCACCATATATGAATCAAGGATTTGCAATGTTCTCCACAGCAAAAGGAGCAATCTCGTTTCCTTCGAATCCTGGTCTACTACCAGCAACCTCTAGGCTCAACAGCAGGTTCTCCCATTTCTTTGCAGGCTCCTGCTCAAGAACCAAAAATTAATTAGCACCATGACAGATGAGATTAACTTGGCTAAAAGTGTACTATGTTGATCACTTCACACAGCCTACCTTCCATGAGAAATCTTGTGCCATACAGTTTTGGATCATCTCTCTTGAAGCTGGAGTTCCATACGTCTCTATCGCCCTCTTCACTGTTGTTACAACAGCTTGTAAATCAGTTGGATCCACCGCGTCACACTGATATACCATTATACACCAAAATGTCAGCTCTTCAGAGTACAGGAATGATCATTATACTAAATAGTATAAAAAATGAAATAGGTTGTTTTTTTTTGGTTTAGGTGATTGTTACATTTGCACTGAAACGGCCCATGTGGAATCCGGTGTAACCTTCTTGTACAGTATCGACAAGTCCACCAGTCGAGGCCACCAGTGGCACCTGATCAATGAAAGATCAGAATAGGTCATCATGTTCATATATTGATGTATAAAGCATCAAGATAGGATAATTCATTGCATAAAGCTGTCACAAACCGTTCCATAACGCATTGCATGGAGCTGGATTAGCCCACAGGGCTCAAATCTGCTAGGTATCAGCATGTAATCAGCACCAGCTACAATCATATGAGCTAAGGCGACGTTGAATTTGGTCACCCCTCTCGCCTTTTGAGGGTAGAGAGCTTCCAACTGTTGAATCTGCTTCTCCATTTCCTTCTTTCCTGTCCCCTACTCCCCCCAAAAAATCATGAAAACAAATCAGAAAAATGGTTTTGTTCAAGAATAAAAAGGCATGTTTGAGGTAAGATTTATTCTTACAAGAACAATAATCTGCACATTTTGCCCGATGAATTGAGGAATTGCTTCTGCAAGAATGTCAGAACCTTTCTGCTCTTCAAGTCGGCCTATAAAACCAATCAAAGGGATATTCCTGTCCACGGGTAGACCAACTTCTGCTTGCAGAGCTTCCTTTATAAGAGGCTTTGCATATGCAACCTGAAAGAAGCGAAAACTAACACATTAGGAAATTTCATGAAGGTTTACAAAAGCAAAAATCCTGTTTAAAATGTTACTTACAGTTGATCTATCATAATTAGATCCAATGTACTTATCAGTAGTTGGATTCCATTCCAGCACATCCATGCCGTTCACTATGCCAGTGATTCCAGTCCTCTGAACTATATCATTGAGCTCCACACCTCTCTCAACACTCGATACAATCTCTTGTGCGTAGAAAGGGCTCACAGTTACTACACGGTCTGATTCTAAAATACCTGCCTTCATCCAGTTAATTTTCCTTCCCTTTACAGGTTTGTTGTGCCTGTATCATGCACTTAACATTAATTGTGGACTAGTAAATTAGTAATTAGTCCGTGCAATGCGATATTTAGTAGGTAAGATACTTTACCCATCAAAAAAGTCAAAAGCTGGCTTCAATTCCTCAGGCAAATGAAGACGCGAGTAGTCTTCCAATGCAAATCTTCCTTGATATACCATATTGTGAATGCAGAAAGCAACCTGAAGTCTCAAACATAAGAAAATTCGTTCAAGAAAACGTTACAAAGTACAACCAAGAAAAAAACCCCTAGGTAAAAAGACTTACCTTAGCATTTCTGTAAATTCCCCTGGGTTTGTACATACTCTTGAGGTAGGCTGGGAGAAGAGCACTATGCCAATCATTCGCGATGAAAACAACATCTTCACCTGCATCGAGTACATAATAAACACTTTAATCAGGTCTTCATTCTACTGAAATCATTGAAAAAAACTTGTTACAGTTGACCACAATGAGAAGATATTACCATATGGTCCAGAGTAGAGTGGATTGTTGTTGAGATTCAGAATTCTTGGTGCCTCCAAAGCTGCCTGTAACGCGCAGGTAACATGCTTTCTTTCTCATTACAAAGTAATTAAGCTAATAATGATAAAATTACCTGGTTTAACACGCTAAATCGAAGCTGGTTATCTTCATAGTCCTCTCCAGCCTCTGGACCGTAGAGTTTGGATCCGGTTACCCCCCACACCTAACATGGTTTTATTACACAACCATATAAAAAAAATAAAAATCAGGGCTTCAATTCATTAACTAATTACACACAAGTAAATACTATGGTTGAGCTATGGAAATGTATTGATACCTTTGCAAGGAAAACAGGATGATCCACGAAAACACGATCAACCCCTCGCTTGTAGGTGTGGAAGAAACGCACTGTCTCAGTTCTATCTCCAACTTTCAGCTGCAATTTATGTTTTAAAACATGCTCAAGAACTCCAATTCAAATAATCATCCTAACAAAGTAAGATGAACCTAATTATATTATAAAGCATGCATGTACCTCAGCTGTTACACTAGTATCCCATCCGTCTCTGTACTGATCATACCGTGGAGAGATTGTCATTACACGGTGTCCCCTAGCCTAAAAGACGCGTAACACATTAGGCCAAGGTAATAATAAAGTTGAGATAAGTTCAAAAAATATACATAAATATATTTATCACGGTGAAGAGAACAAAGACTTACTGCCAAGGCAGGGGGGAGACCTCCAAGAACATCCCCTAGACCGCCGGTTTTACTCCAAGGGGCAACTTCTGCCCCAACAAACACCAAATTCATCCCACATCTTATTGCAGGGGAGCTTTCTTTTCTAAGCTCCTCAGTAGGATTTTTCGCGTTACTCCTTAACTTTATCATATCTACATTGTTCTTCAATGATCTTAGTCCATTATGAGTCGCGATCATTTGGTTGTTCTTCAAGCCATTGTTTATCAATGTCAGCTTAGGATCTGAACCCGTCATAGCACCACTGGTAATACCCGAAATAAAATGAGATGATGTTACGGTCTCCATTGTCCTAATACCTCAAACAACCAAAAAAACAGTGATTAATTAGTACGTGGTAGTATAGTATGTAGCACTGTCAAAACGGTTTGACAGTTCGGTTTTGGTTCGGTTTGAAATCGGTTCGGTTTGAAATCGGGTCGGTTTGAAATCGGTTCAAATGTCTTACGGGTCGGTTTCGGTTCGGTTTAAATAATTATCGGTTCGGTTCGGTTTCGGTTTATTCTTGAACGGTTTAAATTCGGTTCGGGTTCTAAACGGTTCGGTTAGTAAACGGTTCGGTGCAAACGGGTTGCGGTTTGTTAACGGTTCGGTGTAAACGGTTTTTAACCCGGTTTAAATTCGGTTCGGGTTGTAAACGGTCCGGGTTGTAAACGGTCCGGGTAGTAAACGGTTCGGTGCAGACGGGTTGCGGTTTGATAACGGTTCGGTGTAAACGGTTTTTATCCCGGTTTAAATTCGGTTCGGGTTGTAAACGGTCCGGGTTGTAAACAGTCCGGGTAGTAAACGGTTCGGTGCAGACAGGTTGCGGTTTGTTAACGGTTCGGTGTAAACGGTTTTTATCCCGGTTCAAACAGTTTCGGTTTAGAAACGATTCGGTTCTTTTTTGGTTCAGTTTCATTTTAGTTCGGTTTATAACTGGTTCGGTTCGTTAACGGGTTCGGTTCTTCTACGATTTAACATTACTTGGATAGGTTTTATTTCAGCTTTACTAAATTACAGTTCGAGTCTGGTTTTGATTCAAAAAACCGGTTTTTTATCGAGTCGTTTGGATTTGGGCAATCAAACAGTTTTGGTTTGAAATTTTATACTACTTTCTAACTTTTTGCTAGTTAACAAGTTTTATATCAAGTCGAGACTTCATCACTTCATATTGAGGCATCATATTATATGCAAATTCTCATTAATTTTATAAATACATATCATGTTATGTATTTAGTTTAGCCATACTGATCTTACTAGTTTATTAGGAAGTAGATTATAAAAGTTTAGTGCATTAATGTATTATTGTTTTACTATCAGATTATTATCTGCTTCTTATTTGATCATTTAGTTAATTAATAATGTCATAATCATGATTTGATGAGTAATTGTGACATCGAAATTTTCAATTTGGTATTCGATACTTAATTAGTCAACAAGACTGATAATTAAGACTTGTTTATCATTATATATTTGCATAAAGTTATATATTACAAAGTAGTTTGATTTGTATAATCAAATAACACATTAATGAAGAAGAAGGTAATATTGACTCTTTCAACCGATTATACATATTAACATATAAATAACATATAACCATCTCATATTCTCATAGTTAAATATTATTAGTATAAAGGGATGAGAATCATAAGATTATTATATTTTTCTATATCCTTTATTGGTTTACCCCTAAGGCTTATGTCACTAATTACTAATTAGTAATTAGTAATTACTTAATTAGACTAACAAGTTAATAAGAAAGAGTAGCGTTTAACTTGAGTCTAATAGATCAAATACTGAAATGGTATTAGTATATTACCTAGTAGGATAGTCTAGTACACTGCTAATCTGTTATGCAACTATGCTAAATTGACAATTGCTGATATAGTCATATTAGTCAATCACTCATGTAGTCATAACTCATATCTAAATAAGTAATTTGTATTTATGTACTAATCTACTAGTCAATTATACAATTTATAAGTTTACACGATTACAAGTGTATTTGCTTATAGGTACAACTAAACTGATATAAAATAACCATATAACTAATCCGTAGTACTTCTTACTCTCTAAGATATATGACGTCATTATATTATTAAACAGTGTTCGATTTTTTATTAATCGCAACGCTAGACATTTACACGCTAACCGATTCACATTTTATAATTTAAAGAACTTAATATTTTAATGTGTGTGTTAAAAAAAATTATAAAAGCTGATATTATGAAGGCATATTTCGTTTTATCGGGATTCGAGAAATGTAATTAGTTTTTTTTTGAAGCCATGTAATTAATTAATTGTATAAAATTTCGTTTAATGTTATTAAAATAAAATTAAAAATTTTGATTTTTACAAAGTGGAAAATTGATTTCATTTTTTTGGTTGACAATTTCATCAAAATATGAAAGGTGGGAAATTTCCCTCCAAAACTAAAAGGAAAAACAAATTTTAAATTTAGAATTTAGATATTTTGGTTGTTAAATAATTAAATAATATATTGCAAAAGAGGAAAAAAAAAAAAAAAAAAAAAAAACAGTGGTGAAACGTGAATTGAATTAGCCTGGTTAGGTCATCTCCTCTTCATTCATCATCTTCAATTCGCCGTTTTGCTCCACATCAAACACTGATTCTTCGGTTCTTCTTCTTCATCCTCAAGCGCTGAATCCTTACTCACTCTGAAGTTCTCCAGTTCTCCATCTTCAATTCTTCCTCTCCTTCAAGCCGTCACAGCTCAAGGTAATTTTCAGTTAATTTTTTTTTTTTATTTCGGTTTTTTTTTTCGATCTCGAGTTCTCCATTGTCGTTTTTTTTGTTCGATCTCCAGTTCTCCATCTTCAATTCTTCTTCTCCTTCAAGCCGTCACAGCTCCAGGTAATTTTCACTTAATTTTTTTTGTTTTTATTTCGGTTTTTTGTTCGATCTCAATTTCTCCAAATGTAATTAGTTTTTTTTCGATTTCCAGTTCTCCATCTTCAATTCTTCTTCTCCTTCAAGCCGTCACAGCTCAAGGTAATTTTTCAGTTAATTTTTTTTTTTATTTCGGTTTATTTTCGATCTCGAGTTCTCTATTGTCGTTTTTTTTTGTTCGATCTCCAGTTCTCCATCTTCAATTCTTCTTCTCCTTCAAGCCGTCACAGCTCCAGGTAATTTTCACTTAATTGTTTTGTTTTTGTTTTTTGTTGTTCATATAATTCCTGAACTATAGACCAGGATGGCATATACTAATCACCCTCTATTATGAATATCTAAGGGACAGTGGGAGACAAATCTTGTGGTTATAAAAGCATTAGAATTTTTGTATGGTAGGGAACCCAATAAATCATTACACTATTTCAGTTTAAAATATCATTCTAATGTTATGATCAGGTATAAACACTAAAGAATTTTTGTGTGCTAATTATAGTTTAATGCAAGTTGGTTTGTTTCCAATAGAAAGAGAATCTTGTCATTTTAATCCATTGTTTTGACTTATTGAAGTAAATTAGATAAAGCAACTACTACTAATTTTAGTAATTTATAAATCTGGTAGTGTATCACTACTAAATAGTATGATTGGTTGGAAATTTTAGTGTGAAATAGTCAACACTAATTTGGTTCAGATTAGCTGGTTTAGTTTTGGGTGCATGGTATTTTATTTTAGTGGTTAATTAATAGAGTTATTTTAAGTTACAGTATATGTGAAAGTAATTTGCTTGCCAATTGATTTTAGTAATAGTGCCTTATTGGCTAACTTAACAGTTGTACTTTGTCTTCTTGGGGCATATTTGGATTTAGGCTGTTGTGTTTCTGTTTTTTCAGCAATGGAGCAAGAGTTTATCGGTTTTGATGAGGATTCTACTATTCAGAATCAAGATTCTACTCAACATACCACTAGTGGTAGTAAGCGTGGACGAACATCAGATGTTTGGAGGTATTACACCTTTTTTGATAAGATGGTTGGTCTTGCGCCGATAAAATATGCTCGATGCAATGTTTGCGGTAATGAATATAAAACACCAGGTAAGGCTGGTACTTCAACTTGTAAAGCTCATACTAAGACATGCATGGGTAAAAATCCACACCATCCAGGAAATCATGAAATTGGTGTTGAGCTCCCGTTTAATCAAACTCGTCATTTACAATTGCTTGCTAGAGCTATAATTTTGCATTCTTATCCTTTAAGTATTGTGGAGCATCATGGCCTTAGGGAAGTTTTTACGAATCTGAATCCCAACGTGAACCATGTGTGTTGAAACACTATTTTGAAATATTGTATTGCTGAGCATGATAAGTTTAAGTCTTTGTTGTTGCAATCTTTATCTGGAATTGAAGGTAGAGTTAGCTTCACTTGTGACTTGTGGACAGCATGCACTAATCGAGGTTATCTCACTTTAACGGCACATTATGTTGATAAAGATTGGTGTCTTAGGTCTAAAATTCTGAATTTTCGTTATTGTGGTCCTCCTCATACTGGTGTTGAGGTAGAAAAATTTGTGTTAAAACTTATTGGGGAGTGGAACCTTCAGGGTAAAGCTTTTGCAATGACTGTTGATAATGCTCGATCCATGGATGTTATGGTTAACCTTTTGAAGAAAGATTTAATGTTGACTTCTCCTCTTCCTTGTAATGGTAAATTTTTTCATATTCGATGTTCAGCTCATGTCTTGAACATTATTGTTCAAAGAGGTTTAAAAGAAGTTGATAGTAGTGTTCAAAAATTGCGTGAGGTTTGTAAATATATTGATTCTTCAGACTCTAGACTCACTCAATTTGAGCATGCTCTTCATGAGGTTAACTGTGTGTTTAATGGAAAGTTACGTCTTGATGTTGTGACTCGTTGGAATGCCACCTATACGATGCTCCGAAAAGCTTTAGAAGCAAAGGAAGCCTTGAAATTGGTTATCGATAGGTTTATGGGTTATGAATTCAAACTTTCGGATGATGAATGGGATACCCTTACTAAAATATGTAATTTCTTAAAGCCATTTTATGAAATCACTGTGTTATTTTCTGGTTCAGAATATCCTACTGCAAATTTGTATTTCGCTAGTGTTTTAAAAATTGAGCACACAATAAGTAAAGCGCATATAGACCCTAAACTTGCACCCATGGCAAAAGTTATGCTTGAAAAGTTTGAGGGCTATTGGGATGAATATAGTTTGATCCTTTCAATTGCTATTGTTCTTGATCCACGCTATAAGCTTGTTCGAGTGACGAAGATGTTAAAAGTGCTTTATGTTGATGAGGCATGTGTTGAAAAGGCGAAGGTAATTAAAGATGCTCTTTTGGAGTTGTACAACTTTTATTATTCTATGTCTTTCGGTGTTACATCAAGTACAATTGTTCCACCCTCCATCCCAGCTATTATCGATAAATCAAATAGTCACTTGGATGATGACATATTCAAGGTAATCAATTTCTGTTTATTGTGGTTTACAAAATTAATAATTGTATGTTTTAATTTTTATTATTTAATAAAGCATTTTGTTTGAACTTTTCTAGTATGTTGATGATGATGATGATGAGGATGGCCCATCAAATCGGCCATCGATGGAGATTGATTCTTATTTGTGTACTCCTCGGCAACCAATTTATGAAGGGCAGAAATATGATGTTCTCAAGTATTGGGAATCTCAAATTAGTGTGTACCCCATATTAGCTGTTATGGCTAGGGATGTTTTGGCCATTCCTATTACATCGGTAGCCTCTGAGTCTTCTTTTAGCATGGGTGGTCGTATTTTAAACAAGTATAGGAGTGCGCTTTTGCCTAAGAATGTTGAGGCGTTGGTTACAACACAAAATTGGTTACGTGGTTATGATTGTGATATTGAAGAAGACGTCCTTGACATTGGTAAAGAAGTGATAGATGAAAGTTTTGCATCTAGTTAAGATATGGAATTGTGGTTCAGGCTTTTGCTAAAATGTTTTAATCTCATAGAACAAATATTAATAGTTTTAATCACATTACATTATTGATATTTTGTTCCTTATTTGTCTTGAATTATTGGTTATTATTTTTGTTGTAGTTATATAATTCTACTGTAATGAGAGTCATCAAACTAAAAAAAAGTAGTAACGATTTGCTTGACAAATATTAAGAGCATTCTCACTGGCAACACAGGAACTGATAAAAGAAAGTAGAAGTTAATAGCCCGTTTCACTTTTATCTTGACCCTGACTTGACCTTTACCCGCAACGTACTCGCCCCGCTAATGACCCGCATTGACCCGCCCAATAACCACTCCTAGTAGTAAGTGGTTTGTAAATGGTTTGATTTATAAGCGATTCGGTTCATAAACATTTTGGTTTATAAGCGGTTCGGTTTATAAACGGTTCGGTTAATAATCAGTTCGGTTTATAAACGGTTCGGTTTATAAACAGTTCGGTTTATAATCAGTTCGGTTTATAAACGGTTCGGTTTATAAACGGTTCGGTTTATAACGGTTTTTATGGCAGTTCAAACGGTTTCGGGTTAGAAACGGTTCGGTTCATTTTCGGTTCGGTTTCCTTTCAGTTCGGTTTAGATTTTGGTTCGGTTCTTAAACGGTTTAACGTTACTCGAATCGGTTCGGTTTCGGGTTCACTAAAATGCGGTTCGGGTCGGTTTTCGGTTTAAAAAAAGCGGTTTCTAAACGGTTCGGTTCTCATTCGGATCGGTTTGAATCGGTTCGGTTTCCCCGGTTCGGTTCGGTTTTTGACAGTACTAATAGTATGTATATGTTCATAACATTTACAACAAATAAAAGCAACATAAAATTAAATTTAACACTAATAATATAATACTGTTTCATACCAAATAATGTAATGAAAATTAAAAAGTTGTAAATAAAATTTGATTTGTAGGAAAATAATCAAATTTTATGGTGTTGATATGAGATTGTATATTTGTAATTTTGTATGTAATGTGTTGTAACGAGAGTTACATAGTACATTAGTACGTATATAAAGGGGGTTAATTTAGTGAGGCGTGTCATAAGATATATGGTACGTTTTGGAGTTTTTAACCAATAGGGAAATTCGTGAAGAAATAAAAAGGCAAATTAATCCTACTACAACCTGACGCTGGAAATCACCTGAGTCTAAAGTGGGTCCCACTGCACTTTTTCAGAAGAATTGTGAGATTTTTGAGGTTCTTAAATCCATCACAGCCGTTGGCTAGTACACGTCATCCGTTGGATTTTAGGATTTTCAATTTTTTGTTTTTTGTTTTTTTAATTGTTGGGCTTCTAAAAGTGGGTTAGATGAGGGTAGGTTTATTGGGCCGTTGTCCAGATGAATACTTGTATTATTATCTGTGGATCCTAAGATAAAAATAATACACTATGGGTGCAAAGTGCAATACTAGTCAGCATCTTTGGTGTCATGGTGACTATGGGGTTTTAAAAAAAATTACCAAGTTTTATTGATCCAGGATCATCCAAGTTAAAAAATTTATATTTGTATGGTTGAAAATGTGAATTTCATAGAGTTTTTAATTTTACAGTCTCACATTTACTTCCTCGCATGTTCATGTGGACATCTTGAAGCAGGACATGTTATGTTTGCTTTATATCCAAATAAATTCAGACAAGATAATTTCTGAAAAAAATAAGTTCTTACTCGGTATAAATTACAATAAAAATAAATTTAAATGGGTTCTGTTAAGTGAAAATCAGATGAGTATAACACACCTAATAGAGAATAGCAGCATTAATCATTAAGCCAAAAAAAAAAAAAAAAAAGGATAATACTATTAATAATGATGATGATGTCTTGTCTTGTTTTAACATTTAGATCTGATGTACTCACAATGATCTGATGTACTCACAATGATTTTATCAGTTAAGTGAAGGTTTTGTTGGATTCAACTTAGACCTTATTGTTTGTATTTTCAAATTTTCTAATAGTAATAGTCTTATTAATATCAAACTATTTTTATGTAGCTATATGTAAACAATGTTAGAGAATTAGTCTTGATTAATTTTTTTTTTTTTTTTTTACTTTATATGTATTAAGAATATTTAATTATTGTTTGCAATTAAATAAGAAAAGAGAACATACCCTAAAGGCCTAAATCATAGATCACTTTGAAGTCATGGAATGTATGAAGTACAATAGATATTATGTGTGATATAAAGCTCATACTATTGATTTGTTGAATACTTGAATGAATGAATATGATTAGTATATTTTTTTTTGGGTGTTTAGAGAGCCACAAAAGTGATGAGAATTGATTCCAGGATCACCTGACACCGGGAGGAGACCTCTAACCACTTGAGGTATTCTTCACTCTCAACATGATTAGTATATGATGGCAAAGTATGAATAATGTAGTACTATAAAATAAAAACAATAGAAAGAATTATGCTAGGTTGAGAATGAATGAAGATTGATCATGTTAGTTTGGTCCAATTGTATATTTGTACGACTACGTCAGATTTGGTAGTCATTAAATTTAGTCAAGCAGAGTCATCTGATGTTGGTAGAAGAAAAGTAGAAGTAATAAAATAAGATGACATATATATAAGGTGAATGGATAAGCATTAAAGAGAGAGTATTAAAATCCAACACAGAAAACATTATTGATTATTCTACGTAGTATTTCTTTTATCCAACCGTCAAACTCGCACAAGCACATGTAGCGTACGTTAGCATGAGCCAGCCGTAACAACTAGTGGAGCCAATTTGCCGCGTAGGTTTAAAAAATTAAAAGGAGTTTAAAAGGGGTGAAAAAGAGACTGACTACTTGGCTACTTGTTAACATACATACCAATTTTAGTAAATTACCAAGTATAGAAGAGCTTCTCATTTGGACGGATTGAGGGGTTAAAGTTAAATAGGCTATTGGACTAAAAAGTCATTTGACTCTTAATAAAGGGACTCTAAGGCTGAATATAGGGGTGAGCAAATTTTATGTTACCTAGTTGTGTTCATCTCTAGCTGGAATGTAGTAAGTATCTATCACGCGCAACTTTTATGTCATACTCAATAAATTTGGTGCTCTTTCTTCGCATCTTAGAGTTGGTTACACTTTTTGTTCTCCTCCATTCATTAAGATGATTAAATTACATTTGTCTCGGTACAAATACTTCATATTTCTACTATTTGTCTAGTTAGAAAAATTAAATACTTAATAATATAAAAATATGAACAATTAATAATTATCTACAATTGACCCTCAAAATAAAATTTAAATCTGAACAATCTCCTAACACACGTGGCATAAATATGAAGATTGAAAGAACAAGATAAGAACTTAAGAAGGCTATAAGTGCCACCATCTAAACTTGAAATCTTAATTTCAACTCCCAAACCAACATCAAATTTACCTATACAACATATATTTATTATTATATATGTATTTGGAGAAACTTAATAAATATACGAGATTTGTACCATATTAGTGTTACAAGCCATATTATAGGTACAGTACAACCAACAATCATGATGAAGATACTATATAAAAGTGTAACAAGCCATATTATAAGTATAGTATAGCGACAGTATCATGATGAAGATACTTTATAAACATTCTTTATATGAATCACGTTCAAGAAATTAAGGGATACATTACGATTTTTTTGAATATACAAGATACGTGTACGTACGTTGGACTTTAAATCAAGTAGTTTCTTGGAATTTTCATACATAAAACCAACATAATTGAAAATTGAAGAACCAAAACTTTCACAAGATTTCCATATCAATCTAGAAACAACATTTTTTAAAAAAAAGAGTCCAAACCCCAAACCCAAAGTTGACCCACCCCAATGAAGAAGCAATAGCTTAGCTACCCATCTAAAGAAGACAACACAAGTTATAAACAACAACATTCTTTCTTTCCTTATTTTTAATTGTAACTTGGACTGCTTCTACTTTACGCGTATTAATTTAATCATATTTTAGGAAACTTTCTTTAGTTTCGATATCTGCCCTTTTCCCACCGTCCTTCCTTAATTTTGTTTTTAATTAATATTTTTTCCAGATGCTTCCTTTTTCCTCTCTCTTTCAACCCTATATATACCACCTCTTTATTCCTTCTTTTTCTCCAAGTTTCAATTATTCCGCTTTTTTTCAACCATCTTCATTTTCTCTCTCCTCCCCAAAAAAAAAAAAAAAAAAACAATCAAAACTTCTAAATTTCTTCAAGATGATGTCATCCATCTTCAGTTCGTTTGAAGCCATGGGCGCTGAATCGTACGGCTGGAAACTCGTCAATTTCACTCCTCAGAAAATCTCTCCTAAATCAACGACGGCTAATACAACGAACTCGTCGAGTGTCGTCGAGAATAAGAGTAATCATGATGATAATAATAATAATGGTAATAATAATAATTCATCGTCAGTTTCGGGTTCGGTGAAGAAGGAATTGATGAACAACAAGAAGAAGAATCCTCGTTTTGCGGTGGAATTGGATGGTGTTCATTGTTTCGAGACTATTGTTCCGTACTGATCGATCAAATTAGGGTTATAATTCATATGATTTACTTATAATTGGTAGTTTTTTTTGACGATTTATATTGGTTTAATTGAGATCTTAGGTAATTCGATTTATTAATTTCATCAATTGTAATGTATATAAATCTATATTCTATATGAAAGAAAGATTATTGTTCTACTGATATTAAAAATTTATGGTTTTTTTTTTTAATCGGTTTGGTAGATCAAGTTTCTGTTACTTTGATCTTTTTGGTAATTACGCCGTTTCTTGCTTTCGCCGGAATTTTAGGAAGAATAATTTCTGTGGTTGCTTTTGGAAGAAGCAAAATTGGAGGGAAAGAATCAGTTAGTTTGTTATTGTTGTTTCAAAACCAAAACAGAGTATTAGTATTAAATATTAATAAAAAAAAACTGTTAATTTTTTGATTAGGGGTTAAATCCTGAAAGTAACGACCTTGGTTGTAGTATAGTTTATTTTGAAGATTAAATAGAGTTAATTGACAATAACATTTGTATCTTGGAACATGCTTTTGTTGAGTTAAGCTTGTACACTAATTATTCTTATTAAGCTTGGATTTAATACGAAACTATATTTCAAGGTGAGTTCAAGTTCAAAATTGAATTTGATTTAGTCAAACATAGTTGGTCACTTGGTCGACGTTAGAGTTCCTATGTTAACCATGAGAAGAGATGTTTAATTTCAAACAATATGGATCCAAGAAAGAATTGGAGAGTAAAGCATGATGTTATTTCTCTAATGGTCTTAATTCTAACATTTATAATTAGAATTTTGGGATCATACCTATTAAACCTATATATGGCATGGCACTTCGAGGGTAGAGATCTATCACCCTTTCCTCATTTCCGAAGATTTTAATCTACTAACAAAAAATCAGATTGACTCTTAAGAGATTTCAGATCAATATTATAATAGTAATAAGAATAAAAAAAAATTGTATGGGAGGCCGGAGATGGCCGGGGAAGATTAATGCACTCCACTAATTAATACTTCGTATATCTTCTTATAGAATGATTGAATTATGTAGTGGTTAAATGATGATGCAAAATTGCAAATAGTTAAGGCATTGGAAAATTAGGATATTGAAATGATAGAATAAAATGCACCGAGGAAGGTTAAGGCCTATAATTAAAGAGCCCTCATACTTCACTTATCATAACTTATCTATCAACTAATGGTCAACAACAAACCAATAATTCATGTCTATCTACTTAATTATTATCTAAAAGTACATCCAATACCTCTGCTTTTAATAGAAAGAGAGAGAGAGAGAGAGAGAGAGAGAGAGTTGGTCAAACAAAGTAGATAATAGACGCCGTCCCTTTTTTTTTTTTTTGGAAGTAACGAGGCTTTATTAAGTATTCATAAGATCAGAAACAATACAAGCTTGAACTTCAGTTGGGAGCTCCTCAATCCAAATACGAAGCTCATAGTAATTTTTACTAAGTTGGGCTAACTTATGAGCAACCAAGTTGACTCTTCAATAGAGAAGCTGGAGCAGCATTTAGCATATTCTAGGATATCTCGCACAATCAAACCAAGACAGGTTGAAGAGGTTCATACTGTCAGTCTCCAACTCGATTTTGTCCAGACCAGCTTCAATAGCAATGCTAACAGCATGTCTTGCTGCTGAGGCCTCAGCAACATCAACATTACCACACCCTTTCTGTTTTACGCACGTAGCAACCATTACATCCCCAGTGTGGTCTCGCATAACACCACCCAAACCCACATAACCATCCACGAAACAAGCAGCATCTGAGTTTACTTTGTAGCAACCTGCACTTGGGGGAGTCCACACCTGACGAGTGGGGGCTGATGTTGGAGCAGCAACGGAAGACGCCTCAAGAGCAATCTCAAACTCACCTACAACACTCACAGCTTTCTTAATCACATCAAACTCAACCACTTTTTTATTCTCAAAAATCCAGGCATTTCTTCGAAGCCAAATTCCCCAAAGGAGACTCCAAAACAAATTCCACCAGAAGGAGGAGAAAGCACATGTACTGACGTCAATTCGAATACCAGATACGAGCCGCACCCTCACAATGGACCAAAGCATGCATAGCATTTTCAGTATCAGTTCCACACAACGGACACACACTGTCAACAGGCATACCTCTCTTAGTGAGATTTTCACGAACAGGCACTCCATTGTGTAACACTTTCCACCCAAACATCTTAATCTTTGGGGGAATGGCTGCATTCCAAACTTTATTCCAGATGTTGTGTTTTTTAACATTTGATGACGAGGCCTTCGTACTTCTATTTGAGTTCAGTTCGGCATAGTAAGCGCTCCTAACACTGAAAGACCCAGACTTAGTTTTCCTTTCTTCTTCTTCCTCAAATAATGGAAACATTCACATGCTGCCAGGATATTATCAGTTATTAATCTACCCGGAACAAAACCACTCTGGGATTCATGAATAACAGCAGGAAGAACTTTTTTCAATCTGTTTGTTAAGACTTTTGCGACAATTTTATAGAGCACATTACATAAACTAATCGGCCTATAATCAACAGCAGACTCACATTCCTTTTTTTTCAGAATTAAAGCAATATGAGTCTGATTAATAGACTTGATTTCACCATTATTGTTCAAAATATCAAGCACTCTATTAATCACATCTGATCCCACAATATTCCAGAATTTTTAATAAAAGATAGCACACATACCATCGGGACTAGGGGCCTTTGTGGGGTGTATTTGGGAGAGGGCATCCCACACTTCCGAGCCACAAAAGGGGGCAGCAAGCATATCAGCCATAGAGTTGGAGACTTGCTTAGCTTATTCTGTTTTTTGCTTACTTTGGTTACTTGCTTTGTCTTTAGGAGCAAGGTATCTAACTATTCTTCCACTCTTCGAAGTTAAAACGATAAAGCAAATATTAGGAATTAGTATATTCTAAAGTATCTAAATAATACACTAGAGAATATATTGAAGTATAAGAGAATGTTATTATGAGAACAATATCATACAAGTATGTGATATTATTATGATACAAATAAGAGTCTATTAGCTAGGATTGTGATGTTGCATAAACAAATAATTCATTAATGAGAAAGAGTGCGACCAATTTGGAGACTTAAATGAATAATTGTCATTTGGTTTTCATGATAGAAACTTAAGAAGTCAAATTTAGTATGGAGTAGAATAATTTATTAATTTATTAATTAGTCATCAATCATTACTCTTGTAACATTTGTGTCATGATTTGTTAATCAAATGACCAAAATATGTTTGATAAATGTAAAGTGACAACTAATTAATTTGGAATGTACTATAAACTATAATTCATGCATGTAAATTAAATAACCAGAATTATACATGTAAAACTAATTTTGAACTAGGTTTGTGAACTGTATTACAACAATGAAAAATAAGATAATAATGTTAATTACTTAATATCAAGACATATAGTTAAATTCTGTTTATATCAGTGCTCCTTGTGGTTGCACTCTTAATACATATAGTTTTACCTTTGACTAATAGACACTAATAAGCGAATAACTATAAGCTTATAGGTGCTATATGTTTGCTAACATATAGGATGACATTGATGAAATTAAGTTAAAGTTTGTCACATGAAAGTGGGCTAATAAATTACCAGGTGAAAGGGATTTTTGGGGAAAATATGATGGCAAAAAATACCACTACGTGCATACGATATTACATAAAAAGTACTATTAAGAAAACTTATATTTTAATGGTACATTATACATGCATACATAAATTGTACACATCAATGTACCACGGTAGAAAAACATCAAATGAAAAAAAAAATAAAAACTCCAAAACACCCTTCTATATACATGCTTAATAAATACGAAGTAATTGCTATGCGCCTATATGCACTCTACTAATGATATTCTTATAATTGCATCATTAGTGCTTGGGTATAAAGAAAAAGAAAATACTACGTATTTTAACTTTTAAGGAATCAACTACAATAGCAATTTGTGTGACAAGGCACTTGAATAAAGACAGCTATGAAGAAGGCCAAAGTGCATGGTACCTCAATTTGATAATTAATTTCCTACGAAACCGTAGTGGCCTGAGTCATTTAATTATGTATTTGCGTGTAAGAAAGGTTTAATTTCTTGGTTATCAGTTTGTTTTTTACGAACTTGCCAAATGTGAATCCCAACATTTTTTATCGTACAAATTGTACTGCATGCATGCCTTCATGAACTTGTTCTCAAGGTAACATCTAAAGAGTTGAGTATTTTATTGCGTAGGGGAAGTACTAATCAAATTCGATGAGAATGATAAGCTAAAATTTGCCATCTATTTTTTTAAAAAAAAAAATTAAAATAAAAGTGCTCATTTTTCTAATAAAAGTGCTCATTTTGTTGTTCATAATCAGCCCAAAAGATTCAATCAGTACTATAGATTGGGTCTACTCAATAAATTAGAACTGATTGAATCTTTAATATAGATTTAATCTTTACGTACTTGCTTCATCATGTCTTGATTGAGTTCATTAAGTACTCCGTAATTATTTTTACTTTGGGCCTGAAGTTTGGACAGTTTTCATTTTTAACACCACCTAGTTTAATTAGTAATAAGGAGTTGAGATTTTGGGTGCTTTACATTTTATAACTAGCTTAAATCCAATGCCACGTAAGGTTTTTACAAATTATGTAATGAAAAATGTTAATTCTATTATACGCAATTTTAACTAACCAAAAAAAAAAAATTAAAGCAGAAAAAAAAATCAATTTAAATAAATTTATACCCATAACAAAGACATTAATTGATTAATGCATTAGACTTTATAAAATAAATATATATATATAATTTAGGGATTATGAGGTTAATACCAGTATGATAAACTCACATATCTTTTGCCCCCCCTTTTTTATTGACACCCATTGACTGATAAAACATTTAATACAAATTAACTATTTTTTTTACATTACTTTGTTATCATTATAATCAATCTTTTTAATTAATAGTTACTGAATACTATAGATCGATTATAATGGAATGAATACTTGATCAAGAAAAAAAAAAGTCTGAACACGTGTAATTTCTGATTCGCTTTTAGTATAGATAAATAGAAGATTCAAAGGAATAATATATGATGTATTTTCCTATTTAAAGATAGGACATAATATATATAATGTACGAAATATAAAACAATAGGTATGGAAAAATTTTTATACAAGAATATGAATATTTTCTATAATATAAATGACATGAATCTTTTTTATTGTATGAAAAAATATGGTGTTCAAATAGAAAGGTTATATTATAATACTATGTTAAATATAACTCTAAGAAGTTTTGACGAAAAAAAAAAGAAAAAGAGGGTTATAGAGGGGAAAAACAGCATCAGGAAATGACACGAGTCGTTCCTGATGTCTATTTTAATATTATGTTATTGATTTCATTTTGGATAAGTCCGTGGCCTTACATGACCGTCACGTAAAGGCACAATACGACATAATACTGTTCTTGTCGGGCTGTAGACCGGGCTTAGGTCACATTTTATGAGAAGCATGATAAGATCTTACCAAGCATGCACGAAACATATGAATCGAACTTGTGTCATTTCTGGACTGTACTTGTGAAAATTTCGACACGAAACATGGCAAGTGGATCCTTAATGGGCTAGGCCCAAGACGCCCCATATCCATCTTTTTTTATGAAAAACATTACATCTAAGTAACAACAACACTTCTTAATGTGAAATGTGAAACTGAGGTAGCTAAGTATAAATTACCACTAATTAAATGTTGTCTTAATCCTACTGTGTAGTTGATCAAGTCTGGAGAAGGTCATCACCAGTTGCAACAGCTGGCTTACAGCGTATTTATTAAGTTTAAGAAAGTGCATATTTACACAATTATATTAATCTGCATCTTCATAAATTTCATGTGACATTGTTCTGGTAGTTAGGAGCCTAATTACAACACACTACCTATTTCTCAAAGTACCCCAAAATTGTATAGAAAACAAAAACATGCAATTCTTAAGAAAGCTTTCTCCAGAAGATGAAAACTTTTTTTTTTTTGGGTGGCATATGTAATTCCGTAACTAAATAGGAAACATTTTAGAAGAGAAAATCTTGACAAGAAAACAAAAGACTAAAACATCAATACTAATCAACTATCTAACAGACTTTCGCTGGTTAAAATGATTATTTCTTAAGGTAAAGAGAACATCATCTTAGTTGATACATACTTACAGTACGTAGTAACGCTTGCATACAATGTTGTTAACAACCCTACATTTAGATAATACTGTGTTACTGTGTATGACTTTTCTAGAGGCCAAAATCATAGCTAATCCATCAATCTCAATCTCAATCTCTCCCTAAAATTTATGTGGTATCAAACAAACAGAAGTGGGAAATTGCTAATAAATCCAAAGGTATAACAACCAAGTACACCATAGACAACTTTACCAATCAGTATCAGAACAAACAGAATTCAGAGAAATCAAGTTGACACAGAACAAAACAAATTTGATGATATAGGTGAAAAATAAGGGAAAATATATGGACAGAATGAATATTTGCTTAGCAAGATCATAATAATAAGAAATGGCTACTCAGCTAGCAGCAATAAATTGAAGAAAAAAGAGAACCAGTTTCTGCTGATATACAAATTTATGATCTACTAATTTCTTCAAGTACAGCTTCTGTAGCTTCATGCTACTGTCTACAACATGCAAAACTCCCTAGGATATCGCCTTACGAAGCTTTTGTTCCTGGATTTTGATTTTTCTTTTATATTTTTCAATTATTTGGGGGGGGGGGGTGTTTGGGATTGTCTTCCTGCACAGGAATAATACGATCACATGATGCAGGAATGTCAATACTACCTCGTTATAATTAGAGCACCTCCGGTTATAATTTACCTCCTATTCTTCCGAGTTTTCTTGCGACACCAAAGATAACAGCCTTTGTTAGAAGCCCTCGGTCAAGACTGCATGCAAGAGCAACTGCCCCGCTAAAAACGAGGAGTTTTGGTACGTTCATCCCTCGTTGTTTTTCCTCAGGAGGAGCTACTTCAGTCGTCACTGACTGATCATCACCACTCAACAAAGAATTCAAATAATTTGGGTTTACTTTAGTGGTGATATGGGCCATGGAGGCAGAGGAAGAGAGGGGCCCGCCAGCAGCTCTTGCTTTCTGGTAAACTCGTAGACCAGGGTCGATTTTCTTAACAGCTCCCCACATCCCTTGTCGTACACCAAGTTTAGCTATTTCCCATGGAATGCCCATGTCTTCGTGATGAAACAGAAGCACTTCACACGCTGTCATCTGTCCAGTTCCTTTACTAGATTCCACTGTTTAAACAATTCCATAAAGACAATCAGAACCCTTACCATTCACAAAAAGACTAAGCAGAAAGTACAAAATACAAGATATGGAGTAATTAAGGTTCATCTTTTCTACTAGTCTAATATACGGAGTATGTAATAAAGTTGGCAAGTTATTGCCATATTTGCATTTAGGACTGAATTAAATGGATGTAAGTCTGTAGCTCATAATCACTACTCAATGGAAAATTTTAAATAGGAAACATAAAACCTACCTGGGCGAATACACCAACTTGAATAATACAGATCCACACGTCTTGGCTTGTCTTTACGTGGTACAGTATTGGGTACTCCCTAATGAGAAAAATGGAAACAAAAAACATTAGTAGAGAGCTTCAAATGTTGAGCATGTGAAAATACAAAGTAAATTACAATATGAAAAAGGTGGTGTTTGTGTAGCTTGTATAGAAAATGAAATGCACTTCAATAGCAAGAGCTTTAATCACAATGATGCAAAGTCCTTTTCCGCTTAATTAAATGCCACTTTTAGACTTAATGAGCTCAACAAAGGCAGCCCACATTGTCCTTTCTCTACTTCCATTTTATTAGTCTCCTCCCAAGAAGGAAAGGGAAATGAGAGTAAGAGGGATTAATCACAATAGCGTACTGTTCTTTGGCTTTTGGACTATGAAGTCTATGATCAACTAAATGAACATGACTCATTAAATTGTATGTTGTTATTTATTGTGAAATAACATTTGATCTTTATACAATGAATTAGGATCAATTGAAAGTTGATAATTCAAACACGCTTCAGTTAAAATCCTATTTGGAGATAAAACTATTGATTCAAGACCATCAAAATTATTAGATTCATGATTAAAATTACACGAAGTAGCATGTACCTTTGTCACGCAGTAATATGTTCTTCCAGACTCCCATATCCTACGGCCAATTATGTACTCTCGGTCACTGCAGAAGAATGGAAACTGCACACACAACCAACAAAGGTTAATTACATGCCACAGATAAATCAATCCACCATTCCACTACAACGATCCATAGAAAAACTTTCTTACCTTGCGAACCCACTGTACAATCATAGTTCCTGTGCTTTGAGACTCTTCAAGGATTTTAGAATCTATGAGCATGGTGTCCCACTTAGGTCGAAAGTCATCATCCCAAAAGAAGTCTCTCACCATCTCAGGCGTAGCATCTTCAAAGATTGTACTACTACGGTATTGAGGAGGACCGGCCTAACAAAAGTATACACATGAATTTCACAATAAGTTTATAGTCAAATTTAAAAACTCCATCCATCACATACACTACTAATTTCCTATGTATTTATGTTATGGCTTCAAAATCACATGCACTTAATTTCCTTCACATTTTTTGTAATGGCTTCAAACTTCACATGCATAAGTAGCTCATAATCAACCATTCCAAACAACTACAAAGCTAAGACAATCAAACAATGATCTTCTTAAAGGCGGCCTACAAACAATTAACTTCATATGCCATTAATCATTGTAATTAAGCTACTAACAAGCAAGAAATCCCTAGATTATAAGGTAAATTACCTCAGGGTCTCGCCGCCAAGCTCGATATCTCATGGTTGGGGTTGAACGGTCCATCATTGGTATCCAAGAAGGACCTCCATCTTTCTCCTCAACAAGCTTAAAAAGATGTACCATATCACCTTCGTTCACAACACCATTCTCTTCACCTTTCTTAAGCTTTGATGAACTACACAACCAAAACCCCATCATTATAATTCACTTGATCACTTCCAAAAATCCAATATATATTATAATACCCAATAACACAACTTAACATACTCAACATATGGAATTCTTACATATATAACATGCACAACTTTAAACGAGATCATGCAACTATAAAATGAAGTTCAGGCTACAAAAACCCATAAATCATACACAAATTCCAAACAAAAAATTAAACCAAAAAAATCCCAGAGATTGAAATTACCTGCTACTACTGGAGACATCAAATCTGGGTTGCAAAGATAATGTTTCATTATTTGCACTAATAATTTCATTTCCAGCTGATTGCCCCTTTAAGCTTGAAAAGTTCAAGTTAAAAGGAGTGAAGTTCTGAATAGGAGAATAAGGAGGAGCTGGAAAATCCGCAATTTTTGATAGGAATGAATCAAACAAGTTCTTATCCAAATTCTCCCACCACTTTGGCCGCCATGTCCATCCAATTACAAGACCAAGAACAAAGGCAGTCCAAATTGGAGTAATAATTAGCATAATTTCAATAAAAATTCCTCCTCCAATTGGAAATGCTTCAGTTAATCCCATTTCAACCCCAAATATGAACAAATTGAGCAAAACCCAGAAACTTATTCGCACAAAAGATTACAACTTTAACCAATTAATCTCCCCCCAAATTAGAAAATTTGGGGTTTTTTTACATGGGATTCAAGATATTGGCTTGAAACCCAGAAATGAAAACCAAGAACTTTCCCCCCCCCCAAAATTGAGAGAAAGAAAGCAAGAGAAAAAAATGAAGAAAATGGGGGGAAATAAATAGGGATAAAAATAGAAGTAATTTGTAATTGAGAAATTAAAGAGAGAGAAAAATGAAGAAAATAGAGGGATAAGGATGCCACAGTGGATGAGGCGTCTGAGGGTCAGAAGTCCTCTTTCCCAAAACAAGATGAACCAGAAGAAATCACCCCTTATTTATTGTATTTATTTATTTAATTAATTATATTTTATTTATTTTAAGTACAACCGTTCATAATAAAGAATCTGGCAAAGTGGAATTGGAAGATTTTATTTAATTTTTTGTGAAGAATACAGATCCACCAAAAAAATAAAAAATTTAAAGGGGACCAAACAAAAAAAGTAAAAACTTGCTAAAAAACAGAATTTTGTGAAGGTTGTAGTGTTCAATCACAAGATAGACTATATAGAGATTAGAGGAAAGAGAGAGAAAGAGAGGCCGTGTAAATATGACACGGTTGAGAAATGAGAATTGGGAGACTTTTATTTAATTTTTCACGTTTATTTTGACTAATTTGGACGGCCGTGTAAGATTACTCTATTTTTCATAACCTATAAACATGATTTTTATTTTAGGTGGGTGTACTATGATTGGGAAACCAAATCATGATTTCATCATACTTTTGAAGTTTTAAATATTAAAGCAATTTTTTTAGGTGGTGATGAATTGCTTATTTTCAAGGGGGGTTGGTGTTGGATTGAATTCAATGAGGTTGTGTTGAGATTGGCGGTCAAAATCATTTGGTCAAAATTGAAAATTTTTACTAGTAGTATGATATCCTTTATTTGAGTTGAATATGTTTACTAAGATCAAGGATTAAGTCAAATTAAATTAAAGCTTGTATTCAGGAGAGGTAAGTTGAATCGTTCATGGATTGATGTTTACAATGTTTAGTTGTTACAATTGCAAATGATCTTGTTTTGATAAGTTATTTGAATTAATGATTTAACAATTAGATGTATTACAAAAGTTTTTGAAGTACATAAACTCGTCATCAAGTGGCCTGGTGAGATGTAGTCATGAGATTTAAGGGGGAAGACTAATTCTTTGCTCCTTACGCACTTCCACCTCAAGATCGATCTTGGATAATTTCCTTCCTTTTTTCACACTTTTTCAAAATAATTATATATGTTAAATCTTGTATAAAGTACGAACATGTCTTATATCAATTTCACAATAGCTTATTTTGAGTTCATGTTGACATTATTATAAATTATTATTATTATTATTATTATCTCAAAAACAAAGTCATACAACCTACAATAAATTAGTGGGATCAGAAGCCGAGATACAATATGAACCCCCACTCCTCTAGCTATAGCAAAGTCTACCCTAATGAAGATATAAGCTGCAGCACGAGCCCCAATGTCTTGCGTCGTCGAGAACCTTTGAACCCGCTTCAGCAACGCAACAGCCTCCTTCTCTAATTCCCCAAGTGAAGAAAAGAAGAAGGGAATGAAACCATATCCAATCAGCTGACAACTAGCTTCATACTTCACCCGCTTCCGATGAGCCGCATCAGCCACAACCCGTCCAGGAACAAAGTCAGATAGCCCTGTCTGTGTCAAAAGAGAAGACTCTGTTAAGTCGTACACACAAACATCGCGACCACGATCCCAGGAATAAAGCAACACATCAGCAGGTCTGAGGGTCCCGTCATTCCCTCCAGACAACCCTATGTCAACCTCCTTTCTTGCTGAAATCCCAGATCTGTAGTAGGTATCAACAAGGGTATCCCGGACAACATTAAGCTGATGTTCAATACCCACAATACCAGCACACGACACCGCGTGATCACTGAAAATATCCCCAGTAAAAACCCGAGAACAAGCAGAGCACGGCGTCGAGATAGAGAAAATTATTATTATTATTATTATTATTATTATTATTAGAAAATTTATTCCCTAAAATTTGATCTATAATGAATTGATAAGTTTTCCAATGTAATTACAAAAGAGCTAAAGTAAGCTACGTCATTAGAAATAATTAAGGTGCTTCTTTACAAAAAAAGAATGCTTGATAGTAAGCGAGTTATTCAAGTTCAAACTGGATGTAGCAACATTTAGTATCTTGGATTCTTAGCTTGAAACTAATAAAATATAGTTTAGACTAATCTAAAGAGTAAGATATATAAGTTTACCTTAGACACAAGCCACCTTTTAATACGTAGTATTATTAGTATATATTTCAGTCCAGTCTCTCTTTAAAGCTCCTGTTAGTGTATATAAATACAACGTATACCTATAATACACGATATATTTGTATAAGTTTACTTTATATGTAAGTCACCATTTAGTAATTTAATAGTATGAGTAGTCAAATTCCTTTTAAACCTCTTGTTCGTGTATATAAATATGATGCACACATGTATTTATATACACTTAACACTTCTAAGAAGATATTAGAGAAAGAGCTTAAAATAAAATATATAAAAAAAAAAACATGTATTAAGGTGTTTTTGGGTAAGAAAAATAACATTAGAAAGTCTTCCTTACGAGGGGACGGAAATACTTATACTAAGGTGTATGTATTTATGTGTTTTATATATGCCTCAGTGAAATACACTAAAAATTAGAGATGATCAAAAAATCGGGTCGAGCCAATTAACATCTTAACTCGTGGCCAAACCTGCCCAAAAGTGGTGGGCTTTTTGGGCCTAAGCAGGTTTGTCGAGTTTGTTGAGGGTAAAAATACTCCGCCACGTGGTCCAATTTTATGGTGACACGTGGCCCAATAAATGGGCGACATGTGCCCCAATAGGAAGATGAAACGTGGCAAATATAAGACACTTCAGCAGGGTAAAAGGCAACCATCATATCAAAACCCAATTACCGAGAGAGGCACCAAAACGGTGCCCCCAAAGGACACATGTCCTAGGCTAATTGCACAGTCAATCAATGTCCTCCATTCTAAGGTGCAAAACCCTAGGAGGGCACACATTCCCGCCCCTATAAATACTCCAATAATTTATGATAGGAAGGTGGATAGAGACATTGCATTCAAGGCATTATTAATTGTTGATTGCTCTAACTTCACCCTACTTTTTTCTTTCTAAAACCCTCCGTTTTCCGGTTACTAACTTAATCATCGGAGGCGATGGAATATTCATTATTTTACAGGTGTCTCTGGCTGTCCGAGTGACATTGAAGATCTGTATCACAAGGGAATCTCAAAAAATCCCAAAACAGGGTTTTTTCGGATCGTGTTTGAATTTTTAACTAAAATTGTGTGTTTAAGCTTGTCCAAACCCATCTAATTTTCGAATTGAATTGGACTAAACTAGCACGTGGGGCAATAGTTGATCACCTCTGTTAAAAATTACACATCTCATGTGAGTGGAATTGAAATTCATGATAGATTCAATTTTATAGCCTTGAGCAAACATCATGCTCCATTAGATAAAACACTACGGAAAACACATTCCACGTTTTTTACGCCGCAATTGTACTTTTATCACTCGTAAAGTTCATAAGGCGTAACTACGCGTAAGCACTACTGACTTATGTCATAATCTAAACTTTATTTTTTTTTTTAGAAAATAATCTAACTTTTTATAGTAACTCATGATTCAAATGGAGTTTGTGGTAACTGGTAAGAGTGCAAGACACAAAGAAATAATTGCGACCACTTAATTAAAAATATAAAAATGTTAAGAAGCAATCACTAATAAGAAAGATAATCGACGACTTCCTTTGTTTTTGGTTAATTATAATGAGAGTATTTCGTAGTACAGTATCTAGGGAGTATAAAGTTTAAAGAAAATTACAAGATTGAGATGAAAGTAATTTTATGATACTAAAAATAATCTACTCGTATAATTAGCAGAGGTAACTAATTATTGAGGGTGAGAGATGTAATTTTAAAATATATAATTTTGTGCGAGTAGAGTGATAATCATACACATAGTACTTTTTATGATGAAAAGTACATTGAAAGTTGAAAAAATTAATTTTAACTTATGACAAAGGATGGTAAGTTCATATCAAATCGATCAATGCTTTCTATGCTTATGCTAACAACACACTGTACGCTTACGATATAAGAAAAACATTTTAGTAATACCTCTGCTTGATGTTGTGGAAGAGAAAATAAGTGGTGGTTGGGCCATGCCACTAACTCACTGAATTTCAAATTATAACTATTTTGAAATACTGAATTGGATATTATGGATTTATGGTTACCTAATTATGTTCATCATAACTCATAAGCAATTAACTCACAAGAAAATTCAAACCTATTATGTTTATTATAGGGTAATAGTGTACTTTCAAGTAAGGTGTTTGGAGTTATTTAGTAAACTTACTCCCTTCCATATAATATAATGAGACATTAACTGACGTTAAAGCCTATTTTCTCCCTCTTTCTCGTAGGTAGATTCCTTTATTCATTGTTAGTATCATATCGTTCTTAATTTGTAGAAACTTGGCAGAATCTAAGAAGGTGGTAAGAGGGAGGATCTAAGAAGTTGATAAGCTACTTTACAGTATCAATTTTAATTTTACTAATGAAAGTCGTTCTTTCATCTTCTTTATCAACTTTAATGGAGAAATGGAAACATAAACATACTCACAAGTATTTTCAATGTTGCAGGACAATAAACCTTACCCTTTAGGATCAACCATGCTATTTATTTCACCATTTTCTCTTAGGATTTTCATTTTCGCCGCCAAATATATGGTTGAGTCAAAATCAACTTCAATGGAGGACATAGATAGATAAGCAGTTCTTTTAGGCTTGATTCCTCCATTGTTATAATATGAAGGCGATCTTCTCTTTGTCTCTCTTCTATTTGGAAGGAGAAGTTAAAAGTGAATTATTAGACGTTAAATGCAAGTTCTTAGCGACAGCTAACAAAAGAAAAATATATTATTTTATAATTTGTAGCACAATATTCAAGGCAAAATATTTACTGAATTGCCTCTTGATAAACGTTTCTCGTCTCCCTTTAAATCCACTACCCTACTTAACTTACCAGACCAACTTAACTTACAACCCACAAACCCACCCTTACCTAGTTTACCCTTTTCAACCTATCCCGAGACTCAGCCCACCCCGTCCCTTATTGCTAGTCTTGTGTCACCTCAATCTAACCCAAGAACCACCTAATCCGACCTAGTTATCACGGTTGACCACCTTTACTTTGACTTATGCACTATTCAGATTTGATGAATATAATTAAGAATCAATAAGTACTAATATAGTCACGTGAGATCATGATAGATTAATCTCACTTAATTATTTCATTTCATGATTTCAAATGACAAGTATAGCAATTTTTAAAACAAAAGGGAATTATATCAAATCAAAACTTAAAAAATTTAGTACGGGAGTAGAACGTTTTTTTCATCCAACATAAACATACTCTATAAGTCTATAACATATAATTGGGCCAAAAATCCAATGGACAATAATTGGGCATCACGCGTCATCCTATGAATACCAAAGAGGCCCAAATCTCAAAAGATATTTTCTTTTAAGCAAAACTAGTTTAAGTCCCAAGCAACACATGGTTTTAACTAATATTGTTATGAATTATAATATTAATTCAATAATAATTTATCCAAATAATGACATTAAGGGTAACTATTGTATTAGGTCGACATTATGAAAAAATAAAAGAAATTTAAGAGCTACAGAGTTGTGTTTAATAAATAAAAAAATTAGGTTAATACTCATGCGATATACATATATACCTCCATCCTTATTTTGTTCACACATTTTGACGGACACAATATTTAATTGATTAGTAAAGAACATTTTTTTTTTTACAATTTTTGAAAATATAATGGTGGGAAATTTTTGCTCCAAATTTTGACATATACGGAGTATATACTACTTACTTTTTTTTTTCTTCTACGGACGCATGCTATTATTGATATGCTTTTTAAGAATGGAAAAATAAAGTATATGAATTATATATTACCAAAATGATTTTTCTTTTATTTATTGAAATACAATTTATTACCCAAATAATGAAGTTGGAGCTATTTAAAAATAGAAAGATTATTATAAAGAAATCTTGGTTAATAATATTATTCTAAATACGTTGCATGTTCATTTATTTTTAAACACCTAATTGTAATATGAATATATATTATACATAGAAAATATAACACATCATTATTTTTCTTTATGTAGGAATCAAATTATTCTTTTGAGTGTATATGGAAGCCAATATAATTGTCAAAATGTAAGGAAAATATTTTAGTTACGAAAAAAATAGTGAAGATCAGATTTGGCAAAAAAAAAAAAAAAAAAAAAAAAAAAAAAAAAAAAATTAAAGGGAAAATTTTCATTTTTCAACACATGGGTCACTCCTGATTTCGTTTTTACTATATAATTATTATATTGATTAAATTACAAAACGAAAAAAATATTGAAGTGTTTTATGCCAGTGTAGTGGAGTAAATTTGTGTTTTACTTTCATGTCTGAAACACTCTGATGTTTCACCTGAAACTCTGAAAACCAAAGGAGAGAGAGAAAAAATCCCCAGAAAAAAAAAATCCATCAAAAATTCAATTTTTTTTTTTTAATTTAATTATTTTTTAATTCTGTAATAAAAATTCAAAGACATGATTTCAACGTCAAGCTCAAACTGGTTAGACCGGCTCCGGTCATCGAGAGGTTTTCCGACCGGAAAAGAACCGGATCTAGACCGGTTTCTTTCATCCTCAAGCTCCGGTTCAGCTCCAACCGCCGATTCAGCAACTCACTCCGATTCGACTCATTCACACGCGCCGCCGATTCCGGCTCGTTCGAGGAGAGAGAAACCGCCGGATTCCGCAGGAGAATTCGCCGGAGTTTTATGTGGGTTATTTAATATGGGCGGAGAAGCTTCCAGAACTTTCTCGAAGAAGAGTTCTCGGAAGCAGGCAAACCCTAGGTTTTGTGGGGCGAGTTCGGAGAGTGAGTTGCCGAGTGGACCGAGTTCGTCTGATGATTTGAGGAGAGAGAAGAGTGATAATGGTGGCTTTGTATCGAGCGGCGATAATAGTTTGAATGATAATGGTGGGAATATAAATGTTAGGGTTGATGAGGTGAAATTTGATGATGATGTTGTAGAAGAAGTAATTGACTTGAAATCGTATTCGAGAAGTGAAGTTACAATTATTGATACGAGTTTTGATGAATGGAAATCGGATAAATGGGTATTTAGGAAGAATGATGAATGGAAAATCAAAGATAAGAAGTGTAAATTTAAATCAAGGGTTTCAGGTGGGAAGAAGAGGAATTTGTTGGTTGATAATTTGGGGGATGATAATAAATTTGATGATGATCAGCTGAATAAGAAGAACAAGGTGGTGATGAAGGAAGATGATAAATTGTTGCAACCAAATAAAGTAAGAAAATTAATAGTAATATTGAAAATAAATTAATTAATGGGTTTGTTTGATTTTCTTGCAAGCTTGAAAAAAGGGTTTTGCTGTACATGGAATAATGATAATGATTGGGTTGTTTTTTTTTTTTGGGTTTTTATTCTGTTTTAGGTGATTTTGATGGTGTTTTCTTGCTTGAATCTCAATATTTCATGTTCAATATGATGTGAAAATTATTGGGGTTGTTGTTTATCTTGGTTTAAGCTTGGAATTAGGTAGGAATTGTGAATTGTTTCGAGTTTTTGGTTCGATTTTCATGATTGAGTTTGAACTTGTCGCTGAACTCTGAAGCTATTTGTTGACTGGTTTTTGTGTATGAAATCCATTGTAGTAGCAGCTTGTGGTAGATTTGAACCAAGTACGTATTATAATTTACATAACATTGGTTAGTTTCTGAATTTCTATCATCTAGGAATTATGCATCATGTACATATGATAAGTCTAGATCAAAAAATGTTTGTGGACAGCTTTGTTTCAACTCTGTGATTGCCACTACTTTTGGCTTTGAAGGAGTTGTCAGTGCTTTATTAATGTGCTTATATATGGTGTTTGTATGTGTGGTTGAGTGCCGGCCTTTCTATTAAGAGTATGAAGATCTGCACTTATTTTCAGATAGCCTAAGAGAATCTCATCATAGCATTATTTGCTGACATTTTTAGGGGCATGTACTATTCATTTTCACGACTTGGGTTTGCCATCCCGTGCTTGTTTTTAGAAATTTTAAGCACCAATCCAAATGTGTAACCTCTGAACTTTATGATAGGGCGCGCTCTTTTGAATTTCGTTGTAGGATCTTGCTGAAAACTCTGTATTTCTTGCTCCTATTTGCTGCATTGTTGCTAACTGTTTGGAAGTTGATTTGGTACTCTGGTAGTCTGGTGGTTGTGTTCTAGGGTTCGCTTGATTTTCTGATATGGCTGTAGGGCAAGTGGGGGTTGCTTATACACTAAAAGTGTTTTGTATTTCCTCACTGTAGAAGAAGTTGCTCTGAATGTAATATGGGTTGTTGCTGATTTAGTATGTTACATGAGGAGAATGCTTCAAATTTATGTCTTGATAGGTTACTTATGTATTTGTAGTGAATAAGCTGCAGCACTCTAGTTTTTCTAGCTATTTTATGAGTACAGTGTTGTGAATTTGACATAAAATTCTGAAGAATTATTTGCTTCTTGGCTGTGGTTCAGTTTTGGAGTCAATAGTGAATAATCTAGGATGACTGATTTGTCTTCCTATTCTAAGTTTATGATGAATTGTGAAAACAGGTGAGAAGGAATAGATCGAGTAATGTGAAAACAAATTATGTTTTAGCCGAAGAAAAACCGTATTCTAGTTCCATTTCTTCTGGCTTTTCTGTTTAAACTAATTGTCATGCAAGCAAATGTTTCAGAATTTCATTTTCGTACTAATATTAATCTGCTTTAGCTTCAGGTGAGCATAGATTTTTCTGCATGTTTGCTTGCAGTATTCACTACTAGCATGAAGGCATGGTTTTGTAAAATATGCCTGAACTTGTGCAGAAATCTAGGCAGCTTGAAATCTGTTTATTTTGGAAACTAAGCTGGAAGTCTTAGAAGCATAGCCATTTTAGTGTACTATAGAAAAGAAAAAATACAACCGATTCAATTCTTGGGATTTAGTTTCATAAGGTTAGCTTATAGTTGAAGTTTCAATCAGGTTTGATGACAATGTTGTCTTCACTGCTTTAATTTCTGGGTTTTGTTAAATTAGTTGCATTGGATAAGCTTTAGTTAACGGTCCCTTTCTGCACTTGATTTGACACCAATGCAACCATCATGAGCAAATATTTGCTGTAATTTCCTTGTTGCTCACATTTTTGATCCCCATGTTTATATTGAGATTCACTTATAATAATGTTTATTAGATAGTTCTAATCACACAAGAGACCCATTGACCACATTGTAAATGTATGATAGTATTGCTAATATTTTTGGAAGACTAAAGAGTAGCTTTCACAGTTTCATGCTGGCCTGGGCGGCCTTCCTGAATCAGTTTGTTTGGGGATTCGGAGGGGCAAATAACAATCATTTGTAACCAGTTGGTATATCTTGCGTTTGATTCTATGATGCCGATCCTCACAAATAATTGCTCTACATTTCCATTCATACTGGTGGTATATCTCACTCCGATGCAAACACGAGTGCGTTGCTCATTCATATGCACACTAATGTGTTTTTCTCTTGTTTTCTGTTCTTTTTCCTGATCAACTTATGAACAAGATCTATGTTGTTCATCAGCACTTTCTTTTCTTTCTGTCTTGTCAGTGTGTTAGATGCTGTTGCTTATCACTTCTACATAAAATCTTTGGTTAGAGATTTTTGTTTCTTATTTTAGGTGTTTTTGGTCAGCATGTTTTTCTAGGAACTGTTATTTTATGCGAATTAACTCAGTAAGTCAGTAACAAACACTTCATCTTGTTGAATTTCCTTCCTTGGTCAAAAATGGCTGCAACAGCCTCCAGTGAGTATTCCTAGGTTGTTTGATAAAATTACTATGCTTATCCTTAATTAATTAAATATGGAGGAGTGATTAGTTGCGTAAAGATATTATTACCGAATGGGTGTTTCACTGGTGTTTTTACTGAATATTGTCGAAAATGTATTATTTTGTGTAGTTGCTACTTATTTCGCCTTAAAAATGACAACATTTCTCTCTGTGGTTTCTATTATTTCATGCAGGGACAACACCAGAATGACAAAGAAAGAAGACCTACACAGGAGAGAGAAAATTTTCCTAGCAAAGTATCTCAAAGGAGGCAAGTTTGTTTTAGCAACACAAATTTTGTGATCCTAATTCCTAATTATACTTCATAGCACTAAAGTTAAGCATATGCTCTATTACCTTTATCCTTCAGGTTCCCTTGCCCGAGACCACCCAAGAAAACCAGAAAAGAAGACTCACCAGTGATCCTCCTAAAGTCGATTCCATCAAGTAATACTAATGCAGCCATAACAGCAGGCAAATGCTTTCAAAAGAAGCGCCCTAAACAGATGAAGATCACATAAACATTGAAGGAATATGGAATACATACCGATAATCAACTAATTATATTCAATGCCAATTGGCATAATGCGTATCCAAGGTAATGTAGAGTGTAGAGGACGAATTCGTCCAATCCTGGAGTTATATCAACACCAGCTGCTCACTCGAACTCAAATTGAAAGATGGATTGTGTGGTCGTATTCGGCTTACCAGTCCCAATCTATGTGCTTCTTGTGTGTAGAATGTAAATTGTACTGCAATTTTGTTGTACTGATGTTACTCTAAATTTTTTACCCATCATTTAATATCAGATCTCATTTTTTGGTCTTGATACATTTTCTATACCATTGTGAACAAAACGGCCTAATGTTTGGTGGACGAGAACAAGAAGCATTCGCCAACTTTATTGGTTGTTTTTTCTAATGTTCTTGTCTTCATTTGAACTATTGTCATATGATTATGATGTATTGTCGTTTGATTAACATAGTGATTTGTCACTTTTCTCTAAATATTCGAATCAAATTTCAACGGTATTAATTAGATTGTTATGAATATAATTTACGCAAAATAATGACTTATTGAATTAAAAATTACACTCTATGTGCTTTATGAAAAACAAGATAGTCAAATAAGGACGATCATCTGAAATTGAACAAGTATTTTACGATTTTGAAGATTTTGTTAGACTCGTTGGTGAAAATTTAACCGCCAAAGTTTGATCTCAATTTCAAAATATTGGTAATGTATTGAAATTATTTATTGAGACGAATACAAACATGAAAACTAATATTGGTATGTATTGAAATTATTTATTGAGATGAATACAAACAATTATTAGAGTAGAGTTTTTAGTACGAGTAGTGTAAGTGTAAAGCCGTAATTTAAAGTGCAACCGTTATATTGCAACGTGGACGGAATATTCCACATAGAGTTATAGTCACTTTTTGAGAAAAAGAAAAGATTGGAGAGAGAGATTGGCGCCAAGTACATCTCAAAGTCTCAAAGTCACAATTATAGGTTCATACTCATAAAAATTCAAATCACAAGATTTTACCATCTCAAAAGAAGAACGTTGAAAGATGATTACTTTGATGTCATCATATTCTTTTTATCCTCAATTATTAAGCTTTTCTCCTCAACTTCCTCTTTACGCAACTCATACTTCTCCTCATCTTTGTTTTTCTGGGTTTTTTGGTGGAGATAATCGAGCTTTCTTGTTGCCAATTTCAATTCAACATTCCAGAAATGTGTTTATTATAAGAAAATCCAGTAGACAAAGTGTTAATCTCACTGAAATTGGTATGTACTTCTCTTAGCCCTTTTATCAAACATGTTATCTGCATTGTTATAGCGAAACAGCTTTTCATGTGATAATGTTTTTTTTTTTTTTTTTTTTTTTTTTTTTTTTTTTTGTGTTTTTAGGACATCTGTTTTCAGTTTTCCAAGTTCTGGGTATTGATGATAGAGTAGCTAATGATATTATTGGGAGAAACCCGGGTTTGGAGGTTGTACCAGTTGAGTTGATTCGCAGTCGTATTCGTGGGTTACAATCAGTTGGAGTGAATGAAGTTGTATTGTCTAAGTTGATTTCCAAACACCCAGATGTATTAACTGCTGAAGAAGTTGGTTTTTTGATAGAATTTATTCATGATGGTTTAGGAAATAAGATTGAAAGTATTCAGATTGAGCGCCTTTTGCTTGGGGTTGAGCCTAGGTTTATTGCAGGATTTGATAAGAAGGTTGATTTGCTGCTTCAACATGGTATTCCTCAGGAAAAGATTGCATATATTCTCAATAATGTTAATCTTAGCAAGGCTTTTTGCTTGAAGTCATGTGAAGAGATTCAGAGAATGTTGACATTTTTGAGCCGATTTGATGCTGTGAGTATCATTGCTAAGCGCCCTGCAATACTCAACTATGATTTGGATACTCAGTTAGTACCGCGAATTGGGTTCCTTCAACGGCTTAGTGGGGGAGATACAGATGCCGTAGGTGAAGTTCTGAATAGACTGCCTGCTATTGTAACCTATAGTGTGGAGCATCTGCAAGGTCATGTGGAGTTCTTCAGGTCATATGTTGGCCTAACTGATCTAGAAATCTTTAAGATAGTGCTTGTTTTCCCGAATGTGATGAGTACCAGCAAACAGCGGAAATTGCAGCCCAGAATTGATCTTTTGAAGGAATGTGGATTGGATTCAGGAGAGATTTATCGGTTCCTGATTAAAGCGCCTTTGTTTCTTGGCCTTTCTTTCGAGAAGAACCTCTCTCACAAGCTGGCAATGCTGGTAAAGATTGGTTATGGCCATAGGACGAAAGATCTTGCTATGGCAATGGGGGCTGTGACAAGAACAAGCTCAGAGAATTTGCAAGAAGTCATTGATTTATTTTTGAGCTACGGCTTTTCTTCTGAAGATATAGTTGCAATGAGCAAAAAGCATTTTCAGATACTGCAATACAATCCAAAGTCTTTAGAGAAGAAGATGGATTACTTGCTCGTAGAGATGGATCGAGAAATAGGAGAGCTCATGTCTTTTCCTGCATTTTTGGGGTACAATCTTGATAACAGGATCAAGCATCGGTATGAACTGAAGAAGAAGGTTGTAGGCAACGATATGTCTCTGAATAAGCTGTTGAGTGTCTCCAGTAAATCATTCTCCAAAACAAAGAAGCAGTTGGTCCAAGTTAGCTGCGATTTGGATGAAAAGGGCGCTGGTGAGATAGAGTAAACGGTAAATGCATCATATTCTTGGTTGTTTCAGAATTTGACATTTTATTAGATGAAATAATGATTATTAATGCGTTGTGTTCATTTGGAAATTGTACAACTCAACACTTAAAAAATACGAGTAACATTTTTATATAGCTCATACCTTCTTTAAAATGACAATAATCCATAAAACATGCAATGTATTCATAGCCACTCTCTAATTACTGTCAACTACGGAGCAGTTATTTAGATTTAGTACAATAATAAAAAACGTATATTCCTTAATAATATTTGTAGTTGGACCTATGTATATTCTTTGTCGGATAGAAGTGAGGAAATGGTTAGCCTAGTAGCCTACTAGTATCAGTTCAAGAACCCCATTCTTAAAGCTTTTAGGCAGCTCTAACAGTCGTAACTCTCGTAACAACCTTGACTTCGACGATACAGAATGTGCCGCTCAAGGTGTGGAAAGTTTGTCAAAACTCTGAACTCAGAAATTTGAATATGTTGTATGGTTCGTTCCAAGCTTTGTGAATGGTGATTCTAACTTCGTGGTTTAATCATGTACATGATGAGAGGTCTGATATGGAGTACTTGTTACTTTATGTATTTCGTATAACATTGGGCTTTGTATATTGAAAGAAAGAAACATATCATTGTATTTTACTGGAATATAATGAATGCATTCTCTTTTAATTCCTCCTATTAGCATTTCTTGCATAAAATAACAATTTACTTGACTGCACTTCCATGTTGGATTACCAACTACAAATGTAATGATATACCTTAATCAAACTGGTAGCAAATTCGCCTGTAAAACTGTCTCCAAGAGAAGTACAATCTAAACTGAATGCAGGTTTTTTGTACTAATATGGACTCTGGAGTGGAGATATTGGGGTTGCCAAACCATCTTCTAAAGGCAAATGTGCGTTCTCCCATTCTAAATGCTACTTTGAGATGTTCTTGGCAATTTGGCCTACATAAGAATTGTAAAGTCTTCGTTTCTCAAATCCAAGCGATTTACCTTGAATATGGGCAGATAGATCAGTAAGGCAGTGTTGTTTGTCACAAACTGATGGGCAGATACTTCAGAGAGCCATGCAGAACATCTAATGAAGGTCTACTTTATCTCCCTATCCTGGGTTTTCGCGAGGAGAAAGAAAGAAACACCCATCTCTGGTGAAATTATTTCCGAATTAAGGTTATAAGTGTACACAGCAGATAAAGTTCAGAATCTGAAGTAACAATCTTGTAATTATTTGTGAATTTCACCACGCATCCTTAGCTCCTTACCGTTGCAACAATAATCAGTCGGGCCCATAGCATACACAATTTTATTTTATTTTATTTTATTTTATTTTGAGATAAGCTTAAACATACAAACTAAACAACATTATTAAAAGAAGATAAACTATTATTAGCCGTAGTTGCGAGGATGTGCATCTTGTCTACACGGTCTCTCTGAACTTTGTGGATGCTACACCATGCAAATGCCTTACTAGCTCGGCGAATGTTATCAACCGTCTATCGAAGACTGACATCTGTGATTGTATTTTGTTTGCTCATCTTCCTAGTTATCTTCATTTGAAGAAATTTTACTTGTATAAATATAAAATAACTAGATGAAAGTCGTTCGATGTATGGTTTTTAATACATAAATTTCATAAAAATATATTTTTCATAATTAGACTCTAAGTTATTTTTAATTATTTTATTCATTTTACTATTTAATTGTTTTTACAAAAAGAAATCCTATTATAATTAGATAAAATTACTAATGCCTATTAGAATAGTGTAATTTATATTTTTTTTTAATGTAATTGTAAATATATTACTCATTTGTTAGATATTTGGAAAAAAATTTCAAATGTGAAAAGATATTTTTTTTTTTTTTAAATAGTCTAATCACTATTCATTGTTTTTTATACTTGAAAATAAACTCTCAAATATCATATTCGTTAATTTTGCTTGCGTGAAGATTGAATTTTTTTAATCTAAAATAAAATATAAATATAATTTTTTTTCATAAGTTGAAATCAGTCCAAGCTTATATGATGCGCCGAATACTTTTCGAAAAATGTCTCCTTTATATACCTTGCTATTCTAATTCGTTGGTCAATTTTTTTTCCTATAAATTAGAATAGCTAGTTTATTTAAAATTATTTAACTTATTTTATGATATACTTCTTAATATTTAACTATTACACTATATATGATTTTATTATAATGAATATCTCTTACTCTGCATGTTTTTTTTTTTTAATACAATTAATTAATATTTCTTGCATGCCTTTATGAAAATTAGTTCAAAGAAATGCGATGGAGGATTTTTTATAAAAGGAAAAATTAATTTCTATTATGTATAGAACGTACTAAAGATGGTACCCGGCATGGCCCAGCACGAAAAAGGCACGACACGACACGGGTACGGTATAGGCACGGCACGACACATTACTATGTGTGTTGGGCCGTGGGCCGCCTTTATTTGGGAGAAGTACGATAAGGTCTGACACGACAAAGCACACTAAAATCAATGAAATTTTGCTTAGACACGTAAGCCCGTTACGATGACACGTGGGCCTAGGCCGTACACGAGCTAACCTTTTAAAAATTTCGGCACGACCCGACACGACACGAAGCTCGTGGGCCTAGCCATGGGCCAGGCCTAACTAATCCCAAAGCACGTGAGCCTGACACGACCCAACACGACAAGAGCCATCTTTAGAACGTATCCTGCTAGAGCACGAAGTATATATGTTTCTTGCGACGAAAATTAGTCTTTGAATAATTGTAATAGGTAGTTATGGTTTTTATTTATTTTTTATTTTTTATATTTTATTTTTAATTTTTTTTTTAATAGAAGTTATGGGTGGTTTTAAGAAAAAGTAATTGGTATTGTTTTTTTATTTTTATAATATATGTACTTCCTTTGTCCCTTAATAATTGTCTCTTTTGGTAAAATTTTAGTCCCAAAATATTCACCTTATTTGTCTTTTCCAACAACCATGCATTAATATTGATTTTTGTTTTTTTACCAAAAATTCCCTCCAATTTGCAACAACATTTGTGCAAATTTAGCTTCCCCATCTAAATTTTATTTTGCATTTCTATAATTTTATTACTTTCTCTCTCTACTTTTTTGCATACCCCATGTAAATTTACTTTTCCAATGTATTTTTACTACTCCCTCCGTTTTTAAATACCTGCTCCATTTCTCTTGGACACGTATGTCGATGCTAATCTTTGATGAATAATATCTTTAATTATCAATAAGTATAAATTCTAACAATTGAAAACTAATAATCTATTCCTTGAGACGATTCCAACAAGTACTCACAAGACTATATTTTTTCTTATGTATAAATCACAAACTTTAGTCAAATTAGGATAAATGAATAGTGCAAAAAATAAAAATGGAGCAAGTATTTAAAAACAGAGGGAATACTTTTTATTTAAGTTTCTTAATTTCCGTGAAATTTAACCAAAAAGGACAATCATTAAGAGAGAAGAAGTGGAAGTTATGGTTTTAAGGATTGGAGTTTTGGAGTGTAGATAAAGGTTGGGGAATTAAAAAAAAAAAAAAAAAACTCTACAACTATATAATACGAGTAGAAGTTATTAAAAAATTAACGTTTTTCATTTGTTGGATATTTAGATAAAAATTTTAATATCAATAAATAATAATCTGTATCTTGTTTTAAAATTAAATTTAAATATTAAATCATCATTTTTTTTAATGACAATTGAATTTAAATTGTCAAATCTAATTCAGTGATAGAATACTATCTTTGACTAATTGAATGTGAATATATTTTGTAAGTATTTTTGTAGATAATTATAAGCTTGCCTAACTTAAAGGTCTAAAATATTGTATAATTAGATTATTGAATATTCAAAGATATTCCTAGAATCAAGTTTTGTATCAAATGAACTAATATTTTGTATCAATGCAAATCAACCTTACATAAATGCATTTATATATTGTTTCAAAAAAAAAAAAAAAAGCATTTATATATAGGTAATTTTTAGTTATACAATATTCTAGTTCACAAAAGAGTAATGACAATAATCAATAGAGAAAATTAGATACTCTGCATTTACATAATCAATAAAAAGCTTATTGTATAACTAGAAAAACTAGAATATCCAATACATGGTCCTAATGAATCAAGCTTATATAAATGCAGAATGTCTAATTTTCTCCATTGATTATCACCCGTCTCTGGTGAAATTATTTCCGAATTAAGGTTACAAGTACAAGATAAAGTTCAGAATCTGTAGTAACAAGCTTGTAATTATTTGTGAATTTCACAGTGCATCCTCAGCTCCTCACCATTGCAACAATAGGCAGTCAGGTGCGTAGCTTTGCTTGTATATGCTATGTTTTTGCAGTGTAAGACTGGTAGTAACATAAGCTAATAATGATTCTGGAATTATTGGAAAAGAAATGAGCATGTTTGAACTTATTTTTTCTACTTATTTAAGTGAGCCGTAGAAAGTTTATGAGGTTCCCATAAAAAAAATAATAAAAAAGTTTATGAGGTTATAATGAGGCCTGGCACCTCATTATAATGAGCCGTATAGAATTTTAATTATGTACTAAAATAAAAAATTTGAAGTAAATAGACAACATACTTGTGCTAAAATGCTTGAAAAGCCACTAATAATTTACACCAAAATCGTCTTCAAAGCTTCAATTTTTTTGAAAGGGAGAACAAACAAATTGGGGGGGGGGGGTGGGTTGATGACGAAGAGTGGGAGTTAAAAAAAAAAAAAAAAAAAATTTTTTAGTCTCTTTTACAAATAAATTATAAACTAAAACAATTGATGGGCCCCACCGCTTAACCATAGTTAATTTATCTGACTAATATTTTTTTTCTAGGTTCCAAACGGTGAAAGAAAAAAGTTTAGGTCCCAAAAGGTGAAAATTATAAAAAGTTTAGTCCCTAATTGTTACCTTAACTCGATAAAATATTGACCAATTGATTGTGAATATATTTGTATGTATATCTAGAATATTGTATAATTAAATTATTCAAAGATATTCCTTGATGTAAGCCTTGTATCAAACAAAAATTCTGTGTATATAACGAAGCCTAGCTTCTCAATCAATTCAAATCAAGCTAACATAAAGGCATATATATAGGTAATTTTAATTTATTGTACAATATTCAGTTCACAAATACATAATGCAATGAATTTAAGGTTATATGCCAAATACATAAGATTGAGAAGGCTTGGTTGTACAATATGAGTGAATATTCTAGTTCTCAAATACAACGACCCCTCTATACATGGAAACACAAGGCAATTATTGTGCCAATGCATTAATTAGTAATAACAATATTCAAGGCTACGGATAATATTATAATTTCCTTTGTAACATCAAAATTATTTGAAGTAAAAAATTATGGAAAGGAGTAAAAATTTAACAGAGAAATTTAAAATAAAGATGCATATTTGTCCTTTGGTTGATTCATGCCCTAAACTTAGAACTTTACAACACGAAAATGAGAGGTAAGAGATTTAGAGATTTTTATTTATGTAATAATATTTAGAAGGACGTTAGCTGTTAGGGAAATAAATCAAATTAGATAATTAAAGTGTCGAATTTTAATTTTTACTCCATAAATTTTTATGTAAAATTCTGTTCATGTTTAATATAGGAGATGATTACTTGTTTTCTTTTTTCTTTTTTTTTTCCCCCACATCTTAGCAAGTTATACTGTTATATGACATAATCTTAGGTTGCCAATTTTATTATTTATAATCAATAACACCACATGCCAATGTACTCTCCCTCTAAAACATACCAAATTCATCATTATTTAAGATAAAAAATTAATAAGTTTACCAAAATTAATTGTCATATTCCATAAGAAGATTGTCTTTAAGTTTTGGACAATCTTACAACACAACACAACACCACATGCCAATGTACTCTCCCTCTAAAACATACCAAATTCATCATTATTTAAGATAAAAAATTACTAAGTTTACCAAAATTAATTGTCATATTCCATAAGAAGATTGTCTTTAAGTTTTGGACAATCTTACAACACAACCCCTATATATATATATTCTAAACAACTTGGAGTATTAATCCTAAATACATTATATAATCATCAATTTATCCTCGAGTCAAAGAAATAACTAGTTCAAAGTCCAATTTCTTCATTTGAATTTCAATTGACATATCTTTCAATTCAGTCAATTTCTGTAAAATTTCTCTCTTCTATTTTTTTTTTTTTTTTTTTTTTTTTAAAAAAAAAAGAGAAATCTAACAAATTTTTATGGAAGAAACATTAGTCCTTGTAGTAGGGGCGGGACCAGCAGGACTTGGCATTGCTGCATGCTTAACCAAAAAATCTATCCCATACATTCTTCTTGAAAAAGAAGATTGTTGTGCTTCTCTTTGGAAGAAACGTGCATATGATCGATGCCACCTTCATTTAGCAAAAGAATTTTGCTCATTACCCTTTAAGCCTCATGCACCACAAGCTAATAAATACATGGGCAAGGATGATTTCATTGAATACATTGATGATTATGTTTTAGACTTCGATATTAGACCGCGCTACTATCACTCAGTTGAATCTGCATCATTTGACGAAGCTACGGGCAAGTGGCTAGTTAAAGCCAGGGATATCTTAGTAAAGGCAACTAAAGTCTTTGTCGCTAGTTTTCTGGTTGTTGCAACAGGTGAAAATGGCAAGAGTTACATACCTGATATCTCTGGATTGAAAGATTATAAGGGAGATGTCATGCACTCTAGTGAATATAAGTGTGGTCGTGAGTTTCAAGATAAGGATGTTTTGGTCGTTGGATGTGGTAATTCTGGGATGGAAATAAGTTATGATTTATGCAATTCAGGAGCCAAAACTTCAATTGTTATTAGAAATCCGGTTAGACTTCTTAATTCTTATCTATTGAATCCATTATATATATAACACAAATTAAGAGTAGTTATATAGGAAGTAGTAAGCTAATCCTTTGTTAATACATGTAGGTTCATGTAGTTGCAAGGGAAATGATCTTTGTTGGAATGCATTTGCTAAAATACATCCCCGTATCAACGGTGGATGCTATAGTCACTTTTGCTAGCAAGTTGAAGTATGGAAACTTGTCCAATTATGAAATTCATCGACCAAATGAAGGTCCCTTTTTTCTGAAGGCAACCAAAGGAAGGAGCCCAGTTCTTGACGTGGGAACTGTTGCTAAAATTCAATCTGGTGACATTAAGGTAAATTTCCTACTTCTTATTAATTTCTATTACTCATAGTGTTTTAAGGAAATGATTTATATTCACTTGTATAATTTATTTTTACAAGAGGAAAGACTATCTTATTTCTTAAATTTTACCCTTAATATTTTTGTAACTTGGGGACAAATTTACAATTCAAAAATGCACCTATGTATTGTATATATGTCTTGGCTTGTATATATTTATTGTTTATTGCTCACAGTTTTTTTTTTTTTTGTTAAGGAAATTATACATATTTACTTGTAGTCCGTATAATTTATTTTACAAGAGGAAAGAAAATCTTATTTCTAAAATTGCACCCTGATGTTACTTGGGGACAAATAATTGACAATTCAAATATGCACCTAATATGTACTGTAAATATGTCCATATTTCGAAACTCTACCCATTTCATTACCAAAGTTATTTAATGGAGTTATATAACAAAGATTCTACTGTATTGTTGTATCTTTTGCATAGCCAATTTCGTCATGCTTATACCCTAGATTAAATCTTTCCATAAAAACCCAAGTGGCCATATAATATATAGCATTTGATGTTTTATGTGAATTTATTACGAGTATTTTAATTCTTTTCTTATTTGTAAAATTTATAGGTTTTACAAGGAATTTCGAGGATTAATAAGACCAAAGTCATATTTGAAGATGATGTTGAATTAGCCTTTGACGCAATAATATTTGCAACTGGATTTAAAAGCACAGCATGTGATTGGTTAAAGGTATGCACAATATTAACCTTATATATATGTGACCTTAATTATAATTAATCTTGCTCTCTTAATATTATCATTTGTATTTTCCTCTAAAAAATATTCTCATTTGTATTTATGAAAATTTTATTCTAAGCTCATCCAAAGTATATTATATTATTATGGCATAAACAATTTATCAAATTGTATTTTTTTTTTTGTAGGATTATGATTATATACTGAATAATAATGGATTTCCAAAGAATCGTTTCCCCAATCACTGGAAAGGAAAAAATAAGTTGTATTGTGCTGGATTATCAAGAATGGGAATACAAGGTGCATCAAAGGATGCCATAGTGATTACCAATGATATTGAGATGGTTGTGAGAGCTATGATTGCCCCCTAAACACTATTAGTATTAAGTTTTTTGAATAAATACTAGAATTAATTAAGTTATCACATACTTGTCTATCTTAGTCGCTAGTGTTGAGTTTTTCTAGAAGTTAATTTTCCCCCTTTGCCCTTAAGGTTATGTTGTATAGGGTTGACTTTGTATAACTTCTTCGATCATGCTCTATAATAATATGGGCAAATCTATATTATGTTTTCGTTAGTTATATCCAAGAAAATTAATCAACTCCAAAGAATATATCACCTTCTTGACAATGATTGTAATTGTAATGCAATGCAACAATGTTTTGCTATTCACAAGTTATTAGCCATTACTTAACAAGCTTGCATTATGCTCCGTACTTTGTAGTTATATAACGTCAACGACCTCATTCTAAACCAGGCTGCATTAGAGCTATTGATACATGCAGAGTTGTAGCCAACAGAATAGACAGTGAACAAACAAGTATAAATAGCTAATTCATGCATTTACAAGATTGTCTAACATGGATAGTGTTTCTATACATACATAGCAGTATAGCACCGCGACAAACAGGTCATCCAAAAAGAGGAGGATAATCACAACTGGAGATTCTCTAATATCCAAAATCTTCTCCATGGAGTCCACATCCTGATTTTCAAACCTTGATTGTTTTTACAGTAAAAAAAAGGAAAAAAGAAAAACTGAGTTCTTTAAGGTAATTAGTACCCAAGACTAGCAACCTCAGCCTATTCTGCGAAGGAGGGTTGTTTGTCGGTTTGAACTTGCAAAGGATCCAACTTCTCTGTTTTCCCGTCCTTAGGAACAATAAGCCCATATCCTCCCTCTTTCCTTTTGTATAAAATATTAATTTGACCTGTGTGTATAACATACCCGAAATTACAAAATTGGCAGGGAAACATTTAAGACAAGCAGTGAGCTAAAGAGTAAAGTGCCAAGGTTGGTTACCAGTTTCTTCATTTCGGAAAGCATAGAAGTCATGATCAACATTTTCGAGCTGTTCAACAGCTTCTGTTACTGTTAGGGGTGGCATGTCAAAGTACTTTGTACGAACCACCTGATGGGAAAAGTTCAAAGATAAAAGTAAGACGTTAAGAAAATCTGATAAGCACAAAGTAAGCGTTAAGAAAGCATGATATGCACAAGTTAAGCATTAATAAAACCTGATATGCAGAAGAATATCAGGTCAGTAAGATTAAGAATGGCATGCCATGAAATAAAGCTTAGCAAGTGCAACAAACCAACCTCTTCAATAAAGTCATCATCTTCAACAGAAACAGGAGGGGCTGTTTCCATCTCTTCCTCCAAGATTTCTTCTCTAGTAATTCTTATTGGCTCAGGCTCCCTCACCTTTGAGCGATTGAAGCCTTTCATATGTCGACCATGGTCAGATACTTTGTCCTTAACCTTCCTCAATTTCCTCTGAATTATCGAGGAGACCAAATCAATACTTCCGTAGAGACTTTCAGCATCTTCCTCAGCTCGAATTACTCCATGCCTCTTGGTAAACAAGGTGACCTAAACACAAATTCTTTCAATAAGAATATTACTCATGTAAAGGCGTAAAGCATACAGAGAAACAACGTGAAAACGAAGAGGGTGAAATATAGTACCTCACATCTCCTTAGTTTAGGTCCTTTACCAAGCTGTCCACCTCTAGCAGACAAACGCACATCCACTTCCCTCACCAAATGGCTATGCTTCGTGACAGCTTTACCAACCTTTTCTTCCACATAGCTTCGAACATTATCAGATAACTGCAACACAAACATTCAGGATCAAATTTTCATTACAAAATCACAACAACAGTCTAAAAATCTTCATCTGTTATATAATACAACATCACAACACCAGTCTAAAACCTTCATCTCTTTATTGTCATCAACATTTTCACTCAAAAGTTTTCCCATAGAATTAGTAAATGTACTACTTAAACCTCATCACTTATCCTTCATTAATCAAAATCTACATCCCCACCATATTAAACTAAGAGTTTCTTTTTTATTCCTTGCTAAGAACACAGAAAGTGGCATATTAGTTTAGGCAGACCAAAAATAGAATAGTGGACTACTCCGTATTATTTAGAAATAGAGGAAGTACAAAAGTGATCATTGTATACAGTCTAATACAAGTACATTATAATAGCAACCACAATATTTTTTTAATCAGGTACTCCTATATTGGAAACCTGAAAATAGATGCTCAGAGAACTCAAATAATCATTCTAGGCTATCTGAAATAATACAAGAGTAGCTTGAATATAGGATGGATAGCTAAACGAAAGAGAGCTGCTCAAATGCATCATAAATATAATTATACTTTGTACAATGCAAAAAGACCAATATACTGAAAGGAACACTACTAACAATCTCAACAAATTACTAGAATTTAGTACCTAAAACAATAGTCAATTCAAGAGCAATCTCATAACATAAACGTTCATCATACTCAAAATTAATATCATATGCCTTTAATTTTGAAGATTGCACACACAAATTCAGAAAAAATCCCAGCAAATTACATTAAATCTATCCAATTTTAAAGTTTTCATCAGACTACATAGTAAGCATCCAAAGATACTAACTTTAAACAATTTCTCACAAATTTGGCATAAACACAGCATGAAACAACCATAAATCCATAATCAACCCAGATAACCAAACAACCAAATATTCAAAACCCAACCCCAAAAAATCACAGAAATTACAAAGAGAAATTCAAAAAATTGAATGGAAATTAGGAAAAAAAAACCTCAAGATTACGGCCCTGAAGAATAAGTTTAACAGAAGAAAGAGGACCATCCCATGACATACAAACAACATTAGGCTTGTTTCTGGTGATTTGAACACTCTTAATTGCAACAATAAGTCCCAAAGAAGAAGGATTAGTGAAAGTAGAACGAAGGGAAGATAGATTAGTGGGTGTTAATGATAAATTAATGGAATTGGAGAGAGGATTTGAGAGTTTTGGATTCATATTAATGGCGGATGCACACAAAGTTGCCATTTTTTTATATTTTCTGGGTAATGAAAGGGTTGAGATTTTTTTTGTTGAGTTGCAGAAATTGAGTACAGTACAGAGTAGTGATTAGTGAGTGAGGTTGGAAGATTGAAGAAAGAGGGGGTTGACGTGGCATATTATCCGGATTTATGTTCAAATTCTTGAATCCGAAAAAAAAACGGTGGGTTGTGGGTGGGACCCACTGACCCGTGAATAAAATTGATAATATTGGATAAGGGATGGAGTAGATATTTCCTTGTTTTTTGGCAATTTTTTTTTTTTTTATAAAAAAAAACAAAAAACAAATGAGACATATTGATTGGATCACATTTTGAAAATATTTTTCAATCAAATGAGCATAATCATGTTTGATCTTTGGTGATTTTCCATGATAAAATGATAAACAATGATTTTATGATTAAGGTCACTCACGTAGTCATGTGTGTACGTGAATGTAGCTTATCTTTAAAATTAAAGCCTATTTAAGTGAAAAGCAAGGTGAATTAGACATTTTGGGGGAAATTTGGCAAATTAATCTCATAAGTTTAGTGCCATGTTGGATATGGATGGGATTTTCAATTAGTGATGTTAAATGTACAAATTCCATTTGAGGGTTGTAGGAAGTTTATGATGGATTTGAAATTATATTATAAGTATGATGATTTCAAAATACACAATATAAATAAAATATGAAAGGAGTATTTAGGTCATCTTTTCTTCACCCGATATAAGGTTTTATAGTAAGATTTTTAATAAGGATGATGTAGGCCTCGAGCAAAAAAAAAAAAAAAAAAAAAGAGTGAGGCCTAGTTTGCTATATAGATGATTGTTTGACCACCAAATTAGCTATTTTTGTTATTTGAAAAAGAAATGATAAAGAGCTTAGAGTTAAATAACCTGTGATTTGAAAAAAAAAAAATATAGCTGTGGAGGTAGCTGTTAGGTGTGGTAATAGCTGTTAACTGTATAAGTAATGTTAACTGTCAATAAGCTGTTAGTTGTGAAAATAGATAATTAAATTATAAGTGTTTAGTAAAGTAGTGGTTGACTAGCTATTACATATAAAAATCAATACAAGTATTTGTTTTCTAAATCTATATAATACGTATTATTAAATTTTCAATAGCCACCTTTATAACTTTTAATAAAGCTACCTCCACCACTAAACAGTAAACACTACTCCAACCACTATACTGCCAAACACATATCATTTTTTTTATTAAGTAGTGGTTTGACTTACTCAAAAACTACTACTGAACACGCCCAAAGTCTAGATCATATCATCAATAACTTAATACTAAAACAGACACCGAGAGTGACACATGTCACATCCTAGTGTTGTTTTTTCCCTCTAAAACTTCCTTTTTTTTTTTTTTTTTTTTTTTGTGAACATTTGATACAATTATAATAATATCATTCGGGTATACATAATTTTTCTATACACATTTACCAAAAATATTATTCTAACTCCTTTTTAATTATATAAACCAAGTAATATTAAATTTTGCCGAAAAAGTAATACTCCGTAATAAAACTAATTCATATTATTGATATTAAAGAAATCACTTCTATCTGTTAGATATAATTATTATTTTATTTTTAAAAAAATTACACTTATCGTGCTAGTAGGATTAATATTGGAGCTAGATTTATTTAATAAGTTAGTCTTAATTTCCAAAAAGCTTAATATCGTAGCCTAATAGCCCAAAGCAAAAAAACAGCTCAATTACCATATTCTCCCTCTCTCCGTCCATCAGCTTTTCTTCCTTATGGCTTATCAAATCTCCAGCACCACCAGCGCCACCGTGATCAGTGCAGGAACCGCCGGAGTGATTCCTCGGTCTTTGAACTGGTCTGGTGGCGCTGGAGGTGACGATGATCGCTGAATTAGGGTTTGTCAGATGCTCCATTTTAGTGGTTGATTTCAAGGTATACATCTTTCTTTTTTGTTTTGTACCTAAATTTAAGATTATTTTTGTTTGTTTTCCAATTAGCAGTAAATCTTTAATTAGTAATTCAATTATCGATGTTATTGTAGCTGTATTTTGTCATTTTCTGTGCTAGAAACGATTTGAAGTATGGAGTATATTAATTAATTTAATTGACTGCGCGAAGTAGTATAAAAATTGTTATTCTAAATGATTTAGCTAATTATGTATGTGAAATTGTTTTGTAAATGATCTGGTTGCTAATTGTAGTATATGTTTGTGGAATGTGTTATACAATGATGTCATTTGAGGAGGAGTCACAATGTACTCTCTATTATTAAAATAAATTATGGAATTACCGGGTGTTTGGTTCGGTCATGCTGGGATACACATCATAGAGGTATCACAGTGATAGACTTGAAGGAAGGTTATGATTGATGGTGAGTTTCGGGTAGAGCTGTCAAATCGGGTGTTTGGGTTGGGTTGATTAGGTTGGTTGAAGTTATGTAGGTTCAATTAGCTGGTTAGTTATGGGTTGATTATGGCGGACTTGACCTCATTTTCAGAATTGTTGAATTTTTACTTAAATGTAGATGATAAATTTAATGTCTTGATAATACTGGAGTTACACTGTTATGTTTGATTTAAATGGTTTGATTAATATGACATGATTTGGTTGTGGAGAAAGGGCGTGCAATATTGGTATTGGTAAACGGTAACTGAAATATTCGTTGCATATTATAGGCTATGGATACTATTAGATAGGAAAACTGGCTGATCCTTGAGTGATCCTCAATCATAGCAGAGAGGCCTTAAACCTCTAACCTCACTAGCTTAGCAATTGTTGTAGAGTTTTGTTTTAAAATAAATAAAGGGACAATCATGATTCGTAATGATTAATGCTTTGCTCCAATTAAGTTGCGTCCTGTAGCTAATTTTGGGTCTAACAATCTAACATTCAAATTCTTCTATGAAAATGAGGATAAACAAGCAAATTAGATGGGCACTTTCCTGTTTTCAAGGCTATCAAGGTATTTTGGATAGCTTGTGTCCTCCCACCGCATTGCAGTTTGGTTCCCATCTTCCTTTTTCGGGTTGGTTTTTTACATGGGCCATTGGTCATGCCTTGTTAAAGCAAGTAGATGTCTTAAGCTTAGCTGAACTGCAAACCATTTTGCCGTTTCTATTGCATTCTAGGTAGGGCAAGATATTTCTAGCCTTGCTTGTGCTATGGTGCATCTGGCAGTGAGGAGGTATGTGGCAGTCAAATGTAGGTATATGTACAATCAATACATAAGGTAATTTATAATATATTTAAGTGCTGCAATATTGTTAGAGATATTATTATACTCCGCTGATTATATTCTTGGTGGGTCTTTGCATTTTACATATCGTGGATATTATGAGATTTGGTATGCAAGATCAGTATGAAAGAAAATGGAGTTTCTTGAGAATCTATGTTTCTTGTATTTTAGATTTTTGGTAGTGGAGCTGCTGGTTTCCCATTCTAGTGATTTTTAGGATTTATTACTTGAGATTTGTTAATCAAATGGTGATATGTTATTTGGGAAGAACAGTGGAAATTTCACCTACTGTTTGTGAGATATGAGTCTCTCTGCAGTCGTACGAATTCTAGCCTAAACTTTATTTTAAAACTCAGTTTTGTGGGAGAGTTAGATCTCATTTAGTAATAAGTATTCGATTTTTATTTAGTCAGGCTCTATGGATGATGTTTGTTCATTTGTTGTCATGTTTTCGAGTCATCAAAAATCAAAATGGTGGTGCCAATTGGTTTTTGAGAAGCATGTTGATGCACCTTGCTGGTTGAATTGTCAATGAGTACAACTCTTGGATATTGTATTATTCAACATCCAATGGGATGTAATCTGGACAAAAGTTTGTCCAACTTCCAGGAAAATAGTGGTTTCTATACTTAATTACATTTCTGTTGAATATATTATCCTTCTTTTAGGTGAAATATGGTCAAGATGGATATAAAAAAAGGCCACCAGTCTTAGTAATGGCTGATTTCACAAGGCAGGCCTCTTAGGCTCATTCAGCTAGTTGGCTATTGTCATCCAAGTGACTCACTAATAGCAGATTCCTCTACATAGTACTTTTGTCTGTTAGTTCACATTTTGTTGGTATTCATATTAAAAATTGAGTTGGAAACCCTAATTGTTTTTCTTAATGTATTTTTTTATTACATCTCATTATGCTACAATATACGTTTTATTTAAGGGTATAATTTAGGGAAGCATGGGACTATGGGTACATAGAAAGGTTGATATACTAAAATTTTGAATGTGACCAATTCCTTAGGGACAAAGGGATAGATTATAGGAATATAGGATCCTATGATCAAAATTTCATACCCTATGATCTCTAATGTAGTATAATTTTTTAGGATCATAGGATCTATTAATGAACTTTATGTTTGTTGAATTTTAAAAGTGTATACCATGTGTATTCTATTATGTCTAACAGGGTTTTTTTATTTATTTATTTATTTATTATTTTATTTTTTATATTTTAATTTTTTAAGGATTTTTTTCTAATTTTTTTAATTTACTATTATTATTTATTTATTTATTTATTATTTTAGAGTTTTAAAAAGCTGAAACTTGTAATAGATTAATTTTTACTTCTATTGACAGATTCAACAGAAATAGTTGCTCTTATATTCAAATTACCACTTGACATAAAAAAATAAAGAAAGCCTAGCATTTTTTTTTTTTATACTTTTTAGCACTTTGGGTTACTGCTATCATATTCTATACTCTATGGAATTATAAAATGAGACATCATTCACAACTCAAAATGTGTAATACTTACATAAAAGATTGAGGAAAACTGTGCTTCTATTGGGTGCACATCTTGACGGTAAGACACAGCAGTTTAAGGCCATTGTCAATGAGGTCACTGGATTCAAAAACTTATGGAAGATTTCCTTATTATATGCTCTGTGCTTTTCCCACCTACTCCCTTCCCCCCCTTCAAAACACTTCTACTAGTGGATGATGTGTGAAAAGGAACTTTGATTTGCAAGCTTTCTTGTTTGTTTGGCAGCATTTTATGAGTTTCAAGTTGATTCTAATATATGGCAGAGACTGTAGTTTGTTTTGTTTTGGACAAGCTCGTCCCTTTAATTACTGCAAAAGCAGGCATGTTAAGCGGCTTACCCACAGAGTTGGTGGCCATCGGCAATGAACTCAGAAGCATAAAAGTTTTCCTCAAGGATGCGGAGCTAAGGGCAGAGGAAAATGATGGTGTCAAAGAATGGGTCAGACAAGTGAGGGACATAGCTTATCAAATTGAAGATGTGATCGACGAACATTTGCTGCTTCAATATCCTCACGACCATCCTTATCATCAGTGCTTCAACATCTTTAGTTATCTAACCCGATGTGTGTTTCTGTTGAGGCCAAAACATCAGATAGCAAGCACCATAAGAAGGGTCCGGTCGGAGGTTTTGGAAATCAATCAAAGGAGGAGCAGTTTCACCCTTGGTGGAGGCCCAAGCTCTTCAAATGGACTTGAGTATGAAGATCCACACAAGCACATAGACCAAGACCCACGAGCAGGCTTTCTCTATGTTGACGAATCTGAGCTTGTGGGTATTGATGATCCCAAGAGGGATTTAATTAGGATGTTGGACTTGGAGCCTCAGGATTTTCCACAAGGCAAGTTGATATCAGTGATTGGTATGGGTGGCCTAGGAAAAACAACAGTGGTTAGAAAATTGTACGAGGACATGTATGTGAGGAAGCACTTTCCTCTTCGTGCTTGGATCACTCTTTCTCAACCTAATAAAACGATACATGTAATAAGGAACATGCTGACCCTATTTTACAGATCTGCCAGGGACTGTGTACCCCCTGAGATTGGTAACATGGATGAAGAATCTCTCATTGAAGTATTGAGGAACTACCTACGAGAACGAAGGTATGTAGCGGTTAATTTGAATTCTTAGTTATTGTGTACAAGGGTTATAATGATTAATGAGTTGAGCTGAACTCAAATTTGACTTAACTTGGCTTTGAGGCTTGAGCTTAGAAGGTTTATGCCCAGCTTGACTTACTATTAACCTTGATTGAGATCAAAAGTCACAAGTCTTTACTTTTTTATCTTTTTGATACTTTTTCACCTATTTTTTATTTATTTATTTATATTTATTTCTTATTATTTTTATTTCTAATAACTGGTATCCTTTGAAGCCCTTTGTAATATCTATGTTATTATTCAGAAGTAATACATCATGTTACTCACTTTGACTTATTTGGGTCTCAAGTTTAGCTAACATTCATTTTTCTAAGTATTCCAGATATTTTGAAAAGTAAAATTTCCAAACAAGTACTGTACAAGCTATATGTTTCTTTTTGCAGGTTTCTTGTTGTTTTTGATGATGTTTGGTCTATTGAAACATACATTAAAGATGTCTTGCCCACTAATAACAATGGAAATAGAATATTGATGACAACACGCCTTGAAGATGTTGCTCTTGCATGGAAGGGGTCATCTTTTGATCACGTTTACAAGCTTCAACCTTTGTCTTCCGAAAAAGCGTGGGATCTCTTCTGTAGGAAAGCATTCCGAGACCTTAAGGCAAATTGTCCTCTGGAACTAGAAAATTTGTCACGTGCTATAGTCAGGAAATGTGAAGGATTGCCACTTGCAATTGTTACCATAGGTGGTCTGTTATCAACCAAAAACAAGATTGTGATGGAGTGGCAAAATTTGTGCAACAGCATTGGTGCAGAACTGGCAAGTAATCTTCACCTGGCCAGCCTAAAGAAAATTCTGCTACTCAGTTATCATGATTTGCCTCACTACTTGAAACCTTGTTTTTTATACATGGGCATCTTTCCTGGGGATCATTCTATTGAGCTCCACCGTTTGGTTAGGCTGTGGATGGCTGAGGGTTTTATCCCAAGGAAATCTGGCAAGACACTTGAAGCGGTAGCAAATGAGTTTTTGATTGAACTTATTCGTAGAAGTTTGGTGCATGTTACCTGGGTAGATGTCTCTGGAAGACCCAGGAATATACGGGTCCATGATCTCCTTCGTGAAATAATACTTTTGAAATCACATGAACTCAGCTTTTTTCGGGTTCTCAATGAGGAAAACTCGTCCATGGATGCTCAAAGTAGGCGTTTGGTGATTCAGAATGATAAGCAGGGAACTAGTACTGAGGTGGTTGTTGAGGGAATGGCTAGAAAGCAAGGTGTCCGTTCTCTCTTTCTGTTTTTGGAACATGAAGCCGTGCCAAAGTTCATGACAGGCTCATTTTTAAGGGCTGTACACCTCTTAAAAGTGCTTGATCTTCAAAATGCTCCTGTAAATTACATCCCAGAAGCTACAGGAAGTCTACGTCACCTGCAGTATCTGAGCCTGAAATGGACTAAGGTAGAGAAGCTACCAAGATCCATTGGCAAACTTGGGAACCTTCAAAGTATGGATCTCAAACATTCCCTCATACAAGAGCTACCGGCTGAGATAGGTAAATTTCTTCATTTAAGACACCTCATGTCATATTCTTACCATTGGGATGATACTTTCAGTTTGTATGTGAAAAATGTGAAAGCTGCAAAGGTACCAGCTGAACTTTGTCGAAATTCCCAAGAAATGCAGAACTTGGGATGGGTGGACGTGAGTCATTCAGCTGGTTTCATAGACCAGTTGGGGAATTTGAAGCAGTTGAGAAGGTTAGGAGTCGCACAGCTCACGAGAGAAGATGGGAGGAACTTGTGTAATGCAATCAAGAACATGCATCACCTTGAAGAATTTATGATTGCTTCTAGAAACAAGGACGAGGTGCTTGAGATAGATCGTATGTCTTCTCCTCCTATGCTTCGCCGCCTACTTTTGATGGGACGGCTAGATAAGCTACCGGAATGGATTTCAATGCTCGAAAATGTTGTCAAATTGGTCTTATGTCACTCAAGTTTGAATCATGATCCGCTTGAAGTTATCGGAGCGTTGCCAAATCTGATAAAGCTTATAGTTTGTGAGGCATATGATGGTGAGCAACTACATATTAGTGCAAGAAGGTTTCAAAAACTTAAGGTGCTACGCCTTTACAATCTCTGCAATCTTAAATCGTTGAAAATATTGCTGGGGGCTCTGCCTGTATTGGAAGAGCTGGAACTTGGACCGAGCCCATTGCTGAAGGAGGTACCAATCAGCATTAAAAACCTCGAGAACTTAACTCTGCTCAGGTTCCATGATATGCCCAAGGAATTTTTGGATGACTTGACCCCAAAGACGGGCCAGCATTATCACATCATTGATCATGTGCCAAATGTTTATATTAATTTTATGGCTGGTGCAGCCCACTGGGAAACTTCTTTAAGACATCCACAATACAAAGAAATGGTGTCTTACAAAACAGGAGCCATGTATCAGAGATGCAAACGCAGCTCTGCTTGGGGTACAACTGGTGCTCCAATATATAAACCGTCTGGTGGTACTGGAAAGTGATTGCGACGAGTTGATGCATCAGTTGTGGTTGAGGATAATTGTATAGGGAACATTTCTTGGGAGGTAGACACAATATCCAGCTCTTTAATATTGTTTATGTATCACTTAGTTAACTTGGGGCCAGTATGAAAATTTTTATACACAATTAAATCTCCTTTCATTACTTGTGTGAATTGTGATCTTGTGAGCTGGTATTAATCTTGCCCTGTTCATGATGTTGTTTCTGACAGATGAAAATTTCATAATTTATTTTCAGAATAAATAGTTTTGTATCTGATCTAAGTATGATAGCATTAATTAATTATCCCCATTGCTCACAATTGAAAAATTCCATCTTTTCGAGTTTTGACAGCACGCTTAACAATTGCAATATTGAAAAAATTTCAGACTGCTTCAAGCACAATGTCAAGCAATCCAGTACCCTTTACTCCCATACTAGGAGACAGCATGTCTAGCAATTACAATAAAGGTATGTTTCATAGTATTTCTATGCTCACTGTCCAGTCTGTTCTATATACTCTGGTGCTCACCATAGCGAAACTCTCCATGCTGATTGTGTTGTGTGAATACTACTCCATACTAGTGAATTTGTGATCTTCATGAGGCTCTTTATTCAAACGACTCTGTAAAATGTAATTGCAAATAATTGTCCCTTTTAATTTCTAACCCTTCATTCATCTTGGAGGCAATTTACTAAAATGCAAACTCTGAGCATCCTTTTTTTGTTCCTGAGAATTCCTGCTAGATTTATATGCATGTCTCGTGCAACATTCCTATCTTCTTTATTCGTTGCGTAATATTTTATTTTTTTGTGTTCTTTTTCTTTGAAAACTGTAATTATGGAAGTGTAATTATGCCAGGTATTGTAACAATTAAAATCATAGATAATTTTGTTTTTCTTCGGGTGCTATATGAAGAATATTCTGTAAAATCTGGAACCAAGATGTCTCAGAATCTATTATAGAAAATATAAGAATTTGTGGTAGATTGAATGCTAAATTTGGTGTCACGTACACCTATATGGCTAAGCTTATTGGTTATTATAATAGGTCAATGATTTCTCAAGAATGTTTTTTTTTTTTTTTTTTTTTTTTTTTGGGTTGAACAGATCTTGTCAAACTTGTAGCATAAGTCCATAGTTTATGTAATGTATAGAGAATATTGTTGTGCCAAACATTTACTTAGAAGTATTTAATTACTTAATTTAAGAATATAATTGTTGATAAATAGTTCGATTAGTGCTGTATATGGTCGTGCCAAGCATGTACAATAATTGTACATGCAGAAGTTAGCCCCACAAGAAGGCGAGCACGTCCATTCCTTTTGAAGTGGAAAAAAATAATCAATCAATAATAAATCTAATAAATCACAGTTAAAAAGCAGACAAAATCTCAGCAACTAAACAGCAATAAGTTTTAAATGGGAGAATTAAGCTTAGCCCAGCTTCCTTTTACTTCAAACTCGACAATTAGTGCTTCTGTCAGCATTAACAATGTCTTGAATGATAGCCTGTTAGTTGAGATTCTTCAAAGGCTTCCAAGCATCTCTGTCCTTCGAGCAAAATCCGTCTGCAAACACTGGTTTTCTCTCCTCTCTGATCCTTGTTTTCTCCAGAGCTTTGTTCGGTTCCATGACCATCATGCATTACCTTTCACCCTTGTCTACGAGTTTCATTTCTGGCATCGCTGTCTCAGTGATCACCTTCATCACAACTTCCATATGGTCTCAGAGCACAAGAAGTTTCAGTTGCAAGGATTTCACCTGGGTTTCCTCCCTTGCTTCCGACCTTGGGAATCACACCCCATTTGGGTGGTGGCCTGCCACAAAGACCTCTTAGTTTGCTGTCACCTTAAAATGTCTTTATTGCAAGGTGTATACTACATCTGCAATCCTTTAACCAAGCAGTGGCTCAACCTTCCACCTTCCCCAGGCCACCATAGAGTAGCAGATACTGCTATTGGCTTCATTACTTGTGAAAAATCTGTTTCTCTAAATAGCTTCAAGCTGGTGCAAGTCCCTAAACTAGACTCGTGTGTTAGTAATGGTAACTGCTTTGAGGTGAACGTGTTTTCCTCTGAGGTGGGTGAGTGGAGAAACTTTAAGATAAGTTCTCCTCAGAGTTTCACGAGGACTTGGCAGTTCAGGCCTGAGTCAATTACTGTCAATAACAAGTTTCATTGGCTGGTGAACAGCTCAAATATTGTTGTGGTTGATCCATTTGAATTAGCTGAGGGATCATGCCGAGTAATTGAGCTGCCAGCTGAGTTGAATCTTGACATAGGAATTTGCTTAGGATTCTGTCAGGATTATCTCAGAGTTTGCCAAATTTCTAGAGGGTGGTCAAATTGTCTCTTAGTAGTTTGGAAACTCCTAGATTATGTTACCGGAAACTGGGACTTGGAATACGAGACCAGTCTTAAAGAGATGGCATTTTTTGAGAATGTAAGTCTTCATAAGTTTGGATTTTCGACAATGGAGGCGCTGGCTTTCCATCCAGTTGACTTTGGGATTTTGTATTTGAGATTCAATAATCAGATAGTGATGTGTGATGTAGGAAGAAAGACACTGGAAGTGGTCAGTGAGTGTTTGCAAGACTCGAGTTTCTCTGTAGGAACATGTGGTGTCTTTTTGCTTATGCATCCATGTTGGCCATCGCTGATCCCTTCACCCCTGTCCTGAAATTGCATAGTACTGTAATGAGCTCTCAGCCGAAAGAATTTGAAATCTGAATTTTGTTGCAGAGTAAGATCTCATGTAGATCTTGGATGTGTGCTGCTCTGTTTAGCACTCTAGTGTTTTTTCTCTTAAATTTGGTGTAATTTTTGAATATTTGGAATCAAGTTGAGCTGTTGAAGTATATGCTAAGCTTGCTTGCTATTCTTTACTTTAAACTCATGATGGATGTCATTGACAATTCATAACTAATGCACACTCTAGTTGTTTATTTATTTATTTGGTCTAAGATCGAACATCTTAAGGTATGAAAATTTTTCTTTGGTAATTCATACATATATGTAGTAATAATCTATAAGAGTATTTACAACAGTTTTATACAAATAGCATAAAATTTCAAATATAATTTCACTTGGGTAGTAAATGAAGCTCAAAAACATTACCCTGTTTTACTCTATGCTATATGTAATGGTATCTGACTCGCTTTGTAGCCTTTGTTTGTACTTTGAGGTGAAATGAGGCAAGCCGTGATAGATTAGACAGTAAATCTTTTGTGATGGACGTAGCTTGACTCCGTCTGGCATGCCAGATTCATTTGCTCTATTTAGTGTAGCTTTTGGTTTCTATGTGCAAGTTTGATTTGGCTCGGTTTCACAGTTAAACTAGTTAAGATGGTCTCTTAGCCTCTTGTTTCCCAATTTGCCTCAGGAACTCCTCCCCTACAATATATATATTCATTTTTAGTCGACCAAGCTCCACTCTTTTTTTTTTTGAGCGTAAGTGCAGGAAGATTTGTCTCAGGCACAAGTTTAATCATGGATCCTCACTAACTCATAATTATCCCAATAATACATGAAAGAAAGTAGATTCCATTAATTTAGTTTTATACTTCCATAATTTAAGATTGAGGGAACCACGTAATAGAATATTACATCAATCTGAAAGCACGTCTTCAAATTGCATCCTATCAAGAAAATGTCAACATATAAGCCTTAGCCATTCTAAATTTAGCTAACTCTTTTTTTTAGCATCTTTCAATGAAACAGATTCAATAGACACAATGCAAATCAATGATCTCCCAGATAGCTTGCTTATTGAAATCCTTACAAGGCTGCCTTGCCAATTTGCTGTCCGATCCAAAACTGTCTGCAAGCGCTGGCTTTCTCTCATCTCTGATCCGTTCTTCATTCGTAGCTTTGTCCACCACCAAAGCCTTAACCATTCTTCACCCTTCACATTGGTGCACCAGTTTTATTACTGGCATCACCATTTTGCCGAGACAGCTTCTAGGAAGCTCCATGTAGTTTCCGAGCATCCCATTCTTAAATCCCAAGAGCTCTTCCTAGACTTTCTTCCTTGCTTCCAACACCCTAATCAATGGCCTATCCGCATACTTGCATCACATGGAGACCTCATGGTGTGTCATGACAACAAATTATTTTCTCATCAAAGCAAGTACTATGTTTGCAATCTTCTAACAAAGCAATGGCGGGCTCTCCCACCAATCCCTGGCCGCCATGTAGAAGATGATATGGCCATTGGTTTGGTAACTTATGGCGATATTCTTCCAATTTTCAACTACAAGGTGGTTCGGATCCTAAAGCTAGGCTCCCATAGTAGTCATCTCATTGCTGAGATATTTTCTTCTGATACAGGGGAGTGGAGCGAGTCTTTGCTGTCCTGCCCACAGAGCATACGCCGAATCTGGCAGTTTAGGACAAGTGCTGTTACTTTGAACAATGCCTTACATTGGATTATTAACGGTAATGATGGAGAAACCATAATTGTGCTAGATCCTTTTAGTGGCATCAATGGCCAATGCAGGCTAATCGATCCTCCCTTTGAGTTAAAGTTTGAGATGGCACACGTTTGTCTAGGAACCTGTAGGGAGAAACTCAGGATGTCCACAATAAAAGGGGTGCACCCGAACCGGATGCTTAAGGTTTGGGAGCTAAAAGACTATGATAAGGGGGAATGGCTCCTACAGTACAGGATTTGCCTCAAGGAGATGGTGTTTGTTAGTGATTATCAGTTTAACATGCTCGAGTTTTCGACCAATCTTGTGCTGAGTTTCCACCCAAAAGATGAAGACGTTGTGTATTTGAGATGTCATAATCATATAGTGAAATGCAATATGAGGAAGGGAACATTGGATGTAGTTAGCAAGTGTCTCGGTGATCCGACTTTTGTTATCCGTACTCTCACGGTTTTTCCTCTGGTTCATTCCTGCTGGCCGTCATCAGTACACAGCCAAGTGAAACAGTAATTTAGAGCTTGTGATTTCTGTTTTTTTTTTTTTTTTTTTTTTTTTTTTTTTTTTTTTTTTGAACGGAGTTTGTTTTTTCTGTTTGATAATGAGCTGTTCATGATGATTTTAGTTGTCTCGAATGCAGTTGTTTTTTTAAATAATTAGAAGCCTATTTTTTTAGGAATAATATCCGTTCATCATCATTTAATAATGGGATGCTTGTTTTCCTCCAAAAAAAAAAAAAAAAAAAAAGAAAAAAAGTGATGCTTGAATATTACGGAGTAAAATTCTGAAATTAATTATACCCTTGAAATAATTTTGATCAATATTTGTAAAAGATATACAAATTTTTTGGACATAATTTTAAATTTGTGATACTATTCCATTATTTTGAGTTGTAAGATTTTTAGATAAAATCCTTTAATTAAAAGATATTATTTTTTAATAAAAAATAATTTAAATTCTCGAATTTCATTGGTTAGTTTTTGCTTATTTTGGCAATTAAATTTTATAATTCTACATTAGATTGTTATCTTTTTCAGTTAAAATAACATATACCAATAGAATCCTATATGAAGTATGTTTACTGTCTAGCTTAGAGTATGTAAATAAATATTGCAACTAAAACATCACATCATCAATATCGAATACACCTTCACATAAAGTTCTCTAGATCAACACAACAAGAACAACATCATGAATGCTCTGAATCTTGTTCTTGACAATCCTAAACAATTATCTCCTTCTCTGTCCAAATCTATCCATGAAAAACTCCGACAAAAACACACTCAAAAAATCATCAAACATCATAAGAATCACACGAGACACAACAACGACAACAACAACGATAACGAAAACAATTTTGTTTCTCGAAGAATAGACGAACTAGGTGGTGATATATTGCTCTTGTATCTTGTCAAAAATAGACTCATGGAAACTTTTGGTTCAATGTCGAAGTGTTTCGAAGCGATGGAACAACATTATCTATCAACCCATCTTCCTTGACCTTATTTCTTCGAAGTTTATTTTTCCCTTTCACCCTTTACGTCGTAAACCATGCATCATAAAACCTCCCTGATATACAAGCACCGTACCCGTTTTTTCAATCCCAAAACCCCCCATCCGACCTCGATTTTCACCCTTTTTGTGACCATATATACAAGCTCAATGTAGTTGGTTCCTACTCTAATCTCTCGATTTATTGTAATCATACTCAATATTTTCGTCTAAATAAGTAACTTTATTACTACTTCTGCAATCCAATTACTAGAAAATATGTCCAAATTGAAATACCTATTGACTACAATAATGATGGAGGTAATTTGAAAACAATTGGAGTACTGGAAATTTAGAGGGCATTAGTAGTGTTAAGGGTGAAGGAGGTTTTAAATTTGTACGCATCATATCAAGATCTAATTTTTCCCATGATATTTTACAAGTGTTTTCTTTTGAGAGTGGTAAATGGAGCACATATCGCATACCCCTAAAGTTTGATCTTCGCCTTACTTCTTTTCACTCCTCTAATTTTGTAACTGTGAACAACAAGCGGCTATTATATGACAGTATTCTAGTGATTGATCCATATAGCAATGATATTTCAAGGTATCGAATGTATGGGACCATATATTACTAAGTTTGGACCTTCCTTCGCCACATTGAATGTATGGGAACTCGATGATTATAACAAGAGCACTTGGACCATTGTGTGCATGACGAAAGTGATCAGTACGACAATGGTTCACCCTATTATTTATAGTCCCTTGAAGAAGTGTTTGGAAAACCTCCCAAATATCCGAGCACCCGTTTTTCCAATCCCAAAATCCCCCATTGGACCTCAATTTTTTCCCTTTTTGTTACAACTCCTACATAGTTGGTTCCTACTCTGATCTCTTGATTTATTGTAACCACGGTAGATATTCTTGTGGAAAGAAGGCACTTTATTACATCTGCAATCTATTTACTAGAAAATATATCGAAATTGAAATACCTATTTACTACATTGCTATTGATGGATGGAATTGGGTAGCAATTGGATGTGCTGGAAATTTAGAGGGCATTAGCAGTGTTAAGGGTGAAGGAGGTTTTAGATTTGTGCGCATCATATCAAAATCAACTTTTCCCTATAATATTTTGCAAGTATTTTCTTTTGAAAGCGGTACTTGGAGCACATATCGCAAAACCCTGAAGTCTGATCTTCACCTTAGTTATTTTCACAACTCTAATTCTGAAACTGTGAACAACAAGCTGTATTGGCCTTCACGGTATCTCCTAATCAAACTGCCGAGCCAACAACCTACTAAATGCATTCTAGGAGTATGCAAGTAGAGACTTAGGTTGACGGAATTTGCATATGATTCTAAGCTTCCATCTTCCTTCGCCACATTGAATGTGTGGGAACTCGATGATTATAGCAAGAGCACTTGGACCGTTGTGTGCATGAAAGTGATCACTACGACGATGATTTACCCTGTTATTTGGCCATTGAAGAAGAGCTTGAGAAATATTTTCAAGGTTATGTTTCATCCCTATGATTGTGATGTTGTATACTTGGAGACCATAAACACAATTGTTCGATATAATCTCGAAAGTGGTACTTTCAAAGTGGTGGTGGATGAATGGGGAGCAATATACCCACTGGTGAATCCTTTAATTTGGTGGTAGCTTAACAATGCTTTGGCCTCATCAACATGGTGTTCTTATACTAGTGGGGTTTTCTGTGTTATGGAATTCATTAATTTTAGAGAATTTAAAGGATTACTTGGAAAAGGTTATTTAAACCAAATGTTAATCTTGACAAATATTTAAAAATAAAAAAGGTACTCTATAAAATATTTACCATTTTTATTGTTCAGGATCTTTATTTATAGCGATGTGTGTGAGGGATGTACCATATTGCAAGATTTCGTAGCTTTGATTAAGGAAACCTTTGTTTGATTTTGTTTTATATATTTATTGACATAGATTTTATTTGTATATTAATGAATTGATTTTGTTCAAAAAGTAAATTAGGCACAAAAAAATAAAAAAAAAGTTTACATTAAATTAGATCAGAAATAATATGTTCTAAGTAGATCAGATCAAATCAATGAAAATAATAATCACAAGTAAGGTGAGCTAAACTATTCCTAAAAAAAAATTAAAAAAAATAAAAATTCCTTATCATAAGAAAAGAACTAAAGTCTAACAATTGGTCAGTAGGCCAAAACTTCTTATACTTTGTATTTTACAATTATGTAAATTGTAGCTTTTATTGGAATAATAATCAATTAATTATACATTATACTAAAAGCGAAATTTGAGGGACACTTGACAACATAGTATAAAAAGTTTTCCCTCCAAAATAACCTACTAAAAAAAACTTACCCTAATATAAAAATTAGGGTTGTATTTAAATTATGACTTTTTCTTTGTAAAAAAATTTAAATTAAACTTCATTAAATATTAAATTGCCCAAAATAACTATTTCATATTACATGTTTAATTATTTTCTTTCACATATATTTCATAATTTTTAATACGAAGTCTATTTATAATATTTTATATCAAAATTTTTTTTTTGTAAAATTTATTATTATTATTATTATAATTATTTAACAAGATGCACGGGGTTTAATCTAGTAATTACATATCTCCAAACCCTTGATCCTTGTAGCCGTCACCAAAGTTCAGCAAGTCTAATTTCATAGAAATATATGTCTACTTTTATTCCTTAACAATTAACCATGACCAAGAAAAGGGGACAATCCCAACAAGATGATGACGACGACAACGACAATAATAATAATCGTATCGACAATCTCGATGACAACGTGCTATTAGAAATCCTAGAAAGGATACCATGGATATGGGCAGTCGAATGCAAATGTGTTTGCAAAAAATGGTACAATTTAATTTCAGACTCTCATTATAGTATATGCTCCCCTTTTACCTTCATCTTCCAACTCGATTATTATGATAAGTATCAAGTCAATCGAGATGGGTTCGTGTTCTATGGTTTCACCGAACACCCCGGTTTCAAAACCCTTGGTTTATCCCTATCTTTTCTTCCTTGCTACAACCGTACTAACCCTTTTCGTCCCGTACATATAGTCATGTCTTACAATAATCTCTTAGTGTGTAGCGAACCTCCTATTTCTAATCCTATTGGCATTATAAGTGAAACCGTTTACTACATTGTGGATCCTATCATGAGGCGGTACATACAAGTACCTCCTGTCTTAACTATACAAAAGCCGGCTGCTTATGGGCTTTTTGTCGCAAATAGTGCTTTGTTTTTGAGTTATAAAATGGTGCGTGTGTCGTCGTGTTGGAGTAGTTGGATGCATGAAAGTGAATATTTTTGTATCGAGGTTTTTTCTTCTGAGGTGGAGGAGTGGAAGAGGACTTGGTTTTTATCCCCGAAAAGGAAGTTGTTTAATGATGGAGGGTGTTCTAGTACGAGTGCAATCGCCGTAAATAATAAACTACATTGGGTGGTAGAAAGGAATGTTCTAGTCTATGATTCGTCTAACGAAACATGTACCTTCATTGAAGTGCCGCCTCCACAAAGCATGGCGAAAGTCACTCGTTGTCTAGGGGAGTTTGATGGCCTGATTTGGCTGTGCCAATTGGAAAGTTGTGCTCCTTTTAATAATATTCTTAATGTATGGGAGCTCGAGGAATATGGATCAGGCCATATAAATTGGAGATTAGAACATTATATGATGTGGTTTGGTTTGGAAGTTGAAAAGTTTAAGAGTAATGAAGTGTTGGCTTTCCATCCATTTGACCCTAATACTTTGTTGATGACCTATGGTGATGGATTGGTTAGGTATAACCTCAGGAGAGGAACTCTAAAAGAAGTCATGAGTTGGCGCGGTTGTGATTCATCACATGTGTGGACAACGAAGAGGGTATTTCCGCATCATTCATCCACCCGATTCTATAGTTCTACCTTCTACTCCATGATAGATTTAACTTAAGAAAGAACTCGTGTTATGTTCTTGATAACTAATAATTTTATTCTAGGAGGTATTCTGTTTGAAGTTAAGCATATATATATATATATCTATGTGACATTTTTATTATTGATTGTTGTTTATTTAAGTTGTACTTGCATCGTCATTATTTTTTTTTTAATTTTTAATGAAGAAATAGTTATTGAAACTTTCTCAAATTTGAAATATTGATCATGTAGTAAAGTATTTAAAGTTCAGGAGTCTGGACATACGGAATACAAGATTAAATAATGATACTCCGTATTATACATTACAAGTAGAATATATACATGCACCCAAAACTATGTTGTTTCATCGTATTTAAAAGTTGTAGTTTGATGGGTTTGCTGTTATTTAACTCCCTAGTCCTACCCAAACGAAATAAAAAGAAATACAGATATGGAAGAACAGGATTAGATACATTCAAATATTCAATTAAGGGAAATTTAAGCTGATCAAATCTATTGAAAGAGTTGATGGTGTTGAGGCTTGAAAATGAAGTTGCATTCAATAGTTGAAGGATAAGCCTCGAGTAATCCAGGGAGATCGCTTCCTGCAAAGACGATGATTGGAAGACAAGCGAGGCCAGAAATGCCAAGATAGAGCCAGCCGAATTCAAAAATAAACGGAAGTGTTGCTGCGAGTGCTATCACCAAAGTAGCTATTGAGATGATGAGCAACGTGAGGCCTACCATTAGCTTGCGAGGCAATGAGTGGAGAAAATCTTCTTCAGCGAAATTTGAAGTCAAGATTGATGAAAACACGAATATTGAAGCAATAGATGATAACAAGGACATGGAATCAAATATTGCAAATACCCAATGCCATGCCCCGTGACTGAAAGGTTTTACAAACGATCTAAGTGCTGCAATCAACACTACAAAAGTGACTAGGATGGCAAGAGTAATACATAAGTTTGCAGTATCTACAATCCAATATTCTCCATGTTTCTTAAGTTTTTGGTGCTCTTTGGTAAACAAAGTTCGCGGTGTTTCCTCATCAAAATTCCGAGCTAGTGCAAGGTGGGGCTGTACAAGATCTTCAATTGCCTGGCACAATTGAAAGTTATATCCATGAACAATAAGCTTATGTACTTCATTGTTTGATAAGTTTTGACAATTTCCTGGTCGAACTTATCATCAGTTATAAATTTAATATGTTCTTCATCCACCTGATCATGTATTTAGATATTTGTATATTTTAAGGATGTACTAATTTTAATTCAGAGAGTAAAGAAGATACGTAATTTACCTTAAACCATAGCATCTCTCGATGCATCACGATAAAGGCTGAATTTGATGGTCTTAACCCGTAACAAACATCAGGAGATAATAGGCCAACCAAATGAAGGATGTTATTTCCATTACTGTCATTTACACAAATTGCAAGCAAATCTTTGACGACATCTATCTCAAGAACGAGCCTGAAAATCTTCTCTCGGCGATACTGAACTGCAACATGAAGTATACTTTGATGTTCGTCGTTCAGTTTCCATATCAGATCGGGATAAGAACTAAGTATCGTTGTCACAAACTCAACATTGCCTACTTCTACTGCAGTAAACAATAGCTTCCAAGGATGTGGACTCATCAGTTTTGGTACATTATTGCAATCTCGTCGATGCCTCAAAACTTCATCCCATAAACGTACTACCAGTAGAAGAGCTTTAAACAATTGTAGATCATTTTCCTTACGGCTTCCAATTCTCTTAACTGTAGTAAAAATTAAATGTAGAAGTATGAACTATATAATTTCTTAGCCTAATAATACATGTTAAATAATTAATAAAGTTTAGCATGCTTATAGTATACCTTGTATGCTCATTATTGATAAGCATATGCACTTCAATTATTTAATTCTATTTATATTTTGGTAAGAAAAAAGAAAACATTAGTACTACAAGTATTTATTAAGACGGGATTGAATATGTGGTTCAATTACTTGGTAAGTTGGTAGAAACACCGATGGAAATGAAACAAGTATTTCTATTTATTAAGCAAGGTAAATAAACTATATTAGTACAAGCAAATTAAGCTTAAGGAAATACTAACAAAAGTTGCAGCAGTAGCTCCAGATGCTAATAAGTCGATGTCCTCGACGACTTCCATTAGACTTTAGCGACTGGCTTTTTGCCATAGCCTGCAACGCCAGCGGTGCCTCCTCATTATCATACAGCGCCAGTTCAGGACGGTTGTTTAGGATCTGAAAGGATATATCTGCATTTATTCGTACATAGTGGTATATTGGTCATTATATCAAAAGGATCTACAAACTCTCAGACAAGTTTTACAAATTAAATGTAAGATATACTCTATGTATTACCTCCAATCCGTTTCTTTGACATTTAGAATTTTATCAATTTTCATAAAGTTACTTTGGTCATCACTTGCTCAATGTTTTATTTTTGTAAGTTTTGATGTATACCGAGTACATAGTAATAATGTTACATACCATATTATTTTTTTTTTGAGGAAATGTTACATACCATATAATTCTTCCTTGATAGTACTAATGAAGAGATCGACGAGGTCCTTGTTTGAGAGATACTCTAGAGTGAGTGGTAAGAGGTACCTAACCATCTCCCTATGGCCTAACAAAGTGGCCATATGGAATGGCGTCAAACCTTTATGACTTCGAATCAGTGGCAGCTCAGGCTGGACACGAATCCTCTCCCTCGCAACTGTAACAGTTCCAGATGCCAAAGCTAGACAAAGGCTTGTGTTCTTGATCGAAGCCAAGTCATTTGTAGCATCAATTTCAGTGCATAATTTCATAAAATATACCACAATATTAGAGCTTCTTGCCACAGCGGCGAAACAGTTTGGATGCTTTGAATGAAGTTTTCTCGCAGTTTTCCAGTCTCCCTTTAGTGCAGCGCCATAGAGTAAAAAACCATTTGAGCACTTAGCCAAGCTTTCCTCTTCATTTGGATTCCGTTTTTCAGTATATACATATTAGAGAGGCATATCGAATTCACGAAATAATAATGGTGTTAGAATTTATACGTGATTATAAAGAGAAAATTTGTCTATCCATGAAAAATGAAAGAGAGACGGTATAGAAAATGAGAAAACATACCAGATAACAGAGAAAAGATATCCTGTGGTTGATTTTCGAAACTATCATCGCTGTATTGTCCAACTTCCATTATTAGATGCTAGCAATGTTGATTAATTATTATGAATTCGCGAGGCTGGTTTAGGTTGACTGAGAGTAGGTGCTTAAATAGAGAGCTTGAAACGTGAAAATGAAACTTAATCAACCATGACATCTATGATATGATCATAAGGCATCATAGCGTTTGTTAAAAAAATTCAAAGAAAATGCAAATTGGTGTAACGATTTCTAGCAATTATTTACAATCAAGTGGACATTATATTGACTCCTCATTTTTTTTTCCTTTATTTTTTAGTGTTACTTTTAAATGATATGAAGTAGAAGTAGGCGATTATGGATAGAGGTGTCAAAAACTGACTTAATTGAATACTTAATCTGACCCAACGAGAAAGCAAGTCGGCTAGTTTCAACACGTATGGGCACAATAATTAACATGATTCAAAGTTGAAATAGATTAGACCCAACCAGGATCATATGATGTCTCTAATCTTGGATGTATTTATTTAATTTTTCCCATTTGTTGTCACTTATCAATATCAAATCAATTATAAATAGAAAAAAGAGACCATTGACTCAACAAAAGTTTTGTTTTAATCCTTGCTACTTGGCCAACTTGGATCCTTGATTGTGACACCGGCCGGCCACACCACAACACCCATGACTTCAAATTAAAAAAAAAAAAAAATATATGCACCCAAGGTGCACATAAAGGTTTTTTCTACTCATTTAGTACGTTTTGCTCATATTAAAATCTTAAAATGAGGAAAAAAAATAAAAATCAAAACGCATACATTATTAGTTAAATTAATATTTCAATAATATACATTAAGATAAATCAAGCAAAATCTTATTTAATAAATTATTTTGGACAAAATATAATATTACGTATTAAAAAAATGGTAAAAATCAAAGTGTATCCATTATTATTGAACAAAGGGATATGTATATATACTCATGAACCAAAGTACAAGATACAATAGACTATTACGTGTTGCGCATACAATAGTTAGACAATTATTTACGGCCAACAAATAAATCACATCACCTATAAACAATCTTGAAACCCTCATGATAGAGATAATGAGATGAAACCCTCGGGTTACATATAAGGTCTAACTATCGAAATATTTAATTACATTCGCTTCTTAATTCATGAATCTCGAAAGAGCTCTTGTTGAGGTTGAAAAATATAATTAGATCCAAATGTTGAACTATAAACATCAACCAACAATGGAAGATGCTGCAAAATATAGGAGCCACCAATGATCCATGCTAGGATAGCGATAGTTATCCATAACATTCGTTGTGGGTAGATGATGACAATAGCCACGGTGAAGGCTAACAACATTGTCATTATAGAGAAGAAAAGTAATGCCAACCCAACTATTAATTTGAGAGGCAACGATACTAGAAAATCCTCCTCGGCGTACCTTGAGGTCAAGATGGAAAGGAATGTCAAGATCGAGCCAGTTGAAGCCAATAATGAAAATGCATCCGATGCTACAAACATCCAAAATAACTTTTTGTTTTGGTTATTATTACTAGGTGAAGGTGGTTGAAAGATTGCTTGGAAGACGACTGCTGTGACTAGAGTTGCAACAACCATACATGAAGTTGCAGTGTCTCGCATCCATTTCTCCCCTTCTTTCCTTAGCAATCTATGCTCTCTAGTGAACAATGTTCGAGGTGTTTCTTTGCATTCAGATCTTCCTTTGTTTGAGATTGGTGGATTGTTTTTTGCATCAGCATATTCTCGTTGTACAATATTTTCAACGGCCTGTGTGCATCGATTTTAAGCTGTTATAGTTATGCTTGATTAAGGTTGAAGTAACTTTTAAATACGCCATCCGTCCCTAAATCAAATTTTCTTAGAACAATATTTTCAACGGCCTGAGTAAATCAAGTTTAACCAATTAGTTAAGCTTGATTACAGAGTACGTAGCTTTTAAAATACTCCATCCGTCCCTAAATCAAATTTTCTTAGACCAATCTTCTCTTCATTGCTTTTATATTTATTTTTATTAAACTTAAATCATGAAATGCTTACACTATATTTTGGGTCAAATTACGTCGATCTACATATTTTCTTAAGCTTTAAGGGGTTTATATTGGATACACTAGGTTAAATAATGGATGGACATTAGAAGTAACATTGTTTGTGACCAAATAGCAAAATCGAGAAGAGAATTAGAGAAAAACAATCACCTGAAACCATAAGAGTTCACGTTGCATTTGAAGGGCAGCCCCAGAAACAACGTTGAGTCTGTCAGTGCAAGGTAAATTGGCTGCTAGATGAAGAATATTATTTCCGTTATTAGGATTCTTGTAAGCTGCAAGTGAATGGTTGATACTACCTATTTGGCGAATATGACTAAAGATTTTCTCTTGGCGGCATTGGATAGCAGCATGAAATATGGTTCGATTTTCTTCATCTAATTCCCATATTAGGTCCGGGTAATGGCGAATTAGTGTGGTCACAAACTCGTAGTTTCCTAACTCTATAGCCACGAAGAGCAGTCGAGGCTGAGGGTGAGATAGAATCTCGGATATTTTCTCATGAGGTTGTTGTATTACTATTTTCCAAAGGCGCTCAACCAATTCAAGTTTAGCTTGATCTTTTTGTTGCTCCCTCCATAAGTTGGTAACTGAAACAAATAATTTAAACATAATAATGATATTAGTTATATTAATGCAGTGTACAATTTAAATGTTCTTATGGATGATCTAAAACCTTGATTTATATTAATTATTTGGATATTTAGTTTTCATTACAAAATGTTGATCACTTTTTGCATAAAGGAATGGGCCTGACTTGGGCCTGCCAGGTATAAATTGGGTTTGTTGTGTTTGGACTAAAATTAGGCCATAGAGGCCCAATACTAAAATGGAGTGATAACGCTATTCAACTTAACCATATGGTCCACATCCAATACAACGGCTTGATCATATAGGTCGAGCTAGAGACCGAGCCAGAAATCGAGGTTCTAGTAGATTTGAGCTAGGGCATACTCGATCATCTTTATAGAATATTCAAGCATTTAACCATAACTAATATTCCATCAATAAGAATGAATTAAACATAAGTTGGTCGATAACTTACACATATTGCATAATTGTCTCCAACAATTGAAATGACTTGTAATCTTTTTTCGATTCTTCCGTGCCAAGACATGCAATGGTGTCTCTCCCTGTCCATTCTTGTCAATAGCTAGTTGCTCATTCCTATTAAGTATCTCCAAAGCAATATCTGAATTGCACCAACAATAATATATATATATATATATATATATATATATATATATATATATATATATATATATATATATAAATCTTGCACTAACATAATTCATACTCCCTCCGTTTTTAAATACTTGCTCCATTTCTCTATGCGCGGAGTTTTAGGAGAAATTGAAGAAAGTAACAAAATATGGAGGTAGTGGGGTAGGTGAAAAAATAAAGAGATTGTAAAAAGCAAAAGTAGTTGAGAGAATTGGAGGAGAGAAAATATAAATTTATAAAATATGATTTATGTTGGGTCCACTAGTTGAGAGAAATGAATTAAATATTAAAAAAACTTTCCAAATTAGGAAATGGAACAAGTATTTAAAAATGGCCGAAAATGAAAAGTGGAGCAAGTATTTAAAAAGGAGGGAATATATATGTTCTTGTATCAATTGTATGTGATAGAGTATAAAACATATTTCTGGGCCTCAACCATTCAGCTTATGTTTTATACTCTATCAATATATTATGCGTACAAAGGGTTTAAGTACCAAATAAATCGGTGTTGATTGTGCCAATAAGTAGATCAATGCGTTCCTTATGCGACAATAGATCAAAGCAACGAGGCATGAGATGCTTAACCATCGCCCCATGACCTAGTAGAGCGGCTATTAGAACAGGTTTCATGCCCTTATTCCCAGGAATGTTTCGCAGCTCTGGATTTCGTCGTTCCATTTCCTCCACAATCTCAACCACACCAGAAGCAGCAGCCAAACAGAAAGCAGTATTACCAAATTTATTTTGCAACTCCAACTGCGTAGCAGTAATTTGGGATACTCGTAGTAGTTCCTTAACAAAATGACAGCGTCCGCCTTCTGCTGCTATGTGCAAAGCAGTATCTCCATTTCTCGAAATTACCTCTATAAAACAATTTTCATGTTTATCATGGATTTTCTTTGCGACCTCCCAATCACCACATAGAGCCGCTCTATATAAGCGTACTTGATAGCCCTTGCTGTATTGCTGCAGCTCTCTTTCATTAGCTGCATCAACAACTCACTCTTAGCTTGTTAAGAAGAAATACAACTCAATATCAATGAATGTAAATAGCGTCCGTTTGAAATATGACTACCATATTATTTTAATCATAAACAATATAAGCGATCCATTTTTTCACCTTAGTATTCTAACATCTACCATGCAAAAATAATTTTTGAAAAGTTTTATCCAACATAAAGTAAGAATAAAAATTACATAAATGAAACTAAAAATTTGATAAAATTAAAAAAATGTTAATAATAATATTTTATAGCAAAATTAAAGTAATATAATTAATTACTTGGAGAAAAATGCGTCAATCATGAACTACATAATCATTAAAATATTATGGTAGTCATATTTCAAACGACCACTATAGAATTTTCAGTCGGGACACGTATGCTTTTAAAAAAAAAATTCCCACTGTATACATGTATATAAACTTACCAGACTGTTGATCAGGATGATCAATGAACCCAAGTTCGATGTCATCTTGTTTTGGCGCCATTTATTAGTCAATTATAACTAACTAGTAACACTTGCTATACATAGGCCCTGCATTCGGCAACAACGAAGACTCGAAGATTGTATCTTTGTATGTGTATGTATGTATATATGGTAGATTAGCTTCAACTTACTAATTATATAGTATTAGTAGTATAATTAAGCTTACCTAAATGAACATTTGGCATATAGTGACACTTTTGTACGGTTCGTCAACTTTAAACTCCATATAAGCTATGTTGCACCGATACGGACACGGACACGGACACGGGTACGATACGGACACGGTAAAACGGCAATCCTAAAATAGGGGACACGGGTACGGCGAATAACTAGGCATTTAATATATTAAAAAAACGAAAATTTGACAACCTATTCAATAAAACACTAAGTAATTAAACTCAAAATAAGTCATTTTGTTTAAAACAAGTAATTATTTAGTGTCCGTACCAGTGTAATTATTTAGTACCGTAAAACAAGTAAACAAATTCGGTACTCATCTATCTAAACAAGTAAACAAACAAGTACACAAATACACTCAAGTAAACACTATTTCTTCTTCCTTTCTCTCTCCTCTCATCTATCATTTCTCACTCTTAAACTCCCATTTCTCGATCTCTCTGTGTCTTCCTCCAATCATACATCACAACACTTTGAAATTTTTTTCAACTCTTCAATAACACCAAAAAATCTACTCTAACAAGAAAAATCGAGAATTAAGGGATGAATTTAAATGAAAACGAGAATGAGAGGATTAACTGAGAGCACCGGCGGTGACGAGCGAGGGCGACGAGCGACGGGAAAGATTAAAGGGGGTTTCCGTTAAATTCGAGAAAGAGAGGACGGAGAATGACACCTGCGACCGGTGTGAGTGGTGATGAGCGGCGGTCAGCCGGTGACGAGTGACGGCAGTCGGAGACAATCTAGGTTGCGGTGAGGCTGAAGTTCCAGTTGTTGCCTTGTTGGTGTTTGAGTGACGAGAGAAAGAAGCAGAGAGGATTGAATTTGAGATAGGCAGGAGGACATGAGAAATTGAGCAGTAGGGTTTGAGGAAAATGCAAAATTAGCGTGTCCACTACCAAACGGGCCGTGTCTAGGGGTGACACGGTCCGTGTCCATGCATCGTTTTTTAAAAAAAAGAATTGGACACGGATTTTGGTGTGTCCGAGACGTATCGTACCGTGTCCCACCCGTGTCGGTGTCGGACACGCGAGTCGACTCGGACACCCCTATTATGTGGCGTGTCCGTGCATCACAGCATATAAGTATTAATTATAAATTAAGCTTGTTTGGATTAGATGAAAAGTAGGGAATAATAAGTGGTTGATGACTTTAATGCTGGTTATAAAAAATTTAATGTACTAATTCTGAGTTTACTTGTGTTGTTATTGGATAATTGGTTTTATAGTTGTTGGCTGAGGTCTTTTCTGGCTGACGATTTGGGTTTGTCTTGTCAAACAAGTCTTCGCTTGAATGTGTGGCAACACCTTGGCTATTATTTTCTTGTCTATTTGCGAATAAAGTTTTCTTTTTTTTAACAAAGTTTTATTAATTGTTATTGAACTTGGGCTTTAATTTTTGCAAGTAACGGTTAACATCTCCAATCACTAGAAAAATATATATCCTCTATTCCCGAAAATTCGACTCACTTTGTATTTGCGTGGTCTCCAATGAACATTTTGACCATGAATATCTTTGGCTATGTATGAGTAAAAATTATAAAAAAGTTGATATTTGAAAAATTTATAATAAGGCAAATCTAATAAAATCCCATTTGCTAATTTATTTCTATAGTATAAATCATAAAATTTGGTTAAACTTATTTTATTTTGACCACATGAATAGTATTGAGTCGAACTTTCAGAAACGGAGGTAGTATATTAATTTCACTTACCATTTTTTCATAAGTTAACTCGATCTAATTATACAAATGTCAAGGTACCCATTTGAAATTATCCAATTTCTTAAGCCACTTTTTTTAAACGGAGGTAGTATATTAATTTCACTTACCATTTTTTATAGGTTAACTCGATCTAATTATACAAACGTCAAGGTACCCATTTGAAATTATTCAATTTCTTAAGCCACTTTTAAATTTTATCCAATTTGATAATATAATAAAGTATGAATTTCACAGCTTAATTTCATTACAATAAAAAAATGACTCACACACAGTCATCCACATCACACTCCAAAACTGGATATAAAATGCCCTTCAATTTGCGTTAACTTTGACCTCATCAGAATTTCATGTACAAAATGTTTCGAAATCCCAAGTATTACGCCGAGGCGCCCAGCCCAATTTAGTTGGGTTAAGACTAGATTTTTGGTTCAAAGATCATGCCCAAAATAATTCTTTTTAGCAAAAACCTAGCCCAAAGCGTCTATTTATCCATGTTTAGGCCCAAAGTGTAGTTTAGCTGTTTATTTACAATCTTACAATTATACTTTTACGGAGTACATAGTAGTATAGTACATACACAAGTTTTTTGTATCTAATTACCTAGTGATACATTAGGTGTTTCCCGCGTGAAGTGACAACTATTTTAATGTTGTTATATTCCTTACCTTGGGAAAAAAATATCCTAGAATGAAGGATACTCGCTACGTACTAGACTAGTGTAGCTGTCTCGATCAAATCATGTAGTCCTATGGATTGAGCAAGAGTCATCCATTAATCACGAAGTAGTTCATACTGAGGACGGAAAAGATACTTTGCTCCAAAGGTTGAACGACAAACCATAACTAACAGCGGAAAATGCAACCACACATAGACACCACCAACAATCCAAGCAAAAGCAGCAACAATGATCCAACCCGATCTGTTGGGCGATTGCGTGATGATCGCCATAGTAAAGGCTAACAACATGGTTAGTATTGAGAAGAGAAGCGTTGCAAGTCCGACAATCAATTTAAGCGGCAGTGATACTAGAAAGTCCTCTTCCGCATACGTTGAACATAGAATTGCTAGAAATGTTAAGATTGAGGCAGTCGAGGATAACAAGGACAATGCATCCGATATGACAAAAGCACACTTCAGGTTGTTGTTGTGTGTTCCCGGTGATTGAAAGACGGCCTGAAAGACCATGGCAGATACAAGAGTAGCAACCAACATACAAGAGTTCGCGGTTCCCCTCATCCATTCCTCCCCTTCTTTCCTTAGGTTTGTATGTACTCTTGTATACATTTCTCCTGGCGTTTCCTCAATTACATCTGTTACAATCCCGTTCGATTTCTTAATGATTCTGTTCTTAGTATGAGCAAATTGATATGGTACTATACTTTTGACAGCCTGCCATAATTATAGAGATGCATATTATTAGAATTTTTATACAAATTTTTTTATTGAATCAAAATAATGGCCAAATTTGACCTTTAAGTTTTGTATTACTTCCATTTCTAACTTTTTGGTCATATTTGAATAATTGACACACTTCTTTGGGCATGAAAGGATATATATTTACTAATTACTCCGTAAATGAACTACTCCCTCTATTTGAAATAATTGAAACATTACTTTGGACACATAGTTTAAGAAAATATTGGGCGGAGACCATAAAATAAGTTGTTTCATGTAAAGTAAAGTTAGTGGAGGATGGACTACATGAATTACCTGAAACCACAAGAGTTCTCGTTGCATTTGGAGCGCTGCACCCGAGACCTTATTGAGAATTTCAGGGCGAGGTAAGGAGGCAGCCAAGTGAAGAATATTATTTCCAGTGATAGGATGCACATATTCAGTTAGCAAATGGTTAACATCTTTTAAATGGAATATATGACTAAAGATCTTCTCTTGACGGTACTCAACAGCAACATGAAATATGGTTTTTTGTTGTTTATCCACTTCCCATATTAGATCCGGGTACTCGCGTACAAGGGTTTCGATGAACTCATTGTTGCCCACCTCTATTGCTTCAAAGAGCAGTCCAGGCGACGGAAACCATAAGAAACTAGAGATTGACTCATGATCTCTTTCTCTTATCACTCTTTTCCAAACTTGTTGCACCAATTCATGCTTGCCGTTGTGATCTTTCTCTTGCTTCCCCCATTTGTTTTTTACTGTAACAAAATTAAAGATTATATCAATATATTGTCAATATAGTAATGTACTTGTAGCAGATAATTAAGTAGTACTCAGTATTATGTTAAGAGAATAACCTATATATGAGTTGTTGAAAAAAGATTAGCTAGGATAGCTAACATATGAAAAATTAGTTTGATGGCATACTCCATCTATTATCAATTGGTTACTTAAATCCAATTGCTAGTGAACAAAACTCTTAGGTAAGACCCGTCATTAAAGAAAAAAGAAAAAAAAAAAGGTTTATATGGCCATGTAGATTGTAGAATGGAATGATTTAGAATAAGTTGAAAGGGACAATTGGAATTATATTGGAGTAGTTGAGAACCTACGTGCATTGCAAATATACTCGAGATAACTTAATTTGCTCATCACTGGAGTCTTTCTAGCCAAGGCGAGCAATGGTGACACCGCGTTTCCATCCCGCTTAATGGCTAATTCGTCATCTTCGTTTAGGATCTTCAAAGCCACATCTGTGATTTAAGTATGTACTAAGGGAATCAAGTTGACAGAAAATCAAATAAATAATTTTATCACCACTGTGATATCAAACTTACATTAGGAATTCCCCCCATGAGACCGGGAGGGTTTCCTAAAATGATACCAAACTTATTAGAAAAAGTAACATTTTATTCCCTTATACAATTATTACATACTTCTTCTGTTCCATAAATATTGCAACAAGGATGAAATTCCGCATCTCAAAGCATATTTTATATGCTATATATCTATAATGATATAAGAGTAAAAATTATAAAAAGTTGATATGGTGAAAGTATTTTACGAGACGAATCTAACAATATCCCACTTGACTATATTTTACATTATGTATAAATCATAATATGTGATCAAACAAGCGTGATGAATAGTATAAAAGTCTAGTTGTTGCAATATTACTAGAACGGAGGAAGTTAATATTGTGCAAACATACCGTATAAATCTTTTTCGATGACAGTGATGAGCAGATTGATGCGGTCTTCTGGAGACAAATTGGTAAAGTAAGTCATGAGATGATCAACCACCTTCTCATGGCCTTGCATCGCGGCCATTTGAATTGGTTTCTTTCCTAAATTCCCGCCAATATTTGGCAGGTTTGAATTATGCTTCTCCATCTCCTTCACAAGATCAACCACACCCGAAGCAGCAGCCAAACAAAAAGCCGTATTTCCGGCTTTGTTTGGCTGCACCAATTGTGTATCCGTTAAATTGGCATGTGCAAGTAGTTCTTCAACAAATTTATGTTTCCCTGCTGCAGCTGCTATGTGCAACGCTGTATTTCCATTTTTAGAAATTATTTCCGAGAAGCACTTAGGATCTTTTACAAAAATTTCATGAGCAGATTTCCAGTCACCATGGAAGGCCGCTTTATATAACCGTACATGATAATCTTGGAAGCATCGTCGTCCTACAACATTCATGATGTACATTATGTAATACTCGTATTAGTTACATTAAGCTAGATACTCTTCCAAAAGAAGAAATGTACTTTATTTTGTGAAGAGCACTAATAGCACGTACCCATCGATAATCTACACAAGTATATCATTACCAATATCATATACTCTGTATCTAGCAAGTATACACCCTAATTAATAAAGCGTATAATTTCAAATATGAGATTCTAATCATCTATTTACACTTTTAATTGACTTGGTTCTTTGACGTGGTATTGGAGCCAACGTTCTTGTTAAGTTTCTGTAACCTACGATGTATGGATTGCTTTAACAAACGATAATATCTACAAACTTTCTCATGACATGAAACAAAAAAATTCTAAGAAAAATTCGAGAATCTGACTAGCTATATATATTTGAGTGTTTATTACTTACCAAGCAACTCTATTTCAACATTGATTTGTTCAGGCTCCGTGGAAAAGGCCATCAGATTAATTTGACCAGTTAATATACGATCACGATGAAGCTTTTGAGAAAAAAGAAAAAAAAAAAAAGGTGAAAGGAAAACTAAACCTTGAGTATTTGGAAGAAGATAACACAAACTCAGAGATTGGTATAGATTAGAGAAACAATGGCTTAGGATAAAGTAATTATAGGCAATGACCCTTTTATAATATGTGATTAATTATTCAGTAATAAGACTTGATAAACGACTACCAAATGAAGAGCTGAGCTAAGTGGTCTTCAAAAGCTTACCTAAAACCCATTAAGTGGAGGAAAAAGTGAAGTTAAGTGATTAATAAAACTGAGAGACGTGTTTAATTTTTGCACTAAGAAAAATCTCTTTATTACTCCCTCCATCACTAAAATTGTCACATTATCTCAACCTTTCATGATATTGTTATTTGAACATCCTTCATACTCCGTTTAAGATATATTAATCTCATACTTGTGATCTCTTGCCATTAGTCTATCTTAGTAAAGATATTGTGCGATTATTATATCTAGACTTTAGAGTAATTAATATGAAGTACGTACCATTTATACATTCTATTTTATTATACTTATATATTTTATTATTTCTCTAATTCCATTTCATTCCGGTCCAGCGGATGTATGTAAGCAGATGTATGATTCCTTGTAAGCTCTAAGCAACATCCAAAATTTATATCAATTTTTTAAGAATATAATCAAAAAGGAAGAGAAGAAAAAGTGAGAAGATGGACTAGGTTTTCTAGGAGATCGAGAGCCTTCATAGAAGTTACCGTCTCGGCTTCTCCATTTCAGAGAGGTTACCCAAATTCTGTTTTCTTCTTATTGTAACTTTCTATCCGAAAATTAGAAATATATTCATAATAAAGGCCAAGAAAATACAAAATTGCAAAACAAACACATGCGCAGAGCGTCTCAAACTTTGGGGGCCTGTGTTATTAAAAAAATAATAATATGAGGTTCTCCTACATTTTTATCTCAAATACTTTACATTTCTATGTAATAAAAAAACATAGAAAGAATTTTTTATTTATTCACTAAAATTAATACTAAATTATTTTTAGTAAGTAAGATACATGGAGTAGATTAGGGACATCTTCTCACAAAATCATACTCTAATCTGCTTAGAAATTAAAAAAAAAAAGAAAAAGAAAAATTGCTATTCATAGATGAGTGTATGGGTTTATATCTTGGTGCATCGGAGTAGAAGATCCAAGAGTGGCAACATAAGCAGCTGCTCGATTTCTTTCATGGTAGATATGACTGGACTTGAAGGGCGAGAAAGAATCCAAATGTTTTTAACATCATTCATCAACAACAGGAGTTTTCACGGTTAGTTATAGTGACCCTGGAAAATACTAATAATGAATAAGTATGCTAAAAATAAAAGTTGGAAGTTCAGTGCATGCATAATTTCTTCTTTACGTTAAAAAATAAAAATAAAAAAGTGTAAAAGTTATAGTTTAAATAAAAAAAAGCCAAAATAAAAGAGTTTGAGGGCATGGAAGTTGGAAGTTTGGTATGTATAAATGTATAATATCTTTAGTTAAAAAATAATTAAGAAAGCATAAAAACTACTTGTATAACTTTTTTACAAAGGCCAAATTAATAAAGTTAGGGGGAGGGGGTTCGAACCAAGAATATCAAGGTTAGCATTTTTCCTTTTGTGTGCAGTGACCAACACGGCTAACTTGATTTTGTTCAAAGCATTACGTAAAACATTCATCAATTACTTTTATACTACGTATAAGGTTTCTTCAAAAAAAAAAAAAAAAAAAAAAAAAAAAAAAAAAAAAAAAAAAACGCCAGATTACAGGGCCCAAAATTTATAAGAAGCCTGTGCTGTACAATTGGGCTGTTTAGCCGGCCCTGCACATGCGCCAGAATAGAATTCAAGTGTTGTACTTCATCCTTTTTTATTAATTGCTTCACTTTTTTTTACAGTTATATTTTTATTCATCACTTATTTCATTTTTTATAAGAGTTTTTAACAATATAATTTTTATTTTCCTTCATATTTCATATATTTTTTCAAATTTCCACTTATACTTACTTTTGTGTTTTTTTTTTGTTTTTTTTTATTTTTTTAAGTAACCCCACTTCCATCATAAATTAATACTTCGTATATTTTACTATTTCTCTTAAAACTTCATGTTTGAAGAAATGAAACAATTAATAACAAAAGGAAAAGAGTATTAAATAAAAGGAAAAATTAAAATAAATAATCCCATCTTTTCTCGATCTTTCCAAAACAATTCCACCTTTGAATATTCTCAAAATAATCCCACCTTTGACATCAATCTTCTTTTAGTAGGCCATGACCGGTTTTGATAAGTTAATAATCTGCTAAAGAAGATAAGTTGCCGCGTGTTGAGTTTCTATTGGACAATTGGGCTGTTTAGCCGGCCCTGCACATGCGCCAGAATAGAATTCAAGGATTGTAGTATTGTACTTCGTAATTATTCCCTCCGTCCCTATTTGTTTGCCCAATTGTCAAAATGTAGGTCAAATTTTGATAACTTTGATGATAAATTTTCGTTGTTCTACAAAATGAAATATAGTCATGTAAGATCTTATTTGGTTCGTCTCATTATAAATTTAATTAATATCTACTTCTTATAATTTTTACGCATATGGAAATTGAGATATAAATGTTTTATCACATGTCTTGGAGACCGCGTAAAGTCAAATGGGGCAAAAATAAAGGGACAGAGGGAGTATTTTATTAATTGCTTCACTTTTCTTTTACAGTTGTATTTTTATTCATCACTTATTTCATTTTTTTAAGAGTTTTTAACAATATAATTTTTATTTTCCTTCATATTAATGATATCCTCATATCATATTTTAATATTTTATATATTTTTTCAACTTTCCACTTATACTCACTTTTGCGTTTTAATTTTTTTTTTTTTTTAACTAACCTCACTTTCATCATAAATTAATATATTTTACTATTTCTCTTAAAACTTCGTGTTTGAAGAAATGAAACAATTAATAACAAAATGAAAAGAGTATTAAATAAAAGGAAAAATTGAAATTAATAATCCCATCTTTGCTCGATCTTCCCAAAACAATCCCACCTTTGAATATTCTCAAATAATCCCACCTTTGACTTCAATCTTCTTTTAATAGGCCATGACCGGTTTTGATAAGTAAATAACCTGCTAGAGAAGGTAAGTTGCCACGTGTTGAGTTTCTATTGGACAAATTCTATAAAAAAAAAGGAAAAAAAAAAAAAACTCTTTCCCTCTTCCCTTGCCCCACCTCCTCAGTCCTCCCTTGGCTTACCAGCCACCTTTCCCTTCATCCTCCATAGAAACACCAACACAGCGCCCATAATAATTGACAACCACTACAAACACGAGCAATCAAGCCCAATTATGGGGAAAAAAAATGCAAAAGAAAGACTTATTAATTTTGGAGCTTTTTCCTTCAATTGTTACGAATTATCTCCTCAACAACTAAATTTTTTAACTAATTAGATGAATTGTATGATTAAAATGATTTAGTGTGATTTGATAGAATGATGATCTGATGGATTAGAGTTGCAGCAGCAGCTTACTTAATGCGGCTTCTTGGTGTTTATGTGTTTAGGAGGGAGTAGTGGGTTGGGCAAGGGGGCATTGTTGTTGGTGGTGGGTGCGATTAGCAATGAGGGAGAGTTGATGTGCGGGTTGGGTGGATGGAGTTGTGGTTGGCTGGACGTGGCCGGGTCTTTGTGGGTGGGATTATGTGTGGGTTTGGAGGAGGGTGGTGCCGTGGTGGGCAGTGGTAGACTGGTCGGAAGAACGAGGTGAGGAGGTTTTCAAAATTTCGAGTGGGTCTCCTACGGTAGCGATGGTGAGCAGGTGAGGGCAGTGGTGGTGTTGGTGTTGGTGGTAGAAGTGAGTTGGTGTTATGGAGAGGAGAGAGATTCAAGAAAAAAAAAAAGAAAAAAAAATAAAAAAAAGAAAATTATTAACCTGTAAACCAGGTTATAAGTCAAAAGGACCGTTAAAAGAAGATGAGGGTAATAGGTGAGATTATTTTTGGATTAATTGAAGGTGGAAATGTTTTTGAAAAACTAGTCAAAGGTAGGAATTATTGTTTTCTATTTTTCCTAAATAAAATGAAGAGTAGAAAAAATCTAAAAAAAAATTAAGAGGGTATAATTGGCCCAATGTCAGCGGCCACAAATCCATGAGAAGACCACAGAAGCCATGAGCCATGACCCAGCGAAAACAGGCGCACTTTCAAATGAACCCTAGGCCCAGTTAATGTCATGCAAAAATCAATTTCAATTTACGATTTATTCTGGATGTAAAATTCACACTTTGCAAATGTAATTTATGATTTAGAGTTAATATGATCACTTTGTATCTTTAATAGTGAATTTTTAGTTAGTAATCTAATAGTTAATCTGGAAAACACCCTTTTTTTTTATTTTTCCTCTCCCTCTTTTTCTTTTAATATTTTATTTTAGGGGATTAATAGTAATTTAAAAATAAATTTGAATAAAATTATTTATAAACAAACACCCTTTTTTTTATTTTTCCTCTCCCTCTTTTTCTTTTAATATTTTATTTTAGGGGATTAATAGTAATTTAAAAATAAATTTGAATAAAGTTATTTATAAACAACATAAGGCATTTCTAAAAAAGGAGGAACAAATCTCACAAGCAAAACTAAAAATTCTACAAAATAAACCGAATGTCAAATCCGTAATTCTTCCATTACATAATAGCTGACTAATTATTTTAGACATGTTTGTCAATGTATGTTTCAACATTAATATAAATTATGGATAAATTTGTTAAAAACCATCTTATAAAAAACATATTTTGTTGAAAATCATCTTATAAATTTTTTTTTTGTCAAAACACACCTGTTTTAAATTTTTTTTTTGTGAAGTCCCACCACTCCCCAGATTCCGACCTTTGACTGCATTTCCCGGCGTTGACTTGCACGTGCAAGTCATGTGACCTCTCTCTCTCTTTTTTTTTTTTTTTTGCTCTTTTCCCGCCTTCCTCCATTCTTTCCTCTCTCTGCTTTGCATCTTTTCATCCACCTCAATTGAAGCACACTGACTTCAACTTCACCATTAAAGGTCAGATCTTGAGCATAGAATCACATCAAAAGCAAATGCCAGACGCAATTCAGGCAAGTACTCCCACTCCTCCACCTTAATTCCAAAAGACACAAATTGATGAAACTTATATTCATACAAATCAATTGTTCTTTGAAGAGAGAGTGGTGTTCTGGATTTCAATTGATAAACACCAAGTATAAATTGCAGTTTACTAGAATCAGAAAATAAAGATTGAGATTGAGAAGTGATGTTTCGCTTGTTAGGATTCCGGCGAGTGTAGCGTCGGCGACGAGGAGGGAAGAAGTAAGAAATTGGGATGACGGAGCTTTTGGGTTGCCATTGATGCTGTAGTTGAGGTTAAAGTATGGATTCTGGGACTAAGAGGGAGGTTGGGGTAATGGCTGAGCGAGGTTGCCGAGTTGGCCGCCATTAGAGGCGGAGGAGAGAGAGTGCGAAGGTTGGTTGTTGGTTGTTGTAGTGAAGCGGGAAAGAGGTTAAAGGGAAAGAAAGGGGGGAGTTTAGTAGTGGTCAACACCGAAAACCCAGTCAATGGTCGGAATCCGAGGAGTGGTCGGACTTCACAAATTTTTTTTTTAAAATAGGTGTGCTTTGACAAAAAAAAATTTATAAGATGGTTTTCAGGAAAATCTGTTTTTTATAAGATGGTTTTTAACAAATTTTTCTAAATTATGAGAAATACAAATGTATACAACACCAATTTTCATATGTGTGGCTAGTTATTATAAGAGTTACTTCGTTAGTATTATAGGGGTTACTTAATCATTATTACAGGGGTTACTTCGTCAATGTTATAAGGGGTTACTTGGTCGGTTTTTTATTTTATAACTTTATTATTATTATGCATCACGTACTTGAATTATATATATATACTTGGTATAATACAACAATATACATACACACATACACATGCTTTTATTTTACTTATATTTTGATATTTTACATAGTAATCTCTCATCGTGGGCATCGTTTACTTTAGAGTGATCACATCTTAACACTCGTGAGAGTGAGGGATAACTCAAATGGTTAAAGCTTTCCTTCCGATTTCAGGTGATCATGGGATCGATTCTCATCACTCGCCCTTGTAACTCTCTAAAATTCCAAAAAAAAAAAAAAAAAAAAAAAAAAAAATTTAACACCCGTGGTTTGCGTATGTTTTATACTAGTACATAGCTACCAAGAGATACTCAAAGTGTGTAACAATCAACAACATATACGTAGCCATCCTGCATCATATTCCGGAGAACATTATAGCCGCGAACCACATGCCCAAACGTCACACATTGAGCCCTCAAACTTGAAGCCTCGTCCGAGGAGTGGCTGATGATGAAGGACCCATCGTTTGCCATGAAGAGAGCTCCTTGATTGAATAAAGAGCCGTCTACATTGTTGTTGAGATTGATATCTAAACGGGGTTGATTCGCCGGGTTGTTGACTTTGAACCTCACCCCTCCTGAGGGCATGGCTTCCAGTCTGGGGTCTATGTACTCTTGTCGTCGGCATAAATCTAAGAAATTCTGCACTATGGGTTCCAAATTATCGTATAGTTCCACCATAAACTTTGTCCCGTTGTTATTGTTGTCTCTTATCAAGAACTCCACTCTGTTGAGCAATTTATTTCCATTTCATTATTCAAACTAATGTAAGCAAACAAGATTAAATTAAAACATTAGAGCATATGCACCAAAAAAAATGAGTATAGATTTTTGGATGTTTTTACAGATGTCGTATAAAATATGATTACGGATTACCATATTATTGTAATGATAAACTATATGATGTTTTATTTTTTCACATTATAATATGGACACAATTAGTCTTCTAATATTTACAATACAAAAATAATTTTAAAAATTTTAATCTAATATAAAATAAATATTTCTTGAGAAACTATAAAATAATAATAAAAATTACATAAATAAAACTAAAATTTTGATAAATAAAAAATGTTGATGATAATACTATTTTATACCAAAATAAAGTAATATAATTTATTACTTGGAGAAAAAAATGTCGATTATGAACTACATAATCATTAAATATTATGGTAATCATATTTCAAACGACCACTGTAAAATTTTCATAGGTTTTTGCGTATATTATTAATGGTCATGGTTTTAGTTATTTTTATCTATTTATTTAGTGTTTTGAAACAATGGTTTTAGCGGATGTGATCACAAATGTATTGTTTTTCCACTTACCAAATATGACCACAAGTTTTTGGTGTGTTTAAAAAAAGAACGCAAATAAAACGGGGGAGGAGAGTGGCACAATTATTTAATAAAAATGGACTTGTACTTGAAAGTAAAAAATTCTAATCACAGTGAAACGGAGGGAGTATCAATTATTTCTTAATAGTGTCGTATATAAACTAATCTTGTGCTTCAACCATTATCTTAACCTTTTGGGTGTGATGATTCTTTAGTATGGTATCAACAGAGCCAGCCAACATGACTCAAAGGTTATTGGTTCAAATCTCATCCGATCCACCCCCACTTTTAAGTGGAATATTTCGCGCTGGATGTAAAGACATTCTCATATGAAGGGGCGTGATTAAAGATGGCTTCAGGCCATGCTGGGTCGTGCCTCGTGTCGGGCCCATGAGCTTTGGTGCTGTGCCGGGCCGAAGTTTTCATAAGGTTTGCTTGTTCACGGGCCCAAGCCCACGTGCCATCATGCCAGGCAGTGTCGAGCTTGCATGCCTAACCAAAATTTCATTGATTTTAACATGCCCGTCATGCCGTGCCTTATCGTGCTTCTCCCAAATAAAGGCGGCCCACGGCTCACACGCACATTAACGTGTTGTGCTGGGCTTACATCGTGCCCGTGCCGTGCCGTGCTTTTATTCATGTTGGGCCGACCCGACCCAGTGCCATCTTTAGGCGTGATAGAGTATATAAACCAATTTTGGGATTCAGCCATATATCAACTGAAGTTTTCCGTTGAATTGGTCTAACATTTATATAATTTCTGCGTTATAGAATTAAATTAAAGATATTTATATTTGAAAACAACCCCCCTTCCTTTTCCACGACCCCAAAATAACCTTCGTCTCTTTCAACCACCCGAAACGCCCCTAATTCCCCTACCCCAGCCCGAAAACCACTCTTGATCTCCCTTTCCGTCTCTCCATAAACCGCTCTTAACCTTTCCCCTACCCTTAAATGACATGTGCTAATAATTTTTTTTTTTTGAAAATTTAACTAATTCCTAAGGTTGGCGATCATCTGGGACTAATAATATCCCTAAAGTTGGAATTATTCTATAATATTCCAAAGTTTTGGAATTATTAAAAGAAAATCGGCCAAATTAAAGTTGAGATTATTAAACCCAACTTTTTCTTTATTAATGAATTAGGTTCACTTAAAACGTTCCATTTGATGAATTGATTGGGTTAGGGTTGAACCTTAATTAACTCAAAACCGAACAACAATTATGACACCATAGCCAATTTCTTTTAGCCAGACTACATACTATAAAAATTGTTAGTGTGACATGTAATAATTTGAATTTTTTGTCTGAAACCATCTAATAAAATCTAGAATTTATGAGAAACTACCTAATAAAAAAAATTAATGTTGTAAGAAACTACCTATTAAAAGGTAAAATGTTGAAAAAGACTACCTTTGGCCGGATTTCAATCGTTGAACTAATTTTCCGGCGTTGACCCACCATAAAACACCCACTTTCATCCCAAAACCAACACAACCTGCTTGAAATTGCCTTTAGCAAGCCGAAACCACCATCCTATCCCAAAGCTAGCAGTTTCAAGGGTATTTTGCGGTGGGTCAATGCCGAAAAACTTGGTCACCGGTAAAAATCCGGTTAGAGATAGTCTTTTACAATAGTTTACCTTTTATTAGATAACTAGGTAAAAATCCCGTGCAATGCACGATTGTTATATATTTTTGACAATAATATTACAAAATATAAAGTATATAAAAGATATTCAGAAATATTTTATTTGGGTATATATGAAATATGATTGTTAAAATGGAAAGAAAATATCATATGGTATAAATAGTTTACTTAAAGATTTTGCCAAAAAAAAAAAAAAAAAAAAAAGAGAGAGAGAGAGAGAGAAGCGCCTTTAGTATAGGGTAATAGATAGATTTTTTACAACTTTTATTTTATATTAGGTAGTTTTCACAAATTTAAAATTTATTAGCTAGTTTATGACAAAAAAATCCTAATATATATATATATATATATATATATATATATATATATATATATATATATATATATATATATATATATATATATATATATATATATATATGCAAAATTTTAAATTCTTATTTATGCAATATTTTCTTTTGCCTGGTTATTTGTGTTTGGTCCATATGGGCCTTAAAAAAAAAAGTGGATTATTTAAGCCACCATGTTTATTTGTTTCAATTGCATAAAAATCAATAAAGTAGGGGTTGTTGACGATAAAAAATTGACATAAAAGGAATAAAGTAAATGAGTATAAGGCCCTGTTCACTTCACCTTAAAAAAATAATATCCAGTAAAAATAATTTCAGTTCATTAAAAATTAGTTCAGTTCAGCAAAAATAATTTCAGTTTGGTAAAAATCAATAAATGTAAAGAAGAAATATAATAGAGATTCAGTAAAAATAATTTCAGTTCAGCAAAAATAATTTCAGTTCAGTAAAAATAATTTAAGTTCAACAAAAATAATTTCAGTTCAGTAAAAATAATTTCAGTTTAGCAAAAATAAGATGAAGTGAACGGGGCCAAACTTAGAAAAACGGATGAAAACGAAAAGTGGGTAAAACTTTGGGAAACAGAGGTATTAATATTTGTTATTTACATATTAGCTTGGGTATACCCCCCCATCCCATAATACATGAGATGTTGGACTTTTTTTTCACTATTCATGCATTAGGTTTGACCATAATTTTTTACTAACATAATTAAAATATATTTTATCATAAAATATGTTGTTAGATAGGTTTTAATATAAAGTTTCATAATATAATTTTTAAAATAATTTTCATTAATATTTAATTATATAAAAATAAAGTCAAACTAATGCATTGACATGTGTGCAATGTTTGACTGTGTCATGTATTATGGGACAAAGAGAGTATCTGTTTTTTGTAATAATCTTTGCTTGTGATTTATTACCATTTTTACCCTAGTTATAGTATTTTACCTCTTTTTCTAAATACTCTCCATCTTGCATCTTCCTCTCTCTTTTAGTTTCTCAATTCTCATACCAGTCCCTCCCTTCACTATTCGGCCTACATCACCACCTATTGCAACGTCAATAACCCTGCCCTCTCCGGAGTCCTCCCTATCGTACCTACTCTCGGTCTCCCCCGAACACAAAGCAGCCAGTTAATCAGCCATGCATATCAATATCATTCTGTGCATTATTAAGATAAAAAAACATACAATATGAAGACATAATTATTGTACTTTTATAAGAAAAGGACGACGAACCTGTTAGCCATGGTTTATGATTACGAAGGAATATAACGTTGGACTTGTGTTTGGAATTTAGGGATTAATCAGCTTTATAACCTGTAACCCTAATTAAACCAGAACTTTATCTCATCTGCATTATATACTGCGGAGTCGTATGTATGTTTATGCATTAAACTATTAATTAAGTAGAGACCATTTGAGGGTTCTTATTAAAATAAATAAATAAATTGAGGGTTGAACGTAATATGGTGCGTAATAGGATGCAGACATTGCACCCAATTGCTTCAAATAAAAAAATTTATATTATATGCAAAATTTTAATTATTTGCAACAATCAAAATTACATATTGATGTCTTGTAAAAAAATAAATAAATAAATAAAATTACATATTGATACATTTTATGAAGGGGTTTATTTTATCACACAAACATGTAAACTGTCTCCACCCAATTTAAAGTTTACATATGTTTGTGTCTAAAGCTTACATATATTTGTGTCTAAAGTTTGGGACTGATTTCAGTTGGTCTACCCTTCGAATCCTGCATAATGATATTTAAGGATATTCACAAAATATTAAATTTTTGTTTGCCAACCATATATGTTTTAATAACATATGGTTACTTTAGTCCGTCCAAAAATTTGCTTTTGAATCGGATTTTGTTATTCGTCATTATGTCACCAGGCCATGAATAGTAGTTGACAGATTTTTTTTTTATTTATTTTGTTGGAGTAATGTTTTAACTTAATTCTTTCTTTCTTTTTTTTTTCCTTGATTTTTGAACAACTTAATTTTTATTGTATTCGCAAATAAGTTTAATAATTTAAAGATTACTCTGTATATATTCATAATAATAAAAAACGCCTCACAATTTTGAAATTATATGTTGATAAGGATAAGCTTGGGTGAGAGTTGTGGGACATATTTATTTTAGATCAACTCAGAAAAATAAGTTATGACATACTTTATTGTTTTATGTACGGTTTTAAATCGTTAAATATTTTTAATTTCGTAATGAAAATCATTTATTAATAAAATACACATTATTACGAATCTAAGACCCCATTTTTTTCCTTATAGATTAGCGAATATATATTGTCATAGTATAGTCAAATCAGACAATTAGACCCAATTAAAAAAAAAAAAAATCAGATCAGATTAGATAAATGAAAATATGGTGAATTAAACTGGCACTAAGTCTAATATTACAATTACATATTCATAGTTTTGCACTTCCTTCATGATTTTCCATTTCACAGGAAATTACTCCCTAATGTTATCAATTACCATTTTATAATTTTGCACTTCCAAGTGGAATTACCTAATATGTTCGGTTGTCATGTAAAAATTTGTAAATCTTAGTAATTGTGAATGACCAAGCTCATCTTATGTGGAAAATTGTAAATTTCATGAATAGTAACTTCTCCAATTTTGCTTTTTAATGTTGACCCGACATCATGGTAAAAAAAAAATATGGAAAAAGTAAGTGCCTATAAAATTTAATGGCAATTAAACAACTAATCCAATTACTAAATAATTAGCATGTGACCCACCCTAATAGGTCTTCAACTATATTTTACTGGACTTGCACACACTCTTTAATATAGGTGCAATATAGATGTCAATTCGGGTACTTGGGTCGGGATAGGTGAGGTCGGGTCTACTTCAAAATTGAGTCGTGATAAATTATTGAGTCACGAATAGAGATCTGAATTAGATCATATTGAATCGATTGAGTCAATTTCTAACGCCTCTACTCTTCGATCGGCTCAAACTATGGCTAAGCTTGGCCTATGACCAATTCTACATTTTACAGCACTTGTAACATTATAATGGATATTAAGTTCAGTCGATCGGATCTAAAATTAAATTGTATATAGATTCCCAAAATGAAAAAGTAATCTTAAAAGTTCAGTTTTTTTAAATTTATTGGAGAGCATGATAAAAAATTAAAAAAAAAAAAAAATTGTGATTAACTCCTAATTAGTTGAATCTTTGGGTTACTAAATACTAATTACTTATAAGTTATAACTTCAACCCATAACTTGAAACGTGCAACTGGCCCAAAAAATAAAATCAAACCATAAAAAGAATGACTCGCTTTATTTGATTTAATTAATAGCCATTTTCCCATTATCCTTATATTTTTAAAAGTCTTGTCTTATTATAACCTCATAGCAATGTATTGTATACGTGAAAATACTCCGATCCGTATGACACTTAACATATATTGTTTCATACTTTCATACTAGGTAAGACTAAGATTACCCTAACTAATATAATTATTAGGTGTCTTGTCAAAAAAAAAAAAAAATTATTGTGTGAGCGAAAAATTAAAAATAACATAAAACAGTTTTCTAGGTATGATTCGTTTCAGCAAAATATATAGCTTGAATTAGTTACATATACAGTAGAAAAAATAACCAGTAAAATCTTTCATCAAAATACTAAGTAAAAATAAAAACAAAACCAACTATAACAATTTACAACTCACAACAGCATCTTTTTCGATCTGGCGCAATTGTTTTTGTTTGCAACCTCTGATCGATTCATTCATATTACTCTCTCTATTACTTTAGTTAGAATTCCGAATTCCTAAATTGTATTTGGTTATAAGTTATTTGTATTTCACAAGGTAGTATATTCTTAATAGTTAATACGATGTGGTTGTCCACAAGTTCATGACTTACATAAACAATTATACTGTCTTTATTTAATTATTAGATTTCGCTTTCCTGTGATATTATTGTTAGACAGGACATATCCAATGCACTAATGCAGGCTACAAAGTCAACCTATTAACTTAGTACAAATCTAAGTCATATTTAAAGCAAGCCTACAAATAATTTAATTGTTAATATGTTTATAATAGTTTTTGTATTAAATTAAGATTAAATTTCATTGTCATGGCAAATAAATACTAGGAATTAAGGAATACAAAGTATTGAAATACGGATTATGATTATGTGAATCTTCTAATCAAGTGGCCATGAGCCCATGAGCTCATCCATATCATACATTCATAGAGTCATACCGTATAACTAACATTGTAATTGAATAAGTCAACAACACATTAAAATGTCGTCTTTATTGTTGTTTCTCTCTAAAGTCTATAGACTATGTAACTATATTATCACTAAACCATTTATTCCGAATTATATTATTCTTTATCTTTCCATTTCTCCACCTAACCATTTACATTTTTAAATGTGTATAAGTAAAATGTAGGATATTATATACTTCTTTCGTTCTTTTTTTACTGCACCATAGGAGTTGGGCACAAGATTTTTGGTAGTGGAAAAAAGGATTAGAGAGAAAGGTAAAAATACAAGATTGTCCATGTAATGGTATACATAAACTAAAAAATCAAGTGTTGAAAAGTAATGGTATATTTGGTATTTGTAGTGTAAATACAAATATCTCTTATCCTAAACTAAAAATGGTGCAATATTTGTGATACTTCTTTAAAAGGCAAGTGGTACAATATTAAAAAAAAGGAGGAAGTATATATTTTTCAGTATTCATATATATTAGACTAACTTTTGTGTGCACCCGGTTTACAATAAAATTAGTGTACGTTGAATAGTTTAGGGTAACTTTTAGCTAACTTGGAGCAACTTTTAAACTTTTTTGGGATTTGAACCAGCATGATTTTTAAATATATAGACAACGGAATAAGCTTTATAAGGGTGATATTCTTAGTTTCGCTCATTGAGGTTTGATTTTTATTCATTTAGAGAGAATAACTATATCCATAAAGCATAATTTACTTTTAATTAAGCTGGGGTAACTTCCATTTATTTTGGGTAACTTTTGATCATTTTAAGACAATACAAATTTCTAATGTATAATAATTATTGTACACCTGATTTTTTTTAAAGTACGTGTTATTAAATGAAGTTTAATAAAATTTGAACTTTATAAGATTTTTTTTTTTTTTTATAAAATTTAAAATATCAATTATAATACATATGATTAGTACTAGCTCCTTTTTTTTAGTTGACGCCAATCTGTTATCACGCTAGCCAATACACAATTTTAACAATTTATATCTCTAATTATAAATAATTTAAAATCATAAAAACTGGATATTAATAAAAGAATAAAATACACATATAGTCGATACAAACAAGATCCCACATGACTATGTTTTATCGTAGTTATAGACCACAAAAGTTAGTCAAAATATAGTTTGTAAATAGTGTAAAAGTCAAATGGTGTCAACTAAAATAATGGAGAAAGTACATTCGAGTTGAGTGTACCTGGATATATATGGTCCCGCTCAAATTTCGCTCTTGCTTAATTATATTGACATGAAATTTCATGAAAAATTAATAGAAAATGATAGATTATAGGTAGTACATGTTTATCTGCCAAATTAAATACATGATGAGTTTGTTCAAAACAAAGAATAAAATACACATATGGTCGATACAAACAAGATCCCACATGACTATGTTTTATCGTAGTTATAGACCACAAAAGTTAGTCAAAATATAGTTTGTAAATAGTGTAAAAGTCAAATGGTGTCAACTAAAATAATGGAGGAAGTACATTCGAGTTGAGTGTACCCGGATATATATGGTCCCGCTCAAATTTCGCTCTTGCTTAATTATATTGACATGAAATTTCATGAAAAATTAATAGAAAATGATAGATTATATGTAGTACATGTTTATTTGCCAAATTAAATACATGATGAGTTTGTTCAAAAAAAAAAAAAAAAAAATTAAATACATGAGAAATCACATCTCTTTTGAGTAAAAAAGTTCCACCTCTCAAAAAATGGAAGAAATTGCTTAATTAGATAAATTAGCTCCTCCTAGTAGGTAGGATTATCCCACTTCTTAGATATAATTTGTTATTTAAGTGTTGGCCTATGGTAAGGAGAGAACTTTCTAACCTTGAAATTGGGTTCAATCCCCATTAGAGATATTTTGAGAGTTGGAGATTCCCTTACATTTTCACCTTCCATTTTTTTTTTGGTGAGAAGGATCAGAGTAATCAATTAAACCACCCCTCTGAGGTAGCAACAAAACGTACAAAGTCATAAGCATACACTGTTAGGAATTAAACTGGTAGCACAGCACCCAAATGTTCATGCCAATTCTGGCCAAAAGAGCTATAGTTATCTTCTGATATTCTAATACAAGGATTAGGAGGGGGGTTACAGCAAAAGAAATTTGAAATCCAGCTCTGATCTCCTTTCCTTCTAGGCTGGGTAGGAGTTAGAGTCAACCTAGCTTTCCTAGCTTGGAAATCTACTTCCCTGACTTTCATCCTTGGAACTTTCAGCACCCTATTGCTCCCTGAAAGTTGCATTAGGTCCCTACACCAGATGGAAAATAGATGACCTTTATTAGGGGGAGAATCTGTATCACAAATACTAGTGACAACTCTTTGACAATCAAACATAATATGGACATTCCCCCAAGAATTATCTTTTGCCCAATGAAGAGTAGTTAGGATGGAAAATACTTCAGGAACATAAGAGTTTGGAGCTAGGCAGTGTCCAGCAATTCCCTAAATCCAGGACCCATAATGAGTCCTACAGATGCATGCATGCTATACCAGTAGATAAAGAGGCAGAGGTAAAGGAAGCATCTACTGATATAACCATTTGATTTTGATCTAGGTTCAGGTTCAGGTGGTGAGTAAAGGTTAAGGATGAAGAAGGATGAGGGTTGGCAGAGGAGAAATGAAATAGTTCTTTGATGGAGTCAATAGTAGAAGCCCACCAGGTGGTGATAGCTAGGCTTGGATTTATGGTTGAAAATCCAATCATTTCTTCTTAGCCTGATCTTCTTAAGAATGATGAGAAGGAGAAGTTCCATGGTATCCCATGGAGATGACTTGATGAGCGGTCAATGTTGTGCAGGATCCATGATTGGATGTCAGGCTAGTCAAAGATGATGGGATGGTTTGCCATGTCCCAGATTTCCATAGCTCTTGGACAGTTTCTTAGGACATGGATGACATCCTCAATGATGCCAGGACAAAAACAGCAAAATTGGGAAGGGGTTATGTGTTTAAGAAAGAGGTTTTTAAAGTTGGGAAGTCTATCCCACAAACGTTGCCAAAGGAACAGTCTTGAGTTTGGGGGAATGGATTGCTTCCAAATTTTGTCCCATGGGATGTTGGGGGCTACGCTTGATTTTAATGTTTTCCAAAGGTAAAGATATGCCTGATTTGCATCAAAATATTTGCCTTTAAAGAGAGAACAGAAGGGAGATTCATCCCCCTATCTTATAAAGGGAGTAGCTTTGATTAAAGCTTGTATATGGGGAGGAATAGGCACACTAAGGCTTTGTAGGTCCCAGACATCATTTCTGATTATGGAGTTCACAGTTCTAATCTCCTCATCTTGCATTAGAGGCCCTTGAATTAGGGCTCTAAGGGGACCATGGCCAGTCCAATTGTGATCCCAAACCAGGCAGTGGTTGCCACTGCCAATGGATGGGTGAAAGTTTGGAATACATCCCATCCTTTACCCATACTTTCCAAATATGAGAGCCATATTTGAAAGAGTTTAGAGTTGGTCTGGAGCAGTTTTAGGTTTTAATGATGGAAGCAGCCAGAGAATCTGAATGACACATTTTCCAGCAAAGCTTTGCTAGTTGAATTTTGTTTTGAAGTTCAGAAATTCTGAGACCCAACCCCCTAAGTCCTAGCTAGTACAGATACTTCCCTACCCAATCATGTGGGCTTTCTTCTGATCATCAGTAGATCCCCAGAAGAATCTACTACATATTTGGTCAATCTTTTTATACCCTGAAGAAGGAAAGTGGGTGGATTTGGATAGCATATTGAGGGATTTTAGCTAAAGAAGCTTTAATCAAGACAGCCCTGCCAGCTTTAGAAAGAGTTTTTGATTTCCAGGCTGAAAGTTTTGAGGCCATGTTTCTAGTAATGTAGCTCACTTGATTAGGGGTATGTCTTTAATCAGTAAGAGGGAAGCCAAGGTATGCTCCCAAGTCAGAGCTAGGAGGAACACTAAGATGGGAGGAGAACAGATAAATTATAGCCTAAGAAGCATTCTTTGAAAAGTAGATCAGAGTTTGCTTTTTGAGTTGTTCATTTTCTGACCAGATAAAAAGCGAAGAAGGTGTCAAGGGTATTGGATATAGAGTCCAGGGTTTGTTGAGAGGCTTCACCAAATATAATGAGGTCAACAGCAAACATCAAGTAGGATATGGACACAGAGTTTCTCTTGAACTGGAAGGGGATCCAGGAACCATGCATCATCACAAGCTTCTTGTATCAAGGTGGATAGATATTCCATGCAGATGATGAATAAGTAGGTTGATAGGGGATTCCCTTGCCTTATTCCTCTAGAAGCATGAAAAGTCTTAGTAGCTCTGCCATTCACCATGATATTAAGAGGGGGATGACACACAACTCATGATTAGATCACAAGAGTTTTTATCAAACCCACTTCTGACAAGGCACGCAGCTTCTAATGAAGGATCATTCAAGCCTATCATAAGCCTTCTCCAAGTCTATTTTCAATGCAAACCAGGCTCAGTTACCAAATTTAAGTTTCATAAAATGCAATATTTCAGATGCAGCTATGAAATTATTCTGGCAGCCCCTTCTTGGAAGGAAACTTCCTTGAGTTGGGGAGATTAATCCATTCAGTAAGGGTCTTATTCTTTGCACCATAATTTTGGTGATTATCTTATAAGAAGAATTACATAGACAAATAGGCATGAATTGCTTAATAGCCTCAGGGTGGACAACTTTGGGAATAAGGCGGATGGAAGTGTGGTTGATGTCATGGGGGATGGAAGCTTCATTTCCACCTTCCATTCACTCTCAAAGTGTTTGATATATGCTAAGTCAGGACAAATTTGACTTGTGAAAGGTTCAAATAGAGGCGTCAATACTTTATTATCGTCCATGAAAAAGAAATATTAATATCTAGTAGTGCATTGAATATCACACGTAATATGAAATATAGAGAAGAGAGTAATTTACTCGTCTTAACCATGAAAATTATTTCAAATGCCAATACTATTATTAGAGCGTATATTATTCGAATATATTCTTCTTAGATTTAGTTCATTATATATTTATTTATTTTATTTTGGTAACTGTGTGAGGACCATCCATTATGTTGCAATCTGATCAATGGTAAACACTCAAAAAGGGTTGTCATCACAATCTATATACCTAAGCTGATATTGTGCTTTATAGCCGTGTAGCGTACCTCCTGTACATATAAACATACATGAACTTCAAAATAGTAAGTAGGCTAAGCACCTAAAATTAGTGTCTTAACACCAAGCTATGGAATACTCCGTATGTATTGTATAATAAATAACAATACTACTCATGTAACAAATGTTCAGCCAGACCACCACTAGATCGAGAATACACACAACACAAGCAAAAGGTCAATGATAATAATACTTGTAATTTACAAACCAATTACACCAAGCTTCTCGATTAATCTCGAAATAACTGTTGTCGAGGTCGAAATAGATAACGAGAACGAAATGTGGAATGGTATGCATCAACCAAAAGCGGGAGATGCTGCATAATATACAAGCTGCCGGTCATACACGCGAGTACAGCTATAGTAATCGCTAGCGGTCGAGGTGGGAATATGATGGCAATGGTGTCGGTGAAGGCTAATAACATTGTCATTATTGAGAAGAAAAGTAACGCGAGGCCAATAATTAATTTTAGAGGCAACGACACAAGAAAATCTTCCTCCGCATACCTTGAAGTCAGGATTGCGAGGAATGACAAGATTGAAGCCGTTGCAGCCACCAAAGACAACGCATTCGAAATGACAAACATCCAAAATAATTTTTTGTTGTCATGACTTGGTGGTTGGAAGACTGCTTGGAAGATTACTGCTGCGACTAGTGTTGCAACAACCATACACGAAGTGGCCGTGTCGCGCATCCATCTTTCACCGTCTCTCCTAAGCGACCTATGCTCTTGGGTGAACAATGCTCGTGGTGTTTCTTTTCGTTTCTTTGATTTTTGTGGATTGTTTTTCATATCAGCATACTCGCGCTGTACAATTTCTTCAACTGCCTGTAATTAACGAAATAACACGTCATTTTTTTTTTGTTTTAGGTGTAGTTAATGAGATAAATGGAAAAATTATTGCAACCATAATAGAGATGAGAGGGTAAGAAAAATAAACTTGTATACAATCCATTGAAAAACCAACTACGTACATAGCAACATGTATATATAAATGCAAAGATAAAAACAAATTAAGCTAAAAGTTAAGAAAAAGATCCTTAATCATTAGATCATGCCTAACTTTAACTCACTAAACCCATCCACTATTTTTATGACACCACTAACACAAACTAATCCCTTGTCAAGCTCCTAAAATTGAGACGCTAATCAATAGCATATTCGATATTCCTATACTTTAGAAGTTAACTAACCACTAACAATTTAAAGCAAATATTCCAACAAAAAAGACTCAAAAAAGCTATGAATATATTATAGCACATTATGAAGCCGATACTTCGGTAAGATTGTAGACTGCCTAGTACTTCAAATGATCTTGAAGCTTGAAAAAATTACCTGAAACCATAAGAGCTCCCGTTGCATTTGAAGAGCAGCACCCGAAACAACATCGAGTCTATCAGAACTAGGCAAAGTGGCTGCTAGATGAAGAATATTATTACCATTGGTGTGATTCATATAAGCTGCTAGCAAATGATTGATTCCCTCAATTTCATGAATATGACTGAAGATTTTTTCTTGACGGCATTGGACAGCAGCATGAAATATGGTTCGATTTTCTTCATCTGTCTCCCATATTAGATCAGGATAATGGCGTATTAGCGTGGCAACAAACTCATAGTTGCCTAATTCTATTGCGGCGAACAGAAATTCAGGTTGAGGATGAGATAGAATCTCGGATATAGTCTCCTCGGGTTGTTTTATAACTACTTTCCAAAGACGCTCCACTAGTTTAAGCTTAGCTTCATCTTCTTGTTGCTCCCCCCATAAGTAATTCGTAACTATTAAAAACAATGATTATACATCTACATATATATATAGTAGTAAATCAAGAGAATCCACACGTAGAAAAAAAAAAGAGTAATTAATCAATTAAAACAAATCCAAATTCTATGTCTCACAATTTGTGTACCACTGTGCCTCTTTATTCTATTGGTTGTTATTAATGTCGTAATACATTTGGAAATCATATGTTAGACGAAGTAATATATCAACCAATAGAATGAAAAGACACACGGAAGAATTGTACTCACCAAAAACCTACCAAAGTTGAAACGTTGTCTCCAACTGTTAAGTCGACCTGGTCCATTTTTTCGAGATTTTCGAGCTAATACATGTAATGGTGTCTCCCCATTTCCATTTCGAACAATAGCTAACTTTTCATCGTTGCCAAGGATTTCCAAAGCCACATCTACATCCCATAAACATAATTAATAATGTACATGTAGAAAGTAGTTTAATTATGATGTCAAAGTTATGTGGAATTGAATATATACATACATAATTTATTTGAGTGTAATGAAAGCTTAAATTACCATACAAATCTGTATTGATGGCACTGATAAGAAGATCAATACGATCATCTTCAGACAGATCATCAAAGCAATAAGGGCTTAGATGCCTAACCATCGCGCCATGGCCTAGTAAAGCAGCAATTAAGATGGGTTTCATGTCATGACTCCCAGGGATGTTCGGCAACTTTGGGTTTATACCTTGCATTTTCTGAACAATCTCAAGCACACCAGATGCAGCAGCCATACAGAACGCGGTATTATCTAAATTGTTGCGCACCTCTAATTGTTGAGCAGTTGGACGAGAGTGTGCTAATAATTCTTTCACAAAATCACAACGCCCTCCAGCTGCTGCTATGTGCAAGGCAGTATCACCCTTTCTTGATATTTTCTCCATGAAACAATTAGGGTGTATGCTGTGGATTTCTTTTGCAACTTCCCAATCTCCACATAAAGCGGCTTTATATAAATGTACACGATAATCCTCGGAATCATGTAGTCCAATATGATTTATTGTAATATGAGTCCCCTCATTATCTAGTCAAGCCAAGAAAAACAATAATTCAGAATCGGTTATATATATATATATATATGGATATTACTTAGACGTTTTAAGAAAACTAATTATTTACTGTAACAAATTCATCATTAATTACAATCAATTGACAACTTCCAAAGATCAGTTTTCGTAATCCTCTAGACTAGATAGATTACTACTAATTCCTCTATGCTCTGTACTAAACTTCTATCCAGTATGAATTAATCTATACTTCAATAATTCAATCAGGAAGTTAAACGAGCAAGGAAAAATTTCATTGCAAGATAATCTTAATGGAGAATTAGGGAAACAAATAGCTTCTTCATAACCATCGAGTTAACCAAATTATATATAGAGATTAGACCACGCGTGTAAGTGTACAAACTATCAGATGTTTGATACATACCAGAATTTTGAAGTAGAACAGGTGGATTAATATGCCCAAATTCAACAGCTGTTTGATCTGGTTGCGCCATTTAAAGATAATTGAGCTTAAAGTTTAGTATTTGGACCGCCTTTTTATTAGCAGAAAACTATCAATCGGAATGAAATCTCACAGATTATTAGGTTCAGCTAATACTTATTCGTTATAATTAGTACAAATTTAATTAACATTTGCTATTCAAAGTGCACCTAAAAGCTATAGTCCTTTGGCAGATAGCAATTACCAGGATGCATGGGTTAATGACACTTTATAATATTTATACATAACCTCTTTAATCATTCCCCTTTGCTCTACTATACAGTTTTTGTTTACATATAATTATAGCTTAATATGCCATACTGCCACGCCATTTCTGTAAAATAATCCCTCCGTTTCCAAACAAGTTTGCACTACATCATTTTTACTTTATGTACTATTCATATATTAACTTTAATATGGCTTTTATTACACCAACATAAATAAGAATCGATCCCAAAATCTCTCGGAATCAGGTTGAAAGCTCTAACCACTTGATCTTTCCCCATTATCATGAAATATTAAATTTATATAGTAGTGGTTTTTACGAATGTGAATGACATGGTCTCAAGAAAACTTACGTACTTATTTAAACCAGATGGATTACAAATGCTATTTGGCTAAATATAAAAACAAGCTAGGCAGCCAGCCTGGCCAAGTGGCCAATACTCACTAACAAGTTATGGGCTATGAAGAATTAGAACGAAGAGAGCCCAATAACTACCTGGCCCAATTAAACTTTGGTCGCTCGACTTCGGAAGATTTCTCTGTCTTTTTCTATTGCGTTGTGTGCCAAATGTGAGGCAATTTCTGTAGGACTAATTAAGAAGTTAAGTCCAGCCGGATTCATATTCATTATGGTCGTATGGATTATGACATTGATCGGACTAAAAATATAAAAATCCTTCTTCTTTTTTTGTTTTTTTGGTGCGTGCGCGTACGCCACTAAAATATTTATAAGGGTATGTAATGGGAATCGATCTCAAAATCCCCTAAAATCGGAGAAAAGCTCTAACCAACGATTGACTACCCCTCAGTCCCTTGGTCCCTCACTCTTAACTTATCTTATTTATTAAACGGGGATCCCAACACAATCTTTTTATTGAATGGTTACTCATCTAGCCCATTTATTTATTTCTTATCACTATTATTACATCTAGTAATTACTTTTCATTGTATCAACAAACTAAATAAATATCAACTCACCAGATTTAACTCTACATTAAAAAGGCAATACGTACTTCTTGTCTACGTACACGTCAAAGGACGGATTCATGGGCAAGCCTGCCTGTCTAAGTCATGGCCATCGCTATGTCTAGAAATTTCTAGTTTTATATACTATATTAAATGGTTGTATTAGGTATACAAAAAAAAAAAGTAGCTGAATTATCATTAATATTCATTTTGTTGGTACCATAGGTATTGGGTTCAAATCGCAACGGAAGCAAATTAATTAAATTGTGTGTGTTTGTGTATTTTTCAAAAATATTCTCATTATTTCGTACTAACGACATGTCGACATGTCTAATGCAAAAAATATTGGATGTATCATTGTTAATGCCAATATATATACTCGTAGATACTCCCTCTGTTCTTGTTTGTTTGTCCCTTAGACAAAATGTGCTTTATTAATAATTGAATCGAAAAATTGCTAGTGGTTGAGATGTCTTTTTCAATTTTAGAATGTTGCAAGTGAGTTTAGTGGTGGGAGCATGTTACTATATTAGGAAATAAAAAGGACAATCTTCAAAGGACATTCCAAGATAAAATATGGGGCAAACAAATAGGGGCAGAAGGAGTATTATATTTTGACATCATAGTGTGAGTAAGCAAAGGTCAAAAAGTATGAGAGCAAACTAACATGAAATTTGCCCTAATATTAGTTCCGGTGTTAAATTAAAAGATAAATAAAAACAGAATAAAGTTAAAAGTTTATTTTCTAGCTTATCATGCAAACTCAAACCAGCAGTTTTAATGTCTTATTGTAAATTCATTAGTACACTGATGAATTATGATAATTAACGCTAATTCTATTAATCATGCGTAACTTTCGGATTGACGACACTCAATCTCACAATTAATAGAGGACTCGAATAAAAGTTAAAGAAAACAACTAAAAATATGATTTTAATGCTATTGATCCGCATCAAAAAGTATCTTCGTTTCAAAGTGGAACTTGCAACATATGATCTGTAGAAGGAAATTTATCTAAAAATAAGTTTGCATAATCTCCAAATGAAGCTCGCATGCCGCGGTTCTCCAGCTAGAATCTGCCAAGTTTACAGAGATTTAAATTATTTAGTTCATTTATGTTTTATAATTGTAGTAAAAAAAAAAAAAAAGAAAAAAAGAAAAAAAATCACAAAGGGAATGAGAAAGACCCCAAACTACCTTCCTTTCCGGTTCGAAACCAACAAGACTAGGAAATTTAGTTATGTTTCTTTCTTTTCTGGTTCTTTTTCGACTCCTTTCCCTTTTTTCCTCTGCTTGAACCAAATTAAACGAAGTCTTAGCAAAGGTTGTCTAAATCAATAACTAATATCATCATTAACGATATAATAAGTGTCCATTGGTATGTACTTTTAGGCCTCATGTTGGTAAAATATTTTGTACCAACATGTGGTGTAAAAGTACCAACAAGACTATTGGTAAAATGTTTATACCAACATGAGATCTAATAAAAGTACCGGTGTACGACATTTGTTGCTATATTAATGACGAGATTAATTCATTGTCAAGCATTAGCATTAGTACTATTTATGATTTGAAATGTGTTGTGGTGACTGGTAAACTTTCATAATTTTGATAATTTGATTAATTTAAATCTCTAGGATCTACAATTAGTTATGTTACTCACTCTGTTGTTTGGTTTTTATTGAAGTCTGCAGTAGATGGCACATGGCGTGTACTGGAGCTGCTTGCTACGGTGTAGTTTCTGTGCTGCAGTTCATCAACAAGCAAGGTTAAATTAAGAATTTATTGAAGGTAAGTTTTTGCTTTTTATTTCTAGTTTGGGTCCAATTTACTTCAATTGGACCGGTCCATAAATGGTTTAATTGCAAAGCCCAAAGCAAGGTTCAACTCTCCAAATAATTGCCAAGTCAGTCAAGGCCCAGTCAAGGTGGCAAGCCCACTTGGTTTAAGGTCCATTTATCCATTAAGCAAAGGTATAAAAGCCTTCAATCCTCTCTCACTCTCTCTACATTCATTCAATTCAAGCCTCAAGCAATTAATACTCTTGCATAGCTTTCTCTCTCTAAACACTGTATTGACTTCGGCATCAGAGGGGCCTTCCTTGGCACAACCCCCGAGGCCAGTTTACGTGTGTTTGCTGTGCAGGAAACCCTCGGCCCAGTCATCACTTGGACCAAGATCAGTCTTCAGTCCACACAAAAGGGCCTTGCCGAAGGTTCTATTGTTTTCACCCGAGACAATTTGTGGCCGTCTGTGGGGATAGACATTCAAAAGCAAGCCAAAAATCAACCAATCTTAGCAAAAATGACTAAGAGTGGTAAGAGTACTAAGACGAACGACCCTTCCTCTTCGAGGAAAGGTCCAATTCCGGTGAGAAGGAATCTACTGCTCCACCATCACTGGAACCTTCTTCTTCGAAATCTCCCTCTTCCCCGGAAAGGGCAGCGCCGGAGAGGTCACCATCCCATCATACTCGCCAGCCGACCAGCTCATATCGGCCGAGTCAGTCCAATGCTAAGAGTCCCCCTCGAAGTTTCCATTCTCGGTCTCAGCCGAGAGCAACTCCTTAAACGGGGCCCTCTACGGAGGAAGCGGCACGAGCCGTTGCGGTCTTCGTGGACCTCATGAAGGCCCAAGGAGGAAACTTTCTACCACCCCGTGACCACTCGCCTCTTCCGCCGAGAAATTTGAGAAGGAGGACCAGCCAAGAGGAAAGTGGACGAGCTCTATCCTTCAAGGAGCTCGGGGATAAATGGGAGTAGGACACTTGGAGGACTGAACGGGAGAGGAAAAAGAACCCCTAGTTCTTTGAAAATTCAGAAACCCAAAACTCTAGGAGCTACAAAAGCATCAACACCACCTCCGCGTGGCAAGAGCCTGCTTGCCGAAACGTTCACGAACGTCTCGGCTCAAGAGAGATGAGCGTGCGTAGTCGCCTTACTTACCTCGAGGGAACTGATCCTTGTCCCGAATCGTCCCAGCCGAGGACGAAAACCACTTCAACCTCTTAAAGAGGGAGGAGCGAGGTCCCGTTGGCTAGGCGTAGGGGAAAGGCCGTGATGGTTCCCACCAGCTCACCCTTCCAAAGCTGGATTTTGGAAAAGCATGTGCCAATAGTGAAAATCCCGGCACACATAACTTATGACTGTACTTTGGACCCGAAGGACCACATTGCCTCTTACGAGGGGCACATGTACCTGAACCCCAGGTCCGAAGCGACCTGGTGCAAATATTTCCCGACCACTCTTAAAGGTGTTGCACAGGTGTGGATCATCAAGGAAGTAAAGGAAGGCTCGATAACCGGTTGGAAAGACCTTTCCAACAAATTTAAGAGCAAGTTTTCTATGGTGAACCGCCGGGAGAAGACAACTGCAGAATTGATGAGTCTGCAGCAAGGGGAGGACGAGAGCCTCCGAGACTATCTGACTCGCTTCAACAACGAGTCGTCTATAATTACAAGTCTGGACCAAGGGCTAGCCGTTTTTGCACTGCGAAACGGCCTGCAGGCTGGAAAGTTCCTTGACTTCATGGTCATGCATCACCCGCAGACCTTGGAGGAAGCTCTGGATGCCTCGGATAAATACATTCGGGCCGAAGAATGGAACAAAATCAAATCGTGGTCTCAATCCGAGGCTAGGAAGACAAAAGGATAGCAATCCGAAAGCCAGAACCAGAGGAAAGGGAAGGCGAAAGCCTCAGAACCATCCTCGGCTCCTGAGCTGAAGAAAGAAAAAACCCCATTCATCGGGAAATATGAATCATACACTCTTCTCGCCCTTCCACGTGCTAAGATCTACAACATAATGAAGGACGAGCAGAAGTACAAGAAGCCGAGGCCACTACCATCGTGGCATCAGCAGAAAAACAAGGATCGATGGTGTGAATTCCACGAATCTCCTGGACATCACACCGAGGACTGTATCAAGTTGAGGGATCAGATCGAGGATATGGTCCGAAAAGGGTACTTGAAAAAATATCTCGCGGATCGCCGCGAAGAGAAAAAAGCCGAGAAAGATTCTCGACAAGAACTGGACTTCCCCCGGAAAAAAGACAAGCTGCAGGACAAAGACAATCCCGACATCCTTGTCATTTCCGAAGGAACAAGCTCTCGAAAAGCGCGAAAATGCCACTTGAGGGCTTGACCTATCAAGTGAACCATGTTGATATCCGAGCACCCCAGTCTTCGATGCCGAACTTTATGTTCACAGCCGAAGACTGCCGGGGGGTGGCATACCCTCATGATGACCCGCTGGTGATCGTTACATGGATCGTAAACCACAACGTCTGGCGAACTCTCGGCGACAGCGGAAGTGGTGCGAATATCCTCTTCCGGGAGGCTTACAACCAGCTAAAGTTGAGGACCAAGCACCTGACTCCGGTACCCTACCCGGTATCTTGATTCAATGGGTCTGCAACATATATGGACGGGAAAATCACTCTTCCTGTCACCATCGGCAGAGACCGAGCAACCCGAAATATCATGGCCGAATTTTTGGTCGTGGACGTTCCGTCTGTATACAACGTGATTATGGGGAGACCCATAATTCATGAGATCCAAGGAGTAGTCTCAACGTACCATTAAATGATGATATATGTTTCAGACGAGGGACACTCCGAAAGGATTCAGGGCAGCCAAAAGGAGGCCCGAAGATGCAACTACCTCAAGCCATCCAACAGTCATCGCGACAACAAGGATGACGGGGAAGAAGAAAGAGAAAAAGACCGATGCACAAAGAAGCCTAAAGGCTTAAATGCTTCGGCCCAAGGCGCCCCAGCACGAGAAAGATCTTTGGGAAATGAAAATGATGGTTCCTCATTTGAGCTGAAAGACTCAGAACACCGGACGAAGTCTGGGAAGCCTGCCGATATTGACAGCAGGCTAAATTGTGAAGACTCTAGTGCCAAAGCAATGGAGTTGGACCAGCAGACTGAGTCATCAATAGAATTGACCGAGGGAGACCCTGAAAAATGTGTCAGCATCGGGCTCGGACTCCATCCGAAATTCCGTGTTGAGCTTATCCAACTCCTTCGGGACAACAAAGTTGTGTCCGCTTTCTCGACAGCAGACATGCCCGAGATTGATCCGAACCTCATCTCTCACAAGCTTAATGTCGACCCTACATGTCGACCGGTTAAGCAAAAGAAGCGAAATTACTCCGTAAATAAGAACCGAGACATCGCAGCCGAAGACAAAAAAATCCTAGATGCAGGTTTCATTGAACCCTGTCAGTATCCGAAATAACTGGCCAATGTGGTGATGGTTCAGAAGGTAAATGGAACCTGAAGGATGTGCGTTGACTTCACGGACCTATATAGGGCCTGTCCGAACGACTTTTATCCCTTGCCGAGGATCGATCAACTAGTTTACTCGACAAGTGGGCATGCCCTGCTTAGTTTCATGGACGCATTCTCGGGGTATCATCAGATTTTCATGCACTCCGACAATTGAGCAAAAACGACCTTCGTTACGAGCGCCGGGGTGTATAATTACAAAATGATGCCTTTCGGATTAAAAAATGCGGGGGCAACATATCAAAGGCTGGTTGATCAAGTCTTTTCCGAGCAAATAGGCTGTAACATGGAAGTTTATGTTGACGATTTGATCATCAAAAGCAAAGAGGACAAAGACCATGTCGCGGACATGGCCGAAATCTTCGCCGCCTTAAGGAAACACCAAATGAAGCTGAATCCGAAGAAGTGTGTCTTCGGTGTGAAGTCAGGCAAGTTCCTCGGCTTCATGGTCAGCAAAAGGGGGATTGATGCCAATCCCGCCAAAGTGCAGGCAGCGCTCGATTTTCCCAAGCCGAGAAAAAAGAGGGACGTTCAGCGTCTCACCGGGAGAATGGCTGCCTTGTCCAGGTTCATCTCCAGAGCCTCGGATAAGGGGTTACCCTTCTTCAAAGCGTTGAAACTCCCAAAAACCAAGGAGCTTATCTGGGAAGACGAGCAAAAAGAAGCCTTTAAGCAGCTCCGTGAGCATCTGGCTCAACTCTCGACGCTAGCACACCCAGCCGAAGGAAAAACTCTGTACTTATATGTGGCACTTAGCCAGGCCACTATAAGCGCGGTTTTGCTGAGAGAAGAAGAAAAAGTTCAGCAGTGGGTCTACTTCTTAGTCACACTCTGACGAATGCCGAGACTTGCTACCCCCTACTCGAGAAAGTTACATATGCCGTAGTGGTAGCCGCTCGGAAGCTGAAGCCCTATTTTGACTACCATCAAATAGTGGTCTTGACTGATCAGCCGCTGGAAAAAGTCCTCGGCAAAGTTGAACTATCTGGTAGGCTAGCAAAGTGGGTCTTCGAGCTCACTGAGTTCAGCATCAACTACCAGCCGAGAACAACCATCAAGGTTCAAGCCCTAGCGGACTTCCTGGCCGAGTGTTCTTACCGAAGACACTGGACGAGGAAAAGAAAGTTTAGACTGTTTTCGCGGATGGATCCTCCACCATGAATGGTTCGGGGGCAGGGGTAGTCATAACCTCGCCCGAAGGCAAGTCCTTTGAGTATGCACTGAAATTCTCATTCAAAGCTTCAAACAACGAAGCTGAATATGAAGCAGCAATCGCGGGCTTAGAGCTGTGCATATCATTGGAAGCCGAGCATGTCTGTGTAAAGACAGACTCTCAGCTTGTCGCAAATCAGATCTGAGGCGAATATGAGGCCAAAGAGCCCTCAATGATAGCTTATCTTGCAAAGATCAAAACAGTTATTGAGAAGCTAAGAACTCTTGAAGTCGAGCTGATCCCAAGGGGTCAGAAAGCACAAGCCGATGCACTCTCCAAACTTGCAAGTTCATATCTAACTGAGCTGAACCGATCTGTATATGTGGAGGTGCGCCGAGAAAGAAGTGTGGACGAAGCGCCTGAGGTTTGCTGCGTCACGCACGAGTTGAGCTATCCTAGCTTACAAGCTTCGGGGAGAAATTCTTGCAGATAGGAACTTGGCCTCCAAACTGAAACGAATCAGCTAAAGGTTCATCTTCCTAAGAGGAGAGCTGTTGAAAAAATCCTTCTCAGCCCCACTACTAAAATGTGTGGGACCAACTGATGCTGACTACATCCTTTGGGAGATCCACCTTGGCATCTGTGGAAACCACATCGAGGGAAGAACTTTAGCCCACAAGGCACTGAGGGCAGGGTATTATTGGCCCATCATGATCCTAGATGCTAAGGAGCTGGTAAAAAAATGCGAAAAATGTCAAAAATTCGCACCAGTGATCCATTAGCCAGCCCGAGACTCCAGCCGATCCTAAACCCGCTTCCATATGCTCAATGGGGGATGGGTATCTTGGGGCCATTTCCCGATGCTCCGTACCAGAAAAGATGGCTGATAGTCGGCATTGACCATTTCAGCAAATGGATCAAGGCCGAAGCAGCCTCGAACATCACAGAGCAAACTGTCAGGAAATTCATCTGGCAGAATATTATCAATCGCTTTGGAATCCCGAAGTTCTTTGTCTTCGATCATGGAAGGCACTTTGATAATTTGCCGCTAAGGCGGTACACTGATCAGTTCGGCATCAAGTTGGCATATTTTGCAGTATGCCATTCACAGAGTAATGGTCAAACCGAAGCTGCAAACAAGCAGATTCTCAACGCTCTCAAGAAGAGAGTTGAAGATCAAAAGTCTAAGTGGATAGAGGAACTTCCATGAACCCTCTAGTCACTTCGGATGACTGAAAAAGAGGCTACGGGACATTCACCTTTTGAGCTGGTGTATGGATTCGAAACTGTTCTTCCAATGGAAATCGACACAGAAAGTATGCGGGTAAATCTCTTCTCGGCCGAAGAAAACGAGCAACTCATGAAAGAATCCCTCGATTTTCTAGACGAGGTCAGAGATTTGGCTCGAGACAGAATGGCTGCGTACAAGCAAATAATCAGCAAATTCTACAACCAAAGAGTCAATGCAAGACCTCTTAAAGTTTGGGATCTGGTTCTTCGGAATGCTGCAGCTGTGCAAAAAGGTCGCATTCATGGAAAACTCTCAGTCACTTGGGAGGGACCCTATGAAATTTATAATGAACTTCAGCTCGGAACATACCGACTTTGGCAGTTGGATAGAATTGAGCTAAAGAATCACTGGAATGCTGATGTACTGAAAAAATATCATGTATAAACCCTTCGGGGGAGAACAATATATGTAAGTGCATCTCTTTAAATTAATGAAAGGCCTTTGAGCCACCATTTCTATCAATTTAGCAAGTTTCTATTTTTCTATCTTCTACATTTTTTTGAAAAAAGAAAAAGGTTTCCCTTCGGCACTGTTCGAAGTATAGCCCAGTAGAGGCATTGTACTTTGGATTGCCGTCAAACCTGATTAACAGGGAACAATGATTTCATCACCGAAGTACAGCCATTTCAGGGCATTGTACTTCGGATAAATCAATTCCTTGGGGCAAAGAGGATGTGGAAAGCATAGCCTAAACATCGGCATCGTGCTTCAGAGGAGTTATATCCGAGGCATTGCCAGAATGATGGCCTTGTGTTTCGGATAGTCATTCCCTCTGATGAATTTTAAGGATTGAGAGAATATTGCTCTCGGAGTCTAAGACTTTTGAGCAAAGAACTCATAGATTCTTCAAAAAAAAAAAAAAAAAAAAAGAAGAGAAAGGAAAAGAGCAGAAACTTCAATATTTTGTTTCATCCGCACTGAAAAAGTTAAAGCAAGCACCTTAGAAACCTGAAGATTACAACTTCAAATTTCTAGGGGGGCAAAAAGCACTCAGCTAAGTAATAATTCCAAGCCTAAGTAGAAAGAGCAAGGCAATGGGAATGAGAAAAAGAGCAAAGCATTAACAGCAATTCAAATGTGCTCGGATCAACGGGCCACATCAAGTTGAAAGTTTCAAACCAAATACAAGGAAATTCTATATCGGCAGCCGCCCACAAGCAGAAAAATACAGCTGCTGAACTAAGTACAACTACTCAAGGCAAAAATAAAAAAGAGTTTGTACAATCAAGGCAAGCTGATGCAAAAGGTTAAGGCAAAAACAGATGTGACAAACATAACAATTAAGCACAAGTTGATCTGCAAGATTCTGAAGACGACTGCCCGAATTCTTATGTTTCAGCACCAGCAGGATCAGGCTGAGCAGCTACGCTTGGGCTCGTAGAAGCTTCAGCACCAGCTGAAGAGGAGGCAAGCCGAGCAAGAGTCTTTTCAGACTCTCTCTTCTTGGCTTCTTCTCTTTTCCTCTCTTCAGCTTCGGTCTCAGCCTGACGAGCCAAGAAAGCAACTTTGGCGGGATGGGCCATATGCAGATGCAGGTCATTAGGATCCATGGACCACTCCTCGGCTGCGTTGTCAATGTTGGGATCGGCATGGGAGGCAAGGCGCCAAGCTGTCTAGAAGCTGTTGTCAAAACCCTCGTCATATTCATCTTGGGTGTAGATTTTGACTTCTAACAACTTTCGGGCAGCCTTAAGGTCAGTCTGAGTCTTGGCAGCCCCTTCGCTCTAAGCCTCCAGCTGGCTTCGGGCATCATTTAGCTCTAAGCCTTAGAGAGCTCCGCGTCCCGAGCATCCAGCTCATTCCTAAGCTGTAGAATCTCGGCCTCAAGCTCAGACTGCTTCTTCTTAGCTTCGGCTTCGGCCTGGGCAGCCTTCCCTTCGAAGTCCTCGACCATCAGACGCCAAGTCTCAACCTCCCGCTGCACCTTTTGCTCAATACGGGCCTTGAGGCTGGGAATGTCTGCAGCCCCTTACTCTTGGACCAGCGCATGACCTTCGTCTAACCAAGGGAAGGCGGTCTGCTCCAAATCCTTGCAGAAGGTACGGAAACTGGCAGTCATGGAATCCAGGTCAGCTTTGAGGGTAGTATCAGCTTCTTAGGCATCTAGCCTCTTCAGCTCAGCAATCTTGGCTCGGCACTCAGCTTCCTCGGCCTTCTCTGCCTTGGTTTTCAGCTCGTTGTTCATCTCCACAGCCAAGAATTGGTTATGAACGACCTGCAGAGTTGAGGAGCAATAATCAGCCGAAGTTAAAAAAAAAGAAAAAAAAAAGAAGAAGAAGAAGAAGAAGAAGAAGAAGAAGAAGAAGAAGCTTAAACTTAAGTGAAAAAGCTTAAGTACCGAAGGGTTTACCTGCATCAGCAGCCTCTAATTTTCGGCAAAGGGGTCCGGGACCCTAGCAAGTGGCTCGGCAGCCCCAACGGTCCAAGCCCTGACCCTGTTTAGCTCAGACATGCTAGAGAGGTTATTGAAGTATTCCACGGCTGAGCTACGCGTGGACTCGAAGATGTTCCTGGCATGGTCGGGAACAGGTACCAAAGGGTAGGGCTGAGCAAAATTATCTGATAATCCGAACATCCAAAATTCCGATTCGCATCCGATTCAAAAATTTAGGATAACCGATCCAAAAATTTCGGATATCGGATCGGATATCGAATATCGAAAATTTCGATTTTGGATATTCGAATATCCGAAAAAGTCAGATATCGGATATCGGATCGGGTATCCGATCCGAAATCCGAAAAAAAAAACACTTTTTTTTTACCATTTTAAAATATTTTCATATTATCATATGCCCTAAAGACAAAGGCCCAAATACCCCAAAGTCCCAACAACCCAAACCAGAAAACCCTAAATAATTCCCTCAAATTCCAACCTCACCGCCTCTTTCTCTCTATCTTCTCTGATTCTCTCTCCTTTCTTTTCTCTATCTTCTCTCTTTCCTCATTCCTCTTAGATCTCTGCAACCTACCACCCTTCTCTATCTCTTCGTTCCCAAACCGCCATCTGAAACAGCCCCCCCTGCCTTCCCGATTCCCTTTTGGAGCAGCACTACCAGCCAACCCCACCCTTTTCCTCGCTAGAGTATCACCACTGGTTAACCCCACCGGAGAAACCCCACCCCTTTCCCCATCGACGATAGTAGCCCCCACCCCTTCTGTTCCCGTCGACAATTGCTGCCCCCCACCCCTTCTCTGTCGACAATAGCAGCCCCCATCCCTTCTCTACCGACGATAACAGCCTCCCACCCCTTCCTCGTCGACGAACAGCAACCCCCTACCCTTGTCGGTGAACAGTTACCTCCCATTCTCCCTTCCTCAAAATTTCTATGGCGGTCTAGTGAGGGGGAGTTCAGGTGAGAAGAGGTGGGTTTAGTGTTCAAAGACAACGACGACGACAACCCGCAATAACAACCGCAACCATACGGTTCAACAACCTCGATCTTCCAACCTGCAACACCAACGACGACTTCTCTAATTGAAATTTCTTTGTTTAATTAATTGGTTTGTGTAAAATTTTTATGTTTTATAGTTTGTGAAAAATCTGAAAATCATTTGTTGGATTTTTTTATATTTCTAGTCTATTTGATCTTCTTGTTTAAGATTTTTTTTTTTTTTTTTTAAGAATTGTTGTAGAATTAATTTGCTTGATCAAGTTTGTTAAAAAAAATGCTTGTTCAAGTACAATTCAACGTATATACTTCGTATAAATTTGCCTCTATTTTTTTTTTGCCATTAAATTAGTATTTATATAAAATTATTAAAAAAATATACAATAGGGTCGGATATCGGATATCCGAGCTATCCAATCCGAAATTTTCGGAAATCCGGATATCGGATATCCGAACATTTTTGGATCGGATACGGAAATCAAATATAGGACTTTTTGATACCAAAGGGGGCAGAACCGAACCCCATCTCCGTAGACTGAAAAGTCTTGAAGGATTCAGTAGACGAAGGTGAAGGCATATTAGTGTTCTTGGCCTCCTCAGCTTTCTCTTCCACGTCGGCCTCCTTCGGACCATCAGCACCAAGACCCTGGGGGTCTTCACTCAAAATTGGCACTCCTACGTCCTCAGGGTGGACGAGTTGTGCATCAGCTTCCCTTTGAACCTCATCAGTAAAAGGTTCGATCTCGTGCCGAGGAGAGGAGGGAGGAGCTAAACTGGAAATTTCAACCTCCTGAGTCTTAGGAGGAGGAGTCTTTGTCAGGATATCTCCCTCAGCGCGAACCTCAGGAGGGGGAGGAGTCTTCTCTTTCCTTTCCTCTGACTTGTCCTTCTCAAGCCGAGGTTTCTTGGTTAGAACAAGGGCAGGTTGAAATTGTCCGGGGTTAAAAACGACCCTTCTTCTCTTCGGGCCAGACATCTTGTAGTCTGAGGACTCGTCTGAAGAGGATTCTTCTTCATCTGGCTCTCCTCTATTTCCTTCTTCATCAGACTGCAGCAGAAGAAATAGGGCGGCAAAGTGCAGTATGAGCACCAAGTTCAAAAAAAAAAAGAGGCTCATTAAGACAAGTCTGGAAGTCTCACCCACTACAAGAAAAGAGATGGATTCCGACGGAATTTTTCCGTCGGAAACATAGCAAAATCCGTCGGAATCACCTCTTCCGACGGAATAAGTCTGTCGCAGCACCCTTTGTCGGAAATTCGACCTTTTCCGTCGGTGCTATTTTTGACTTTAATTGAAAGTCCGTCGCAATCTTCCGACGGAAATTTCCGTCGGAGGTGGATTGGTTTCCGACGGAAAAGTCGGAGGTGGATTGGTTTCCGACGGAAAAGTCATTAAAAAAAAAAAAAAACCAGCCCTCCACCCCACCCTGCCCAGACCACCCCCACCTATTCGCACACCCAGCGCCACCCCCCTTCCCACCCACACCACCACCAGCCCACCCTACTTCCTTCCCCCCTACCCCCTTGACTACCCCCTACCCACCCACAACACCACTAGCCCACCCCACCCCCTGCCCCCCTGACTACCCCCCTACCCACCCACACCACCACCAACCCACCCCCACCCCCTCTGACTCTCCACACCACCACTGCCCCCCTACCCTCCTGCCCCTAAACCGTACCACCAACCCACACCACCCACCTTAACCCACCAGTCCCCATAACCCGTACCACCAACCCACACCACCCCACAACTACCCTAAAAAACCCGAAACCACCCAAAAAAACCCGAAACCACCCAGATCTACCACCAAAACCCACGCCATCAAACCTACGAAACCACCAAAAAAACCCACCACCTCCAAAAATTGCCACCCACCACCAACCCACACACCACACACGCACACACAACCACTTTACACCCAAAAAATAAAAATAAAAACAAAGAAAAAAAAATCGAAAATTGAAAAATCAAAAAACAAAACATACCTTATTAATTGAAATGGGCTCGAATTTCACCACGAGAACGGTTTAACAAGGCCAAATTCGGCCATTAAAAGTCTAGATCTAGGATTTTAATGGTCGAATTTGGCCTAAAAAACCACCAAGACGTTGCGCATAGTGTTGGTACGGTGGTGTTGGTTGCGGCGAGAAGGAGGGGAAAGAAATCACTCTTCAACGTTGGTGTGAGAAGGAGGGTGAGAAGTCAGAGAAGGAGGCGAGAAAGAGGAAAGAAGGAGAGGAGAGAGAAGGAGAAGAGATTCAGAGATGCGCATAGGGGAAGGAGAAGAGAAGAAGAGAGAGAAAGAGATGGGAAAGAGGCGGAGAAAGAGGGGAAGTAATTAAGGGGAAACCGGTTAGTCTTAGGGTTTTTTTTTGTATAAATAATTACTTTTATTCCGACGGAATATTCTGTCTGAAATATAATTATTCCGACGGAATATTCCGCCGGAAACGTAATTTTCCGAGGGAATATTCCGTTGAAAACTTCCGACGGATTGTAATTCCGCCGGAAAAGTAACTTTCTGACGGAACATTCCGTCGGAAACCCTTATATTCCAACGGATTTTAATTCCGTCGGAAATTTCCGACGGAATAAAAATCCATCGGAACTTCTGAGATTTCTACGGAATTTAGTGTCCGTCGGAAACAGTTCGTCGGAAATCAGCCTATTTCTAGTAGTGACCGAAGTCTTCAGCAGGCGCTCGTCTTCAGAAGCCCCGTCTTCTTCTTCAGCTTTCTCCTCTTCTACTTGAGGATCAGTAGTAGGGGTAGATGGTCCAACACCACTTCTAGAGGCCTCGGTAGCCCTTGCCGCCCTCATAACAATAGCAACAACAACAACCTGTTCTGCGGGGCTCAGAAGGAAGAAAGGGGTCACGATTCTTCCACCAGACCTTCGACGCCTCGTATTCAGCAGCGCTGACTATCTGAAGCTTAGTCTTGCACAAAGAAAGGGGCCGGTCTAATGACTCAGTTATGTCGGGGGCATTCTTCGTCACCCGCCTTGCGGCGTTGATCCCGAGCTGATTGTAGTTAATACCACAATTTCCCTTGTGCAGCACTGAAAAGCCGAAATTCAAGGCTTAGTCAACACGAAGAAAACAAGCAGTGAAAGAAAAAAAAAGAAAAGCAAAGGCCTTCGGCCCCAGCCGAACTCCTTACTCCCTTGGTATTTTCGGCTGAGGCCAACAACGGCAAGCATCTTCTCCTAAAGATGTAGTGGTAGGACGGCAGCCAAGTTGTGGGCACTTGGACCATTCGGCCCGTGCCCCTTGGATTCTTCTTCTTGCTAAAGAGAGTTAGCAACTCCTTCTCTTGATCATCAAACTCGTTAGGTCCGATGCTCCTCATCTGGGGATCAGGCTCGCTCAAGTACCTCGGCCCTCCAAAATAGTTCGGATGGTCCTCTTTCGAAAGCACTCGAACCTAAATCCATTGGCCCCACCAATCCTTGTCTGAAGTATCATTTAGCCAGGTAGTAAGATGCCCCATATGGGTCTCAATTCGCCACCAACTAGTGCCATGATGTTCGTCTGATTGTTGGTTTGGCACCAGCTTGTGGAGTTTCCGAAAAATATGGAGGCCCAGCGCAAAACCACAGAAGAGGTACACCCGGAGGAACATCATCACCCTTCGGATGCTGGCAGGGGTTAATTGGCACAACGAGATATTGTACCCGTTCAGCACTTCAACCACAAAGGAGTACGGAGGGAACCGAAGTCCAAACTGCAGCTGCCGAGTATACACCCCGATGTACCCAGGGGGAGGGCGGCGAATCCTATCTAGAGCTGTATGCATTCGGCACCAATACCCATCTTCCTCCATTATGCCGTAAAAAATTTCAATTTGCTCGGCAAAATGTTAGAGGGGACTCTCGTTCACCCACCAGTCATAAGGAGGGGTGGTCATCAGCTCAAAGTTCTCGGGGACGTTTCCCTACTCCCTTTCTCCAGGGGGAAAATCCCAAGGTCCGGACGCCCAGCTCTTGATTTGGCCGGAGGTACTAGCCTCCCCCAAATCTCGAGGAGGCGCGGATGACAGTGACACCGCAGGAATTGCGGCTCCGCTGGAAGAAGCTGCTATCCCAACCCTAGGACGAGGGTTGCGGCCGCTCAAAGGCGGCATCATCTCCGGCAAACGGTTGCGCCGCGGAATCAGTTGAGGAACTTCCTCTTCCTTATCGACTACCATAGGTCTCTTTCCTCGGTCTCGAGCCATTCTCGTAAGTGGAAATTCGAGAAATCGGGAAAAAAGGGGGGAGGGGGGGTGCTCTAAAAATCAAAGAAATCCGAAGAAATTTCGAAGGAAATTAAAATTACCTTTATCAGAAACCGATCTACGAGTTTGGAGCAACAAACTTCAGTTTCAGGTTCAGGATTGCTAAGAATATTCGGAAAAAGGAAAGCGGTTTAGCAGTGGTGATTAGCGAAGAACGGAAGTGAACTAGCAAAGAAATGAGGAGAGAGAGTGGGATGAGTGGTTTGAAAAGATTTTCCAGAAGCAGAATTCTGGGAGTCTGCGCCACTAAAATCCCCACTAACTCCACTTCAATGCAACCGTTAACACTTCCCTAATTAACTACCCACTAAACCTTCCAACTTCCCTAATTACTCTCTAAATAACTGTTATTGCCTCAATAACTACCCAAATTCAAACTCTAATTAAATCATTTACTTCCCTCCATTTTGCAAGTCAAAACCCGGGCCGTCATGCTTCCAAATCGAGTTTGGGGGCAAGTTGTTTGGGTCCAATTTACTTCAATTGGGCCGGTCCATAAATGGTTTAATTGTAAAGCCCAAAGCAAGGTTCAACTCTCCAAATAATTGCCAAGTCAGTCAGGGCCCAGTCAAGGTGGCAAGCCCACTTAGTTTAAGGTCCATTTATCCATTGAGCAAAGGTATTAAAGTCTTCAATCCTCTCTCTTTACATTCATTCAATTCAAGCCTCAAGCAATTAATACTCTTGCATAGCTTTCTCTCTCTAAACACTGTATTGACTTCGACATTGGAGGGGCCTTCCTCGGCACAACCCCTGAGGCCAGTTTACGTGTGTTTGCTGTGCAGGAAACCCTCGACCCAGTCATCACTTGGACCGACATTAGTTTTCAGCCCACAAAAAAGGACCTTGCCGAAGGTCCTATTGTTTTCACCCGAAACATTTCTTTTGGTAAGTTAGACTACAATCTTGAGATAATAATACAATCAAAGTACCTTCTTTTTAGTACTATACAAAACTAAATCTAGTGTGTGAACAATAATACAATCAAAGTACCTTCTTTTTAGTCGAACCTGTATCAGCCTGCTTCCTGCGTAAATAAATAAACAAAAGCATCAAAATAATTAAGTTGAGACACATTGGAAGACAAATTTTGTAATTCTTCAATTCAATTCGTACATATAATTAACTAGGAATGGACATACATAATTTTAATGAAATTAAGCTTAAAGCAAAAGGTTACCCATTTGTCAAATCTTCAATTCGGCGCACAGGGCGTTTTCCGTTGCCGTCAGAGGATGGCTTTCTTGATGGTCCTCCGGAGCTATGGGTAGGAAAAAAAAATGGAAGCAAAATGATGACATAGTAATGACTAAAAAAAGGTGGTGTATTTTATACGAAGATTCTACATTGATTTTTTAAAAGACGACTATGGCTAGCCTATTGTAACCTTGTTTTTACTCATATTAACCATCCATTATGAATTTCAATCTCAGCTCTTCATTACTCTATCTTTATTTTGAAAAATTAAACAAATATACAAATCTTTTTAAAAAAATTTCAATTTAAACGGAGTATTGCATATGTTTGGTGATTTAAACTATGATTAGACTATGTAAGAGCACATTGAGACATATCAATTAAACAATTACGATCTCACATGTGTTCATTTTTAATTTCCTCATATATTGATCGAGAGCGATAGGTTTCATTCGAATAGAAATTTATAAGAAATCCAAACATGATTAATAAGTATTCTCTTTATTTCAAAATAAATAACTTACTTTGACAATTACGTACACTATTTACACACATTACCTTGACCTTTGTTAGTGCTTTATACTTTAGATTAGATATAACATAAAACTTGTTAAAATCGTTTCAATGTATAGTTTCTTAATAATACCAATTCTTATTTATGTATGCATTTTATATTTATTAATAATTAAAGAGGCCGGTAGTGATCAAATTCTTGCGTTGATAAAGGTGCTAGTCAAATTATATTAGGGCTAGAGCATTTATTATAGTAAATTTCTTGTTACTTTTTTGACAACAAAAGGGAGTAACTAAGGATTCAGTTCGAGGGGCATCCCAGTTCGAGGATGTTACTTACTCACCTTGTGCTCTGCGGATGCGTGAAATTTTCAGTAACACGCACACTTGTTCGAGTTGTTCCATGATTGCTTGCCGTAGATGTTTCTGACTGCAGAGTGTAGACAACATATAATCACAGTAACTACAAATTATTTAAGGGATGATGACCACCTAATTAATACTCCCTCCCCATTATTAAGTGCCTGTTTTTTCTAATTAGGTGTCCCAAAAATAAGTGTCTACTCGTATTTCTATATTTGTTTCATGTATAATTACCTACATACCCCAACTTTATACCTTTTAACATACTAAACGTCCCTAAATATCGTACCCTTTAAAATTGGTGCCCACATATACTTCACTCATGCTTTTTCATTATTGGGATGATTTACAAAAATATAGCTTTTAAAAAACTTATTTATGGTCTTGCGTCGGAATGAAACTTATTTACAAAAATAGTACACGTAGGCTCGGTAATACATTTGGAGTAATTTTATCTTTAGAGACAAACTGCTACCTTAAGTAGCGGTTATAGTCTAAAACCACTACTTAAGGTAGCGGTTTGTCTTTAGTACTCCAAGTAAAGATACGGAGTAGAAATTTATAAAGGGTAAATCCGCTACCTCAGGTAGCGGTTTTAGTACATAAACCACTACTTGAGGTAGCGGTTTTATTCTGAAAAATAAAAAAAAAAAACAAAAATAAACTTATCCGAGCCTACATGGACATTAGTTTCGTAATTAAGTTTCATTCCGATGCAAAAGTGTAAATAAGTTTTAAAGTAATTTAACCACACTTTTGTAAATCATCGTCATTATTGTCTCCGCTCTCTACTAGAAAACAAAATATTGTACTTTTTATAATAGCTCTCAATGTATTTCACACATGCTTTTTTTTACTTCTCTCATTTGCATTAAAACCCGCGAAACATGAAAAGTGGGCACTTAATAATAGGACGAAGGGAGTACAATTTTTTTTCCCAAAAGAAATACAAGGGCAGCCGAAATACAAATTACAAATTAAATGGCCTAGGGGTGAATTGAACCTGTAACCTATCTTACACTCTCAATCTTAACAATTATTAGGTCAAGATCTCATCGGTATATACACATGATATCATAACTCACTTGAACTAGTATTTTAATTACTATATTCAAATAAACATGGTGAAAAAAAGAGAGGGGTTATATATCTAAGACATAGTTCGATCTATTGAAGAGCATAACATTTTCAAATAACACACGTATGTGAATGCCCCAAATTAATTAAATTGTAGAGAGTAAGATACTTTATAAGATTAAAAGTACTAATGCCATATATTTTGGATACCTTTGCTGAACTTTCACTTGAAGATTTGCTCCTGATGAAACAAAAGCACCATCAATTCAAAAAGTTTTTGTTTAGCATGACTAATGACATGATCTATGAATTTAGGATTTTAGGATATCACATGACACATGGTAGTGCTATTTTGTTATTGTAAGAAAATAATGCACTTGGACAATGTACTAACTCCAGATTTCCCTTGGTATATGTCGTTAATGTTAATAATTCATATATAATTTTATTTCTGTAAAATGCAACACCTTGGCATTACATTTACACTATTCATATATAGATTGTTATGTATACATATTTTAGATTAGACTCAATATGAATGGATTTAATCTCAAATATATGAAAATTTTACTGATTTTATATGAGTATCAACTTTTTTGTCTTTCTACTGATAGTATATTAAAGATAATAATGGTGAAAATTCTATATTAGAAACATAACACATATTAAGAAAAAAAAAAAAAAAAATTATACAAACACACAGAAATAAAAGTATAAAACTATATATATATATATATATATATATATATATATATATATATATATTTATTTATTTATTTTGAGGGAAAATGTTAAAGTATATATAAAAGTATAAAACTATGTAGTATTCCGTAACTACCAGAATAATTATTTGTGTTAGACTTTGTTATTATTTATAATACATTAGCCAGCCATGCATGTCAATAAATAGTGCACGTATGACGAATATGATGAAGATGTTTTCTATTATCATATCATAGTCTTCGTAGACTGTGGACTCGAAGATAGTATAGTACGATTTTTTCCATGTTTACAAAATTAATACGTAGTACTTGTTCTTAATATTTTAATTGTTTAATTTCCAGATGGGATGATAATAAAGCTTTCTTCCGTGTTTTTTTCGGCAAGTACCAAATGATGGTCAAACAATAACTCTCTTCGTCCCTTTATTAGAAACCTATTTCTAATATTTATTACTCACATAATAAAGAGAAATAGGCTTCTAATTTAGGGACGGAGGAAGTAGCTAGTTTCAGTATAAAATGTAACACAAGGATGACCAAAGATCAAAGGATCCATCAATAGGTCTATTGTTAGTTAATAGTTGATGCTACTTATAGGAATTCATAGAAAAAAAAATAAATAAATAATTTGAAAAGGGGAGAAAGATATTCAACCAAAAACAACCCTAACCTCTCTCTCCTTTCTCCTCTCTTCTAAGCACTAGCTTAGCCTCCATTGTTGATGGAAAGCTACAATCTTAGGGTTTTTTTTTTTTTCCGCTTTTTAGGCTATAATAATGGTTCCTCCGTTTGAAAGGAACTTGTCTCTTTCAAAATTAAGGGTTTTTTTTTTTTATCTTTTCATTAGACAAGCTGGTTTTCTCGATCTCCTTCGAAAGACAGAATATATCGTTCTATATATTTGGATATTTTCTTGAGAATATTGTACAAAGTAGCAATAATCTACTAAAATGATCCCATCAAAACCTTTTCAGCCTTACGAAAACTACATCCAACCTAAGACCATTACCGTAACTTCATATATACCTCAACAACAATCTAAATAAACATAGATGAATATGAGAAAGTTTCTAGAAGAATGATTTTCAAAATCCTCCCAACTAATAGTACATCTAATTATATGAAGATGAGTTGCGCGCCTATTTCCTGCTGTTCATATGTTAAAGATTTTTTTCAATTCTCAAGCACTCGATCTTAGATTTTAGCTTGTCTGATCGTGTTTGTTCTATAGCCTACTGATAGAGTATATAACCATTAGCTTGAACTTTTGGTTAAATTGATTCTTTAATTTTAACTTGGTATAACGAGTCTGCGTAACAATAAGGTCACGGATTCAAATCTAATCAACCCCAGCCTTCTTTGTGGAATATTTAGCGTTGTGCCGGGTTTGGGCCGGGGAGGGTTAATTGTGAGTTGATCCTTTAACACATACAACTCTATAAGAACAAGAACTCAAATGAGAGTAAGTTCTTCTACAAGTATTGTATCATGTATATAGATCAAAATTATTACAAGTATTGTAAAATGTAAATAAATTGAGGGTACGTACTTTGTTGTCACACTTTCAAGCATATGCCCATGATTTCCTTCTCTGCGATCTTTCGAGCTCTTACTCGATTTGTCACCCATTGTTGTTTTTGCTCTGCAGGCATCGCAATATATATCTTTAAATTCAATAATATAACAAAAGTGGGAAAATACAATGATACAAGACTAAACAAAAGTAGAGAAGATACAATAATACAAGACTAAACAAAACTATACAATAATGGTTCATTGCTTGCCTGAATTTACTGGCTAATGCACTTAGAAAATTCATATGATTAGCGTTAATTTTTTAAGCTAAAGAGTGATGGATTAAAAAATACGAGTATATGTAATACAAGTGTAGTTTTTAGCCTTACATATATATTTCTCATTATATAAGGGAAGACAGGAATTGGTAGGCAGTACATGGACGTCATGACAATTGTATTTACAAATGAGAATTTTTTTATTTTTATTTTTATTTTTATTTTTTACGGAGACAACTAATTAATTTGATTTGATTATAATAAATATTGAAGCTTGACCTAGCTTAGCTTGCAAGGCTTGTAGCTAGTCGTCGTGGAAGTGAACTAGTAAGGCGCAATAGAAGCGTATGCATGCTAGACGTACATTACTTAAAAAGTACCGTACTATAGAAGACGAAAAATGCAAAAATAGATTTACTAGTCAAATAACACAATATTACAAATTTTGGTGTAAAGAGTCTGGCTGTTCTATCAGTCCAAGACCAGATTGATCCGGACCGGACCGAATACCGAAAATTAGAATTTTAAGAATCGAAGACCGGACCGGACCGAAAGAATCGGTCCAAACCCCGGACCGGACCATTTTGGACCGATTTAAGAATTTTTTTTAAAAAAAAAATCTAAAATTTTAAAAAATTTATGAAAAAGTCGAAAAAAGTAAAGTAAAAACTATATTTTAACGTCTTTTTTTTGTACGTTTAGTACAAAAAAGCTTATAAAATTAAAGTTTTCTAAGCTTATTATGGATAATTAACCATTATTTAAGGTTTCACGCATAATTTTAAGCAAAAAAAATCAGTCTGGTCCCAAACCGATTTTTATAGGGTTTTGGACCAGATCGGACCGAAGACCGAAAAAAATAAATATCTAGACCCGAAGACCGGACCGATTAATTCGGTCTGGACCGGTCCGGTCCATTTTTTAGGTCCGCGCCGATTTATGAACACCCCTAGTAAAGAGAGCCATTGAGATTCAATCTTAAGTCTTGAATACCACTTTCCTGTGTTTTGTCCTAAGTCTTGAATACCATTGAAGGCAAATTTTGGAGTGAACGCTTTTTTTTAGTAGTGTTGTTTAGTCTAACTTAAAGCTTTATATAGTATAAGTTATTTCTTTTGGAATTTTAAGGCTGTTTCATTTGTATTAAGATACACAACTATTTCAAGCTTTTCTTATTATCTAAGAGGATGCATGGACTTTTAATCACAAACGAAGTATATATATAAAATCAAGCCAAATCGAAATAGATTATATTCTTTACGAAAACTGAAACCAATATATAGGGTTCGTTTGGTATATCCGTAGTTTTATGTTTTTTGGTTTGTTGTTTTTCAAAATCATATAATATATGTCATATAATGAATAAAAAAATTAGTCAAATTTATTCAAATCATGATAATTTTGAAAAAATGACAATAAAAAAGTGAAACACCTTTTTCATATTTCTTGTTTTTGGTTTTTTTGTTTTAAAAAAAACAGAAATTTGAAAATAAAAAACGATGTCAAATTTGTACAGTACTACTTTTAGAGTTTGTTAATTACCACTATCAAATTTTTATTTGTTTATTCAAAGGTTTTATAACATAAAATGTATGTGGAGTACTTTTTGTCTAATATTCTTTTTCTCATAACTCAATCATAAGGTTGTATGAATAGAAAGCAGAGGTGGAGTTTGGAAGTACGAGACCATAAATTCCTTAAGAGCTTTGGACGTGGTAAGACTAATTTGTATCTTAAAATTAAGAAGACAATTGTCATGGTCTTACTGATGTTAAGTTTATTTATTTTAAAAGAAATGGTCTTCAATTTAGCAATATAGTAATAATACTGGCATCATGTCACGTCACCATTCAATAATTTACGGCAATGTTAACTAAAAAACGCATCGAAAGAGGTCTCAACCCCTCACCTCATAGAATGAATACCACATGTCTTGCCATCTCAACTAGAAATAATTTATGCTCTATTTATCCACATAAATGTAAAATAAAAACATCCAAACTAAAAACAAAAAAGACTGATACTACTCTTTATATTCTCTTCGATATTTAGTATTATATTTCAGATTATTAATATTAAAAAATTTAAACACTTTAAAAAAAAAAAAAAAACCTCAATGTAACATTGCGGGGCAACGCCCGGATCACACACTAGTTGTACTTTATATGTACACACAAAAACAAAAAAAGCTTCGATTCCACACCAATTAAATGATATACTTATTGTGAGGCTACAATGTTACATAAGAAATACCAATAATTATGCATAGGTCAAGCCTTAAGCATTTTCATTATTAACAATATGTGAACATAATTACGTAAAATATTTGCATTGAAAATTATACTAAAAAATTGACGTAGACTATATAGAATAAGTAATACCGATATATATAGCGTACTCTGATCCATATAAACTTGTAATTAATCTAGCAACTAGACAATGTTCAACCTTGTGAATGCGAGTTGGGGCTATAAATATGTAAGTGGATATTGTATCCTTATCTTTGGGGGAAAAAAATTGAAATTGATAGCGTAAGCGGAAAATTCAGTCTTGTTATAAACTAAAATTAACGACTTTGAAGAAGAGAGATTTCAGACTTGTGTAAAAGTAGTATATTGTTCCTGACTTCCTGTCCTCGATCATCAATTATGTGAATACTTTCATTTTCTTCCTTTCTAATTGGTGTTGTCACCTTTTTTTGTTTTGGGGTGGTAGTTAAGTAGATTTTATCACAGTTTTTATTAATCGAGTATATTGATCGATCAATCAATTAATTAGAGTAGGTAAGAGACAAATCTAACAACCAGCGAACGTAATTTGATACATTTATTTTCTCAACATGCATATTAACTTATAATGTTACCTTCTAATGAAATTTTTATGTATAATCTACATTAGGCCTGATAATCCTGACCCATACCCAATAACCCGACCCCAAAAACCCCACTCGTGACCCAAAATCAACCCAAAAACATCAACCCGAAATCTAAAATTGACCCGACCCAACCCATATCCGATTTGAAAATGGAGTTGACCCGATCTTGACCCTACACCTGAACTGACCTGACCGATTGTACCCAATACCGAAATGACTCGACCCGAAATTAACCCGACCTAAAGTTGACTCAAAGTGTTTGACCCGAACAGACCCGATACCCGAAATGTCCTGAACTAAAATTACCTTTTAACTGAACTAAAAATGTCTGGTGCCAAAAAAGACTCAAATTATTCATCTCCAACCGTAGTTAAGCTCATAAACTGAATTGATAGTTCTTAATATAATAATAACAAAATATAAATTAAAATTATCGATTCGAGCTTGATCTAGAAATGAACAGCCCGAATATGACCCAAACATACTTGAACCGAATAGACTCGACCCGAAATTGACTAGACCCGGTACCTAACCCGAGTCTAACCCGAAACCTGAATTGACTCAACCCGAACCCAAACCGAATGATTCGACCTAAATGACCCCTTTACCATGTCTAATCTACATAGACAACGTAGTACATAAACTTAAACTTAACTTTCAAACAAACATTTATGTTCATACTCCTCCGTATAGAGGTGTCAAATCCAGTACCCAGATGGAGTTTGGGTTGACCTACAACGGGTCGGGATGTTTGGGTCGGGTAATGATGGGTCATTTAAATCTAACAAACCAAATCAAATCGAGTTGAGCTTAATCAGATTCGGGTTAAAGTTGAATTCAAGCATGGTCGGATACAAATCGAACTTGGGTCAAGTCAAATTTGGGTCGAGTTATATCGAGTTAAGAAGAAATCGGATCCGGATTTTATTGGGTTTATTTGGGTCAAAATGGATTTATTTGACTTTGGATTGGGTCATTTCGAATTCTATTAAATCTCGGTTCAAAACAATTCAGTTCCGGTTAAAATTTGACTCTAGTTACTTCGATTATTAGCTCATTCTCAGTTAAATTTACTTTAGTTTTGGTTTTGAGTCGACCAATTTGAATTCGGGTCAATTTTAGTTCAAGTCGTTTTAGCTATATTAGAATACATGTCATGTCAATTTTTGTTATTGGAGATTTTCATTCATATATAGTCTGTTGAGTTTCATTTAATTAAGGTTCGTATTGGCTTATTAGAATTGTTATAAGGTTGATAACTCATGTTACAGAAAATGACTATTTATCGCCTTGAGCTGATCGGGTGATTATCACATCATTGTAAAATGTTTATTTCCTTACCGTTTTGCGTTTATTGTCGTCTTTGCGGCTATTTATCATCGTCAATTCATTGACAACTTAATTATTAGAAGTATTAAGATAGTTTATTATATATCAGCATCTAAATCCTGATTAAGAATACAGATTTTCAAATTTTAGCAATGTTTGGATTTTGTTATTATTAATGAAGTTATACCCCTCTATTTTGTAATAATCACAACACATTTATTTTACGTTAGTTTCATAATCACTACTAAAATTTAGTGAAATTGCGACCGTTTTTTTACGACTGTCATAAAAACGGTCGCAAAAGCTTAAATCTGCGGCCATTTTGTATACGTTCGCAAAATTGCGATCGTTTTTGGCTTTTTAAACCATCGCAAAGGTATTTGAACAATTATTTTATTAAAAATACATGTCTAAAATAATTCTAAAAAATATAACCTCATTGCGACCGTCCAAAACAGTCATAAATTGCGACCGTCCAAAGCGGTCGCAATTAAGGTATTTTTTTTTTTTAAAAAAATATGGTATAAAAGGGTGCTTAACTCACTCGGCCTAATCCTAATTTTCTTTCATTCTCATGCCGCTCTTTCCTCTCTCTCTTCTTTCTCTTCTCACACCCCTCATCTCTATTCTCTTTCCGTTCTTTCTCTTCTCTTTATTCCTCCCTCTGTTCCTTAATGCCGAGCTCCATCAGCTAGGGTCGCCTTCTTCTATCTTTTTCTTCCTCACTCTTTCTTTCTCTTGTTCGGATTTTGACCCATGACATCTATTCAAATATTTCACTTTGAGAACATGTTTCAAGAAGTAGAAGGGATGAGACTTTGAGCAACGAACGAATTTTAGAGTTTTTAGTCAAATTCGACCATAAAAATTCCAGATCTGAAGTTTTCATGGTCGAAGTTAACCATATAAACACAACGAGGATTAATTATTTGAAAAGGTATGTTGATTTTTTTGAATTTTTTTTTGTTTTTGTTTATTTTCGATTTTTGTGGTTTTATTTCAATTTTTGTTCGAATTTCTATGTTTATATTCATAAGAATTTGGGTTGGATTTTTCGTTTGTTATTTGGGTTTGATTTTGTTGATGTTCATACGAATTTATGTTTGTCTAACGACCCGCAAATGTAGGAGGGCCTCCGCCGAACTGCGTTACCAAAGCGATTCCTCTTGCCGGAAGGTAGGTGTAGGTCCGGTTCATCTATGTCACTTCAACCCTGACGGATCGTTCGTTCGTGTGGTCTTCGAACCCGGCAGAAAGGGATATATCCGTAACTTCTTTTTCATGGGCGGTGGGAGGGGAAGCTAAAGTAAGCGACTCAGAAAGAATAGAAGGACTAGACTAGTGACAAAGAGGGGAAGGTCGTGAAAGCACTCATGCATGTCTTTCTGGATTACTTGAACAAGAAATTCTATCCCAAAAGTTCTTCCTTCCTTGCAGTTCAGTGTTTGATCGGTAGATTCGCATTAAGGCTACCCTACCATTCTTTTTAAGAAAATGCAAGGTCCCCCCGAGGGGACTAGGGGGGAAACGATCCGATTAATCGGTGCGCCGAAAAATCGGAAAAATTGTTTTTGTTGTTTTTGGGTTAGTTTTTGTTAATAATCATACATTTTTTTTAGGGTTTGATTTTTTGTTTGATTTTTGGGTTTGATTTTTGTTGATGTTCATACGAATTTTTGTTATTATGTTGATTTTCATACAAAAATTTCTTGGTTTAGTTGTTTTAGTGGGTGATTATGTGAATTTTTCTATAATTGTGGGTTTAATTTTTTGTGGTATTTTTTGGGGTACTGTAGGGTGGACGGTGGTGGTGGGTAGAGATTTTTAAGGGTGGCGATGGTAGTGGGTAGAGGCTGTTTAGGGATAGGGCGGTGGATGGAGTTGCTTGGTTTCGGGTGGAAACGGTGGGGCTAGGTGTATTGCATGCGGGTTGCGTTTGTTTACAATTTTATTTTTTAAATTTAAGCGACCGCCTATAGCGGTCGCAAATTTTGAGATTTGCGACGGCACTTAAACGGTCGCAATAAATATTTTTTGCGACCGTTTTAGTGTCGGTCGTTGAAAATAAAGGAAACGGTCGCAAAAAATCTGCGACCATCATGCAGTCGTAATTATGAATTTTTGCGACCATGTGAATAATGACAACCTCGTTTCGACCGTTGGCGGTCGCAATTATTTTAAGCGACCGTTTTTGCTATTTTCTGCGACCGTTAAAGGCGGTCGCAAAAACTTTAACTTTTAGTATTGAATAATTCTAACACCTTATTTAGTAAGGACACAATACTAAGTATCAATAATGAATAAATGTTACTTGAGTTTGACGCATAACTTAAATAAGTTTTAATAAAGCTTATCCGAATTTAAATAAATTACAACTAAAATAAGCTATAAAAAGAACTAATAAGTTAAAGTATGCTCAGATAAAGGTTTGTCCAATTCACCTTATTTTCTCTTATTTCAAGACTATAAGTTTAGACAATATCATATAATTTTAGATAGGTTTATACAAATTCAGATTAGTTCAGATAAATTCAAATTAGTTCAAATAAATTCAGATAAGTTTGGATAATTTCAGATATATTCAAAAAAGTTCAGATAAGTTTTGAAATATTCATATTAGTTCAGATAATATGTTATAAATTAAGATAAGTTCAGATTATTTCAAATAAATTCGGATAAGTACAGATAAATCAATATATGTTCGGATTATTTCAAATTATTCAGATATTTTCTTATAAATTCAAATAAGTTCAGATAACTTCAAATAAATTCAGATAGATTCAGATTAATATGAGTTCAGATAAATTTAGATATGTTTATATAAATTCAGAGTTGTTTATATAAATTCTGATAAGTTTAATAAAGTTGAAATAAATCCAGATTCGTCAATAATGGGTAAAAATAACACACCTAATCACATTAATATATCATATATACATATTTATGTTATAAATTTAAAATTTTATACATTTTAGGAACTTATTTCAAATTTTATACATTTTAGGAACTTATATTTTATGGTATAATGATAATTTAAGATCGTTTGATTTTAGAGTACTAAAATCATAGACTAATATATCGATCATTGTACTGTCCCTATAATGTTGACTCCATTCAAACACTCTTGTTGCTTTGCCACACCATTCTTTACCTCTGTAGTATCTCAATCTTTCCTATAAATTAAAGTTTTTTTTTATACCATTTTATTACCAATTTCCATTCCACTCTGTGTCTTCCTTTGTTCTCTCTACAATTCACAAATTGGATCATGAGTTATTATTGGTCTGCCCTATCACCAATTACCTTAGTCATGTCGGGTTATGGTCATGGAAAAGTTTAGTTAGATTAATAATAGGTCGGGTTTAATTGGATCATGAGTAATTTCGGGTCGGTTTTAATTGGGTCATGGGAAGTTTCAAATCGGGTTATTAAAGGTTGGGTAAAACGTGGTATTGTTTGGGTCTAAACGGTTTCGGGCATATTTTGTTTCGGGCTAGATAATATTCGGATTTTTTATTATTAGGTCTTATTTGTTTCCGATTAAATATGAGTCGATTCCAAGTTGACTTTGGATCAAAAATTACCGGATGGAGTCGGTTTCAAGATAACATTTGGTCGACTCTAGATCGAATTTGGAAAAAAGGTATCCGGATACAACTAGTTTGAAAACAGTTCAGTTTCAGATAAACCTTTCAGGTCGGGTAAGGTTTTGACACCCCTACCTTTATATGTACGAGTAAATTGCAATGCCAATTTTGCTTGGCAAATGTCACTTGAGAAAATGAAAAAAAAAAAATTCTATTAAGGGGAATTTGCAATAGTATGACGCCTCCACGTACTTCCTTAGATATTGATGCCATATATCCACCATACCATATTTAATCAACCAGCTAGTACGGATTATTATTAAGCCAATGCATTTGACATAATTGTTTTATAATATGCAAAATTTGGCTAATTTCATAGAACATAAGCTCAAATAGTACATACACTCACAAATTGAACGAATTGCAAATCGGTCTGATCCAGTCCGATCTGGTCCGGTTCATTTTTTAGGTCAGCGCTGATTTATGAATACCCCTAGTAAAGAGAGCCATTGAGATTCAATCTTAAGTCTTGAATACCACTTCCCTGTGTTTTGTCCTAAGTCTTGACACTACTAGAAATAGGCCGATTTCCGACAGACTGTTTCCGACGGACACGTAATTCCGTTGGAAAAGTCAGAAATTTCGACGGATTTTCATTTCGTCAGATATTCCGTCGGAAGTTTCCGACGAAATAAAAATCCGTTGGAATATAAGGGTTTTCCGACGGAATTAAAATCCGTAGGAAAATTCCGACGGAAATTAAAATTTCCGACAGAAATATAATCCGTAGGAATATTACATTTCCGACGGAATTAAAATCCGTCGGAAGATTTCGACGGAATATTCCGTCGAATTTATAATATAAAAAACCAAATCCTAAGAAGAAACCGGTTCTCTCTCCTTTTCATTTCTCTTTCTCTCTCCTTCTCTTCCTCCTGTTTCTCTTCTCTTTTCTCTCTCCTCTCCTCCGCCTCTCTACTCTTTCTCTCTCCTCTCTTCTCCTCTTTCCTCTTCTCTTCCTCTTTGATCTCCTCTCCTCCTTCATTCTCTCTCCTCCGCCCACTCTTTCTCTCTCTTCTCCTTCTCCTTCCTTCTCCTTCTTCGTCCTATTTCCTTTTCTCCTTCCTTCTCCTTCTTCGTCCTATTTCCTCTTCTCCTTCCTTCTCCTTCTTTGTCCTCTTCGACCACCGCACCGACAGCAACAACCAACGACACCAGCAGCACCGACAACCAACAACCACCGCCGCAACAACTCCACCGCGCGAGCATCTCAAGGTTTCCACAACAACACCACCACCGCGAAACAACGGCCACCGTCGCAACAACACCAAGTGTTTTTTGTAGATCTAGTTTTAGTTAAGGTTAAATTGTAGATCTTGTTTTGTTTTTGAACATTTATGATTATAGTTAATTATTTTTGTAATTGTAATTGTAATTGTAGTTTATAAATTTATTAGATATTTGTAATGATAATAGTGTTGAAGTTTTTTTTTTTTTTTTATAATTGAAATTCAGATCAAATATGCATATCTACTGGTTTAGATCTTGTTTTTGTGGTAATTTTTGTTTCAGATTTTACCTTTTTATGTTTTTCGATTTGGTAATTTTTTTTTTCGTTTTTCTGGGTGGGTGGGTTAGGGGGTTGGTTAGGTGGGGTGGTGGTGGCTCGGCAGGGTGGGGTAGGGTGGGGGTCTGGTCAGGGGTGGGTGGTGGAGATTTAGTCAGGGTAGGTGGGTGGGTGGGTGGGGTGGGGAAGGTTTGGATAGGGTGGATCTGGGTGGGGTAATGGTTAGGGGTAGGGCTGGTTTTTTTTTTTAATTTTTTTTTATTGACTTTTCCGACGGAAATTTCCATCGAAATATACCTCTTCCGATGGAAAATTCCGTCGGAAACCTCACCAACTCCGACGGAAATTTCCGTCAGAAAATTGCGACGAAATTTCAATTAAAGTCGAAACAGGGCCGACAGAAATAAATCCGTCGAAAATTCCGTCGGAAACTAGCCTTTCGACAGAATTTCCGTCGGAAAAGCACTACCAGAAAAAGGTCAATTTTCGACGGATGTGTTCCGACGGACATGAAAATCCGTCTGAAAAACCGAAAATTTTGATGGATTTAAATTCTGTCGAAAATATCCGACGAATTTTGATTTTTGCGACGGAATTTAAATCCATCGGAAAATACCTAATTTCCGACGGAGTTAAAATCCGTAGAAAATTTCTGTCGGAAATTTCTGACGGAATTTTAATGACTTCCGACGGAATTACCATTTTTTTTAAAAGAAAAAAAGAAACCCCCCAAAAACCTACATGAGTAGTCGCCCCCTATTCCCCTTCATTTCACTTTCTCCTCTCTCTCTCTTCTCCTTCTCCTTCCTCCAGCTCTTCTCCTTCTCATTTCTCCTCTCTTCTTCTTCTCCTCATTTCTCCTCTCTTCTCGATCTGTTTCTTCTCCTCCTCTTTTTCTCTACTCTCTCATTCTCCGTCCCCGCTGCACACCGCTGCCCCAACCGCCACGCCTCTGCCCTCTATGCTATTTTCATACCTTAAGGTTTTTAAGGTCAATTTCGACCAAAAAACTCTATATCTAGAGTTTTCTTGGTCGAATTTGGCCTTATTAACCAAGTTTGAGGTGAAGTTCGAACCAATTTCAAATTTTGAGGTATGTTTTCGTGATTTTAAATTTTAAAGCTTTGTATTTAAGTTTTGTTTTTTTTAAAAAAAAAAATGGGTGGTGGTCCGTCTTGGTTTTAGGAGGGTGGTGGTGGGTGGGTCTGGGTCAGTGTTAGGTTTAGGTGGGTTGTAGTGGGTGGGTCTGAGACGGTTTTATGTTTTAGGTGGGTTTTGGTGGGTGGGTTTGGTCGGTTTTAGTTAGGTTTTAGGTGTTTGTGATGGGCGTGTTTGGTCGATTTTAGGTGGGTGGGTCAGGGTCGGTTTTAGTTGTAGGTAGGTTTTGGTGGGTGGATCTGGGTCAGTTTTAGGTTTAGGTGGGTTGTGGTGGGTCGGTTAGGGTGGTGGGTGGTGGTTGTAGGGAATATTTGAGGAGTTTTTGTAATTTTATTTGTTGCGGTGGAGGCTAGTGGCCGCGCTGGGGGTGGAGGTGGTGGTTTAGCGGTGGGGGCTGGTGGTGGTATGGGGTGGTGCGGGCTTTTTTTAGTTTATTTTTTTTACAGGATTTTCCGACGGAAATTTTCGACGCATGTGTTCCGACGGACACTGTTACGACGCCACTTTCCGACGGAAACATGATTTCCGACGGAATTTTTCCGTCGAAAATGGCCTGTTTTCTAGTAGTGAAGGTCGAATTTCCTACAAAGGGTTTTACGACAAACTGATTCCGACAGAATTTCGTCGGAAGGCTAGTTTCCGACGGAATTTCCGATGTTTCCAACGGATTTTTCCGTCGGAATTAAGCTGTTTTCTTGTAGTGTGAATACCATTGAGAGCAAATTTTGGAGTGATCGCTTTTTTGAGTAGTGTTGTTTAGTCAACTTAAAGCTTTATATAGTATAAGTTATTTCTTTTGGAATTTAAAGGCTGTTTCATTTGTATTAAGATACACAACTATTTCAAGCTTTGCTTATTATCTAAGAGGATGCATGGACTTTTAATCACAAACGAAGTATATACATAAAATCAAGCCAAATCGAAATAGATTATATTCTTTACAAAAACTGAAACCAATATATAGGGTTCGTTTGGTATAGCCGTAGTTTTATGTTTTTTGGTTTTTTGTTTTTCAAAATTATATGATATATGTCATATAATGAATAAAAAATTAGTCAAATTTGTTAAAATCATGATAATTTTGAAAAAATGACAATAAAAAAGTGAAACACCTTTTTCAAGTTTCTTGTTTTTGGTTTTTGGTTTAAAAAAAAACAGAAATTTGAAAATAAAAAACGATGTCAAATTTGTACAGTACTACTTTTAGAGTTTGTTAATTACCACTACCAAATTTTTATTTGTTGATTCAAAGGGTTTTATAACATAAAATGTATGTGGAGTACTTTTTGTCCAATATTCTTTTTCTCCTAACTCAATCATATGGTTATATGAATAGAAAGCAGAGGTGGAGTTTGGAAGTAGGAGACCATAAATTCTTTAAGAGCTTTGGACGTGGTAAGACTAATTTGTATTTTAAAATTAAGAAGACAATTGTCATGGTCTTACTGATGTTAAGTTTATTTATTTTAAAAGAAGTGGTCTTCAATTTAGTAATATAGTAATAATATTGGCATCATGTCACGTCACCATTCAATAATATATGGCAATGTTAACTAAAAAATGCATCGAAAGAGGTCTGAACCCCTCACCTTATGGAATGAATACCACATATCTTGCCATATCAACTAGTAATAATTTATGCTCTATTTATCCACATAAATTTATTTAAATGTAAAAAAAAGAAAAAATAACATCCAAACTAAAAACAAAAAAGACTCATACTACTCTTTATATTCTCTTCGATATTTAGTATTATATTTCAGATTATTAATATAAAAATATTTAAACACTTAAAAAAAAAAAAAAAAAAAAAAAAAAAAAAAAAAAAAAAAAAACTCAATGTAACATCTCGGGGCAACGCCTGGGTCACACACTAATTGTACTTTACATGTACACACAAATACAAAAAAAGCTTCGATTCCACACCAATTAAATGATATACTTATTGTGAGGCTAAAATGTTACATAAGAAATACCAATAATTATGCATAGGTCAAGCCTTAAGCATTTTCATTGTTAACAATATGTGAACATAATTACGTAAAATATTTGCATTGAAAATTGTACTAAAAAATTGACGTAGGCTATATAGAATAAGTAATACCGATAAATATAGCGTACTCTGATCCATATAAACTTGTAATTAATCTAGCAACTAGACAATGTTCAACCTTGTGAATGCGAGTTGGGGCTATAAATATGTAAGTGGATATTGCATCCTAATCTTTGGGGGAAAAAAATTGAAATTGATAGCGTAAGCGGAAAATTCAGTCTTGTTATAAACTAAAATTGACGACTTTGAAGAAGAGAGATTTCAGACTTGTGTAAAAGTAGTATATTGATCCTGACTTCCTGTCCTCGATCATCAATTATGTGAATACTTTCATTTTCTTCCTTTCTAATTGGTGTTGTCACCTTTTTTTGTTTTGAGGTGGTAGTTAAGTAGATATTATCACAGTTTTTATTAATCGAGTATATTGATCGATCAATTAATTAATTAGGGTAGGTAAGAGACAAATCTAACAACCTGCGAACGTAATTTGATACATGTATTTTCTCAACATGCATATTAACTTATAATGTTACCTTCTAATGAAATTTTTATGTATAATCTACATTAGACCTGATAATCCTGACCCAGACCCAATGACTCGACTCGTGACCCGAAATCGACCCAAAAAACATCGACCCGAAATTTGAAATCGACCCGACCCAACCCATACCCGATTCGAAAATGGAGTTGACCCGACATCCAAACTGACCTGACTGATTGTACCCAATACCAAAATGACCCGACCTGAAATTAACCCGACCTAAAGTTGAATCAAAGTGTTTGACCCGAACAAACCCGATACCCAAAATGTCCTGAACTAAAATTACCTTATAATTGAACTAAAAATGTCTGGTGCCAAAAAAGACTCAAATTATTCATCTCCAACCGTAGTTAAGCTCATAAACTAAATTGATAGTTCTTATTATAATAATAACAAATATAAAATTATCGATTCGAGCTTGATCTAGAAATGGAACAGCCCGAATATGACCCAAACATACTTGAACCGAATAGACTCGACCCGAAATTGACCCGACCTAAACTCGACCCGATACCTTACCCGAGTCATACCCGAAACCCGAATTGACTCAACCAGTACCTGAACCAAATGTTAGCTGACCCGAATGACCCCTTTACCATGTCTAATCTACATAGACAACGTAGTACATAAACTTAAACTTAACTTTCAAACAAACATCTATGTCCATACTCCTATGTATAGAGGTGTCAAATCGGGTACCCAGATGGAGTTTGGGTTGACCCACGATGGGTCGGGATGTTTAGGTCGGGTAATGATGCGTAATTTAAATCTAACAAACCAAATCAAATCGGGTTAAGCTAAATCAGATTCAGGTTAAAGTTGAGTTCAAGTATGGTCGAATACAAATCAAACTTGGGTCAAGTCAAATTTGGGTCGAGTCATATCGAGTTAAGATGAAATCGGATCCGGATTTTATCGGGTTTATTTGGGTCAAAATGGATTTATTTGATTTTGGATCGGGTCATTTCGAGTTCGATTAGATCTCGGTTATATTAGAATACATGTCATGTCAATTTTTGTTATTGGAGATTTTCATTAATTTATAGTCTGTTGGGTTTTATTTAATTAAGTTTCGTATTGGCTTATTGGAATTGTTATAAGATTGACAACTCATGTTGTTACTGAAAATGACTATTCATCGCCTTGATCTGATCGGGTGATTATCACATCATTCTAAAATGTTTATTTCCTTACCGTTTTGCGTTTATTGTTGTCTTTGCGGCTATTATCATCGTCAATTTTTTGGCAATTTGATTATTAGAAGTATTAAGATTGTTTATTATATATTAGCATCTAAATCATGATTAAGAATTCAAGATTTTCAAATTTTAGTAATGTTTGGATTTTGTTATTGTTAATGAATACCCCTCTATTTTGTAATAATCGCAACACATTTATTTTACGTTGGTTTCATAATCACTACTAAAATTCGGTCAAATTACAATCATTTTTCTACGACAGTCATAAAAACGGTCGCAGAAGCTTAAATCTGCGACCGTTTTCTATGCGGTCGCAAAATTACGACCGTTTTATAAGAGATCGCAGATTTACGACCGTTTTTGGGTTTGTAAACCGTCGCAAAGGTATTTGAACAATTAATTTATTAAAAATACATGTCTAAAATGATTCTAAAAAATATAACCTCATTGTGACCGTCCAAAACGGTCTCAAATTGCGACCGTTTCATTAATGGTCAAAATTTGCGACCACTTTTAACCGTCACAATTCAGGTATTTTTTTTTTTAAGAAAATATGGTATAAAAGGGTGCTTAACTCACTCGGCCTAACCCAAATTTTCTTTCATTCTCACGCCGCCTTTTTCCTCTCTCCTCTTTCCTTTCTCTCTCTTCTTTCTCTTTCCTTTCTTTATCTTCTCATGCCCCTCATCTCAATTCTCTTTCCGTTCTTTCTCTTCTCTTTCTTCCTCCCTCTGTTCCTTAAGACCGATCTCCATCAGCTACGGTCACCTTCTTCTCTCTTTTTCTTCCTCACTCTTTCTTTCTCTTGTTCACATTTTGACCCATAACAACGATTCAAATATTTCACTTTGAGAACATGTTTCAAGAAGTAGAAGGGATGAGACTTTGAGCAACGAACGAATTTTGGTGTTTTTGTCAAATTCGGCCATAAAAATTTCAGATTTGGAGTTTTCATGGTCGAATTTTACCATATAAACTCAAAGAGGATGAATTATTTGAAAAGGTATGTTGATTTTTTTGATTTTTTTTTGTTTTTGTTTATTTTCGATTTTTGTGGTTTTATTTCAGTTTTTGTTCGAATTCCTATGTTTATATTCATACGAATTTTGGTTTTATTTTTCCTTCATTGTTTGGGTTTGATTTTTGTTGATGTTCATACGAATTTATGTTTGATTTTTGTTGTTTTTGGGTTAGATTTTAGTTGATAATCATACCTTTTTTTGTTTTTTTTTTTTGGGTTTGATTTTTGTTGATGTTCAGACGAATTTTTGTTATTATGTTGATTTTCATACAAACATTTCTTGGTTTAGTTGTTTTAGTGGGTGATTATGTGAATTTTTCTATAATTGTGGGTTTAATTTTTTTGGGTACTGTAGGATGGACGGTGGTGGTGGGTAGATATTTTTTAGGGTGGCAGTGGTGGTGGGTAAAGGTTGTTAAGGGAGATAGGGTGGTGGGTGGAGTTGCTTGGTTTTGGGCGGAAACGGTGGGGCTAGGTGTATTGCAGGCAGTAGGTTACGTTTGTTTACAATTTTTTTAATTTATTTTTTTAAAATTCTAGCAACCGTCTATAGCGGTCGCAAATTTTGAGATTTGCCACCGGCACTAAAACGGTCGCAATTAATATTTTTTGCGACCGTTTTAGTGTCGGTCATTGAAAATAAAGGAAACGGTCGCAAAAAATCTGCGACCGTCATGTAGTCGTAATTATGAATTTTTGCGACCATGTGAATAACGACCACCTCGTTACGACCGTTGGCGGTCGCAATTATTTTAAGCGATCGTTTTTGCTATTTTCTGCGACCGTTTGAGGCAGTCGCAAAAACTTTAATTTTTAGTAGTGAATAATTCTAACACCTTATTTAGTAAGGACGCATTACTAAGGGTCAATAATGAATAAATGTTACTTGAGTTTGACGTATAACTATAATAAGTTTTAATATAGCTTATCCGAATTTAAATAAATTACAACTAAGATAAGCTATAATAAGAACTAATAAGTTAAAGTATGTTCAGATAAGGGTTAGTTCAATTCACCTTAATTTCTCTTATTTCAAGACTATAAGTTTAGATGATATCATATAATTTTAGATAGGTTTATACAAATTCAAATTAGTTCAGATAAATTCAAATTAGTTCAAATAAATTTAGATAAGTTTGGATAATTTCAGATACATTCAATAAAGTTCAGATAATTTTTGAAATATTTAGATTAGTTTAGATAATATGTTATAAATTAAGATAAGTTCAGATTATTTCAAATAAATTCGGATAAGTACAAATAAATCAATATAAGTTCGGATTATTTCAAATCATTCAGATATTTTCTTATAAATTCAAATAAGATCAGATAATTTCAAATAAATTCAGATAGATTCAGATTGATATGAGTTCAGATAAATTCAGATATGTTTATATAAATTCAGAGTTGTTTATATAAATTCTGATAAGATTAATTAAGTTGAATTAAATTCAGATTCGTCAAAATTAGGTGAATATAACACACCTAATCACTAAACCTGGGCACGGGCCGGGTTGGCCCGCGTGCCGCCCGGCACGGCCCGCCGTTCGGAGCAGCCCGGCACGGCCCGAAGTCAAGCACGGCACGGCACGAAGTTCGACTTCCGTGCCACGGGCCGTGCCACGGACACGGTGGAGAATTCCCAGGCACGGCCCGGCACGAGCACGGGCAAGGCCCGCCTTGCTGGCCCGCAGGCACGGCCCGCGGGCCAACGGCTAGTTAAACGGCTATAAACGGCTAGTTTTTTGCCAAAAATTCTATAAATACTCACCTCCATTTCATTCCCAAATCACAAATTCACAATCTCTTCTTCTTATCTCTTATATTCTCTAAATCTCTAATAATCCTTATTTTCTTAAATTCTCTAATTATTCTCTTAAATTCTCTAATTATTTTCCTAATATCGGAAAAAATTAAAAAGTTCGTAATCGTAATTAGTGGAGCGTTGAAGCACGGTTGTAAGATCTAAACTAATCTTAAATTTATTATTGTTTTATTGTTATTATTAGAATAATCTTGTTTAATTATTATTGTTGTTAATTGTTATTGTTGTTGTTATAATTGTTGTTATTAATTATTATTATTGTTACAATTGTTGTTATTATTTATTTTTGTTGTTATTGTTATTGTTATAGTTGTTGTTATTAATTATTATTATTGATATTTTTATTGTTAAAATTGTTGTTATTAATTATTATTATTATAGTTAACCACTTTTTTATTAAAAAATTAATTGTTAATTATGGCATCGAACAACCCATCATCTAGGTCTAGGGGGAAAGGCCGACTTATCCGTAGTAGTAGTTCTAGGGAACCACCAAATACAACGAGCCCCCAAATTACGAGTCAAACCAATGACCCCATTTACTTCCCCCCGGGCTATGAGCCATATAATACGTCGGGATTTCCAGCACCACCACTAAACCAATTTCCACTACCACCATACCAATTTCCACCTAATTATATCGGTAATCAACAAAACTATTGTTCTAGCCAAGGTAGCCAAGAAAGTACCCGAAATCCCTCCGGTTCTACCCCTTCTACTGCCACTCCCACTAGTCCCCCTACTAACCATTACACACATCATGAATGGTTAACCGAAACTGAGATGCTACTTTTGAAAAACCGAAGGAGTGAGGTATGGCGTTATTTTGTCTTAAGTAAAGATGGTGAGCAATGGGCAAAATGTAAAACATGTAATAGTGTATTCACGGCAGTTACCAAAAACGGGACGGGACACTTATCTAGACACATGAAAGCTTGTGCAAAACCAGCTAGTGATCCAACCCAGCCCAAAATTTCCCAATTCCATCCATACGGCTTTACATACAACTATGAGAGGGATAGGGATGAACTAGGAAAAATGATAGTACACGCCGAACAACCTTTTCTTTTCTCGGAAAGTGACGCATTCAACACCTACATTAACAAAGCACTACAACCCCAACATAAAAGAATCTCTAGGAAAACCGTTCGTTCCGCAGCAATGAAAAATTTCCTAGAGTACAAAGTCCGGTTACAAGCCGAATTGAGTAACCTTAACTGTAGAGTATCTTTAACAGCCGATTCTTGGGATAGTGGTTATAAATATCACTATTTATGTGTGACTTGCCATTGGGTAGATGATCAATGGATGTTACAAAAAAGAATAATACATTTCAAAATGCTGGAATACCCACACACCGGCATTAACATTGCTCACCATTTAATGCAAGCAATAGACGAATACAACCTTCGAGATAAAATGATGTCTATGACTTTTGATAATGCAACCTCTATGACATACACAGCTAATCTTATCAAACAAAACTTAACCGATGTACTATTAGACGGTGAAGCTCTTCATACTAGATGTGTTTGCCATGTACTTAACTTATGTGTACAGGATGGAGTTCGGGCAATTGGCCCATACTACAGCAAAATCAGAGATGCTATTATGTCTATTAATAGCTCTAACATGAGATACCAAGAATGGAAGAGTTTTCTAAAACAACAAAAGATAAGGGTAATAAAAATTAGAACCGATTGCCCAACTAGGTGGAATTCCACCTATGACATGTTAACAAAGGCAATTGAGTACAAGGGCCCGTTAACATTATTTTACAACCAAAAATTTCCACAAAATGCTTTGTATGATGATGATTGGAATAACTGTGAAAGATATATGCAATTTTTACAGTTATTATATAACATGACGTATTGTTTTTCTACTGTTTACAATCCTTGTGCTCAAAACTTTCTTTCTAATGCATGCTTACTCGCCCAACTTTTCGCTGATCATCGCGATCAAAGTGATTATGATCAGTATCTTCCAGCAATGGAAAAAAAGTGGCGTAAATATTATAGTCAGATTCCTTTGATTTATATTTTTGCTTCCATATTAGATCCTAGGCAAAAGTATGAAAACACATTTATGTTAGTTGACATTTACTTTCAATGCATGTTTCTTGACGATGATGTAGAAAACTATAAGACTAATGTGAAGGATCAGTTTTTTGCTTTATATAGAGTCTATGAAGCCAAATATGGCACCGTTCCTCGCTCAGGGCCTTCCCAACCATCCAAAAACGTAAGTAAGAAGGCCAAACATTTATTTTCACAAGCTACTAACTTGATTTCAAGGTTTTCAGGTGATTCATCAATCAGGAGAACGCAAAGCGACGTCTCGGAGTTGCAGATGTACCTGAGTTACGACTTCACCAAAGGCATGGACGACGATGAGATAAACAGCCTCGACCTCCTTGCATGGTGGAAACAACAAAGCTCGAAGCATCCAACTTTGGCGGCAATGGCACGAGACATTCTTGCTATCCAAGTTTCCTCCGTCGCCTCCGAACGAGCTTTCAGCGCATCCGGAAGGGTTTTAGACGATAGAAGAACAAGTCTAAAACCCGAAACACTAGAAATGTGCGTGTGTTTCAAAGATTGGTTGGATGCGGAAAATCGCTCACAAGACCGTTCTTACGACCACAACGACAACGAAGAAGGAACCTCCGCTTCCGGTTCGGGTTCGGCTAGTTCCCAATCTATGCAACTAGCCGATGACCTTGAAGGCGAAGGCGAAGACGAAGACGAAGACGAAGACGAAGACGAAGACGAAGACGAAGACGAGCAAGAAGAAGGAGAAGAAGAATAGACAATTATTGTATATTGTACGATTTTTAAAAATATCAATTTTATCATTTTCCAATTTTTGTTTAATACCATCATTGTATGATTTTTATCATTGTTATCATTGTACAATTTTCTCAACTCAAGTAATAATAATATAAAGTACGCATTATTCACATCCAAAGTCCAATTTGCCTTTTTTCCCCGTTTTGTTACAATTTGTAAATTCATATTAAAAAAAATAAAATTATACCAATTACTAATAAATCATAAACATTAAATTTTAAAGTAATAGTATAAAGTAAATATATAAATATAAATATTGAATATACAAATTATAAAACATAAATATTCAACTTATAATTATAAAATTCATAACTTAATAACTTATAACTTATAAGTTATAAACTTATAAGTTACCTTATAAAACTTATAATTATAATTTTATAACTTATATACATTATAAACTTATTAATTAATAATGTTGTCATTAAAAAAAAAAAAAAAAAAAAAAAAATGAAAACTGCACCAGCCCGCAGCCCGGCACGTGGCCGGCACGGCACGAGCCCGCCAGGCACGAGGGCCGTGCCGTGCCGTGGGCTGGCCTGTGAAAATGGCCGGCACGGCACGGCACGAAATCCTGGGCCCGCCGGCACGACCGGCACGGCACGAACCAGCCCGCGGCCCACCAGGCACGGCCCGCGGCGGCCCGGCACGGCACGGTGCCCAGGATTACTAATCACATTAATATATTATATATACATATTTATGTTATAAATTTAAAATTTTACACATTTTAGGAACTTATTTCAAATTTTATACATTTTAGGAACTTATATTTTTTTGTTATAATGATAATTTAGGATTATTTGATTTTAGAGTACTAAAATCATGGACTAATATATCGATCGTTGTACCGTCCCAATAATGTTGACTTCATTCAAACACTCTTATTACTTTGCCACACCATTCTTTACCTCTGTAGTATCTCAATCTTTCCTATAAATTAAAGTTTTTTTATACCATTTTATTACCAATTTTCATTCCACTCTCTGTCTCCCTTTGTTCTCTCTATAATTCACAAATTGGATCATGAGGTATTATTGGTCTGCCCTATCACCAATTACCTTAGTCATGTCGGGTTGTGGTCATGAAAAATTTTAGTTAGGTTAATAATAGGTCGGGTTTAATTGGATCATGAGTAATTTCGGGTCGGTTTTAATTGGGTCATGGTAAGCTTCCAATCGGGTAATTAAAGGACAGGTAAAAAGTGGTATTGTTCGGGTCTAAACGGTTTCGGGTAGATTTTGTTTCGGGCTAGATCGAATTCGGATTTTATATTATTGGGTCTAATTGGTTTCGGATTAAATATGAGTCGATTCCAAGTTGGGTTTGGATCATAAATTACTGGATGGAGTCGGTTTCGAGATCACTTTGGGTCGACTCCAGGGCGAATTCGAATAAAAAGTTCCTGGGTCCAACTAGTTTGAAAACAATTCGGTTTCAGATAAACCTTTCAGGTCGGGTCAGGTTTTGACACCCCTACCTCCGTATGTATGAGTAAATTGCAATGACAATTTTGCTTGGCAAATGTCACTTGAGAAAGGGGAATTTGCAATAGTATGACGCCTCCACGTACTTCCTTAAATATTGATGCCATATATCCACCATATCATATTTAATCAACCAGCTAGTACGGATTATTATTAAGCCAATGCATTTGACATAGTTGTTTTATCATATGCAAAATTTGGCTAATTTCATAGTAAGCTCAAATAGTATATACACTCACAAATTTAGCAAATTGCGAATTATATAAATTCATTTAAGTTCATATGTAATAATTTGAGTTCAATGATTATTTAACACTTCTATATTTAACACTTCTATTTACTAAAGTTCCATTACTATAATATAATGTTTCAATGTAGTACAATTCATTTCATTCTCCGACCATCTAATACATACAGTTTGATCATTAATATTTGTCTAATACTTTAAAGTAAAATTATAAGAAGTTAAGTTTATGAAATGTAACTAATTTAATAACATTTTACTTAATAACATTTATATTAATACATTAGTGATAATCATCAGCTTAATTTTTTGGTTGAGATTGTCCTCTAATATGGTATCAAAAGTCAACGTGATACAAAGGTCACGGGTTCAAATTTCATTCAACCCTCATTTTACTTGTACAACATCACCGGGACGTTTTCTATCTATTAATCTCGAAATAGCTCGTGTTGATGACGGAATAGATACTTGGTGCCGAAGGTGGAACGATAAACAACAAGCAACAATGGGAAATGCAGGCGGAGATACACAACACCGGTAAACCAAGCAAAGACGGCAACAATAATCCACACCGATTTGTAGGGCAAAAGGATAATAATAGACACGATGAATACCAACAATATTGCCAATATGGAGAAAAGAAGCAGAACCAGACCAACCATCAATTTTAACGGCAATGATACTAAGAAGTCTTCTTCTGCATACGTTGAAGTCAATATGGAAAGGAATGTTAAAATTGACGCAATTGACGATAACAAAGAGAATGCATCTGATATAACAAATACCCAAAATAATTTCTCGCTATTTTGCTTGTCTGGTGGTTGGTAAATAGCTTGGAAGACTATAGTTGCGACTAGAGTCGCAACAACCATACATGAAGTGGAGGTCTTACGCATCCAATTCTCCCCGTCTTTTCTTAGTTGTGCATGTTCTCTGTTGAACATCTCTCGTGGCGTCTCTGTACTTTCCGTTACTTCCGTGTTGCTTACTTGAGTAAATATTGAATTTTCTGAATGAGCATATTGACGTGGTACTATACTTTCAACTGCCTGATTTCATCAAAAACTAAATTAAATCTTAAGCATAAGCATAATAAGCCCATAATGAAAAAGATGTTTATCACACATAATTAAGCCCAACAAGGTTATTACATCCTAAAAGCTAAGCCTAATTACCATACCCACAAATCCATGATACTTGTTTAAATTACGGGTTATATTACCAAGGATTCCCTTCTTAAATTACTAGCTTAGCTAGCCACTTAACTTTCTCTATTACTTAGCTCACCATGTATACGGCATATACTACAAACGATCATAAGTAGTTATGTATTGCTTCATCTATCTATAGCTATAGCTGGCAAAAAGCCTAGCTAAGAACATGTTACTCTTTTATTCAATAAAAAAATTAAAAGAACATATTACTCTTCCCTATATCACTAAGGTCTAAGTTAATATTAGATTCAAATCAACAGATAAAACAAATAATAAAATTTGTTTGGATATGTCTGTTCTTATCGTATATATTATGTACTAAAATTAGCAAGTCAAAGAAAAGAGTTAAGCTAAACATGGAAAATGTAAAATCACCTGAAACCATAAGATTTCACGCTGCATTTGAAGAGCAGGACCCGAGGCCATATCTAGTATTTCAGGCTCAGGTAGAGTGGCAGCTAAGTGTAGGATGTTGTTACCATTAAAAGGATTCGTGTAAGCGGTTAGCAAATGCCTAATACCTTCAAGCTGGAAAATATGACTGAAGATCTTCTCTTGACGGTACTCAACAGCAGCATGAAATATGGTTCTACGCTGATGGTCTTTTTCCCATATTAGATCCGGGTAATGACGAATGAGGGTTGTCACGAACTCATAGTTCCCCATCCTTATCGCGACAAAGAGCAGTTCAGGTTGTGGAAACGATAACAACTCAGATATACTCTCATGATTTCTTGAGCTTATAACCCTTTTCCAAAGCTTCTCAACCAGTTCATTTTTACGGTTATATTGGTGTTGCTTCCTCACTATAACATCAATAAATATGTTAATTACTATTCGTATTAGATTGTAATCATAATAATCAAACAAGTCACACAATAAGAATTTAACCGTACCCTTGATTTTGATGGAAGAAACTATACTAATAGATAACATATACGGTACTTAAAATAGCTTAGGTGTTATATTATGCACCCTATAAATTAACTCAAGCCTTTTACAGGGCATTTGGAATGTGGGAATGGGAGTTTGGGGATTAAAATGTGGGACTGGGAATGAGATTGAGAATTGATTTTGGGAATATATAAAAATATGACAATACTTTGTTTGGGTGGTTTAATGGGAATAGGTAGGGAATAAATAACAAAAATACAAATTTACCCTTACTATCCTTTCCTTTCATTCATTTCATTAATGGCAAAATTTTCTATCTATTCCAATTCCCATCCATTTATTACCTACTCTCCCTAGGTAATAAAATGGTGGGAATTCACCCCAAATTCCCAATCCCATTCCCTTCTTTTTTTCCCAATCCCATCTAACAAACAAGAGAATTTTTTCAAGTTTGGGATTAAAATTCCCATTTCCACCCTCAATTCCCATCTACCAAAAACCCCCTTATTACAGTACAAATTTGAGAGGGTTGAAAGCATACGCGAAATCCAACTGTACTTGAGATGATTTCGGCTCTCCGTCTGGGTCTTTCTTGCCAAGATATGCAATGGTGTATGGGAATTTCCATTTCGTCTAGTGGCTAATCCATCATCTAAATCTCTTTGTAAGATCTCCCAAGCCACATCTGCATTGATTGAAAATTGTTGGACAGTTGTTGAATCCACATAGCAAAAATTAGGGTGTGTCAAGTTATCCTTAATTAGCTTAGTTTGATAAGTTTATTCTTATAAGTTTAGACAATATTAGTTCAGAAAAGATCAAAATCAAATAACTTCAGATAACTCATACTCCGATACCTTGAATTGGATTAACGATCATCAAGAATAACGAGACATTTGCAAATGACAATGTGATCAATGAGAGATAGAAAGGTATAGACGTGAAACTAAAAGAGTGTAGACAACTAGACATTAAAACATACCGTAAAGGTCTTTTTCGAGGGTAGCAATAAGTAGATCGGTTCGTTCCCGGTGGGATAAATTTTCAAAACAATGAGGCAGGAGATGATTCACCATCTTCTCATGGCCTTGCAAAACTGCAATTTGAATTGGTTTCATTCCACTTCCGCCAGGGATGTTGAGCAGATTTTGATTAAACCGCTGCATGTCAACCACGATATCAACCACACCCGATGCAGCAGCCAAAAAGAAAGCCGTGTTTCCTTCATTGTTAGGCAGCTCCAAATCCAATACTTGGTTATGTGCTAGAAATTGCTTAACGAAGACATGGCGCCCCGCCGCTGCTGCTATATGCAGAGCAGTATCTCCGTTTCTTGATATTTTTTCTTCGAAGCAAGAAGGATGGTCTACATGTATTTTTTCAGCGGCTTTCCATTCACCGCTGAGGCAAGCTTTTTGTAAAGATAGATGATATTCTTGAAAGCGCTGGCCTGCACATCAAATGTCTATAGTTAGCTTGCGGCGGAGCCAGGATTTTTGACATGTAGGGCATCACTTAACAAATGATAGCAGAAATTAAAAGATAAACAAAAGTAAATAAAATGTTACATCAACAACACTTACAAATTCAAATTACTACCTAATATGCTATATATTACAAGCACTCGATTATTTAATAATTTAAGCCAATAATCAACCATGTTATAAATATGAAAATAAATATATATCTTTGCAAATTACAAGGTCTAATTGAAAAAAAAGAATATAGACACTATATATATATATATATATATATATATATATATATATATATATATATATATATATATATAATCACAATGTTTAATTTAATTAAAGTAACAATTAACCAGTTAAATATGCGGGGATACACATTAATTGTTACTACTATAATAAAGGTAGAAAATTGAATAATAGTGCAAAAGTGGAGTAGACAAGTGAAGTAAGTGGAAGAGAGATTTTAAAATATAGTTAGTCCTTTCTAAATTAAAAATTGGTATTTGTGTTTGAAAGAGGATGAAAAGAAAGTCTTACATATAATGAGAGATAATATAATCTAATCTTTTTGAAACACATCTAACTTAATCAGTTACTCTAAGATAATTAAAAAATGAGAAATGACGAAAGTAAGAGAGAGGATTGGTGATTTCAAGGTGAGAGCCTAGCAGAAATAGAGAGATTTGATTTATTTTTATGTTTATGGGGTTAGGTTACTACTTTCTAGGGTAGTAATAAGGTAGCCCATGCTTAGCAAACCCACTGAAGTAAGAAAAGTGAATCAGGGAGAGTGCGAACAAGACTTTAATTAATTTAATATCTTTAATTAATACGAAGGCCTTCTTTAGTTGTATATAGGAATTCCTATATTTTGTTTAGTTAACTTTATATATCTCATATATTATTACAACTTACTTTAATTTCTCAAATTTTAAGGATAATGATGTGATTTCATCCAAATATAAATGTGAAAAATTTGAGTGATCAAGGTTGAGTGAGATAAATAAATTACCATTTTTTTTTTTGAAAGAATAAATTACCATGTAGTAATGTAGGAATTCTAATTTCTCAAATATTTCCACTTCCCACATGTGTACTTTAAAATGATAATCAAACAACTGTACATAAATACGGAGTATATTTTTCATGCATTTTATTTATCCAATTATTGAAATGCAACCAAACAAGACTGAAGTGTAAAATAGCAATATAATCAATAATTAAAACCATTTTTTAAAACGGTTTTAACTAGATTGTTACACAATTACATATAATTTTTTCTTATATACAAGTATATATCATTATGGAAATAGAGTGAATAATACAAATAGAGTAAAACATCAAGTTTGGACATTTATATTTTTTCTTAAAAAAAAAAAAAAAAAAAAAAAAAAAAAAAAAAAGCACGAAGTATATTCTAAGGAAAAACCTCGGCCTAACCAGGCACACACTTGACTATGCCATCCACGCTTCCATGGTAGTAGTTGTACCATGCACTAGTAGTAGTTCCATACCAAGATGAATAATTTAGTCGTATTCAAAAAAGAAAGATGAAGAGTTTTGTTCTTACCAGACGAAGGACTACTAGTAGAAGGCAACAGAAGAGGTTGTTGTATTGCTTGTAGTTCTACGATCCCAGATTCAAGATCATGCTGATCAGGAGGCGCCATTGAAGTGATGTATCTTTAATTTGTATGAAGTTTTGTTTTTGATTTTTTTTTATTTTTTTAAGCAGACAAATATTTGCGTATGATGAACAATATATTCTACAATTATATTCATGTCACTGCCGAAGCTAGGCTAGTGCTTTTTCGAAAGCTCGACAAAATGTCTTCGTTCTCTTATGTGGTGCTAATTAATCGAGATCACTTTAACTACAAACCTTTTTACATGTTAATCTAGTACCGTCTGCTTATTAGTTAATAATTTCTGAAAACTCCATGAACATGAACATGAAGGTCATTTTGTCCAAAAAGTAGAATGTTGTGGTACCTTTACAGCATCATCAGCCAAAAAAGATAACGAGTAAGAAGTTAATTCTAGTTAATCTTACCTTTTTCTCTGAATAACATGATAAGCAATAGAAAAGGCATACATACGCTCATCATCACAAACAATAGGTCAATAGGTAGAGCTATGATGAAGGAATAAGCAAGGGTTTATTGTATTAAAAAGATGGATTTTTTGTCAGAAATTACGACCTAATAAAACCTAAATTTTGTAAGAAATAACCTAATAAAAAAATGTTGTAATGAATTACCTAATAAAAGGTAAAACGTTGTAAGAAACTATTTAATAAAAGGTAAAATATTGTATAATCCTACTTCTACCGGATTTTCAACGTTGATCCACATCAAAACACCCCCGAAACCACCGCTTTCATCCCCAAAATCAACACAACCTGCTTCAAATTACCTCCACCATGCCAAAACAACCCTCCAACTCTAAAACCATTACTGTTTAGGGTAAAAATACCCCCTGTCCATGTGGACAAATAGCATGCTAACATGTGTCAGTCTCAGAGAGGTTCTGAAAGAATCAATCCTCTAACGACACGTGGCAGTCCATGTAATGAAAGGGGAGTTGATCCTCAAACCCTATAAATAGGGAGAGATCCCCATTTATTACATATCCAGAGAAATTCTCACAAAACAAAGCAATATTAATTGCAAATATTCTCTCTCTCGGAATCCGAGAAAAACTCTTTACATTCCGCACTTTTTACATCCGGGCACACGTTCTAACTTGATCGTCGGAGGCGGATCGGAACTCTACCCAACCGGAGTTTCCGTGGTTTTGCAGGTACAGACGGTCGGCATCCACTCTTGGAATTGTAATTCTCCCGAGGGACTCCAAAAACCCCAAAACATTTGGCGCCGTCTATGGGGAGGATACTTTTAAGATGGCTTCGCAGCAGTCTGTACCGCCTGCTAATGAGAACCGGCCTTTGGCCGGAGTAGAGGTATATACGGACCAAGACAGTGGTGACGACTTCGATGTCGACACCTATGTAGCCCCAAACGGGTCACTCGAAACAAGACGCACCCGTTCTAAGGAAACAAGGGAATGGGGCGAAGACAAAGCTGGTCCTAGCGGCCCAACCGTCAAGCCGGCTGGACAACCCCAGGCGGTGGAGGGTGCTGCCCCTGTTACCAAAGACGAACTCATGAAATTCATGAAAAGTTTCAAAGGGGAAATCAAGGACCTGATAAACAAGAAGACGATTGGCACCAACAATGGTCAATTGGCCAAGAAGCCTTCTCCCTCAGGGAAGAAGCATGTGAAGGATCATGTGCCTACTCCTCACCCTAAACCAAAGGGGGCGGATGGGCCCGTGATTGATTTATTAAAACTTCGTTTCCCTGAAGTAGGGAAAAGGAAAGCCATCCGGCAAGTTCAGTCGGATGGATCAAAGAAGACTTACTCGGATGCCCGGATGTTAATCCAGCAGAAGCTAGAGAAGCCAACAATTGTCTGAGTCGGCTTCAACGTCGACTTATCCAGACAGTTTCCCGAATGCTTTAGTGAGGTATTCGAAAACAAACCGAGAGAGTCAGTCATGCGGCATGTCCGCACGAACTGGCCCTCAAATTATCCAGCCAGCTTCGTATAGTATGTGCCCCAACAGCCATACATGCCATATGGATCACCATACATGCAGCCGACCCTCTTTGGGGGTCATGCGGCACTGAATGTCCAGCCAATGGACTGGTAGCTCCGGCTACTAAACCTTGGGGAACAGCCCTCGGCTTTCTCCAAGGAGATAACCGAGGCGGCTCAGCCGGCCAAGGTTAAGAATGTGTTGGTTGGTACCTATGACGGTATTACCAACCCGGAAGACCACCTAATGGCTTACACCAACCTCATGTATTTACAGGGGTTGGATGATGTCGCCTGGTACAGATGCTTCCCGGCGACATTGAAGGGTATAGCCTAACGATGGTTTGGCAATCTGCCAGCCTGATGCATCAACAATTTCAAGACGCTTGCATACTTGTTCACGTTCGACTTCTCTATGAATATCCCCGCCAAAAAGACAAGTCTCGACTTGGGAGCTATCCAGGATGGAGATAGGGAGGGGCTAAGGTCCTATGTCGGGCGGTTCAATCTAATGAGAATTTAGATTCAAGGGTTTTTTGACGAAGTTGCCTACACAGACTTCTTCAAGGCCTGAAGGATGGGTCGACCTTTAAGTTCGACCTGGTCAGAAAGAGGGTTGCTACCCTCCAAGAAGCTTTGATGGAAGCCGAAACCTATATACAGGCGACGGAGCTTTGTTCCATCAAGCAGCCATCAAACCCTAAAAAGTCCGACAAAAAAGAGAGTCGGTCAGCTCAGCCGGCTAAAAAAGAGAAGAGCAAGAAAAGGAAAGAGGTCTGGATGGCGGACAATTCTGGTCAGTCATCTCAAAAGAAGAAAAAAGAGTTGAAACCGTACGTTCCCAAATACGAGTTCAACAAGGGCTGTTACTCCATCCTCATGGAGATCAAAGACCAGGTGACTATTGAGAAACCGGCTGCAATGAAAAGTCATGTCAAAAGTCGAGACCAGGACAAATATTGGCACTTCCATGAGGATATAGGCCATGACACAACGATTGCTATAGCCTTAGGCGGTCGTTGGACCGTCTGGCTGACAAGGGGGTACTGAAGTCCTACCTTCTGAAGTCTAAGGTGATCCTCAGAACAAACAATGGGCAGCCGTCTAAAAAGTCAGACCAACTTGCTATTAGCTCTGACACTGATGAAGACCAGATCTATACTATAGCAGGCGGTTTTTTCGGAGGGGGTCCTACCATCCGGGGCACCAAGGACTACATCAGAAGGTTGGAGGTCAACTCAGTGGATGAGGGCCAGACGTCGAAAGACACCTTCCCTGAGGTCATCATCTCTGAGAAGGACCGTGGCAAGGTTAGGCGGCCACATGATGACCCCATAGTCATCGAGTGCAAGGTCGCCAATCAACGGGTGGGCCGGATCCTTATTGATACCGGGAGCTCATATGACCTTATCAGCTACAGGTGCTTGGCGAAGCTCAAGTACAAGCCTAGCAGCATGCACAAAGTCTCTCACCCCTTAGTTGGTTTTGGGGGTGGAGTAGTGCATCTGGTGGGGAGGATTGACCTACCTATCCGGCTAGGAGAAAAGGGGGAAGGACGGCACATGGTCGTCAAATTCTTGGTGGTTGAAGAATTGACCGCCTACAATCTGATTTTGGGCCGTCCAACCCTCAACGAGTCCAAGGCAGTCATCATCCCATCCTTCATGCTGCTGAAATTTGAGAGGGATGATGGGTCAATGGGTTCCCTGAATGGGGATCAAAAGACAGTAAGGAAATGTTATCTCTTAGACGTCAAGCCTACTGTGGTCACAACCGGCCAAGGCGGCGAACCCATTGACCTTGATGACTTCAAGGAAGCCGCGCCTGCTCCTAAGGTTGCCGGCAAAAAGAGGAAGGCGGACTAGTTGGTGGCCGTTAAGAAAGAATAGCAATAGCAGTCACTGATTGGGGAACGGTCAGAGGATCTCCGTCCCCAAGCGGCTGGTGAGCATATTGACATCCCTCTTGACGATGCACGACTGGAGCGAATTGTTAAGGTAGAGACGGCTACTTTTGCAAAGTTGGGTGCCGACCTGCACCAACTGTTGAAAGAATTCAAAGACATATTTTCCTTTGAAGTGGAAGAGATGCCAGGCGACAACCTGGATCTTGTTGTCCAAAAACTCGCCGTGGATCCAAAAAAGAAGCCGGTTAGGCAAAAGAAAAGAAATCATGGCAAGGAGAGATCTCAGGCGGCTGCTGCCGAGGTCAAGAAGCTGATGGACGCCGGGTCATTCGGCAATGTTATTACCCGGATTAGGTAGCAAACGTTGCTCTCGTGAAAAAGCAGAATGGTACCTGGCGTATGTGTGTTGATTACACAGATATCAACAAAGCATGTCCAAAGGATAGCTATCCACTCCCAAAGATCGACAGTCTGGTCGACTCTACAGCCGGTCGTGCCTTGATGAGTTTCATGGACGCCTACTCAGGCTTTCATCAGATACCCTTTGTGGAAAAAAGATCAAGAGAAGACGGCATTCGTCACTGATCAAGGGTTATTCTGTTATACGGTGATGCCGCCGTTTGGGTTGAAGAATGCGCCTGCTACTTTCTAACGAATGACTAATACAGTCTTCATTAAATAAATTGGGAGGAATGTAGAGGCGTACATTGACGACATGATAGTCAAATCTAAGCTACAACCGGATCACCTTGCTGATCTCCGAAAAACATTCACCACCCTGAGGCGGCATAAGGTCATACTTAATCCTAAGAAGTATGTCTTTGGTGTTGAGTATGAGAAGTTTCTCGGATTCTTGATTGATCAAAGGGGGATAGAGGCTAATCTAGAAAAGATGCAGGCGGTGATTGACATGAAGTCACCCTGCACTGTCAAGGAGGTTCAAAAATTAACCGGTTGCCTGGCGGCATTGGGGAGATTCCTCAGCCGGTCAGGTGACAAGTGCCTCTATTTCTTCCAAGCAATCAAGAAGAAGACTAGATTCGAATGGGGGGGAAATGCTGAGGCGACATTTCAAAAGTTAAAAGAGCACTTGCACTCGTTGCCAAGGCTAGTTAGCCCCCTAGCCTGGGAGGTCCTGTACATGTACTTGGCCGTCTCAGATCATGCCCTCAGTGCCGTTCTCCTAGCTGAGAGAGACGACATTCAGTTCCTGGTCTATTTCATTAGCCATGTTCTTCGAAATGCTGAACTATGGTACCCCTTGGTTGAAAATTTTGGCCTTGCCCTTTTCATGACAATCAAGAAGTTGAAACCCTACTTCTTTGCTTATCCGGTGGTGTCCTACACAGATCAACCCCTCAAGCGGTCGATGACAACTTTGGAGTCATCCGGTAGGATGCTCAAATGAGCTATTGAAATGCAAAGCCTTGAAATCACTTTCGAGCCTAGAAAGGCAGTGAAGGGTCAGGCGTTTGCCGACTTCATTATCGAAATGACAAGATCGGCTCAGCCAAAAAATCTTGATCAGGTTTGGAAAGTGTACGTAGACGGGACCTCTACTATGATACAGGGATAATATGCCAGTCTCCGAAAGGGGAAAAATATGAATATGCACTACGGTTCAAGTTCCAAGCCTCAAATAATGAGGCGAAATATGAGGCCCTGCTAGCCGGTATCCGTATGTGTAAGGCGGCAGGGGCAAAAAAGGTTGACGCCTGCTCTGATTTTCAGTTGATCGTTAGCCAATACCATGGTGACTACGAGGCCACCCATCCGGCTATGATCAAATACCTTCTAGAGGTCAAAGATGAGGCCGTGACGCTAGACGAATTTCATCTAAGTCAGGTGCCCAAGTTAGAAAACAATCAGGCGGATGCACTCTCTAAGCTGGCATCATCCGCCTCCTGTGATACACCTAGGTCAGTCTTTTGGGAAGTCATTTTAAAGAAAAGTATTAAGCATGATCCTATTGGAGTTCTTGACCGAAGCTCAACCTGGATGGATAGCATCCGGGCCTATCTAGCAGACGACACTTTGCCGGACGCCCAGTCAGAAGCGGCTGCATTGAAGAAGCGGGACGCAAGTTTTGAGATCCATAATGGAGCACTCTTCAAGAAGGGTTACCTCCAGCCGCTGCTGAAATGTGTTACCTCGGAAAGGGGGAAAGAAGTTCTAGAGGATCTACACTCGGGCTTTTGTGCATCACATATAGGCGGCAGAACTCTAGCAAAAAGGGCCAGGCGGCAAGGCTACTTTTGGCCCACTCTTGAGGCAGATGCCATGGAAATGGTGAAGAAGTGTGATAAATGTCAAAATTTCGGCAAACTCATCCACCGTCCGGCTACTGATTTAACGGCTATCTACAGCCCAGTGCCCTTTGCCAAATGGGGCATGGACATTCTGGGTCCATATACGCCTGCTACAGGCGGGCGGAGGTACATTCTAGTTGCCGTTGATTACTTCACTAAATGGGTAGAGGCAGAGGCAGTCAAGGGCATAAAGACAAAGGATGTCATCTCCTTCATTTGGAGGAACATTATCACCCGGTTTGGGGTACCTATGTCTATGGTCTTTAACAATGGCCCTCAGTTTGAGACGCATACTCTCAAGAGTTGGTTGGGAGATCAAGGGGTCTCACATTGTTTTGCATCAGTCGGCCGTCCCCAAGCAAACGGCCAAGTTGAAGCCTTCAACAAACTCATCTCAGACGGCATTAACAAGAAAATTGAAAGGGCTGGCCGCCTATGGGCAGATGAGTTGCCTCATAACCTATGGGCCATCAGAACAACTGAAAAAGGGGCAACCGATGAAACCCCGTTTCTCATGACATACGGCTCTGAAGCCGTCCTGCTTATTGAAAATTACGAGCCAATACTTCGAGTCATGCATGCTTTATGATGAGGAGGCTAATTGGGAGGCCATGCGACTAGCATTGGATTCACTTCCAAAGCGCATGGGCAATGCTTTCTTGCGTCATGAGATTTACCGTCTGAGAATGACAAGAGCCTACAACAGAAGAGTGCACAAACGGTCCTTAAAAGTGGGGGACTTTGTGTTACGGAAAATGGAGGCAACCGGTAGGGCCAATGAGCAAGGAAAGCTGACCCGTAATTGGGAAGGCCCCTACTAGATTTTTGAGGAAGTTAGAGGCGGCACCTACCGCCTGGAAACTCCAGACGGTAGGCAGCTAGCCAGAACTTGGAATGTAGACAACTTGAAAAAGTACTACTTCTAAAGACTTGTAAATCTTTTAAACAGAGTATGTTAATGAAAAGATGCTTTATTTATGTTTTCTTGTACAAAATCCCATCTATGCACTGCACAACCGGGCATACGTCTGCTCTAACTTGAGTAGATATAAGCTAAGTCCCAAACTCGTCAGCTATTTACAAGGCCAATGGCCGGATAGCCTTCAAACCGCCTGCTCCAACATGAGCAGGCAACCGGCGACACCCATTTGGGTAAATTCATCGAAGAGAGCATCTCCCATTTGGGTGATACATTGTTCTATAAATCATAACTCAAGCGGATTTAACCGACTAACTAGGTTAAAGATAACTCACGGCCGTTTGAATAACTCAAAACCTCGATACAACCGGCGTTGCTTCAAAACAACACAAACGGTAACTGATATCTTGGTCAAATATAACCGGTCCTTGCCCAAAGGCACTACAGCCGGTTACAAATCCAAATTAAGCAAGGCAAAAGCCTTAGCAGCTAAAACATAACAATGGTCATGACACCAACATCCGGCCAATGGCCGCTTGCTATTACGCATCCGGCAAAGACTGATTACCCTAAGGGCTAAATCACAGCCGGTTAATAGAGTCATCTAGGTGGGTCCCTAGCCAAAACCGTCTGCTAATCCAACTTAGAAAATAATTTGAGAAATTTCTCTAAAGGCGGCCAATGACCGTCTGTCTATTCATCTAGATGCTTGATTGGACGGTTGCCTGCTTAGGGTTGGGCAAATACCAAGCAAACAACCGTCTAAGGGCAGACAAAGCCGATGCACCCGGAAAACCGCATGCGTTAGGATACTTGCAAAAATATTCGTGCATACCAGAAAATTGAGAAAATTGCAAAAATTGAAGCAAAATATATCAAAGGCAGATATGGGTAAAACCGACTCAGGCGGCAAAATCTATTGAATAATAAAAATTGTCAGCCGAAACTATGTCCGGGGAAAAAGAGAATATATGAGATACTCAGCTCGCAGGCCGGAGTTAAAAAAAAAAAAAAAAAAAAAAAAAAAAAAAAAAAAAAAGGTTCACTGCTGCTGGGGAGGCTGAGACGTCTGGCCCTGGCCGGATGGAGGAGAATCTTGAGTTTGCTGAGGTTGGGCTTGATTATCCTCACCCGGTGCTCGTTTTTCCGCTTGCTCCTCCTCCTGATCTTCCTCGGCAATGCTAGCCCATTCTTCGAAGGGAGCCGGCTTCTCAAGCCCGAGAGTCTGAGCATCGTACACCTCGGTGGCGTACTTGTAGCTTAGCTCAAAGAACTCCTATTCAGTGTCCGGGTGGACGAGGGACCAGGCCATTTTCATGTGAGCCTCGCAGTCCTGCTTGTTTTTAGAGACCAGCCGGTCCTGCTCGGCTGCCAGCTCGGCCTTGTGATCAGCCTACGTCTGGGCCAGCTCATTCTTCAGCCGGGAGACGTCTGCCCTTAGTTGGGTGTTCTCCTTGTATGCATCCCCAAGCGCTTTGACATCGACCTGGAGGTTTTTCACTTGCAACTCAAAATCAGCCGCCTTATTGTTGGTTGTGTCCGCAGCCGCAGTGAGCTCCTTGATAAGCTCCTCTTGTTTCATCTCCCGGCTTTTAGTTTTTATTTCATACATTAAGGTGTTGTATTGAGTAACATCAATGAGATCAGCCGGCCGCCTATTGGCGTCTCTTACCTCCTCTTGTTTCTTCCTCAAGGGAACCTTGAGGCCGTCTACCCTCAGCATCACCTGCAACATCAGCCGGAAAAGGGTTAGTCTCTCAATTATGGTACACCCAACAAAAAAGAGTAAATTATACAAAAGTACCCCAACCGGCAAATTACCTCGGCAAGCAGCGTGTTGATGCGGTCAATGTTGACCTGGTGCACACCCGGCACTGCCTCCTTCTCGGATCGGGTGAGGGTCCTCAGCATCCTCTTTGCGTATTGTTGGAGGTCAGGCCAACGGGAAAAGGCATCTGCACCAACAGAGTCAGGTGTTAAGTAACGAGCATATGCGGCACCTATATTCTGCCGGCTCTCGGAGGAATCCCCGGATTGGGTAGCTTGGGACTTGACTCGCATAGGCCCAAGCGGCCAGGGGGGATCAAAGGTGAAAGCCATACCTTGATTTTTAAGCTCAGGAGTCACCCCACCCCCCAACCGCATTGGAGCCGATTGCTGCAGCAAGCTGCCGGCTCGAGGCGTTCCAGGCTCCCTCGTCTCAACCTCAGCCAGTCCTGTGTTTAAACCGAGGTGCTTCAGGCTCTTGCCTGCTGAGGTAGGCCTGTCAGATATAGGCGACCTTCTAGAAGAGGGAGGGGCAGCCGGAACCCTCCTTGTCTTGGAAGGAGGCTGAGAGGGCTCCTCAGCCGGTCTTTTTAGCATTTTTTGCAAGGGAGCGAGGAACATTCTTGCTCCCCACCTGAAAAAGAAACAGAGCAACCAGTTAATATCAGAATTGACATCAAACTATACAGACGGTAAAAGGGACTCAGCTGGAGCTTAACCCATCGTCCTTGGCCGCCATTTGGGCCCTTTTCTTTTCTAATTGATCCTTTTGGGATCTGGGCAGCAGACTTAGCCGGTGTCTTCTCAGGCGGCACTCTCTAGTCCTTTTTCTGCAAAAAGAAAATCAACAAGTCAAACACAACTCAGAATACTATAGACGGCAGAAAAGAGCCGGTTGGCTTCTCTACATACGTCTGCTGAAAAAGGTGCTAAGGCCGCAGGCGGAGAGGAAAGCCTCATCCTTAAGCCATTCCGGATGGGTTACCCAATTCTTGGGTATAATAATCTCGGACCCATCATCTAGGGGCATGGTTGTTTTCTCCCGCCTCTCTTATTTGTGTGTACGCCTCCTCTGGGACGCGGGGAAGGGTACACTTCTTCCTTAGAATAGTCGGATCCCTATTATAGTGCTGGAGGTGGTGGTTCAGCCAGTAGGAGGGAGAGGAGACTAAATAGAATTTGCTCTTCCAACTGCTCCACTTTGACGGCTTGTCAAGCGTCATCATGTATTCTGGGTAAGTGGTCAAAGTATACCACGCCCGCCAGTCGCCTGGGGCACAACTAAGATAGTGCATATGTGCAAACGCCTCCCAGCTAGGCATCACATTTTGCATCTCGCAGGCGGCAATGTACCCTAACATGTTCACCCAGGAATTGGGTGTTAACTGCCAGACGCCCAAATCATAGGCTCCTTAAGATAGCTCTGATGGCGTTGTGAAGAGGGAACTGGAGGCCGGCTTTAAACGCCACCTCATAACAGCCGAAATAGTTGTCGGCGTGATTAATGTCATCCTCCCAGACGACGGTTGCCTCCGCAGACGGTACTAATACTTCCCACCTATCCCAACCGGGAACTTCTTAATAAAGGCAGGGAAGGTGGCGTTCAGAGTAGCGATGTCCTTAGCAGACATGCTTGCTTCAGTAAGGTTGTTAATGGAGGGCCATTTGTACGCCTCCTCATCCTCCCGAAAGGCATCCGGTTCTAAGGATGTTGACTCCTCAGAGTCTGATTGTTTGACGGTTTCATCATCGCCTATGTCCTCAGACTCCTCCTAAATGTCATCGCTGGGTGTGATGGGTACAGCCAGAGGGTCAAAATATTCTATATTAGCCGGCGCTTCAGCTGAGCCGTCTGATCTGTAGTCGGGGTCAACAGTCGTCCGCTTCATCAGAGCCATCTTGTCCTGCACATGCACAGAGACGGTCGGATTTGTGGAAGAGAAAGGATGGTCCAAACACCCCCAGACGGCATCCCTAGTCCTAGACTCAGTCGTATCAAGAGACCGGCTGACAACTGTCTTAGGCAGTGCCGTGTGTATGTTGGATGAGTCCATTATTCTTACAAAGCATACAACCGGAAAAGCTCACAGAGAGTTGCAAGGGGTAGAGACGGTACCTTGAAGAAGCTTAAGAAGTGTAAACGGTTGACTAGCTGAATTCAGCAGCCGAAAATCAGATTGTTGCTTGCTAGATACCCAGACGGTTCTCCGGATGTACCCCCTTTGAAAGCAATTAAAAATTGTTGAAGAGCCCAGGCGTTTCTCTGAATTTTGCTTGATGATACCCCAGACGGTTGACCGGATGAGGGTGTATTGAAAGCAGAGGAAAGAAATTAAGGTATGCTCAAATGGTGCTAGTTAGTTTTGAGCAATGGGTACTTAGACGGTAGCCGTTTGAGTGAAGAAAAGGCAAGCGGTTATGAAAGAAATAACAGCCGGTCACAGAGCTCTCTTTTCTCTCTCTCAGAAATTTTCTCAAGAATAGCAAAGTGAGGAAAATGAGGGGGGGAAAACTTCTACTTATAGAGGGAATCCCCCAGAAGGCGAACCGTCACCTTCAAAAAAAAAAAAAAAAGAAAAGAAGAAGATAAGAGAGGAGGCGAATCGTCGCGTTCTCAGATTACGACACTTGTCACAGGTGCCACGTGGCAAGCCACGTCACACCTGTGAGGGGCAACTGTTTAGGGTAAAAATACCCCTGTCCACGTGGACAAATCGCATGCTGACACGTGTCAGCCTTAGAGAGGTTCTAAAAGAACCAATCCTCTGACGACACATGGCAGTCCAATAATGAAAGGGGAGTTGATCCTCAAACCCTATAAATAGGGAGGGATCCCCATTTATTGCATATCCAGAGAAGTTCTCACAAAACAGAGCAATATTAATTGCAAATATTCTCTCTCTCGGAATCCGAGAGAAACTCTTTACATTCCGCACTTTTTAATCCGGGCACATTCTAACTTAATCGTCGGAGGCGGAACTCCACCCAACCGGAGTTTCCGTGGTTTTACAGGTACAGGCGGTCGGCATCCAGTCTTGGAATTGTAACTCTCCCGAGGGACTTTAAAAACCCCGAAACAACTACCACCTCTAACCCCAAAAACCATCATCTCGAAACACAAACTACCTTCACCAACTCGGAATATCCTCCAACAACCCCAAAAATAACCTTACCACATTGAAAACCAAACCCACGGTGGTTCTAGGGGTGTTCGAGGTGGTTCAACGTCATAAAATTAGGTCAACGGTGGAAATTCGGCCAAAGGTAGTATATTACAACATTTTACCTTTTATTGGGTATTTTCTCACAATATATTTTTTATTATGTATTTTCTCACAAAATTTATGTATTAGGTTGTTAAAGGTTATATATACAGAGAGGTTAAGAACGTTGAAAATTTTATAGTGGTCATTTGAAATATGACATACCATAATGTTTTAATGATTATTTAGTTCATAATTGACATATTTTTTTCAAAGTAATAAATTATATTACTTTATTTTTGGCATAAAATAGTATTGTCAACATTTTTTTTTATCAAATTTTTAATTTTATTTATGTAATTTTTATTCTAATTTTATAGTTTCTCAAAAATATTTAATTTATGTTGGATTAAAATTTTCAAATATTATATTTGCATTGTATATATTAGAAGACTAATTGTGTCCATATTATAATGTGTAAATATAAACCGATCATTTTATTTATCATTAAAATAATATAATAGTTATATTTCAAACGTGCGCGGTAAATAAAACATCCAAATTCTGTACTCTACTTCTTAGCTAGTGCGTTGCTAAACGTCCAATTTCCCTCCACCAGCAAAATTATTTGGTTAAATTACGATATTAATAAAATATATGTATGGTATTAAAATATTTTATTAAGGATCTGTGTTTTGAACCAAAAAAAAATACAATAAGACGAACAAATAGGGACAACAGAAATATTATACTACTACTTGTATGACTTATGGAGTTATGGGCTATATGTAAAAAACTTCTAAAAGGCTGGACATTAGTGGTGGCTAATGAGTGATTAGTTGTGGGTACAATATAATTAAGGAAATTTGATGGGCTGCGTGTTTAGCCCATATGAGAGGAGTTTTTCCAAAGTTGCGTTAGCCATGTTCATTGACGTACTGTCTAGTGTCTACTAGCATTGTTTGGTGTGTCCTCTGCAAAAGGCAGCATTCAGTTTTCTAGGCCCGCTAGCAATGGGTCCGGAACCAATCTAGGCCCGGTCTGAGATACCACAATCTTCCTTTTGGCTTATTTAATAGAGGTCGCTAACATATTTATTTATATTTCAGTAATAATTATCAATAGTTAACATTTAAAGGTATAAATTGAGACGGACTTAACAAAACCTTACACGATTATTTCTTTTCTAACACATAAATCACGAAAGAAAAATTGATTAAAGAATTATATGCAAGTGTAAATAATATAAATTATACAAACTTTAAAATAAAAAATAAAAATAAAAAAAATCGGGTGTATAGTAGTTATTGTACATTTTTGTTTTTTTAAAGAACAATAATTATTGTACATGCGTTGTATAGTAATAATCAAACCCCTAAAATGAATAAATTTATGTGTAAAAGTTACCCAAAATAAATAAAAGTCATTTATACTTTATTCGTAAAGTAACAATTTTTAAATGACGGAAAATCAAATTTTAGTGATTGAAAGTAATTATATTGTTTTTACGGAGTTTAAAACTTTTCTAGTTTCATATGTATACTAAAATCGTATCAAGTTTAAAACTACTTAAAAAAGCAAAAAAGTTACATGAAATTGGCTAAAAGTCATCCTAATATTGTTCAATGCAAAGTAATATTATTGTAAACTTGGTTGTACACAAAACTTTTGTATAAATTATCAAACAGTGCGATTAAAAGAACAAATGAAGTACCGGAGTATTGAAAATTCTACAATAGTCATTTGAACAATTACTACCAAAATATTAAAAATGACTACCATGATGAAAAATTGTAAATTCTAATATTAACTAAAATTCATTTTCTTAGTTTAGGAATTCATTTTAAATTTTTGAAAATTAAGTATTCTAATTTTTTATTGTTTTGAGTTTTAGTATTCTAATTTTTTATTTGTTCAATTTAATTTTTAAAAATCAGTTTTTATTATCAATAAAATAAAAAATCAGAAAATTAAATTAAATTTATTTCAGGAAAAAAAATTAAATTACTATTTATTTAATATTAACATTTAAAAATAATTAATCAGAATTGTTCATTTTTAAAAATTATGGTATAGAACCATCCACCAGAGTATACTATTGTTACATACATGCATTAATGTTTGAGAATAAATGATATGATTCCGTATCTTTTTTCAGGTCATAATAAGATTCATTATTTTATTATCGCCAAATAAAATACTATACGAGTCTGTACCACATTAACACATAGTCCAAATAAGAGAGCATGGTCAACAAACCATATATAGACTTGAGTTTTGAGAGAAATTACATAGCACATGTTTTCTGAGACGTCAGTTTCTTAAAGTTTACACTTGCATTTCGTTTAATTAAGATGTTTTTATTTTATTTAATTTAGTTAAACAAATTTCAGCATCTTACCATTTACATCTTTTCACTCATTTTCTCTCATTGTATGTTCATTTACCCTAGCTACTTTTTTAGCCTCTATTTATTTCTTGCAATATTAATATTTTTCTTACACTTACACATACGCAACTTTCGTACGAATAAAAGTCGACAAATATAATTGGATATGAAGTACATCAAAAGAAAATGAAGAAATTAAAGAACATATTATATATTAATTATACATGACCATTGTTTATCATAACTTATAAATCACAAAAATCAATCAAATTGAAGAGTGTGTAACAGTGTATATAGTGCAAATTTTCAATTGTTGTGATTAAAAAAGAGCGAATCCATCCCAGAATAATTATGTTTTGACTTTTTTCACTATTCTTTTTTGTTTTTTTAATTTTGGTAAAAAGGAGAACTAGATTAAATACTTAAACCGTCAGAAATGTAGTTTGTTGGCCGTAGCCCAAATACTAGATTAAATAATTTTTTCACTATTCAGATGCTAACTTGGACCATGTCTTTCGTAACATATTAAAAAAAAATTATCATGAAATGTGTTGTTAAATAGGTATCAATTATATAGAGTTTTATAATACTACGTATTAACTTTTTCCTTAATATTATTTTACTAATATTTAATTAAATAAATTTAAGATCAAAGTAGTATATTCACATATATGTTAAATTTAACTATGCAAACTATTTTGAGACTAATTGCTCTTTTGGCACCAACTAGGTTAATGTAGGGAATCAGCTAACACCTACAACGGGTGGTAGTCCACCAATTTTGGATCCACCGTAGTTATGAAGGTTCATTTTGTAGTATGGCCAAGGCCATTGGTAACCATTTATATATTCTAGTATAGTAAGTTTATTTCCCAAAAAGAAAAAAAAAAGAAAAAAGAAAAAAAAAATTATTTTGAGACGAAGTTGTAGAAAATAAAACGAAGGTAGATATATATAATTCATTACATTATACGAGTACTTCGTATTACATACTTCGCACCTAAGGTACGACTACAAATTAAAGTACTTATTGTTTGACATGATATCACAATAAACAAAGGTAAAAGGTTCCAAATTCCAATGTACATGCCAGGTCACGATATATGCAACGTAGGACCACCATATTCCGAAAGCAAGGAAGTTAAGTGTCCAAATTAAACGTGCATGTGATTATTCATCCATCTACGTAACTAGGTAACAGTTAACAATCGACAGTGATTTGGGTGGTGAACACTCAAGCGCACAAAGAATGTGTTGCATTGCAGTTCCATCTATACTACTATGATCGTTCACAATACGCCCAATAGCCTCATGCTTCATTGCCAATATCTTAGAGTCCTCTGCATTTGATCTAGGGGAGCTGATGATGATTGATGACTCGGCGGTCAGGAAGACAGCGCCAGCACCCATAGCAAGTTGTCCCTGGACCACTCCCGGGGAGATTCTCAAGGGCGGCGTGTTGTAGTACATTACGCTATTATTATTGAACTTGATTTCATTGTTACCTTCCTTGTGGATACTAGAACCCGTGTACATTTGATTTTGTATAAGTCCTGAGAAGTGACTGTTCGTATTGAATAGTTGCACTTTGAAGCTCTCAAGAGTCTCAACTAAGTTCGGGCTGATTTTGAAGACGAACATCACTTCAGGGTTTCCACCACCTACATCGGTTTGTGTTTTTATCATGATCATTATTATTGCACCAAGACCATCAAATACTATAATTGTCAACTCAAATAATCAAATTACTCGTATCAACAACTGGTAAATATATTTTATACATACATTGTCCCCTTCTTATATGAACTGAAATTAAATTAGCCTATTAATTATCTACAAGAATCTATCAACACCACAATTTGCATTTAAATTAGGCTTTTAATTAAGGTTGTTAACACTTTTGCAACATGTGCATGCTTCTAGCTAAGGTCAACATTATAGAAGACATCATTTTAACTATTGTCTAAAATAAATTGAAATTCTATAACATTCAATATTTTTTTTATTTTTTTTTTACAGAAAATTTATTTTATTTTTTCTATTCTCTTGTACAAAATTTACCAAAATAATAGTCATCTGAAGTAATTAATTCTAAATGTGTAGTGTAATGTTTATTGTCTAGGACTCTAGGGAGAAGAGAATAGGGGAAAACAGGCAAAGCATTACGAATACTGTTGATTATAATCTATAAAGTAATAAGCAGAGACAGGTATATGTGTCAAACATGTTACAGAGATTAATTAAACATTCATATATCATGTTTTTGAGTCCTTTGATGACGCTCGTGCAACCGCCATGCTAGCTAGATCATATAATTTGACTATTACAGAGTTAGTTAGTTTAATATATACATCGTACAATATGCAAGACACTTCTATTGTGCTGACTCAAGGTCTGAGTTTTAAGTATGGATTTTATCTCCAAAGAAATTCATCTAGAGAGGGTTTAATTAATTAGATGAGTGAAAGTTAAGCTACTTCTTCCTATTGTCGCATGTACATGATTTTATCAAAAATTGTGTCGTCTCTTGATTTAAAGATTTCAAACCTCCAAATAAAATCTAACTTCGGCAAAGATCAATGAAGATGAAGATAAAAAATATATATATAAAGATGAATTATTGATGGGGTGGTAGAAATTAAGCGGAAGTATTGATGGACTTTTAAATTATTCTATATTTTGATTTTTTGAGGGAATAATTATTCTAAATTATATGTTTAAACTAGATTACCACATGTAATTACAACTTGGGATTGCAAAACCAACTTAGTCATTCCATTTTTTATGTCAAATACCACAACAATATAGTATATATATTTTTAAAAAATTCTTCATGGTGCGGGCCGTGACCTCCGCCCCTAGATCCTATGAGTATATTTGTTGTTCATCGGCACTATATTAAAAATGCATCATGAAGCTATAGTTTACATACCTTCTTTTAGAGATATTCTTCTTTTGGAGCTGCTTGTCTTGCTCTTGCTTGCCATGATATTGTTGGTTTTGCTAACAAAATAAGAACTGCTCCATGTGAAAACAAGCGAGTTACAATACGAAGTAATAAGGACTTAACACAATGCAATGCTAATGTAACAAAAAATAAAAAAAAAATAATAATAAAAAAAAAAAAAAAAAAAAAACAAGATTAAAACCAAACAAAATGGTAATCTGATGCTTTAACTAAATAAGTTGTAAGAACAAGAATATAACCTACTGTGATAAATATACAAGTATAAAGGAAGGTGCTATTCTTGAGTTTAGGAAAACCTTACATTTTTCTATAGGTGAGGGATTTAGGACGGGTGATATGTAAGGTATTCGCTACGCTCATATTTACGAGTATATATACGAGGAATAATATGGAAAAAAAAAATTTAATTTTTTTTTTTATAATTATTATTATAATAAAAAATATATATAGCTACAAAGGCTGAAAAAAGTATTAATCAAATTAATGCACTGTTCCCTCTGATCGGCAAAGATCAATGAAGATGAAGATATAAGAACCATGCTGCTCCCTCTGATTGTTTCTTCTTGTTACATTTTGTCTTTTTACTACCTTTGTCATATTTGCGTTAGATTTGTCATCTCTCATCTTAATTTCAATACTTCTAATAAAAGTGTATAATAATTAAGTACGTGGATTTAATTTTAATATTCTAAATTGTAAGACGTTTAACAGTGCATTAATTTGATTAATACTTTACTATTGATCTCGGGTAATTAATATAAGCTTGTACAAAAGAAAAGAGATTTGAATAAGATGTCAAAGCTAGGGCATGTGGAAGTCACGAGTGACAGAGCACATTGGCCTAATTTGACGAGTTGACCTTCGGTATCGTAAGTCCAACGGTCGAGATAATTTAAAATATATGTACCAAGAAATAATATGGCTGATTAATTGGCTTCTTAAAGCAAGTTCATACCGACTCATACATACATATGCCTTGGCCCTAACTTGTCTGCCGAGAAAATCTGCGAGAAAATACAAGTTCATATATTTGATTCTTTTGTCTACTAGCCACCCTTGATTTTTTTTATTTCCCCCTTTTATTATAAGCATCTCTTCCTGTGCAAGATAAAAACCTTGATTAACTATTGCATTCTCACTTCTTAATTGAACAAGTTTAATATTGAGTAAATACACATAATTCGTATAAATAATCTCAATAGTGAAAGGTAGAACTTAACGTAACAGTAACCATTTTGAAAAAAGAAAACTAAAATTTAATCAATTTTCAGTTTTTTTAAAAATGAAATCCAAATGAAACTAAATTTATACCAACTTGTAGATATAATTTTTATATATGTTATGAACTGAAAATAACTTATTAATTACAATTTTAAAGTAGCCTTTTAAAGCCTTAAGACTCAATTTTATTTGCAACATGCTTTTATAAAAGACAACTTTAACTCTTTATAAATCATGAAATAAATTGAAATTTTACAACATTCAAACCTATGTGACGTGTAGGTAGTCCATATTCCCAGTAATTGTCTCTTTCCCCCACATCTCATGTGATAATAAATTAATATTGTAATATTGTATGTCTCCTTCAAACTTCGGAGTAAACTCTTAATTTTATATCTTTCATTTTCCTTTTACAAAATCTTACTAATTACCTAAAAAATACAGTGTAGTCCACATCACAAAATCTGAATGTGCGAAGTTATAACCTAGGGGTTAGGGCTATGGAGTAGGGAGAAAGGGCGGTGTATTATTACTTATATATATACCTTGAATCTTAATAAATAAATAAACGAAAACCTATAGGCAGCATTTATATAATTTGATGGCGCTCATGCAACATGGAAATTAGATGAGTGAAAGTTACGCAAGCTTCTACCAATAGTTACATGCACATTAATAAGGTGTATTGTACTTTATTAGCGTTGTTTGATGAATTTAAATTTGTGTCTTCTCTTAATTTGAATATTTTAAACCTCTAAAATGTCATTTCTGCATAAACTCAGATCAGTCTCATTGTCATATATAGCCTTATTACTCACATCTGCTAAGCTCTTGTTATCCAAAGTTTAAGCGAGTGGTGCACTTACATCCTAACTCTCGATATTTGTTGCTTATATCCTTATTTTGAAAAGGCAAGAGAGTGTTGCATGTACTTTAAATTATAAATATCATCTTATTTAATACCATATGTATGGAGTATTTAATTATAAAGAAAGATTACCTCGTTTCATGGCAAAGACAAGAAAACATATATACAAAGTATAATGAGGATAAAAAAAGGAACTAATTCTGTATTTTGTTAAATTTTAAAGAATCATCGTTGTAAAATGTGCCACGCTATTTGGGATTGGAGGTCCGAGAATCATATAATATTAAATAACAAGAGCAAATTATTGTAAGGTGAAGACAGGTGAAAGATTGACCGATTGGATTTTCTCTTTAACAAACTAAAAAATTGTCATTCGATGTCCAATAATATTGTATGTCTTAAAATTATTGTGAATGCCGCCACCATACGATCTCCATTTCGATGTTCATTATTGGTTGATAAAATCTCTTTGTATAACTTCATTTGTATCCATCACTATTTTTTTTTTTTTATAAGAGCCATATATCGGGATCAAACTGAAATATCTATGAAGATGGATTAAAGAAGATCAAGTAATAAAATGTAGGAAAAGGTCGATAGGCATATGTAAAGAACATGCATGGACAATTGGTCTCTCGTTGAAAATTAACTTTTACTATGATTTTTTACTAACATAATAAAATATATTTGGTCATAAAATATGTTGTTAGATAGATATTAATATTCATAAACTATTGGGTGTTGCAATCCGCACCCAATAGTTTATGCGGCGGACAAGGTAGCGGTAGCGACCTCCATCCTTCCACCACCTGCAAAATCAAACACACTGAACCACAATCCAGATCTACATCCCCAAAATCCCCAAATAATAATCCCTAAAATAAAAACAAATCACAAATTAAAACAAATAAATAATTCTAAATCGAAAACAAACAAAAAAAACTTACAATTGGAGGTGTTAATGGCGCGGCATCGGCGTCAGTGGTTGGTGATTTGCGATTGGTGGCGTGGTGGTTGCTGGGTTTGGTGGTTGGCGATTTGCGGCTGGTGGGTTCGGTGGTTGGTGGTTCGACTGGTGATGCGGTGGTTGGTGGGTTCAGTGAACAGTAGCGGCAAAAACAGCATGCCGAGGGTCGGTGACCGGATTGATTTGTCAAGGAGAAAAGGAAGTGAGGAACGAAGGAGAAAGAGAGGGAGTGAGGGGTGGCGTAAGGAGCTGCTAACAGGAGAGAGAAAGAAAGAGAGGAAGAGGATGAGGGGGAAAGAGGAGAGAGAAGGAAATAAAAATAGTTTACACTTGTATAAATTTGTATGTCAGCCAATAAAAGTAACATATCAGCCAATTGATGTCTGATATCAGTCAACATTAGGGACATATCAGACATTAATGAAAACGTATAAGCCATCAAAAGGAATATATCAGCCAACAAAAAATACATATCAGCCACCAAAGGAACATATCAGCCAACACATGAAGCATATCAGCCAATAAAAGGATAAAATTAGCAAATAAAAGCAACAGATAAACCAACAAAATAAACATATCAGCCAACAGAATGAAACATATAAGCCAACAATTAATATATACATATCAGCCAACTAAAGAAACATATCAGCCAACTGATGTCTGATAGCAGCCAACAAAAGGAACATATCAAAAACTAACAAAAAACCATATCAGCCAACAAATGAAGATATCAGCCAACACATGAAACATATTAGCCAACAAGTGAAATATATCAGCCAAGCCTGCCGCACGCAAATTATTGCAGTCCGCACCCAATACATTCTCATTAATATAAAGTTTTATAATAAAACTTTTATTAGTTTTATTATTAATATTTAATTATATAAAAATAAAGTTAAACTAGTGTATTGGCATGTATATGTGCAAAGATTGACTGTTTCAATTATTTTCAGACAGAGGAAGTAGTTTAGTTTTTTTTCGTCCACGTCAATTTCAGTTAGTATACGTAAAGAAATAAATAAATAAAAACGTAGTACAATCTCAAACTAAGCACCTCCATTTTTTTTTTAATAATATCTAACACTATCTAGCTATTCGTTTGGTCAAATTGAAATGTTTGTTCTTAACGCTTTGCTTTATAGATTTTTAGCAAACATGTTATACTCTCATGCCCTACAATAATTACACATTTTCACTCTTTCATATACAATTGCATTTTTTACTAAAGACAACTTCTTTTTTTTTTTTTTTTTTTGAAGAATAACTAATATGGACAATAATTAACTTTTATTTATTGAATTCTTTTAAAAAGAAGTTGTAGGAGACTATGAACTAAACATTAGAAACTTTGTTTCTAAAAAAAAAAACACTAAACTAAACAGTAGAAACTAACAAACTTAGATAATAACAAGAAAAACTGGCTCTATTATTACCCGAAAGGTCAATGAAATTCCGAAAATGAACAAGAATAAAGTTAATTAATGACAAGTTATTTAAGAGAAAAAAAATTAAGAAGAAATGGAAAATGGCTTTATTAACGTTGGTCAGTATTCTAATCTTTGGGAAGCTTCGTTTTGGTAGTCAATTAATTAATAAGCTTGCAAGAAACTAAGGTTTTAATTATGGTCTTAACTGTCAAATTGGAATTGAGATTGTGAACGACACGAAGACACCGCCAGTATATATTGCCAAATGCCAATGTTTGTAAGCCCAACACGTGTGATTAAACGTTGACACTATGATTAGACAAGTTGACTCTTAAATCTTAATATGAGAGTCCAACGTTAGAGACCAAAAAGTCCTCACTTGCTAAGTTGTCAATTGGAGCTAACAGAGTCCAAATTGTAATTACAGAACAGTACTCCGTGGATGTTATCTTAATTGATCTTTGTTTTAAAAATTTGTAATTATTCCGTTTTACTAACATATTAATAATTTTATATTATATATGTTCTTTAATTTATAATTTAAATTACAATATATTTATGTTTTTAATTAACTATGATTAAAATTATGGAAAATGCTATACATAATCATCTTAAGGGTTATGTATAAGAAGTTAAAAGAGGAAAGTATTAATGAAATATATTCATTAATTACACTGATTTGCACATGATTTTGTCATGCATTTCTAACCTAATACCAAATAAGGAAAGGTATTTAATGCTTATTTGTAGTCCTAAGGGCTACATATAGCATTACCCTAAATATATATATATATATATATATATATATATATATATATATATATATGTATATAAAAAATTGTTATTATGATAGTATGTATTGGTGAAACAAAACTAATAAGATTTTACATAATCATATTTTTCTTAAACTAATTAATCATAGAGATTAATTAACCCAGAACGAATATGTGAATTATATACGTATAAATACTAGTGTTGCAATTTTAGTAAAACAAAAAAAATCTTAAGAGTACTCTACTAGAGTATGGAGAAGGGGTTGTCCAAGCATTAATAATAATTAGTTGTCTTATCAACCTTCCTTAAAAAAAAAAAAAAAAAAAAAGGTTAAGAGTAAATTTAGGTCTATTTACAAAAATTGTACCCGCTAGTCCATTAGTTAGATATAATTGTCAGATATATTTCGTGGATCCCAACAAATAAAAGGGCAAACTGTCAAACCAATTAACCAAGCCCAAACACCAAAGATCTAATATAGTAAATTTTAAAATACTCGTAATATTTCGTACTTTCCTATCACCTTCGACAATTCAACAACTTTTGTGTGTGGCTGGCTAAACTATGTGGCCAGCTAACACATAAGTAACCCCTGACCAAAGTAATTTTTAACCGACCTAGTAACTCCTGATTAAGTAACCCCTGACCGACCTAGTAACATCTGACCAAGTAATCCCTGACTGACTGACTTAATAACCCTTGACCGACTTAGTAACCCCTAACCAAGTAACCCCTCACCGATCGAGTAACCCCCGACCAAGTAACCCCTACTGACCGAGTAACCCCTTTTCTTCATTTTCTTCTTCTTCAAAGGATCTCTTTCGAAACTACTCCAATGACGCCGAAGAAGACAACGAAGAAGAAACCCCAACTCCAACCCCACCAAACCAACCCAGAAACAATTTAGATGGATCCATCCACCAACAACACCACCGAACCGCCGCAACAGACCACCATCAACCACCACTCCATCTTCACACCACCGCAACGACCCTAATTGCACCAATTTCGCATCTAATTGAAGAACCCAACGCGCCTCAAAGCCCCAATTTCAATACAAATAGCCGCCAACAACACCAGCGAACAGCTGCAACAGACCACCATCAACCACCACTCCACCTTCACACCACCGCAGCGGCCCTAATTGCACCAGTTTAAGTTAGGGTTTGGAATTAAGAAGGAGGATTTGGAGGAGAGAGAAAGAGTTGCACAGGAGAACAAAGTGAGGAGTGAGAAAATGATGATGATGATTGGGGGTGTAGATTCGTCTCTTTCTTGAGGTAGATGAAGAAGAGGAATGGAGGTATTTTCTGCCATTGTTGAAAGGTAGGAGAGAGGAAGTGAGGGAATAGTGGAAAAAAAAAAAAAAAAAAAAAAAAAAAAAAAGAAAGAAAGTGAAAGTTTATGTTGACCATTACATCAAAATCAATAAGCTGACATATTTCAAATATTCTTTTACATTCTCACACTGCAAGTATTTGTATTCCGTTTATGTTGGAGTATATTATTTCCTTTTTAAAAAAAATGTTGGAGTACGTTTTTGCCCATTTTGTCTTTCTACTCGCTTCGTCTCTTGGCTCTTTAGGTATATAATAGAATTTATCTAGTTAAGATCAACCCGTAAATCTGATCCGATTTTGGACGAGCTTTATGTAGCCAGAGAAGTATTGGCGCAAAGGGCCTACAGTATGTATATGCTTCAGAAACAAATAACATGACATTTTTGTGAATAATGCGAACATGAGAAAAAACATTGGTGGAAAATGCGTCAGGTGGAAGGTATTTTGGCGGAAAAATATGATGGCAATAAGTACCACTACATGAATAATAGTACACAAAAAATATTATTAAAAAAAACTTATACTTTAATGGTACATTATACATACATATTAGTAAACAAAAAAGTACCGCTGTACTATTAAAAGAGAGAAACATCAAATAAAAAACCTCAAATTGCCCTCTTATGTGCATGCAAATAAATAGGCCCTATACACCTAGATGCACTCTATGTAGCCCGATATTTTTTATTTAACTCCATACAACTCACATACACTAATATATTAGAAAAATAAATCACATACATAATACATCCATATAAGTCTTTATAACTCTATATATATATATAAAACCGAAACGTAAATATAACTATATGTATATATATGTAAAACCGAAACGTAAATTATGGTTTGAAAATTGAAAAAATTCTCCATACCGTAATTTTTAAAAAACCGTATATCAAACCAAACTGCTAATACTATTTGATTTGCAAATGGGTGTGGTTTTGACCAAACTCATTAGGTACTCAAGCTTATTTTTTTTCTTTTTTGGGTACTCATTACTCAACCCATATTATTTCCATGTAAAGTAACCCAAGATAGACTCACCGCAAATCATGAGTACCGAAATGTTGGCTTAGCTCAATTAATACATATCTAAGAGCATTTTACATGATAATACATATTTTAAATACTTTAGCAAAAATCTATAGTTAAACTTGATATATAATTAGTGAAAAATAAAAATGTGTCAATTATTATAAAACTTAGGAGATAATGAATAACTTAAATAATTGTACTTAGTTTTGGGTGAAAATTTTAGCGTCCAATGGCTAGAGACTTAATTAAAGTTGATTTCATACTTCGGCCCTGTTCACTTCACCTTAAGAAAAAAATATTTAGTAAAAATAATTTTAGTTCAGTAGAAACAAATTAAGTCCACTAACTTTAAAGAATAATATGATAGAAAATCAGTAAAAAAAAAAAAAATTACAGTTCAGCAAAAATTATTTCAGTTCAATAAAATTAATTTCAGTTCAATAAAAATAATTTAAGTTCAGTCAAAATAATTTCAGTTAAGTAAAAGTAATTTCAATTCAGCAAATATAAGGTGAAGCGAATGGGGTCTTCCTCTCGCAAATCTCAACTATTGTTGATTGAGACAATTCCAAATAGAAATAATCAGAGTATATAGTCACCGATTGAAACCAAGCCGATATTTGTTGAGCCCTACACCCTAGTGTAGGGTCTTCTACCTACACCCCCATACAAAACGGTACCATTTAGCATAGCTTCCACTAACTCCTCACTTTCAATATACTTACTCAATTGTTACACTAACAATCCATACCCTACATAATAAAAAATAAAATATAAAATAAAATCTGAACCACCTTTCAAATTCTCTCTCTTCATCCTTTTCATTTTATTTCCCCACTTTCTCTCTCATCAAAATGTTCAATATTTGCAAATAAATTCCAGTAAAATGTTAAAATTCTCTATAATAATCAAGAACCATATTTAATATATGAGAATAATTTGCACAATCGCTGGAAAAATCACCAAAATAAAGTCGAAAATCAAAATTGTAAGTGTTTTTTTTTTGTTGATTTTGAAATAAAAAAAAACCAATATAATCCTAGTTTTTTACATTTTTTTTTTTGTTTTTTGTTTTTTTTAAACAATCCTAGTTTTTTACTTGCAATTGTTTTTTCATGAAAATAAAAGAAACATCAAGCTTAGAAAATGTATCAACGTAAGTATATATGATAATATAATTTTACTAATTTTTGTTTTTTTTTAAAAAAAAAAAAACTAGTTAATTTGTGGTGCGTTATTATTTATAATATTGTTGGACACAAAAAATTAAAAACAGAGTTTGATTGTCGCAATTTTGTGGATAGTTTACTCTATTTCGTATGAATAGAGATTTGTAAATTTAGTTCGTAGCAGAAAGTTCTGTTTTATTAATGTTCATTTTCAATTTGGTAAATGTTCATTTATATATTAGTATGATGTTATTCACATATTAATTGATTATTAATATAAATGTTCAGTTATATATTAGTACATGATCATTCACATATTAATGTTTGTTCTTTTCAAATTTTGATTCTTTTGACAAAAGTTCATTTTTATATTGGTAAATGTTCAATCATATAATAGTATATGTTCATATACATATTAAGATACATTATTAGAATTTTGGTATGATAAACATATTTTTGTATCTATAACAAATATTTTTTACTAATTTAATAAGGAATTTTCAATAAGAGTGTGCGATTTCTTATAATTGTCGTGCAAGTGATTCTTACAATTACAATTGAGTTATATGAATTTGTGCTGTGCTCTTATATTATTAGAATGTTCTAGATTTGAAATGTAAATGGTAAATTATTAATAGATATTCATTCTCATTATCATTTAATATTAATATATATTCATTCACATATTATATTAATAAATGATTATTCAATTAAAATATGTTCATTCAGATTTTAAATAATATATATTCATTCATATATTGAATTACACTTATTGGATTTTTCACTTACACATTACAAAAGAAATAAATAAATAAATAAAAAATAATAAAAATATCATTTAAGTTTAAAATTTCATGGTCATTTGCAATATAATATATGTTCATTTATATATTAATAGATGATCATTTCTATATTGAATTACTTTAATCATCATGTTGATTGTCAAACTTATCCATGTTCATTTTACACATGAAAATTGGTTCATTTCAACACTAATTCTTGTTTAAGTCCGATATATAGCTTATTTATTCTATCTATTAGGTAAGAAATAAATTGTGGATATCATGAGTTAGACCTCACAATAGCAAGAAAAAACTGAAGACGACAAACAGAGGAAAATCAAGAACGCATGGAGTCGCCAACCAATAACATGCATGAGCTTTAATTTTTCGAATTTGGATCAAGAAGCTTATCGTGTTTGATATTATGTGCGGAGTGATATTGTATATTTTGATATTCAATATTTCAATTTTTGATGATATACTAATTCACTTTGATTTTACTAAGAAAGAAACAATTCTTTTTCTTTTTCCTTGAGTACTACTCCCACTGTCCCTTATTTTTTGTCCCATTTGGCTTTTCACGGTCTTCAAGACGCGTGTTCAAACATATATATCTTAATTTCTATACGCATAAAAATTATAAAAGTTTGATATTAATAAAATATACAATAAGATGATTCTAACAAGACCGCACATGAATATATTATCACTTATAGATTATCGGGAATTTATGGTCAAAGTTTTATAAGTTTGACCCATAAAATTGCAATGGGGCAAAAAATAAGGGACGGAGGGAGTACATACTATAACCAAATAAATCCTTCAAAAATAAATATCTAGTGATCTAGCTAGTGCCTATTATATATACAATGGTCATACCAAAAATGAAATTTGTTCATTAACAAAAAGCTAAATGTTCATAATAACTTAAATTTGTGATTGAGCATTGCCATTTTAAATAATTGTCAATTTTAAATCTTCACCTGATTGAAAAAGAAATCGCAATTAAGCTCTCATCATCCTTAAATAATTTTTACATGTGACATTTTGTTCATTTTTATTTTGATACATGTTCATTTTTAATATAGATAACTATTTATTCATAAATAGTAACACATATGTACGTTTATGGACTAATGATTCCTAAAAAAAATATTGTTCAAGCATTAATGATACATCTTTATAACTGTCATTAGAACAAACAAATACTTTCATTTGTATTGAATAATCTATTCGCCTCCTACTCTTCCCAACTCTAATTCCAAATCCTTTTCTATATACATATTATTTATAAATTTCATAAGCTTTTGCTTCAAATTTAAACTTTTTTAATTTCCTACTAACTCAGACTGCTGACTCATTCTTCAAAAGCAACATCATCCTTTTTTCCACTGCATAAAATACAAATGAACGATGTAATAAATGAACAAAAGCAGAAACAAAAATGTTCAATTACAAAAATACATTTGATCAGCAAAAATATGTTAAAAGCACAACTATATATAAATGATTATTTATTATTATACAAGTGAACATAATTCTAATACAACAAAAATAACAAATAATAAAATATGTTCACTAATAAAAATGTATATGCATAACAACAAAACAACGTTACTCATTAAAATGCAAATGTACAACATATATATTCGAATACAACAAAAATAAAATATAATGTATCATAGAACACATATACAAAAGATAAATGAGCATTTATTATTACAAAATTGAGCATAATAAAAATAATAATAAAAACTATGAAAAATCGTAAACTATCAATAATAACAACAATAATTGTTCATATATGACACACATAACTGGAAAAATCAATCAAATAGTAAAATTGAAATTAAATATGAGCAATAACTGGAAAAAACAATCAAATTCTAAACAACAAACAAATTTTTTCATAAAAAATGATTCATCTCTTTGCCTCTTACTCTTTCCATTTCGAATTTCAAAACTTTCAAATTTGTATATGGTAATTATAGCTTCAATTAATATTTTTATATAAACATCTATTACTACCTTCAAAACTTTTCAATAACAAGTACAAAAATTATAACTTTTATACATTTTTCATCTATAATAATGCTCCGTAATTAAATGTTCAATTATAAATAATTGTATGTTCATTTACATCTATGAAAAATATATGTTCATTTTTGGAATATCATATGTTCAATTATAAAATTATACGAGTATACTCTTTATAAAATATTAAATAATTATGCATTTATCAATGGTGGTTTAAACTTCATTCTTTACCATTTTCTTTCTCCTTCTCAATCAATTTGCATTTGCCTCCTTTAATCCAACCTCAACTCCAACCAAAAGAACCAACTTTTTCTCATCGCCACTACCACAAAAATACTGACCACCGCCGCTGCCACAAAAAGCAATGTTATCTCACCTCCATCGCTGCCACAACAACATAACAACAACATAATAGCTCACATTGATGAACAATTGAAACTACAATTCCAATTCCAGATGAAAACACAACTTCACAATCATAATTAAAGAATCGAAATGAGAAAAAAAAAATAGATTAATGACGATGATAAAATCAAAGGAATGAGAAGAATAAAAATGTTAGGAGAGAGAAAATGGAAAAATTAATTGAAAGAGAAAGAAATTAAGGCTTTAAAATCATAAAAAAAAAAATTTAAAAAAATATAGAAAAAGAAAAGTTGAAAAAAGGAAAAAATATATAGTGAACCAGCTTAAAATGACATAAATTTGGTTGTTGAGGAAGGGATGTAATGAGGTGAAGTGTAGGGAGATACGGTGAAGAGGAGGTGTAGGCAGTTGTACCAACAAGAGACTGTAGGATAAAATTTTGCCAAGTTGATCCCCAAATCTATTTCAGTAGAGGCCCAATAGGCCAATTTTTGATTGGATTAGTGGCCTTGAACGATGCAATTACAACTTACAAATTTAAGTTTATTTATTTATTTTTATTTTTTTTTTCGTAAATATTACTATATTTGTATCATTATCAATCCAAAATTTCATATTGTAATTTCTTTATGTATATTTAAGGAAAAGTATTGTTTGGTGAGATTTTTTTTTTTTTTTTTTTTTTTTTTTTTTTTTTTTTGAGCTGATTGTTTGGTGAGATCTTGTTAAATTCATCTTGATATATACTTTCATAAAACAATTTATTTAATAATTTTAACTTTTAAAAAATTAAAGCTATTTAATATTAAAAAATGTTATTGAGATGCCTAAGCCCCTCCCTTGTTGCATTGTTTGGTGAATAGATAAGTATAACTACAATATATCTATTGTTGGATACATACATATATGTATGTGATGTACCTTATAACTAGAAAACAACCACTTAACCTTTCAAGCCTCCAAATTTCAATAAAATATGACTAATACAATAACAAAATATGACCAATGCAGTAACATTTTACTCAATACGGAGTAATATTTACTTTTCGCACCCGAAATATTTTTGACACACCAAATATTGATTTTAGAATACCTCTATGTAAGAAGAGCATTGAAAATTGTGCTTTCACAATGAGTGTGCTATGATCAATTTTAGGTGTGCCTAAATCAGTTTTCCTTTTGAACATTAGTAGTAATACATACTCAATCGTACAAAAGTCAAAGTAAACAACCACCAAGAAATGTAGCTCATAAACTCTTGTAGAACATAACCTGCCCTCCAAGGGGACGTTAATTATAAATTAATCTCGAAATAGCTCATGCTGATGACGGAAAAGATACTTAGTTCCGAAGGTGGAACGGTATACAACTACCAACAAAGGGAAATGAAGCCGGAGGTAAATGACACCGGTGAACCAAGCAAAGACGGCAACAATAATCCACACTGATTTGTAGGGCAAAAGGATAATAATTGACACGGTAAACACCAACAAGATTGCCAATATGGAGAAAAGAAGCAGAACCAGACCAACCATCAATTTTAACGATGATACTAAGAAGTCCTCTTCCGCATACGTTGAAGTCAAAATCGAAAGAAATGTTAAGATTGACGCAGTTGACGATAACAAGGAGAATGCATCTGATATAACAAACACCCAAAATAATTTCTCGTTACTTTGCTTGTTTGGTGGTTGAAAGATTGCTTGGAAGACTATGGTTGCGACTAGAGCCGCGACAACCATACATGAAGCGGAGGTCTTCCGCATCCAATTCTCCCCATCTTTTCGTAGTTGTTCGTGTTCTCTGTTGAACATCTCTCGTGGCGTTTCCGTACTTTCCATTACTTCTGTGTCGCTTATTTGCGTTAATGTTGAATTTTCTGAATGAGCATACTGACGCGGTACTATACTTTCAACTGCCTGTCATTAAAAAAAATTGATTTTTACTACCTTTAAAAGGCATACATTTGATTTTATGTAGCTTGTTTAATTTTTATTTTATTTTACTACATTTAAAGCACCCAATCTTTTGATTTTGCAACTACTGATTTTTCTATTAGAGTTCCGTTAGTGGTCACTTTAAAGAAAATTTCTTAATTTGTGTGCCGAAAATTGTTCTGTTAATGTTTTGGGAATTATTTTAATGGGTCTAAATTGAGCTCGGAATTGCAAAAAAACAATAACGTAAATACCTAATTTTGTGTGTCAAGAAACGTCTCAATTTGCATGTCAATATATTTTAGTCGAGACAATTGTCGCTTAAGGTTTTGGGCATTTTAGTTATTAAGGGTCCATATCGAGCTTGAATTGGAAAAAAAAAAAAAAAAAAAAAAAAAAAAAAAAAAAAAAAAAAAAACTTAAATGTCTTGTGTTACGTGTTAATAATTATCTCATGCATTTCTTGACACATAAATCAAGACATTTAATTTTTATTTTCCCAATTTTGAGGTCAAATCTGGACAAATATAGGCCAAACCGGCAAAATGTCCAAAATTTTGATCAAACAATTTTTTACTACAAAAAATATAATGACATGCAAAGCGAGACAATTATGTACTAAAATTAGGAAGTCAAATAAAAGAGTAGTTTAGTAAAAAAATGGAAAATGAATCATCACCTGAAACCATAAGAGTTCTCGCTGCATTTGAAGAGCAGCACCCGAGGCTTTACCGAGTATTTCAGGCTCAGGTAGAGTGGCGGCTAAGTGTAGGATGTTGTTTCTATTAAAAGGATTCGTGTAAGCGGTTAGCAAATGCCTAATACCTTCAAGCTGGAAAATATGACTGAAGATCTTCTCTTGACGGTACTCAACAGCAGCATGAAATATGGTTCTACGCTGATGGTCTTTTTCCCATATTAGATCCGGGTAATGACGAATGAGGGTTGTCACGAACTCATAGTTCCCCATCCTTATCGCGACAAAGAGCAGTTCAGGTTGTGGAAACGATAACAACTCAGAGATTTTTTGATGATTTCTTGAACTTATCACTCTTCTCCAAAGGTTCTCAACCAGTTCATTTTTAAGGTGATCTTGGTGCTGCTTTCTCACTGTAACGTAAACATATATATACTCCTTCATATGTTAGTGAATTCGAATTTGATGGAGCAATTACAATATAATGCAAAATTGAGAGCGAGGTTTGAAAGCATACGTACGTGGAATCCAATCGTACTTGAGATAACTTCGGCTCTCTATGTGGGTTTTTCTTGCCAAGACATGCAATGGTGTTAGAGAATTTCCATTACGTCTAGTGGCTATTTCATCATCTTTATCTTTTTGTATGATCTTCCAAGCCACATCTGCATCAAGTGCATAATTCTATGCTTTTAATAAGTGCATAAATCTCATATCATCTCACAAAACTATGACATGTTCACCTTAACAAAATAAGATCATCACGATAAACAAAATAAGTTTAGATATATTTAGATAAGATCACGATCAAATAATAAGTTCAGATCAGATACCTCAGAACAAACTTACCATAAATATCTTTTTCAAGAGTAGCAATAAGTAGATCGGTTTGTTCATTCCTAGACAAATCATGAAAACAATGATCTAGGAGATGTTCGACCATCTTGTCATGGCCTTGTAAAACAGCAATTTGAATTGGTTTCATTCCACTTCCACCGGGGATGTTGAGCAGATTTGGTTTCAATCTCCGCATTTGGTGGACAATGTTAACCTTACCCGATGCAGCAGCCAAATACAAAGCTGTATTTCCTTCATTGTTAGGCAGCTCCAAATCCAATTTTTGGCCATGTAAATGGGCGTGTGTTAGTAATTGCTTAACAAACACATCACGCCCTGCCGCCGCTGCTATATGCAAAGCAGTATCTCCATTTCTTGAAATTTTTTCCTGGAAGCAATTCGGATGATTTTCATGTATTTTTTCAGCTGCCTTCCAGTCACCGCGGAGGCAAGCTTTTTGTAACCTTAGATGATATTCTTCGAAGAGTTGGCCAACATCTATTCACAGAGATATTTTTTCGTTATAGAAGGAGAATTAGAAAGGCATGTAATAGAAGGCGGTTTAGGATAATGGATACTCCCTCCATTTTTTCTAAATGTTACACTTTGTTTTCGATAAAATACTCCATTTAAATATTACGGAATATTACTCTTTCATTTCATGGTCCATGCTAAACTGCTACTTTTTTTTTTTGGTGCAAACGAGGGGCTAGGCCCCAAAGAAAAACAGAACAAATAAACTACGGGGAACAAAACGGGGGGAAAACTACACGTACAACATCATCATGAATAATATGGCCTAAGGCCAAAGGGGGAACTTGAACGAGTTCAATCCAAATTTCTTTAGAGATACCTTGGTTTGCTACTTTTTTTTTTTTTTTTTTTTTTTTTTTTTTTTTGGAGCTGATTGTTTGGTGAGATCTTGTTAAATTCATCTTGATATATACTTTTATAAAACGATTTATTTAATAATTTTAACTTTTAAAAAATTAAAGCTAATATTAAATATGGTAATTGAGATGCCAAGCCCCTCCCTTGTTGCATTGTTTGGTGAATAGATAAGTATAACTACAATATATCTATTTTGGATACATACATATATGTATGTGATGTACCTTATAGCTTGAAAACAACCACTTAACTAACCTTTCAACCCTCCAAATTTCAATAAAATATGACTAATACAATAACAAAATATGACTAGCAGTATCTCCATTTCTTGAAATTTTTTCCTGGAAGCAATTCGGATGATTTTCATATATTTTTTCACCTGCCTTCCAGTCACCGCGGAGGCAAGCTTTTTGTAACCTTAGATGATATTCTTCGAAGAGTTGGCCAACATATATTCACAGAGATATTTTTTAGTTATGGAAGGAGAATTAGAAAGGCATGTAATAGAAGGTGGTTTAGGATGATGGATACTCCCTCCAATTTTTCTAAATGTTACACTTTGTTTTCGGTAAAATACTCCATTTAAATATTATGGAATATTACTCTTTCATTTCATGGTCCATGCTATACTGCTACTTTTTTTTTTTTTTTTTTTTTTTTTGGTGCAAACGAGGGGCTAGGCCCCAAAGAAAAACAGAACAAATAAACTACGGGGAACGAAACGGGGGGAAAACTACACGTACAACATCATCATGAATAATATGGCCTAAGGCCAAAGGGGGGACTTGAACGAGTTCAATCCAATTTTCTTGAGAGGTACCTTGGTTTGCTGCTTTTTTTTTTTTTTTTTTGAGTTGATTGTTTGGTGAGATCTTGTTAAATTCATCTTGATATATACTTTTATAAAACAATTTATTTAATAATTTTAACTTTTAAAAAATTAAAGCTATTTAATATTAAAAATGTTAATTGAAATGCCTAAGCCCCTCCCTTGTTGCATTGTTTGGTGAATAGATAAGTATAACTACAATATATCTATTGTTTGATACATACATATATGTATGTGATGTACCTTATAACTTGAAAACAACCACTTAACCTTTCAACCCTCCAAATTTCAATACAATAACAAAATATAACCAATGCAGTAACCATTTACTTAATACGGAGTAATATTTACTTTTCGCACCGAAAATGTTTTTGACACACCAAATATAGATACCTTGGTTTGCTACTTTTTTTTTTTTTTTTTTTTTTAACTATTTCTCTCATTTGTATCCCTTATTTTTCATTAAAATATTAATGCAAACATATAATTCTGTAGATAATTTTTATAATACTCCAACTAATCTACTTACATCTTTTTTATACTAAAATTAAAAGTATGTGATGATCAAAGTGTAACATTTTCTTAAAGAAAAAAAAAAACCGAGGGAGTATGACTCCATGCCAACATCAAAATTTCCGTGGTGAAACCGATTGTAGTTGTACCATGCATTAATACACCTGTTGTACAATGGAAATTGCGTTTAAATCACAAATAATAGTCAAAGTGAATTAAATGAATAGTGCAAAAAAACAAAACGTTCATTTAATTAAACACGAAGGGAGTATATCATTATGCTCAAGATTCTCATTTCTAAAAGGTTAATATATCGAATTTTTCAAGTCGGTCATAAACTTGTAGCCAAGCGACAACTTTGTCCAAAAGTTACTGATCGAAGTTTACATCTCTATACTACTAGCCCTAGTTATGTACTCAACTAAGCTTTAATTTCTAAGTACAATTAAGTTACTCATCTAACTAAGTTTACAATTCACATGTATGTTCAAGTAACAAAACAGTTACGACGTACTCAACTAATTAAGTTTTCTAAGTCCAAACAGCTTATTAAAATTTCCACTGCGACTAGTTAGTTAAGCAAATCGATGTAGCTCTAGCTACCTGCTGATTACAGTGTACTAAACAGGGCAAGTACATGCTATGTCAGAGTTGCCAAAGTGAAGAGATTTTACTTACCAGACGAAGGATTCACATAAGGGAGTGGAATCCCAACTTCTAGATCAATCTGTTCAGGGGGCGCCATCGAAATGTACCTTGTATTTGAATTATTATTATTTTTCTTTCTTTAAAAAAAGCATATACTTATCTGAATAATGATATGTTTACTCATACATATATATAATAAAGGCTCAATGGGGCTTGGCCCTTATAGATTTCGGAAAAAAATTGAATACTTTATAGGCTTTCAACAGTCCGATAATAAGATAGTAAAGCTTTGGGAAATGTACCTTGTATCTGAATTATTATTTTTTTTTCTTTCTTTAGAATAAACATATACTTATCTGAATAATGATATGTTTACTCATACATATATAAAATAAAGGCTCAATGAGGCTTGGCCCTGATAGATTTCGGAAAAAAATTGAATATTTAAAGGCTTTATACAACAGTCCAATAGGCCCATAAAATACACTAACCGATTACTTCTCTATTTACCGGAAAATCAAATACTTCCTCCATTCTATTAATATTGTAACAAGGATGAAATTACGCATCCCAAATCATATTTTATATGCTAAATATCTATAATTGTGTAAGAGTGAAAATTATAGAAAGTTGATATTCTGAAAGTATTTTATGAGACGAATCCAACAAGTTTCCACATGATTATATTTTACTTAACGTATAAATCATATTATATGGTCAAACAAAAATAATAAATAATGCAAAAAGTCTATTATTATAATATTAATAAAACGGAGAAAGTATATAATTACTATAACTGCCCAATTAGCCAATTTCCAACAATTACTGACAAGTGACAACCCACTACCCACTACCCCTCTCTTTCACAATTTCCAACAAAACAAAACCCCTCTCTTTTGACATCAATTTAATAATTAAAGTATGTGCACTTTCTCCAAGGGAGCACAATTAAAAGGATAACACAAACATCAGTACTTTTCCGTTTAATTTTTTTTTTACTGTTACATTAATGGTATTTTTTTTTTTCCTTGTATTTCTGCGTTATTGAATTTGTAAATAACTTTCATATGATTATTTTATTATATTCTTGTTATAGACATAAAATTATACTCCCTCAGTCAATAATTATCTGCATCAAAGGACATATTTGCGGACTCCTAGGTAAAACTTGAGTTTAATTAAGTTTGGGTGGGTTTAATTAAGTGGGGAAAAAAGAGGGACATAAGTGGTGTCTTATTTTTTTATTTTTGGGTGGGTTAAAGTAAGTGGGAAAAAAGGTGGAAAATTAAGGGGCCCCTTTTATGAGTGGGAAAAAGGTGAAAAAGTGAGTGTAATTAAAAGATATTAAACAAAGTTTAAAAATAAATGTAAGGGTAAGGTGGTCTTTTTACTCTTTAAAATTTATTAAAAGAGGAAAGAAAAAAATTTGTTGCACATTGTAAAGAGCATCCATTTATGACAAATGTTGCACATAATTGTTGGCGAAGAGAGTATTAGAATTTTTTAGCCCCCGAAAGAAAAACTTTCAAGATCCACCGCTGAACATACATGTTACTGCGAAAGCTCGACGAAGTATACCAGCCAGGCGTCCATGTTGTTTATCAGCTTATGTAGAAGACTATGATTGAGTGCACATAATTAACTAACCATTTTATGTTATAATCTCTTTTTTGGTCTTTGTTTACGGTTTCCAAAATTCCATTCCAAGAGCGTGAAGGTCATTTTGAACAAAAAGTAGAATGCTTTTGAACCTTTTTTCATACAAAATTGAGAAATATATAAAGCATCACAAAAGTAGGTAGAGCACAAATGGCAAAACTACGAGATGATAAGCTAAGCATGGGTTTATTATATTAATATTATTACTAGTAATTAGTAAAAAGCTTTCCCTTAAGGTAACATTCTTTAAGGAGGGGTTAACCAAATCTTGTACTCTTGCTCTTGTTGCAATATATCCACTTTCCCCCCACCATCATAGTGTTGGAATATTTGTTTCAAATTGTTAGTGGTTAGTTAACTTCTAATGTATATGAATAATATAATCTAGTGAGTAATTAGTTTTTATTAGGCCCTGTTCAATTCACATTAAAAAAAACAATATTCAGTAAAATTAATTTCTATTTAGTAAAAATAAGTCCAATTTAGCAAAAATGATTTGAAAAAATAATTAACAGGAAAAGTCCCAACTATTAGCATACTTCTTTAAAAGGGTTAAACTATTGATTAATTCATAACAGTCCCAACTATCATGGGTTCTTCCCAAAATGGTCCTTGACCTGTTTATGACCGGTTTAACCGGTAAATAATACCACATGTCATGAATCAATTGGTTGATGTTTTAATTTTTTTTTTTTTTTTTTTTTTTTTTTTTTAAAAAAAAAAAAAAAAAAAAAAAAAACCTTCCTTTCCCAAAAAAAAAAAAAAAAACTTCTCCTCCTATTCCACCTACTTGACAGTTGACACTTCCCTATGGCCACCAAGCCATCAATCTCAGCCACCGCACCGACAACCGCACATGGACGGATGGACCCCTAACCACCTGCTGTTGCAACACCGCTCCTCTTCCATCAGAACCTAAACTAGTCACGACTATCGAGTATCGACCACTCTAAAAGCATTCATCCTCTTCCTAAATCCAGCAACGATTGTCGACCACCCTATACACCGGCCACCTTCTTACTTTTTCTACTCTTCCTCTCTTATTCTCAATTCCTCTTTCTTGTTCTCCCTCGCGCCCTTTTATCCTCATTGAACCCTAAATTCGGCCACCATAAAGAGGGTTAGTGTTTGGATTTAGGCACAGTGGGAACGTGGGCGGTGGTGAGCAGGGACAGGCGGGCAATTGTGTGAGCAGAGGGCAGATGGGCGGGGGCTGATAGCCGGTGTTTAGTGGTTGGACTGTTGGAGATGGTGGTGACAAGGGGGCTAGGTGCATGGAGAAAGAAGGGATTAATTAATTAATTTTTGTAAAAATGAATGGGCCAGCAAAATTGCAACATGTGGCAGTGTTTACCAGTTTACCCGGTCAAAACAGGTCAAGGACCATTTTTGGAAGAACCTGTGATAGTTGGGACTGTTGTGGATTAATCAATTGTTTGACCCTTTTAAAGAAGAATGCTAATAGTTTAGACCTTTCTTGTTAATTTTTTCAAATAATTTCAGTTCAGTAAAAATAGTTTTAATTCAATAAAAATAATTTCAGTTCAGTAAAAATAATTTAGTTCAGTAAAAATAATTTCAGTTCATCAAAAATAAGGTGAAGTGAACAGAACCTTAATGGAGTCATAACAATAGTGAATTTAGTGGGTTAACGTTAGACATGCTCTAATGTTCATGAAATTATGTTCCTAACTTTTAGCTTAGTTATGCAATATATACACGTTACGTTAATTGAATACAAAATTGCATTACTCTTTCCCCTATCTCATCTCAATATTTATAATTTCAACACATAGTATAGAATAGATTTTACTGTACAAAATTTATTTAAATCGAAATTTGATAGCAAAAGATAGCTAGGTTAAACAATTTTATTTGGAGAATTGTACTATTGATTGCTTAATTCAATTTTATTAGGTGAATCGTACTATTGATAGATGACCTACTAGTATGGGTAGAGTATGCTTCTTATTGGGCTGTAGTACATGGGCCAATTTGTATGGCGTTTTGGATTTGCGGAAGGATTTATATTGGCTCAAGTGGCAAGAAATCCTTAGCAAAGCTTACTGCATGAAAATTCTAATGTAGTTTTCTGACTTTTGACTACCATAATTTTTGAAAATAGACGGTTGAGATTATTTGTTTTTTGATTTATTTTTAATTAATAATTTTAATTAAATATCATGTTTTAATTATTAGATATATATTTTTTATTTCCAGAATTTCAAAAATATTAAAAAATAATTTCTACAAGATAAAAATATATTTAAAATAATTAAAAAATTATTTTTTATTAAAATTACTAATTAAAAATAAATCAAAAAAACAAATAATCTCAGCTGCCCATTTTAAAAAAAATTGTGGTAGTCAAAAGTCATAAAACTACATTAGAATCATCTCTTACTGCAAGCCTACAACTGGATGGCAGCATTCGATATTTTTGTTACATAGTCAAAGTTCAACTCGTAGTATTGAGATTAACCCAAGAACATTTCTATTAGTGAAATTTATCTGTTACATTTAAAAATTTGAACATCTATTATTTACAGTTAATATAGAAATAGTGTAAAATGATCAATATGATGCAATTATTGCAAAACAAAGTATTTATTACAATAATTATTATATTACATATATACACATACATTGAGTATGTCACTTTAAGCTTTCCTCGCTCACCATTAAAAGTAAAGTAGATACATAACATATGTCACTCGCACGCTCATAGAGTTTACCTATAAATTAAATTTTACATATGTATATTACTGAGTAGACTCTGTAAACTATGTTATATGACATGAAATTATATCAACTTAGAAAATAAAACAAAGTATATAATTATTAAGTAGCATGTTATTTACGAGCCTTCTGATTAACTCGGCAACATGAGATAATCGAGACTGGTGTGGGTGGTGTAGACTTAAGAGCCTTGAGAATGCGGTGTGTTACATGTCCATTGATATCACTATTTTCTTTCACAATACGCCCAATAGCCTCATGTTCTCTAGCCAACTCATTACATTCTTCTTCCTTTGTTTCGGAGGAGGTTATGATGATTGATGCTTCGGCGGTCAGGAAGACTACGCCTGCACCCTTAGCCAGATTCCCTTGGTCCAATCCCGGGTCAATCTTCGGAGGCTTGTTGTTGTTCACGGCACATTTGATCATGAGATTCTTGCCCATATCGCCACCATACTTTTCGATGCTGGAGCCATTGTACACTTGATTGTTTAGCAACTCAAAGAAGTGATCTTTGTTATTGAATAGTTGCACTATGAAGTTCTCAGGATCCGATTTCCCAATTTGGAATTTGATCGCCACGTCAGGGATTTCACCTATATTAGTCATGACCCATGATCATCATATGAACTCAAATTAGCCTAATTATCAGCAAGAAATTTATCAACGTTATCACAAATTACAAGTACTAAAACTTTATAACTAACTTTTCTAAGACGTATAACTCTATTTTATATGCAACATATGCTTCAAAATATGTAACATTTCTTATTTTGTGTTTAGAGAGCTACAAGGATGGGTGATGAATCGATCCAAGAATTACCTGAAACCGAGAGAAAAGTTATAACCAATTAAGCTATCTCTCATTCTCAAATATCAAACATATGTAAACATTAAAATAAAACAATCTGGCCTTCTAATGTTAATGTATCAATCATTTTATGTTTTCGTCCTTTCACAATTAAAAATCATGTTGTTAGGAAATAAACTAAAACTTATCAAATACCAACGAGATTTGTTGTGGAAAAAGGTATGACATATCTTTTATTTATTTCTATCTTTTATGCTTTTCTAATTAGATGAGGTTTGTAATTAGGAAACTAGATAGATTCTAGATACATTATCAATCTAGGATTATATAGGCTTAGATAGGGAGCAAGTAAAATATCCTAATTGATGTGGGTTTTTAGGTTAGCCTATATAAGGCCCTGTTCAGTTCACTTTTTTATAAAAAAAATATTCAATAAAATAATATTCAGTAAATATGTAAATTAAGTTCAGTTCAGTAAAATTAATTTCATTAATTCAAAAATCAGTAACTCTAAAGAAGAAATATAATAGAGAATCAGAATTTTTAGTTCAGTAAAGCTAATTTCAGTTCAGTAAAATTAATTTCAGTTTAGTAAAAATAATTTTAGTTCAGCAAAAATAATTTCAGTCCAGTAAAAAAAAATTTCAGTTCAACAAAATTAAAGTGAAAAGAACGGGGCCTAAGATGGTTTAAGCGAGGAAAATCATCAAGAGGATTATTGTCTTATTTTGTAGTAACTTAATAAAACAATATTTTTGTTAGAGGAGAGGAAATCTAGATTACCTCATAAATATTGTTTCTTTTATTATCGTATTTTGCTATTTATTTTATATTGTGTTTGAGAGTGAGTTTTCAAATCATTCCATTGTACATATCCGTTACAACACATGTCATCTTTAAATAAATTGAAATTTAATTTTAAGTCAATTTGATCAGCCTATAAAAAAGGGTCGTCTAATTTGGTGTAGAGAGATGAAGAATTAGGAATGCTATTGTACTACAGTAATATTATCATAGCTTAGGGTCTACTATAATTAGTCAAGTACTAAACGTGTAGGCGTACATTTAGCTAGGTGGTCATGTGAATTTCGGACAAGAAGCATTAATATAAGTTATTTTGATCGATGATGCATGTACAGCTTGCGAATCCTATAATAATATACTACCTCCGTTAACAGTTATTTGCAACATTTTGCATAAACGGATGCTACCTATTATTTACAACAAAATGTTTTTTTTTTTCCTCTTTTAATAAGGTTTTTTTGTATGACATGATCAAACTGCCCTCACTTAACCAACTTACTCCCTTAATCATTTCACTAACCATACTCTATTATAACCCTCTTAACTCATCTAATCTTAAAAAAAAAAAAAAAAAAAAAATCAAATCTCTCAACATTCATCTTATCCATCAAATTTCTCTCTCCTCCTTCATCATCACAATCTCACTCCTCCTTCATCTTCCCCATCTTCTATCCAAATCCGGAGGTAGTCTCCCGTGGGTTTCGTGGGTGTGGTGGTTGTGGGCGGCACGAGTTTCGTGGATGGTGGTCTAGGTTTTGTGGGTTTCGAGGGTGGATCTAGGTGTCGGTGGTTGTGGGTCTAGGTTTAGGTCTAGGTTTTGTGGTGGTTGATTTCCGAGGGTGGTAGGTGGCGTGGTGTTGGGTTTTGTAGGGTAGTGGGTGGCGTGGTGTGTTCGATTTCTTGGTGGTGGTGGTTTAATTGTAATTAATTCAATTCGTGGTGGTGGTGGTTTAATTGGGGTTTTTGGGGTTTTGGTGGTTGTTTTCGGTGGGTTTTGGTGGTTGTTTTTGTTGGGTTTTGGTGGTTTTCGCTAGGATTTGGTGGGTTAGCGTTATTTGGTGCGTTTTGGTGGTTTCTGGTGGGTTTTGGTAGTTTTTAGTGGGTTTTGGTGGTGGTTTTCAGTGGGTTCGTGGGTGTTGGTGGTTTTCGATGGGTTCTGGCCTGGGTTTTCAGTGGGTTCGGTGGTGGTGGTGGTTTACGGTGGTGGTGGTGGTGATTCTGGGTTCTGGGTTTGGTTGTTTAGTGGTTCTGATTAATTGTGGGTTTTTTTTTTAATTGGATTAGTACGTGCTTAAGTACATGCCCTTATATTTTAATAATCATGTTTAAAAACTTTTGCCTAAGACTCCGTGCTACCCCCTTTGTTGCAAATAACTGTTAACGGAGGTAGTATAAGAATGACTATTACGGAATTAGTTTAATACTATATGTCTATATGCTAAGGTATGTATACATCAAGCTATATGTAAATACCAAAATAATTAATACTTTTGATTATTAGGTTAAACGGAGTAATTATATAGAAATTGAACGCCAGCAATACATGCATGTATGAATGCAATCAAGATTAATTAAATCTTGACTTTTGATTATAAAAGTAAGTTGACTAAAAGCCATTAGTACAACTATTTCCATGTATACGTACAAACTTATTCCTCCGTAAATCATTTTGAAGCATATAGCAAAGTAATCAAGTTAATAACCTGAATCAGGATTAAAAAAAATTAATAATAACGACAAATAAAAAATTTAAAAAAAAAAATTGACTGTGAAGTTTCCTTAGGTTTTTTTTTATTTTTTTATTTTTTTTTTATTTTTTTTTAATTTTTTTTTTTAAATGTAGTAAGGTATTCGTGAGGATATATAATAAATAGAGTGACACTTTTATTGAGAATGGTATTTTAACTAGCTTCGTTCTACCAATTGCTACCTTTGTTTTGATACGAATTACTTGATTAGTGGTTTTTAAACAATATAGAACTTGTATTGTACTTTATTTAATGAAGAAGAAGATGGAAATGAATACTTCGTGTGTGTATATAAAGATTTAGGGTCAAATGAGAATTCTTAAAATGAGAAAGATGAAAAGCATTTTATGTACGCATATCTTTTGTACTTGACATGAATAATTTTTTAGCTAAATGTTATTTAGTAAAAAATAATAATAAATAAATAAACTCAAATTTGATTTGCAGATTTTTTTAACAGTGTGAAATTGTGCTTGTATGATATTTGTGTAAAAATTTTATAGTGATCAATTGAAATATGACTACTATAATGTTTTAATGATTATACAATTTATGATTGACTTATTTTTCTTCAAATAATACAAAAGTACATTTCTTTATTTTTGGTATAACATAGTAACATCAATTTTTTTTATCTATCCAATTTTTAGTTTCATTTGTGTAATTTTTATTTTTATTTTATAATTTCTCAAAAAATATTTTTGTAAGTTGGATTAAAATTTTCAAAAATTATATTTGCATCGTAGATAACATAAAAAAAAAAACCCTAATTGTGTCCCTATTATAATGTGAAAAAATGAATTGAACCATATAATTTAATCATTAAAATACTATATATGGTAGTCATATAAAAAAACAACCACTATAAAATTGAAATTTTTTGGCAACTCAAAATCAAATTTGCACATTACATTTACGTAATTTCATATGTTACACCATACGTCCATACTATAACAAAAAATGCATGCAGCAAAAATAAATAAATAAACAAATAATGCATGCAGCTATGCTTCTTACCCATGAGGGTGGCTGTCTCGCTCTTGCTTTTGCCGCCGCTGTTTGCCAAGATACAATATGTTGTTCTGCAGGCATCAATTACAATACTTTAAGGACTGATTTAGGAAACAACAATGCAAGCTAGTTATAATATACGAAGTATTGTATACTTGTATGAGATATGACTACAGTTAGTACTAAGGTAGGGAAGATTTGCTTTCAAAAAAAAAAAAAAAAAAAAAGAAAATAGGTAGGGAAGATTTTACTCCCTTGTCTTTAAAGGTTCTTTTGGTAAACCTAGTTACACCATAAGCATATATATACTCCTAACAACTCATTTTGTTTTTCTATTAGTGTTCGTTTACACATGAAAATTAGGTAAATTGAATCATTTGTTTCGAAGGATAGGGAGGGAAAAAAAAAAAAAAGGTGTATGATTTGAACAAATGAAGTATGGGTGAAAATTGAAGAATGAAACATAAAACAAGAAGGCCAGGTAAATAGAATATAAAAATAAATGGTGGCACAACTTTTTTCTGCAAGATAAGGGTAATATGGATTGCTTATTTAAATTATAAGAGTTAGTTATTTAGGGACATAGAAGATAAGATAAAAGAAAAAAAATAGAATATTTAAATAGAGTTGGTTATGAGTTGGGCTGGCTCGAGTCCGCCATAAGCCTAGTAAAGCATGAGATCATTTTTTGAAAGATCGACAAAAAACCTACAAAACATGGACCTTATTTAACATGTTATGTTCTAGCTTCTAGGCACGACCTACTTGAACACAAGACACACTAGCTAGCATGAAACTGACCAGCGTGTGCTCATTTTTAATACGTATTACTAAACATGATTGACTTTTTGGAACACTGAAAAGGAATTTAGGAACAACAAAAAAGACCAATGGAGTAATAAAACAAGATGGTAATCTAATTGCATTCACTTGATAATTGGTCATGATTTTATGAATAAAATGGAATAAATCTATGTTTTTTTCCTAATGAATGTTGTATAAAGCAAGATGCAAATTTTAAGGGTAGGAAAATGTACTAGCCAAACCTTAAAATTTTCTGTAGGTGAGGGATTTAGTTTCTTAGTGATGATCGTTTCTTGCTCGTTCTCAAGACTTTATATAGGAGACGAAAGAGTACATAGCATCTTGTGGATGAGCTTATTCAATGCCTAAAGACGAAAGAGTACATAGTATCTTGTGTTTTTTGGGAAGATATAATTGAGAATTAAGACTCTGGCTAAAAGTAGTTTTGCTTTAGCTTTGCTTAGTAATTAGGTTGAATGAAATACACGTAGCTTAGTATTGCAGAGTAATTGCAATACTTTTTGTAATGAATTGTTATATTATCAAATCGTGTGGAACATTAGAAGATTTTGGTGGAAAAATACCTATTTCTAGCTGCCTGCATGTGAGCGGTTGCACGACAATTAAGCTATATACTTCGTATATGTATTCATTAGAAGTACCCTTAGCTAGAACATAGAAGTCGTAGAAAATTAATGTGGCAAGAGAACTACACGAGAAAAAAGGGTGGAAAAGAAATAAGCGGTAACAAATAATCACTAGCTACTATAAAATATTTTACATACACTCGAATACACATAGAAGTAGATGCACCCATATGTGTATTTTTAGCTCATTTAACATAATTTTACTCATTTTAAAATTATTAAATGAGCATAAAATACCTTGGGTGCACGGTACACCTTACGACTGGAGTGAATATAAAAAATTTCATAATCCCTGTATTTGTATCTCACAATAATCCCACTAGGAACATTTTAGTGGTGATCTGAAGAGTCTCTTACCCTTCTTCCTATGCTCTAACCCCCAAAGGGACCTTTGCCTACTAATCCAATCGTGAGAGATTTTTGAATTGGTCCACTAAAACGCCTCTTCTTTACCTATATAATGATAATAATATCAATAACAATTTTATTTCTCCTATGACGATGCGAGTATGTAAAAGTGTACTCCCTTCTTTTCAATTTATTGATAGTCCCATTTTGACTTTAGTAGTCAAACTTTAAAACTTTGACCAATAAACATTAATATTACATAAAAAAAAAGTCATTTGATGCATAGTTAGATTCGTCTCAACGTGTAATTTTATAATATTAAATTTTTATAGTTTTTGGTAATATATATATTATTCAAAATATGGATGATTAAAGGAGTATTTTAAAGATCATAAAAAGTCAAAATGAGACTAAAAGGAGAATTTTAAAGACCGTACAAAGTCAAAATGAGACTATTAAAATAAAGCAGATCGAGGGAGTACTAGATACTACCATCGACCATATGTAATTGTTTACGCGCAAACAAATACAGAGTATGATACCATGATTAATACCCAGTACGGCAGTATGCATCCTTGTAATATTGTAAACATCGTATTATTAAGAAAAAATCGACACTATCAACCCTCGGCGTAACTAAGTAACATCTAATAATCGACACTGATTTGGGTGGTACAGACTCAAGCGCGCTAAGAATACGGTGTATTGCAGTTCCATCTATACTATTATTATCGTTCACAATACGACCAATAGCCTCATGCTCCCTAGCCAAGTTCTTAGAGTCTTTGGTCTTTGACTTGGAGGAGCTGATGATGATTGATGACTCCGCAGTCAAGAAGACAACGCCAGCACCCATAGCCTGATCCCCCTGGACCATTCCCGGGATATCCCTAGTGGCGTATTGTTGTTGTTCACGACACAATCAAGCTTGACCTCGTTGTCATCTTCCTTTTGGATATACGACCCATTGTACAGTTGATTTCGTATCAATCCTAAGAAATTATTGTTCCTACTGAATAGTTGCACTTTGAAGATCTCTTCAACGGAATTCGGGCTGATTTTGAATATGAACGCCACTTCAGGGTTTCCACCACCTATTAGCCATGAGCATTGCACCAAGACCATCAAATTGAAGTTCGTCAGAAATTAAATAATTAACAACTAATAAATATTATAAATACAGAAATTAAATAATTAACAACTAATAAATATTATAAATATTTTTATGCGTACGGAGTAGTAAATAAAAGTCATGTATGTTATCCTAAATGCACTAATATTTTAAGACACATTATAATGTTGAATATAACAATAATAAGCGTTAAAATAAGGTTTTTTTTTTCATGATACATGTATCGAACAGCTTGCGAATTCAATATTATATCTAACAATGACTATAATTACAGTGTCAGAGTTAGTTTAATACAATTTGGGTATTTTTTTTTTTTTGGGTATTAATCAAACTATGTAACCACCAAAATAATTAATTTTAGTGTCATTACACATAGTTATAATACAGAATTAAGCCAGCAATAATACATGTGATTAAAATAGTACGTTGACTCATCAAAGATATTACTATGACTATTTCCATGTTTGCTAAATTAAATCATTTTGTATTGAAGCATATAGCAAAGTAATCTAGCAAAGAACTATATGTAAGGCTAAATAACAATTTGAGTATGAGTTTTTTTAACACAGTAAATATAAGATAATTGCATTGAATTAATTGATTAAAACTGTGTGTACATCCTAAATTTATACAATTGAGAGGCTATACAAAGATTACAAAAGATAAAACAATATGTACATATTAAGGAGATAAACATAGAGCTAAGAAGGATAACTAATTATCTTTACAAAAATGAGATAAAGATAATATCAAAGAGATAATTATCCGGTATCTCTATCAGTAAATAGCTTTTGTGAATATTAAAAATAATAGGGACTAATTAAGCACTTGATCACTGTGTATTTAAATAATTAAATTGATTACTCGTAGTTAATTTATATCGCCATGTGATGTATTGTATCACCATTAATTCATATACTCAATACTCATATATATTTACAATTGCGTAGTGTAAGAACCTGATGTATCACCATTAATTCTTTCCTTTCAACTTCATGTATTTTAATTAATGCTTATCTTTTTGTTTCTAGGCCTTTAGCCGTACTTGTGAACTTCTTGTAGGTGGACCATAGGGCTGACTGGCTGAGTGTTTCTAGTGATTTTAGCTATCTCCAAAAGAACTCTCTATAGACGGCTTAGTTGAATAAATGAATGAAATTTAAGCTAGCTTCAATTCTACCAGTTGTTACCTTTGTTTTAATGGAGTGCTTACTTGAATTTTATTGTTTGATCAATATAAAATCTTATGATTTCAAACCCCCAAAAGCGTTGGTCACTTATTTGTAAATGACAAACACGGGAATTGAGCATAATGATAATGGAGATGGAGATGGAGATGAAGATAAAGATAAAGATAAAATTGCGAATAAAAGTGTGGAATTTCACATATACTACATATTTGTTATACCAAACTAAAATTAACACATGCATGTAGCTACATATACTTTACCCTCTAATTGAAATGTTCCCGTTTTGGAATTGGCTGCCCCGTTATTGCCTTTCTTGCCGTTCCTTGCCATTAGTTTCTGCAGGCATCGATCACAATAATAATTATATGAGGACTTTTAAAGTAACAAGAAGCAAGCTAAGAGAATGATAATATATAGTGTATATATATATGAGTATGACTATACGTCTATACTATTAACACAAATATATTATGTTTCTAATTTCTATAAATATAATAACCCATCTAGCTAATATAATAAAAGCAAGAATAAACATTATGGTTATCTGATTGCATTGCCTTAATCATTTTATGAACTAAATGGAAGAAATCTATGTTTTTTCCTAATAAATGTATAAAGCAATATGCTATTTTTGATGTTGGGAAATTGATATATAAGCCAAACCTTGAGCATTAATACAGGTGGGGTATTTGACTTCTTATTGATCAGTTGTTACGCTTGTTGTCTAAGATTTATAGGAAGTGGAGGATTAGGTTGGGAAGAACACCGATCATGGAAAAATTGATATATAAGCCAAACCTTAAGCATTAATACAGGTGAGGTATTTGACTTCTTATTGATCAGTTGTTACGCTTGTTGTCTAAGATTTATAGGAAGTGTAGGAATAGGTTGGGAAGAACACCGATCATGGACGTCTAAAAAAATATATATAATAATAATAATAATAATAATAATAATAATAATAATAATAATAAAACCTTAACTAATTGTATTCTCATTTACTTATATTTTAGGTTTGATAGAGACAAGAAGATTATTTTTTCGAATACTGGAAGTTGCAAGGGAAGTTTGATAAAACATCCTTTGCATCATGATCAAACATAAATTAAACTGATTGTTTATGTTCTGAATAACTTCTGATAATTTATATTGATTATAATTTAGTTTACATGATAAAACTTGTGTTAACATATTAGCAAAAAATATGATCGACATTAATGAATAACTAGTGCCATAAGAGTCAAACTATGTAAGTTACTATGAAATGAAGGTGGTGTATAAATTAATTGTCACGTACATTATTATCTTGAAATGTTGAAAATTATTATTGCATCAGGATCTCTATATGCTTCGTATAATCTTATTAATTAGAGGATGGAGAAAGGAAGAAAGATAAAGGAGATATGAAAAGTATATCAAAGTAATAAGTCAAACCATGATGCTCTCAAGTAAAAACATGTGTTGGTAGAAACTATAGTGATTTCCTGTATTAATTTTGGATAGAAAGGTAACATTTATGCCCAACAAATCAAAAATTCAACAACTACGTAAAAGGTTCTTACCAATAAAGACGTCATTTCTTTCCATGCGACCTAATCTCACATTGCCGCAAGTCCTCAACACTTTACTCAATACGTCGGCCACCTTGTGTATGGGCTTGTTTAATTGATAATTGGCTAAAAGTAGATTTGCTTTAGTCGTTTAGTGCTTTTTAAATATTAGCATTAGGCCTAAATGAGACAACAAAAGCAAATACAAAAGCATACAAGAATGATTATTAATTAGATCTTCTTCAAAACAAATAGTTGATGATCTTGTATTTGTATACACAAGTGGTTTAATGATGATAAGACGATTTTATACATTTGCATAGTTCTCTTTGTACCTATACTGACAACATAGCATTTACTCTGTGTAATACAGCTACACAAGTATAGTAGTTGTAATTTTACTATTGATTCTTTTCTACTCCGTATTGTACTATTATCACTTTATCAAAGATGGAGGCATTAAGTGGATAGATCAAGGACCCCATAATAATTGAGATCATGTGAGAGAACCTAAGGATAAAATGAGAACAAGGAACCAATCTAACTAGACCCTTAGATCATCATAATCGGATAGTCAAGATGTTACCCAAGCTAATTAATGGCATTTTTGTAATTACGCAACTTTTCAAACTGATTCCCAGCTTATTCACTTTAAACGCAATTTCATTTACTTTTTAACTGATTTTAATTACTTTTGCGAATTTTTCATTTACTTTTTGTAAATAAAACTGGAAACTAACTTGTAAAGTAAAAAAATTACGAAAATGCCAATTATGGCACAGGAAGCATGTGAGTCGTCCGATTAAGATGATTTAAGGGTCCAGAATAGTTCCTAGTTCTCATTTTAGACTTGGTTCTCATTATAACTTGGTTTATATATATAAATAAATTGATATATGTGTCATTTGGTTATATTTATTTCGGAAAGAAAAAGTCTTCATTTTAGTTAAATAATAACAAAATGGAAGAAGAAGAAGAAGAAGAAGAAGAAGAAGAAGAAGAAGAAGAAGAAGAAGAAGAAGAAGAAGAAGAAGAAGAAGAAGAAGAAGAAGAAGAAGAAGAAGAAGAAGAAGAAGAAGAAGAAGAAGAAGAAGAAGAAGAAGAAGAAGAAGAAGAAGAAGAAGAAGAAGAAGAAGAAGAAGAAGAAGAAAGAAGAAGAAGAAGAAGAAGAAGAAGAAGAAGAAGAAGAAGAAGAAGAAGAAGAAGAAGAAGAAGAAGAAGAAGAAGAAGAAGAAGAAGAAGAAGAAGAAGAAGAAGAAGAAGAAGAAGAAGAAGAAGAAGAAGAAGAAGAAAGAAGAAGAAGAAGAAGAAGAAGAAGAAGAAGAAGAAGAAGAAGAAGAAGAAGAAGAATTCAAAGTCGTTAAATTAAACTCCTTATCAACGCTGATTATCGATTAATAATAAGATGAAACAAGCTAAGATGGGTACTGTTGTGTCATCAACATCAATAATGATAATATACGAAGTATGTCTATGCATTATTGGATTAAGGAAGTGAAATTTAATCATAATTAAGGTTTATAATAGTCCATGTTCAGATTGCAAAACACTGGAATATTTTAGGTTTGTTTTCGTGGTCAACTTATAAGCTTGCACGAAAACGAAATAGATTCACCTAACATAAGATTGATATTAAGTAATGTCAAATGCGAAAGTCATGAATGAAACATGTAACGAACAGCCAACGCGAATATTTCAACCAACGACGGGGGCTGATGCTTTGTGTCACTTACCAAATTTAAAAAGAATAATTATCACTGTGGATGCGATGAGCGAGTTTTGAATATATATTTGAATTTGAATATGAATAGGTTCTTAATTACTCATTTGTTTCAAAGATTTACAAAATGACGAATTCATACTCTAATGGAATATAATAATTTAATGTATTTCATTTTTATACTGAAATTTGTCGAGCAACACAAGTCCAAAGTTAACGACATTAATATATATTTGAATAGGTTCTGAATACAAGAGTTACAAAAATGATATTCGTAACTCTAATGGAATACAATAATTCAATGGTTGATTTCATTTTTATACTGAAATTTGCTTTTAGGACCTATAAATGTTGTTGTGCATTAGTGTACATAGTTGTTGTGCTTTTGAGCGCTTTGGACTCATATTTGGTGATGTTCCAGCCAATTCTATCTGTCTTTTTTGTTATTCTTTTGCTACTAAAACTTGTGAAGTATTCACTCATACTTCTCTTAGAAATATATGTTCTGGGTCACAAACAAACTATATGTAAATTATGATGTGTTTCACATTAAAATTAAAAGATAACGTAAAGGCCTTCACGTTTCAATTAGCACGCATAAGGTCAAATATCAATTGATTTTTAGGATTGAACTTCAACGTGGACTTTGTTTGTAGACTTCTCTTCCTTGTGTCTTTAATTAACTCGTATAATACCCCATGTGATATGTAGGATTACGAGACAAAGTACGTGATAAAATATACTCCATACGTCGTCCCAGAATAACTGACATGTTGAATTTGTTTTTACTATTCATGTATTAATTTTGACTATAGTTTTTTTTTATTAACATATAATAACAATATATTTTATCATAAAATACGTTGTTGTATAAAGTTTCATTGTATAAATTTTTATAGTTTGCATAAATATTTACTTATATAAAAATAAAATCAACCTAGTGCATCGACATGTGTGCAAAGTTTGATGGAGTACTTAGAAAGAATTAAAAAAGAATGTATTGAAAATTCTTTTAAATTTTCAAAACAATGTATGTATGTATGTATGTATTAATTTCTTAAAATTGCAAAATATGTTGAAATCAAACTAGTTCAAGGCTTCAAGCTCAACTAGATCAATTAGGAGTTGAACTGAATTCCCAACAAGGATATATAGCAAAAGCTTGAGATCAATCAAATTATATTGTTTCTCATATGCAAATATTTGCGTTTTTTGTGTTTTTAATCTTTTAAGTTTCCACTAACAATAATTTTTTTGTTAGCTTGAAAGTATAACCAAAGGATTCAATCTCCTCTAACGTGTCCAGTTCTTAGAAACTTAAAAAGGGGATCTCAGGCCTGTCTGAACTATTGTTGGTTGAGTTGATTTCAATTAGTAGTGTTTAAGTGCAGGCCCAAGCCTATATCAATACAAATGTAGGCCCAATGCTAAATGAAATTCGTTTATAATTAGTTGTATCTATTAACCTATACTAAAAGCAAATCCTTCCATGACACTTGTTATTAATCTTGTGAAAAATTTTCCCGCCCTTATGCTTCTCTCCTTTTTTTTTTTGCAAAATCTTTAAGTAAACTATTTATATATACCTTATGTATTTTATTTCCAATTTGACAATCATATTCTATATATACCCCAAATGAAATATTTTTAAATATCTTTTATATACCTTATATTTTGTAATATTATTGTCAAAAATATTTAACAACCGTACATTGCACGGGTTTTTGACCTAGTTTTTGCATATAGTTGAAGATTCTGTTGGCCTTGGGCCACTTGACATCACTACTCCACTCTTAATTTTCCCCCTTTTAAAATGAAAATAATTACGTAAAGTTAAGAATATGAAATCACTAGATTCTCACCCACCAACATTTCCAAACCTATTTTTTCAAAAAAAAAAAATAAAAAAAAAACATAAAAATTCAAACTATGTCAATTTAAAAAAAAAAAAAAAAAAAAAAAAAAAAAAAAATCTTTAAATGTATAATTTGTTGTTAATAAAAAAAATGCTCAGATGGCTAAACGCTATTCCTATCATTACATAGGTAAATACTTTAATTTTTTTATTAAATATACTAGTGATTTAAATTTGTCAAACCACTAAAAGTCTTATATGTAATATTTGTTGATTATGGTCTTAATTTTTTTTCCCCCTAAATATACATGCTTGTATAAATTTAAAGAAAAATAAAAAGCTCATGTAAAAAGACTTTTTTAAAAATATCCTACCAAAATATCTCATCCTCAAAGGTAAAGGAAAAGGTACTTTTTTTTAGTTGTAGTACGTAGTTCTAAAATTGAGTGGTTGACTATAACGTTGGGCTTGTGTTGCTCGACAAATGACAACCATTCTTCGTTATTTTTTCTTCTACAATGAATAACCGCATATTCACGTTTTCTTCCATATTTAATTATTGTGTTGGAGATGAGTGTTACATTTATTATTTTAACAATGACTAGATTGACTACTCTCTATTTTTCCCTTTTTAAAAAAAAATAAAATACATTTTGTTTCGGGTGAAAACAATGGGACCTTGCCGAAGGTCCGATGATGTGGTGAAGACTAGATTCGATCCAAGAAATGTTGAGCCGAAGGTTTCCTGCACAGTAAACACACGTAAACTAGCCTCGGGGGTGTTGCCGAGGAAGGCCCCTCCGATGCTAAAGTCAGTACAGTGTGTAGAAAGAGAACACTATGCAAGAGAATTAATTGCTTGAGGCTTTGCTTGAATGAATGTACAAATGTAATATTGATGGCTTTTATACCTCTGCATACATGGAGAAGTTAGGCCTTAGCCCAATTGGCATGCCTTGAGGGCTGATCTTTGACTTTAGCACAATTGGAGAGATGAACCTTGACCTTGGGCTTTTAATTGGATCATTTAATGCCTAAGCCCAATTGGACTAAATTGGACCCAAACAACTTGCCCCCCAGACCCGATTTGGAAGGATGACGGGTCGGGTTTGATTTAATCAGAAAAGGAGGGAAGTGAATGATTTAATTAATCCAAAAATTTGAATTTAAACCGTAATTAATGAGATAACAACGGTTAAGGCGGATGATTGTAGAAGTTGGACGGATAATGGGCAGTTTAATCGCAAGGTCGTGTGTTTAACGGTTACTTAGTGGGGTATTTAAGAGAAATTGAAACTCGGACTCCCCGTATTCCCATTTCTGGAGATATAATCAGAGGCGCGTCATCTCTCCTCACTTATTCACCAACACAAACCCAGAATTCTCGAGAGAACCCAAGAACCCGCATCAAAACTTCGCAAATTCCCCGAGCATTAAGCTTAGAAACTGAGACTTGCCACTACCAATTCGTAAATCGGCAACTTTCGCTTCAGATTAAGGTAAATTCCTTTGATTTTAGTTTATTTTTCTTCGAATTCAAACTCCTTCCCTTTTTTTTCGACTTTTTTCTTCGAAATTATCAATGGCAAGAGGAGTTAGGGGTAGAGCCCGTGCTCCAAGAAGAGCAAGGCCAATTCCCGATCCCAGGAACAGGATTGGGACCTGGAATGGACGAAGAGCAGAGTCTGACCCTGCTGAAGGGATTAGGGCGACTCCAATTTCCTCGGCTCCTCCTCAGAGAGCGGAGGGGCCGAGCGCTTCTGGGCGGGACGATGAAGTTCCCGCTGTCCTTTGGGATATCCTCCCCGGGTTTTCAGAGTGGGAGGATGCCGAAGTAGCTTCGGCCATGATAAAGAACCGCCCCTACTCATGGTGGGTGGAGAATGCCGAACAGTATCGGTTTGCCGAACAAATTGAGTTGCATTACGGCATCCTTGAAGCTGATGGGTATTGGTGCCGAATGCCCGTGGCATCCGATAGAATCCATCGTCCACCCCCGGGGTATGTGGGGGTGTACACAAGACAACTTCAGTATGGGCTGAGGTTCCCTTTGGACGTATTCGTCCGAGACTTGCTGATCCATTACAATATTTCCCTATGTCAGCTAACTCCTACTAGCATCCGAAGGGTGATGACATACTTATGGGTCTGCAAGTTCTTCAAGTATGTGCCGAACCTGCACTGCTTCAAAAAGCTTCATCGGCTAGTGCCAAATATTCAAAGTGGGCACGGAAGTCATGGTTCTGGGTGGTACCGGATTGAGTCCCGGCCCCAGTACCTAACCATGTGGCCGAACGACTCTTCAGACAAGGACTGGAGAGGTCAATGGATTTGGGTTAGGGCACCCACGGACCCGGGCCACCCTTGCGTCTTCAGCGCTCCCCGGTACCTTGCTGAGCCTGATCCCGACATGGGAAGCTTAGGTCCCCCCGCAGATAACGGCTCAGATCCAAACCTTAATCAACAAAATATCTTCGGCAAGCTGCCGAACCGGGGGGGCAGCGGCCGAATGCAGCATATCTCGGAGACTTGGCTCCCCGATACGCATTATGTTTTCCAAGAGAACATGCTAGCAGCTGTCGGCCTCAGCCGAAAGTTTAAGGATGGTAAGCTTCTTTGGCTGGGGTCGAGGCTTTTAAATTATCTCTTTTTCTCCTCTCACTTTGCTTTTTTATGCTATGCCAACCTAACTGAACTGACCTTTCCCCTTTTCTTTTTCAGAGCGGGACGAGACCAACGTCGGCATTAACTACGCTCGTCTTGGCGTCAACCGAGAACGAGTTGTAACTGATCGGGCCCCCTCTATCACTGAACCGAGGCATAGGGAAGTTCATCTAGACTCTTCCCACTTCCAAATTGAGGCTGTTGCTCTGTATCAGAGGCAGAAGCCTTGGTGGAAGAAGAGAGATCCCTGGTTTCAGCTGCTGGACGAAGAAGCTGAAGCTGCCCGTACGGCCGAAGAGGTTGCACGGGTTATTGAAGCTTGTGAAGGAGGAGAAGGGTCCTCCAGGGCTGCTGAAGAAGAAGCTGCAGCTAGGGCAGCTGAAGAAGACGAGGCTTTGCTGAAGACCTCGGTGAGCTTTCAGACTTAACTTTGTCTGTTTTTGTTTTTTTTTTTTTTTTTTTTTTGTACTCACATTCTTCCTCCCCCCTGTCTTTTACAGTCTGAAGAGAGTAACAGACACAGAGAAGGGAAAGCCCCTGTTCGTCCCGAAGACCAGATACAAGAAGAGTCTTCAGACTCAGACATGGACGAGCAGCCGCTTCAGAAAAGGCGCTGAAGGATGGCCATCATCGGCCCGCATGACTTTCAGCGGAGGCCGATGACCATCGGCGTTGAAATAAGGGAACCCGAGGAAGGCAATGGATCGCCGAGGGTTCCCCGGCCACCACCTCAATCACCTCCAAAGACCCCTCCGCCACCTCCTGAGATGGAGGTGGATCAGAAAACTCCCGAATCTAAGGGAGGGGTCCAAGAAGAAGTTCAGGAGAGTGCTGCTGAGCACAAGAATGAGGATGCCGTGATGCCCAGTGCTGAGGGTTTCACGGCAGACATTGCAAGAGAGGTTGAGGCTTTCGTCCTCACCCCTGAGGAAGAAGAGGTCATAATAATTGACTCTTCTGAGAAGGAGGATGCTGAGCCATCCAAAGTTAAAGAAGCTTCGTCGTCGTCCTTTCCTTCCTTCCAGACTCTGCAATCTGGAGAAATGGGTTTCTCGGCCCCCCGAATTCCAATCCCAGATCACATCTGGGACCTCATATGGGGTCAGAACCGAGAAGGTGCTGCAGCCTACTTCGGCGATTTTGCTGGCACGTCCGAAGTAGATAGGGCAAGAATCTGGTCGCTGAAGGCCACTGCTGGGATGGGCGAATCCAGCAGATCAGTTCCTGACCCAGCCAGGTCTAACCAACTGCTGATGATGCAGGTGATTTTTCCTTGCCTTTATCTCCTCTAAAATTCAGCTCTATTTTTTATTTTCACTTGTGCTCCTGTTTTCAGTTCGTGCACAATCAGACTCTTACTGTAGAGCTGATAGATACCCTACAAGATAGGGTAGACGCTGCCGAGCACGACAAAAAGGTAGCCGAAGAGGAGTTAAATCTTGCTAAGCTGAAGCAAGCAGCAGCTGAAGAGAAGCAGCAGAAGGGTGAGGAATACGAGAAAAAAGCTGCTGAAGCCTTCAAAACCTTCTGCGACGCTATGGAGAAGGAAGTTTTTCCCCCACTGATGGAAGGGGAAAAATTCCTCCAAGAGCACATGGGAGTGGACATCTCCAAATTCAAGGCTACCATTGAGAGCCGAATCCAGGAAGGAGCTGCTGCACAAGCTGAAGTGCAGCAACGGCTAGAAGCTCTTGAAGCCAGCAGAATGGCTGCTGAAGAGATGCTCCAAGCCAGGGATGTCCAACTCTCAGAAGCTGCTGCTGTTGCTGAAGTTCAGAGAGCTAAGCTCCAAGAAGCTGAGGATCAGCTGATGGCCAAAAAGGAAGAAGTGGCCCAGGCTCAGACAGAGGCTTCCCAAGTTCAGCAGGAGCTGAATGAGCTGAAAGGTTCCTCCTCCAAGCTCGCCGATGAGCTGAAGAAATCCAAGGAAGACTTGGAGGAGACAAAGAAGAAGTTGGCTGATGCTGAGGCTTTACTCAAAGTCCGTGTCTATACCCAGGAAGAATATGAAATGGGTTTCAGAAACGGGTTCAGAGTGTGCCGAAGAGTCTGCCTTCATGCTGAGCCGAAGCTGGACTGGTCCAAATGTGCTGAATGGGTCCAGAATCCCGAAGACCCTCATATGAAGTATGCAACTCCAGTCGAAGCTGAAATCCTTAAAGCTGAGGAAGCCGAAGAAGAAGCTGAGAGAATGGAGTTGGAGGCTGAACAGAGGGAAAGGGAGGCTCGGCAGAGTGCAAAGCCTGCTTCTTCTGTTGTTGGGGCTGAGTCCACCATGAGGCCCAACAATGCTGACCAGTCTGATCCTCGGGCTGAAGCATAGGAACTCGGGCAGTCGTCTTCAGAATCTTGCGGTTCATCATGCGCTCAACTTTAGACTTGCCGCTTTCTGAATTTTTTGCCTTGTTTGTTTTTTGCGTCAGCTTGCCTTGTCGTACAAAACAGTTTAATTTTTTGCTTCTGTACGTATTTCGGCAGCTGTTATTTTCCGCTTGTGGGCGGCTGCCGATATAGTTTATTTGAACTTGTACTTCAATTTCTGAGCATAAATTATTAATTTGATGTTCTTTTCTTCAGCTGCTTTGTTTTTGAGTGCTTTACTGTTTCTTCAATTCTGCTGAACATAAACTTGCACTGGTAGTGCTTCTTGCCCCCCCAGCAATTGAAGTATGACTTCAGCTGAATAAACAATTTCTTTATTTCTTAAAAATGGGTATCCGAAACACAGGGCCAACTGAAGGCAATTCTTCGGATAATAGCTTTCTGGGATACAAGGCTCAGTTAAGGCAATATCCCAGAATTGTCCATGGACTCATGCCTTTGGAGAACAAATCTTACTGAAGCTTGACTTCAGCTGAAAGACTAGAGTTCTTTAAAAAGACGAGTTTTGTCAGCAATCTGAAACCCAGTTACCCGAAGGCGAAGGTTTCAGACGAGGCTGAATAAACAACTTCCAACTGTTGTTGTTATCCTTGATTTTCTGTCTATCATTGAAAAATGGATATCCGAAACACAGGGCCAACTGAAGGCAATGTTTCGGATAATGGCTCTCTGGGATACAAGGCTCAGTTAAGGCAATATCCCAGAATTGTCCATGGACTCATGTCTTTGGAGAACAAGTCTTACTGAAGTTTGACTTCAGCTGAAAGACCAGTGTTCTTTAAAAAGACGAGTTTTGTCAGCAATCTGAAACCCAGTTACCCGAAGGCGAAGGTTTCAGACGAGGCTGAATAAAAAACCCTTAAAGAGTAGATAGAACCAAGAAAACTTTGAAAGGATAAAAAGTTGCAAATATTTATATAAATGGTGGCTCCAAGGCCTTTCATTAATTCAAAATGTACTTACAAAGATTGTTCTGCCCCGAAGGGTTTACACATGATATTTTTTCAGTACATCAGCGTTCCAGTGATTTTTCAACTCAGTTCCATCCAACTGCCGAAGTCGGTATGTCCCTGGCTGAAGCTCATCACAGATTTCATAAGGCCCTTCCCATGCAGCTGAGAGTTTCCCATGGATTCGGCCTTTCTGAACTGCAGCAGCATTCCGAAGGACAAGGTCTCCAATTTTAAGAGGCCTTGCATGGACCCTTCGGTTATAAAATTTGCTGATTCTCTGCTTATAAGCGGCCATTCTGTCTCGGGCTGAGTCTCTTACTTCGTCGAGGAAATCGAGAGATTCCCTCATCAGTCGCTCATTCTCAGCCGAGAAGTGGTGCGCTCGTAGGCTCTCAGAGCCAATTTCCATGGGAAGAACGGCTTCGGCACCATACACCAGTTCAAAAGGTGAATAGCCCGTTGCCTCTTTTTCAGTTGTCCGAAGGGACCAAAGGGTTCCAGGGAGCTCCTCCAACCACTTGGACTTTTGATCTTTCACCCTCTTCTTGAGGGCATTTAGGATCTGTTTATTTGCAGCTTCGGCTTGTCCGTTACTTTGCGGGTGGCATACCGCTGAATATGTCAGTTTGATGCCAAACTGATCTGTATACCGCTTCAATGGTAAGTTATCAAATTGCCTCCCATGATCGAAGACAAATACTCTCGGGATGCCAAAACGAGTAATGATATTCTGCCAGATAAATTTTCTGACAGTTTGCTCTGTAATGTTTGAAGCTGCTTCGGCCTCGATCCATTTACTGAAGTAGTCAACACCAACTATCAGCCATTTTTTCTGGTACACAGCCTCTGGAAATGGTCCTAGTATATCCAGTCCCCATTGGGCAAACGGGAGTGGATTAAGGATCGGCTGAAGATCCCTTGCTGGCTGGTGGATAACTGGAGCGTATTTTTGACATTTTTCGCATTTCCGGACCAGCTCCTTAGCATCTGCGATCATGGTGGGCCAATAATATCCAGCCCTCAATGCCTTGTGGGCTAGGGTCCTTCCCCCAATGTGGTTCCCACAGATGCCGAGGTGAATCTCCCGTAGGATATAATCTGCATCTGTTGGTTCCACGCATTTCAGCAATGGGGCTGAGAAGGACTTTTTCAGAAGTTCCCCCCTGAAGACAATGAACCTAGAGCTGGTTCTCTTCATCTTGGAGGCCAAAGCTTTATCTTCGGGAGTTTCTCCCCGAAGCTTGAAAGCTAGGATGGGGTCCATCCAACTAGGCTCTGAGTCAGCGCAACACACTTCAGGTGCTTCGTCGACACTTCTCTCTCGACGCACTTCTACATATACAGATCTGTTCAGCTCGGTAAGAAATGAACTGGCAAGTTTGGAGAGTGCATCGGCTTGAGTATTCTGACCCCTTGGGATCAGCTGAACCTCAAAAGTTTTCAGCTCTGCAATGACTGACTTGGTCTTGGCAAGATAAGCTATCATGGAGGGCTCTTTGGCCTCGTAGCTGCCGCTAATCTGATATGCAACTAGCTGAGAGTCTGTTTTCAGGCAGACATGATCGGCTTCCAGGGAGATGCACAATTCTAGGCCGGCGATTGCTGCCTCATATTCGGCTTCATTGTTCGAGGCCTTAAAAGAAAATTTTAGTGCATACTCAAAGGATTTGCCTTCGGGAGAAGTTATCACTACTCCTGCCCCCGAACCATTTTCGGTGGAAGATCCATCCGTAAACACGGTCCAGACTTTCTTTTCATTGTCTAGCGTTTCTTGGTATGAGCATTCGGCCAAGAAATCCGCTAGAGCTTGAGCCTTAATGGCAGCCCTCGGACGGTAGCTGATGCTGAATTCGGTGAGCTCAAAAGCCCATTTGGCTAGCCTACCAGATTTTTCAACCTTGCCGAGAACTTTTTCCAACGGCTGATCAGTTAAGACCACTATCTGATGGCAATCAAAATAGGGCCTCAGCTTCCGAGCAGCTACTACTACCGCGAAAGCGACTTTCTCGAGTAGAGGGTAGCGAGTCTCGGCATCCGTCAGTGTATGACTAACAAAGTAGATCGGTTGCTGACTTTTACTTTCTTCCTTCAGCAGTACTGCACTGATGGTGGCTGGGCTAACGGCCACATATAGGTACAAAGTTTCTCCTTCTGCTGGGCTAGCCAGCGTTGGGAGTTAAGCCAGATGCTCCCGAAGCTGTTTAAAGGCGTCTTTTTGCTCTTCCTCCCAAACGAGCTCTTTTGTTTTCGGGAGTTTCAGGGCTTTGAAGAAAGGTAACCCCTTATCCGAAGCTCTGGAAATGAACCTCGAGAGGGCTGCCATTCTTCCGGTGAGCCGCTGAACATCCCGCTTTGTTTTCGGCTCAGGAAGGTCGAGCGCTGCTTTGAATTTGGAGGGATTGGCATCAATCCCCCTTTTGCTGACTATGAACCCAAGGAATTTCCCTGACTTCACGCCGAAGACACACTTCTTCGGATTCAGCTTCATTTGATTGTAGGCCTTTCAGAACAGAATGTTTGCTCCGCTGCCACCGTCAACAAGGACCTTACTGACGCCGTGGTTGGCCACCGTGGCGATGATCACCAACGGATCCTCGTGAGGGAACGTTATCCCCCGGCAGTCGGCGGCTGTGAACGTCATGTTCGGCACCGGCGATTGGGGAGACTGAATGTCAGCGTTGTTCACCTGATGAGTCAAAGCCCTAAGGTGTCGCTTGTGCTCCCTCCGAGAGCATATTCCTCCCGAGATAACATTGATCGGAGAGAATTTCCCCTCCGGCTTTTTACTGTTCTTCCGGGGGAAGTCGAGGTCTTGCCGAGAGTCCTTTGCTGACTTCTCGGGCTCTTTTTTCTCGCGGTGATCCGCGATGTATTTTTTCAAGTATCCCTTCCGGACCATGTCCTCTATCTGGTCTTTCAGTTGGATACACTCCTCAGTGTTGTGTCCTGGAGACTCGTGGAACTCGCACCACTGATTTTTATTTTTTCGCTGATACCACTCTGGGAGTGGTCTCGGCTTTCGGTAACTCTGCTCCTCCTTCGTCACACTGTAAATTTTGGCGCGTGGAAGAGAGAGCGGAGTGTAGGACTCGTATCTGCCTATGTATGAGGCAGATTTTTCCTTCTTTGGGTCGCTGGCCGAAGATTGCTCCGAGGCCTTCGACTTTCCCTTTGCCTTATGGCCTTGGCCTTCAGACAAGGGTATTTGTCTTTGTTTCCCTCCCCCGAATTGAGGTTGGGTTTTCGCTTTGTTCCATTCTTCGGCTCGGATGAACTTATCCGAGGCATTCAGAGCTTCCTCCAAGGTCCGCGGGGTATGCATGACCATGAAGTCTAGGAACTTCCCGGGCTGAAGGCCATTCTGCATTGCAAAAACGGCTAGCCCCTGGTCCAGCTGAGAGACGCTGGATGACTCGTTACTGAAACGGGTCAGATAGTCTCGGAGGCTTTCGGTTTCCCCCTGTTGCAGACTCATGAGTTCTACAGAAGTCTTCTCTCGGCGGTTTGCCGTGGAAAACTTGCTCCTAAATTTGGAGGACAGATCATCCCACCCTGTTATGGAGCCTTGCTTTACTCCCTTGGAGATCCACGCTTGCGCGACCCCCTTGAGAGTGGTTGGGAAATATTTGCACCAAGTCGCTTCGGATCTGGGGCAAAGATGCATATGAGTCTCATACGAGGCCACGTGATCCTTCGGATCCGATGTCCCGTCATATGTGATGTGCGACGGTATTTTAACCGTGGGCACGTGCTCTTCCAGTATCCATTGCTCGAATGGCGAACTGGCGGGTAGCATAACGGCCTTGCCCTTGTTCCTGGCCGAAGGGACCGCGCTCCGCCCTCTTAGAGAGGTAGGAGTGGTTTTCGTCCCTGGCTGGGAAGTCTGGGCCTCGGCCGCAGGGAACGAGAGGCGATTGTGCACGCTCGGTTCCTTGCCGCCGAGTCGGTCGAGGACGTTTCGGCGAACAGTCTCAGGTCGTTCTCGATGAGTAGATTCTGGCCGAGAAGCTGAGCTGCTGCTCTTATGCGTTTCTGGTCGGGAGGATGAGGATCCTTTTAAAAATTTAGGGTCCTTTTTCCTCTCTTTTTCATTTTTCCAGGTATCCTCTTCCCACTCTTCCAGTTCCCGGAAGGAAGGAAGCTTCCCACCATCATGGTCTAGCTTCCTCCGTTGATGCCGGGTATGCGGAGGAGTTCGATCACGAGGTGGTGGCATATTTTGTGCCCTCATCGCCTCCATGAGCACTGCCAGCGCTCTTGCCACCTCCTCCGAGCTTGGCCCCGTCAATGGGGTCCTCGGCTGAGTATGGGAATGAGGGCGCCCAGTCGATGGTTGGCTTTGGGGCACTGAATGTATCCTATGATCGGACTCACCCCTGCTAGACCGAGAGTGACTCGGCCTATGATGAGAGTTATGAATTACGGGAGAAAGGGAATCCTCCCTGTATGATCCCCCCCCCCGAGCTGGCACCCTTGGGAGAGTTCCGGTCCGGCGAGGGTGATGGTGTAGGGGTTTTAGGCTTTTCGCCCGCTCCTTGACGGAGGCCTTTGCTCTTGCGGTTCTTAGCCATTGCTACTAAGATAATTGCAAGATGATCTTGGTTAGAAATTTGGCTTAAAGATTTTTGAAAGTCTTCCCCACAGACGGCGCCAAATTGTTTCGGGTGAAAACAATGGGACCTTGCCGAAGGTCCGATGATGTGGTGAAGACTAGATTCGATCCAAGAAATGTTGAGCCGAAGGTTTCCTGCACAGTAAACACACGTAAACTAGCCTCGGGGGTGTTGCCGAGGAAGGCCACTCCGATGCTAAAGTCAGTACAGTGTGTAGAAAGAGAACACTATGCAAGAGAATTAATTGCTTGAGGCTTTGCTTGAATGAATGTACAAATGTAATATTGATGGCTTTTATACCTCTGCATACATGGAGAAGTTGGGCCTTAGCCCAATTGGCATGCCTTGAGGGCTGATCTTTGACTTTAGCACAATTGGAGAGATGAACCTTGACCTTGGGCTTTTAATTGGATCATTTAATGCCTAAGCCCAATTGGACTAAATTGGACCCAAACACATTTTTTCATCCAATTGTAATTGTGGCCCTCTTGTTATTGGATGTATCGAATTGTAAGTAAACCAATCAATCAATTTATAAAACATTTGCATGCACATCCCTTATCTATTTTATCAACCTCCTATTCAACTAATTGCAAAATCAATACGCCACTTTTACGAATTATAATTGGGCCAGCACCACGTTACTATGCTTGGTTGCTTCCAATGAAAGTGACACAAGTTGGCAAAATTGTTACTATTGTCAAAAATTCACAATACTCACAAAGTCTATATATATTGCTAAATGCTTATTGGATATTTTATATTTTATTTTAATTACTGATGCATTGATGTTAACCTTAGTACTAGGTTAGATCTTTCTTTGATCTTAACTTTGTGTAAATTTGATGTTAGCTTGTAACAACCCCTATATTGAAGGACATAGCTGACTACAAGTTTGCAATAACGATTAGCACGGCAGCGTAACGTATTTAGTGTTGAAGGCAAAGAATAATTTCATTTTTTAAAATTTGTTATAATTTTGAATTCATGTTAATGTTTATAAATAGTGTAAATTATATATCATTGAAGAGTGTTTTCTTGCTATGTACAAGATTCTATTATGAGAGTTACCAATTTTACAAAAACTATCTCATCATACTATTGGTCCAAATGTAACATTCTTCATCACAAAAAGGTAAAATGATACCCTAGTCTTAATATATTATTTTCTGTAACTAGCTATTGGCCTACTAAAATACATAAAGTAATCATAATAATAATGTTCAAATTATTTTGTAAGAGTAACACCCTTGGTCATGATTTATTTATAAAATTTCTCAATTTTCACCACCCATCCATGATCAAATCAAATGGCCAACAATGATGACCAAAGAACTCTCAATAACTACCAAACAAATCTCTGATCATGGTTTCTAAATTGTTGAATGTAACAAAAAAAAAAAAAAGAGATTTAAGGGTCGCGAGATTCATTAAAGCGTGTCAACTCTATCCAGTAATTAAGACAAATAGCCGTCAACAAATTTTATTTTTTCCTCTCTTTTTCTATATATGCCACATGTATACTTACTATTCATTTCCTAACTTTTTCCTTTAGTCATGAGTCCTGGTCACTAATCTATCTCTTTTTTTTTTTTATTATTTTTATTGATCTTCCATTTTTCTAATGTCAAACAACATTCTCACTCTTTATGACCAATTGCTTGGTCATCCACTAGGTGCACTCTAAAATTATTTTAAATTTTAATTATTAAAATTTGACTATATTTAAGTTGTATTTGAACTTCTATAGACTTGGCAAAAATGAAAATCATAGAGAAGCTCAATGTTTAGCACTTAATTAAGCTCATGGCCTGGCCTGGTTAGGTGTTCGATTCAAGCCACCCATTGATTTAATAGTTGGTATATTATAGTAAAGTTTATTTTATTTTATTTATTTATTTTTTGGGGGTGGGGGGAGGTTATAAGACTTAAAACTTTTTATTACGGAGTATTAGTTTATACAGTTCATGAGATTCTTTTTTTTTTTTTTTTGAATGGAATAGGAGGGGTGATTTCATTAAATAATAATAGTCATTCGGCACTTACAATCATCCCTTAAAAGATCTAAATTCTCAATACAAGTATTAAACACCCATAAACTAATGGCATCACTTCTGAACTGTTCCTGAGTAATTTTAGATGTTTTTGCATCGTTTTTGATGGAGCTCCATTGATGTATAATCGCAAAAGTGATAAAACTTGATTGGTCATCAAGATCGGCAAATTAGCAAGACGAATCTTATAAATCTGCACCACTGCACCCCTATATACCAATAGACCCGCAATTCCACAAATTTGCAAGACGGATCTTCCAAATTTGTATCCCTACACACATGAAAAACAAACAAACAAACAAACAATACTAATAATCCCACTATTTGGGAACCGATAATAACTAAACCATATATGAAGAGACTAACGATAATCACCATACTGTTGATGATCTTTATTTGCTATATATATTAAATCGAAGAATAATTTGGGGTTTTCCATTGATAAAATCGATGGCAGCTCCTAAGTTTTACTATGAAGACTAGGTTTGAACTTTGAAGAGAGAGAACAAAGAATTTTTTAGGGTTTTTTTTTTTTTTCACTATGGCTCCCTGGATCTTAGTAAATAATTATTTTGTTTTTTTTTTTTTTTTTGTACGCGTTATCAAAGATTTATTATAGAAATCTGAAAAATCCAAATTGAAGGGAAAAAAAAAAACAAACAAACAAAGTAGTTCAAATTAACAATTTTGATAATGTCAACATGATTTGGGCCAAGATTCATTAATGTAATTTTAAATATCTGAATGTGTTATTAATGCAGGATGCGACCTCGTCATCAGCCACCACCCCCCATTCCACCCAAAAAGCCCAAAAAAAACCAAAAAGAAAAAAGAAAAAGAAAAAGAAAAGGGAGTTAAAAACTAAACAACTCAAAGAGAAATGGACAAAAAATTGTACGATAATAAGTGGATGATATTATTATTAGGTGTTGCTCTTTTCATTGTTTGGTGGCTGCCGTTGCAGCTTGTGGATCTTGCTTAATTGCTTCATAGACTGCATTCTTATCGGTATACACTTCCCTGGAAGATCTTTTTTTTTTTCCTCTAGCTAACTTAAATATCTAATTCTTCACACATTTTTGAATAACCGTCACAGATTATGATATATATATACATCTTTTACAATCCCGAAAATTGTTCCAACTAATATACTACGTATATATCTTATGTGAATGAAACAATAAGTGGTATATATGAGAATGTTAAAAGTTACAATACAGAATTACAGAGTGTGTAGTAAAAATATTTAAATATTTATTATTATCTTATTATTTTACAAGTAATTTTGTGTTGAAATTGTTCTTAAAATATTTTTATTACATAATAAAATCTTTTTCCAACATCACTCAACCAATTTCCCACACTTTCTCATAAAGTTAATGAATACGGAGTATATAATTCAACAAATGTTCAATTTCAAACACCACTAGGCCACTACACATTAATTGGCTTCCTTGTAATCTCAAGTTAATCTAATATGTACTCAAAACAAGCTAAGTGTGGTTAAAATGGATGAAGAATTAATTTTGGATATAAATGTGCTCTGTATCATATCATTGCGACTAATCAGTAACTACAAGCATCTTTAAAATGTTTCCAAACAATTGTTTGTGATTTATTACGTAAAGTTTGACTAGTACATACAAACGTAATCTACGTACAAGTCATGAACTTATTATTGAATGGTATGGCTTATAAGTAGTTACTATTGTTGGTTGTTGATATTTTTGAATGAAAATTCAAGTTGGTGACAGATGAAACAAGGAAGAAATATGTGGCTTGAAGCAAAATAAAATCTTAGGATGTAATTGTTCTTATTAGATATTCATTCAATGGCTCATATCGAAGAATCCATGAACAATGATTATTAGAGTTTGACAACTAGAATATATAAATTTGGGGTATCAAATTCCATATTTCTTCCCTATTAATCAATTCCAATGTTCACCATTAGAAGCCAGACATGTTTCTTAAATTGTCCTAATAAATTAGTTCTATGTTGACTTCTGATATATTCTCATATTCTCTCCATTTTGTAACCAAATTTCTAATACTTTACCATTTCATTTCTGCATTCTTGAATAATTATAATTTAAGACTATTAGTGATGGTTGAGAAACATAATTTAGAATTGCTAGTTGTACTTCGGGTATTTAAATACAACAAGTTTGATGTTATAAAGTGTTAGAACATGTGAAATATTACTCCGTTTCAACATAATAGAAACTTATAAATAAGTGGAGTATTTAATTAACGTGTTAATATGAAAATCCATAAAACATATAAATTGTCTAAGAGGAGTAAAAACTAAAAAAAATACTAAATTACTATATAATTTGTATATTGATATTTTTTTTTTATGTGTGTGTGTAAACAAAAACATTATAATGAAAAAGTCCATTCAATTTCTTCTTTTGTAAATTAAAGGGCTACAAATGTTTTTGAATAAAGAAAGCCAACATGACAAAATGATAGGTATTGTGTACCATAGTACTCCCTCCGTCCCTTAATTTTTGCCCCATTGCAAAAATATGGGTCAAACTTATTAAACTTTGACCATGAATTCTCGTTGATATATAAGTGATAATATATTCATGTGAGATCTTGTTAGAATTGTCTCATTGTATAGTTTATTAATATCAAACTTTAATAATTTTAACGCGTATAGAAATTGAGATATATGCGTTTGAAAACGTGTGTCGGAGACCATAAAAAGTCAAATGGGGCAAAAGATAAGGGACAGAGGGAGTACCTAATTACCCAATTTAAGGACTAGATCTAAATTATACAAAGTAATAATTTGATGATAATAAATCTTGACAAAACATTAATCAACCTAGCACATAACAAATAAGATGTAGCTTTACTATAATTTTCCTTCTAAACTTCTCTAATGAGCAAAATATAAACAAATGAATAATAAAAATGCACGTAACGATAAGTTCTTTCACGACATATATAAACATTGGAAACCCAAGAGTAAATGAAATTGGACAAATATAACCCATATATCAAATCACTAAAGCTAAAACACAATTAAAACCAAAGTTAGAGATAAAATATGATTAAAAAGTTATTAGGATGTCTTTTCTCTTCGAAAGAGCCGGCAGAAATCGTTGTTCTAGATTACCATTAAACCATTACAAGCCACAAAATATATGGAGTAAATAAATGAAATACCCCTAAAATACATTCAACAACACCCACGTGTCATAGTCCTATCCATCAAGCACAACTTGTTTGGTCCCACACATAAAATATCTTCGCAATATCTACCACTTATACTAATATCTTTGTTTGTGGACCCACTCTTTTTTCCATCCCATGTGTCCACTCGGCACTCCCAAAATCTCAAAATATCCAAAATTATACCCTTTTAAATATTAAAAAAAAAAATAGAAAAAAATTGTAAAATAGGCTTGAACCAACCACAAATTAAAAAATTCCATAAAAATAAATAAATCATTAATTAAAAAAAATAAGATTAAATATAAAATGGGACCAATTGTTTCTTTCTTTTTGATTGTACCCCACATTTGAAAAATAAATAAAAATTGAAAAAAAAAATGAAAAAGGCTGACGTGGTCAATTTGGGCCATACAACGTTTGTAGATATTTTGTTACCTTCTCAAAGAAATCGCTTTACAGCCGTTGGTTCAGTCGGCTCCTTTTTCGTTTTGGTAAATCCTGACCGTTGAATGGTATCCTTTCGTTCCAAACTCAGATATTTTTTAACTATATCAACATTACTACGTTTATAATTTTTTGAAAACTTCGACATTTACAATTTGGTAGCACCAAAAAAATCCAAACAAATAAAAAAAAACAAGGAAAAAGTTTAGCTGGGTTTTGTATGTATGTATGTATGAATTTGAAGTAAAATTAGTTAATTTTGTGGCTGATCTTTGAAGTGAAGAAGAAGAAAAATGGGGGAAGTAGTGATGAGTACTGAAGAAGATTTAGAAATAATGGAGATTTTGAAAGAAGAAGAGAAGAAGAAAAAAGAAAGTAAAGATGGTTCTACTAGATTGCCTAAAATGGATCTTAGAATTTTGTTGGTTGAATATGATGATTCGACTCGACAAATTATTGGTGCCCTTCTTCGAAAATGCAAATATAAAGGTTAGTTGAGTGTTTTTATGTTTAATTTAGTTTCTCTTGAATTTTAGTTAGTTGGTATGAATTCGTGTTTTAGTTGAAAACCCACCTCTCAATTGATGCAATTAAGAGGTGAGTTTTACCGTTTTCAATAGAATTTTTTCAGAAAAATTCCAGATTCTGTAAACGGTTTTGTGAGACAGAACAAAAATATCTTGTATGACAATAAATAATTGTGTACGGATAAGTTATTGTAAGTCCGTCTCACCTTATACTTGTTGCGAGATTACGGATAAATTGTTTTTACGGAGTATTAAATTAGATTCATATTGAGATTTTAGGTGCTTAAGGATAAATTGTTTGTGGTTACCCTTTGTTTGTTTGTATTGAAAGATGTTTAATTTGCATTTGTACTTCAATTATTGATATATATATGCTGGTAATTCAGCAAATTTCAATGAGTTCTCATCAATTTTATTGATTTGTTTGGTGAATTGAATGTTCTTTATAGCTTTAGTTGTTGAAATAAGAAGTTGATCTGATGTGGAGCTGACGATTCTTCTGCTAGAAGAAACTAGTAGATCTTTCCAGAGTTTTGTAAAATTTATCTGAAATGATGATTGTTTGTTGATATCTTCAGTTTTCAGACATCTGTAATTTTGTTGCATAATTGAAGGGAATTTATGCTTCAGTTTGAATCATTCTTGTTGAGGCTTTTAACAGATTAAAGCTTCTGGTTGTATTTTTTACATTAGAAGGTAAGAATTTGTGTATTATAATTAATAATCGAGACGAAGATCAAGGTGATTTTCCATGTTCTGTCTGCAGTTGATTCTGTTCCTGATATGTTTTTGAATTTAGAAGGCTAAATTAAGAATTTGTGTAGGATTATATTGAGACAAAGATCGAAGTGATTTACCTTGTTCTGGCTGCAGTTGCTTCTGTTACTGATATGTTTTAGACATTAAGGCTAAGAATTTGTGTATGATAAGATTGAGACAAAGATTGAAGTGATTTGACATTGTTCCGTCTTCAGTTGATTTTGTTTCTAATATGTTTTAGACGTTAGAAGACTAAGAATCAGTGTACGATGATATTGAGACAAAGATTGAGGTGATTTAACAGGTTCTGTCTGCAGTTGATTTTCTTCCTGATATGTTTTAGATATTAGAAGGCTAAGAATTGGTGTATGATAATATCGAAAGAAAGACTGAGGCAAATTGCCTTGTTCTGTCTGCAGTTGCTTCAGTTGCTGATGGTCTGAAGGCTTGGGAAGTATTGAAGGCCAGACCTCATAACATAGACCTCATTTTGACAGAAGCTGAATTGCCGTCAATATCAGGATATGCTCTTCTGACCTTGATTATGGAACACGAAATCTGCAAGAACATCCCCGTTATAAGTATGTATGATGTTGTTTATTGATTTGTAATGATTTTAATTTGTTGATGGCAAGAAATCAGTTTCTGACATTTAATGTTATGCAGTGATGTCCACGAATGATCCGATTAGCATGGTCTATAAATGCATGTTGAGAGGTGCAGCCGACTTTCTTATTAAACCGATAAGGATAAATGAGTTGAAGAACTTATGGCAGCATGTATGGAGAAGAAAACATGTATGTTTATTTTTTTCGCCCTTATTATAAGTCTCCTTTAGATTTATCATCCATGGCTTTCTTTAACTATCGGGTATCCTATTCATATCTTTCAGCAGTTGAATCGAGGAGGTGGACTTAGCCCACAGGATGAGAGTGTTGGACAGGAAAAGCTTGAAGCCACAGCAGAAAACAAAGCTGGAAGTGATCATTCAAGCAGTTCCAAAACTAGTGCCCCAAGGCAAGACCTGTGTAACAAAAAAGGAAGCGATGCACAGGTTAGGAACTTTTGCCTTGTAGAACATCTTCTGTTGCTCCAATTACATGATTTCTTCTGTTAAACACATAATGTAGAAGAATGAAAGACAGAATACTGTGTGATATGGTCTTTGTTGTGAGCTTTAGTATTGACATTTGCATCATGAGTTGACTATTGGTATGATGTTCTGCGTACATACTAGAATTAATTCTACATGTTTGTAGTCTTGATTAGTTTCTAGTATGATGGGGAATGGTTTCATTCTGCTGAGAACGATAGGGTTGCTGATTAACTTTCCAGTTTGAGTTGGCTACTTGAAGTTTAATATTGAGATTGCATCTTTGCTGTCTCCTGCAGAGCTCCTGTGGAAAGCAAAATCTAGAAGATGAGAGCGCGTACATGGCTGAAGTAGAAGATAACTCACAGCCAAATCAGGAGATTTCTCCTGTTTCAGAATTGATCATTCAGGAAAACGAAAAGTTTGGCAATTCAAGTCAAAATTTACAAACTCCTGAGAGTGCTGTTGCAGGTACATATACCTATACATTTTTTACATGATGCTGTCTCTTATCCATTAAACCAATCACAACATCTCTTTATTTTGTTTCTACTATCTTCTTGCTGTTAGATCTAGAATTTGTGCTCCAAAATTTTCTTATAGAATGATTTTCATTGTAGGATCAGATACTGCTGTCTGCAACAGTAACAATGCAATCAATGAAGATCAAAAGGCAGAACAACAATGTCGCGAGGAGAATGTGACTTTCTACACAGAAGATAATGACATTAGGGATGTTAACCCCAATTCTTCAAGAGAAGCCATTGATCTGATTGGAGCTCTCGATAGCCATTCTAATCACAACGAGTGCTTAAATGACGGAGAAAACAGATCAGAGCCCTCTCAACAGTTGGATCTCACTTTGAGGAGATTCTTTCCTGGTGTTATCGAAAATAAGACTAGTAATGAAAATCAAATGCTGAATCATTCCAACGCATCAGCTTTTACACGGTGAGTTACTTCCTTTTCGATGTGTCATGTGTAATATGCTTCTAGGCTGCTACTCAATGATCTATAGAGTGAGTATTGTGCTGTGTTTTGTATATTCAGCTGTTGATAGCTGTTACTTACTAGACCAATTGTGTGGATAAGAGACCAAAATCACTCTCAAAATGCTTCTCATAGTAGCCTTCTCATTTTTTCTGAATAGCTGAAATCTACTTACTGAACATAATTTTTGGCTATTTGATCACATGAAAAGCCAAAAGCCAACAAAGCTAATAAAGAAACCAGTAGCGAAACAAGGCTTATATGATTTTCAAATTTTCTAATTTATGTTGTTGGTTTTGTAGGTATGTGAACAAGGCATCAAATATGTCAAATTCAAATCCAAGTTCTATTTCAACTCCTAAAGACAACATAGGCAAACCTGTTGATCACTCATCAGACAATGCTCCAGAGAGAAGCTATAGTGCTAAGGATCCCTTGCTTCCATATGATAGAAAGGTGATGTCCCTCTCAACAGATCTTGCGAAAGAAGTTGAAAACGAGTACAGAGCTGCTTCAGAAAAACTATTTTCCATGCCACTTCCAGTGAGTGGGATGCAAATAGATGTTTGTCCTATGGTTTGCACACCATCGGTCTCACCTAGTCCAAGCTCTGCCAACCAGCAAATGAATTCTTATCATCAATTCAGCATGGATGTGATTAACGGCAGACACCATTTCCAACCCCTCGAACAAAGTCCTAAGCTATCATCCAATCAACCAATGAATATGCAGGATCAAAATAAGCTGGAATCTTTAGAGGAGCGAGCACACTTCTCTTCTGCTGCTGATCAAAGTGCCAGTAGTTCTTTACATAATGACACAGCAGGAGTAGGGCATCTAACCGGTGGTAGCTCTGAGGGAGGAAATGATCAAGGTCGTGTTTGTGATTTGACTCGACAAAGGTCTTTGCAACGAGTAGCTGCCATTAATAAGTTTCGCTTGAAAAGAAAGGAAAGATGCTACGAGAAGAAGGTAACCACTTTATTCTGTCAAGTGTCAAGTGAGGTGTATAACTAAAGGATGATATCTTGTTCTTGTATTGTCAAAGCTAATACTTAGAACTTTTTTACAGGTTCGATATGAGAGCAGGAAAAAGCTTGCTGAGCAACGTCCACGAATAAAAGGGCAATTTGTACGTCAAGTACCTCTGGATCCTCCACCACTAAAATCTAACCATTCAGGTGGCAATTCAACTTCCAGTTAGCCAGGGATGCCATATGCTTTGGTTTTGTTGTATAGTACATATAGATAGGTGTTAGTGTGAGATTTTTTGTATTTATTTATAAGTAGGTCTGTAGATGAAATAACATGCTTGTTTTGGTTCCGGATTTTACAGAAGAAATCCTGGATGAAACTTGAGATTACAGTTTATACCAGATTCAGGAACATTAACTTCCATTTAATCCTGTCTCTCACCCTCTTCTCCCCTCCCATAAGCATGCTAGGTTGAACGTAACCTTATACAATCTTGGTGCTAGTACATAATTTGAGTAGTGTACAAGATCATGCACATTTGGGCTCCCCTAAACCATATCGATGGGCAGGAATGCAGGATCCTCGTTTTTTGTTAGTAACAAGGGCGGAACACCATTTTATGATTCTGCCCTTCTTAGTAATGTTGAAGTTGATGATCTTATTATGAGTCGAACAAAGAACAAGAACCATACATGGAAGAAGTAAATACTAAAGGTTGAGACGCAAAGAAGGGTTGATGGGAAAACTACTTCCAAATATATGCTTCCAACAAGCTCAAAAGAAAATGGTTTATGGTTCTAAGGTGTGCTATTTCTAACAAAAAAATAAAATAAAAAAGTGTACTATTGGCATGTGATATTTAATGTTTGTTCGATTATGTGAAAGTGACTCGCTCTCTGGATAATTGTAATATAATGTGATATTTAATGATTAATTTGTATAGAAAATTGTATTTTTTTACGAATTTAGGAAGTAAAAGTTTTTTGATGTATAAAAAGAAATGCTCTACCGAACCAAAAGCCCCTTTATTGGTCGATATGATCCACATGCTAGACAATATATAAGAGGCGATAAAAATAAATAAATAAATAAAATAAATAAAAAAAAAGAGAAAGAAATTTCCATGTGTTGTAAAAAAATAAAAGAAAGGGGGGGAGGGGTTTTACAATTTTTTTTTTTTTTTTTGACGAAGAAAAGTGATTATATTAATATAATATAGTTAAACGGCACTTACATATAATTTTCTAAGAAATCAACAATTGCAGCACAAATACATAACACCTTAAAACTAAATACATTGTAGATTCGATCAATAATTGCGTTAATAAAAAACTTCATCAAACTAGGCGCAAAGGAATGCGGTTTTGGTAGGATATGCATATGTTTAGTCAATTTCATTAGCACAGACCACCCTTATTTTAATACACCACTGTCCATAATTGGTGGGTAGTATTATTGGATTATTTAAACCCAGTATACAACAATTGTGGCGCATCGTAACAACCTTAAAGAATTTAGCTTCAAAGGTTGTACTAACTATTTGCTTAACGACATACCCAATAAAAATTAAATATATGAAAATTTTGCTTAACGTAAAAGGTTTTTTTTTTTTTTTTGACACCTAACGTAAAAGTATTTATACATCATACATGGGACAAAAATTCACATATATAAGAGATTAAGATAGCTCATTTAAATTAATAAAAATGGTTGATTGTACTAGAGAGTTACAAAAAGTATATATGCCACTACATAATTTTCTCTGTCTTTCTACCTTTTTGTAATTATTAGTTCTCTTTTCAAACATAAAGAAAATAAAGCTTTTTTAGAGGGTCATGGTTAATGAAAATATAAGCTTCCTACTCATTGTTAGTCTTGTTGTAATACTAGTTTTGAGTAGTTGCGCCAACATACTTACTGTATTGATGCTAATCTTATAGCCCCCAAACTTGCTGAATTTTATCAAACATAATTTTCTTGTTATCGATCCCACTTGTGCCTACTGTGTGCGCACAAGCGCTCCATTGATCTTCGTTCCTCGGTAGTGTTGTCAATAGACGAAAGTGTTATTTCAAAAATCTAACATCCACTTTTCTTACTACGTGCACCCAAACGCCATTTTCGCACAAGTCTTGCACCCTAATCAATGAACAGACAATTGAGTCATGTCGATTAGGTATATCCTTTTAAGAGTTTTAACGGTAGCTGTACCTTTTCAACAAAAAAGTATTATTAACATGATTACATCATTCAATTAGGTTTGTTTGATGACGAATTTAGAAAGTAGAACTATGTCAAGGCGACACGCTAAGAACTCATGTTAACCTCCAACAAGAAATGAGGAACAAACTTAATTGACCCAAACGAACGACAACATAGTGGCTGTCCAAAGGCCCAATACCATACATGACGCCAGACTTAGCACTGCTGACAAAGACAAATACCTAACTCTAGACTCTCTAGCTATGAGATTCTTCTAGAATCAAGCTAAGACACATGAGAAGATTTATGCCCTAATTTACTTCGTCTTAGAGAGACCTATTTTTATTAATTCTCAACTGTCCCTTGTTTAACCATAATGCCCATCTAATTACCTGAACGATCATGCAAAATACAATTCTCAAGGGGCCATAGCAAAAGTGAGTATGATATAAGCTAGTCTCGGTGTTTTTAGAGGTTTCGAGATTGAGCCTTATAATGGTAGCACCATTAGCACTTGCTAGGAAGAACGCAGTGGCAGTGGTGATGCTACATTAGAGTCTGAGTATGCCATGATTCGTTGACTCATTTGGTAAATTATGTACAGAATTACAAATTTTATACTACTTTCATTTCATATTATTTGCGACGATTTGACAATTAACATAAAGTATAAGTGAAAAGTGTCTAATCGTTGCAAATAATACGAAATGGAGGTAGTATTATATATAGTGTTTTACTTTTACTCCCTCAAACTAAGTATGACTTCAATTCGACTTAAGAGGAATTTAATCTCCATTTGATTCAATTGATATGAGTCGCTCTAGTAGAATTTGCATTAATTGGTGTCTAATAACTTAATAAGCTCAATTCATACAAGAATGCCACGTATGTGTACCGTTCAAGGATGTTATGCAAAATCAGGTGGGGTGTACAATTACAAATCGAGGGGCTAATAATTTCATTGATTGTTTTATGTCTTTCTCATTTTCACTTCAAATAAAGCAATAATATAAAAATAACTTTTTAAAAAGTGTACCAACCTTTTTATAAATTAGATACCAAGGGCATGCAAATTGCAAAGGTACCCATATACATATCAATAACACAATAAAGTTGTTTCTCTAAAATGTTAGTGCATCTAATGTATATTCATGATTTAACCTTTATCTAGCAAACAAAAAAAGGCCATTTTTATTTTACTCTCTTTATGTAAGACCTCATTTCCGAAAACATAGATCGAGAATATAAATGTTCTTCCAAGAGTTGAATCTATAATTTTAAAAGCTATGCAAGAACTAAAGTTTTTTGACAAATTTACAAGGAATAGAAAATTCAAGACCATGCTATAATAAAAATGTTTATAAACCAAAATATAATTCGAGTACAAGCTAAAGACACATGATATGTCGTTTACATATAACACATCCTTTTAAAATTTATCACCTATACTTATATTATGCACCCAAAAACATTAAGAATGTTGCAGAAAAATATGTACGCATTATTACACCCATATTGCTCACGTAGTGACTTTGTCATGCCACCACGTGAGTCAAGAGTAAGAAGTGCATGATACTCCATAATTACTTAATTAGTCGTTTCCAATCAATGTACATGTCCCTAAACTCAAATCAAGTTTTCAACTATTGGTTACAACTATAAACACAAACCAAGAGTTTCAACATTGTCTAATGAGCTGTTGATGTGTGCAAGCTTGGTGTTTACCTGCTCAAATATATGGAGTTGCTTTTGACTTCTGTTTGCACAAAACTTCAAAAAGCGCACTACAAATTATGGTGACACTTTATAAACATTCAAGAAAATTAGAAAACAGCATATTATTTCTCTGATTTCCAGTTTTTCACCCCATAAATATAATTAATTAATACTCCAAAAATTCTGAATTTTTGTTTGAGGCACTGTAGGTAAAATGATTGAATTGTCGCGTAACAAACACATAAGCTAAAAGTGATTTGACTTGCCTTTTTCTCATGTTTGGAAATTGCTTTTGCAACTAAAATACATTACCATGAAAATAAAATTATTAACCCTTTTCCCAAAAGGCAGAGAACTAACTAAGACTTGTTTAATTTTTCTAATATTTGGTCCCACACAAATTTAGGGGTTACACGCCTCACTCAAAATTACATGATTGAGGAGTTTGATATATATAAAAATCACTTTGTCCTAAACCTTTGAAATTAATTATTGTAGTTAATTACCTGTTTAATCAACTAAATTAGAGTAAACGAACAATAGCCACATCTACCATTTTATAAAGATGTTCGATGAAAATTGTTAGCTTTGTTACAATAATATACCTTTTACTGATATTAAAAGACAAAGTGAAGATAAAAGGCTTTAAAAAAAAGTCATAAAAAAGAAATTATTATATGTTCAATTCATAATCATAATTGATAGTAGAACAATATACAATAATTAAGTTCGGACAACAAATATATTACATAATGAAAAATTACCACAAGCAATGACACTCAAAAAATCATAAAACAACATTATTGCACCTTTTTCTTTGTGTATTGTTGCTACCCCTCCTTTATTTAACCCCTCATAATCACTCCTTGACTCCCTACCATGCAAAAAACCTCTTACTCCCACTTTCTCTCAACCTCTTCATCTTTCACACTTCACCTTATTATTATTGCAAATGTCTCAAATTGACATAAAATCACCAAAACATTGCGCAAAGAAAGGTCTCAACCTCAACTTCCTTAAGAAAAAACTCTTCAAAATCCTCTCTACCCTAGTATTTTCCATTCTCTCATTAATCCTTCTCATTTGGTTCATCCTCCACCCTGCAAAACCTCAGTTCATCATCCAAGAAATCGACGTCTACCAGCTTAACTTCTCGTCCCCTCACATCCTAAACTCCTCTATCGAGATCACCTTAGAAGCTCGAAACCCTAACCAAAGGGTTGGAATTTACTACGACGAGTTACAAGCTTATGCTTCTTACAAAGGGCAACAAATAACTCTACATACACCAATTCCTCCTTATTACCAAGGACAACAAGATAGTAACTTAATATCGGCTTCACTCGTTGGTAACGGCCTCCCCGTGTCCCCTTCACTTGGCTATGAACTAGGCCGTGATCATGCTTCAGGGAAGATGATACTAGTCTTCAAGTTTGATGGACGGATTCGATGGAAGGTTGCTAGTTGGGTTTCAGGAAGTTATCGTATAAATGTTAATTGTGTGACTATTCTGCCTCTTACACCACTTAATCCTACAGGTTATTTGAGTTCTAAGCAGGGGACTCAATGTTCTACTGACATATAGAATAATAGATTCAGTATATTATACCTTTAGCTAATTAAGAATCTTAGCTATGTGATTCAAGTATAAAATCAAAGTATCTTAGTTTGTTTTATACTTATTCCTTTTCTATATTTGTGTGTAATGAAATTATGATAAGGACTTATATAGATAGAATTAGCAAAATGAACAGAAAGATTAAATAGGAATTTAGGATTAGTAGATTACTTAATGTTATCACTTTATTTATCGAGTAATATATATAATACTTCTTCCGTTCTCTAGTATTTGCTATGTTTGTTTTATGTCTTTGTAAGTGTATTACTCTCTTATTCTTTAATATGCATGTCTTTCGACATGTAGCAACTAATAGAATACGAAGGAAATATATAGATGATTAATTTTTTTTATTATGAGATGTTTGCTGGTTGTACAAAAGGAGGATCAATCAATCAAAGGATGAGAAGATACTGTCTGCTGATATGATTTAATTTTGATTGATTAAATTCAAGCAAAGAGAAAAGAAGGGATAAAGAGGCTGACAAAATGAGATTCCAAAGAGAAGAAAAGGGCAAACACAAAAGACTGCGAAATAGTGTAATCTTTGCTACTAAGGAATCTTTGTAAGCACTGCACCTAGTGTATTCACCCTATCAGTCTCAGTCTCTCATGCAGAGCAACCAGCTACTGGGCCCCTGTGTCTCTAGAAATAAATCAGGGTGAAATCGGCACTTGAGTCAAGTTAAGCACGGGTAGGTTGTGCCTATGTAACTCTGACTCTTCATTTCGACCAATAAAAGTTTGAGACATGAAGATATTATAATACAATAGCGGAAGGATAATTTGAGTAAAACGTTTCCAAATTGAACTATAACTTCTATATATAGAGTTAAAAGGGATTGGCATAAAAAGAAGAGCAAGGATAAAGAAGGCTAATCTTTTTACCTTACTAGACCCATCAATAACATATTCATGTGTAGACATTTAATATTAGCTAAAGTATAGGAGTTATAATGCATTTGCCACTCCCTTAGAGCAATTGGCAAAAAAAACAACTAACCAAAATCTGATGCGCAATTGTCAACTTTTCTTTCTTTGTCTTCTATACCCAATCATTTGTGTGGGTAGAAAAGCTGAAAAGGACTGCACCATCTCTTATCTTAAGGGTTTTGTGATGGTCTCAAATTCCAAAGAAAAAAGAAATAAATCAATTGTATCAAGATCAACCTAGGATAGCACAATCTAATTTTTCAACATTCTAATCAATCAAAAAATATAGAAGTATTAAATTCACTTAATATCCTTGAAATAAAAATCCTTTCTTATCATAGTAACTCCTAGTTGATCTTGAGGATTGTTCAAACCAATTCAATTTCATTTTTTTGGTAGTATGTTGAATTTGTGTAGTTATGGTGGTTTAGAGCAACAAAATCACGCACTTTTCAAGATCAGCTTGTACTATATCCTAATTTAGCACCCTAAAACATAACAACAAGCTACAAAATCTCGGATTAATAAACCTCAAAGATAGATAAACTCTGAATCCTCAAGCAAAAATTTTTTGTAGCTCCAATTATTATTGCACAATAGCAAGACACCATAATAAAAACTACTACGTACTACTTTGTACATCATTAACTCCATTATGGTCTAAAGTATAGTAGTAAAGCTTGCTTTTTACTCTTAAAGCAATCACCTATTGTGGTAGGAAGGGTTTGAGCAAAAATAAGATGTTAAGAGTGCCTAGAACTTGGCAATAATGTAACAAAATGTCCTTATCCTCCTTTTCCCAAACACTAACTTGGGTTAAAGCAAAGTCTTTTTCCTTCGAGTTTTTATCTTTGAGCAATGGCACGTCCCTCTCCACACTGAAGCTGAGGCCGTTACGACATGCCCTGAGCTTAACATCAGTGTTGTCACCTTCAGCAGTCATGTTGAGTAGTTACTGATAGTAAAAATCATAAAAGGCTAGGGAAGAATGTTCCTTAACGGATTCCGAATAAGGTCTGGTGGTACAAGATCTTGAAAAGATAGGTAAGGCTGATGAAAAAGGATTATAGAACAGTCATACACAAAAGAGTTTGACATACATACTGTGATGCATTTGGTTAGTGAATGTTCCTAAGCTATTCCCTACTAATATATGCAACTACTTATCCTTCCTATGTTCTGTTCCAAGTTTCCAACTAAGGATCGAAACCAACATAAACTAATTTGCGACAATTTTGCTAAGTAGAGGTGCAATGCTAGATAATTGACATCATAAGGTGCAAGTATGCCAAACATCAGATTAAACTATACAAAAAAACAACCTAATACTTCCTCCATTTTTTTTTATTGCAACAGTTTGACTTTTACACTATTCAAATATCTCACTTTGACTAGCTTTGGTGATTTATAGATTAGGAAAAATATAGTTATGTGGGATCTTGTTTTACTCGTTTCGATTTATACTTTCATAATATCAAATTTTTATAATTTTTACACATTGGTAATTAAAAATATTAACGATTGAAATAGTACATTGACAAGCGTAAAAAGAGAAGTGTTACAAGTATTAAGAAACAGAGGAAATATATGATAGCAAAAAAAATTGATCGGAAAAAACAAGATAGGTTCAGGAAAAGTTAAAACAAACAAAATACGGAGTAAGTTACAATAATGTTAAAAAAAAAGTAGTTTAGATAAATCGCGTATACATTTACGTTTCTATAGTTACTATTTGTGGGCTTCAAAATATGAAATAAAAAAAAGTTGCCAATTCACGAGTATATTTCCAAGAAGATGCCTCCCCCAACCCCACTTCTGAAATTTCTTAAGTTTTTTCTTGCCCCATAATTTGGAGAAAGTGTGAATCCAAGCACCAATAGACCAATATTCATATTGGCAGCTGGGAACTAAAGATCGTAGGAAAAGGCATATGCATATACAAGTGAACAAAAATAAATAGCTGAAAGTATAGCAGCGCAATGCATATATGCAAGTGAGCAAAATTGCATTATTCTGTGACGAAATTTTTTCCAGTAAATCAAAATAGCTCAACTTTCAATCTACCAGTCCTAGAAACGTATATTAAACTAAAAAAAAAGTATTGATTCGAACGTCTTAAGGTTTGAACTGGATACTTACGAATGAAAGCAAAAATGACTAAGATCAATACAGAGAAGAGAAAGGTAAGTAATTTAGATGCAGGAAAGTTCTCAAAATAGAATGCCAATATACAGGTAAAAATGACTCCCATTAATATAGAACTCGGTTTAGAAAGGACAGAGCGGTATATTACTCTTTTAGGCAACTAACAGGGTAAGAAGTGTCATAAATAATGCTCAGAAATTGAATAGCATATGTTGACACAGAAGTCTCATTAGTACAAACCCGGCTAATTGTCTTGCAATTAGGCAACTAACAGGATAAGAAGTGTCATAAATAATGCTCTTACTTAAATCAAACAACAATTTTTGTCAATTTAGGACACTTTGCATCTAGTCCAACCAATTAGGCAAATAGAGCAATACCATACAGACTTTATAGCTTGACTTAGACTTTCCAAGCATACTCTTAAATCTTAAGACAATTTCCTCCGACTTGCTTCTTTTCAGACATGAACTTCAAAGCCCAGAAATTTCTTGCATTGACCCCATTGACTCCAACATGTGTATAAATCGCTACTTATCGAATGCTAAACTCACAACCTAAACACTGCCTGCATACATCTAAAACAGACATGGCAGCCAGAATAGCATCAGTTTTGTTCCTAATTTCTCTCTTAATCTTTGCTTCATTCAAGTCCTCTCATGGCGCCCAAATAGCCATATATTGGGGCCAAAATGGCGATGAAGGAAGTCTCGCTGACACTTGTAGCTCCGGAAACTATGGTACTGTGATCCTAGCTTTCCTAGCTACCTTTGGGAATGGGCAAACCCCGGTGCTTAACCTAGCTGGGCATTGTGACCCTGCTACAAATTGTAACAGTCTAAGCAATGACATCAAAGCATGCCAGCAGGCAAACATCAAGGTGCTCCTTTCCATAGGTGGTGGGGCTGGAAGCTATTCACTGTCCTCAACCGATGATGCAAACCAGGTTGCCGATTATCTCTGGAACAATTATCTAGGGGGGCAATCTAACTCTAGACCCTTAGGAGATGCGGTTCTGGATGGTATTGATTTCGATATTGAATCTGGTGACAACAGATACTGGGATGATCTAGCTAAAGCTTTATCAGCTCATAGCAATGGCCAGAATAAAGTTATCTTATCAGCAGCTCCTCAATGTCCCTTCCCAGATGCCAGCTTAAGCACTGCCATAAACACAGGCCTTTTCAACTATGTGTGGGTTCAGTTCTACAACAATCCCCCTTGTCAATATGATAACAGCATTGATAATCTCGTGAATGCATGGAACCAATGGACATCAGTTCAAGCTAGCCAGGTCTTCCTCGGACTACCAGCGTCCACTGATGCTGCCAACAGCGGTTTTATTCCAGCAGACACTCTTACATCTCAAGTCCTACCCGCTATCAAGGGTTCCTCTAAATATGGAGGAGTCATGTTATGGTCTAAAGCATATGATAAAGACAATACATACAGCAATGCTATTAAAAGCAGTGTTTAAGTTGAACCACTATTATTGTTCCCATGTTCTAGATAATATCAAAAATAAAGAAGATTATAAGTACCTCATGTAACCATCTTAGATTTTACACACCACAGAAACTTGTAATACTCATAAATGGCGTATTTCGTTGTTCTATTTGAGTTGTTTTTTACTACTTTGCAGAGACAATCAGTCCATTGTATCACTGTAAAAAGCCCAACTCAGAGCTGGTATTGGTTCATTAGAACCCTCCTAATAAGGTAGTACCACCATACTAAATCCACTCGATCTCTTAAGGCAAACATTGAAAAACATCTTATAGGAGTAGCTACAAGTTGATCTCTAGGATTTACCAAACAAGTCCAGTCTCATATTTTTGGTAGCACATCGGATGTGTGGTACTACATTACTACTATTATACTATACACTAACTGAGGTTATGTCGTTATGGTTGTAAGGAACAAAAAAATCTTGCGATTTTAAAGATCAACCAATCAGCCCTTTCTAAAGCATATCTAATCATCCTTAGACAACGCTAAGCTACAAATCTTAAATAACCAACCTCAAATATGAAACCTTCATTTAATTCCAATATGGCCTACAGCATAAGAATGAAACTTGCTTCATTCTAAAAGCAATTAACTATTTTAGTGCAAAGGATTTATGCAAGAACAAGATGTTTAAGAGTGCCTAGATCATGGCAATAATCAAACATGATATTCCTCTCTTTTCCCCATACATTATCACATCAACTGACTACAGTATAATCTTTTCTTCAATGACTTCAAGGTTTTGAGGTATGGCGTGTCCCTCTCAGCAATGTAGCTGAGGCCGTAACCAGTTACCACACTTCCCAAACTTAACAGCAGTGCTGTAACCTTCAGCAGTCACAGTGAACACTTATGAATTAAACCCAGGGAAGAATGTTCCTTAGCAATTCTCTACAGATAAATGCAACTACTTAATACTTATCCTTCCCATGCCCTGTTCTTGCTGAGAGAATCAAAATCAGCTCGAACGTTTTTCGACAATTATTTTAAGTGAAGGTGCGATGTTAAACAATTGACATAATAAGGTGCAAGAATAGCAAACAATCAGAAAATAAAATTTGAATTTTTTTTTGTTTAATGGTATTAGAGAATGCGATGAAAAGCTTCACCATATAATACATCAGGCTAACAGCAATCATTTTACCCTTGATATCCTGAAGTTACCTCATTCTCCATCGGAGGTGGCATATCCACCTGAGGTGGCATCAAAGGAAGAGCGGGAGGAGGTTACTTCTGAACTTAGGGAGCATATTATCAAAATGGAAGTTGAAAAAAAGGAGGATGAGTTGATTTTTCAGAAAAAACTGTACACCCTCCATATAATCGATCAATTCCTCCTTCCTAGTACAAACTACCAAGTGGTTCAATTAAGATTTTGTGAGCTAGTTGATAATTTGGAAAAAGTCAATTATATCAATAGGTCTCAAGCTGCACTTAATCATCTACACAAAACTTTGACCGACTCCAAATCCTCTTTGAATGAGAATTGTAAAAATCAGCGGGTGTTCAATTATTGTTCCCCCATATTATACGTGGATGTTTTTGAGACGATTCCATGCATTCATCCTACCAAACAAAATCAATACAATTTTCCCCTTGACAAGTACTTTACTAAAATGATGGATGTTTGAAATCTGAAACATTTTACTGCTAATAAAATAAGTTGGAATTTGAATATTTTACGGTATTAATTGACTACTTATGAGGTATTAAGTCTTCTTTTTTCATATATTATCCTGCCACGTATGTCAACATCCGGTGGTGAGCCAACCTCCTCCCGCTCTTCCTTTTATTCCACCTCCAGTGGTAATGCCACCTCAGATGGAGATGCTTTATAAAAAAAAAAATAAGGAGCATAATTCATTACAAAATCACCAGATGACTTCACTTGAGTTTTCCATACAAATAATTGCTTGAGTAACATATTTGATAGCCGACATTAAAGAGTTAAAATAGAATAAATTGACAAACAAAGTATGCCACTTTTTTTATTTCCAAATCTAGAGAAGATGCATGTTATTCCCGAGGAACTCTAGTCATGAATGACAATAACAAGTGTCCACTTATACTTTTAGACCTCATGTTGATATAAATATTGTAACAACATGAAATTTAATAGTACTATTAGTCTTGTTGCTATTGACCTTATTGTATTAATGATGAAAGTAATTATTAATTATTATCAATCCATAGTTTATACTACTCCCTTTGTCCCATAGTATAGTTTCTATTTGTATTTTTTCATGATATTTAAGAAATAGGAGGAGAAAGTGGAAAAAGTACAAAGCATGTGCAAAATTCAAGGGTAAATTAGAAAGTACAATGAATAAAGTAAAAAAAGTGATGGTATAATGGTCTTTACATACTATCCAAAAATAGAAATAAGAACAACATTTTGAATCTCCAAAATAGGAAAACAAGAACTATATTATGGGATGGAGGGAGTACAAATTAAAGACTGTATATTTTAAAATTATAAATCAAACCCAAATTTTAAATAAATCATTACACCAAAAATACTAATAAAAAGAAAAATGGAGAAGCCAATTTCAAACTGTATACGTAGATCATCCATAACCTTGACATTTTGATTAGTATAAATAGAACCTCATTGACTAGACTTTTCTTTTTTGACGGGGACTAGACTCTTTTTGACATATTCCTCTTAACATACAATACAACTCTATGATGAGCTGTACAGCCCCCTCCTATACGCTTTGTTCCAGACTTCCAGTATTCCCGCTTGACCTCATTGACTCAAACATCTATATATATTGCTAATTATCGAAATCCAAATTCACAACATAAGCACTGTCTGCATATACAACCTATAAAATAAACATGGCAGCCAGAATTGCATCAGTTTCATTTTTAGTATCTCTCGTGATTTTAGCTTCATTTAAGCCCTCTCAGGGATCACAAATAGCCATATACTGGGGTCAAAATGGCAACGAGGGAAGTCTTGTTGACACTTGTAACTCCCAAAACTACGGTACTGTAATCTTAGCTTTTCTAAGTAGCTTTGGCAACGGGGCAATCCCAGTGCTAAACTTAGCAGGACACTGTGACCCTGCTACAACTTGTGGCAGTCTAAGCAGTGAGATCAACGCATGCAAACAGGCAGGCATTAAGGTTCTCCTATCTATAGGAGGTGCGACTGAAGGCTACTCTCTCTCCTCAACCGATGATGCAAACCAGCTTGCTGATTATCTCTGGAACAATTTTCTAGGGGGTCAGTCCAGCTCTCGACCCCTAGGAGATGCAGTTCTCGATGGTATCGATTTTGATATCGAGACTGGTGACAACAGATTTTATGATGACCTAGCTAGAGCTTTGGCAGTTCATAACAATGGCCAGAAAACAGTTTACTTATCAGCAGCTCCTCAATGCCCCTTCCCAGATGCCAAATTGGACACTGCCATAGCCACAGGGCTATTTGACTACGTGTGGATTCAGTTCTATAACAACCCCACTGCCAATTGCCAATATGACGGCAGTACTGATAATCTCTTGAACTCATGGAACCAGTGGACTTCTGTTCAAGCTAACCAGATCTTCCTCGGAATACCAGCATCAGACCAGGCTACCAATAGGCCCAATAATGGTTTTATTCCTGCTGATGTTCTCACATCTCAAGTCCTTCCCACAATCAAGGGTTCCTCTAAATATGGAGGCGTCATGCTATGGTCAAAGGCATTTGATAATGGGTACAGCAATGCTATTAAAAACAGTGTTTAGGTTGAACTATCACTGTTTTAAGTATATAAAATAAGATACCCCATAAGATTCTCTTTTCTTTCAGCGTAAAATCATCTTAATATTGATACACCATAGGATCTTGTAATTCCCTATCATAAATAAGTAAATAACTTATAGTGTTGCTTATCTTGGGCTGTACTTCACATGCTTCACATTTAAAATTATGAACGTACACTAATTTTATGAAACAAGCTTTGTGCTTGTATAACCTAGAGTCCTAGACCTCTCATAACCCCACCAAAGTCCAGAATCTCCAGATTGACATTGTTGTTGTAGTTAAAGCTTAAAACTATAAATGCATTAAATGACTAAACCTTCAGTATTATCTCACCTTTCTCAACGCTATGGAAACTCAAGGGTCATCAGCTTGGAAATTTCAAGTCCATAAAATAAAACACAGAACACAAACATATCAACTATAGCTTCAGAAAAACTTCAGGATAAACAACTTCACAGAAAACACAGCACGATACTGACCTCTAACTCCAACTAAAGTTGTATTTACAGCTTAATAAGTACTTTGTATAATTTGCTAAAATTCAGGCTCTGTTTGTTTTGACGGAAAAATGGAGAATGAAAATTCAGCATCGGTTAGGAAAAGATCTCACAGTTTTCCCATTGGACCAACTTCTATAAGCTGAAAACATCTAACTAGTAACTACATCAAAATGCATCATTAGACTAAAGCTTCACTCGTAGCAACAGAATAAGCTATGAAACTAAGCACAGAAGACATAGATATGGTCCTCAACTCCTCTGTGAGGACAGTTACAGAGGGACAGATAATGAAACAAGAACACAATAAAACACGAGGACCAAGGCTTAACTATTCTATAACCTTCATATCTATTCCGGTGCATGTCCACTGTCAAATTAACATCAATACCTTCCCCAAATAACTCATTAACTACGTACGAATGGACATTTGATATCATCTAACAGATACAAAATTCACAAACATAAATTATCACAAAAGTTTGCATAAAAGAAGAAAAGCATAATTCATCATTGAAGACAACAAAATTTCAAAAGATTGACAGCAATAAACAAAATTGTTTCATTTCAATCTATTTCGTTTAATAAGTAGTCCAAAATGTAGACAGTTGATATTTACACATCCACAGGAAACAAAATTGTCAAATGTCATACATTCTATACAACAATTTCACAAAAAGAAACATGTTATTTTACTCATCTTCACAATCACCAAAACAATAACTACAACAATTGAGGGTTCTCAAAACTCACCAATCTATTCATCAAGAATACTCCGGTGAAGGAACCAACTTTGTGCATCCCAACCGCCACAACCGTCTCCAATGCCACTACACTTAAACAATGTTCGGCCGCAGCTACCAATATCACACAAAATCAACAGGAACCCATTTCCAGAAATGCCTTTTAACCGAAACCGCCTCATCAGCCACCACATTATCACAACCCTCATACTCTGTCTCCTCCTCTGTAGCAAACTCACCCTCAGGCAACCCCTCCACAAATGCATCCACAGTATGCAACACATAAACAGCCGGCAAACCCGGGTACGAAACCGAAACCCTCTCCTCCACCTTCCTCTCATAAGAATCCATCAAAACCCTCACAATCTGATCAAAATTCACATTTCCCATTTCATTACCCCTAAAAATCACAGACCCCAATTCTTCCTTAATCGCCCTTTTAACAGCCGCCTCAATATCCTCACCAGACTTCAATTTCTCCGATAATGGACGACCCCTTTTACGTATCGACCCATCAGATAACTCTTGATGAGATTCAATCAATACTCTGTTATGATTATACAAAACCCTGACACAAACAACCTCCAAATTCCGAATTGGGGGAGATTTATCAACAAGCGAAGTTTCACCATCAGCAAGCTCAAGCCATAGATTATGAACATTTTTAGTGCCGGGTTTTGTGCCCCAAGAAGCAAATGAATCAGAGGGTAATCGAGGTTTAAGCCAATCGGAAAGCGATTGAGGGGTGGGAAAAGCGGTGGAATTAGGGTTAGGGTTTTGGGACATGGTTGAAGTAAGGCGGAGGAAGCGGCGATTGGTTGACGGAGGAGGGGAGGAGAGAGAAAGTGCGCGAGGAGGAAGATGGTGTTTAGGGGCGGTGATGAAGAGGAAGAGAGAGAGAGCGGTGAGGAGAAAGTCAGGCAAATTAGCAGATTTTGAGAAGCAAGGAAGAGGTGGTTGATTAGAGGCCGTTGGATTGGTGGGGTGGAATTGATTGGACGGTGGATGACGCGGTGGTTGAGATTGGGGCATGTTAATGGTGGGGTGTTGTGAATGGTGAGGGAGGAGAGAGAAAATGGGGAAAAGCCATTGTTAAAGGGTCAAAAATGGTGGTTTTCGTGGGAAGATGATGGACACAAGAAAAGATGTGGAAATTGGAGGTTGCAAGTGTTGCTGGTTTAGGAGTTCAGCATCGGATATTCGGTCCTTGGATGCTTACTTGCATTGCTATATGTCAAGGGACGAGCGATGACATTTTGTGTGGGCATTGTGGGGCGAGCCTTCTCCATAGGTACAACAAGCAAGCAAAATACACTATTACTCCGTAAATATGTAGTTTAAGGAACGTGACAGGAAATATTTGTATCTTACACCTAGATACATGTATCGGTGTAAACACGGGGCCAACCTCATATATATACAAGGAAAGTTGCCCATAACATTGGAAAAACTATGAGCACATGACACATAGCTAAAAAAAAAAAAGAATATGAGTGAAATTCTACTTGAAGAATAGATCTCTCAAGTATCATCATATGTAAGTGTTTCACATTGGTTGAATAAGAGAGAGTGAATCACTTCATAAGGCTAAGGGGTTACTCCTATTGCCATATAATTTTGGGATGGAACCTCCTTTGAACTTGTGATTTGCGAGTGCGACCCAAACCCGTATTTAACAAAATGACTTTAGTTGCTTACTAGACCCAATTATAGACTATAATCACAACATGAGCACCACCTCTCCTCTCTTCCCCTCCACCCTATTAGTATAGCACAATTAACATACTTACATCTGCATCATTGAAGTATTTTTGATTTGTGCCATTGGATAAGACTCATAACAGAGACGCGTGATTTAGAATTAACATGAAATTTAGTTAATGACCTTCATGCTATTAGTAATTAGTTTAAATTCTTCATTATTATCAATGCCACCGGCCCACCGCCTATTGAGATTAAATATCAATTATGTATTAAATGACCATGAGAATATTAAGTTGCATAGAAAAGTGCAAGGTACATTTTTCTCAAGGGTGTATGTAGTTACTCTTATATGCTACTACTACTCTACTACTAGTAGTAGTAGTCAACTCATCCATGAAAACGCATAAAGAGTGCAGGAATTTGTCAAATGATGAATTAGTGGTTCTAGAAAGGTTCTAGGCTAAGTTGAGCAAAATTGTAGTCTCCAAGGTCGTTTGGTTGCACATAGAAGGTTAAAGGCTTACACTTCAATTGAATTTATCACTAGCTTAGGCCCCGTGCTATGCACGGTAAATCTAATGTTTTTTTAAAAAAAAATTAATAATTTTATCTAACAAATAAAAGTGATGCTTTAAAGTAATTTTTTAAAAATCAATAATATGAATCAATTTTATTAGAGTATTACTTTTTTTGGCAAAATCTAACATTACTCTGTTTATAGATAATTAAAAAGGAGTTGGAAAAATATTTTAAAGTAAATGTGCATGAAAGAATTTTAAACACCAAATAAAAAGGAATATTTTTGTCATAAAGATAATATAAAAGATTTAGAATCAATGTATTATAGTTGTATCAATTTTTTTTTTTTTTTTTTTTTTTGACAAGAGCAAATATATTCATTAAATCAGAGTTTACAACCTACAGAACAAGAACTTAAACTTAAACTATGGCTTTTAGCACTAAAGCCATTACAACAAATTTTGAGATTAAAGACGAAAATAAACTTGAATTGGCCGGATAAGTTGCAGATAAGGAACTCCTTACAAACCAAGGAGCAACAACATACTACATTCCATGAAGAGAGAAACGGAGGGGCTCGAAACTGTTTGACCATGGCTAGCACTTCCTTACCTGGCGGGATCAACTCATCACCAAGTAAGGTCATCAAACAAGTCACTTGAACTAGTGATCTTCCAATCAATGGCTTTCCTTGTTGGCAAGAAAGCTTTGACAACGTTGAGGCTTGAGAAACCCCAAAACAAAGTTTGGGCGCCTGCTTCAGATAATAAGAATCAGGAGTAATGACCAAAAAAATCATTACATCCGAGGGAAGAGAAACCAAACCCATACCACTCTAACAACATACACACATCACCTTAGCCAAGGCCAACTTCTTGTTCAAACCCCCAACAACCGCACTTGTAACCTCTCTTACCACAGTAAACACCCCACTGTCCTTAACAAAGGGGCTTAACTCCCACTGCACACAACCATCCAAAATACTATAGCCAAAACAACTAAATAGCCCGGAAAACAACCAACGGGGGCTAAAATATACCATAACAAAAACTAAGACAAGTAAACTCTGATAAATACTAAGAACAAACATACTTAAGAAAGGGAACAAACTAGAGGAGAGAACCGTCCAACCCGACAACCCAAAACCACTTACACTAGAAACCTCGAAACCCTAGCCCTAACTTTTGAAGGAAAAAACAACACCAAGATATGACACGTGTTACTCTTAGTGTCTGTTTTAATATTTAGTTATACTAGTTGTTGGTGCGCGCGCCCCCCAACGCTATGATATGTAAATTTGTTCATGTTAATAAATGTGTTATCTTGAAGATTATTAAAATGCATGCAAGTTTGGTTTATGTTAATTGGATATGCTTTAATGATTGTAATGTGTTTAGGTTTGTATGCATGTGAATGGTTAAAAACATTGTATATAACGTGTTTCGTAATTTTACTCATTAGAAATAAGTTCGATTCTTTGTTCATAGTTGATGCCCAAGTCACTATAGAATTGATATTATAGTGTAACACTTGACTTATAATGTAAATGTATATTGATATTTATGTTTTATTTGTTGTTATTTGACTGTTGGATGACACCTTTCTTCATTTTCATACTCTTAATCTTCCAACTTGTAATAATCATTAACTTATTGCTTTTTAACAGTCGCTCTCATTAGCCGGCCCCTTTCTCACTTGCTCTTCTTTCATTTTCCATCTTTCTTTACATTTTACTAATTGATCACTTATATGGTTTTACAAATTTTAGAATCTTTATGAAAAATACTATTTATCTTTTCCTTTATTACATTATAAAAATGGTCTTCTAAAATGTTCATCTCTTTCTCCTTTGTTGAAGCCCCTCAACCTTTTTCTTTCTTCATTTTCATACTCCTAATTTCTCTCAATTTCCCTACTTCGTAGCCTCTTCAATTTCACAATTAAACAGTAACACTATGCTTGGATAAAGAGAGATGAAGAAAAAAAGAGGGATGTATATCCTTTGTTTGGATATCTAATGCAAGAATGGAAGATGAGGAAATTAAAGGATCCATTTCCTTCCCTTTTTAATAAATCAAATCCCTCCATTGTTTGAGAGATTTAGAAGGAAAATGAAATATCACCTTTTCCCTTCCCTCACCTCCCTTTCCCTTCCCTCTTTTTCTTTCCCCTCCCTTTCCTTTCACTGTTGTTATTACCTTGAAATCTCTCTCTCTCTCTCTCTCCCTCTCCCTCTCTCTCTAATTTCTCTTTCTCTTTATCTCTCTCTCTAGTTTATCCTTCCTTTCTTCCTTACCTAATGATTTAGCATAATTTCCAAAGTTAATCCCTACTTGATATCTCGTTCCCTTCTTTTCATACCCCTTCTAACCATTTTACATCTTCGTTTACAGTTTAACACTTGATTCATATGGTTTATAAACATTTTAAAAAACATTTACTTGTGAATCTAGCACAATTCTACCATAAGGTTGAACGTTTTAGTATTAGTATTCAACATTAAATAAAGAGTTTTACAATAAATGGTATGTAAAATAATCGTAATATAGTATTAATATTCAACATTTAATAAAGAGTTTTACAAGATCACCATACAAAAACTAACTATTGAAAGAAGTGTGTTCTAAGAAAAGACTATAAATCAATATACGCAAAAACACAAGTTTTGCCTCCCAAAAGTGTTTTGCTCTCCTTCTACCTTCCTGCTCCCTTTCCCATTCCCTTTTCCTCGCTCTCCTCAAAATTTATTTAGAAGGCTATGTAAATTTAAGGAAATATCTTCCTACTTGCCTGTACTTGTCCTATACTTTAATACAATCAATTCGTTAAAAGTTCTCTCTTTTTTCTCTCCTCTCTCTCTATCCTCTAAACTATCTACTTCTTTAATTTTAGAATACATCCTTCTATTTATCCCTTCCCCTCCCCTCCCCTTCCCCCACTCACACTGTCACTCATTCGTATTTGATATTGTGTTTGTCAAGTATTTCTCTTTTTAAAATAAATCATATTCTAGAAATGCTATCTTAAAAACGCCCTATATATCAATAAGACTTTATAGATGTAGAATTTGTTACATACATTCGAGTGTACCGTACACCTAAGTAACCCAAGGTTATTATTTGCTCTTCATTTCATGATTAAATAAAAAACAATCATCAAAATAAGAACAAAATACTCATTGGTGTACAATACACCTGGGTGCATAAAACAAGCTCTCTAGATGTTGCTTAAAAAATAATAACTGTGCAATAGCCCAAATTTGATAAACGTGTGGTGATAATTTTTGATGGATTGGATAATGCTTAACTAATTACAACTGTGTTTTATGTTACAAATATTGCAATATCTAAAAATGCAAATTTGTTTTCTAAATAAATGTTTATAACCAATTAATTATACAGGAATATAAAGGTATAAAGAGTACAGGAATTACTACCCAAAAAAAAGTACATGAAAAATCCCTGTCTTGTAAATAATGCTAATTTCTCCAACCTAATATCTATACGCAGGATTACATATTACAGTTGAGAGAAACCAACAGTATATTAAAATTTAGTTACACAATTCCATGCCATTTTCCCATGAGATATGGATACTCATGCTTTACACTGCTTGGGATAGGAGAGGAAAGAGCTCCATTATTACTAAAAACCCAAGGTTGTCAAATTTTCCAAGAATACCATATCTTAGTTAACATTGACCTTGGTTCAAATCATGATCACCTTGGAATATTGACGTTCAGCTTCCCAACATATTCCTATCTCGTCTTTAGATCCCCAAGGCTTCTACCTTGCTAATTTAGATGTGGTTTCCGATGAAGATTTTGAATTCAATACTAAACCTATTTGAAACCTGCTTTCATTATGAGATTAAGAGTACTAAAATGTTAGTGTAATTTATACAACAATAAGAATATATTTATTTACCTGCTTTCACTTGTGTTTTAGAAAGTCTCTTCCGAATTCCCTTCCTCCTTCCTTTTCCTCTTTGTCCATTAATCACTTCTCTTTTATGATTTTGTGGAATTTATAGTCTTTCTACGTGTTTTTACTCTTCCCACTACTTTTAATACTACTACTACTACTCTTCCCATTACTACTACTACCACTGTCACTGTCACTGCTATTGCCACTGCTGCTGCTTCTACTACTACTGCTGCTGTTACTGCTATTACTACTGCTGCTGCTATTACTACACTCTAACAATCGTCTCCTAAAAGTGTTTTTTCTCTCCTTCCACCTTCCTTCTCCCTCTCATTATTGTTCCTTTCTCTCCTCTAAATTATTTTTAATGGCAACGCAAATTTAAGGAAGTATTTTCCTTCTTGCTTATAGTTGTCTTATGCTTTAACTTTTAAAATGATCACTATGCCTCTTAAAGGTATTTTGCTCTCCTTCTACCTTCCTTCTCCACGCTCTCCTCAAAATTATTTTTGAAGGCTATGTAAATTTAAGGAAGTATCTTCCTACTTGCCTATAGTCATCTTATACTTTTAAAACAATCGATTAAAAGCTCACTCTCGTTGCTCCCCTCTACCTCTCTCTCTCTCTCTTCTCAGCTCAGAATTTACTATGAAAGATTTGGGTCCCAAATGCTATCGAATTTCTTTGGTTAACGCTACAGATTTAAAGTGCCACAAGGATTCTCCTTACCTCGGCTAAAAGAATAATTCTGGAAGAAAAATGCTACTGGCTTCTCTGCTCTAACTCATGGATTTAAGAACCTCTCCCAAAACCAATCCCCAGAGTACCACCCTGCATCAGATTCAGGCATCCCAATTCAATTTAACATGACTTCAAACATCCCATATAAATAAAGAACACCATAAATTTGTTCATTGTTGCAATAAGAAAAACATGCGATGTGAGATAGATCCAAAAGTTGGATTATAAGTAAAGAACTGATAGAATACGCAAACGGCTCCCTCAGTGGTCCATCACATGACAGCTCACTTGTACTACCATCAATGAAGGTTCCATCAGCAAAGATGACCTAAATCACCATAGACCTTATAATCAATTTGTTTCTGAAGCAAGCAATTCCAGTTTTTTTTTATGCTTTTTTTTTTTTTTTTTTTTTTATGTTTTTAAATTTTTTTTTTTTTAAAATATTTAGTAGCAATTAGCATTTTTAGAAACCAATTCCGATTAATTAGATGAGAATAAAAGATTATTCAAACAACAAATTTAGAAACCCTTTCAATTCAAACAAAATTTAACACCTATTATTCCAATTATCTAATTAAAGATTACAAACATTAAAAAAAAAATATCTTGTTGTTAAGTTACAAGGTAACTCCAATAACTAAGCTCCCTTAGATTCAGAACTACAAGCAAATTAAGAAATTGCTCTATAATTGGACAAACCAAAGGCAGCATCATTTCATATATTGGAAAACAAAGACAATAGCATCAAGTCAATACAGTACAAAAAGAGCTTGTAATCTAACAAGAAAACAAAGACAATAGCCCAATCTCACTCTCGTTTAGTCAATTTAACATCTCACCACATTGTATTCACAATGATCATATTTAACCTTATCTACCACCAAATACTTATATAATGCTTGTGATTCGCAAACATACACGCATCATCATCATGTCAACTACATTCATATTGAAGCTATCCATTTCCCTATGTATAGTTCTTTTAAAAAAAAAAAAAAAAAAACTTATACCTCCATTGATGTAGACATTACTAAAATGATTGCAATTTGAACTCGATACTTAGGCTCAGCTCAAAAAAGGCCTTGTTGTTGTGTAGATATATGAAAAAGGCATTTCTGATCAGTTGTAGGTCTGCTCAATTCCTGGTCATTCACGTAGATGATGCATGCACCCTGGTGTTTGTGGGTCCATGCAACACAGGCACTGACATGGCACCCCAGCGCACTGATATGGCACCCCAGCTCAACAAGCTCAGCTGACACTTCAGATAGTAAGCCGGGTTGATCTGTCATAGTCATCTCCAAGGCCGTGTGCTTCATTACAACATGTCAAGGTCTCACCTCCCTCCCTGGGCATACTTACGCCTCTTCTGAATTTCTCTTGGATATAACCTTCAAAATTTCAACCATAACAATTTTATAAGAACTCTTCATTTTCCCTCAAGTACTTGTAGCAATGTAACATAAAATGTTAAAAAAAAAAAGTGAAAGTACAGTGTTGAGAAAAAAGAAAAAAACCTTCTTAATGTACTGAATGAGAGCTTCATCATCAGTAGTAATCTTGTTAACAAATTGATCTGTCACGTGGAATACTGAAATTCATGCAATAAATTTAGACCCACATGGATTAGCTCAAGAATCAATTTCTTATTTTATTTCAGCTAGTGAACATATAACGAAATTGACGTCAAATGTAATACTAACTGTCCATACTTCTTACACGAAATTGAAAAAAGGTGACAGTGGGCAACCGTTTGCAAGGCGAGTATTGGGAACCATAAGCTCATCAAAGAAAGGAAGAAATCATGCATCCAACTGCAAACTAATAGTAAGGGGAAAAGGTAAGTTCAGGTTATAAACTTGCAAAAAAATTACGAACAGGTAATACCATAAAATATATTTTAACAAAATTACTTACAGGAAATTTAATGTAGATGGACTCATTTTTCCTTGAATTCAACTCATTCCATCATTTCCTGTAAAAGTTTTTTTTGCTCGGAAGGGGAGGGAGGCTGTTACATAAAGGCAAGGTCAAATAAGGAAATAAGAAATTAAAAATGACCAAAAGAGATTGTGCAAAAAAAAAGTGGGGGAAAAAAGGGGTGATGGGTGACGATGGTTACTTACTGCAGTAGAACGAAGACTGGGTGAATACTGAAGTAGTCGTGAAACAAGATCGATAAGTGAAAGTTCATCTAAAGAAAATAGTTTGGAAACACCAAAATCAAGAAGTTATATTCAAAAGAACCTTGTAAAACATAGGGTAAACCAGCACAAGAAACTGACAATATTGGCTAAAGAAAAATGATCCTTTTGAATCAGAGTCAAATCAGTAATGTAAGCAAATAAAGAGATGAGCATGTAATTACCTAATCAAGGTCTAAATCAATCTGAGTTGCATCATCATCACCAAAATGCTCTGTTAGACTGTAACACAGCTTAACTGAATGAATTATGACAAACAAAACATGTTAATGTTTTTTTTAAAAAAAATTAGGAAAAAAATAAAAAAATAAAAAAAACAAAACCATGCAATAATAGAAAAAGATTTTGAAGAAAATTTAGTTTCTAAATTAAAAAAGAGTACTGACATCAGGATCAAATTGTGATGTTGTAAAGTCACACCCTCTATACTGTCCTAGAGAGAAATTTGTTCTCTTGTACTAACATGATGATCAACAAAGTTGCTGTAAAGCATGACAATTGTTAAACATAATATGATGATTAGCAAATTACTCTTTAAAATTTATTGCTTCCGCACTCCCCCTCCCTACAAAAATAACCAACTACATGTAACCTTCCAGAACAATGATAGCTCTAATCACAAACCAAAACACATAAATAGCCAAAAATGAGTTCAGCCTTCCAATTTTTCCAATAGCAACATTCAATACACAATTACGAAAATGAGTTCTTAGATTAAGACTTACAGCCTCGGTAACACATTGTCAGCATGCTGAATAAGTTCATAGAGATCCGAAACTGAAAGACCATGGCTGCTCTCATCCTTGAAGAACAATTTCAGCTTCCTCAACTCGTCGAGAGCTCGCATATCTTCCAAAACACAATTTAAAAAATCAGTAATTACTCACAGTGTTCGAAATACTTGTGAGGAGAAAGTTTAGAAGTTCAGAGCCCCCAAAGCATTTTTTGTCGTTCAATTCTATACAATAATAGAGGGTGTTACTGATAATTGGTTACCAGAAAAAGGGGAAAAAAGAGCATATTAATGTATCTAAGCTATAAAGTTTTCATACTAAAAACCCATCAAACAACAAAATATAACAGTTAGAATTTGTACTTTAACAACCCTTAACAACTATATTATTATAATAGGCAATGTTAGGTATTAGATGTACATTCAAGCCAATCATACCAAACACCCACCTTCGATTCTCCCGAAAATCTCCCAAATCATGTTCCAAACTACAAGTAAATTTTCTTTTGGCAATTCAAGTAACTGGTCAAACTAACATTGTGGCAAAGGTTTATTATTCCCTTTAAATTAGGTGCGGAGGAAGAAACTAATTGAAAATTTAGATAAAAGAGATAGGAATTGAAAAGGAAATGGACCAGGGTAAATTGCCCACAATGATCATATATTTGACGTGCCCCAGTACAAAGATACAATTGCTCACAACGATCATATGCGTAGTATTTCCAATAGAAATTAGCAAATTTTACAAAATCCAAAAGCAAAATAATTAATTATTTTGTCTAACATATAAATTCCATAAGATGAATTCAATTAAAAATCAGAAAATATATATATTTCAATGCATCTGAAATTAATATCAGCACTCCAAATCAAAAATAAGAAAGCAATATTATACCTTGACAAGATCACTTTAATACATAAACAACATGAGAACAAGAACTAAGAAAATAAGATACCTAATATGTTGGTTACAGGAAACAGAAAGAACCACCCGGCTGCTTTTAACTCCTTGAGCACAAGGGTTCACAACTATCATAATTACCGATTTCTAACTAAGTATAGAGTAATCGAGAATAAGCAAACCATGAATTCCATTGTTTAAAGAGTAATGAACTGATGATGCAAGGCGATAGAAGGGTTAGCCTAAAGTTGATCGAAAGTTGTTTCAAAAAAAAATATAATTTGATTGAAAATGAAGAAAACCTAGATATAAAATAATCAAGAAACGCTATAAAAAGAGGAGAAATTTGGCAAGTGTACCTATAATTGTTGGATAGGAGATTGGCGATGTAGTATTTCATCCAATTCTTCTGATTGTTAAGACATTGCCTTGGATTTCACCGCTGCTTGCTAAATTTCCTCTATTAAAATCAATCACAAGATTCACAACCATGTCAATTGAGTGAGCTTTTAAAAACACCATCAAACATTCTAGCCAATAATCCCATCTCACTACTCTACCAGTTCTGATGATCCAACGACAACCCTCATAAATCAAATAACAAATTCAACCTGAAAATGGTCATAATTAACCAACAAAATGCCAAACAACTTTTCGACAATCATAAATTTAGATCAAATTCACCAAAACATCAAATTCAAAGTCGCTAAACAAACCACCAAATAACCAGGAGAGAGAAAATTCAATAGAAAGAGAAAAGAAAAAAAAACCTGCGCGAGAACTTGCTTCGGCAAATTAACCCTGGAAGAAAGCGACGGCTTCAGCGCCCCACTAATTCTACCATCCTGATCCAAATCAGCTCTCCTAAAATACGTATCAAACAGATCCCCTGGGTTTGGTGCCGCCATTTCGACCACCCTACACAAAACCAGAACCCCAAATTCTCGAAAATTCGCCGATCAAATCATCGATTCGAGAGAATCACAACCACCGAAAACCAATCATAAATTCAACAATCACTAAAATTAAGTATAATACTGCGAAATCTGGATCGAAAAGACGAATGTATTAAAGGAGTTGGTAGACAATTTCAATTGCAATTAGATTGCAATCAAAGTGGAGAGAGATTATGGCAAAGGAGTGAGGAGATTTGCAGGTGAAATTAAGGTTTTGAAAATGGGGTTTTTTTTTTTTTTTTTTTTCTGGGAGAGGAGAGAGAAAAAGGAAGTGTTCGATTATTCTAGTGAGCCAAAATTAGTACAGTCTCTCTCCTCCATCATTGAAGCTGATGAAGCTATTTTTCACGCCCAATTTACCATCACCAGAACCGGCATTACCAAGAAAAAAAAAAACCTGAAAATCATCAATCTCCCAAATCCTATCTAATTAAAACAAAAAAAAGCAGAAAAACCAAAAGAATTTTAAAATCCTAAGCCAAAAAAAAATCAAAAATCGAGATTCATAGAAAAGGGAAGAAATTTCTGTAACCCCCAAAAAATCCAACTGCGAAAAAACCCAGAAATAAACAAAAAATTAAATCAGTCAAATAAAAGGAAAAATAATCAGATTGATTAGCAAGTTCCTCAAGCTCGAACCTGAATATCTCCCCATTCTTGTGTTAGTTGAGCCGCCGCCCTTGATTTCACCGCTGCTGCTCCATTCTTGCGATGTTAGCTATGCTCAGGAAATGTAAAATGGAGGGAGGAGAGAGAAAATGGAGGGAAGGAGAGAGAAAGCCAGAAAGATAACTGGTTTTGAGGGAGTTCGTGAAGAGGCGGCAAAACGAAAGGCAGGGAGGAAACCAGGAACCGACCAAAGAAAACTACTGTGCAAGTCAATGCAAGCAGGGGCAGATTGGGCAATTCATTAATGTTGGGGGCAGTAGAGTAAAAGCGCAAGAAATTACTGTTCCTAAGCACAGTAAAGAGCAAATAGTAGGGAGTTTCAACTTTTATAAGGGTTATTATTATAGATTATTATTATTTAGTAATTATATATTGATTGCTATGCAGTTTCACTTCCTAAAAGCAAGTAAAATTGTTTGAATAACTATTATAAGAAGCTGGAATTCTCATATAAAGTTCCACTAACATAATGAGGTCAAATAATTAACTTCCCCATTTTGTGGGAACTAGAATTTTTAAAAAAGCTCCACTTTTTATAATCAGATCAAGCTGTTACTAACTTACTACCTAGGAATTAGTACTTCCCCGTGCATTTGGTTGTCATCCAAACTATCAATAAAGGTGTCATCATCATCATAAAAAATAGAAAGGGTGTTAGGAATAGAAAAGGTGAATTTGTTTAAATGCTATAATTCACTTTTATATGAGCTCCAATCATAGTCCTCATCTTCACTGTAATGCAACTTGGGAGACTCTTGATCAACAACGTGAGCTTCTTCGTTCTGCTTGGCATTTGCAACATCTTCCTGTGATTTCACCAACGCCAAAAGTTGTAAGAACTCAGTAAGATGCATGCATCCAGAGTACCAACTTAAGATATAATAAATGGAACTGAATAAATGGTACATACATTAGCGTTGGAAACTTCCTCTGGCCCTTCGTCCTTGCCTGTTACGCAAACTGGATCATCATTATCAATCTTTTCGTCTTGTGCAGCTTGTTCTTGCAGCCTTTTGATTACGAGCTCGAAATGTGAGATATCTGCAGATAAAATGAATTTCATGCATTATAAATACTGGAATCATCAATGAGCTGAGAGCATATCCACTAAGGGTCATGTTTTCTACACCTGGTACTATTTTATTTCCATGGAAGATTGGGAGATCAGCATAATAACAATAAAATCCTGACTTAAGTTGTTCAACTCCCTAGTCCAAATTTCCTTCCTAGAAAACTAATGTAACAAGCCTAAGAGCTCTTCGTATTGATAAAACTAAATGCAGGCTCGATCTGCTGAAAGAATTCACCGCAATCATTGGCCTCTGAATAACCAGATAGCACTATATTATCTCCATGGGGGACCAGCATATTAACAAGGGTACATTTTTCTAACTAAAAGCCAGTACTCCTCTCTGTGCCAGTACATTTTTCTAGCTTATCTAAAAATAGTATGATCACATAGTAAGTTAGTTTCTTCTTTTAAAAAGTTAGCAGTTAGCTTTTGCCACACATCAAACAAAAAAAGCCGATTCAGAAATTAGTAAGGACTAAGGACTCATTTGAACAGATCTTCCGGAGTTCTTAGAAGTACCAACAGTAGATTTTACTAAGATAACAAGCCTAAGGACAAGTTCAAAGGGATATTTCCACCCATTTGCATAATGATTCCAGTCAGTTTGGTTAAGACCAAACTACATCACTCTCCACTGGATACTCCACTGTGTCATGGACTTGAGATGTACGTACACAGGTTTCATAAGCTCACTTGCTCAGCCGCAATAAGATGGAAATTTTTTTTCTTCCTCAAACTATAGGGTCCTCAATCCTCATCTTTATAATCAACAACCACAAAAGCAAATCTATTTCCTGATTACAGGCATTACATCAGGCCTGCAGTCAAACATGTAAATTCCTACCATCCTAGATCCTAAACATACTTAGACAAACATAGGAAACCTGAAATGTAAAAAATAATAAATAAATAAATCCTGAGGTTAAAATCTGCTAATTAATGCACCATATTTCTCCAATCTCTACCATAGAGGATGGCATATGCCTTTCATCTTAAAATATATAAACCCTTCAAAAGATGCACACTTCAGGATAAAACTAAATTCAATAAATCAGCATACCAAGCAAGATGAACAACATGGATATTTAACAGTTCACAATTTAAAGTAAATTACAGACAGATACCTTGTGTTCTACTAGTCAAAGCATCATGAACCCTCATAGGGTTTTGGCGTTCTTCCTTTTTATATTTCAATTTGATTTGATGCCGAGTGCGCCCAGGAAAAAGTTGTTGAATCATTGATAAGTCAGATCCAAATTGACTGAGAGACTACAGCACATAAGGACAGAGTAAAGTTTAGATAATAAAAGAGCCAAAAACATACTACAAAATTTATGGGTTCAGGTATTAAATCACATAAACGTGTGGGTTTGCATCTTTTTCTTTTTTAAGGAAGGTAAAGGAAAGAAAATTCTCCATGACATTAGTAGCTTAGTTGACAGAAAGCTGCTGGATCTTAAAATTCTTAGTCTGTTGTATTGTTTATAAAGTCCTCCTTAGCTCTACAACTCTTACCTTCCAAAATTTATTAAATAACATTCACACCATATATAAAAATATTTAATAAAAGAATAACTGGTGCACTCTAAAGGTTTTGTTTAGAAAAATACCTGGTAAAACAATTCAGTATCCTGCTTTGTCCACCTTGCTCTCGTTTCTTTTGTCATGAATGACTGATAATTAAAGTAGCCTGTATCTTTTTGAACCCTTAAAGTCGAAGGATTATCATAAGTATCTCCATCTTGATCAAATGTCTCATTATCATCATACGGAAGGTCCTCTGGCGACAGGTTATTATTCCTGCAGAGGAATATACAACAGAAAATAGACTGCGATGAAAGACAGTCCTAAGAAAATATAACTAAAAGGTAAAAGGAAAAAAAAAAAAAAAAAAACAGTACGATTGTCCAAGCTAGCATTATTATTCTGTTACCTCTCACTGGTTGGCGGTGGCATAGCTGCTGCTGCTTCTTTCTTCTGCAATGAAGAATCAAAACAGAAAATGCAATCATGTAATTAATACCACATACAGTAATAAACATACAAAGCATTGGAGGAGAATAACTACTTACAGCTTGGCGCTCTTTATACTCTGCAAGTATGATCAAATCCCTGATTGGAACCCTTTGAAGGTCCAGTTCGTCCTCTGGTGCTTCAAGCAAGGATTTGTCCACTACACAAGAAGGAAAATTGCATGCAAAGAATTCATCAAAAAACTTGAAAAGCGTGCATCAATATGCAGTATAATTTACAAGAAATCCACTGCAGAAATTACCACATCTTTTTCGTCGAGTTGCTCGAGGGAACTTCTTGGGAGGTTTTTCAACAGATTCATTAAGTTCCTGGGTTGCCTTCTTCCTCTTTCTAGCCGGTTTATTATTTTCAACTGTGACTTTCTTCGACTTTCGTGGCTGTTTCTTTTGCAAAGTCTCTTCGCCAATATGATCACCGTCATTATTTTCATCTCTATTTAAGGCTGAGTTATCAGATGCTTTGTCGTAAGAGCTGTATATGTTGTTGAATCCACCATTTATTCCATCTAGGGGTTCATATCCATCTTCATTTCCTTCAAATGCTGACAAAAACCCTTCATCTACTGATTTGGCAGAAGAGCCTAAAGCATCATATGAATTCTGTTCTCTATGGTCCTCACCACTCTAAAAGCCAAATCAACAAAATGGTGATGATGTAAAATTCAGGTTTAAATAGGGATCACCATCAACAATGTATAATAGTTAGTCAGGACAGTCTTAATACCTGTTGTGGTAATTTTTCAGGCATCAATGAATCTATATCTTCAGAGACTACAGTATCAGGTTGATACACGGAAGGATCTAAGGAAAAATTGCCATCAAGCCTCATATGTACAACATCGGACACAGTGTTGGGTTCTCTGGCATGAATTGAACCATCACTTGTCATATGCTCACTTTCAGAAGGGAGATTCTGAGAATGCGGAAGATGAGAAACAGCCTCAGCTGAATCTTTCTTCCGTCTATCACTTTGTGCCTTAGGCTTGGGCTTGAACTTAACAGCTCTTGTTCCTGCCACACAATAAATCCCACCAAAGTTAAGCATAAGAAGAAAACAAGGGGAATTTCAAAATATATATATATATATATATATAGAAAATTTCCATTTGGCAGTACCAGAAGCAGCAGCACCCTCAGTCATTATATCTGTACTGTCGAGACAAGAAAAATCCCCTGCTTCCTGTTTCATATGGTATGACAGAAAATATACTTAGACAAAGCATCAAACAAATTCAAGTCAACCTGCAAGAAAGAGAAAAAAACCGATAGAAAGCACTGTGAAATAATCTTTTCTTACCAGCTGCTCAACATCTATCTGTAAGTCTCCATCATCACCACATTCCATGGACTCCTTATAGACTTCTTGATTTTCAAACGTCTGATCCTCATGCTGATCAGGAGCAGCTAGTGCATTACATGGCCTGAGAAGCGAAACACTGGCAGAAGAAACACTATGGAAATCTGATAGCTCCTTTTCACTGTGAACACCGGGTGCATTCGCCGTTGGTGTCTCTAAAGTTGGACATGTTCTCAGTCAGTACCATTAGTCAAATTCATCTTACAATAGAATGTAAGAGTGCTTTAAAGGAAAGTTTTAAATGCCAACCAGCTTCTTTTGTTGATGGACCAGCAATTTCTGAATGCCCAGTAACAGCAGAACCAGACACTTCCTGAGCCTCAGCTGGCAATCCTGAGCTTTCATTTTCTGTTAAGGATGAACTTTTAAGATCTTCTAACTTCTTTTCTACATTATCATTAGACTGATTCAATTGCAGAACTGATGTTACAGGCGGCTCTTTGGTTGCTTTTACCGCGACAGATGGTCCTTTCTTGGGTCGTGGCTTAGCCTTAGGCTGAAACCTATCGATAGCTGGAGCTGCCAATGCCAAAGAGCAAAATACACTAATGCTCAATCCCTAGACTTCCACATTACATTGCAAGAACAAAACAAAGGCACAATGTAACCAATTTTCGAAAAAATACATGGGATTATTATAAAATTACCTTTGGCAACCACAGGTTCAGCAAAAGGATCATCCAAAGAATCCATGATAAGACAAGCAAATTCCTGAAAGAAAAATAAAAATCATCAAATATTTTAAACATTTAAGAGTCTCAAAATCACATAAAACAATATCAAAAAAAATTTCTTAAAAAAGGGGGAAATTATTCCATTTCATCTATCTTTAAAAAAAAATACTTTTTTGTGAGACAATCACCGTCAAACGTTGTAAATGTAGCCTATTTCATAGTTTAATTCAAACATTAAAGGGTTTTGCAACACATTAGCAACCAAATTTGATTCAATAATCAAATTCACATAATCATAGGGGAAAAAAATACATTTGATTCAATTTTCAAATTAGACTCATAAGTCTCTCTCGCAACATAATTGCTCATTAGTGATTACAATCAGGCCCGTCCCTGAGGAGGGGCGGCAGCCCTGGGCCCAGGGAAAAGAGCTTTGATTTCATAGTTGAATGCTAACATTAAAGTGTTGTGCAATACATTAGCAACCAAATTTGATTCAATTATCTCATAATTTTAGGGATTTTTGATTCAACTATCTCATAATTTTAGTGATATTTGATATGATGATAACAAATACAAACAACTTACCTTATAAGCTGCTTCAATGGGGGATACAAGAACTAGATTCAACGGAGAACGACAACTGCGCTTCAATGGAGAACGGCAACTGCGCTTCAATGGAGAACGTTGAATGCGCTTTAATAGAGCAATTCAATGGGTTGGACGCCTTGGATCCCTATTAAAAGTAGGGCTGAGCAAAATTATCCGAAAAACAGAAAACCCGAAAATCCGAACCGTAACCGAACCGAAAATTAGGGTACCCGTTTCGATAACTAAGACGGTTCGGGTACCCAATCCGATAATTTGTTATCGGGTATCATTTTAAAATTAATGGTTACCCGATCCGTTCCGATATGCAATTTTTTCTTATTTTTTTCCTACTTAAATCTATTTATCCAAAATCTAAACTCTTACTTTACTTCGTAATCACTTCATAATTTAAATGATTAGTAATTATTAGTAATTTGGTTATGATCAGTGGCATCTCCAGGATTTGCGAAGTGTGGGTTCGAAACTACAGAAGTTCGGAATCATAGTTAACAAAGGGATGAAAATATAATAATTAAAAATTAAGTACATAAGTTCATATTATGAATTACAAATAGATTACACATAGAAAAATAAAAATATAAAACTACAGAAGCATTTTTCGAGTATATCTCAAATTCATTATATATCACTATATCTCAAATTCATTATATATCACTATACCACAATGGCACAATCTACAATTTTACATTATATATCATTATATCTCAAATTCCCAATCAAATTAGCAATTATCATTTACCAATAACTCAATACGACAATAAAGGCAGCAAGGCACTAGTCACTTAGTCAGGCACTCAAGGTCACAGGCAGCAAGGCACTTGGCAGCAATTCAACAAGACAACAAATGCAATTAGACTAAAACTAAAAGACAACATTCAGTCAGTCACAATTAGTCAATTAGACAATTTCTGAATTTCGACAACAATCACAACATTCACAAACTACAATTAGACAATTTCAATAACATTCACAAATCACAATTAGACAATTTCGAGTTTTCGACAATTGAAAACAATGAAATTATGAAAGACAGAAAGACAGCATTATCGCATACTCGCATTGAACATTCACAATCACAGATTCACAGCAAGGCAGCAATAAGCATTAAAGGAAACCGGAAAGGCAAGCTCACCAGACACCAGGTCGACTGGTAGAGGCCGTGCCGCCGTGAGCCGATTGATCGAAGTGCCGTATGCGATTGCGGTATGTTGAAGGACTGAAGCGTCACGAACTGATTGATTGAACGAAGGTGGCCGGTGAAGGACGACTAAAGGCGGAATGCGTCACGGAGTCACGGACTACAAGGTGGCCGGCGGGCGGCACACGGCGATTGGAGAGATTTAGGGGAGTAGGAGTTTAGGGGAATAAGGGTTTTAGAATTTGGGGGAAAAGTGGAAAACTGTTCGTGATAAACAGTAATGTAGAAACCAAAAAAGTGTGACTGTGAGTAATGGGATTCGAACTCATAATTTCATATACAATGTGAGGTAAAAAATCCACTCAGCTACACCTTTACTTCTTGACATTGGCTACACAGATATTTCTTTTAACCGTTTTTCAGTTTTTGTGTTTTTATAAAAAAAATTCAAAAAATTAGTGGGCTTAATGAACCCACAGTGACTCCGCCCCTACATACAAGTATGCAATCAGCCGAATAACAATGTTAATGGTTTATGAAACTAAACCTCTGTATCGACTATTCAACCCTAAAATATGTACGTGATTAATGTGAGGAAGCCACTCTAGCCAATTGCCAATTTAGTTACGAGAAGGTTCAACCAAGTGGTGAAGCTTTTTTTTTTTTTTTTTTTTTTTTTAAAACAAATCAATTCATTAATAAAAAATCAAGCTACGATCGTTGAATAAATCTTGCACTGTGCTAATCTCCCGCACACATCACTGGAATATACAGTTTTTTTGGAGAGTCCAGCTTGATATATAGAATCGATGGAGTATCAAATTTCACTACTAGAAAACAGGCCATTTTCGGCGGAATAATTCTGTCGGAAACACCCTGAATTCCGTCGGAATACACTGTTTCCGACGGAATTTCCGTCAGAACGGGTTGTCGGAAGACCTTTTGTAAGGAAAATGGCTTTTTCCGTTGTAAATTCCGTCGAAACAGTGTTTTCCGACGGAATTTTCTCGTAGGAGGGAAAGTTCCGGCCACCGGAAAGTCCGTCGGGAATTTCCGACGGAATACAAATCCGCCGGAAACTTTCGACGGAAATTCCGTCGGAAATAGCAATTAAAAAAAAAACCCACCACCACCCCAACCACCCTACCCCGCCCAATACAGCCACCACTTCCCCACCCAAATAATTTTAAAAAAAGCCCAACATCATCACCACCCCACTACCCCACCTCCCCCTTAACCACCACTCACCACCAGCCCCTCTCCCTTCCCCGTCACCCCACCACCTAATCTCCCCACTCCCTGCCAGCCCCACCACTCCTCGCCAGCTCCACCACGACAACCGGCCACCCCAAAAAAAAATCGAAAAAAAACAACCACAAAAACAGTAAAAAAATCGAAAAAAATACATAAATTAAACCAAAATTCGATAAATACAATACAAAAATTAAACCAAACAAATCGAAAAATACAATACAAACCAATCAAAACCATAAAAAAAATCAATCAAATCGAAATTTAATTAGAATTTCATATAAAAATTAAAAAAAAAAACCGATAATTATACATTAATAACTAAAGGAATACAATTAACATTACAAATACAAAAAAAAAACTAATTAGATCTAAATCTAAGATAAATTAAAACTAGATCTAAAAATAAAAAAAAAAACCTTGAGAGTGTTACGCCGTTGTTGTTGACGGTGGTTGTTGTTGATGTTGGTTGACGGTGGTTGTCTTAGACGGTTGTTGATGTTGGTTGACGGTGGTTGTTGTTGGTTGAAGTCGTTGTTGTTGTTGGTTAAAGCGTTGTTGTTGTTGTTGGTTGAACACAGAGAAAGAAAAGAGGAAAGAGAAGAGAGAGAAAGAGAAGAGGAGAGAGGGAGAAATGAGGAAAGAAGACGCACAGAAGAGGAAGAGGAGAAGAGGCTCACAGAAGAAAAAGAGGAGAAGAGGAAGAGGCGCACAAAATAAAGGAGGAGAGGAAAGGAGATGAGAGAGAAAGAGAAGGGAGGCGAGAATGAAAGAGATCAGTTGTTCTTAGGGTTTTTTCCTTTTTATATTACTTATTTCCGACGGAATTTTCCGTCAGAAATTTCTGACGGATTTTAATTCCGTCGGAAATTTTAATATTCCGACGGAATATTCCGTCGTAAATTTTCGAGGGATTTTAATTTCGCCGGAAATGTAATCTTCCGACCGAAATATTCCCTCGGAAAGTTCCGAGGGATTTTAATTCCGCCGGAAATGTAATTTTCCGACAGAATATTCCGTCGAAAAGCCTTATATTCCAACGGATTTTAATTCCATCGAAAAGTCCGTCGGAAACTTTTGACGAAAAAAAAATCCGTCGAAAACAGTCCGTTGGAAATCGACCTATTTCTAGTAGTGTTTATAGATAGTGTACTAGTATCAAAACAACATATAAATAGGGGAGAAAAGGAATTTTAGTTGGGAAAACAACATATATATAGGGGAGATTGAAAGAAATATTAGTTGGGAAAAATATGTGCACCTGTTTCGGTTGAGAGAAATTGAAAGAGAAAGATCATTTTTATGCTTGTTTTGAAAATTGAGGTTGAGGTAGTGGAGTAATTGTACCGCCTCCAAACCTTGTCCCCTTCTCCAAATCCAGACCTAATTTTTTAAAATTAATACTATATTATAAAAATGATTAATAAATATGATATTGTGTTGTATTGACATGTCATATCCTTTAAATAATACAGTACAACTTAATTATTATGGTTATATAATGTCAATTATGTCACATCACATCATCTTATATTAATGCCAATTTTCTTAGGAACTAGGTCACGATACAATATAGTCCACTTCCTTTGTAATGTTGCCTTTTGTTTTTCCATTTTTATCAAATAACATTTTTAAAACTCAAGGTATACATCTAGGTCATGCCAAACTATAATTATGGCATTTGCTAAGCCAAGAAGCTATGCTTTACCCCCCACCCAAAAATAAATAAAAAATGGTATTTTCTTCCTACCACCTTCTCACATATTATTATCCTCTCAGTTATGCTCTCTTTGGATACACTTAGGACATATTTCTAACTTTCTATAAGTTATTTTCCCTTTTTTTTTTTTTTATCTGTAATGTACATATATGAATATTAATAGTAATTATAAATGTTTTTACAGATTTTGAAATAATATATTGCATACATCAAGACAAATCTACCAACATTTTACATAAATACTTTTTTTTTTTTTTGAAGAAAAACATTTTACATAAATACTTATATTATTCCTAAATGAATAAATACTCATAACTAAAATATTTACTTACAGAATACTATTTTTTTTATTTTTTTTTATTTTTTTTTATGAAGAGCATTTTACATAAATACTTTGTATGTTGTTACTTATATTATTCCCCAAACTCATAACGGAGAGGAGGGCGCACAATTAAGGGATTTCTATTTGTTTGAGGAAGCATCAAATCTTTCAATTGACCTACAAACAATTAGGGCCTATAATACAAAGTACTAGTATATAACCACCACCAATGTCACATCTCATCCTTACATTATTCATAAATTAATTTTTTTTTTTTTTTTTGGTGCGAACATTCATAAATTAAATAACTATGATTCTTATTTTAATCATTTATTATTGTTGGTAGTTGCCAATTAATTAATTAATAAATATAGCAATTTTTCCGAAAAAAAAAAGTAAGCTCACTGATTGTCTGATTTTGTAATTATTGGTTACTTTATATGCAGTCAGAGCATAATAGCATATGCTATTATGCTTATAGAAAATGGGCATAAAACAGTATAACTAAACCACCTTATCAAATCTATTTTCTTTTTGTGAAAAATCATGTCTTCAACTTTAGACTATATATAAAAGTATTATATTTTTATGATGACTTTACAAAAAAATAAAATTAGAGAAGATTATGAAAGGTTTTTTTGACCACAAAATAAAACAATAGCAAAAGTATCACCGTCAAACCAATTAAATTGTCCTAATGCGAGGACAAAAGAAAACCAACTGTATGTTTATTATTATGATTTTCTAGCTCAAACTATTTATTTTTTATAGAAAAATGAAAAGTGGCCAGATTCTTTCTAGCTTTATTCCCATTGTTTGGATTGGGAGCAATAATAATAAGGGGAAAAAATAAAATCTTTGCTACGTGCGTTTTCAGTTTAGCAGAATTGATCGGAAAAGAAATACAAAATACGTACTTCTATAAATCATACTCTGTATTTTATTTATATGTAAATTATATAATTAGTATATTTATAAGTAAATTATATACTTCGTATGAGATTTGATAGGAAGGAAAGAAAGTGTGTGAAAGAAATGAAAAACTCTTAGGCCCTGTTTAGTTCACCTTAAAAAAAAATCTATAAAAATAATTTTAATTCAGTAAAAATAATTTCAGTTCAGTAAAAATAGTTTCAATTCAATAAAAATAATTTCAGTTCAGTAAAAATAATTTCAATTTAGCAAAAATTAGTAATTCTAAAGAAGAAATATAATAGGGAATCAGTAAAATAATTTCAGTTCAGCAAAATTAATTTAAGTTCAATAAAAATAATTTCAATTCAGCAAAATTAATTTTAGTTTAGTAAAAATAATTGAAGTTTAGCAAAAATAATCTAAGTTCAGTAAAATTAATTTCAGTTTAGCAAAAACAAGATGAAGTGAACGGGGCTTAGAAGTAGGAAAAAATTTCATCACATTAAAATCCATTTTTTCTTACGTTATAAATTATATGAAAGTCCAAGATATTAAGGACTAAATCAACTTAATGCTTTAATTGATGATTGAAGCCCAGAATCAATTTATACACAAATAGTAAGTGTCGGTGTTTGAATGGAGTAGTAACTAGTAAGTCAGGAAATCCTTTCAATTCGATGTTAATTAAAAATTTAAAATCATACAAGAGAGAAAATAATCCTTTGTGGGGGGGGGGGGGGAGGGATGTAACTGAACAGCTTCTAGGACTATTGAAGCATAACATAATAAATCTATAAGAATATTGCCACATCCAATGATAGTATGACACATAACGTTATGTTATTAAGTTTATTAAGGTACCATATGTCCAAGGTACACTTGCTCACGAACTGCTAGAAAATATCAGGAAAACAAAGAAGGGTGTTGAAGGTGAATTGGCTACAAAGACGGATATGAGCAAGGCGTACGATAGAATCAAATGGGACTTTCTAGAGAGATTATTGCACAAGTTTGGTTTGCCTGATTTAATGGTTAAAACCATTATGAACTGTGTTAGCTCGGTTTCCTTCTCGGTAATTATTAATGGCTCTCCCCAGGAAAAGATCACTCAAAATGTGGGCTTCGTCAAGGGGATCCGCTATCCCCTTATCTTTTCATTCTATGTATGAAAGGCCTTTCAGGGCTTATTAGAGAAGAAGAAAGAAATGGTCGCATTGTGGGAATTAATGTAGCACAAAAGGCACCAAAAATAAGTCACGGTTTCTTTGCAGATGACTCGGCTTTCTTCTTACAAGGAAAAGAAAGCAATGTCTTAGCCTTAAGGAATGTGCTTGACACTTACTGGAAGGCCTCGGGCCAAGTAATCAACCAAGACAAATCAGTGTTATTGGGCAGCCCCAACTTAAGTGATAATGACACCAGCAGGTACAGTGAGCTGCTAGGAATCAAAAGAAGCAGCAGGTTTGGGATCTACCTTGGTATCCCAGCTGACTTTGGGTCTTCAAAACTGCAAATTTTTGGAGGCTTGGTAGACAGAGTGAAGGAGAGATTAAATGCGTGGAACTCCATTTTTTTTTCTTACGCTGGTAGCCTTACTCTAATTAAATCAGTTCTCTCTAGCTTAGGAACTTATATACTCTTAGTCTTCGAATGCCCGGCAAACGTGCTGAAAAAAATTAATAGCATAGTTGCCAAATTCTGGTGGTTAGGAAATAAGAGTGGCAAAGGTGTCTATTGGAAGGGTTGGCTTCACCTCACTCAAATAAAGGGAAAAGGGGGACTGGGCATTCTTGACGCTTGACAGGATATAGTCGTATCACCAAATCAAAAGAATTACCTAAATCCTCTAGCTAAAGCAGATAGAACAAGAGTATTAATTAAAAGTATTAACCAAAATCTGGAAATTAACTAATAAAAGACGTAATCGTTTCGCTTAATAAAAACCTATTTATACTTAAGCTAACAAATCCTAAATTAAAGCAAAATAAAAGTCGCTAAACACTCCTCAAAAACACGTGCCCGATCGGGCGAATTCTGATTTAATATGGGCGTCCAGAGAGAAAGAATGCTACTTCAGAAGATCACTGACTTGTTACCTTTATTTCATTGTTTGTCTGTAGGTTGTTTAACTGCTAGGGATTATTCTCCCTTTTGTTTTGCTGTAAAAAAAAAATGTCCACATGGCATATAGCTTGATTAAGGTATTCTTAAAAAATCTGAGTTTGAATATATCAAACCTTTCCTTCTTTATGTAAGTTTACATCAAATCTTTTAGTGAAAGATGTCATTAACAATAATATGAGAAAATTAAAACACAACTTTTCATTGTATAACTTAAATTTAAATGTTGTCTAATTTTTAAGAACGATCAAAGTAATCCTAATAGTTTAATAATAAGTACATAAAATAGAGATTATGAAGTTTCTCCGTACGAAGTATATATTTATGGTATTACAGAGTATAAGAGGTTACTTAAAAATCTTTGTAAATTAGATTGGGAATTTATGTATGTGTCAAAAAAAAAAAAAAAAAAGTGATAATGATTTTATAATAAAATAAAGGAAAATTATAAGGTAAATGTGGTTTTCTTAATTATACTGGCTAAGGGATGAAAGGCCCATTACCTTACGGGACCCTATTGGCTTCTGAAGGAATTTCTTCTTTGCGCCAAGTTGTGGGGCTGAGGATTGTGGGCTCCAACGTTGATTTCCTTCATCTTGAAGGCTTCTTGTTTCCACTTCAATCTCATTTCATGAATCACATGAGTCAGGCGCCTGCCGCCTGCCGCCTACGGCTTTATGGAAGCTAGGTGACTACATATATCCAAACCCAAGGATATATGTATCACCTTATATAATTGATTTAGCTTCAATCTATCAACATTACAATTTTCTTTATGTTATATGTGGTCAAAATACATTTTAGCGAGTCAGGATTCAACAAAGTTTAACGACATCAACATCCAAACCCAAGACATTAAAGTGAAACTTGTTTTACCTTTTTACATTGTCATTACACTCACTAGCGTGGTCTTACACAAACATGTAATCAAAGTTGAACTTCATCATGCACTTTAGGACACTAGTATAAAACTTTTTCAAAAATCATTATCAAGGTAAACATGGACATAGTTCTCCTATCATACCTAAGAATTGGACGTCTTGGAAGCCACATTCACACCTGAACAAATAGAACAAGGCCTTTGCTTTGCAAATTGCAACACACTCCACTACGTAGTACGTACCATAACAAGGACAGAAAAACCTAAGTGTTTCCAAACTCAAAAGATTGTGTTTGATTCACTTTCATTGAACCTAAAGATAGTTATGATGTTTATGAAAATCAAGTGAAATTAAAGGGTGGTGGGGTTGTCAACTTGTTTAAGAGCCAATATGGCTACTGGTTAGACTTAGCTGTACAGTGGAGGGGACCCTACTATTAAAGGCAAAAAGAGCCAATAACACCCTTCAAGCACCTCAGCTTTGGACGTTAACTTGTCAAGGCCAATCATTCATTCCAAATTTAGTCAAAAGTATTAAGGATCTTCCTTTGATCTTGTAAAGCCTTTTTTGGCATAGTAAGCTTTTGAGGGTTTATTACCATAATCATGGTTCTCTTTAATGGTGATTTATCTTAGGATGCTAACTACGATTAGCGAAAATTAAGCCGACATTGAAGTTAACTTGTAAGCTTTTTGGATCTTAATTAGGATCGAAAATGATAGTAGTAGATTTTTTTTCAAGTTTAAATTATTTGTAAATTAGTTCTGATCATAATCGCAAAATATGTTTTAATCAAAATAAATTAGCGTCTGTATTTTCTCAAATCATATAACAAAATAGTCTTTGAATCAGCTATTAGCAATATCAATCAACGGAAGAGATTTTATTGTCAAAAACCAAATTATTAATATTAATATTAATCAATATTCACGAGTCCGCCTCGATATAAATTTGATGAAGATAATTGTTTTCAAAAAAGACTTTTCTTCAAATAAAAACATGAGTAGATACCATTCTAATCTAATCAATAATCTTTGCCAATAGACATAGACATTCATTTGACATGATATATTCATAACCTATCCTAATATTTTGATGTGAATTATCATTATTGGTGATACAATCTATCTATAATATATATTAAAAGGCGTTTCTAAATTTGTGTATGTGTCACGTGTATCCTTTCTCACATAAGTACTACGCCACATCATCATTTTCACACAAATACTACGCCACATCATCATTCAATGATCTAAATTAAGAATGCATACAAAGAGATTCGAGCCCAAAACCTCTTTGAATGAAAACAACGTGTATTACCATCTTAACTAGAAATAAATCATGCTCTATTAATTCACATTTATATATAAATACAAATAATAGAATGTAGAATAAAAACAAAATAAATTTAAATTAAGTTATTTTTGTCATTGTATTCTAATTTACCCACAATATAAAAGTTAACAAGACTTTTAAATCGTCTAATATAAAAATGAAATTATGTAAAGTATCACCCGGAACGAAGCGCGGGTCACACACTAGTTGGTATCTTGAAATTGTGAGCATGATAATAAAAAATTAATAATGTCAAGAATGTCAACATAGACAATATTTTACATGTATTGAATCAATAAAGACTTCAATTTTGAATTTAAGCTATGGGAAGAAATTTAGTCACTTTATTATGCTTAACTAGTGTGTGACCCGGGTTTCCCTCTAGGGTTTCTTCTTGGGAGGGTTTTTCTGGTTCCTTCTAGGGTTTCTTTCTTGGGAGGGTTTTTTTGCCTCCATTGCTAGAATTTTTCAGCTTCTTTTGAAGGTTTTCCTTCACTCTTCTCCTTTTTCCTCTTTCTCTTTCATCTCTTTTCTTCGTTCTGGTCTCTTTTGTGGATCTTTGTAAACACCGATGGAAGCCCCAAATTTTTTTTTTAATTGCTTTCAATATAAGAATCCCATCTTTGAGATGGTGGTTATTCTATTAGGGTTAATTTCTTTTTTGGTTTGTCTGCCGAAAATTGAAGATTTAGGGTTTCAGAATCTCTGGAAGTATCTAGAAGACTATATGAGTATTTTCACACAAATAACTATTCATCAGTGGATCTCAAGTCGAATTAGTGCTAACTCACAGATTGTATTGCTACGGATGAAGTTTTTTATTAAGGCGATCGTTGATCGAATTTACGATGTATCTAGTTCTAAGGTAATTTGTACTTGTGTTGGAATTCTAATTTTCCTAGGAATTATTTGTAAGTGTCGTTTGGCTATCTTTCATTAATGAAATCCTTTTTCTTCTTGTCAAAAAAAAAAAAAAAACCTAGTGTGTGACCCGGGCTTTGCCTCGAGTGATATGTTGAATAATTTCATTTTTATATTAGACGCTTTAAAAGACTTATAAATTTATTTAACGTGGGTAAATTATAATACAATGACAACAATAATTTATTCTACATTCTAATACATGTATGTATTTATATATAACTTTGGATTAATAGAGCATAAATTAATTCTAGCTAAGATGGTAATACATGTGGTTTCTTTTCAACGAGGTTTAGGGTTCAAATCTCTTTGCATGCATTTTTAATTATGATAATTAGATGATGAAGTGGCATGAATCTAAAGGTTGTTGAATGATGATGTGACGCTATACCGGTGTAAGAAAGGATACACGTGGCACATAAACAATTTTATTAGCGCCTTTTAATATATAGTACAGATTAATATACACCAAATCAATATGTTTTATGGATTTTTAATCAATTAATATTTATGTAGTAAACATTTTTGAACTATTTTAGTAAATCATGTAAAGGAAGATAAACATAGTCACATTTTTTTAAAACAAATCAATTCATTAATCAAAAGCCATACATCATTTACAAATGAAATCTAAATCAACAAATACATAAAATTGAATCAAATAAGGGTTTCCTTCATCAAAGCTACGATCGTTGAATAGATCTTGCACTGTGGTACATCTCTCGCACAAATCGCTGGAATATACAGCCTTTTCGAAAAGACGATCTAACGATTTGTTGTAGGCGTAAGGATGATTTTCATCTGAATCACTTGAACACCTTTGAAGATTTGATGACAACCGTTGCGATCCCGGACAACTCTTTACTAACGAACTGATAATAGTGCAAAAGATATTACCTTTTTAATAAACCCTAACACAAAAAAAACCCTAAAACAAAACTAACAAAAACTAACGACTCCACCATAGGGAGACGAACGAATATCTACACTTCTTGTGTAGATTTATTGAAAACTAAATTGCAAAACTAAAGAAAATTAAAGGAAAAGGACCGAAAATAATTTAATTTCTTTGGAAAAACTCTAAAAGAGAGGAGGAGAGAAGAGGAGAGGAGATGCGAGAGTTTAAGGAGCATACTTTGTTTTTAGATAAACATAGTCACATGAGCTCTATCTAGATTATTTTTGAAGATTGCACAAAACGAAAGTGAGTAAAATTTCATAGAATGGGGGGATTATATAAAATTATGTATGGAATTAATTAAGTTTCTTGTATTGTTTTTCAACAATAATTTTTTCCTCATAAAAGTTCAGTAATTACAATTCCATTTTCTTGGAGAGGAGAGTACCTTGCTAGTTATTAAGTTGTTTATTATATAATATTGAGATGAGGATATTTGGATAAAAATAGCTAGCCAAAGAAAAAACAAAAATCAATTAGTAAGCATTTGCCAAACTTCAATGCTTGTTTGTTCGATTCATATAGCCATATAGGTGTAGTTATTGGAGTTCCATGTAATTAAAGTTATTTCTCATGTGAAATTCTTAGGAAAAGATAATCACGTTTGATAAAAAAAATATGATGAAAAGTTAACTTTATAAAAATTGACATGAAAATTGTGACTTATAAAAAATATATTTCCTCCATTCTTTTAATATCGCATCACTTGCATTTTAGGGGAAGTTTCACAAATATTGCATCACTTCCATTTTAGGACAAAAAATATCTATGTTCATACTGCAAATACCTAACATACCCTTCTTTTTTTACACTTACTTTTTATTTTATCTTTACATTACATGGACAATTTTGTATTTTTACGTTTTTCTCTCTCACTTTTTCCCACTACCAAATTTTACCTGCAAAACCCCTATGATGCAATAAAAAAAGAACGGAGGAAGTAAAAAAAAAAAAAGGTAAATAGTTTCTCATACAAAATACTTGTTACATTATGAGAATTTCAACTTTCTAAGCAAGTTTCACTTCTCAAATTCTTCTAATTCATGCTAACCAAACATGTCAAATTCTTCAATTTTCCTACAACCAAACAAGATTTAAAAAGTCCTAGCTAATCTTTTACATATACTCAAAATCCTGACCACTCCTCCAAAGCTTAGGTGTTTAGAAATGAAATTCAATCACAAAACTTCCCGTCACAAAGTAGTGGTCACGAAAACTTCCAACACATTTCAGACAGCCTTTTAAAATTTAAATTGATAATAACTTCAATTGGTATTTAAGACCCAATGACAAAATTACAAAATTTTATGGTAGATAGAAATTTGAGTAATTGAGATATTATTTTTTATGACCAAGTTGGTTCCTCGTGCCATAAAAGGAAATCTTTAGCATTAATGCAATATTTTGCCAACAAATATATCAAAAATTTAGAAAAAATTAAGAACCCTTTCTTAAAGGGCCCTACATCATAGTAAGTCATTTAGAAGTGTTCCATGTAATAGCCACAAGCTGCATTCAAGTGCTAACTTTCATTTCCACCAACCATATATGCAAACCTACCCAACACTAAAATGTATACAAACCTACCATCAAGGCCAAAAAATCTACACACCTGAGAGGTGAATTGACAGAATTGCCCTTCAATCAATATCTACCATCAAATTAGAAATGGAACTTTGTTTTTGGTGCAAGAAATTATTGTAATTTGTAGTTGACAGAGGGAAAAAACAAAAAGAAATTAGCAATAAATTCAGCAAGCTTACTTTTTTTTTTTTTTTTGACAAGCTTACTAATTTAACGATTGCAATAAATTCTTTTTTTGTACGGTTTAAAATAGTAACAACACTTTTTTAAGTAACTTTTGATCACGACCCAGTCCACACTACTATATACATACGTACGTATTTACTCTGCTTTACTCTCCTTCTCGTAACACATATCAAGTTAATATTGGATGTCACAAATAATTTGAAATGGAGGAAGTAAGCGATATTTAACCTTTGTTTCACCAATCAAATAAGATTTTGTCTTCATCGTACAAGTCTAGCAAAGAAATATTTGATTGTGCTTTCTTACAACTGCTGTCAACTTCAACAATTTGTTTATCAACCACAATGTGCCAAACGAAGTCACTCTCACTGTTTTGATTAGCTGTTAGGTAAAGGCAAGTATCCAGTTGTCTGCAACCATTGATTTTTACCAATCTTTTTTGAGGTTTATGTGCTTACACTATTAATCGCAATTTAACAAGGTCGTACCTATTAATTTATGGGCTTGAATTAGCTAATTCTAAAAATATCCAAGTGTAATGTAACCAATGGGCTCTTGTAGGTCCACAAGATTAGCCAATAAAATCAAGACATCCGGATTTGTAACCACTAAGATCATGAAATTGACGAGGAAGTACTAATGAAGGTTTGATATGTATTTGCAAATACATATCAAACCTTAAAATATTAAAAAGTATTGTAAGCACATGGGGGTGAGAGAAAGGAGGAGAGAGATTAACAAGTGGGACCAATTTTTAAATTTACCACTAAAAACTTATATAATATCATTGAATATGTAGTTATATTATTTTTATGCGTAGTTGGTACTACTAAATGAATATATAGTACCATTGAATGAATATATAGTACCACCGAATGTTCAATGATACTATTTGATCATCTAGTGATACTATTAATCACCCAGTGGTACACTTAAATCCAGCACGTGGGGGTAAGAGAAAAGGAGGAGAGAGATGGGTAAATTTCATGCGAAATGTCTCAAATGCCCCTTGATATGTATATACAAGTACCTATCAAATCTCCCTTTGGAAGGCCTCGAAATTGACTAATCCAAAACAATGATCTAGAATCTATCGATTCTTCAAATTAATCACTAAAACTATTGATCTAGAATTAACACCACTAAAGTTGAATAGGGAATCAACTTAAGAACATTCTTCTCAATGTAACTTTACAATGGATATTAGGTTAACATATAACTATAGCCATCAATTTTATCGCAATAATTAAAAGTTAATTATATTGCAAAGAGTGCTTCGTATTTATTAGTAGTGTTGTGAGAAAAAAGCATGTCAATATTCATTACCTACACTTTGTATTTTAGATAGGCAATCAGCAATCATATAGTAGAGCTCATATCATACCATATGACTTATCACATAGGTCAAATAAACTTATAAAGTAGTACTCTTTTTACCTTAAAATTAACTCCTTTATTTTTCATTTTAATTTATTCCAAATTATTTGCATTTTTTTATTAAAATACTTTTGTTGTCTACATTTCTCATAAGATGGAATCCATTGTCATTTTTCTCAAACAACATTTTTATCTTTCTTGAAATTTATGTTAAAATGATTAGTGCAATTAAAATGAAACAAATAGAGCAGCCTTTTACATGTTTTACTCAGTTTTTTTAATATATGGAGTAGTATTTTTTTTGTCCATAACTAAACAACTTAAAGTGTGTTCTATTTGCATAATTTTCACTTACTGTTACACCCTACCCTAAATCAATAGACCTTATCAAAACTTATTTTGTTGTAATTTTAACTCAGTAGCTTTTATGAGCTCTTATCAGAACTCATTTTTCTATCTTTATGTAATATACGAGTAAATTTATGTAATACACAGAATATAAGCTTATTTTTCTTCAAACAAGTTGAAAATAAAGTAAGCAAATCACAGGCTAGAGGATTGCCACTACTTCAGAATTTACTCCATAATCAATTATTGCACGGAATATCAAGCCAAATCAAAGTAATTGGTTATATGGAATAAAGACACTAAACACAGTAGGCAGGAAGAGTGCTCAAAATTATGCTGGAAATAAAAAAACCAGTGCTTTTCAATTTACCTCTACTTTAGTACCGCACCTAAATGGTAAATATACTCCTAGATTCTTCTTCAGGCGTGTTAAAATATCTTACCTTTAACAGCAAATTTTTTTTAAAAAAAAAAGTTACTGTAAAAAAAATAAATCTGTTAAACTGTTACTGGTAGTTAAAAAGTGAGCAATACACATCTCACTGAAAAAGATGTCGTAAACAACTTAAACATCAATTAAAAAAAAAAAGGAGTTTTTAATAAAGAAAAATACTACAGTAGCACCTGTAGAATTGTAGAAATGTAGAATTCTAACCAAAGTAAAAATTTTACTCTTCATAAGTACGAATATAATTTTTACTTATTAGGAGGCGTTTGGTTAGTGTATCTTTTGGGTTGAAAACGGATTCGATTAAACCGATACCATTATCGTGTGTTTGGTTTGAAGACATGATAACAATTACCCCTCATTTGTTAACTCTCAAAAACTTAGGGTAATAAATACCCTTACCCTCTTCTTAACAAATACCCTTTTCATGGTTAAACCAAATAAATGAAAAGGTAATAATTAAATGATTTATTTCCCCCCTCTTATTTGTTTCCTTTCCACTCCATTTCCATTTTCCGAACCAAACGCCATAAATCAATGTATTATTTGTGCGTTTTTACTTTCATTCAGAACATTACAGAATTAGCACTCGTTAACTAAAACTAGCATAAACCTGAAAACAAACTCCTTCCTCGAATCTACAATGAATTTCTCTTTATAGGTATTGGGGTAACGTTCACGTACGCCAAGCAGCAAATTAGCAAAACACTTAGTCCATATTTACCACATTTACTATTGAAGCTAATGGATGTTAAAATTCTCTCCTTCAAGTTGCCAAAACCCCCAGCTTGGAAAATTTTGGACGGTCCAAAAATTCTCTCCAGCAGCCTCACATGTCTCCATCATCTTTTGCTCTCTCTCTCACAAACAAGTACCAATTTATATTATACTTTTATTTTACAATACGATAGATTCCCTAACCAAAGTTTTCTTCTTTTCAAAAAAATAAAAATAAAAACTCTGTTCTCTCTCACTCTGTTTCTGTTCTGAAATCAATCACTTTCTATTCAAAATTCTTTATTTAATTCATAAAACACCTTTTTCAGCTCTATAAGATCCCACCAATTTCTCAACCCATTTCCCCCTCTTCTCTTTCTCTCTCCTCTCTTTTGCTAATCTTTGTTCATAATTCTGCTCCTCTGTTTCCTCATTTTTCTGGGTTTTTTTTTTTCTCTTCTATTATATTTCAGGAATTTCAAGTATTTTTTTGGAAATTCTGGATTTCTGAAAAATACCTTGATGCGGAATACCTGGGTTTTAATGTTTGAGATTCATGTCTCCAATTCTCAGTGAACTCTATGTTTCTGGGTTGATGATAAATTCCACATATAGGCGCAGGACCCATCTAGTTCAATCCTTCTCTGTTGTCTTCCTTTACTGGTTTTACTACATCTCATAATCCTTGCTCATTTCTCCCCCCTCTAAATTAGTTTTAGCTGCTATAATTACTACTATAATCTATCTTTATACAGAAAAATAATAATTATATATATAAAAATATACCAATATAGTGTGAAATAAAACTTAAAATCCCCTGTTTTTCATCTTCAGAGTAAGGTATTGACTAGTAGTTTTCTGGGTCCTGCTATAGTAAAAGTTAATTTTCTGTGTGTTACTCAAAATATTAAATTTGTTGAAAATGGCTTCACCTGGGGGTGGTACATCTTCTGGGACATCATCACTGCAGCAGAATTCGAGCTCGGAGGAGGAGATGCAGATGCAGATAATGGATGAAAGGAAGAGGAAGAGGATGCAGTCGAACCGCGAATCGGCAAGGAGGTCAAGGATGAGGAAGCAACAGCATTTGGATGATCTCATGACTCAAGCTTCCAATGTGAGAAAAACCAACCACCAGCTCTTGAACAACATAAACATCACCACCCAACAGTACTTGAAAATTGAATCAGAAAATTATGTACTCAGAGCTCAAATGTCAGAACTCAGCAGCAGGTTACAGTCTCTGAATGAGATTATCAGTGCACTCAATTCCTGCAACAACAAACAAAATCTGGGGATTTATGGAGGTGGTGATGATCAAGGAGAAGGGATCTTTCCCACAATTATTCCAGAGCCATTTACAACTGACAGCTTTCTGATGAACCCATGGGATTCTGCTACCTACTCAAATCAGCCAATCATGGCTTCAGCTAACATGTTCCAGTATTAATGGGCATGTTGATTACTCTTAGGAGAGGAGAAATTAGGGAGGATTTTTACCTTTTGAGGATGTTAATTAAGAGGGGGATAATGATAATGATAATCCTACTAATTTTCTTTTTTATTTTGGGGTTTTCTGGGGAGGGCAGATATTCAATAAGTAGATTTTACTACAGGGGAAAAAGGGTACATGGGTTAATTTGTGGTCTTTTCTGTAAATGAATTAATGCAAGTTTGGCAATTAGTGTCCCATCTGCAGCAATGATATATGTACAATCTTGCATGTCATATCTTCAAGAATTTTATTTATTTAAAGCTTTAATGTGTTTAAGTTTGTCATCATCTGCTTAAATTAGCTCAGCTAAACTCAGGAGAAAATTGTTTTACCAAAAGTACTTAAATTTATAGCAGATCAACATAATGAAGATATAACAAGCAATTACTATGACTAACACAGTATGCTACACTATTGCCTCAAGTCTACTAGCTTGAAATATCAAGAACTTGTGCCCTCGCTATGAACTACGAGTACAAATACATACAGCCTTCCTGCACTGAACATGTTGAAAATGATAGTAACAAAATTAGATGAAAATCAGACACAAGCATGCAGTAATCAGTTCAGTTGTTCACTTACGCTTAGAAATTCAAATATGCACTTATCATATCCTCTCAAGAGTATGAAACTACAATTACTGAACTAATTTACAAAAAAGTGAAGTTAGTTTCTCCGAGTCAACAGTTAGTTAGAGAATGGATCACTTAGGTGTAACAACAGCACACAGGGTTGCGGTTAGCTAGCAAATCGATCACTTAGGTGTTGATACTTGCTACAACACAGGGATTCGCAGCACAATTCAATCAGCAGATCATGTTAGTGTGGAGATAACCCATTGCTGCTAGCCTGTTATGATCATAGATATCTGCTCATGCAATCCTCAGGTTTCTAAGAAAAATGGGAAAGAGATATTTGATGTTGACTGAATGCCCTAACTACAACAGAAATGCACCTATCAAGCACCTCCAAATCATCATTCCTCAATTGACAGAAATGTGAGTCTAAATTCAGGTTTTTCCACCAGAAAAGAAACTATGTGTCTATGTTAGATGTCGAATTTACGTGCATCCCACAAAATTACTAAGCACTTAAAAGATAGATGACTTCATATTACAAAATCAACAATGGCAGCAACAGCCACTAAGTAGTACCTATTACAGTTTTGATGGGAGTGTGGAGAGGTCTACATTGATACGACTCCACCGGTAAAGGCATACCCTCAGTCGTAATCAAGAAACAGAAACTAAAAAAGAGACTCCACCAAGGTAGTGTTTCAAACAGGTAGTCATGTCTATTTTCTTCTACACTGGTCCCTCCCTCCGCCCCCCCCCCCCCCCCCCCCCCCCTCCCCCTCCCCCTTTTCTCAACTTTAATTAACCAGGTGTCTTTCCTCTCCACCCCTTCTTTTCCCTGTCTATTCTGAGACACCCTAAAATAGTGAAATATTACTGTCTTCTTAGTAAATCTAGCATCCTTGAGAACACGAAAGTCAGCTTGAACCAATCATCAGTCAGAAACATTCCTAAGAAACAAATATCTCATCATATTGATCTTCCTATGTACATCTCTTTTAAATGAGGATTGACATTCTAGTGGTTTAGTAAAGGAAAAACAGCGAAAATTGTGATATAGTGAACTCATTTCGAGCAAACTACAATAATATTGTCAAAGAAATCTTCAAGTTTGTTATACTTAGCAGTTTTGTTACTCTTCAATGTGATCCTTAAACAACCAAGGAAGTAAAAGCAATAAAACCATAGTTTGTTTCTAATAAATACATGATACTTTTGGACGCTTCAAATCAGGCCGAAAGGTTAAGAGAAACCACTAGATCCGTGCATATAACTCATGCCAAATGCAAAAATCTGGTAACTTAGCATAGGATTCGATCGCTTTACTTCTTTTCTTCACCATGAATCAATGAGAAGACATGACAATCAAAGTTACAAGTTTACCAGACCATCCTGATCACTGGAAAGTCCTAGAGAAATCACAGCAAAAGCCATAAGAAAAAGTAAAAGAAAAACTTTTTTTCCCAATCAGTACATTAAAAAAACTCAAAGAACATATTCATACGTAAGTATTTTATTGCATAGAAGGCATTTTCAGTAAAAAGCTACCACATCGAAGGAAGTGAAGATCAGTTTTAAAAAGGGTAATCAAAGATCTGATTAAATTTAAAAACCAAAAAAGTCTCTCAAAGGGTGGTGGGAAGAGAATGGAACCATTGAGAAAGAGTCCCACGTGCAAGGGGAACCATGTTCTTAGAGCAAGTTCTGCAAACACAAGATTCTCTCCATAATTCAAGTTCCTAACACAGTACTAATTTAAGAAATTAAAGGTCCTGTCCTATTAGACTTAAAATGAAATTAAATACTACGGAGTACTACTTTCTCTTTTATTTTCCAAAGGCAATATTTTAATGTTCTTAACAATTAATAAAGACATAAACATTGTGTATTAAACCCCTAAGACCTTGACAAAATGGGGATAAATCCATGGTTGTCGTTGTAACGATGTAATGTTATAGCCTTATAGGGAAAGAAACTCACAAGAAAAACACACAATAGAAGGTAAAAATATGTAATGATATGCAATAATAAATAAATGAAAGGCAACTCTCCTATGTCTAGACGGGAAATTTAAAAGCACCAATCCAACATGTCTAGATGGTAGCAAAAGGAAACAGCAATGTGGGGAAACAAAAAGGAAAGGGGAAAGTTAAACTTTCTACAATGTTCATGTGTAGAAAAAGCCAAGATATGGGAAATCATACGAAGTGTATGGTTTCCAACTTGGACCTCTCTAATTTTTTTCACAGGGCCAAAAAAAAAAAAAAAGAAAAAAAAAAGAAAAATGAAAAAAAAAAAGGAAATTTAATTCATTGGTTGAAGAGAAAATGTGAACTTGAGGGTTTGATTTCTAATAAGATGCTAGCAACTAATGTATCTCCATTTCAAATAGAGAAACCCAAAGAAACCAAATAATTAGAGTGAATAGAGATCTCAATCACCCACCAGACCCACTTGGTCATTAAATCTATCATTTTCTTGTATAGTAAATACAAATACTGCTATCAGACAAAAGAATCCTATTTAGTCACAATCTAATTTTATATAAGAACATAGTTCCGTAAGCAATTATGAAACACACTTTCTTGAAAATCTTTTCTATATTGTACCATGTAAGGTAGTCAATGATCACAACTCAAAGTGTCTAAAAAATAATGCATTGGAATTTTTATTTTTATAATAAGAAAATCTAAGTACAGCCGCCACCTGTCTTTTTATAGGCAAATTATTAGGTGTACTTTGAAGCATGTGTTACTGTGCTACAAATAATGGTTCAACCGTATATATGGAGGAAAAAAAAAAAAAGATCCAACCCTCATGCCGCTATTTAATTTGTAACCACATCACTAGCATGCTCCTAGGCCAACTTATAGGCTCTCACTCTTTCCCAATTATATCAAATAAGTGGACATTGAGGCAAAGTTTGAGCTGATTCAGGGTTCATAGTGATTTTTTCCTAAGCATCATACTCAAGTTTATCCTAATAGGAAGTAAAAATTTCATAGGAAGGTCAAAGAAGCCTCAAGGTGGAGTTGTTTTGTTGACAAAATTATAAGAAGTTGCACTTCATACAAAAATCTAGATTCCATAAAATTGAGAAAATTACTTAACTCCTCCAAGCTAAGTGAAACTTTGCATAAAAATAAACATACAATGTTCAACCAAACAACATACGGAGTATTCCATTTCCTTATAGACTAACTGCTCAGAAAAAAACAATCATTAGAAAATATTACTTCCCAATTCCCATGATCAACCATAATGCTTATGCCCTGAGACATTATCTTTCAGTTCTGCAGCTAATTTTGTCTAAAGTTTTTCGCGCAGCTCTCTAAGCTTGCTATTGTGATCTAATTTACATCCTAGCCCAAAAACAATGTACCACAGTCATTCAGCCAACTAGCCAAGTAAAAGTTCATTCGTAAGTGCTAAGAAAAAGGAGTGTAAGTCAAAAATTTCAGTCGCATGCTTACTAAAGTAAAATCAAATGAGCCAGCAAGTAAAGATTATATGCAAGAAAATATGCATTGCCATCTTCCATAACAAGACTTCAGAAATGTTGGATAATAAGTAGTTATCATGACACTAATTCACTAAAGTAGTAAAGTCTCATGTAGAAAACCAAAACTATCTAATGAGATAATCACAAGTCAATATAAGAACAAAATTTAGAGACGGAGGGAATACCAAATGTCCAAAAACAAAAAAGCTTGAAACCCAATAAACACTGTAATAAACCAGCACCCCGTGGCAGAACATAATGACTTCAGAAAATATGAAAGGGATTTGCTGTAGCGCAAACGTTCATAAATACGTACACACACATCCTCTGCCATTGGTTTATTTCTGAAGGAAAGACACTAGGTAAAAGGAACCCACTACAGAAGATGCTAGGAGTAATTCAATTGGATAAAAAAAAGTGCTTACAATAGCAATTTACAACATGGATCTTTCCATTTCCCTCCACTTCTGAACATAAAAAAATGCATCCATCACAATTCACAAGTCTTCATAACTTTACAAGGATTTGGTTTATTAATAGAAAATTATGTTTGGATCCTTCTGTTTCCATTGCAAATCTTTTGATATTTAGAAGAATTTGGTTTAAGAGAAAAAGGAGTTTGGATCCTACTATTTCTCTCCATATACAAATACAGAAAATTTCATCCGAACACATTATAAATGGTAATATTGTAAAACCTCATACTTTCTTATAGAGAAACAATAGAAGGAGAGGGGCTAACAGGTCCTACTTAACATATGAAATTAAAAACAATAATCTAGGTCATTCAATATCTTAGCAGTATGTATAGCTTGGAATAGTCAAGTTTGCTTTTCTTTATAGAGAGTTAATATCTATTTATATTGTTGCATTCTCGATTTCTCCTTACAAAGAAACAATGCTTATCAGAAGGGTATGAAACCTTATCAAAAAAGGAGCATACAGTTCCTACTTAGCATATACTTATTCACCAACCAAACAGTGACACAAAAGTTAGATTGGGAGTAGCATTACAGAGGGCAAAACAACAGTAAGCCATTGGTGATAAGAGGAAAACAAACAATAGAAGTAGTGAACTAGTGATTTACTCCTTTTTTTCCAACTGACATCTCTTTTTAATCTTTTCTACTTGGTACTCACCATCAAAGAAGTGGAACTACAAGGTAAGCCGAACTTTACTTTTTGTATTTTAGATACTTTAGAAGTAGGTATGATAAGGGTGATGAAATCTCACATCATCACATCTTTGCACTTTAGAGTATGTGGTTGAATCAGTGCAGAGGAATTCAGGAAAATTAATTCAGAGAGTTAAGAGTTATTATTAGTTTGGTGGATGGTGAGAGCATGTGGCCAGCCAAGCCAATTGAACGGCTCACATGGATTAAGGCGAAAAGCAGTACAAACTTTGTTTAATTAGGAAGTACTATAAAATTTAAGACGTGATTAGCGACGCAATCAGTTGCAGGATGGAACTGGCATCTAGATGTGTCCTAAAATGATTATTCTAAGAAAATTGGAGATAAAAAGGAGATGGAAGATGGGGCTTAGATTGAGAATGTTGTCTTTACCAGCAAAGGGCATAAATTGGTAGGTGAGCAAGAACTACAATAACCAAAAATATTACAGTAATAGGTAGACATCATTCAGACAGAAAGACAGAGACTATAAGAAAGGGCATCTTAGCCCACAGTTTTTAAAACAAGATCACAGACAATAACATCATTGTTTTTTTCTTTTTAGCCTTTTGGGTTGATTAGGGTGGGACTTGAAACATAGTACATAGTCATTAACTAGATATTATGAACTCTACTTGATAATACTCATGAACTAAAAATCAAAAACTCTACTTGATTGAGATTTGGAAAAATTCCCAAGCAATTTAACACTTTACGAATGGCTTATGTTACTGTCCGTCTATTGTGCATATGATGATCAAATCCCACTATTCACAGAGCAGTTCTTAAACTTTTTCTTTTTATCTCCTTATTTCAACTTTCAAAAAAATATCTCACAAAGAATTTTCCAATTTTTACATGACTACAACATGGTAGTACAAAAGAAGCCCATAATTTGGTGTTAACACAGAGTTTCTCCTGTACGATCATGTTTGGTGGGACTTGTTTAAATTGATATAAAAAAATTAGCATTAATTAATTAATGCTCCCAAATACAATGGATTTAAAACTACCCTTCTACTTCCAAAGAATAACCTAGATTTGAAAGCACTAAATATAAGTAACTTAGAACATTCTGAATAATATTCCTTTTAAACATATAAAATTAAACAAATCTGGGACCACGCAAGAAGAGATAAAAACCAAACATATCAAAACACAACAGGGTTAAACTGATACATCAACAAAATGTTTAATTTAGTTAAACCAAAACATCACCAAAACCTACTTATGGATTTTTTTGCTTCCAATATTCATGAAGCAGATTTATATCACAGGCTATAAAAATAATTTAATTCAAGAAATTAGATGAGATTTGAAGTTATTCTTGCAGTAATATATTCGTCTTGGCTTGTAAAATAGATTAGGAAACAATTTGCATTTAAGTTACAAAATTTAAAAGTAGTGTGTAGATGCCAAGGCTTTATCTCACCCTCAAAAAAGTAGAAAACACTTGAAATATCTTCCATCCCTAACCTTCAGCCAAGGAAAAGGGGTAACAACAAGCCAAGATTAAATTTGGGGTTGCTCGGGTTGACTTAATACAATTACATCCAAGATTTAGTTAAATTTCAAGCAATTTCAAACTCAAAATTTTCAAGTTCCAAAAAGATAACCCAAGTAGATACTTTGTTTATTATAAGGAGTAACGTTCATAATACCAAAACATTGTTAATATTTGAGAGCCTATTCATGACCTTCTCAAGTTGAGATTAGATCTCCTCAAGTCATAAATATCTAGAGTCGAAATTGAATAGCTTACAAGCCAGCTAAGTTCATTTAGTCATCATTACCCCTAGCATAAATACTTCATGTATGAATGGTTGAAGGCCTAATAGATAGAGATCAGAGATGTACGGCTTTGCTTCTGAAAGTAAGCTTACATTTGATCACCTTAATATCATTAAGATACACAATCTTTCTGAGTTTCAGTACTAGAACAATTTTAGCAGCCAGTGTAATAGACTAGCCTAGGGAAAGGGGTACTCTTGGTAATATAAATTACTCTGTTCTTCTTAGCTTGGAGATGAAGAAAGCAAGTTGGCTAGAAGTCAAAGTGGGAAAGGAAATGAGAAGTCTATGAAAAGAGAGATCAATTAAAGAGGAAATTAACATAAACAAGCAAAAATAGTATCAAACTTTACTTTTGTTATCAATTTATCATGGGAGGTGTCGTGGATGCGGCGGATATGATGCGTTGATCGCAGACCGTGTCACAATTGTCATGATGCGAATTTGATTTTTAAGTTTTTAAAAGGATTTTATAATAGTATGCTGTTAAAATTGTTAAGAGTAGAATAGTAAAGAATTATAGTCACTATAGGGGGACATAGGATATCTTTCACTAATTTTGTGAATAAAATAACCTTTGAGTGAATTATGGGATGTAACTATGTTACATTCATTGCAGGGTTATTTGGGGTTTTAACGTTTGTTTTGAATGAGATTCCATGTTTTTGAAACACCCCCTTGTTGGTACGGACAATTTCGGTTCGTTTGATTGAATATCCTTCACAATACAGCTTGACTGAAATAATGCGGACTTTTTGCTACACCAAGGTAACAAACACAAGAAAGAATAACAGAGAACAAGAACACATAAATTTACGTGGTTCACTAATGATGTGTTAGCAATATCCAAGGACAAGCGAGAAGAAGTTTGAGGAAACTACAAATCACAAAATAGGGATTAAAAACTAAGGAATATAGTACTCCTAAAACATAACCGCCCCCCAAAAATAAATAGAAAACCATAGCCCAATCTAACCATAAGAGGAAAACAAATTCAAGGCATACTTAACTGTAGTTGAATTTTGGCCTAAGTCAATGAATTAGGTAGCGAGTTGTGAATCCGTAACCAATCTCATACTAACAAATTAAGAAACTATGGTCCAGCCAATCAAAAGACTGAAATTGTAAACCCTTGATGATTCAATAGCATCAAATCCAAATCTACCATCAAAACCCCTAAATTCTCTTCTTCCTCATTTCTACATCTCTGAATTTCCCGCCTATAACACCGAGGTTGCTGATTCCCCTCTGAACAATCAATTTTTCTGGTTATCCACAACTAAATCCCTTCTAAAGATGGAATACACTAACTGAATATCCTTGTATATCCAGATAACCTAATCCAAGCACATAGTAGAAGCCTGCCGGTTATCCACAAAATCTTAAAAAGAAAAATGGCTTCCAGCATGTTAAATTTTGCCTTCTTAATAATACATTTAAAACAACCTTCGAGTTCTAATACAAATTCAATACTGGCAGCCAAAAGATGCCACCGCCCAGGGGGCAAATAATAAATACAAAAAAAATGCAAATTTATTACTCCGTATATATTTCTTCAAAACTACAGCTTATTTAAATAACAGCAATCCTATATCCTAATCTAATCACACGACATCCAGTCTGAGAAACAGCATTCACGTTATCCACATAAATCTTATAATAGCAATTATGCTTCCAAGAAATACGCGCGAAGTCAGGAACAAACTAACCCCAGCAAAAGAGAGCTTCAGCACTTGTCACAGCAATCGAAAGTTTGTGAACAGCTACAATAAAAAAGCAATTCCCAGTAAAGTTTTCAGCTATACAAAGTTGTAGGCTTGAGCACAAAATTCTGCAGAAAAGAACAGAATCCATTAATACTGGCAACAGTCGGATATCATTTTAACTTCCATGGAGAACAGAAGCTAACAGCAACATTAATACTAACCCAACAAAGTAAAATCTTACACACACACAAAAAAAATAAAAAAAAATAAAAAAAAAGTATAGCACCAAACCCAAAAAACATCTAATCTCTCAGCGACACAAAAAGTGTAGCAGCGTTTTGACTCTTCAAACTCTCGTACCCAACTCAATATTGTGACAATTGCACAGGAATCAAAGATAAAGATGTATTTATGCAGCCTCAACTCCTCAAGAATGCAATTGAAACAATTAGACATCATTTTGCATTTCTAGTATCTGGTTTTCACATATGCAGCTTTAAAAGTAGGTTATGATATCGTCAACCTCAGATAATGGTCACTTATATCACACCTTTGAAATGTAGCAGCCAATATCCAAAAATAAAAAAATGTTTCTAAAATGCGATAATAAATTACTCAAAATCAAAAGCTTACATAGTAGCCATAATAATTGTATTGTATAATCTAATATCCCATTTCTTTTCAATCATAGAAAAATGCCAGTTGCTATTTAAAAAGAAAATTTGTCGAAAAAAAATATTTTCAACTCTTAGCTATATGCAGGTATATTGAGAAAATTGTGCCCACCAACCTTGACTTTTTTTTTCCTCACAAAACCAATCTATGTTATGTGAAACTTATAAGATCACTTTGGTCCACGTGTAAATTGCTCCTAACTGCCTACTACCAAGCAAATGTGGGATTATTTCCAATGCAGGTGAAGGCCATCAAAGAAATTAAGCCTTTCAAGACATTTTGTTCCCTTCCTGCTTTTGACACACAATGAAAGATCTCTTGATGATCCATGATCACAAAGTTAATCAACCCTCTGAAACCAAACTCTTTCTTCCCTCTTAATTTATATATATATCTTAAAATAAAACTTGAAATATGCATGATATGATTTTATCAACGACTATCAAACTAGCATTGTTATATGGGTCAGAATGTTGAGCATTTGAGGAGGACCATATTAGGAAGATGTGATTAGCACAGATGTGTATGTTGAGATGGATCTGTGGGAACACCCTAAAGGATAAAATTAGAGATGAACATCTTAGCAAGAAAGATGGAGTTGCGGACATTAAGGATAAAATAAGGGAAAACAGGTTGCGTTGGTTTGAGCATGTCAGGCAGAGACCGGAAAGCGCACCAGTAACAAAAGTAAAGGGTTAGGATCAAGGGGATCTCAAAAGAGAAAAAGGAAGGGAAGACCAAAGGTGACTTGGATGAAAGGAGTTAAGAAGGACATGTAGAAGGTGAGTTTGGAGGAGCATATAACATTGGATAGAATGGAATGGAAGGATCATGGTTGGCAAATCTAGGAGAGAATTTTTCATGTAAACCCCCACCTGTGGGATTAAGGTTTCAGTTTGTTGTTGGAATTCTTTTTCCGGTTTTTCAAAGTAAATACACAGAAACCACTTACCTTAGAATGGGAAAGTGCTTTCTAAGCATTTATAATGTGGGGCTTTACTAAAATTTGATTTCTCGAAAACATTTTTTAAATACCTAGAAGGCTAGAATAAAGATGGTCTGAAGTTTTTTCACTTGGGCTCATCACAGGGCTCATCACAGATGGATAATGGCGTAACTTTTTTTTTTTGTTTTTTTGTTAGCAGCAAGTATTAAACTCACTATATAAGTAATTTTTCACTGAAAATTAAGAGGGATTACATGAAAATATAAATTTGGAGTCTGACCTGCAATAAGAAATCTTGCTAAATTTTTAGCGCTTTTAGTGCATTAGTCGGTGTATATAAAGACCCAAACCCCACTATTAAATCTTTCACGCTGCTTTCTACTCCATCTTCTACTTCACTGTCTTTGATAGTTCTATTCCATCTACTTATCTTACTTCCACATCTCTTCCTCTACTATATCTCCTCTTAATATTTTTTTGCCCACACATGGAGCCTGAAACTATATGAAGTACTATGGAGTTAAAAGGTTTATTATTTGTTAAGAAGGTGTTCAAGCCTTGAAGGAAAACTTAGTGTCTTCAATTGCAAGTGATCAAGAGTTCATACGTACATCAACAATAAAATCTTCATCAATGAATTAAAGTGTGCAACATGTACCCTACATTTCTCACCGCATTCCTCAGCCTAAATTCAACATATCAATTACTAGTATACCATCTATAACTAATGCTTCTCCAGTAGAATCTCCATGTATATAAAGAATCTCAAAAGGCTCCAATTCTCTCCTTCCTATATATATATTCATTAAAAAAAATGGGTAAGGCCAATTGGCCATAGATTCTTAGCTTGTACTACTCTGCTTCATTTTTGTTCATCAATGACTCATCCAAACTACTATCTAATCACCCCTGCATCACCCTATATGGTAACATAATTGTCATACAACAACAATTAAACAAAATTCCACACATATACCAAGCTTACTCACAAAGCAAAATCAGCTGATAACAGTGCAACAATGTCAAGCAACGATAACAATACTCCAAGGCAAACGCACATACAGAACAAAGCAAATACAAATATAACCAAAATAAAGCAATCCCAACACACCTCAAACTCTCAGCAGCTGCAACTTATTCGAGAAAGCGATACTAATCCACTCCGGCTGAGCAGCAGACCACTGCAACTGGTTTATTTCCGACCCAGCATTGTACATTGACAAAGGATCAATCCCATTGGGGGAAGCAACGGTGGGAAGCTCCCATATAAGCGCCTGAGAATCATCACCAACAGAGCATATATGCCGGCCACTATGAGGCGCCCACGCCACAGCATTAACACTGGCCTGGTGCCTCTCGAATTCAGCCACCGGCATCGTAGGAGACCGAATATCCAATATCACAACCTTATTACTATCCATCAAAGTGGTGGCCATATACCTCAAATCCTGCTTGTTCCAAGCTAGCCTTAACAACGGAGTATCCGGCTCCGGCGACTCGTAAACAATCGTAGAATGCTCCTTATCCCTCAAATCAAAAATCCTAACACTTCCATCAGCCGAAACCGATGCAAAAACTCCAGCTTCTCCCCAAGCAATGTCGTAAACCTCCTTATCATGAGCAATCAACTGAGTTTCCACCACACATTTCTCAATATCCCAAATCGTGCAAGTTGTATCAATACTTGAAGTTCCAATTCGTTGAGGAACGACGTCGTTCCAATCAAACGACGTCAATGGCGCACAGAAATCGCTCGATTTCGAGTTATTGAGCTTAGACACCAACTCAATCGAATCATTCTTGAAAGAATACAATCTGAGAAAATCGGCCGACGATGCCAGAATAGGCGGCGATGAAGCTGAAGGTTGAAACATCAATTTTGTCGGAGGATACGGATGAGGAAATGAGAGATTTTGAGTTAGGGTTTGTTCGTCGAAGGTTAAGATATCGATGCGATTGTTGTATTCTTCGATGAAACTTCCAACGGCGATGATTTGATCGGAGCTCCGGCGAGAAATTCCGGCGGAGGAGAGAGAAAACGACATAGCGTATAGCGGGTAAGGTGAATCGTACGTTACGAGGGTGTTGTTTGGAAGGAGGTGAGATTCTTGGGTTGAATTCTCCATTTTTTTGGGGAAAATTGAATTAGGGATTTGAAAATTTTAGGGTTTGTGATCTTGTTCAGGAGAATTAGGGATTTTTAGAGGTTGAAGAAGACTGATAATTCTAGCGCCGGTCAATGGAGAGAGTTGTTGAATTTTGACTTTTTGGAGGGAAGGATTAACTACTAGTCAACGGTCAACTTTTTCTCTGCATTTGGTGTTGGGCTTCATAATGGGCCTTACCCAATTAAAAGGAAAAATAAGGCCTCCTATTTTACAACAAGAACAAAGCATGATATAACTTACAAACTAGTGAGTAGTCCGAACGTTGCTTAAGTTATTACTTTTGTAGTTGTACAATTGTTAATTTTTAGGGCATTTAATAATTTGTATTTTATCCGTGTTTTAATAAGTGTTACACTAATCAAATACGGACGGATTTTTATAAGTGTTACACTTTCTTTTTTGACAAAAACTACATTTTAATATTATATATTACTCCTCTCATAGTCCCCATCAAAACCCATTACTCCTTTTTTGTATTATTTCTTGCATCTCACATTCATTACTTTTCGATAAACTATTAATCCTACTATCTTTCTTTTAAATTTTTTTAATACTCCTCTTATCCCATTTTACCTCTTATTTTATTTAAGTTAATTAAATTGCCTAAAATTATATGCCGGTCAAAGTATAACACTTTTTAAGACACAGATAGAATATGTGGTATGTGTCTTTAATACTTTTATAGTATAATATTAATTTAAGTGTAAGGTTAAAGCATAATTGACAATTAGCCTAGATGGTTAAACAATGTAATTTTTTTTTTCTAAGAGGTCTAGTGCTCGAACCTTCTTATCCATATATTTTTTTTAGGGATTTTTTAAACATCGCCCACAAATTACTACATAAAGCCCACAAAATTCACTTGATTTGCCAAAATTGCCCTTGACCTTAAAAAAAACACTCACACTCTCATCACTCACACTGTCATTGCTCATCTTCTTTCAACCTCTCTAAAAAAAAAAATTCAAATAACGGCAATGTCGAGGCGGCAAGGCAAGGAATTGGCGGCGGCGGCGGAGGGAAGGATGTCCCAAGGAGGAAAGGTACATTTTGTTAAAAAAAAAAAAGGGAAAAACCGCCGTGACGGTGGTGGGGCGCCCTGGCTGGACGCCCAGCCAGCGGTGGTGGCGCCAGCTGCACACGCCGCCACCAGTTGGCTGGCGTCTGGGCTGGACGCCACAGCCACGGTTGTGGCGGTTATTCAAGGCGCCGCAGCCGTGGCTGTGGCGTCCAGCCCAGGCGCCAGCCAACTGGTGGCGGCGTCTGCAGCTGGCGCCACCACTGCTGGCTGGGCGTCCAGACAGGGCGCCCCCCCCCCTTTTTTTTATTTTTTTTTTAAAAATTGTTTTTAATTTTTTTTTTTTTTTTGTGTAATATATTTTTGAATTGTTTTTATATTTTGTTGTTTATTTTTATAAATTTTTTCAATTTCGTTGTATTTTTTCTACGTTTATATTTTGTTTACAATTATTTGTATGTTTTTAGTTAATTTGATTTGCGATGATGATTATTTATCGTATAAATTTTTGTATGTTTATATATTTTAAAATTTTGTGTAGAATTCACTGGGTCGTCATGGTGCGGGGAAGAATATAGAGCTTCTTAGTAGAAGTTATTCAGTGGAGAGGTCGGGGCATAGACATGTCAGATCCCGTGGTATTTCGGCCTCAGCTCGTAGAGAACGGATCCATCGTCGGGATGAGGATGACGATGACGATGATGATGCTGAGGAGGGTGACCAGGAGGAGGAGCAGGAGGAGGGCGCAAATGAGGATGAGGATGTGGACGATGGCAGTGGACCGTATGATGATTACGGTCCATTCAGTCAGAGGGTTGATGACATGTACGAGACGCATATGGTGGAGGTGCGTAAGGGTAGGGGTGGTAGGTTTGTTAGTAGATCTGGCACATCATCTGCGTCCACTGTATCTGGGGCAAGCAGGAAACGGTCGAGGGCCGGGAATGATTCTTGGGTTGTTAGGAGTGAGGTGCCCGGTGGGCCTGTTGACGGGAGTGTGATTCCTAGCTTTCTAGGACACATAGCTGCCCGTATTTGGGAGGACCAGGAGAGGCCTTCAGTTACGGGGTTGTTGAAATGTCATACCCGGGAAAAGACTTGTAGCCTTTTGCGTACATGGGCTGAGGCCTGGCCGGCGGAGAGCGAGATGTTCGAGCGACTGGAGGGCACTGGGCTGAATCACGTTCCTGCCACCATGCACGATAAGATTGACAGTAAGCTGATCACAGCTTTCATTGAGCGATGGCAGCCGGATACAAACTCTTTCCACCTTCCGTTCGGTGAGATGACGATCATGTTACATGACGTCGAGGCCATTCTGGGGATTCGTGTTGAGGGTAAACGACTTTGTGCTGTGGCTGATGCGGATCAGGCAGATTCGCTGGCGGAGTTGTTGGCGGTGGACAGGGCCGCACTGTACACCGAGGCGCTAGGTGTTTGGGAACACGGAGGTGTGAAGATCGCATCCGTGTTGCAGCGGTGTTTGTACCCCATTGCACGTAGGACGCCCGACGCACAGCTGAGTGCTTATGTTTTTCTACTCCTCGGATGTACCTTGTTTCCGGATAAGAGCGGCGGAAACAAGCTCAGGCCACGCGACATAGTAGAGGCGTGTGACCCCGACAGTGTAGGCCAGTTTTCCTGGGGATCGGCTACGTTGGCGTATTTGTATCGCCAACTAGGATTTGCGAGTCGGGCTGACGCGGCAGGTATCACTGGGTGTCTGACTCTATTGCGGACCTGGATATACGAGTACTTTCCTGCATTGCGACCACATCGTGACCCAGTTCCTATTGATAAGGGGATGCCGCGTGCTTGTGCGTGGAGTCCGCGCTCGGAGAAGAAGTTCGTTGACCGCCTCCGATCGATACGGTTATTGCTGGACAGGCTGTCCCCCTTAGAGGTAACGTTTATTTATAGAGTCTACATTTTATTATTTGCACATATTATATTCATGTTATTAAATTTTATATGTTGGTATTGTACAGGTGAACTGGATGCCTTTCGGCCCGAACCCTAGTGTTAGGGTACCCAGGACCCTGTACACGGGACTCATTCAGTATCGTGAGATCGTCGAGGCGTACATGCCCCAGCGATGTCTTCGCCAGCTTGGATTTGTCCAAGTTGTCCCTCCTCCCCCGGCATGCCCGATGAAGGCGGTCCGGCCTGCATCGTCGAGGGACTACGTCGTGCAATGGCCGGATATCATGACCGGGACGTGGGACCAGTTTCCGATGGTGGCCCGCTTATGGACTGCGGAGTTGCAGCGGCCGCCCTCTGGGGTTACTCCCATGTGTGACCATTACTACATGGAATGGTTCAATCGGTATTCGCACCCGAGGTTGATCGCAGATCTCGACCACAGCGATGATGATTATGTGCCACCGCCTACTGCCACGGAAGCGGTATGTCTTTTATTATATTTATCGTTGTCTTTTGTATGTGCCACCGCCTACTGCCACGGAAGCGGTACGAATCCCTGAAGTTAGCCAATGCTCGCTCATACGCTTCCTCTGTGGTAGCCTGTAGGATCTTTCGCCACTTACCATTCACCAATCTCTCTGCCATTTCCAAATTCTTCTTGAAAAGGTTGTAGGCTTTCACTTTCACGCAGTTGTTGATGTGCCATGTGCACAATAAGTGGTTCAATTCGGGAAACAGCTCTGCTATGGGGGCAAAGAGACCTCCCTCACAGTCGCTGACGATGGCTGCTGGATGATCATTAGGCCCGATGTAGTTTCTCAGCTTCTCCAACACCCAATAATAACTTGGAGCCGTCTCATCCCTGATGATTGCATGACCAATCAGAAAGTTCTGGTTCGTTGGAGCCATCCCAACCATCTTAACCAGTGGGAACTTGTACTTGTTTGTCTTGTACGTTGAGTCGATCAAAATCACAAATGGCCAAGACTTGATCATATCAGCACAATCAGGATGCACAAGGAAAAGATGAGTCACCTCCGCTGTATCTTCATCAGAATCAAACCAGAACAGGTAACCACGTGATTGTGCCTGGTGTAGCAGCTGCTGTATAGGGTTCCTTCCCTCTGACCGTTCAAACCTGAGTTGCTGTCTGACGTTGTAGATGTGTCTTCGGTTTGGATGGTCTTCTGGAAATTTCTCTAACACAGATGCTAATATTTTAGCAGGCTTCACTTGAGCATCACTCATTTCTTTCACAACTAGTTTCGCAGCAGGACTTAAGCCGCTCAGTTGTCGATGACCCTCTTCATATACTATCATCTCATGGTTGTGATACCCCCATTTAGAGTAACCAATCACTTCCCAACCGTCACGACTCCGTAGTTGTCGAACCTTTACTCTGAACTCACACCCACAACCTTTCCGCTTTGTATCAAACCGAGTGGCTGTACGAAAATCTCTTTCTTCTCTTTTGCGATAACGGTCACATCTCAAAATGCGATCCATTCTACCATCCCGTTGAGATTTATGAGTTACTACTACCAAGCAAAATCCAGCTGCAATTGCAACCTGTTTTGCCCAATCAATCGCCTGTTGAGCTTCTTCGAATGGACCATCATGTCCAAATATCCCACTGTAATCATTTCCGTCTCCACCATATTCCTGCATCAATTATATTACAATAAATACATTTAACGGATAATACATTTAATTTCTATATTTACACATAATTAACACAAAAAAAAGCATAATTATATATAATCAAACTTAATTTTTATAAAAACCCAATTCGAATTTTCAAACTAAATTTAAAAATATACCATTTCGAATTTTCAAATTTAATTTTAAAAAAACCTATTTCGAATTTTCAAATTTAATTTAAAAAAAAAACCATTTCGAATTTTTTTAAAAAATCATTTTCGATTTTTTTTTTAAAAAAATTAAATAAAAAACAACAACAAAATCAAAAAAGAAAAAAAAAATTAATTATTAAGGGTGGCGTCTGCCAGGGCTGCCACAGCCACTGGACTGGCGCCTGGCAGGGCCGCCTCACCCAGTGGAGTGGCGCCTGCCCAGGACGCCAGTCTGGTGGTCTGGGCGTCTGGGCTAGACGCCACTCTGGTGGTTCTGGCGTCTGGCTTGGACGTCCAGGCTACGGTTTGGGCGTCCACCCTAGGCGCCGGAGCCACTCCGACGGTAAACCGTGAATTTTAACGGTGACTTACCTCGTTTTCCGTCGACGACGACGTACCTCCGGCGTCCCCCGCATCTCCGGCCTGCCCTCCGGTCTCCCCCGGCGAGCCAGTACGGCTCCACATTTTTTACACCGAGATTATTTCAATTTTAGAAAAAGGGCATAATGGTCAAACCATATCATATTTGTGGGCTTTATATGGTAAATTGCGGGCGATGTTTAGCGTTTCACTTTTTTTAATGTAGTTGAAAAAACATAGACTATTGTTAGTTGTGTGGGTGGCGTGGCATGTTGAGAAGTTGAGTGGGTGATGTGGCATAATGAAGAGTTGAATGGGTAACGTGGTGTAATAATGGGTCTACGTGTCACATAGGCGTTCTTAAGAACACTTCTTAGTATAAGTAGTATAGATTTACAATACCGGGTGTGTTAAATGTAACTAGTCTTATTAGTGATTAAGAATACACTTCTACAATTATGATAGTTTAAGAACTTGAGTAGTTATATGATCACAGTAATGGGCAATACAGAGTTCGAGACTTTCTCTCTCTAGAGAATCCCCCGCCATTTCCCACCGCTTCCTCTTTATCAAACCCCTACTCGCCGGCGACAGGCGCGCTACTCCTAGCTGTCGCGCAGTGAGTGCAATCCTTTAATTTCTGTTTAGTTTTTCTTTTATAGTGGTCTCTTAGCTTGGTGAAAAAAACAGGGGATTTTGCAAAACCGTTTGCTCTTCATCCTCTTCGGTGGTTCATCAGTTGTGGTGTCTCGTCAAGTGTTCTGCTCAGCAAAACAAGGACCAAAGGCTACCCTTAATGCCGCTATCAAAAGAAATTCCATTAATCCCGACGGTAAAGGTAAAGTTAAGGTTAGGGTTTCCTCGCTTTTCCAAGGTTTGGTTCAGTGAAGTGGTTCTTGTGTTGGCCGTGACGTTTGTTCTTGGTGTTAGGTCGGTTTCTGCCGGTGAGGTTTAATTTGGTTCTCGCTGTTTTTTTAGGTTGACCCACGAATTTCTTTATGTTCGTGTGCTTGTTTTCTTTACCTTGGTTAGTAGTGGTTAGTTTATTGTTATTGTTTTGCCTTAGTTTAATTATGTTATCCTTGTGTAATTTAGTATTTTTGTTTTTGGTTCTTAATAATTCTCTTTCTCTGCTTGGTCATGAGTTAGAGTTTTATAGGGTAGTTTTAGTTATGGAGGTTCACGAAGTGTTGTTGTCCTTAGAGCCTTGTTGGTCTGTTATAGGGGTTGTAAAGTTAAACAATCCCTTGCTAGTTGGGTTGGTGGTCCTTTTGGTTGCCTTTTCGGGGTGTGACTATGTTACCCTGGTAGTTAAATATTTTCGGGTGAAGGGGAGTTTTCGATTTGGTTCTGTGATCCCTTCTTCGAGAGCTTGGGTGGTTTTTCTTGTTTTGTTTTCCAGGGGGTGGAGTTACCTATGTAGTTGGAAGATTTCCCTTGCATTTGGAGATTGCAGGGAAAGAGCAGTGTCGTTGAGGAAAGAGGTTTGTTTGCTGTCCTTGTTGCTTAGTTGTGGGATGATATGGGCATTCATAATTGCTATCATCCTTTTTGTTGTTGGAATTGGTGATGACAAAGTCAGTCATCACTATAAATCAAAATCTTGTAGGAGGCTCCCCAATTTCAATGTTTGGGGTAAGCAAAGTCCTCCATTTTCTTGCACTCTTTGTTGGTAGAGTTGCAGGAAGAGAACCAGCATTGGGATGCAAGGTTCATGGTAGAGTCATTCAAGTATATGACTCTATTGGGTTTGTTCCTAGACTCCTAGGATGCGGCTATGATTTTCGATCCCTAGGAATGGAATGTTGTCAAAGGTCCTTTATTCAGCAACATGGTGCATTCATTTTTCGGTGTCAGTGCGAGTTTGGGGTTTCTTCAATGGTGTTATTCTGCATTTCTAGTCCATCTCGAATGTTTTAGTAATTCGGCATCTCTCGGTCTACATGTTGGATGTGGTATGTTTCTCTTGGTTAATCAGGCTCCGTAGTATTTGGTGTACTGCAAGACTTTTGTGGTACTTTCGTTCTCTTGTATTTCCTCCATTGGTCAATGGTACTATGGTAGTTGTATGTGGGTTTGTTTAGGTGTGTTGCCTTAGCTTTTTTACACAAGGTTTTGTTGTTCGTGTTAGCTAGGTTGTTTTTGGTTTTTTTTAGCTCTCTTAGGTTGTAATATCGCTTTTATTTATAAAGTTCTCTTTGTCACAAAAAAAAAAAAAAGAAAAAAAAAAAAACTTGAGTAGTTGCTAGACTTGCTACTAGCCAATATGACGCGGGTAATGCACCATGTAGTTGTGATCCCTGTTGTGAGGATAACGATCGTGTGAGAATTATTAGTCACTAATACGTGTTTTGCATACTGAATGATAATTCTTCCCTTCTATATTCATTTACAACATATTCTTTTTCGTAGTATGAAGTAGACCTGGTAATTCGACCCGTCCCGTGACCCAAAAGTTAACCCAAAACCATTGACCCGAACTAACCCGATCCGATCCGAACCCGACCCGACATGAAGTTGACCCGAAAGTGACCCGATGCCCGAAATGACCCAACCCGAAATTGGCTCGAAATCCGGACTTGACCCGACCTGAAGTGACCCGACCCGATTTAAACCCCAATTGATTGACCTGAATCGATTCGACCCAAAGTGACCCAACCCAAAGCCGAAGTGACCCGATTCCTGAAGTGAATAGGGTGAAATGGTGAATACTTATTTTAGAGCTTCTTTCTTTCCTAGGTAATAGGTACTCACGATTTTTTTTATTTTCTTAACTATTTTACTTTATTTTTCCAACTATATTTTAAGTGACTTTATTTTGGTGACCCAACCCGAATTGACTTAACCCGAAATTGTCCCGAAAATTGGTCCTAAAAATTGACCTGATTCGAACTGACCCGACCCGAGCTGACCTAACTTGAACTTGATCTGACACGTATATAACCCGAAGTGCTGACCCAAAACCTGAATTGACCCGATCCGATCCGAATATTTGTTGATTCGAAATTGACCCGACCCAAACGACCCGTTTGCCAGATCTAGTATGAAAGCATTGTGAGAAATTTATTTGGTGTTGAGGTGGCGATGTGATTGAAAGTAGCGTTTTTGGTGGTCATGTATCTTAGAGGACTTAGACCTTGTTTGATGATAGCGTATTAGCCAGTGGTTAGTGTTTGGCCTAGAGGTGATCAAAGTTGGCCCGGCCCGAAATTTTTTTTTGAACGGGTTTGGGAATTCGTTTTTATGCATTTTTCGTTATTTTTTTGGCCCGGCCCGAAAATGGCCCGAAAAGCCTGTTCGGCCTGACCCCTTTGGGCGTGTTTGGGCACAAAATTTTCGACCCTAAGTTTGGCCTGGCCCGGCCCAAAAAATGGGCAAAAAAATTTAGCCTTGGCCCGACCCGAACCCAGCCCGGCCCGCCCAATGATCACCTCTAGTTTGGACCAAGTCAAAACACTAATAGGAAAAGAGTGGTTGGTAAGGTAGTGTTTTATGTGGGCGGGTAGTGGTACAGGTAGTGTCTTGGTAGATTGTTTCAAGGTTAAAAATGTTGGCGTTTAAATAAAAGGCAGTGAGTAGTGTTTGACAAATTTTATTTACTTTTTAAATATTGTTAAGCATGTCTATTTTATTATATTTTAATATTTCAAACATAATTTTTGCCAAATGTATTTTATCAATTACTATATTGAAGCTAACCTCTATCCACTACTAATTGACAGCTACTCGTTTATCGACCGTTAAAAGTTAAATGCTACTGCTAGTTTTGCCTAAAAGGACCTTAGACATTGGTGATCAACATCTAAAAATTCCTACCGGCTAATTATATCCTTTAAAATGTTTATCTACTTATTTGCCTTTATTAATGTTAGTTGACTTATCTATTGAACTCTTAAAAATAATGTGCAGACATTTATACCCCTAAATTTTTTTAAACATATTTTCCTTCATTAATGTTACCAATAACTAATAAAGTTAATTATGTCATAAAATCAAACTGAAAAAGATTCCTGGACATGACTAGCTATGTACGGACATCACGCACGTTAGCTATCCAATTAAAAATAAAGGAAAGTGAATGTCCCACATAATTAAAGTGATACTTCAAAAAATATATATATAACAAATTAATAAATTAGTTGTCTTCTTAGAAAAAGTAGTTATTATTATTATTATTATTATTGGTGATTTATTACAAAGTAGATCCAATTCAATGCACAATAATTAATGAACTATGTAGGGCACCCTTCTAAATGGAAACAATTACAATGTAAAAGGAAAGGGGAAATGTTACATTATATTAATGGCTAATTTTTGTCTTAGGGAAGTGATAGACTGAATGCAATTATAGGATACTTGCAATTAGAATCATTGTTTTCACTAGTTGATGGATTTTAGGTCCGGGCGATGTCCTAAGTTAGGACATTAATTTCATGATTGAAATTTTTATTTATATTTAATTTTGGTAGCTAGAATGACAAGTAGGATGGTGATAGCTTAGTGAATACTAGTGTCTAACACTTTAGTTCTTAAACTTTAGGTAGTGTGTTCAAATCTTGGTCATCTCCCTCGCAGTGGCGGAATCAGAAAAACTATATTATGGAGGCCAAGTTTGATATTATTTTTCTTTTTCACAAGGCCAAATTATTTTGGATATAGAGGGCCAAGTTTGAAAATATTTGTTTTAACCTTTTTCTTATTACACTGTACAAAGAAGTTTCAAAGCTTAATACTAATAAAAAATGAAAATTCATTTATAAATCCTAAAGCCCAATAACTAAATTCTTATGGTGATTAATACATGTGGAATGATTTGAGTTTAATTTGAGTAGTTAAATTAACAATACAAAACTATTCTAAATAAAAATAAAAAAAAATAAAAAAAAAATAGCAATACAAAAAGAAAAGAACAAAAAAAAACCCAAAACAATAGCAAAAGTTAGAAGCAGATTCGAACATCCAATCTATTAGTAATTGCAAGCTTCTCTTAACACCAAAAACCAATTGGGCTAAAGAACAAATAGTAACAATTTGCAAAATTTGTTTAAAAATTAAGCCAAGGGGGAGGCCATTGCCTACCCCAATCCCTCCTTGGCTCCGCCCATGCTCCCTTGGTCCCTCCGTATTTTATACCTTGCTTCGCTTTTTTTTTTGTGGCTATATTTATTATTACTTGCTCCATTTCCTTTTTTAGACACCTTTCACAATATTTAACTAATTTTTTCTCTCATAGTGAAACCCTAGCTATCATACTTTAATATTTTTTGCATTCTATTTCCTTCCAACTATTTTACTTTATTCTTCCACCAATTCCACTTCTTTCATAATAAAATACTATTTCTCCTAAAATTCAGCGTGTGGAAAAATGGAGCAAGTAATAAATTAAAGAGGGAGTATAATCCATATTTTTAAGCACATGAAGTGAAGCTTAATTAACTGATAAGGGCACCACATGGCATATAGAGTTATTTATGAACGCCTTTGAATATATAGCATAGATTTTACATAGTGCAAGGGTAATTTGTGTCAATTCTACAAAAACTTGATATCATTTTGCAATTAATCAATCAATAACTTAACTTAATACTAAAACAGACATTGGGAGTGACATGTGTCACATCCAGGTGCTGTTTTTTCCCTCCACAACTCCCCTCCATTATTAGCAAAAATCTTTTATTTTTGGAATATTTGTATTGTACAACTATAATAATATTATTACAAATCTTATATATTATCTTTATATAAAATGTATTCATTATTATTTCGTGTTATAAATTCTTCTCTACACATTTATCTAAAAATATTTTTCCATTTTTTTAAATTATCTTTTAGACGGAGTATTATTGAATTTTGCCGAAAAAATAATACTGAAATCGATTTATATAATTGATATTAAAGAAATTACTCTAAAATATCACTTTATTTTTTTTTTTAATATCTCTAATATTTTGTATCTTAGACTAATGGAGTATTAGATAGAACTATGTAAAATCTCAATCAATTTTTTGTTATTAAATAATTAAAAAAAAAATAATGTAAATACAAGAAAATAATGTAATATCTTTTGCTGAAACAATTGATTGAGATAATGAATTTATTACATTCAACATTCATAAATAAGCTACATACTAAAAAAAACATAGTGACAAGTGATATCTTTTGTGTATTTTTTTGGATGAGTAGATATCATATACAAATACATTTTTAAGGCAATAATGAACAAACAATGATCAAACTAAACACGCAGAGCATCAATTCATAAACTGAAAATTTACTGCCTCAATTTCTCTTTAGTTGCAACAAAGGGTTATTATTTATAAGACATAAAACATTTCTTTGTTATAACTAAAAAGAAATAAAGGTAGTAATAATATAGGTTAGTGTTGCATAATTATGAATTGTTATTACCTTTAATGATCGAGTAGTATTTATTTCCATTGAAATTATTTATTGGACATAAAGGTGATATATTATTTGTAATTTATATATTTACATGTATGTTGTGCTAATAGTTTTACAATAGATTTTAGTCTATTGTTTGATTAATTAATATTTCGATGTTTATTAAAAGGCATTTATAAATAAGTCTTTAGTCATATAGTCACTAGATTGCACAGTTTTATTGGGAATAATGTTCATCATTAATGTAATATAATGTATATTACTTTTAAATATTTTCAACACAACTAATCGACAACAATTCTTTTTTCTAAATTGTATTTTTAATAATTTTTGCCTCATTATTTTATTTTTCTATATGCATTACATTGGTTTACTCCACATGAGTTGCCTCATTTTTATATTATATCACAATTAATTATTACTACCGTGCATCGCACGAGCACTAATCTAGTACTTCCTCGTTTTAATAATATTGCAACAATTGGAATTTTACACTATTCATCACACTTGTTTGACCACATATTATGATTTATACGTAAAGTAAGATAAAGTCATGTGGGATCATATTAGATTCGTCTCGTAAAATACTTTCACAATATCAACTTTTTATAATTTTTACTCTAATATAATTATAGATATTTAGCATATAAAATGTGTTTTGGGATGCGTAATTTAATCCTTGTCGCAATATTTGTGAAACAGAGGAAGTACATATATACACACACACACTAAAAGACACACAAGTAATGACACATCTTTCATAGTTTTTTTTTTTTTTTTTTTTTTTTTTTTTTTTTTTTTTTTTAATAAAAATAAAATTCTATTAAAGACAAATCCTTTACAAAAATAATTCACTTCTTTTATACAATATAATTACTTAAAATAAAAAGATTTGACATATCTTTAACACAGATTTTTATATAGCTATAAAAAGCACATTCTTACCATAATTTTCACCAATTTATATCTAACATATCTTTCGTAATCCTTTATTTTAATTTAAAAATTGTCAATTATATTTTTAAATTTTTTTTTAATAAAAAACTAATTATAATGATAGTTTAAAATAATTATTGAAAATTACCGTGAATGACACGAAAACTAACCTAGTAACTTTTTATTTTAAAAGAAGTCGAAATGAAACGTGGATCAAATTATTACATCTTGGTCAAATCAAAACCATTTAAATTCAATAATTACCATTTTAATATACTTCAAAGTTCAAACTGCTTATAAATTAGAGTCGGACATGTGCCATATTTCACACGCAAATCTATGAATCCAACACTACAACACATCATCTAGTCGAATTTTTGCCACGTATTTCAATCAGTAGTGATCAAATAAAGTCATCAAACACAAATGGACATTTCACCAAAAATCTAGAAGAAAATAGACAATACAATACTTCGGCTATTTGATCATATTTTATCATCAACAGCTATTAGTTTATTACCAAATAGATAAAGACGAGCAAATTACACTCTACAAAGTATACAACATTATATCGTCATGTCAACTGCCAATAAGAAGCATGTAAATTATTGCATGTACAGTTTTTTCTAATCCTAAACCCAAGCTCACGCCATTTAAACATGATGGATGTCGTTTTACGTTGACTGAGTTAATCTTTGTACACTTTTAATAATAATTGGGTCGTTTTTATTTTTTTCCTTTGTTTTTATTTTTAGTTAATCTTTGTACACTCAATAAGGCTACGTTCGAAAGTATATAATAATGATAACAACAATATGACAAATTTGTATATAATATATATGGTACAAATATGAATTTCATGAAACTCCTTTTTTTAAAAAAAATAATAATAATAATAATGTACTATAGATCTCGAAATAGACATTTTTTTTGGGTTGTAATTAATATATTCTCATGTAATTGTGGCCGGTGCCCGACCAAGTAGAAATTCATGTGCACTTTGTCTTCATGAAGTATACTAATAGCCTAATACTAAGATTACTAATGTTACTTTTACTTAATCAAACAACTATTCTATGAGATCCCCACGTTTAAAAATGTAACACAATGCTTTGCTAATCAATTTTATTGGAAGAATGAAATAAATATGACAATAATACTAATATACTATAGGAAATCAGCCTGGAATGGCGCTTAATGCTTTGTTATTAATATAACCGTTGATTGGTCGATGGAGCTCATAAATGGTAACAATGTTCCTAGTTGTATCTTTTAAAAGTTAGAATTGACATCATATGTCGGAGACAAAGCAATAGGGATGATTTTAGTAAGGGATGATCGACGAGAAGGTAGGATATGGGTGTTTGTAACTTGTGAGAGGAATATATGTGGTCAACAAAAGAGTGGTTGTCGTTTGTATGTGCTTACGTGATTCCTCTCTTTATCCTTATACATTATAAGAAATACTTATCAAAAAGGAGGTGATTAGAGTTTTGAGTCATGTACTGCGTAAGTTTCAAGTAATCTACTGTCGAGTACATGGTGTCAACATATAAGAAATTGAGAACCCTATATGGGGTGATGACATGTACAAAACCTTTGAATTTTTCATTAATGGAATCAAATTTCTTTAATCCTATCTTAAATTACATTTGTAATAAGATGGTGATTGAACATTTGTACTATTGATTATGTCTAATTCGAAAATTTTACTAATAATAATTTTTCTTTATTGGGATTTATCCATATCCATATCCCCTAAGCAAACAACAGAATTTTTTATCCCTATCTTTTCTCTTTATCCGGTCAAATAAATACAAGTATCACTTACGTATGTTCACCTTATTTTGACTTATTTCATACATTGTAAGATTAATTTATATAATTGTTTGTTATTTAATAATGCTTCTCCAAGATCAATTTATCATTAAAATAAAGTTTAACAAGTTCTGATAATTTCATATAAAAATTGACAAGTTCAAATAAGTTAAGGTCATTGAAGTGCGCACCATTGATGTTTAATCTCATCAAAATCATCTTGATCAGACTTCACTAATTTATTCTTCAAATTGTAATGTCGTAATGATATATGGCAAAATCTAACGAGCACCCCCGAGGCGTTAGATAAGAGAACTAAATGTGAAAATATTATAGTAAAATTAATATTAATTACACTGATCGACGTGTGATTTTATCATACATTCCGAACTTCATACTATTTTTGTAATATATTAATCCCTAATCTAATGCCTTGAGACGCTTATTGTAAGATCCATGATATATTAGTCATTGTACGGCTTACAAAATTAGTTATTCTCGAGACAAAATAATGAAATGGATAACACAACTCTGTTACGGAGTACAACTTAGGAGGAAAAAGACGTTTAAAGAGAAAGTGAAAACGAAAAAAAGACTCGACTCAAAATCATATGAAGTGGTTGAAAGATTGAAAAAGAATGAGAAAAGGAGGGAACAACTTTAAATGGGCCGACAGTTAAATTAGTACCACAAATCGATTGCAAGCAGGCCGACCCTTGTTTACCCCGACTTGTGGGTTAAGGCAGTGAGTGTTTTGCGGCCACAACTCAGTAGAGGTGGGCAACGTGCTGTCGTCGCGGGCCGTTTTTCGCCGTGCCTGGTGGTGGCTCGTGCCGTGCCTGTATCTTGGCGTGCCGTGTCGCGTCTGGCCACCATTTAGCACACCTCAACCCACGGCATGGCACGGCCCACGTGCCTGGCGTGCTATGCTGTGCCGGATACCGGGCCGTCCATAATTTTTTTAATTTTTTTTGAACAACTTTTAAAATGGATATACTATTTAAATAATTTTATTAATCTATATTTATGTTTTTTTATTATTATATTATTATTGTTCATTTTATTATTCTTATTATAGTTCTTTATTATTATTTATGTTATTTTATGGTCGTGTCTGGCGTGTCGTGTTGGCGGGCCAAACTACCATGCCGTCAGCGGGTTCGTGCCGGATTCTTGAAATCGTGTTTATGGCACGGCCCACTCCTCGGTCACCATGCCGTGCCACTGGCGGGCTTGTGATGGGTCGGGCCAATCTCGTGCTGGGCCCGTGTCACCCGCGGGCCGGCACGGCCCATGCCCACCTCTACTCATAAGGCATGTTCACTGCTCTAAAATTGGATTGGATTAAAAATGTGACATTTTAAAATTTGTGATGGGAAGATTAGATAGATCAAATCAAATCAAACTAATTTGAAATGATCGATTTTAATTTCATCCCGTGTACCGATTTTTTTAGCGTTCGGGGTGTGTGTGAGAGATATATAAGTGATAAAACATGTACAGTTGTAATATTGCAAACGATGATGAAAACAAGAAAATAAATAAAATAATACTTATGAATGTACAAAGTTTGATCGGGGCCAGAATGGAAAGGACTCAAAAGTCATTGATCCTTAAAAATCCTTGATTCCGGGGTTTGTTTTTTGGTCCAGCCCGGTCTAAACTCAAAATTTTCAGTCCAAAATACTGTCCAATCCAATATAATAACATGATTATTTGAACAAATGTTTTAATTAGTGAAACTTTATGCCCAAATAGTTATGCACTTCTGTTTTTTTTTAGTTCAATTACTTAATTTGGACATTTGTTTTACATCGTTGGCTTTTATATTGGGTTTAAAATATATGGAACGTTACCATTTACTAACAAATAATTTGTACGAAAAAAATGCCATAAAAACGCAATATGTAACCGGTCCAAACCGAACCACATGTCTTGTCCTCAATCTACCAAAACGTAGGATTGTAGGAATCTGGTCTTCCTATAAAATTTGTTGGTCCGATATTGATCTTGTGCATAACGCTATTATACCTTGAATACAAACTAATAGTACATTAGCGTACTATATAATAAAATGCGGACAAACGCTATAAGTATGTATGTGCTATGTAAAACTCCCTTAGCTTGATTTACTAATAGAAGGGCACATCATTAGCTCGATTGTGATGCGTGTGGTTTGTGCTATTAACTTACTAAGATCCTGTTCTTTTGAGCTTTTAGACAGAACAAATGAGATTTCAGCAGAGCAGAATAGGAGCAGGGCCACTGTCAATGACAAATTGACAATTATAATGGGAACCTGTCTTTACAAAAACAAGAAGTTGAGTATATAGTAGGAGTGTATGGTAGGATGAATTATATGAGCTTCAATTGGAAAAAAAAAGTGCTGAGAGAAGGAGTTTATTTATACAAAATCTTTTTTTTAGTGTATCTGATCCTTAATTGTCATACAACTAATTAGGACTTTTAGGAGTTTAAGTTATACTGTACACTAGCTTTTAACTAAACCTTTTGCAATTTTCTAGCATACTTTCTCCATATTTACATGATATGCTTCTAAATTTACACTATTCACAAAATATACAATCTCTGCTTTTAATTTTTTAGCAAGTAAATACACTTTCTCTTCCCATAATATGGTGCTCATTTCCAATTTTATGGTTCAAATTTATAATGCTCACAAAAAATATTCAATAAATACATAGTTATGTGAAATATTGTTAGATTAGCCTTAATGTGTAATTTTATGTTGAACCTATGCGCAAACCCACATATGAGTAAAAGTATTATCCTACATTAATCCAGTATAATAAAAATAAGAGGGAATATTGGAATGTATATCCCATGTTAAATAAGAAAGAATTGTGTCCATTATATAAGACTAAGGGCTATTTCTCTTATTATTATATGGTGTTGGGATAAAACTTCTTTAAATTTGTGAAGTAGATTCTCTTTTTTTTTTTTTGTTGCGGGTTCAAACCCATATTTAACTGTCATCTATCAAAGCCCAAGTTAGGTTGAGCTGTGATCCGGGTAGGGCTGTTCATCGGTTCAAGATCGGAACGACGACCAAAAAATCGAATTTCAAAAACCGAAGATCGAACCAATCAAGCTAAGACAGGACCGGACCGGACCGAAAAAATCGGGCCAAAGCCCGGACTAGACCGGTTTGGACCGATTTTAGAATTTTTATAAAAAATTTCTAAATTTTAAATAATTTATGAAAAACTAGAAAAAAATAAAGGAAAAACAATATTTCAACGCCCTTTTTTGTATGTTTAGTACAAAAAAACTTATACGATTAGAGCTTTCCAAGCTTGTTAAGGTAATCTTAATCATTACTAAAGGTTTTATGTATAATTTTAAGCAAAAAACTGGTCCGGTCCAACACAGGATTTTATAGAGTTTTGGACCAGACCGGACCAAAGATCGGGAAATAAATTTCTCGACCCGGAGACCGGACTGACTTATTTGGTCCGGTCCGGTCCATTTTTTTGGTCCAGACCAAATTTTGAACACCCCTAGATCTGGGTAGTATTATGGAATACTCACAGGTGAGGGGGAGTGTTGAGCCAATGAGCAAACTCACATGTGAGTAGAAAAGGTTTAGGAACTACTCCCTTCATTACCATATAAATAGAAATAAGCATTATTTTATGGGATGAAGAAGAACATAGTCCTATAAATTAAAATGTCAATATTAATGCTTTTTAAATAGACAAACAGGAAAAAAGTGTTATATCTAAAATCTAATCTAATCTAATATTATATAAATAAAGTAGGCATTTTTGGAGAGCATTCGGAGCGCCACGTAAGAAATATATTTATTTCGACCAATAAGAAGAAAGATTTGTATTTTATTTTTGAATTAAAAAATTTATGTCGCCACCTAGATAAAAGTAACGAATTAGATTTGATATATCTAAAATTTTAATACCACGTAGATTATAATCCACGAATTAAATTATTTTAATGAAAAAAATAAAGTAAATATATAGGAAAAGATAAATTTATTAATTCAATACTACGAGTATAAGAAATCCAAAAAAAATATTATAAAAGATATTTAAATGATAAATACTTATAATAAAATTTGATACCTATCATTATAAGATAAATTTTGATAGAATTTATGATAAGAAATACAAATTGTTCGTTAATTATAATTAAATTAAAATTTGTGATACCTAGTTATAAATTGACACATCATACGACACAAACAAAATTTCGTATCAATAAAAAGCCCCATCAAGCAAATTTTGTGTTAGTAATTTTGTGTTAATTTTTGGTCATCAATTGCCGGGTAATTTTTAGCTTAATTTTTAAAATCCTATGTTTAAATTAGTATTTCTAATTATTACTTACATTATATTAATTTTGGATACTCAACGATTATATGTTTATGTTTTTTTACTAAATGTTTTTTTACATGCAGATCTAACACGTCATACGACACAAATAAAATTTCGTATCAATACAAAATCCCATCAAGCAAATTTTGTGTTAGTAATTTTGTGTTAGTTTTAGGTCCGGGTAATTTTTTTAAAATCTTATGTTTAAATTTATATTTGTACTTATTAGTTACATTGTATTTATTTAGGATACTTAACGATTATTTGTTTATGTAATGGCATACGATTAGATGTTGTATACTTAATATATGGATGACTTTGGTTATTTTTGGAGATGATGAAAAAATTCCAATGCATAGATTTGATTTTATATCGCAACAATTTTTATTTATTGGTAAATATATTGATTTATTTTATATAAATGTAAAGATTTAATTTATATCAATTTCAGTTTGGCTAACATTTCCCGGTTCAATTTATCCATTGATGTAGAAGGTTGGTTGTGGACGAGGTTGGTGATTCTATCGAAATAAAAGGTATGGTAAAACAATGAATAATGATTTAAGATTTAAATTATTAAAAAGTTATCATTTCACATTAAAGATTTTATATAACGGAAATTAAATCATATTTACAATTTATTTATATTTAATAAATTCATTATAATTTATAGTAAAAAAAATAAATATTAAACTTTTGTAATTTTTTCTGAAATTATTAAATACAATAAATTTAATAATTAAAAATCTTAGATAAAAAACCGTGCAATTAGTAAATAAATAAATTTTAAAAACATGAAAATACTCATTCAACCCCTTTTTTTCACGTAAATCTTAATGATTGATTGATTCTGGATGGAAGACTTTTGAAGTACCAAGTACAAGTCAACTTTTTAATTTTACTTTTATTTTAAAAGAAATTATAAAAAAAAAAAAAAAACTATTATCGCCTATAAAATCGTATATAAAAGAGTGAGATGGTTCACTTCTACACTAGCATTCTTCCAACACCTTCCTTCTTCCCCGAAGCTACTTTACGGCCCACAATCACTTTCGCTTTTCTTCCCTTTTCCCTTTTCTTTTTTTTTTTATTTTATTTTACATTGTTTATAAAGCCTAATACAAAAATGGCGCATAAAATCCTATCCACCGGAATTCCTCACAAAAACCTCCCGGATAACTATATCCGACCCGAATCACAAAGACCCAACTTATCTCAAGTCTCCGAATGTGAGGACGTACCCGTTATCGACTTGAGTTCTAAGGATCTTTCACAAATCCTCGAACAAGTCTCATATGCTTGTAAGCATTACGGGTTTTTTCAGGTAAGGTTACGTACATTTGAACCTCTTTTTCAATACCACAACTTCACGTATGCATGTACTCTAGATGAGAAGTCTAATATTGATGCCGAATTTGATTTTAATGATTCGGTAGGTGATCAATCATGGGGTGTCTAAGGAATTGGCTGAGGAGATGCAAAAGGTGGCTAAAGAGTTCTTTAATTTGCCAGTAGAGGAAAAACTCAAGCTATATAGTGATGATCCAACAAAAACAATGAGATTGTCAACAAGTTTTAACGTTAACAAAGAGGAAGTTCATAATTGGAGAGATTATCTTAGGCTCCATTGTTGGCCTCTTGAGCAATACGCTCCCGAGTGGCCTTCTAACCCTCCATTATTCAAGTAAGTACCAACATCTCTTTAATTTCTCAGTTATTCAACAAGTTATAATTTTTTTTTTTTGTTCTTCGACGAGGAATAAGAACACTGATGTTGACGAAATTTGAGATAAGTTACGAATATTAAATCTACATATATTTTAATTCGTACTTCGTATTACTTATTTTACCTATCACATCACAGTGACATATACAAATTACTTTAAATCTTCTGAGAGAATATTCTGAATACTTTAGAACCTATAAATTACTGTTATAATTATTATTAGTATTATTAAATTTTATTTTAAAAGTCTAGTATTTTTATGCATGTTTTAATGGACTATGTAGTACGGAGTATTTCTTTTCGTGTTTGCCACATGAGTAGGTTTGTCTTTTAATTCCATAAGAAATAAAAAAATTGTCTTTTAAATGATGTCAATGAGAAATTCTTGCCACGCACTATATTCGTTAATAATGCTTTGCATCATTAATTAGTTTTCGGTGATAAAATATAGCGGTACGTAGAGTATGACAAACAGATCCAATATCTACGTCAATCGTCATGTTAGTGAGAAAGCATTACGTTTACATTTTGTTCTTTCTTTTAAAATACAAATTATGAATTAAATACTGACCAAATTGATCTTTTAAAGACAAACGCCATTATGAAGTTGACTTTTATAGATAAAGGCAACATTTTATTTTTTTAAAAAGCAAAACGCAATATAACTCTACTTACTTCAATTTCGTCTTCTCTTTGTTTTTCTTACCTTAAATTTATCATCTTGCAAACAAATTTAAATAGAAATTAGAACTAGCTTAAGCATTAAAAATTGTATTCATTGACAAATGTTCCTTTATCCTACTCAATAAACATAGAATTTTTCTATGTAGATACTACTACAATTTCACAAGCTAGTTAATTAAAAATCGAAGCAACGTTGTTAATAAATCCGCAATGTTAATTCTAATACTCTATGTACTGTAACTACTAAGAAATATATCTTCATCTATGTTGGCTCTACGATTTGCGAGTCTAGTAAGGTGATTAGAGTCGTTTTATTACACTAATAAGGTTGTATACACTAATAATGTCCGTTAATAGTGGTCGATAATGTAGGAATAACGAATGTGGAAAAGTAGTTCGATTAGTAAGGGCTGGATGTTGCCAGTGCCCAACCCATGTGATATTTTTTTCATCCAAATGCCTTTTCTAAGCAAGATATTAGACAACCTTTCAAAATTGCTAAGAGTCATAAACAGCCCTTACTAATTCACAAGAAAGGCCAAAAGTTCATAAGAAATTGGAAAAATTAAATGTCTATTTTGCAGTTTTTAAAGTTATTACTGTGACTCTTGTGAACTGACATTAGTTGCGTAGAACTGTAGAAGTTCTCATTCTTGTCATCATAATTTGTTCTTTATCAAAAATAGGAAAATGTTAAATCTGTACGTATTTAATACTATGGAGTACAAATGACAGAGTAAAATTGTTAAGTATATATATTAGGGTTTGATTAAGGTCTTAAGGACTTTAGTTTCACCCTGAGAGAGGTTTTAAGCCATAGTATAATACTAATAATATGTGCTTTTAACATTAAACTAAGGGGTGTTTTAGATGCAATTAACAATCTTTTCCTAACTCTTTTTTTCAAAAGTTAAAAACAAACATAATTATTTTTATAATATTAATTTTATTTTTATTTTTATAAATGAGTTCATTCATATAATAAAGATGTACATGTAGTTTTTGTTTCAAACTAAAAATAATCATCTTATAAGGTATGATTTATTAATTAGTTGCTAGACTTACAAGTCAGATTTTATGTTTAAGATGATCACTTTAATATACAATAACACGTAAGCTAGCCTTGGAGAATAGACTTTGAGAAAATTCCCACAAATAGTCCCACCAATGCCAAAATTAGATTATAGAGTGATTAATTTAACATACTCCTTGCAACTACCAAATCAAACATCATTAGATGATTCTTATAACCTGAAACAGATATGTTTATACTTAAATTTTAAATCACACATCCCCTGTAAAACGCACACAATTAAACATATACTATGAAGTAATAATTAATAATTATTTGCAATAATTGCTCCCAATATCATATAATATCTTACCTACTTTAAAGTTTCATTGTTTTAATTCTTAATTAATCAAGATCAAATACATTAAAGACGGAGTGATTGGTGGGATTATACGAAGTATATAAATTCATTTAATCGGTTCAATCATACTTTAAGTTGCATAGTAAGTCTAAAATTTTTGGTTGCCACTACACATGTCTTGCCTCCCCACCTACTCGAAAAACATAATACACCTAGATCTATTTCTAGCCGTTGATCTCAATTTTCAGATCGAATCTATACGATAAGTATCTAACCAATTAATTATAATTGATGACATCACTTTTATACGTATGCTTACATGACACCTCATGACGCATTATATATGAGGTAACCTCTAGAATAATACTCCCAAATTACCAATGACTTTAATTTTCAACATTATTTATGCCAACTCTAAGTACTCCAAAATCTCAAGGTTAGTAATTAGTAACAGAGGTAATAGTACGTTTTAATTGACTATAAAGTGTGTAGTTAACAATTTGACTTAAATTAAGCTATGAATATGATTAATTAATCAAACCTCCTAATGCACTTTTTTTTTCAAATTTGGAGGTTGAAAAGTTGTACGTTATCTTACTAAATGGTTAGATTTTTCTTTGGTAATTAAAAGACTTTTTATTCTCTCTTATTTTCAACCATATGATCTCATTTAACAATAAATATGTGATCAAGGGCTTCTCAATATTGTCCTTTCCTCATGAACATATTTGGTGGTGCTGATTTTAGCTATCATATAACTTTTTACTAGCATAGTATTCACATGTTTATTTAAATGCATATGAATATGCAAATAAGAATATATTTTGACGAGAGGTCCACATACCAAGGTTGTAGAACACATTCCTGACACACTTTTCAACCCGACATAAATTCTTTATCTCATTATATCAACATATTTATGTTAGATAAAAATACGAGGTCCCACACAATATATACATAGTATATAGCTATAGAAGTATAATTTTAAAACTTTAAGGGAATTAAAATTGTCATGTAATTTGTTTGTCAATATGTTTACACCGTCTTCTAGAATGCAAAACCACACCTAGAATGTGGGGCAAAAGTCGTATTATGCATGAACTTTAAGTTAGTTGGACATTATTGAAAGGATTATAATTTGATATTAAGAGGCATTGGTTAAAAGGAGAATGCGAGAAACGTCCAATCTCTTCTAATTGTTGAAAGATTCAACAAAGGAATGTCCTTATCTGATAAGATTTGCCGGTTGATGTTTTACATTCTATAGATAAGAATAACAGATAAGAGTCATCCTCTCCTACTTCAATGGTTGATAATCGACATAGAAGAGTAAAAGAACAAAATTAGTACTCTCTCTATCTCTATTTTTCTGTCTCATTTGATATTTTACGGTCTTTGAAACGTGAGTTAAAATGTATATATCTCTATTTTTATAAGCATAAAAATTATAAAAACTTGATATTAATACAATAACTACCTACAAGTAATGTACATGAGAGAAAAAATATGATGTTCAACTTTCCTCCCTTAACTTTTTTTTTCTTCTTCTCTCATAAGAGAACTATATAATTATTGAGAAAATTATTAATATTAATCCGACTTTACTTTATATAATTCATGTACTGCACGGGCTAAAAGCCTAGGTATAAAATATTACATCTGTTTATTATTGTTTGCAACAAAAGAATATTATTTGTGAGATAAAATATTCCTTTGTTACAAATAATAAGAAACAGAGGTAATAACTACTTCCAATAGTTAATGTCTTACTTTTAATACCTTTAAACAATTAATTTTTAGCAAGAAATTACGTTTATCAATTGATTCATTTATATAGCTAATATGCTCATTTTAGCAATAAAGCTTTAGATTTTGTTAGTAGAAAAAAAATAAAAATAAATGATACATAAAGCCTTTAAGGTACATTTATAGAAGCTGAAAATGTACTACTTGTATAGTTGTATATAAACTAAATAAAACATCATTTTACATTGATCAATGCGTGATTTTGACATACATTCTAAAATTATAAATTTATTTACGGCCTTAAGTTTTAACTCCAAAAAGCTCTAAACTTCCTCCATTTTTTATTAGTTGCATTACTTTTGTTTTTACGGACTCTTAGACAATTTTTGGAGTAATATAAATGGGGCCCATGTAGTAGAAGAAAGATAGAGAGAATTTATTAGTTAACAAGGAAAGTGATGCAACTAAGGGCCTGTTTAGTTCACCTTATTTATTCACTTATTTTCAAGTCAGTTAAGTTCAGTTAAGTTCAGTTAAGTTCAGTTCAGGAACAGATAAGTTTAGTAAGAAAAAATAAGTTTTGATCAGGGTTACCCAAGTTCAAATTACAACTAAAATAAGTTCTGATAAGTTCAGTTAAGTTTAGATAAGTGAAAATCACCATAATTTAAAATTTCTCTTTCAGAAAAGTGATGTAACTAAAAAACGGAGGAAGTATATACTATAAAAAAATAAAAATAAAAATTAAAAAAAACTAGAAATAGACAATTTGTCAAACAAAAAAAAAAAAAAAAAAAAAAAAAAAAAAACTAGAAATAGACAAGGTTAAATATTTGGAGTTGTGAGATTTGACAAGGTCCTTTTTCGTTGTGGGTCAAGGCATTGACTACACGTAAAGTAGTCTACGAAGTACTTGTGTATTGCTTACTGCTCCGTATAAGGCCATTGTTAGTCGACAAATTATGTTGGCCTATTATCCACATGCATGAATACATGATTCATTCATCTATGATGTGTCTATTCGTCTGGCCTTTGAATCTTCCACTAATCAATTTTGACTAACCATTAAAGCTTTACATTTAACTTTTGTGACACTCGGCTACATTTAAAAATTTATTTTTTTACATGATCATACGCGCTTTGTATGTGATTATAAATTATAGATTATAGATCATAGCATTTTGTTTTAGGTGATTAATACTATAAATAGTACACGTAGTATGATTATAGATTATCGGTTGTTATTTTAACTAAAATGGAGATAGGGAAATAGAAAACAAAAAAAATATAAACTTTGCACTTTGCCTTGGTGAAAAATAAGGAATACCAAAACGTTACTTAACATCAATCGGCCAATTAAAAATATAATCATATTGGCATAGAAAAAAGGCCGCAGATTTACGTCATAATATACAGTCAGTACGTGATATTTGAATATAAAAAAACGCAAAATTTTCAAGCCAGTCATATACGGAGTAAATCACCGATAAATCTGTCCATTTCAAAGGAAAGACTCAGTCTTCAAATACATCTTTTCATCATAGTCCCACATCTAGCTAGTACTGTGGTGGCTTGGATTCTAATAGGAACAAGAGGCTGTGAGGTTGTGTTGTGTCTACCACGAGTATAGTTTCCTGTTGTTAATGAGACCTGGTCTTTTCTTTGTTTGCAGATTTGATGTTTACACTAAATTTGTCCAAACAAATAATTTAAATGAACTTGTTTATTTCTTACTCCATACATTACATGGTTGCGTGGAAGCTGCTCTTCTCCTCGAATTTTCTGAGCAGTTGAGTTGACAAAGACGCTTGAAGCAACATTCAGTTTACTTGATTTAGTACATAACTGATAGTCACGTAATGTTAAGAAAAAGTTATCACGTTTTAAAAGAGGGCGTGATTTATGATTAGATTTGCTTATATACGCGCCACTATTAACCGTACAACTTTGTATAATTTTTACTTGTAAATTCTCACTTTGTGTAAAATTTTGGCAGGGAAACAGTGAGCAAGTACATAAAAGAAGTTCGAGAACTAGGGTTCAGAATACAGGAACTAATATCAGAGAGCTTAGGATTGGAGAAGGATCACATAAAGAATGTCCTAGGAGATCAAGGACAACACATGGCTCTTAACTATTACCCCGAGTGTCCGGAGCCGGAGTTGACGTACGGGTTGCCGGGTCATACGGATCCGAATGCCCTTACCATCCTTCTACAAGACTTGCAAGTATCTGGCCTACAAATCTTCAAGGATGGTAAATGGGTTGCTGTCAAACCTCAACCTGATGCATTTGTCATTAACATTGGTGATCAATTGCAGGTAATCTATATACACTGATTGATACACATACAAACATACTATTACTACTTAGAAAACGTGACAAAAAAGATCTTAATGATTATTTTTATGATTTGAACAATTATTTTCTACGTTGCAACATGTGACAAAGTTTGAATGGTGCCTAGTAGTTCAAGCTGACATGATAGATGATTCTCTGAAGTCTGAACTATGATACCGTTTTAGAACCACACGTAACAACTCTTAAGAGTGAAGAATAATTGATCATATATTCACGAGTTGTAGACAAAGACAACCTTGTACGAGTAGACACCCATGTGTTTCAAAATACGGAGTAATGGTTATATTGTTACACCTATACTCCGGCACACCATACTATAACATTTTCTTCTACTTCCTCCGCTCTTTTAATATCGCATCACTTGCCTTTTAGGGAAGTTTCACAAATATTGCATCACTTCCATTTTAAGACAAAAAATATCTATGTTTACACTGCAAATACCCAACATACCATTACTTTTCCACACTTACTTTTTATTTTATCTTTACATTACATGGACAATTTTGCATTTTTACGTTTTTTTCTCTTATATTTTCCCACTACCAAATTTTGCCTCTAAAACCCCTATAATGCAATAAAAAAAAGAACGGAGGAAGTGACGTATTTTTAAGTGACACATTAGTTTTTGCATGGAGTTACCGTGCATAGGTAGTATGATGTGTGTGAATAATTAAATGCTCATTTTCTGTATTAGGATGTAAGAAAAGACAATAATAAAGATTATAGGAATATTAAAAACGATAGTCAGGAATGACGGGAACAGATTACTAGAATGTGATAACCGAATTTCTTTTATGAGTACACATATTGGGCCTTGGGGCCTAACCAATAAGTAATTAAGTATTAATAAAAGGGCTGGACCTTTCTTTTTAGCTTGAATTGTTTAACAGTGTAAGATTACATAGTTTGATTCAACAAGGAACTAATTTTCAGGCATTGAGTAACGGTATATACAAGAGTGTATGGCACAGAGCAGTTGTGAACACAGATAAGCCAAGATTATCAGTAGCTTCTTTCCTCTGCCCTTCGAATGATGCATTGATCAGCGCGCCACCACCTCTCACCGCCAACGGATCACCGGCCATGTACCGGGACTTCACGTATCCTGAGTACTACAAGACTTTCTGGAGTAGGAACTTAGACCAGGAGCATTGTTTGGAGCTTTTTAAGAACCAAACTTAGCTAATCTATCCCATTCATATATGAAATGCATCTAGTTGTAGTGGAGTGAATACTTGTATCATCCAGATTCCAGTATTAGGTTGGAATCATTTCTTCTTTCGTCTTAAGTGTTCTTCTATGTATTGTTCTTAAACGAACTATGTACTATTGCTTAATAATTATAGTTGGTTTGTGAAATTTGTAATGTTATTTGTAAGAAGCTAGTAGTAGCTAGACAAAACTAAATAATCTATATCTCAATGAAAACTTGGTTTAGGGATTCTCTATATATAGCTGTATAATTTTAAAAACCCATTATTTATTGGAAAATTTGAAAAGAATAGATATCTCTACCTTTGATCACGTCAAATAGATTTAATAACCAAGGAAAGGAAAAGTGCGTGCACATAATGTTCAAATATAATGAAATGACAGGAAAACTTGAATGCCAGTATATTAATTATTGTGTTTTTCTATATAGTAACCCTCTAACTTTCACTTTGCTATGTTGTGTCCCTCTATTTAGAGCTTTCCACATTGTAACATGAAGTTAGCCTAGTTATTATTGAGTAACCCTCTACCAATGACAATTTTTTAATTGGCCGGCCTTATTTTGTCCTTGTAACATGAAGTTAGCCTAGTTATTCTTGAGCAACTCCATGACCTTAGCATTGTAGGCAGAGCATGCAACTTGGAAGCCTTGAAAACCGGCTGCAAACGCTAACGCCTCGAACTCCTTCTCAGTCCTTTCTTTGCCCCCAGTTGTAGCCATCATGACCATATCGAGTTGAAGGATTGAATTGGCTTCTACACTAGTCGTAATTTCTTGTGGATCTGGACGAAGACCTTCGCATATTATTACCTTACCGTGGTCCTCTGGAAGGGCATCGTAGCAATTCTTCAGGATCATAATGCATGCCTCATCTTTAAAACAATGACAAATCCACTACAAATAAACAGTTTATTAGTACACCAAAACTACAGTAAGTTGGAGTAAGATTTGTACATGGTTTTGCAATGTATTTAGATAATTACTACTTCCTCTGTTTCATATTCTTTTTGATTCCCACTTTGACTAATTTTGTCTTTGTAAAAGTGAGAAGAACAATGTGAATCGGAGGGAGTACTATTACATCATGGCAAATCATCTTTAGTATCAACATGTACTTAATGTTCGACGACAAATCATCACACAGATATGTGGTTGTATATATAACTGGTTTGGCACAAGTTAAATTCAGAATTATTAAAGGTTCAAAGGTTATCATACCTTTAGGAATATGGCGTCCCCTTTGGGGATGTTGACAAATATGTTTCCTCCAACATGTTCCACACCTAAGTATATATTAGAAGAAGGAATTATTTACTCCTGATCAAGTCCAATATGGTTGAAAATGCAAATGTTTAGCTATTGATTTAAGACATATTCTAACAACAACTATTATGTACGAATTACAATACATAAACAAATGTACATAACATAATAGTTTGGTTGATAACATAAATTAGAAATACTTGTATGATATAATTATGCAACTTCATTTATAGGCTAGAAGTGCACTATTTCATACAAGTTATACTACCTGGCTACCTGCCTTCTCGTGTTTTTATCAACCAAACATGCTCCTATACACATAATATCCACTTTTCGTCAACAAATCAATTAAGTATAGAAAGGAGATCGAATGAAGTATAATTACCAGGATATGGTGGAGCATTAGCTACAACAGGAAGCTGATCAAAGTTAATGCCCTTAATATTAGGGTACTGTGAAAGGATCATAGAGAGGGTAGCACCATTACCACCACCAACATCGACCAGCATAGAAATACCCTCAAATCCTTTATAAGTCCTCAAGATTTTGCGCATGATAAGGATAGAGTGGCTTGCCATTCCTTCATGAAACTCCTCACGACGCTCGGCCTTCTCCCCAAAATACTCGTAATAACTCATCCCATGAGCTTTTGTGAATGGTTCTACGCCTTCAACCACCGCATCCTTTAAGAAGAGCCTACATACAATGATACAACACAAATCAAAATGAATAATTTACGTGATTTATCTAAGAATTAACCTACATATTAAAAAGTTAGCACGCTACAAATCGATCATTCCTTCTCTTCGGAAATAATAGAAATGTATGTTTTGTACAGTACTTTAGGATGTTTGAACAAAAGTATGTATACAAAATTTGTCATTTCTTTATTTACAAGTTTAATATACTCCTCTAGATTAATTATTATATGATACTTTCTCTCATCTTTTTTATTCTATGTTGGACAATACACATTATTAGGGACAATAATAGGGTTTCAACACCTTGGAGTAATTTCTCATATTATTAAATGATACATTAATGCAATGAATGTTGATGTTCATTTAATATTTTCAATATTTTTGAGTATTTTCATTGTTAATGTTCATTTTAGGCCATATACAGTTTGAAGGTGACATCAAATTACTCCGTATCATTTTTATTGCTAGAGGTGACATCAAATTGAGAAACATATAGCAGAAATCTGGCAACCAACATTAATGGACTCATCAATGATTATTAAATAATGATGGCCATTTCCCAATAAGTGCAGAATTAGAATCAATGAAATTAAAATGCGTGCCATTTATACTTTAATTCTTATTTTATTCAGACAGTAAATAGAAATCTCGAATCGATCCCAGGATCACCTGAAACCGGGAGGGAAGCTCTAACCACTTGAGCTATCCCTCGCTCTCATTTTGTACAACTATGTAAAAGATAAGAAGCTATAGAGTTCTTTTTAATTCAGTACAAGTATGTTAGATTGTAAGTCATTCACCGATATATACCAATGCATCCTCAACTCTTTTTTAACATTACTCTATAGTCCATATATCTAATTACCTCATTATAATGTAGAGTAATAGATGATAATTAAGTTGATACTTGCATTGTCAAGAGCTTAGTATCAGACTAATTTAAAAACACAATAATGCCAATGCAAGTTTGCTTAAAAAAAAATTGCAACACCTCAATATACATGAAAAATAGTATGCGGCAGAACTTAATACTTTTTTCATTCTTGAAAGTTTGACCAATTTGACATTTACATGATTTTTAATGCATTTTTTCTTTACCTCGTATACCTGTAATTATGTATAAGTGAGAAATGCAAAAATCAATATTTTGAAAATTCACATAATATGAAGTATATCATCTTAATTTACATTAAATTTCACGAGGAAAAAGAATAGTTCACTTCATAATAGAGAAGGGAAGTTCCATAGATATTCAGTCTTTCTTCGCTTTCTTATTAGATATCTCCTCCGTTAGTTCATATATTCTATTTAGGCACATTTGTCCACGTATACTTTTAAAATATATTTATCTTTAATTATGTATTAGCAGAAATGGTAAAAAAATTTGATTATTTGAAAAATATGCATTAAGACAAATCTACCCGACATGATGAATACATTTTTTTTTTTCAATGAATCACAAAAAGAACTCAAAGTTATGTGAATAACATGCAAAGTAAAAAATTCTCAACTAATTAAAAAAACGGAGAAAATATGTTCTTTTGATTGAGCTAACATTTAAAAAAGTTACAACAAAAATGTGTGGTTTTTTTTTTTCCACATAAATTAAGTTTAGTAAACATCAGTAATTTCGCGCACATAAATAAATCTAGTTAAAATCTACTCCATAATAAGTTTACTTACGAGCTCTCGATCATAGCCTTGTACATAGAAACTTTAGGAGCCAAGGAAATGCCATCCTCATCAGGAGTCAAGAATTTGCAAGCAGGCGCTAGTCCATAACACCTTTGGCCTGTACCATCAGGGAGGGTGACAAAAGTGGCAGTGAGCACAGATTGGCCTACTAACAAGTCGAGCATACGGCCAAGGGCAGCGGCCGCAGCCCCCGGGTTCTCGGTAGGCAACTTGGCCACTATCTCGGCCGCTGTTAAAGGTGCATTAGGCCCACTTTTTTTTATGACCTCAAAAACTTTGAGGTCTTTCACAGCTTTGAATACACCAAAGGTGATACTTGCAGTGACAAGGGACGCAGCTAAGCAAAATCCTTCGTCTTCTTCAGCTGCTCCCAAGCTCCAAAATGGGTTCATTGGATCCACATTGTTGGCTGTGTTTGAGGCCATTTGATTTTTACTTTTTCGATACAGGGTTAGAAGCGAATGTTATATGCAATACGGGTTTTTATACTCATCACTTACGTATCATAGACGAAACTTTTATAATGGCCGATGCACAAATATCTTTTAAATTTATTAAATGAAAAATATGTATTGAAACGAATCTAACCATATAAATATAATATCTCATTTTTAAAAAGATGGGGTCAAACAGAGTACCATGTGAAGGCCGGAGAGAAATATAATAAAAAATACTCAAAAATGCTTAAAAAAAAAACGACCCACTTAAAAATAACGGCTGATATAAGAAAGTGACATTTCGTGCCTTCTCTCTCGATCTCCTCATCTAAAATTTCGTGCCTTGCTCCCTCGTAGCTCAAATGTGGTGATCCTCGAAATAAATGTTTGATGACAAATCAGCGTCATTGTTATTATTATTTCGTATCATTATTATTATTTTTAATTGTATTTTTTTTTTATTGTTTTTGGGTAACCAATAATACATGTGCTATTTATAACACCTTTTTCTTGTTTAAGAAGGAACATTTATCCTGTCCAAAAAAAAAAAAAATTTCAAGAAACGAGAATACTTGCTAGTTTTTTTTTTTTTTTTTTTTTTTTTTTTTTTAATGGAAAGTAAGTACTATATTTAACATACTATATCATTCAACTTAAACATTTTACAAGTATTTCTTAAAACAAACTGAACAAAACACATTATATATCAAAGTGAACGAAATTGCAAACAATATACAGTACTTCGTAGTAACTAGTAACCTCAACCAATAAATGTGACGATGTAATTTAAGAAATTATAATGACCAAGTAACAATATGACCGTGACCTAATTTCTCTTAAGCAACTCAATGATCTTCACATTATAGGCAGAGCAAACCACTTGGAAGCCTTGAAATCCAGCAGCAAACGCTAACTCCTTGAACTCATTCTCAGTCCTTTCTTTCCCTCCAGGCAAAACCATCATCATTATGTCGAATTGAACGACGGAATTAGCAGCTATGTCGTTGGATGTTTCGTCTGGATTAGGAAGGATGTATTCACAAACTATAACCTTGCCATGGTCTGGAAGGGCATTGTAACAATTCTTTAGGATCTTCATACATGCCTCGTCACCAAAACAATGCAATATCCACTGAAAATTAAACCAACTCAATTCAACTTTTGATAAGGTTATTAAATTGATAGATTATATAATATGTGTAACATGTTAATTTAAAGGACCAACTCAACTAAAAACTTAAGTTGATGGTTGAACTTTAGGATCGATTTATATGCTCCATAAATTGTATTTATACATATCAACTTTTGTAATGTTTATATGTGCAAAGATAGAGGTCTTAGCGGTTTTGAGTTGTGTCTTGATGACAGTAAAATAAGAAGTCACAATAAGGAAGTACTCTGTAGTATGTAATTTGTTGCTCATCTAACGTACCTTGAGAAAGATGGCATCGCCTTTGGGAATATCGACAAACATATCTCCTCCAACGTGTTCCACATCTGTTTGAAATAAAGCATTAATATATATAATGGGATTAAGGCTTTGATTAATTTATTGTCGAACTGTGTGTACAGAGCAACACAAAGTAGTGGTTAATATTACATAACGATACTAGGATTTCAATTATCGACTTGAATCATTGTAATTACGTAGTATAAATTTACCAGGATTAGATAATGCATCTGCTACGACATGAGGTTGATCGAAGTTAATCCCTTTGATAGCTGGATACTGAGAAAGGATCATGTTGAGTGTAGCTCCATTACCCCCACCGACATCGATCAACGATGATAGACCCTCGAAACCCTTGTACGTCCTTAAAATTTTGCGCATAATAAGGGTAGAATGATCGGACATTGCCTTATGGAACCCTGCGAGATACTCAGGATTTTTGCCAATGTACTCATACATACTCATTCCATGAGCCTTTGTGAATGGCTCTTCACCTTCAAGAACTGCATCTTTTAAAGATAGGCTGCAAAGAAAAGATAACACAATTATTATTAAATGCATACAATAAAAATGTTATTATATATTACACGAATTTAATTTTTTTTTTTTTTTTTTTGGTAGGCAAGTAGAAGGACCGTACTAGCTTATCAGATCGGAACTTTTACAGGTCAACCCAACTTGAATTAGCGTGCTAGGCCCTTTAAAAGTGGGAGGTGGGGGGGAGGGGGAAGGTAAATCAATCCCACCCCAAATTTCCTCTAGTGAAGTTTAATCGATATGCAAACTTCTCGCTAACAAGGCTTGGTGACATGACTTTTGACCAGGATTCTCATTGAACATTTTGTTTCTATAAAAATTCCTTAAACCATTCAAAATTATAATTTCTATGGCTAAGACTCGAGAGTGAGTGTAAGGTGAAATGAATGAGCCAACTATTCTACTATCTACGTAGTACGACAAGCTTTCGAGGCATGGCTAGGAGAGTAGGAGTAATCAAAACACATGATTAATTAACAACTTACCAGCTCTGTTTCAAAGCTTTATATAGCAACGTATTTGTAAAAGGACTCAAAGAAACACCATCCTCATTCGACGTCAAAAATTTACAAACAGGTGCAAGGCCATACCGTCTCTCTACCCTCCCCCTCGGGAGGGTAATAGGAGAGACGGTAATGATGGAGTGACTAACTAAGTAGTCGAGCAAGCGACCTAGGTTAACCGCTGCAACCTCAGGGTTCTTGGTGGGCAACTTAGCCACAATCTCAGCCGCTGAAAGGTGTGCTCGAGGACCACATTTCTTGATGGTCTCGAGCACGTCGAGGTCATTCACGGCTTTCAATACTTCGAACTTGACATTATCACTAAGTAGAGAAAGAGCAACAAATGATGCTTCTTCCTCTTCTTTTTCACCAAGATCCCAGTAAGAGTTCATTTTTGTGAACTTTTGTATGTTGTAGGAAGGATGTATGATGCAAAATACAAATTATAATGTAAAATAAGATAGAGTACGGTATAAAATACTTCGTATATACCTAAAATGTATGATGCAAAATTCTAACAGATTATGTCGCCATATATATTGATTTAGTGCGGCGCTTCCTAATTTGACTATTTCTTCATTCTTCAAATTAAAGCAAAATTTTCCAGTGAACTTAAATTAAATAAAGCCAAATTTAATTGACTTGTGACTTTGTGAGCTAGCTTAGCTTATCTTCAAGTAATATAATTGCGTGATATTATTTGGTCCGAGTTCTAGAATAAGGATTTTTAAAAGAGAACATATTATTCCTACAAGGTGTACAGTATACTAAGCTAATTGACTGACTTTTGAGGTTGGAGTCATTAATGAGAGCTAGTCTTCGTTCTGACCGGTGCAATGCACGGACTGTTCATACGTACATAATATAATTTTTATTTTTTTTAATAGTTTTTAGTCTTAAAAAGTACTTATAGCAAGATTTGAACTCGAGACCAACAAGTATTACGATACAAGTCTTACCACCTTAGCTATCCATATATTGTGTGAATTTACCCAACCAAATTATAGTTAACTTGGACAAGATGATTAGTCCTTTTTTTTTTAACAAACGATGATTTGTCCTTTATTGTACTATTTGTTACATATTATAAAATAATAAAAAAAGATAGGTTAAATGAGGTGATATGTGACATTATTCAATGAAAGAAGGTGACACATGGCATGATGGTTTGTGTTTTTAAATGCTAGGTATAGATAACGATCCATTACGTTCTCTTAATTGATACACTTTGATCTAAAAAAAACTGTAATGGACAATCTTTTAGAAATGGAAGGCGTGTATATCCTAATTTTGTTTTTTTGGTGTTTAGAGAGTCATAAGGGCTAGTAATGAGAATCGATCCTAAGATTACCTGGAACCAGGAGGGAAGCTTTAACTACTCACATGTAGTCGTGTATATCCTAATTAACAATACATAATTCATATATTTACTATTTTGATTAAATAAGGATGAAAATTATATACTTCGTCAAGTTTAACCTTTTTAGTTGAAATTCCGTTGTAGGTACTCTGTAAAAAGATTGATCACCATATTATTAATTAATATAGGGAAAAGGGAAGCACCTTTGAAGAGGTGATCATATGATTATAACTCACAAGTATACAACATTTTATAAAATCATAACCCCATACACAAAATCAGACCCATAAAATTCTTAGTATGCATGTAAGCTGAATTAAAATCCAATGCTTGATTGGTTAAGCTGCTTTCTTCAAAAATTCCATGACCTTAGTGTCATAAGCAGAGCAAGCCACTTTAAATCCTTCAAATCCAGCTCCTTTAGCCAAGGATTCAAACTCTTGTTCGGTCCTTTCTTTCCCACCCGGGTTGTGTGCCAACATGATCGCGTCAACATGGAAGACTGTCCTTGCTGCGAGGCTGGTTTCTGGTGCCACTGGGAGGATGTACTCACATACAATCACTTTGCCATGGTCTGGCAAGGAAGCATAGCAATTCTTCAAGAACTTTAGGCAATGCTCATCGCTCCAATCGTGACAAATCCACTGCAAATCAAAGAATTGGATTTCACAAGCTATTAAAACTAATGATCTTACTATTGAAAAGCTATACAAGTATAGGCTGTCTTACTAAGTAGTACACTAGTACTTGTACATACACAAATTAGTTTAAATTAAGTAGAAATCTACCTTCATGAACATAGCATCTCCTTTTGGTACACTTGCGAACATATCTCCTCCAACGTGCTCCACTCCTAAAGATTGTACAAATGTTATTGTGATTCATCATATAGAATGTAGATACAATTATATAAAAAGTTGATACCCTTAGTAGTAGGGTGTTTAGAGAGAATGTTGTTTAGTACCGTTATATGTGGGTGCATCTTCGATAACATGAGGCAAATCGAAGTTGATACCCTTAATAGTAGGGTGTTTAGAGAGGATCATGTTAAGAGTAGCACCAGTGCCACCTCCAACATCCACCAAGGTTGAGAGACCCTCGAATCCTTTGTAAGTATCGAGGATTCGTTTCATAGTAATGGTAGAGTGGTTCGACATTCCATTGTTGAAGACTTTGTTGAATCTAGGATCTGTTCCATGGTAGTCAAATGCAGTCATTCCATAAGCTTTGTTAAATGGAATGCCACCATCAAGAACTGCATCCTTTAGGTGGTACCTAAAAATAAAAGGAATGAGAATGAGAATTATGCTCTAAAGAAATTCAATAAATTTGGATGTTGCACATATAAATTATACACATTATTTTTGGTCCATACTATTGGGCTTTGTGAGATGTGTCCAGGTTTCTCAGATATCCCACTTAACTAATTGATGGGCTTAGTTAATGAGCCAAGTATTTTTATTTTATTTTAATTTTTAATTATTATTATTATTTTTTTTTTTTAATGTTTAGTTTTATTTCATATAGACAATAAATTTTGTTGAATCATAAATTAAGATGGCAAATTTATACTACGTACTAGATAAGTCGTAATACACTTATTATATAAGTTTTTCTATAACGAAATAAGTTCAGATACTATAATTTCACTGTTTCACACAATATTATTTGAATTAAACCGAGCAAAAGAGATACTTAAGTCGGGTGTGAACAAGCAACTATCTGAGTGGCAACCATGGTCGATTGCCCATCCACCTAATACTGGTCCCATTTTTAATCCACAAAGATCTCGCGTAATACTTTTGACTTAGGACTCATATTTCAATTATCATCTTCCTAATCTTTTGCACTTCAAAGTTCGCTTCATATTTTTCACCTAGCATGACCCATTTTGTCAAAGTCAAACTTTGTATTATAATTCCTAATTCAACCTTTTCCGAATTCATACCAACCACCCTAGAAAAAATTTATCACATGAAAAATGATTAAATTTATAAATTATTGATTAAAAAAAAAAGAATAGAATTATATGGTGAATGGTAAAAGAGGAATATATAAAATAAATTTTTAGAATTTAAAGGTGTTCAATAATTAGAAATATTAATGTGTCCTCTATATTCCTTTTAGTTGAGAGTTTGCTATGTAATATCAATAATCAATTTATCACTATTATGTAGAAAGCATCATAAATCCCTTTTTATAAGGTGAAAGTAACCAAACCTTGTACTATACTAAGAACTAAATATTACCTTTATTATTTTTAGTTGCAACAAACATATATATTTTATATCTTATAAACAATATCTCTTTATTGCAAATACAAATTAACAGAGGTATTATATAAGTATAATTAATTCTTTAATGTCACAAAAAACATGAGGTTAATGAAATTAGAATAGCTATCTATAATTTTGAAGCCATATTAACTAATTTCAAACTATTTGCTTTATTTAATCGGTTGCATATTGAGCTAAAAATCAAGTTAGGTGAAATGAGTTATTGAGTTGTCACATTGTCTCAATCTCTTATTTTCGAAGTTTCACCATAATTTCAATTAATAAAATTATGCATTAAAATAATTGCAGTCTTCTCATCTTTTTCTTTTTTGTCAATTAGGTGTGTTTGAATTTATAATCATAATCTAAATCTATTTTAGAAAATGTTGATCTCTTGAGTCTTGATCAAAGCTCTAACAAAGTCATCGTGAAAGTTATTACATGTAAATAGAATATCAATAATCTTTATATACTTCGTTTGTGACAAAAAAAAAGTTTCACTTTAACTTTCTGTCACTTGAACTTATATAGACACAAAACTAAATATCCTCAATTTGGAAATATTAAGGTTGAATTTTTTATTTTATTATTATTAAAATATGATTGGTTAGAGTAAAAGGAAATTACCAGCTTTCCATGAGAACCTTATCTTGGTTCATAAGAGACAGAGCACCCAAAGTGACACCATCTTCATTCTTGGTCAAGAATTGGCAAACCGGGGCAAGCCCATATAGCCTTTCAACCCGCCCATCGGGCCGGGTTTGAAGGGTGTAAGATAGGATTGAATAGCTAGCAAGAAGCCTGAGCATCCTATCCAACATGTTGGCAGCATCTGGGTTCTTGGAAGGTAATTGGGCCGTAATCTCGGCCGGTGAAAGATGGGCACCCGGCCCAGCCCGTTTGATGATCTCAAGTACATCAAGCTCAATCACTGCCTTAAGAACCATGGGCGGGACAGACCCGCTTGTGACCGTCATGGCGAATGAGCACGCCTCGTCTTCCCCCATTTGGGTGTTTTGTGTTGAGGTTGATCCCATACTTGGTCTTGATTTGTGAGGAACTGAGGATATATAAAATTTTAACAAAAACAGAGGAAAAAAACAGAAAAAAAAAAAACAGAGGAAAACAGGGGAGATGAGAGGGTAGTGAGGTGAAAAGTGGGAAGAAGGGTGTATTGTATATATTGGGTGATCAAGTCTCACCCACCAACAACCACTACTACAAAGTTGGTTATGCTCAAAGCACAATTGGTTACTTTTTGTAGCGTGGGGCCAATTTTGAGTAGTTTATCCTTCTTGCCAAACATATGAATTTGTATAATATTGTCTAGCTTATTTGAGATAGATAATTATGATTATGATGGTGAAAATGATGATTCCTTCCCACTTCAATTACCTCTAGAAAGTAGGTGTTTCGGTATGAAAACAAGGACCTTCGGTAGGCCCTTTTTTAGGATCTCGCTCCAATTGACGAATGAGCCAAGGGTTTTCTGCACAACAAATCACACGTAAAGTAGTCTTGGGGGTAGTTGCCGAGGAAGGCCCCCCCGATGCTAAAGTCAGTTCATTGTATTGAGAGTAAATGCTATGCAAGAGAATTAATTGCTTGAGGTTGATTGTGAATGAATGTAAGAGAAGACAATTGAAGGCTTTTATACCTTGCTTAATTGGTGAACTGGGCCACAAGTCAGATGGGCTTGCCATGCTGACTGGGCTTGACTGACTTAGCATGCTTATAGAGAGTTGAACCTTGCTTTGGGCTTTTGTAATTAAATCATTTGGACGAGCCCAATTAATAATGACTGGATTGGACCCAAACAGTAGGAACTAATCAATTTATGTCATAATTTGCGAAAGGATTCAACTTCCTTACCACTTACCCAACATCAATATATGAACTAAATAACCTATTATGGAATGATTATTTTTGTTAAATGTTTGTTTCTTTTGCAAAAAATTTCAAAGTTAATTTTTTAGATGAAACATATAATTATTAAAATGTTTTTTCCCAAAAAAAAAAAGGGAGTATGCTTTGCGAAAGTTAATTTCAATAACTCGCCTAATGCTTTTTTTTTTTTTTTTAAAAAAAAATAAAATAAAAATAAAGCTCATTATTTAAGTAAGCAATATTGAAATGTGTTGCCGATGGTCATATTACACAGAGAATGATCATATTTTGTAAATATGATGGTTATGTTTTTGTAAATTTTTTTGTCTACCTTTAATTTTTGTTTTAAATTAATTTGAGCACATAATTGAAACCCTATGATATGTGTTTCTTTATGATGATGAATAGATTTCTTTGCAGCTTATATGGTTTAACTAATCACTTATATGCAAAATAGGATACGACTCATACGATCAATTATTTGATATAGCAGACTATAGACTATAGAGTACCATTTATGAAGCACATATATAAAACTATTGAAAACAAGAATCTGAATTAATCATAGGACTATTGATCTTTTTGGTTGTAACTGAAGAATCCAAGTTGGAGCAGATGTTACCCTTGATCTTTTTGTCACTGAAAAATAAGTCGGGCATATATTTGAAGTTAGCTTCGTGAGACGTAGTAGTTTTTTGTGACTCGGCAACTCCCTCACCAACCCTTCACCAACTCCTGTGGAACTAAAGGAATATGTAGAAAGGAAAACAAAATCATACTACTACTTTGTACTCGTATTGATTTTCGTCTCAATCATTACTGTTGATATTATATTTTTTCTATAGTTTGATTACTTGAAGTGTGAAACTATGTGATGAACTTTGTTTCAAAGACTTTTTCTCTACCAATGTTTGGTAAATGAAATTGTAGAGTTCTCCTATGCCAAGCTAAATTTTTTTAGGCATCACGTCGTTTACACTCCCTTTTGTCCGTTTATAAGTACTTTAAATTGTTATTATATTGATTTTTGACACTGTTAACTATATGGGTAATGATATATACAACTCTTAAGATCACATATACCCCCTCTGTGTTTTAATAAGTGTTATATTTTGACCAAACATGCATGTCGAAACACGATGTTGACCATTAATTTATCTAATTATATGTTTGTAAAATTATAGAAAAATTGATATTATTAAAAGTATACATTATAACGAATCCAACAATGTGTTATACAATAATATTTATTTTTTAAATATTACTCCGTAGTAAATTAATCAAGTCAAAACAATTAATGTAAATAGTGAAAAAGTTGTGTAACACTTATTAAAACACGGAAGAAATAAGCATTAAATGCATTTTCTTTAACGGTACAAATATTGGACATTTATGACAAAACACGCCTATGGTTCTTAAGGAAATGATTGAGCTTGATGTATGCTGTTCTTATGATGTGTGGGGAATGATATATGCAGCTCATGGAGTTACATATTAATGTTATCAATATTTAATTAATCTTAATAGTTTTTTAGCTTATTGTTTTAGCTTTTTAGGGCTATGTTTACTATTTTCTTAAATTTATTAGTTCTTATTTTGACTATATATTTTTCAATTAACATGGCTTGTCACTTTTTGATTACGAAAAGTTTCACTAATTTCTCTATATACGATAGATAGGCAAGAGTTAGTAATCATAGTATGGTTTAGTTTTTCTTAGTTGGTGGGATTCTTCCTTATTTTACCCTTGCCTTGAATTTTGTCTTGGCATTTTTACTGTTGATTCAATAATTCAAAGTACAATTTGAAATGACTTTGTACCTAATTGACCTAACATTGAACGATCAAGCTTTGTGCATGATAAGATATCAATGTACCAACCATATTGAGTTCATTGTAGCATATACGAGCCTAAATGTCATCACTTTGGTCTGCTCTGTGAAATCACTTTTGAAACCATGCTTCATGAGTAATTGATAAAAAAGAAAAACAGTGAAACCAAATATAGTACTTACGTAGTGGTTTCATTTGACTGACCATTTATAATACGGGTCAAAAGAACAAACCAAAAACGTAATTGAGACGAACTTTATGAAATTTAAGGAGCAATCACACAATTCTAATGAAAACCCAAAAAAATTGAAAGATTTCACTTTCTGTTAAAAGGGCCTATACTAAAATGACCCATTTACCATCATTACTGTTCCAAGGCTAAAGCCCATGAATCAAATTTTGTACGGAACACACACAAACTCACTCCAACGGTCATATTTCATGTTCCCAATACCACGAATTCAAGAACGATCTTCAGCAACACATCAATTACATCACTCCGCTTCCTCAAATCTCAAATTCTCAATACTCAAAAAAAAAAAAAAAAAACTCAAACAATCCAAAATGGGTGTAAAAAAATTGAACAATTCAATCGAATTATCGCCATCTTTAGAAGATGATTCCCCAATTAGAGCAGTTTTTTGCCTGAAAAACAAAACAATTGATATGAAAAAGATTGAAGAACTTGAAGATTGCTTCATATTGGATTTTGATCCTTCTGAACCTGCAGATTTTTCTACACTTTCTCTCTCTAAAAGTTTAGATCTTTGCGACGATAAAGATGTCTCTGTTCTTGCTGAAAATGGCCAGGTATTTTCCAAATTCCACTTTATTTTTCTTCAAATTCTTACTCATTTTGTAAAAATAACAAGAAATTATGAAACGGGTTTGATTTAAATTAATGTAAATCAATTCAATTTCAGGTGGCTTGTAGAGATTTCCCACATCCAAGACATCTCTGTGTTAAATTCCCATTTGAGAAAACACCCCATGAATCACATTGCAAAATGGTATAATTTTTTTATTTTTTTTTCCATAAAAATTTGATAATTTTGGGGTTTTAAATTTTGATTTGTTTGATTAATTTGAATATTTTGGCAGTGTTATTGCTATGTATGTGAAATGGCGGCTCCTTGCAAAGAATGGACAAAAGGGTTGAAGCATTGTGATGCAACTAATGATGATGATGAAATCTGGAAGTTGCTAAAGGCTCAAAAAACCGAGGCTTAAAACCCCTAATTAATGGAGAATGCTGCTAGTTAAATTTTTGGCTACTTTTTGTATAGTTGAAAGACTTCAAGTCAAATTCATGCTTAGAGTTGGCTTATGGTAGTAGACTAGTAGCACTTAGAGTTGCATTTTGTTATAACTTAAAAGGATATGCAACTTTTAGTTGTAATGTTTTGCTAAGAAGTGTAGATATAAAGTTATGGTAATGGTAAATGATTATTTGTCACAAAGTATGAGATTTTGTTTCAATTTTCTACATTTTCTTTTCTTTATTTTTTTTCTCCTCCTCCACACAGTGAATTGTTTTATCAGCTTAAAGCTTGTGCCTTTTCCAAAACTATAAATAAATAATGAAAACTAAACTATTTTAGATCGTGGAAATAAATAACAGTACATAAGTGATATTAATAAAAAGTCTAATCCTATTGACTTTTACTCGGTAAAATTTTAACCGATAGCTAAGCTTGTATGGATGAATGAAAGAAAAACTAAAGTAGACATAAATCGATCTTTTCTCAATCATTGCAATTGGTAGATACAAAGAGACTAATTTCCTGTTGTTTTATGGCAAAATTTTCTTGCATTGTCTCAGATGTATGGTATGTAATCGAAGGTTTTGTACTTGACATATCAAAACTTGGCTATATTGAAAGATTAATCAGTGATTTAAATGAAAATTTGTTAAAAAAGTCTAATCAGACATCTAAAAATGAATTACCGCGATCAAAAGAATAATGATATAGACAAGACAAGACCCGAGCTAATGTGGACGACACATGAGGCAGTATGGAAGTCACTTTGAGGTCAATTATTCAATTTCTCAAACTTCTCGCCACTTCAACATAACCATTACTCTTTTTCTTTTTTATAAAAGCATAAATCATCACTCTCCTCTTCTAGTAGTCACTCACTCACTTGACCCTTCTTGAGGCTTCTACCATTAAAACAAAAATAAAAAATAAAAATAAAATTTCCCTTCTCTCTGTTCATCAATGGCGGACGACAACGATAAGAAGACGAAGACATACACAGGAACAATGAAGCGTATCGACAAACAAGGCAAAGGGTACATAGTTCCAGACATGGAGGTCATTGCTTCTCCATCTTCTCTCTCCTCTAACACCATCCAAGAAGGTGACCAAGTAAAATTCAGTATCAAATCAGTGAATCATACCCTCAATTTGAAGCAATTGACATCGTCCCAATTAAAACCCACTGTTTCAAATGCAGAAAATTCGATCATACAACCAAAGAATGTCGTAAAGGGTTTCCAATTTCTAGGGTTAGATGTTATCGATGTGGGTTAATTGGGCATTTTGCTAGGAATTGTGATAAGAAGAGTTCTTCTCCTGGGTCTTCCAATGGCGGACTATTGTGTACAAGTTTGTCCACTTCGAGTTCAGTGGTTTGTGTGAAGAAGAGAGAGGATGTGAAGAAGGTTGAAGAGGTTGAGAATTGCTTTATTTTGGAGTTTGATCCTAATGAAAACAACGATGGCCGAGGCGGGGCCGATACCGAAAGGAAGGAGAAGGAGAAGGAGGAGGATTGTGAGGTTATAAGGTCAATTGTATGTGTGAAGAATGCAGAAGATGTGAATAAGGTTGAGGAAGTTGAGGATTGTTTTATTTTGGAGTTTGATCCTAATGAGCCTCTTAACTTTTCTAACTTGTCTTTATCCGATGACAACTCTGAAGATGTGTCTATTTTGGCGGCAAAAGGGCAGGTATAATTGTGTTTTCTAATATGATCATTGTGATTATTGGTTATTATAATGTGTTTTTTGTAGCTAAATGTAAATGCTTTGTTTTATAATGTATGCATAATCTTGTAAAATGAGCATGTTTGTTCTTTAAATATTCATATTATGATGTTGAATTGAGAATAACTATGTTACTCGGACTTGGATACTTGATTTGGAGTACTAGTGTAAGGATATGACTCGGTCATATTGTGAATTAGCTTCCTTGATTTTAGTTTGTAAACATGTTGGGTGTATGAAAAGTTTACGGTGGATTGAAGAGCTGGAGTAACATACTAACATAGGAATATAGGATGATGAAAGGATTGCTTTCTTTGTTTCTTGGATCATGAGTATGTTTGATTAAAGATTACCATGATGATATTGATGTTGATAATGATGGTGAATGTAATTTGATGGGCAGGTGGCGTGTAAGGATTACCCACATCCAAGGCACCTGTGTGCCACATACCCTATTAAGACAACTCCTCACGAGATTCATTGCAAAATGGTACTCTTCTGTTTTTGGGCTTCATGTGCCTTATTTGTTAGTTATTGGTGGTTTAATTCAAATCCGGATTTAGAGTTAAAGGAGTGTATAATCATTATGTGTTATCTCGTTAATTGCAGTGCTATTGCTATATATGTGAAGAACCTGCACCTTGCGATGAGTGGATAGGTACAAGCACCAAACCTTTCTTGAGGCACTGTAGAGCTAAAATTATTGACTCTCCATCATGGGATAGAGTTAAGGAGCATAGGAAGAAGCAGACCATGAAAGGTAAAACGTCAAATAGAGGCGAACCTGCTAGTGAATAACTTTACTTATGCACCTTTTTGTACAATCAAACTCAGATGCTGACTACCACAATATCAGAACATGATAGGAATATTTAGGACTTGTTTGTCTTTTGAGAATGAAATGTCGGAAGTTTTGTAACATAAAAAATGATGTGCAATCACTATATTAATCAGCTTGCTTTTGCATAATTTGCTGATATGAGTTCTCCAATGCATATAGTTTGTTAAAAGGAGTTGTAATATACTTAGCCTGCTTAATGTCGAGAAGCACATTTAAAATTAAGAGTACTCTGTCTCGTATAAAGGACTTAAAGTAATTGTCAAAGCTTTTCTTTCACATTCCAGTCCAGTGCACAGGAATACCTGTTTTGTTTTTCAGCTTAAATGTATATATAAAAACAATAATTTTTGTTGGTTGATTCATTTGCATTGCTACTGTGATACGTGTGATATAGCCTCGCCTCGTGGAAATGACTGAAGGATCTAGAATCCTGGATTAAACCATTGTTCGACTCATGAATTTCAAGTCTGGAGCACACATAGGGAAGGCTGAAGTGCTGAACAAGGGGTGTATATATTATAGCAAGGGCTACATAGAAAGGTCATGAGTACAAGGGGTATATATTATATCAAGGGCTTGTGAGAGGGGATTAAACCCTGTCAAACTTCAGAAGAATCGGTGGCTACAATATCATTGGGTCTTTGGCAGCAGTAAATGTGAAGAACAGGGCATTCTTTAGACATTGTTTCTACCAAAGGGGTAACTGGGGTTTGGAAAACTGGTGGTTGATAATCTTGATATAGTTAACATGCCAATTTCGAGTTATATAATGGAAATTTGTCAGGGGTGGGATATCTTTGGATGTGGTTTTGGACTTTATGGTGGCAATGTGACATTTAGAAGAGCCTGAAGGATGGGGCCTTTGTGAGTTGCTGTTGTGAGCCATTATGAGTAGATACCTCAATAGATTTTGTGAAGGTAGATGTGAAAACGGCATAAATTGTTGATCTTTCATCCTGGTGTTGACTATCCTGTCGAAGTATTGGAGCTTTTCATTACTGAAAGTACCTTGTACTTATATCATCAAGATCTGCCAGGTAAATTTGTCATTAAACTCCTTTGAACCCAAAAAATCAACTTAAAGCAATAACATGAAGTTTATTACTGGTGGATAGTTGTATGCATCAGTTTCAGTAGGGCTTATCAACGGATCTATTGCTTCATCTTTGGAATTAGAATTGAGTGGAGGCATAGCTTGACAAGCTGTGTTTCAACTGCACTTCTGTTTGCTACGTCCATGACATACATACGGAAGCAGTTGTCGGGTGTAAAAATTGATGAATATGAACCTATGTATTGATAGAGAAACTAGGAGGAAACTCAAGGATAGAAGCAGAAAGGTAAAATAAGAATATATGATGCTGTTTAACAACCAACTGTAATGCAGAAAGTTTCACCCTTTCTGTTGCAAATTGCTGCAATTTGGATGTTACTGATTTGAGGCTGCTCATTCTTGCAGATAAGCCACTTTTTGCTGCTATGCCCAAATTTTTGTAAAGCCCTATTCATGATCAGTTTATCCCGGGGAAGAATCGAAGAAGGGTTGATACAATTTTTTTTATATCAATATGTGCACTGTAATTAGTACTCTATAGATGCCAATGTTGCATTCTGTTTTAAGATAATTTGTCTTAGCAAGGTGTCTGTGCCCCTTGTATCGTGGCATTGACTTGTTTAGTCATGGGTTGATCAACATGATATCCAATTGTCAATTTATTATTGAGATCATATCTGTACTGTAAATTTGGTCAATTGTTACATTAAATTTTGATTTTATTTCGTTATTATTGTTGTTGGTTCCTATTTTAGCAATTTGAGTAAATTAAGCAAAGCCAAGTAACAATACGCGGCAAGGTTACTCCTATTATGTCCTCTTGTAAAATCATCTAGTTAGGATCTTGAAGGTAGGTAATCTTATCATAGCTTGCTCAACTCTATGTCTCCATTAGGCAATTCATTTAGCTTGGTCTAGTGAGAACTGATAAGGAGTGAGGTTTGTAACTTTGAGGTTGGGGTTTAATCCCTAGCAAGGACACTTTGACTCTTTGAGGGTATGAATTTTCCTTACTCCCCCCTCCCATCCCTTTTCACTACGTGTCTAGTCAATAGATCGATCTGAATCTCGTTAACACATGACATTATTGCCCTTTTATGATTCTACTACGTGCATTGTGTAATGCTTTATTCTACCTTCTGGCTTCTACTTATCCTAATTTTTGTACAAAAATATCATCAACTCCGTACTTAATTAGATGGATTTTTACTTCTTTTCAAAAAAAAAAAAAAAAAAGGATTTTTACTTATTTAAAAAATAAAAATAAAAAACCAAAAGCCCAAATTATTCTGTTAAATCGTCTTTTAGTGTCAAGTTTGCTTCTTCAGCACTCCTAAAAATTCTCGTGTTAAAACCTTCCAACACCTTCAACAATGGCGGCCAATAACCATGAAACCAAAAACTCAGAAACCCCAAAGCTAACCGGAAAGATAAAGTGGCTCGATTCACAGGGCATTGGTTACATACTTCCTGACAACCCCTTCCTCCCGGAAGTATACATCAGCCCACTTTCTCTCTCCTCAAACACCATCAAAGAAGAAGATCGCGTCAAATACAACACCATTTTCAACGGTTTAAACCCCCCACATTCTCTAGAAGCCATTAATGTCGTCCCAATTGAGGGTAAATGTAAATTCTGCAAAAAATTTGGTCATAATTCCAGTAATTGCCCAGAAACTAAGATTTCTAAGGTTATGTGTTTTCGTTGCGGAATATTTGGTCATTATTCTATGAATTGTGATCAGAAATATAATGGCTGGCTCCCTAATCAGACCCACAGAAAAAATAGTAGGCCCCACAATAGGGTTTTCAGTAATGGTGGTGGTGGGGTCAACAATGTTGGAGTGTGGCCGAGTTTGAGTTCAGTGGTTAGTGTGAAGAAAGAAGATGTGAAGAAGGTTGAGGAGGTTGAAGATTGTTTTATTCTGGAATTTGATCCTACTATTGGTAATGATGTTGATGAGGTTAAAAGTATGGTTTGTGTAAAGAAGGGAGAAGATTTGAAGAAGGTTGAAGAAGTTGAGGATTGTTTTATATTGGAATGTGATCCTTCTGAATTAGATAAATTTTCTAATTTGTCTATTTCTCAGAAATCTGATGTAGATGATGTTTTGATTTTGGCTGAAAAGGGGAAGGTATATACTATGTTTCAATGTTTTTTTTTTTTTTTCTATTATTATATGGTTGTAATGTTAATAATGGGCATGTTTTGGTTGCTAATACGATCATATTAATGACAAGATGACAAATATATTAATGTGTTGTTATCTACGGCCTTGTTCGCTTCACTTGATTTACTGAATTGGAATTATTTTTTCGGATTGAAAGATTTCCATTTAGTAATGATTATGTTGAAATTGATGTTAGTGTCTTGATGATAGTGACGTGATGGTTGATTTATTATTTATGTGCAGGTTGCTTGTAAGGATTACCCACATCCAAGACACCTTTGTGCCACCCATCCTTTTAAGGAGGGTCCTCATGATCTTCATTGCAAAATGGTAATTGTTTTATTGCCATGCTTATGAATGTTAGATGTTTGTTCAGTTTTGAGATCATGTTGAAGTGTTAATGGAATAATGGGTAGTTATTGATGACTTGTTTGGTTCAATTGCAGTGCTATTGCTACATTTGTGATATACCCGCGCCTTGCAAGAGATGGGATGAAAGTAGTAAATGTCCTGGTGTGAGACATTGTGATGCTACTGATGAATCTGCTCTTTGGAGGTTACATAGAACTCTGGAGAAAAATGCTTCAAGGGGTCTGGGGTAGGTAAAATGGTGAAGATTAATCTTGCAGGAAGGTAGTAGTATTATAATATGGGCTTGTTTTATGATCAGATTAAATTTGTCAAGTTTCAGGAAGTAACAAGTCAATAAATAGATTTGTACTTTTTTTGGGGGGTTTGAGAGTTTACGTGAAGTTTGAGAGGTTTCGTAAATTGGATTGATATGATGTTTATGGACTCAGCTGTTCAGTTTGGGTTATGATTTAAAATTTTAAATGCTTTAAATCTGTTGCTCAACTTTTGCCTCAACTCTGATCTCTGAAAGATAAAGTCTACTTATCATTCCGATTAATGTGAAGAAATTCCTGTCTGGCTGTAAATGTAAAGAACCTCAGCCCTCAGGTTACTTGATTGCAGTAAATGTAAAGAACAATGCAGTGGAATGCACTCTATGCTAGAAAAAAAATAACAGGTATTTGATCTTATGAATCTTATAGCAACAGTTTTTGACTGAATTTGCATGGTTTGATGCCTTTAACCTCTATGATGATTATGAGGCATGATGAGTTATTTCATAGTCTTTGTGCAGGTTGCTAATACAGATGGTTCGCCTAAGTTCACAGAACTTGTGAGACTTGTTTGGCTACAGGTGCAGAAGTACTGATACATTTAACAAGGAGTGGCTGGACTGCAGGACACGCAAATTCTTATAATGCTACTCCGGAGCTAAGTGATCTGGAGGAAGCTTGAGAATCAGAAATAGAGAGGTACAATGTTTTTATTTTAGGAATAATGACTGTAAGATGTTCTTTTGATGAAACTCATATGATTTATTGAGTTTGTTTAGAAAATCATAGCTTTTATGAGAGGGTGAATTTGCCTTGCATCTATGAACAAATTGTTTCCCTTCTGCTTGTTGGTTAGTTGGTGTGTGACAATCAACTGAGAAAGTATGAAATTCTGAAGATTTTTTAAGTGGTGGAATTGTGGATACTGCTAAGTTGAAGTTGCGCAAACCTGTGCAGATTTTCACCATTCATTTCTGTACAATATTGGTCATTATCCCCCTTTCTTGTTGAAAATGCATCATATTCAAACACGCTGCATTTAACTGGGATGGGAACGATTTTATAGGGCTATCACCTTTATCTATTGCTGTAGTTTTGATTGAACTGGTCCGTACTCAATCCTTTAATTTATGCCATGAAAAAACCCTGTTTTCTTTATTTACCATTATCGTTGAATAAGATTGAGAAAAAGCTTTGTTTCACATGTGAACTTGAATCATTGTGAGTTCAGTAGAAAGACCATTACAGGCATAGCCATTATTTGAAGCCTGGAAATTACAGGGCTTAATGGTGGAAGTTTTTACAAAAAGGTTTCTTCCCTGTTTCTAGCAATTTAGGGGGTCTAAGTATCTGTTATTTGTGCTTGAACACGTTCATTGAGGGCATACGAGTTTGCTTCAAAGTTTTGGCTGGAAATTTAAGTATCTAACAAATGTGTGTACATGGAGGTGAAATGTGTGTGGTGTGTCACTTGCAGATTTAGAAGGGACAAACAAGTTGTTTAGATTGGATTTGGTTTGGGTGTATTTTACAGAGTATGTTAATTATAGTGTAGTTTATTTCGGAACGTTAATTTTCTTTAGGAGCTACAAAAGACAAATGAACAACGAATTATACAAAATTTGTTCTCTTTACATGGACTATACCATCCTCTCTCAAATACCTTATGGCACTTGTCAACCAATGGCGGGTCATTTCAAAAATGTAGCCATTGCAATAATCTTTGGCATTTTGATGTTTGTGACGATTCAGGTGCTTGTTCTTTTTATTTAACAAAACGTTGTTGTTTTTTCTTCTAAATTGCTGCAAACGGTGAGTTTTTGTTGTTTTGCTACATCCTCTTGGCGCAAAAGACAAGGTGGTGAATCCTTCACCAGGTGAGGATTGTTGAGGATCCTCAGCATTTCCCAACATCAAAGAGAATGGGTCCAAATCAGCTAAAATCCCATACAAGAGGATAGATATCCTCATTGATATTTATGCTCTAAGAAGATACTCCGTACCTAGTTGTTAGGGGATAAATCAATTATAGTCATACATACCAAACTGAGTGAGTAACTAATGTATAAAATTATATCGTAAGTATCAAATTATAGGCCTTTTATCTTCTGAAATCTGAATCCTATCATACTTATCATTGTGGGTAAAAAAGAAAACAGGCTTATAACTTTATATCCAATAAAATTTGTTTTTTGTTTAAATGTATCAAAAATCAAGGTACACAAAAATGAGAAAATACAAGTTTATCTACTAGTATTTGATATGTTTATAAACCATATCAAGGGGTAAAATAGAGAAACACCTGAAGTAAGTGGGGGCAAACTGGTAAAATGCGGATTGGGACAACTTAAGACAGACATATTGCTACACTGTAATTGAATTAACGACTGTTACCCAACGGCGTCAAAGTGTCGTCTCTCTTACCCACGCCATTACCATTCACATAGTAAGGTGAGCTCAATGGTGGTGTCCGTGGGAGATGGCTGGAGATCAAGGAAGGAAGGAGGAAGCTTCCATGGAGCAAGCTTTTCGTCACCCCGTCAACTCTTACAGTTAACCTCTGTTATATGGTTTACATATAATATGTTAATCAAATAGATCAATGGGGCCCGCTCGGCATAAATAAAACAATTTCTTAATTGTTAAATAGTTTGGCGCTTAAACTACTTTTCTCCCGCCTTCTATCAACTAATACGGAGTACTTCGTATCTTCTTCCCTAGTTACGGTTTTGTTCATCAGTTGGTTATTTCTCTCTTCAACAAAATGGCTCAAATATCATCTCAACCGTCTGTCACTCCAACACAACTTCAACCATCCTCCATCCGCTGCTACGGCTGCCATCGGATCTTGGCCGTAATACCCCATCTCATGGTTTTCCGTTGCCCGGCGTGTCTGTTGCAGCACCGACTACTTCCTCCTCAGGGCCCGTTATCGTGTATCGGGCCCCGTGAGGTGGCGCCAAGTGAATTTCAGGTGAGCTGTGCTAATTGCATGGCAATACTTGTTCCTCATTCCAATGACTTCAAAATCAACAAGGTTTTCTCCTTTTCGTTTGATTGAAAATGCATGATTAATTTTCAAGTACTTTAGTTACCAAAAAAAAAAAAACAATTATGATGATGATATATAGATATGAATGTATGATAAGTGAATTTTATCCTGAATTTTAAAAAAATTTATATACACCAAATACCATTGGATGTATCTTGCCTTTGAGTGTATATTATACTTCCTCCATTTTATAATGTCAGTCTCATTTGGAATCTTTTAACTCTTAAAAGTTAGAGAGGGAGTTTTCTAAATTTCTCTCTATATACGTAGTATAATAACAAATATAGTCATGTGAAATCTAGTTTTATTTGTCTCGATTAGTACTTTATTAATATCTAATTTATATAATATTTGCAAGTCTAAAATATTTGCATCAATATACGTAAATGAGACTAACATTATGAAACGGGGGTAACTTTTTCAAGGCAAGAATTATAATTACCTCTAGACAATCTTTGTTGGTAAGAGATATTACTCCTCATTATTTGTAATAATTTTTTCATATAAGTAATTTTTATTTTATTTTATGATTGTGTAGAGGTTTGCTCATAAAATGTGCTATAGTGGAATGGAGACTGATGCTGATGATGTAAAGCCTTCAATACTAGAGCGGACTACAAATACATCAATAGTTTCATTGAAGGACAATAAACTCTTAAAAGAGGTTGAGGAGGTTGAAGATTGCTTTATCCTTGATTTTGATCCTTATGAATCAGAGTTTTCGTCGCCTTCAACGCTGCTTGTTGATGATGATGATCTCATCATTGTAGGCGAACAAGGCGAGGTACTTCTTCAATTCATATATGTGTAGACTGCTGTAACATCAACCCTTCATTCCTTCCATAACATACTGTTATAAACTTTAGATACTTATATGTTATACATTACTTGTCAATTATAGAACCAATGCATTATTTAACGTGTCTTTGAAACTCAATATTGTTAATATTAGTACATTTGCTATTACTCCATTGGAATATAGAGTAGATTGTTACTCCGTATTTTGAAGATGATTTATGAATAATTGGATTTGTGATTATGTATGTACGTGTAGGTCGCGTGTAGGGACTATCCACATCCAAGGCATCTTTGTGTTACACACTCATTTAACAACACTCCTCATTACATTCATTGCAATATGGTAATAATCTTTTGTTTCCTAAGTATAGTTTGAACCTATATTGCCTGCAATAATCCATGCCTAACACAACTATGTGTCAAGTGTGACGCTTAGTAAATATACTGTATGAAAATCTCTTATGATTCTTATAAAAGTTAAAGGGTTGAAATGTCGAATGTCTTATTTATGTCATAATGCCAAGGATCCAGTACGAGTAATTGAGGTAAAATGAATATATAGTCCAAGTAACATTTGATTGAACACTACCTGAATTTGCCTCCACTAGTTCTGTATTAACCTTCATATTATGGTCATAATATTTTGTTGTGAATTTATGCTTGTGGTTTGATTACTGCAGTGCTATTGCTATGTTTGTGATGTACCAGCACCGTGCGAGCAATGGACTAAACAATCAACTTATTTCACGCATTGCGAAGCCGTTCCTGATAATCAGATTTGGACCGATCTTAGGATCTCGAAAAGGAGGAAAATCTATGCAAGTTTTGATGAATGTTACTTGCAAGATACAAGTATATGTCATGAGGTCGATCAGTAGTCACTACAATCAAAACAATTGAACTTGTAAATCCTACAACGTTAGTGCCCTAGTGCTTTTTCCCCTTCATTTGGTGATCTGAACACATGATTTATTATTTGTGGGATTAAAGGGTGATAGTTTCACTTTTCTTTTGCTTATGATTTATGAGAATGGTGACAGGTAAATTGTGGTACTTTCACTTGATCATTTACTCCCTCAATCTCGTTTTATTTGTTTCATTTGATCAATTTGTTGTGATAGTTTTATGGTCAAAGTGAAGCAAGTAAATTGAGACCGAGGGCGTATTTTGAACGACTTATAAAATATATCGTACTTAGAGATGGAAATTCGGAGGGGTTATTGGTTTTATAGTCCCAAAAATGATGTGCATGCATATAAATGTATTAGTATTAAATAGAGTAGTATTTACTACTCTTTATGATCATGTACCTTCTCATTTTCTTTTAAAAAAAAAGAAATGGAAAGTGGATGGGTGAAGAATGCAACAGCTTCAACATCTCCAGATAAAGAACAACCTCTCATTAGATCAGTAATTTCTCTGAAAAACAAAAAACGCTTAAGAGAATTCGAAATGGTTGAAGACTGTTTCATCTTAGATTTTGATCCTTATGAATCATAGTCGAAGCCTCCTTCCCCTTCTCAGTCTGTCGATCAAGATGATGATGCTCCTGATGTCAAAGTGATTGCTCAACGTGGCAAGGTACTTCAACTTATCATTGTTATGTATAGCCGTTTATTTGAAAACTATTATCAGATTTGTAAGGTTGCGTATATCTAGCCCTCTTAGACACCTACTTGAGGTCCCGGCCTCATTGGCATTAAAATGATGTTAAAGTTGCAATATTGGTCTAACATGATCATACATGAATAACATGATCATTTGTATGTTGTGAACATTTGACAGATAGCTTTAAGAGACTTTCCGCATTCAAGGTACCAGTGCGCTCGATATCCATTCTCAAAGACACCCCATAAGACCCATTGTAAGCTGGTACATTTTCGCTTTAAAGATTATATACTCCTGTTAATCAAATAATTTATAAATTCCTCTTTACAAGGGTAAGTTTGTATAATAAGATTTTACTTTGTTCGTACTGTAAATGACTAATGGTCGATTGTATGTTGTTGCAGTGTCACTGTTATGTTTGTGATATAGCTGCTCCTTGTGCTGAATGGTCCGACCACTGCGATGCAGATCATGGACCTTATAGCGATTGGTTGTATCTACGGAGAAAAAAGAGGGGACAAGACTATGAGTCCGACTCAGACTTGGACTATGTCGAATGAAGAAAAGCTAACTCATTGTAACTAATCTGATGAATGTGTATGACCCCTGTTGTCTAAAGTCTAATTAAACCTTTGCTTGTGTATGAATTGAAATTTTAGAGTTTTGTTTAAATAATGTTCAAGTCAATTCAAATCTGTCAACTTTTGTTTGAAATGGAATAGATTTGAGCCAATTTAAGTTTGAATTTGTTTGGTATGTTTTATATTGGATGGTTACTTTGGGTCAAATGATATCCAATTTTAAAGAAATACATACTAAATTCAACAAAAATACCAATAACCAAATGGATGTATATTTGGTGGAAAGTACCCACGGCACAGGAGTCAAACCATATAAAAATCTAATCAAGTTTATGGTGTAACTATTACAGACTTGTATGTGGTTAGCTTCTCCTTCCAAATAAGTATCATTTGACTAATACGGATAATGTTTTGGAATGAAAATACGAGTAAATGAGTAACTTAATCTCATGACTTAAGAGTTAAGAGTATCTTGGAAAGCATTACTTTTCAGTTTTCGCCTAGGGAAACGGAGCTAACTTAAAGGCCTATTGCTTACTTCGCTTGCTATGCATGCCCTAACAGAAGATGAAAAGGCAAAGAGTTTATCACGTCTTTCAGTCTTTGTACTACTCCGATCCATGTAATTATTTAATTAGTACTCGGTAGTCGGTACCCTCTATTCCATTTTTTACGAGTCATATTTCTCTTAATTCTGCACGACAAGAGTAGTCTTGTAAGCTGTATGTAAGCAAAGTACTGCTCCGTACTCGTGTAGTCGTGCATCTTATATCAACTTGGCTTTTCCTTGTTAACCTCTTTGTTTTTTTCTTGTGAAATTACATTATATGAAGCTGAATTGGGGAAGATGATCTATTGTTCTATGCATCTGACGAACAAAACAGACAACCTTGTTGTATTCAAGGTAGTTCTAATTTACTAAGTTTATGTTATAGGAATTACAGTATTACTTATATTCAGAAAGAATACTAGCTAGTAAATTGATTAATATTTTCTGTATGTGTGGAGCAAGATCAAAAGAATGCGAACAAATTCTGGCAAGTATTCTATACACCCCATAGCCGGGTATATACTTCCTAAAGCGACATGTGACATTACAGGTTTGTTTATTCCTCTACTGTGAAGCGAATTGTATCATCAGAACTTTATGCATCAGAATTGTATAATAGAGAGTCATGTATTTGTATTTCTGGTGTTGTAGATGTTGTATATGAATATATATACTTGTACTTCTTACAACAGTAATTTGAAGAAGTTAACCACTTGTGATTTCTAATTACATGTAGTTTGGATGCGAACCCCAAAAGAAGCACCACTCAGTGTGCAGCGCAGGGACGAAATCATAGTTCAGAGTGCTCGTGTGCCTAAGAGCATCACTGCAAGTGACTTAACTACTGAGTTGGTATACTCCGTATTACTTATGTGTATGATGCTATGAACATTGTCCCGACCCCTCATAAACAAGTATGTGACACATATTTACTAATAGTTGGATATACATCTATCAAATGTGCCTCATTACTCAACCTAAGTAGAGTTATTTGTATGACAGTCAAACAAAGTATTAATTATGTTTCTTCAAATGCATTGAAATATGGTAAATCGTTTGTTTTATTAATCACAGATAAATTTCTTGCTTAAATTGCTAGAAGAGAAATCTTGCAGGTAATTGTATTATTTACTGTACTAATTACTACAGTAGTACTGAAATTTTAAATTGTTTGCACAGTATTATTGAACAAAAAAGTTTCTTGATACTTAACATAATTTCCAGTTACTTTGAAAGGAAAGTGATGAGTATCATTGTTTCACCACCTCCTGCTGAAGAGCAGCCTCCCATGAGATCAGTATTTTGTCTGAAGAATAAGAAACGTATAAAGGATATCGAAAAGGTTGAAGATTGCTTTATATTGGAGTTCGATCCTTATGAATCGTTTGATCTTTCTTCGCTCTCCAAGTGCCTAGAAGAAGTTCAAGATGCTCCTAACATTGCTGTTGTCGCCAAAAAAGGCCAGGTAGTAATAGTTTGATGATCCTAACCTGCTGTTTGTTTTTGTCAGTAATATTTGTAAATCACTAAATTGTTGTGTAAATTTCCTACAAAAGTTTGTGTGTTTGGTTAATTGGTTTTCTGTAATGATGTTGATGATAATAATGTCCTTTTTAAAATAATTGGCAGGTGGCTTGTAGGGACTATCCACATCCAAGGCACCTCTGTGTCGTCCACCCTTTTAACAAAACTCGCCACGAAACTCACTGCAAAATGGTACTCTTTGCTAACGTTATCTATCTCTCATTGCTAACATCATTACCTCTTTGTTAGGGGAAATTCCCTGTTTCTCATAATGAAAAACGAAATTTGTTTCTCATGAAGGCATTTTCGTGAATAAATCAACAATTTTTCCATTATTATGAGCTCCACAATTGAATAAAGTCAAATAAAATTATTGGTTTATTTACAATAATGTCACGTGAGAAACAAATTTTGTTTTAGAAACTGGGGCATCCTTGTGTAGACAGTTCTTTCTTCGATTAAGCATTCGATATTTCTTATTGGTATAATTGCAGTGCTATTGCTGTGTTTGTGATAGCCCCGCGCCTTGCAAGAAATGGGCCAAAAATTCTTCTGCTCCCAAGCATTGTGATGCTACTGGTAACAAGGTTTACGAAGGAAGCGGAAATCGTACATGGCTTACAGTGATTGAAGGCTTCAGGCTTGGGAGCTGAAGATTGAAGATTGGTTATTGCATGCTCGAAGACAAATGATTGAATTTATAATTGTTTTTGTAACAAAGGAGCTAGTTAGACTCTTTTAAGTAATTTTAGGGTCCAACTCTGTTCCACAAAAGCTTTGAGGAAATCGGTGTTTTTAATCTCTTTCTTTTGCCACCTCGATCATCTCCCTCCAATTTTATGAATGTCCTTTAAAAATACATACAAGAGTATTTCTTAACTCCATGTATCTTTATCTCTTCTCTCTTAGTAGGTGTCAAATACCAACCCAACGAAAACCGACCATGAAAAAAAAAACAATTTTATATTTCGACTTGTATAGATATAATAATTTAACATGACTTAAATTCAAAATAGAACTTACCCGACTTTATCGAATCCGATCCAGACACCCGAAGTGACAACTCTATTCGTTCCCTTACTCTTTTATTCAAGAAAAGTAGACTCATTTCAAGTATATGCAAATTTTGTGATGACTCATCACTAGCTTTTATATCAAAAAAATTTGGTGATGACTTACCCGTAACATTGGTTTTAATTAAATATCTCTAAATGCACGTGATGCATGCTTTTATCTTTTGAAAAACATGTATGACAATTCATACTAATATATATTACTCCGACATTGAAAGTGTTTCATTCGTCCCTTATTACTTTTTCCATCATCTATTTTAGTATCCAAAAATTTATTTGTCATTTCCCTTTAGCTACTACCTCCATAATGACAAGGTATCACCTTTTGCAAAATAAAAAAATAAAAAGAGAGTAAATGCAGAAAAAGAAATTACAAACAATTTATTGATTCAAAGAAGACAACATATGTTTTGGGTGAAGTGAAACTACATAGCTTTATAGAGCATGAAGTTTTGAAGTTTCATCGAAGTTACAACCCTTATAGCTCCACAAAGGTAAGCTACTAGCTCCAACTATTTAAAAATTATAAGCAAGCACCTATACAACCATTGTGGATGCTCTTACGACTATAATTTATTTCCATTATACCCTCATATAAAAACGTACTTCGTATAAGCCATTTTGGAACAAATTCCTCCTATAAACCATGCTCACATTGAGTAATTAAAATTCATAGCTATCTCTTTCTTCATAGTCCTATATAAAGGCCATGACTAACAAACTATACCCAAATGAAAGACTACTTTATATAAAGGCTTATAAGCCCAACAATTGAAATAGACATAAAATACCCAATTACTCAGACGTCATTTTCTCTCAAAAACCAAGTTTATCTTCATTCTTCAACCAACCAAACAAAACCCCATTAAAACTAAAAACCAAAAAAGCTCACTCCTTCTCTCTGCCACTCATCATCTTCTTCCAGAGGAGAGAGAATCACACATTTCCCACCACCATGCCTGTTCCAGTTGTTGAAGAAGAACAAATTCCGATTCCTGTTAAAGAAGAGGAGGTTATTTCATTCTCAATTACCATTTTTCTGGGGTTTTTTTTTTTGGGTTTAATTTTATTGGGTATTGATTCTATTTGCATTTTTTTATCTGAATTTTGCAGAAAGATGAAGTAATTGTTGAAGATGTTAAGGAGGATGAACATGAGGATGACGATGAAGATGATGACGACGATGATGATGAGGAGGATGACACTACCTTAAGTAATTTTCTTCTTTGTTCTTTATTTTTATAAATTTATTGTCTTTCGATTTTAAATTTTGTTTTTGTTTGTTCAATGTTCTTACTTAGGGTTTATGGCTCTTATTTGATCGTAAAGTTTCTTATTTGGTTCATGTTTGATGTTTTATGTGACGCTGAACTTGTTGTTTGTTATTTCAAACATGTGTGTTTAATTGGGTTGTGTTATTTGTTGGAATGGGGGTTATTTAAAATAGGATAAGGGTTGTTGAATTGAAATTCTGATGAAATTTGAACGTGAAAATGAAAATTGTGTTATCTTGAGTGATTAGCTAGGATTTTTGAGTTGTTATAATAATGTTTGAATTTTTTTTTTTTTTTTAATTGATATACTTGTTTGGGATTGACTGAAGATATGTTGTGTTGGACTGGAACTTGGAATTTGTTCGATCTTGGCGGTTTTGGTGACTTTTTTTTAGCTGTGTGATGTATGAAGAATTGGGAAGGTTGGTGGTTTAGGATTCCTGAATTTTGGATAGAAACTGGACCTGATATATTGAAAATCTTGTAGCTTAATTGGTTAGCTGTTAGGATTATTGTTGTGCATATTGCTTGATTGTTGTTTGTGTACGTTTTGCTGTATAAGCTTGAGCAACATTTGTCGTATCAGTTAGGCTGGGAATCTGGGTTTTATTTGTTTAATTTTATTGAAGAACTCTAACTGTTATGTTAGATACTGATGTGAATAGTATATTTTTATTTCTATGGATGAGGGTTGATGGGTTTTACGTGCTCTTAATGCTTGAGTGCTAATTATTTTATTCCGCGATTTGCTGTATCTATTTAGCGTCAGCTGAGGGTATCAAGCAGAGCAGGAGTGAGAAGAAAAGTCGCAAAGCAATGCTGAAACTGGGATTGAAACCTGTCTCAGGTGTAAGCCGGGTCACCATCAAGAGAGCCAAAAATGTAAGAATTTCTCCTCATGAAACGTTATTGATAATAGTTGTTTTTGAACATACTATAAGGGTCTAACTTGAGTGTTTTGGGATTACAGATATTGTTTTTTCATTTCAAAGCCTGACGTGTTCAAGAGCCCTTACTCTGAGACCTATGTCATATTTGGGGAGGCTAAGATCGAAGACTTGAGCTCTCAGCTGCAGACTCAAGCTGCCCAACAGTTCAGACTGCCTGATATGTCATCAATGATGGCCAACTCAGAAGCTTCTGCTGCCTCTGCTGCTGCCCAAGAAGAGGAAGAAGAGATCGATGATACAGGGGTAGAGCCTCGAGACATTGAGTTGGTTATGACTCAAGCTGGGGTTTCGAAGGGCAAGGCTGTCAATGCACTCAAGGCTCATGATGGTGACATTGTTGGTGCTATCATGGAGCTCACTGCTTAGGTCGGCAATCTTACCTACTCATTGATTCCTGCTCCTCGGGAGTTTAATTGCCCATTCTAGCTTTATTATTCTTCTTTTGGGCCCTAAACATTCTAGTGATGAGGTTATGCATTTTTGAACTGCTACCGATTCTATTTATTTTGGATTTGCCTTTTGATAATATAATGGTTTTGTTGCCTCAAATTTGCAGTAGCTTTCTATTTATTTGATTGGGGTTTATACAATCTTTAGATGTTTTACTTGGTGTTTGACCAGTTGTTCAAGGTGTATCATTATGTATGGAACAAGGGAATGTAAACAATTGAATGACAATTTAAATTGATGGATTTTGGATTAATCACATTTTTGTTGTAGTAATTGTTAATCCGTATAATTTACTGATACTATTAAACCAGTATCTATTAAGTCTACTGATTACAAAGAATATAAATATAAATTAGTCTTTTCTAATTAATCACCCTACAGTTTGTCCGGATTTCACCAGACATGCCAATAAGAACATCTATCTGACCCATCTTAACCATTGCTGCTGCAAACTTTCTCATCCACAATGACTGACTCATTGCGTTCTGATTCACCTCACTAGCTGTGTTGGAGTTCGTCAAGAGAGTCTGATCAGATGTGAACAAGCTGCGGTTGGCTAAGATGTCTTGGTAGTAGCCTACATCTGTGACCAATGGGCTACCAGGGTTCATTGGAACAACCAGACTAGAATCCTTGCTTCCTTGCGGGCATTGTTGCTGCAATTGTCCTGCATATTTAGAATCCAGAGTAGGATCTGCCCCATTTGTTCCATTGAAGTTGTATAGCCTGTTGATGATGGATGTGCAATGAGACTGGCCAATTGTATGAGCGCCTGTGTTCAAGAGTGGGTTTATGAATTTGATGTCAGATTAAGGTCCTCAATAGATTAGGGACTTAGGTTCAAGTGTTCAAGCTCAACTGTTCAAGACTTATTCAGGCAAATGAACTTTGGTATAAATTGGATAATTTTAAACCTAGAAAACCCAGTTCGACCTTTGTGTTTGTTGATAGCTATTCAAAACCTGTCATGACTAGCTAAAATGGATTTGGATTTTATTAGCTAGTTTATTACTGGATAGCTAACATCAAAGAGTTAATAAGAATATTATCTAATTGCTGGTTCTGCTTGAAAACGAAAAGCTGTTTATTAGGACCTTTAGATGGAAACATCATTTGACTGACTACTTTGTGTTGGGACTCCTAAGTCCTGACTCGTAACTGAATAGTACATTATTCTGTGACTTTCGGTAAATTCTGAAAGTGGAAGGCCAGGCATATTTCTGTGTGAAAGTCCAACCAAAGTTAAAGATAAATTCACCCTCACTATTGATACCTGATAGGGTGACCATTTCTTCCTGTGTCAGATTTCTGTTCGCGAAGCTCTGTGTGAGTTGGTCAACATTCATTGAGGGTGCAGGGATGTCTCGTAGCACCTCTGAAGCTAAAGAGACTCTTCCATCCCTTCTCCCAGCTGGAACATCATATACTGGTCCTCTTGTCTGTGAATCAGATCAAGTTATGCAGACTACAAAATTAACTGTTCTCTGGTAAATAAATAAAAATTCTTACTTACTATTACTACGCTGTCTCTGGCTGCAAAAGCTAAAATGTCTGCACATGATACGACCCCTTTGCATTCAGTTTCTAGTCTAGTCTTTGCATTGTCAATAATTTCAAATCCTCGAAGGCTAGGATTGTTTACAAATGAATCCTTCTCAGCTGTGTTTGTGGAAGTGGAGTCAATGAGAATGGATCCATCACAGCCCTGGTATCAGAAGAGAGGGGACTTAGGGAAACATTTGCTATTAATCGAATTAACAATACAGGAAAAGTTTCAACCAACTTACTCTAACAAAGCAGTCATGAAAGTGCATTCTGACTAGACCGGGGGCAACTCCTTTGTCTTTCATAAACCCCTTCGTAACTTCTTCATTCACAATGCGCTCTGCTGATTCACATGATTCACTATAAAACCCGACTTTAAGTTGTGCTTCTGTCTGAGCACTTAGACAAGAAAGAGCCAGAAATAGAACACGAAAGACGATTGAAGAGTGAAGGGGCATCTTTAGACTGATTCTTTACTTTGCTTCAACCGTGGAGAACCTAAACACACAGTTGTCCCATTTTATAAGTGGGAAAAACAAATCATATTAGTGTGTTGTTAGACAGCAGATTTGCTTTGTTTAGTTTGAGCACATGACACTCTTAGTTGGAAAAAGACAATTACAATGATTCTGAAAGTAATTATTCTGTCTATTAATTTTTGTTATGGATTAAGTGATATGCTTATTGTGTGGCTCCCTGAAGTAAGCATGCCTTGATTCTATTGACTTCAGTGCGCAAGATGCCAATGATAGCTGTTGAACTGGGTATACTATGGGACCAATAGCTTTGATATTCTGGTATAGTTAACCTGTCATTGTACCATTTTAACATGCATTGCTCTCATTAGTATTCTGACTATTAGGCTGAGAATACTAGAGTTAACAATAAGTGTCTGTACAAAGGATGCTTCGTTTCGGTTAGAATATAGGGAAGTTGGGTAAGACTCCTTTTTTGTTTGTGGGGAAGGGGGAAATATGGTCCTACGGAAACTGGGAAGGGGGAGGCTTTTTTTTTTACTTCTAAAAGGTAACATTGCATTATTGGGGGGTTCGGAACAGTGATAAAGACAATACTCCTAGCTACTATGAAGACATGGAAGCACATAACTGATTGTTTACTTGGAAGTAGCTATAATTATCCTCTCATAGGGGCGTATTTGTAAAAATATAAACAGAATTAAAAAAGAAGGTTTAGCTTGTATCACACCAGCAGTGTCCTGTACTGTATTATAAACCAATTTGTGGGCTGTGTTTGAATGTTTATCTCTCTAGACATAGTGCCTTAGATTGGATCCCATTCACGAGTATTTCCTGAGTCAGTACTTGCTACTCTATTGAATACATGTACGATCTTAACAGAATACAGTACTGTACGGATGAAATACTTGCTGAGTGTTAAAATTTGTCAAGTCATTGTATGAGGGGGTGTGCTTTTACCTATCTATCACAATAGACAAAACATTATCTGACTAAATGCTTACTACTGTACTTTGTAACACTTATGGGTGCTGTCTTTGAATGTATGTTAATAGTATAAGGTGGGAAGTTCAATGTCCTGTTTAAGCTCTTTGTAGTTGGCTTTTGTGTAACATTATGGTATTTTGATGCGGATACATTCCTGACAATGAGTAGCAAATAAGATAGTTAACCTTACATAATGTTATTGAGGATTTAGATCTGTAAAGGCATATCACGTGACATTAATCAATTTTTTGCTGTAAAGCCATATGATATGATATCAGTAATTTTAGTGCTGTAAAGCCATTTTTGCAATCATTAAAATCTCGTCTTTTTTGTAATATTATTCTTCATATTGTTGCTTTCAGCTCAGATTAGTGCAACTTTCATATCTTTATTTAGTTAACCACCCTACAATTTCTTCGGATTTCTCCTTCATTGCCTGTGAGAATATCAATCTATCCCATCCTCACCATAGCATCATCAAACTTCATTACCTGGGAGTAAGAATTTCGGGCATACTGGTTTACTAGCTCTGTTTTAGCAGTGTCTGACAAGAGAGTCTGATCTGTTGTGAACAAGCCATGGTTATTGAGGACATCCAGAATTCCAGAGTCAGATTTTACGGGATTATTAGGATCCATTAAACCACAATATTAGCACCAGCATCCCCTGATCGGCACTACTGCTGCATTTGAGCTGCAAATGCAGAGTTCATGCTGGGATCCTGTGCATACAGCCTTTTGCTGAAGGAAGTGCAGTCAGCATGACCTATGTTATTAGCTCCTGCACAACGGAGTATTTATGCAGCTTTGTTGTTAGTTTATCCAGTGTTTTTAATGCTAGCTAGTTTCTTGCTCCATCAACTAAAAGCAACCATTTCTTGAAGATGCTGTTCTCGTTAAACAAATGGAATTTTAGATTCGTGGACTCTGATGCTAGGCAAACTGAGTTTGCCAGTCCAAGGAAAGATAATAGCAGGGGAAGGGATCCATTTCTAAAACATAACATTACATGTTACAATAGGTTGCTGCCATTGCCCTGGTGAAGGGTTTGCTGATTGTGTCAAATGTAAATAGAAAGAACTATAAAATTACTCTGATGCCTCTTAAAAAGCTTCCACCAAGGTTAGAGTAAAGGACAAGGGAAGTCATCATAGCATCAATCGTGCAATAAGTCAATAATCCAAAGGGGTACTTGATTATCTGTTTCTGTTTTCCTCAGTACTTCAGGTTCATGGTAGTCTTCCACAATTTGCATCTAAAAATAGACTTGCAAGTATATAATTCATCAAATTACATGTTTGAGACTGAAAATTATCCTTCCAAAGACACAAACGAACATGAGTTAATTCTACTTAAGACTCAGTAAGTCTGATCTCTTGACAAGGGGAATAAACCCATATTTCTTAATTGATTACCCTACAGTTTGTCCGGATTTCTCCATTAGTACCAGTAAGAACTTCGATTTGACCCATGTTTACCATTGCTGCTGCAAACTTTCTCATCCACAAGAACTGATTCCTTGCATTCTGGTTCACCTCATTAGCTGTGTTGGAGTCAGTCAACAACGTCTGATCAGACGTAAACAGGCCTTTGTTGGCTAAGACATCCTGGTAGTAATTTACATCTGAAATAAATGGGCTTCGAGGGTCCATTGGAACCACCAGGCTAGAATTTGTGCTTCCTTGTGGGCACTGTTGCTGCAACTGTCCTGCATATTTGGAATCCAGAGTGGGATCTGGCCCGTTTGTTCCACTGAAATTGAATAGCCTATTGTTGAAAGATGTGCAATGAGACCGTCCAATTGTATGAGCCCCTGTGATCAATTTTAGACTTATATGAGGTGATTTAGGCTCTCAATAGAGTTAATACTAGATACATGTAGCCGAGGTAGGTACTTGTCCCATCAAAGCAAACAAACTCGGGTATGGAATAATGAATTTGAAAACCTAGCAGGATATATACCAATTTGACCTTTGTGATAGTGTAAAACCAGTAATTCTAATTGTTAAACTAACCACTTACAGCTAAGGTCCTGTCACGTGTATAATTGTTTGTTACTGTAAAAATGGTTTTTGCTGACTTGAATTGCTGATGTTTTTGATTCAGTAGTGTTTGTCATATGCTGTTAAATCTGATTTTGACTTGTCAAAACTTATTTTTTACTGAATAAATCTAATATCTAATGAACTATAATATAATAAGTTGAAGAGAACATGGCCTAATTTCTCAATTATTGGCTGGTTAGTAGTTAATGAAACTGATGACGACCACTTGAACAGCTGATTGCTGTTTGTAGACCCTTATATACTTAGATTTATCCTTGAAAGTTGAGTTTGATAATTTGAAGATTTATGCTACAAATGTAGAATATGCTAAAAAGCTGATACCTGATAGGGTGACCATTTCTTCCTGTGTCAAATTTTTGTTTGTGAAACTCTGTGTAAGTTGAGTAACGTTAAATGTGAATCCTGGGACGTTTTGCAGCACTTCTGAAGCTAAAGAGACCCTGCCATCCCTTCTTCCAGATGGAACATCATATCTTTGTCCTCTGGTCTGCGAAAAAAGTTATGCAGTAGCAGCAGGTAACAGAGTTAAATTTGCTCTACCCAAGCTTATATAGTATATACTATTTCCTATCGGTTAAAAAAATTCTACTTACTATTGCTACACTATCTCTAGCTGCGAAAGCTAATATATCTGCACATGATACTACCCCTTTGCATTCAGCTTCAAGTCTAGTTTTTATGTTGTCGATGACTTCAAACCCTCGAAGACTGGGATTGTTTGCTGGTGAATCCTTCTCAGCTGTGTTTGCAGAAGTGGAGTCAATGAGAACGGATCCATCACACCCCTGAAAAGATCAGAAAGAAAACTTGCTTAGGAAAATTTAGATTTGTAGTTCACTGAAGAATAGATAACATTGATTAAGATATCTAACTTACTCTAACAAAACAGTCATGAAAGTGCATTCTGACAAGACCAGGGGCAATCCCTTTGTCATTCATAAATTCTTTCGTTACTTCTTCACTGACAATGCGCTCAGCTGATGGACATGAGTTGCAGTAAAATCCAACTCGAAGCTGTGCTTCTAGCTGAACACTTAGACAAGAGAAAGCCAAAAACAGAACAAGAAATTTTATTGAAGAGTGAATGTTCATTTTTAGGTTCATTCTGTCTTATTGTACTATGTTTTCTTCTTGAAGAACCTAAACATGCAGTAATAACCATCTTATAGCCGAAAACAAGGAATATAAAATGGTGTACATCCTAATTAGTGCGTGGTGATACAATATGTTGGATTTATTTAAATCTGCAACATGGCATTTTTAGATAGAAGAAAACACAAACTAGAATTTTCTGATAGTTACTGACCTGTCTAATTCATTTTGATTATGGAATACGGATGATAAGCACTATTTAGCCACCCCTAAAGCGGATTATTCCTACTTCTATTGACTTCGGATGCATAAGAAGCCAACAAGATTAGTTGAATAGGTATATATTAGGACTAATAGTGCTGATTTTCGGGCATTATTAAGCTGTCACTGTCACTGTCACTGTATATTATTCTAAGTATGCATTTCATTGTTAACTCTCATTTTTTAAGGCACAATCTAAGGGTGATTAGACAGTCAGCAATGACTGTCGATACAAGTATTGTCTCATAGGATGTCTCTTGTTGATTAAAACTTAGTGGAGATGGATGAGGCTCCATAGATTTTTTTTTTTTCTGGAAATTTTGGTCCTATAGGATGGAAATGGCGGAATTATTTTTCTGTTAATGGTGTTTACTGCATTATTATTGGGTGAATTGGAGCACTGCGAGATATTATATTTCATCCTTACTGCTGTGGTGATTAGTGATTTAAGTGCATTGAAAAGTGAAGGCTCTGAATGACATTCTAATATATTTTCCCTGAAATGCATTTTCTCTAGGTAATAAGAAAAAAGCGTAATCATGAGTTCATAATCGTCTTCTATACAATTATACCTGTCTGTTTAACCTATCAGAAACTTGTTAGGAAGTCCTTACCCTTTCAAAAACTATGATGATTAGCTGATCATATTCTCACAAAAGGATCATCAGAAAGTTTATGAAGTAACAAGCTACTGTACAGTTATAGTCTTTTATTTATGGAATTTATGCCCAACAAGGTTGATTTTTAGATCATGTCACTTATTTCTCACAAGCAAAGCCGGTTGAATCTCCACCGTGTCAACTTAGTATACGTTGGGACAACTGATTCTGCAAATAAGGACCGTGCTTTATCATAGGTTCATAGAGTTTGATATTATGTACTTTGATGATGAAATGTTCACCTTTCTGTAAGAAGCACTTACAACAGACCAAACTTTCATGCTTACAGTTTAGATGGGAGTTTCCCTAGTGATAATCTACTCATACTACTATCATTAATTAACTTCAGAAAATGGGCAGAATTCTATAATAATGATAATGAAACATGTGCAATTAGTACAATTAGGCAATTAGTGGTAGGTTTTGTTAATTTGTCATCTACTTAGAGTGGGGGTATGAACTACCTAATGCAGTATAATACTTTATTAGTATATATACTTCGTATTAGATAGCGTGACCTGAATTAATACGTAATTAATTATATATTTGTTAGTGGAAGCATTGATCTCATATAACTGTAGTCATGTTTTTCAACTGGTTGTTGTGTGTTTGAACACTTTTTCAACAGTTGCCTTAGTTTAAGGTGGAAGTTCTGGCCACTTGATTAGAGGCGTCGTAGACTAGTAGTTGCCTTTGTTTAACTTAACTTTGGAATGGGTGTTATTATATGAAGGGAGGTGTGGTGACCTGGTTGAATTCATAAGGTAGCTAACAATATGTTCTTTTAATTTGAAATTAGGTGTGCAAATTTGATTTGAACTTATCTAAATCAAATTGGATCTTGTTAGAATTTTCTATTTATCAAATATTTAATTATCAAATTTTTACTACTACGAAATTATAGTTACAAGAAGATGGAAAAAGGAAAATATGGTATGGCTTGAAACTTTCTTTTCTAATTACTTACAATGTACTGTAAAGTGATACAAGTGTATAATGATTTACTAAGTATATCTTAATTAGTGAAAAACCATATACATTTTAATTATAAAGGAAACAGTATCTCTTGCTGAAAAAACTCCCTTTCACATTATTCTTAACACAAATTAATAAGACAGTTGTTGTTAAAGTGTTGTGAAAATCCCATACACATAATTCTTGTAGATTGGTTTTGCTAAACAATCTTGTATTTCATTGGGTATACCGTGTTAACCATGTTTTCTAGAGGTTCTGTTGAAAAATATCTAGTAGGAAAGTGTTATTATTACCTACCTACCTAAAAGAATATCCGGTCTTCTATTTTCTAGTCTTCCGAACAATCCGAAGTTCTAATAGTTACTGAGCCAAAACTATGGGTGAGGGGAAGTAGGGTGTTTTTATTGACTTTTCTAAAGTTAAGGGGTTTTTTTTATTCTTGATTTAGCAACTATGTTTTGGAATGGATGCATAGTTAATACTCAGAAAGTCAGCAGAAAATAGAATATTCAGTAGTAGTAGTTGAGGAAATCAAGAAGTAGTTAAGATAGTGTCACTAATTTCAAATAACAATAGCTTTGAGGTACTAGATCAAACATATACAACCATTACAATTTTATTGCTGAAGCCTGTAATCTACAAAGCCATATATTACTTTCATTTTATTGCTTTCAGCACCTAGCACAATCTAGACATCTCCATTTGATTAATTAACAACTCTACAATTGATTCGGATTTCCCCTTCATCACCAGTGAGGACGTCGATCTGACCCATGGCCACCATTGCATCAGCAAACTTCCTTCCCCAAAGCCCAGGATTTCTTGCGTATTGGGTAACTAGGCCTGCAGTGACAGGGTCTGACGCTAGTGCTTGATCTGATGTAAACAGGCCGCGGTTATTCAGGATGTTTCTGTAGTAAGCAGTATCTGCTGTGAAGGGGCTTGGATCCATTGGAACCACAGTACTGGTATCTGAGTTCACTGATGGGCACTGCTTCTGCAGTTGAGCTGCATAAGCGGCATTTAAACTGGGATCCTGTCCTGATGCTGAGTTGAAAGAGTATAGCCTATCAGTGAAGGAATTGCAGTGAGCGCGACCTATGGTATGAGCCCCTGCACCCCGGAAATTTGTCAAGTAATTATTAGTTACAAAGCTTTGAGGGGAGGCTTATCTTCCTGTTTCAGTTTCTTTTGCACAAGATATTGAGTAACATATGAACAAGAAAGCACTAAAGTATAAAGTAAAATTAAAATTTGTTAATTCCTTACCCGATAGGATAACCATCTCTTCTTGTGTTAATCCTTTGCTGGCAAATATTTTAGTGAGTAGTTCAACGTCGCCAAATGCTGGAGGCAAGTTCTTCTTGATGTCTGATTCTAGGGAGATTCTACCATCTCTTCTTCCGGCATAAACATCATAGCCAAATCCTCCCGCCTACATAAATGATCAAACACGCCAGTTAATTACTACTACTACAACATCAAATTTACAGCTAAAGTTGGCAGAACTTTCTATGTGTTCTTTAGTTTAGTTACCATTTCAACACTATCTCTAGCAGCATAGGCTACTATATCAGCACAGGACACAACTCCTGGACACATATTTTCAATTTTAGCCTTGGCATTATCGATGACATCAAACCCTCGCAGGCTAGGATTATTTGCTGGTGCATCTTTCTCGGCTGTGCTTCCTGGAGTTGAATCCAGGAGCACTGATCCATCACATCCCTACAAGTAACATAACAAATATTATTAGATTATAATTGTGCACACTTGACCTATGAGTGTAAACCTCATTACTTCCAGAACATTAGCTTTAAGTTGAAACATTAAGAGTTACTGATACTATATAGGGGCCTGCATTCAGTCATGCACCACAGTATCCTTTAAAACTAGGCACTTTTGCTTGCAAGTTTCTGGAAGAAATACGTTCAATCAGTGGAAGTTGGTTTAAAAAAAAAAAAAGTGCTTATACCAACTAAATGAAGCTTTAATTATGCATATGAATTTTCTCTCTTTTTCATATAAGGCCCAATGATTGTTTCCTTGGAATTTAGCTAGGGAGGTTACTGAAAAGACACCCAGTTTTAGGAATATAATCCCACTAATTTTCGGTTGCACCTATAAGCCTATAACTTGTCTTTGCAATAACTGGCTGCTCAACAAAACTAGGAAGGTGCAATTAAAATACAAAAGTTACGTAGTCAGATTATAAGTAACTTACTCTAACGAAACAATCATGGAAATGCAGCCTTACGAGGCCAGCAGCATATCCCCTATTGCTGAAAAATGCTTCTCGGACCTCATTTTTTATGATGAACTCAGCCATAGGGCATGACTGCATATAAAATCCTCGTTGAAGTTGAGCTTCTAAGAAGCCGGTAAGACTTAATATGACCAAGATTGAAAAAGCTATAGTAGTTGAAAAATGAAGACATTTCCTAATTTGACTCATCTTTCTTTTTCTGTACTGATACTTCTGACAATGTCTGTTTACTTACTTTGAAGATCTTGTGCACCTTTGAAGGGACTTATATAGTCAAAGAGAGGCAATATAAAATTATATATTCGCGCCACAATTTTAATAATCTTAGTTTATTTAATGTTCAATTCCATGATCTTAATTCTTAGTGCGTTATACAGAAGCAGTATACTGTCATGACTCATTAGTGTTTTGATGTTTACAGACAATTTGGAAGATAAGACAAAGAGGATTGGTTAGGCCTACAATTATTTATTTGATTGTGGTCATATACAGGCACTCCTTGCTAAGTAAGTGCTAATTAATGTTATTGACCCGTAAAAAGTGGCTTCGCTTATGGATCAATCAGGAAGTGTCCACTGTGTATTGATTTGAGTGGTGGAAAACTGAGGACTGTGGAGCATTGCAGCTGAAGATTGATATGGAATACTTAACAAGATTAATACTAAGTAAGTTTGATTGTGCTCTAGAGTTACGCCGCCTTTGTCTTCTATCTAATCTTAAACCTGTAAACTTACCACTAATATTTGACTAATTGTATATTTTACTTCTGCAGCAAATAAAAGTTCAGATTGATGGACTGTGATGCTAGGCAACTTAAATGTCACCTTAGGAAGATAATTAGGATAAATAAGATAAATGCCTGATCAAGGTCAAAACTTGAGAAATCCCTTTCAGAACGCAACAGAAATGCATGACAGTATTCCCATTGATGTAGTGGGGGCTTGCTCAGGGGCATAGTTAATACTCAGAAAGTCAGCAGAAAATAGAATATTCAGTAGTAGTAGTTGAGGAAATCAAGAAGTAGTTAAGATAGTGTCACTAATTTCAAATAACAATAGCTTTGAGGTACTAGATCAAACATATACAACCATTACAATTTTATTGCTGAAGCCTGTAATCTACAAAGCCATATATTACTTTCATTTTATTGCTTTCAGCACCTAGCACAATCTAGACATCTCCATTTGATTAATTAACAACTCTACAATTGATTCGGATTTCCCCTTCATCACCAGTGAGGACGTCGATCTGACCCATGGCCACCATTGCATCAGCAAACTTCCTTCCCCAAAGCCCAGGATTTCTTGCGTATTGGGTAACTAGGCCTGCAGTGACAGGGTCTGACGCTAGTGCTTGATCTGATGTAAACAGGCCGCGGTTATTCAGGATGTTTCTGTAGTAAGCAGTATCTGCTGTGAAGGGGCTTGGATCCATTGGAACCACAGTACTGGTATCTGAGTTCACTGATGGGCACTGCTTCTGCAGTTGAGCTGCATAAGCGGCATTTAAACTGGGATCCTGTCCTGATGCTGAGTTGAAAGAGTATAGCCTATCAGTGAAGGAATTGCAGTGAGCGCGACCTATGGTATGAGCCCCTGCACCCCGGAAATTTGTCAAGTAATTATTAGTTACAAAGCTTTGAGGGGAGGCTTATCTTCCTGTTTCAGTTTCTTTTGCACAAGATATTGAGTAACATATGAACAAGAAAGCACTAAAGTATAAAGTAAAATTAAAATTTGTTAATTCCTTACCCGATAGGATAACCATCTCTTCTTGTGTTAATCCTTTGCTGGCAAATATTTTAGTGAGTAGTTCAACGTCGCCAAATGCTGGAGGCAAGTTCTTCTTGATGTCTGATTCTAGGGAGATTCTACCATCTCTTCTTCCGGCATAAACATCATAGCCAAATCCTCCCGCCTACATAAATGATCAAACACGCCAGTTAATTACTACTACTACAACATCAAATTTACAGCTAAAGTTGGCAGAACTTTCTATGTGTTCTTTAGTTTAGTTACCATTTCAACACTATCTCTAGCAGCATAGGCTACTATATCAGCACAGGACACAACTCCTGGACACATATTTTCAATTTTAGCCTTGGCATTATCGATGACATCAAACCCTCGCAGGCTAGGATTATTTGCTGGTGCATCTTTCTCGGCTGTGCTTCCTGGAGTTGAATCCAGGAGCACTGATCCATCACATCCCTACAAGTAACATAACAAATATTATTAGATTATAATTGTGCACACTTGACCTATGAGTGTAAACCTCATTACTTCCAGAACATTAGCTTTAAGTTGAAACATTAAGAGTTACTGATACTATATAGGGGCCTGCATTCAGTCATGCACCACAGTATCCTTTAAAACTAGGCACTTTTGCTTGCAAGTTTCTGGAAGAAATACGTTCAATCAGTGGAAGTTGGTTTAAAAAAAAAAAAGTGCTTATACCAACTAAATGAAGCTTTAATTATGCATATGAATTTTCTCTCTTTTTCATATAAGGCCCAATGATTGTTTCCTTGGAATTTAGCTAGGGAGGTTACTGAAAAGACACCCAGTTTTAGGAATATAATCCCACTAATTTTCGGTTGCACCTATAAGCCTATAACTTGTCTTTGCAATAACTGGCTGCTCAACAAAACTAGGAAGGTGCAATTAAAATACAAAAGTTACGTAGTCAGATTATAAGTAACTTACTCTAACGAAACAATCATGGAAATGCAGCCTTACGAGGCCAGCAGCATATCCCCTATTGCTGAAAAATGCTTCTCGGACCTCATTTTTTATGATGAACTCAGCCATAGGGCATGACTGCATATAAAATCCTCGTTGAAGTTGAGCTTCTAAGAAGCCGGTAAGACTTAATATGACCAAGATTGAAAAAGCTATAGTAGTTGAAAAATGAAGACATTTCCTAATTTGACTCATCTTTCTTTTTCTGTACTGATACTTCTGACAATGTCTGTTTACTTACTTTGAAGATCTTGTGCACCTTTGAAGGGACTTATATAGTCAAAGAGAGGCAATATAAAATTATATATTCGCGCCACAATTTTAATAATCTTAGTTTATTTAATGTTCAATTCCATGATCTTAATTCTTAGTGCGTTATACAGAAGCAGTATACTGTCATGACTCATTAGTGTTTTGATGTTTACAGACAATTTGGAAGATAAGACAAAGAGGATTGGTTAGGCCTACAATTATTTATTTGATTGTGGTCATATACAGGCACTCCTTGCTAAGTAAGTGCTAATTAATGTTATTGACCCGTAAAAAGTGGCTTCGCTTATGGATCAATCAGGAAGTGTCCACTGTGTATTGATTTGAGTGGTGGAAAACTGAGGACTGTGGAGCATTGCAGCTGAAGATTGATATGGAATACTTAACAAGATTAATACTAAGTAAGTTTGATTGTGCTCTAGAGTTACGCCGCCTTTGTCTTCTATCTAATCTTAAACCTGTAAACTTACCACTAATATTTGACTAATTGTATATTTTACTTCTGCAGCAAATAAAAGTTCAGATTGATGGACTGTGATGCTAGGCAACTTAAATGTCACCTTAGGAAGATAATTAGGATAAATAAGATAAATGCCTGATCAAGGTCAAAACTTGAGAAATCCCTTTCAGAACGCAACAGAAATGCATGACAGTATTCCCATTGATGTAGTGGGGGCTTGCTCAGGGGTATCAAATGTACCCTTGAATTGTATATGTAATGTATATTTACTCAGACTTGATAACCCACAGGTATGTGTCAATTGTCTCAGCGTTAGGCTCGACTATCTTATGACTTGGTGCTAATCAAATAAGTGTTGAAATGTTCATTCTCATGTTGGGTTGTTTAGTATCCAACATGGGTCCTTGAGGTATAATGAAGAGTTCGCGTAACATAGTATGTAACTTTTAACTTGTTCTTCAGAGAAGGGATTTCGTCACACTTGAACTTGAGACCTTCAAGTCACTTTGGAACAATTTTCCATTAGGTGAAAAGGTATAAATAAGGTCTCATAGGAAATTTTGGATCAGGTTTAATTAGTAAGGTACATGTAAATTTGTCATTTGGTTTCATTTTAACACTAACACATAATTCACCAAGAAAATTAATAAAGGTCGGCGTATTGTCTGGCATTCCTGAAACTCTATCCTTATTATAGTCTGACAATTCAGGAAACATTGTGAGAATGGTAGCCCAATATTTAAACTGGCTTTAAGAGAGCTTTACTAGTAAAGTAGTAAAAACAGAACTACAGTAACAGCAGGAAATGCTGCAAATTCTGCTCTGTGGCCAATTTGTTTATTCCTTTTATGGGTTAATCACCCTGCAATTAGCTCGAATCTCTCCTTGATCACCAGTCAGAACTTGAATCTGGCTCATCTTGATCATAGCTTGAGCAAAATCTCTGCGCCAAGCAAAACCGTTTGATGCATAATCTGCTGCATCTTGTGCAGTTTCCTGACTGTCTAGAAGCGCCTGATCAGAGGTAAATAGACTGCCATGTTGGAAAAGATTGCTATAGTAGCTCGATTCCATAAGAAATGGACTTTGGTTCATGAAAACAGCCAAGTTTTGATCAACATTTCCTTGAGAATTTCTGGGGCACTGTTGCTTCAAAGACTCTGCAAAGGATGGATTTAGGTTTGGGTCCTGCATCGTCGTGGTGCTAAAGTTGTAGAGTCTATTAGTGAATGAGGAACAGCGTGAGCGCCCAATTGTATGTGCTCCTGTAAACATATAAGTAAAACACATTATTATAGTTAATTATGTTTTAAATTTTCGTTTCTAACTGTTTTTTTTGTTATATTTTCCAAGGAAAGGTCACAGTGAACTTATTAAATGAAAAAGAAACAGACTTACCAGAAAGAATAACCATCTCATCCTGTGTTAAGCCCTTGTTTGCAAAAGATTGAGTGAGTTGATCAAGGTCAAACGACGGAGCAGGGATTTCTATTGTTTCTGATGCTCTCGAAATCCTGCCATCTCTACGTCCTGCTGGTACATTCCAGTATTGTCCACCAGTCTACATGCTCAATAAGGCCAAAACAATATCAGATGACTGAAGTAATTGATTGTACAAAATTTAGCTATTAACAAAAGATTTTAAAAAAAAAAAATTGAGGTTGGTTATTGATGGTCTTACAAATAATACTGAGTCCCTTGCAGCAAATGAAAGGATATCAGCACACGACACAACCCCTTTACAAGCAGCTTCGAGTCTAGCCTTAGCATTGTCAATCACTTCAAGTCCTCGTAAAGTAATTCCATTGGGTGGACCATCCTTCTCAGCTTGATTTGTTGAGGTTGAATCTATAAGGATTGATGCATCACAACCCTGTAACAAAAACAAGAGTTTCACTCACAAACATATATGTTGAAGTACATAATCATGTATGTATGCATATGAGGAAGAGCAAGAATAACAAATATAATGTGTGTAATATTTTACCCTGACAAAGCAGTCATGGAAATGCAGCCTAACAATGCCAGGAGCAATCCCGTTGTCTCTAAGAAAAGATTTAAACACCTCCTTCCTAATTATAGCTTCAGCAAAGGGACATGTATTGAGATAGAATCCTACTTGCAGTGCTGCTTGAATGCGCGAGCTTAAGAAACATGCAACTACAATCATTGCCAAAGCTAGCTTCATTTTCATGGGTAAATTAGCTGCTCTGATCTCTATCTATTATGTTCCTAAAATTTGATACAAGTGATGTACTGTAATTAGAATTGTTAGTAATTCTGAGTTTTTCTTTCAGCAAAATCCCAGGGATTTATTTATAGCAGGAAAAAACAATGCACACATTTGGAAATATAATCTTGCCCCCATAATTTCTATCCAATTGATACTTTCTTTGTATTCAACTGTAACTTTAAATTCACATGCTATTACATACTTGTGTCATTTGCAATTGTTTATAATAGAGAATATACTTGATATTGTAATATTAAAGCCTTAATTTCCTTTCTTTTTCCTTATGTTTGCAATCATTACAAGAGAATTAATGATTGACATCTTATTGCAGTTGTTTGACTTTTACACAATTCATAGATCGAATAGCTTTGACCCTTAATGTTACTGTGTAAAAAAAAAAAAAAATTCACTTAAACAATGTATATTGTATTTATAATTTTAATTAAATACTTATACAATTACGGATATTAATGGTCAAAATTGTGTAATAAAAGTCAAAGTATACTGCAACCCAATAAATAGAGGAAGCAGACACTCGTATTAATTAAGTTAGTTGTTCTGCATTAGATTTTATGATTAGTCAGTTAATTGTAATTAAGCCATATTTCACCAAATTGCACATGATTGCCCTACCAATGTTTGCACTTAATAGTAAAAACTTGTAATTAAGCCATATTTCACTATACTGTGCATGATTGAGACACTAGACCAACCTTCTTCCAATGAGGCAACCCCTTATTTAGGCAATTGTAGTTGAATGAAAGGTATGGAAAATTCCATTGCTTTAGTTAGTCACTTTGATTAAGCCTTAAAATTAATAATATCAAAGAGATGGATTTTGTTACGCCAGTGATGAGCGAACAGCAGATGGCCAATAATTGAATGATGAAATACAAAGACAAGAGTAGCAGTATAGTGCAAATCATGTAACTGAATTGGTGCTTAACTGGATCTTTGAAGGACATAATGCAAGTTGATGTAATACAATATCACCAATAACTACGCTTTTCATCACTGTAGTTTATTTAGTACTCCCTCTATTCCAAAATTATGTTCTTAATTTGACCAAATTTGTCTCAAAAAAATTCTAAATATGAACATCATTGTGGAACGGAGGGAGTAATATTTATGTATGTTGTTTTTTTTATACATTTTCACATACATGATTTACCAAGAAAGTGTGTCTTATTTGACAATTCTGAAACTCTTCATCTTTAAGACTTTAAGCTCTAGTCTGACCATTCCAAAAGACAGGAACGTGCCGTTAACAAACGCTACACATTTCAAGATCTATAATTTGAGATTGTTAGTCCAAGTCTCTGGCTTATTCAGAATTACTAATGACTGCAGCATTACAGCAACAGCAGGAAAACCAGCAAATTTTGCTATGTAGCCCAAATAGTCTAATCTTTTTTTATGGATTAATCACCCTACAATTAGCTCGAATTTCTCCTTGATTTTCAGTCAGGACTTGAACCTGGCTCAACTTGATCATAGCTCGAGCAAAATCCACCTTCCAAGCTAAATCATTCGTTGCATAAACTGTCGCCTGTTCAGCAGTCGTCTGGCTGTCCAGGAGTGACTGATCAGAATTAAATAGACCAGCATGTTTGAAAAGATTTCCATAGTAGCTTGAGTCCATGAAAAATGGACTTTGGTTCATAGCAACAACCAAAGTTTGGTTGAGAATTCCTTGCAAAAATCTTGGACACTCTATCTTCAGGAGCTGTGCATAATGTGGATCTAGGTTTGGGTCCTGCATCGTTTTGGTGTTATAGTTGTAGAGTCTGACTGTGAACGAGAAACAATGTGAGCGACCAATTGTGTGTGAACCTGCATACATATAATGTTATGGATATTAGTTTTTAGTAGGCCTTTTTCTTTTCTTTCTGTCTAAAACTCTGATGTGTGATGTATCTATGTTGCCATGTACTAGTGTGTGTGCACATGCGCGCCATGAAGTGTTAGAACATTGGATGATTAGAAGATTAAAGAACCAGGTATGTTTTTTAGGCGCAAAATTCAACACATTCAACCAAAACATGAATATAGCTACATAAAGTTGAAGAATTAATCATGTAGATCACACTTAATTGATCATAGGGAAAAAAAAATGGAGACATACCAGAAAGAGCAACCATATCACCCTGTGTCAAACCCTTCTTTGCAAAAAATTCGATGAGTTGATCGAGGTTAAAAGAGGGTTTGGGGATATCTTCAGTTTCTGCTGCTCTTGAAATCCTGCCATCCCTCCTTCCTGCTGGTACATCCCAGTACAGTCCTCCTGACTACATACATTCCCCAAACAATATTTGTGCATAAGACTAATTAATGCCTCAGATAGTACTAACAGACAGCGAGTCAAACATTTAGTCTGAAGAAAATGAGATTGATAGATGTCCTTACAAGTACATTGGAGTCCCTAGCAGCATATGCTAAAATATCAGCACAGGACACGACACCCATACACACAGCTTCGAGTCTAGCCTTAGCATTGTCGATCACCTCAAGACCTCGTATTGATTTATTGGGTGAACCGTCCTTCTCAGCTTGATTTTCTGGGGTTGAATCTATCAGAAGCGATCCATCACAACCCTGTCACAGAAAAATAAGTTATGCATACATTTATCATCAAGTACTTACTGACTTACTGTCATGTCATACGAAGTATATATGAAGAGCAAGAGTAGTAGCATTGATAATGAATAATGTATGTTACCCTGACAAAGCAATCATGAAATTGCAGCCTGATAATGCCAGCAGCAATTCCTTTGTCTTCAAGGAAGGATTTTTTGACCTCGTCTTTGATTATAGCTTCAGCAAAGGGACATTTATCGCGATAAAATCCTACTTGCAGTCCTGCTACAATGTGAGAACTTAAGAAACATACTACTATAGTTACTAAAGCTAGCTTCATTGTCATGAGTATATTAGCTCTCTGTGTTCTTATATTTTGATGCAAAAAGTTCATTATGATTGGTGGTAATATGAGTTTGTTGCTCAGAAAACTCATTGGTATTTATAGGGGGTTAAGCAAGTGTACTTACTCTAGTTATTCCTTTCAAATTACCCTTTGTTTTACATATATGCACATCTAGCACTACTCATGTACAATATACATGAGCTGTGTGATATTTAGGCTTTGGCACCTCTAGTTAACCTGTCACCAATAAATTTCACTAACGTATCCATGATCCAAATCAATTATAACACGCGAGATAGCTAGTCATTTTTCTAATAAGGTTGATTTTCAAGATGTTAATATAGTCCGAACCACAAATGACAGGTTGAACCATAGACTTTGGCCTATATTTCATAATTTTACAACACCAAAGAATATGAGCACTATTGGAATCCATATGCAATTATGCATGTCAATATGGTAAAATATACAAGTACATATATACATTTTGAAATGGACAAATAATCCATTATTCCACTGCCAAAAGTTTTGATAAAATTATTACTCAAGAAACATATAAACCATAAAAAACAGCTAATAATTCCACTAATGATAATTAGTTTCTACTATAATTACTGTCTACATAGCATTCTAATATTGGTTAGCTAGCTAGTTCTCTATCTCATAGCCTCATCCCCTTTCATTTTTTTAATTACTTAGATTTTTTTCTTCTTGTTTTCGGCTAAATACAACTTGGTTAGCTATTTCTACATTAGATTTTAAGTGCGTTTGGTTCATAATTAAATATGTAGTAACCCTACCACAGTTACCACCTTTTAGTAAAACTTGAAATTAAGACAAATTTCTTTGAAATGAACATGATTGTGACCAAAGAACTAACCCTCTTATGAGGCAAACACACATTAAGTAATTTAAGCTGAAAAGAGATACCGCCGTTTTTAGTAAGTTGGATTTTTTCTCTTTTAATGTTTTGGGTTTTCCAATGAAGAAACGAAAGTAACTACTTCATTACGAAGTAAATGGAGCTATTAGCTATAGAATATCTGAAAGTGTTAGAATTTCTCCATCCAACCAGAATTAATAATCTGTGATTGATATTAATCTTTGATAATCATGAATATTTTATAATTCCTCCGTTTTTTTAATATTACACCACTTGTCAGTATCACAAATATTACAGCATTTCTATTTTAGGAAATGAAATATTTGTATTCACACTACAAATACTAAATATACTCTTACTTTTCATCACTTAATTTTTTTTAGTTTATATATACTATCACATAGGCAATCTTGTATTTTTACTTTTCTCTCTTATACTTTTTTTGCACTACCAAAAAACTTGTGCCCAACTCGGTGCAATCAAAAAAACGGAGGAAGTATTAATTTACTCATGAGTCGTGACCATTATTTAATGGATAATTTTTCATTAAATATTTAATTATAGTTAGTTTTTTTTTTTTCAAATAATTATTTTTTTTGAAATAATTTAAAAAAAAAAAAAAAAAAAAAACAACCGACTCCCTCCCCAACCCACCCACCAGGCCACCACCAGCTAATCCCAGTCCGGCAGTCCCCCTCCTCTTGCCGGCGACCCCCTTCCTTTCCCTCTCCTTAATCTGAATCTTTACGCTATTTCTGATGGTCGTGCTTCGTATTTTCGAATTGATATTCGTCATAAATCTCAGGTGGTTAGAGGGGTGGGGTCGCGGCGGGGGAAGGGGCTGGGTTTCGAGTGCCGACGAAAGGGGGGTGGGGAGCTGGGAACCGGCAGGGGGAGCTAGGGAGGCTAGAGTTAGTTGGTGGCTGTGGTGGGTTTGGGTTTTTTTTTTTTAAAAAAAATATTTGTAAAATAATCTAATTAAAAAAATAAAAATAAAAATTAACTATAGTTAAGGATTTTCTTTAACATAATTGTTATCTTTGTTAATCAATAATACAAAATTACGAGAGAGTGAGGGATAACTCAATTAGTTAGAACTTTCCTAAAATACAAATTACCAAAAATAATAATTTTTTTTTCTAATTCACCTAGAAAAATAAAAAGTTGAATGTTATGAAAGAAAATATCCTTTTATTTTTTTAGGAAAACTTTCCTAAACCTTTTTCCTAAGTCTAGGAGGATTAGTTGTAATAACTAAATGTGAAACTAACAACTAAAATCCTTAACTAACTATACTACAGAGTACTCTACAAACTTTATGTGCAACATTTATAAATACTCCATACATGCAATATACTTCACAATTAATCATCCTAGAGGAGAAAAAAAAGGTATAGTAAATTGATTTGTCCAAATTAAAGCAAAAAAAACAATAGTCAAAACCTTGTCCTCCAAGGTAAACCATTATACCATAAGAAGTAAGTCAATATTGTATACTATAATCACTATAAGCTATACACTATTTTGCTTTTTGTTCAAAAAAATACAATATACTTTATACATAGCCACAAATAAACATGTCTTTCTACGGAGAAATATACGAGATTATGTCATGGTTACCCGTAAAACCCTTGTACAAATTATCAACCATGGCAAAGTCATCACTAGAGTACCTTTCCGAAACCCTTTTTGCAGAGAAACAAAGCCACAACTCGTGCATGAAAGCGGAGGAGTCTTTGATCATTCAAGAAGATTCAAATTTAAGAGAAATAGTTCAAAAATTATGCATTTGTTTCTCACCCAAAAATCGTTCCTACAATGGTGTCCCTAAAAATTTTATCATGTTTTTAGCAGAAACAGGTCGTATCTTAGCATCGAGCAATGGTTTAACTTAATGTAGAACAATTTATTCTAGTGAGCCGGCAAAATTATTCTTTTGCAACCCCTCGACGAGGACTTGGTTGCCTATTAAGTTGCCTAGTGAGGAAATGGCCAAGAGACTTCAAGATAACGGGTTCTAAAAGTTGCATTGGTATGTGGCAATGTTTTTGGTAAGAAAAATAAAAAAAATTCCTTCAGATTACACTCTTTTGCTATTTAATGAACATAATTTGGGTGTATGGAATAGCAGGTATGATGTGTACATGTTAGAGGAAGGCGAGTGGATTCTCATAGATGAAAACATTAAAAAAGGATCTAGAATTGCCTGAAAACCACGAAAATTTTGATAATTTGTCCATTAGTTGCTTTCGTGTGTTAGGATGGGATTGGAAGGAAGGCCACTCTTGGTTTAGTTCTATTTGTTTGGTCAAGTCTTGCAATAAACTAATCACGATATGGGTCCTTGAACACAAGATAAAATCGAGTTCTTGGCATTTGTTGTCGAATATATACATTAAGAATGATTTGTGCATTGAAGATTCAAGATGGACAGACAGCTTTACTATCTTGGAGAAGCATCTAATTTTTGCTGATTTAGATGGCAATATTTACCGGCATTATTTGGAGGGCAAAATTACGTCAAGTAAGACAAAATTTGCAAGTATGGACGTAGTTCTAGCTTATAACTAAGATTTAATTCCTTCTCTACTACTCTTCGCCCTTGCTCTAAGGATGGACAAAAATCTTTTAGAATTAGGTAGCTTAATCTTGCAATTCTTTAAAAGTAGTTGTATTTTGCATTGTTAGAGAATTTTTAATTTGTTGTGAATTTCCAAAGACTTGATTTTATTGTCAAGCTAACTTTGACGTATTTAGCATTTTGCATTTAGTTATACGTAAGTTATTTATGAATTATGACACAACAACAAAAAAAACAACAAACTTAACACAAAAAAATCATAAAAATATCAGCTTTTTGCGAACATATCCTTACTTTATTATTAAAAATATGAGAAAACTCGTATGAATAGTATTAGGACAATTATATCCTCTAAATGTTTATTTACTTATTTGTCCTAATTAATATTAAAAAAAAAATTAACTTTATGTATTCTAAATTGTTTATATAATTATTTGCCCTCATTAATGTTAAATGCCATTTTTTTAAAAAAAAAATAAAAATTAAGAATAGTATGCGGACATTTATACCCCTAAAAATATTAGTTTATATGCTATCGACAACTAAGTTGTAATACAAGACCAAAGTAAAAGAGCTTTCCGGAAATGGCTAGCTATACACGCACATCACGCGTGTTAACCACTCTAGTATAAATAAATGAACCAAGTGACACACGATATATAAATTAATTAACCAAGTGACACAAAATGTACGAACAATTGGACATTAAAATTAGTATATATCTAAACAAGCATAATCCACGCAATAGAAAGTTTGATAATCCAAGACGTGCAATCACTTATTACAAACTTAAAAGAAAAAAAAAAGGTTCAGGAGGTAACTAATTACTATGTACAAGCGGCTTTAAAACGTGCGAGGACAAGTGAGATCGAAGGCATCAATCGTGTTTTCAGACATCACGGCTAGAGATGTGTTCCCAGTCTGCTGATGAAGAGCAGTCATTATCATACCAGCCCTCAAAAATCACACTGTTCTTGACAATTGGAGCTAATGCCTGATCACTGATACCATTCACACCAATTTTGAGGATATTCACATCTTCATCCTCAGTCAATTCGGGATATGGCCCAAAAGAGGTTATCTTGATGTTCAAGTCCTGCTGCGAACCACCCATTTTTTCAGTTCTATCCTCAGCAACTGCTGTACTTGGAGTTGAATCATTGATCATGGAGTTTGAATGATTCATACGACTTTGTATGATCCGGAACCTAGCCATAACAGAGGCCTCGTTTTCATCAGTAACACCCAATGAGTTAGACAGTTGGGAATCTATAAAAGCGTCATCTGGGCTGGACAAACTATTGCCAGGCAGATAGTTTTCATCTCCTGGTGACTGTTCGCCTTCGTAGTTTGTGTAATCTGAGTTGCCATCCCGACACTTCAAAATTTGATATCCACCAAAAACAGTATCAAGATCACTTTCTTTGGTAGTTATGCCTGAAGTATGTAAACCATTGCCGGAATCATACAAACTCGAAGGACATTTGTATTCACTAGAAGATTGTTTGCTCTCATTATTCAGCGAGTCTAAGCAACCAACACGATTCCTAAGAATTTGATATCTGGCCATAACACCAGTGTCAACATAATTGGCATGGCTGGCAGTGAGTGAATCATCAGAGTCATCTCCAGAGGCACCTGGTTTAGAGAGACAAGGCGACGGAAAACTGGTTTCCTTTTTGGTTGATCCTGACCTTTCATGTTCAGAGACATGTGAGCCTGCTACCTGTAGGTTTGTAGTATGGAAGAACCCTATGTGATTATGATGGTTGGTTGTAGTAGACTTTGGGCATTCACTAATAAGCGGGGAATCTTTATCCTCATTTGCTAATTCATCAGCCCTATGTAAATCTGCAAAAACATCAGAGCTCATAGGGATATTTCTATCTGCAACATACTTCCAAAGTTCCAATCACTTTGAGCAACAATATTAAACTAGATTACCAAGCACAATGAACTCCAGATAAACCTTACCTTTTGTTCCATCATGGATCCTCTTCATCTCGGTCTTCATACGAAGAAAGCGAGCTTTAGCAGTCATGACACAGAGTGAAGCTTCCGCTTCAAGCCACAGATTTCTATATAAAAGTTTTTGCTGGCCTATTTCCTCCTCTTCAAGATTCTCAGAAAGAAGCTTCTTTACAGCCTGCAGAAATTGCTGTTTGTTATAAATAACAAAATCTCCTCAATTATATTCCCTTTAATTTCCTCTTCCATTCTAAAAAAGCATACCTCCGTCATATAAGCATCCCCGAATGGAATTCTATCATCCTTTACTGAAACATTACCCAAAATCTCCGCAGTTGTCCCACCAAGCCTCATAGAAGCAGCAAATGCTTCAGCATCATTCACCTGAGACCCACACTAAGCAGCATAAGCAGCTCAATTATAGAATACTGAACAACATTATTGAACTTCAGGATAATAGATTATCCAAGAGAAAGAGCATAGTTGGGATATCCTAGTCCTCATGCATAGGGAGACAAGTTTCTTCCACATCATGGAAAATATAACTACAACAGAATGCAAAAGCAACATACCATCTGACCAGCAGGAAAATCTTTCTGGAGATAAGAGTCTGGTGAAGAAAGCACATTAGTCTGTCCAGCCATCGTTAACATGGAAGCATTAAGATTGTTGATGATCTGCTTAATGGCTACAGATTGTATCCCTGCAACTTCAACTTGATTATTCAGGATGTAGCACCGAAGTATTTCTGATAGATTCATCATTGTTCTGAGCAGAACATTAACATCAATCCTTGAATCAGAACCTTCACTGGCTGACTTTACACTGGCTTCATTTTCAGGAAGTGAATTAGAGCGATTAATGTCAATATTTGATGGCAAACCAGAAAGACTCTTTGCAGCTGCAGAAGTTCCCTTCCCACTTTTTTCACAAGGGGGAGTTGCTGAAACATTTCTTGCAGATGACAAGTCTCCTTTAAGATTCAGTTGCGCAGCCAGAGAATGTTTTGGGTCTGAAACTGCATTTGATTTGTTCATCATACCACATTCCATGACAGAAGCATGACAATCATCAGCAGATTGAAGGCCATCTCCAGTATTAAGATCAAAGCAATACGATTTTGGGTTCTTCACAGTACCAATATCTTCATTGCCATTTGATGTGGAATCAAGGGCTGAAGGCCTCTCTAAGGAAGTTGCCTCATTTACTTTTCCAGAGTAAAAATCTTTAGAAGCAGAAGCATTATAAAAAAAACTCTTATTCTGGAGATCCTGAGAACTCAAACTTCTGCATCTATCTATTTTCTTTGCAAAAACATCAGAAGCCACACTTTCAGAGCGTCCGAATGGTGAAAATTGGGATGAAGCTCCTTTCCAGCATGGTGAATCTTCAGCAAGGTTATGGCCATCAGACCCCCCAGAATGTTTCTCTATAGAATATACAGCTTCAGCATTGCTAGCTTCCATGTTTAAACCATCTAAATTTAATTCATGAGGTAGTTCAGGTGAAAATTTCCTTTTCTCAGAAACAACTTTGTCATCAAGTCTATTATCTGCAGTTTCTCTTATTTGGCAAGCAGATGCTGCTGTTGAGGAGGGGACAGGTCTTCTGATTCTAATGCTCGAATGGCGTTTTGAGCCAACTGGAATCTGAGGCTCCATTTGATAAGAGTTATACCCTGCAGCAGAGTTACTTTGGTTGGCTGAATCAATGCCCATAGAATCCACATTAGCACCTGATGGAGTACTTTGCACTAAAGAGCTGCTCCCACCATACGGTAATTTGGACACAGTCATGGGGAAAGTGTTGGTGGTTGATGGACGACCAAACATATAATAGCCTGTTTGGCTGAATTGGTCCTCAGGTGAAGAACTATTTGCCTTTTGAGGGCCACAGAAACTTGTAATTGATTCCAGGACTGGTTCCTGAAGATGAGGGCTTTCTTTAGTGACGGATGCAAAAGCAGAGGTTCGCGTTCTTGAGCATTCAGATGATAACTTACAATCTAGCTGATTCATCCCAAGGCTCCCCAGACTATATCCTCCCCCAAAGATATCGAAGCAGTTATCTTTAGCAGTAGAGACTTGCCCATGTAAACCACAAGCCCCTGAATATAAGAACAGCAAATATCACTGATCACAAAGATATCAAGGATTTAGCATTATATACCAAGAAGATATAATGTTGAAAGATATTCAAAAGACTTATCACGACTGTTTGGTTTCTCATGGCCAAAAGAAAACTATAACCAACAAGCTTTCACATTTTAATGGAACACTAAAAGGCATTCATGCGTTTCTGAGAAAGATGCTTCCCGTTGCTATGATAGATTCATAGATACCAAAATAAGCATGGTTTCATAAGCTAACAACATGCAAAGTGATTTGAGAAAGGAAATAAAAACCCTTGATAGTCAATCTTTAAAAATAAACCAATTTTGTCCACCTCAGTGATCACTGGCATGAAAAAACAGTGGAATACTTTGGTCAACATCATCATCACTACCCCAATCCCCAGTGCTAATAACTCCCTCTCTAAGCTGGGTAAAAGGGGTATAATGTTGGACACTCAGATACATGCATTCTTAGAGCAATAGATTGTTTCCAGTTGACACTGTTGAAATACAACAGCTGTCTAGTACTCCACAATGACTTATTTTAATTAGTCCATTTAAATCCACAACTCAAAAAATATAAATAATTAAACTCCTAGAACAGAATCTTAACAGCTGCTGTTTAGAAAAACATACTAAGCCCACCACAACACAGATACAAATCTAACACTGTCAAGGCCGAATCAGAAGATCTCGGCCACAATAATAGCTCAAAAAATGTAAAGTATGAAAATACACTAACCCCAGCATTCCACCAACTTCAGTACTGAGATTTAGCAAGGTGCCTAGACAGCTAGACTACGTCAAAGCAAGCTGTACAATTTACTAAATACCTTGACAACATCACTACTGGTACGAAAATTCAAAGACATTAAAAAGGGAGAGAAAAGGTAATATTGGTCACTTAAAAGCCAAACAACATCAAATTTGGTAAGAGGTCACGTTATATAAAAGTTACAGGAGAAAAGGCCGGGAATAACATAAACATAACACCATATGCATAAAGCAACTGAAAATTTTCTCATTCATATCCAATCACAATTGACCCATTCCCCAGTAAATTTAAAAAATTTCCTGATTATACCCATTCAACTTGTTCGGTCATTCAACTTCACCAGCAATAATTAATAAGCCACAAACAACAAAGAACAAGCCAATGAAAAAAGAAATCCACTCTCACTAGTGTTAAGAATAAGAATCCTAAAACAGAACACCATGGCATTGAAATGGTCTTCGAAAATATGCAAAGCAGAATGGAGTAAAATACCTTGATTTGGAGTCTTGTTGCTCGCATCACCAAACAGATTATTGCTGTTGCTTCCACTAGCAAAAGGATGAACGTTGATGTCAACAAAAGTTTGACTCTTATTACTCCCATCAACAAGAGAACTCTTGTTGTTGGATAGCTTTGAACTATTTAAGTCCTTCGAAACAAATCCCTGGGTATAATCAGTCCATTTGCCATGATCATTCTCATTCAATCCACTCCAGGAAAGCCCCCACTTTGATTTATATCTTCCATCACCAGACATAGCTTGTGTGTGATCAACTTGAGCAGAACCACGTCCGCTCAAATGAGCAGATAGCAAGTCATAACTTGGCCCACTACCAACCCCCAAACCCAAGTATTCATCTTTCTGGGGTGGAGGAGAAACATATGGAGGATAATAAGGCTTTGCGGCCTCATCAGTCTTTGTGGTTGGAAAAGGTTCATACGAAAAGGGGTCATAAGCAGGCACAGAATTAGTGTTACCATAATAAACACTGGCAGACGAACTGCTGGATTGGGGGTCTCGGTACCCATACATGTGAGCTGAAGATGAGCAATTGGTATTAGTAACCACAGACTCAGTTGCTACAGAGTTTGGTCCAGAGTTAGACGACGAAGACGAGTTCCAGAAGTGGCCAGGGGTGGGGTCAAAGCAAGTACCATACACAGGCACATCAGGATAATTCACCGACGTGTTCGTTGAATTCGGCTTCAAAAGGAATTTATCAACCTTAAACGGGGGAGCTAAGGGTGAAAGATTAGATGATGATAAAGATCCTCCAACCCTATATGCCCCTGACCCAGAAGAAGTCATCATATCTTATAACAATCTTCAAAATTCACACTTATTTCTTAGTATTCCAGCATATGATTCCTTCAGCCTACCAATTGCCCAGCAAAATAAGATACCCGGAATCAGGAAATAAATAATCAACAAGCAAAAACAAAATAATTAAGCAGAACACTATCTACAGACTAAATTAGAAACCCCGTATAAAAAAAAAAGGCAAATCTTTTAGAATCAAAGTGGAAAAACATGATTACACTATAATCTGATAAATTTGAGAAAACCCCATCAATCATTAACCTATAATTAGGGTTTTAGCAGATAATTAATTCCATAATATGAACAAAACCTAAAAATCTCACAACACCCAAAAACCATATTAAATCAGATATTTAAAACGCACAAAATATCAAGAACAGTAAATTTTAAAAAGTAAAATTAATCAAAATCATTCAAAATCAAAACTTGAAGAATAGAATCAACAATTAATACAAGAAATTAGGGATAACCTGAAGATTGATCGATGAACCCACAAAACTACGTCGTTGGATGCTCTCTTTTTCTTCTTCTTTCTCTTTAACCCAGTCACTCTGTTATGCAATTGGCATCAATTTTTCTTTTTGTTTGGGTTTTTTTTACTCCATTTTATTTTATTTTATTTTTATGCTATTTTTTAATTTGTTTTACGCCACAGTCTATGGACCTCTATTTGTCATTTCAGATTTTCAACCACGTGTCGGTGGTTGAAATTTTATTAAATTTTTTTTCTATTATTTTATTTTTCTGATCTTTTATTTGAGAACAAGATAAAGTGATAATCCCATAGAAGTTATACAAGTATACAAAGTAGTTGGTGATCAATCAATTGTTTAATTACAATTTTTTTTCCACATTTTTTGTATTGGTAAATAAGTTTACGTTTCACAATGATAAGATTTTATTTGAGTTTGATTAAATAATTAGAAAGAAAATGATATGTAAGGGGCGTATAAGAAATTTATAAAGGAAAGACAAAGGATTATTAGACATTAATAACATTAATCTATGCATGATTTGTTATAAATTCTCAAACTTATACCATTTTAGGAAATATATTCGGTAATTATGCAATCTAAAGCTTTGAAGGGTTATATGTATAGCCATATAAATAAAATAAGGGAAATGATGTACATTTTTATTGTAGTTTTTTTGAAGAAAGCAGGAAATTGAATTTATAGTAGTTGGATGAGAACATCTCTAACCATAATAAATATAGCAAAATTGAAGAATTTTAGTCATTTCAACTAAAAAACATGTGGCTTGTTTTGAGTCAAAAGGTGCAGGTTAGTTTGGGTCAGTTAATAGATAGTTTTTTAGCCAATTTTTCTAGAGTTGAGGTGGAGTAGTGAGACTCTGATCAAACCTCAACACTCATGATTTTTGGTTTAATAGTTGCAGGCTAGATAATTGGAACTTTAGAAGTCTGGGATGAGGTAAGAGGATCTCCACCACCAAGTGCCCCTTACTTGATAGGATCCAAACTTTAAAACTCTAGTTACTAAGGTGAAACTTTACAAACTAAGCTAAACGTTTTGATTGAGGCCCTATCTAACAAAATGTAATCACGTTATAAATCTACGAGTAGCTATTAAGTGTGAAGATGGATAATTATAGCAGTGAAAAGTCTTAAAGTATGAACATTTGGTAAAGGTTCTGTTGAGTAGCTGCTAACTATAAACTGCTTGTGAGATAGATTTAAGTTTTCCTTCGAATTTATAAAGTACGACAGCATCTACTTTTATTCTTCTAATGGTAATACTTGTAACTTTTGTTAAAAGCTACTTACATCACGAATACACAACAAAACCTTAATCCTATAATAATTCAATTTTGGTTAACATGAATCGTAAAAAGAATCCGTCTATAAAGAAAAAAGAGCATAGTAAGATAATCAATTGAATAAAAGTTAGAAAATAATAGGTTACTACGTAGTAAAGTGAGAAAGAAAGTTCATCAACCTCAAATTTAATAGCTTGTTTGGTTGACATTAAATAACATGGGAAGTGAGACTTCCTAGGAATTGTATTAGTTTTGTGTGTTATTTGGTTGGCAAAAGTTTGGTAAAATAGGGGAAGTGAAACTTCCTAAAAATTTTGAGTTCCCACAAAATATATGAATTTACTTACCTAATCACCCTTAGGTAAGTAGAAATTCCCAAGGAAAGTTATTTTCCTCATGGTTAACCAAACAATTTTAAGAAATTTCCATCACTTAAAATCTTATCCTAACCCGAAAAATATTACGGAGTAATAAAATTATTTTTTAAAAATAAAAAATAAAAAAAATCCTCTTTTTAGAGCCCAAAACTAAACTTGAATACAAATTCCTTGGGCCCAATGGAACATTAGCTATTACAAAAGTCTAAATCCATATGAGATCTCCATCACTGTATAAAAAACACGAGAATAAAACACACTTTTGTTCTCAACTTCATCTGCTCTCATTGCTATCCAATTTGTCTTCCTAAAACTGCCGACTTTCTGGTAACTTTTTCTTGTTAATTTCCTTATACCCTTCTCGAATCTTTGCTTATTCTTTGCTTTGCAATAATTTTTTTTTTCTTTGGGATTGTGGGTTGGATTTGGATTTGTTCAAGCTATTATTATACGAATTTATGTTTGTTATCAAATTTAATTGGGTTTTTTTTCTTGTGATTTGTGGTTTCAAATTCAATTGGGAATTTTCTGATTATTTTGATATTTTGTTGTTCTAACTAATATTGATTATGCGATGTGATTTGGATGCTTCCTTGTTTATAACCCTATACTTCTTCCGTTTCTTAATACAGTGAGATCTTGTTATAATTCTATAATCTACTCGGTGTGTGTATTCTTCCAAAGTATCAACTTTTTATACTCCATGGTTTTTGATTGTTGAGAATTAAAGATATATCGTAGTTGAAATTATGTATTGGCAAGTGTAAAATTAGAAGTGTAGCAAGTATTAAGAAACGGAGGAAGTATGCCATAGCAATATATATGCTGTGACTCATGAGCTATATCGATTTTCATTGATTTCCATAATTAGGAAGAATAACTCAGTGCAATTTAGAGTTTATTGAGAATATTTGAAGACTAGGATTAGGAAATGTAGTGCCCTTTACTCCTTTAGGTTTATCTTTTGAGACTGTAAGTCTTCAAACTAAGGATTGGCATCTCAAATAAATTTGTGTTTGTATGTTGTTTTGAGGATTGGGATGTTGTTATTAGGTATATTAGAGGAAATTCTGGCTTAGTACCACGGCAGGATTGTGTGTTTCAATATCCTTTGTTTTTTTTTTTTTTTGTTTGTAGAGAACAAGAAATCATTTGTACAAATAGTGAATGACTAGCCATTTGTCTTGTTGAGTTATCGTTTTGATGGGAAAGAAAAAATATGATAATTCAGCCAGGTGGGTTCTTGTTATAGTTGATTCGGCGAATATTTTTAAATATCAACTTTTTACAGCTTTTAATTGCTGAAAATTAAAGATATTCATAGTTGAAATTTTGAATTGGCAATTGTGAAAATGTATGTGTTGCTAGTATTAAGTAACGGAGGAAGTATGCCTTAGCAAAACATATGCCTTGACTCACGAGCTATATTGATTTTTGACATGGTTGAGGAAGATTAGCTCAGTGCAGTATAATTGTATAGAGTTAAGATTTAAAAAATTTAGAGAGTTGGTGATGTAGCAGTGTAGCTTCTGAATGTGCAATGACTAGGATCTGAAGTGCCCTTTAGGTTTATAAGTTATGATTGTAAGTCTTTAAACTAAGGGTCGGTATCATGCAAATAGTGAATGACTGGCCGTTTCTTGTTGCAGTTATCGTTTCAATGGGAAAGAAAAAATCTGATGATGTCGGAACCACTTCGAAAGGTCAATCCAAAGAGGGGAAGAAAGAGAAGTTTTCTGTTTCAGCCATGCTTGCTAGCATGGATGAAAAGCCAGACAAATCAAAAAAAGCATCTGTGTCGAGTAAACCCAAGTCAAAAGCCCCTCCAAAAGTCTCATCTTATACTGATGATATAGATCTTCCTCCATCAGATGACGATGATGACTATGACTCAGAAGAAGAGAAACAAAGCTCTTTGCTGCAGAAGCCAGAATCCAAGTTGGTTGAAGCTTCTATAACTGATAAAGAGCTGAAGAAACGAGAGAAAAAAGAAATGATGGCTGTTCAAGCTGCTGAGCTGGCAAAAAGAGAGGCCTTGAAGGATGATCGTGATGCATTCACTGTTGTCATTGGAAGCCGGGCTTCTGTCCTTGAGGGCGGAGATGATGCTGATGCTAATATCAAAGATATTACAATAGAGAACTTTTCAGTCTCAGCTCGAGGAAAAGAACTCCTAAAGAATACATCAATAAAAATTTCTCATGGAAAGAGGTATGGTTTGATTGGACCAAATGGGATGGGGAAATCTACCCTTTTGAAGCTTTTGGCGTGGAGAAAGGTTCCAGTACCTAAAAATATAGATGTTTTACTGGTAGAACAAGAGATAATTGGTGATGATAGATCAGCACTTGAAGCAGTTGTTTCAGCCAATGAAGAATTGGTGAGACTCAGGAAAGAGGCTGCATCTTTGCAGAATGTTTCTTCTGCAGAGGATGGTGCTAATGATGATGATGGTGGGGATGATGCAGGAGAGAGACTTGCTGAATTATATGAGCAGCTGAATTTGTTGGATGCAGATGCTGCTGAGGCTCAGGCATCTAAAATTTTAGCTGGTTTAGGGTTCACAAAGGATATGCAAGAGCGTCCTACCAAGTCATTCAGCGGAGGATGGAGAATGAGGATCTCACTAGCTAGGGCACTATTTATGCAACCTACTCTTTTGTTGCTCGATGAACCAACCAACCATCTCGACCTTAGAGCAGTTCTTTGGTTAGAAGAGTATTTATGCCGGTGGAAAAAAACTCTCATTGTTGTTTCCCATGATCGCGATTTCCTCAACACTGTCTGTAATGAGATTATACATCTTCATGATATGAAGCTTCAATTATACAGGGGTAATTTCGATGATTTTGAGAGTGGATATGAACAGCGTCGAAAAGAGATGAATAAAAAGTATGAAGTATATGAAAAGCAATTGAAAGCCGCTAAAAGATCAGGAAACCAGGCTCAGCAGCAGAAAGTGAAGGAGAGAGCAAAGTTTGCAGCAGCAAAAGAAGTATCCAAGAAAAAATCGAAAGGAAAAGTGGATGAAGATGAAGCAGTGCAAGAAGCCCCAAGCAAATGGAGAGATTACACAGTGGAGTTTCACTTCCCAGAACCCACCGAGCTCACTCCTCCACTCCTTCAGCTCATTGAAGTCAGTTTTAGCTACCCTAATCGACCTGATTTCAGGCTTTCAGATGTTGATGTTGGTATTGATATGGGTACCCGTGTTGCTATTGTGGGGCCCAATGGTGCTGGCAAATCTACCCTGCTCAATCTTTTGGCTGGTGATTTGAGCCCAACTGAAGGCGAGGCCAGGAGGAGCCAGAAACTGAGGATAGGAAGGTATTCGCAGCACTTTGTTGATCTTTTAACCATGGATGAAAACCCTGTTCAATATCTCCTCCGTTTACACCCCGATCAAGAAGGGATGAGCAAGCAAGAAGCTGTCCGTGCTAAGCTTGGGAAATTCGGGCTTCCTAGTCATAACCACCTTACCCCAATTGCGAAATTATCGGGAGGCCAAAAATCCCGGGTGGTTTTTACTTCCATTTCAATGTCAAAGCCCCATATACTGCTGTTAGATGAACCCACAAATCACTTGGATATGCAGAGTATTGATGCACTTGCAGATGCACTAGATGAGTTCACCGGGGGTGTTGTGTTGGTTAGTCATGATTCACGGCTGATTTCACGTGTTTGTGAGGATGAAGAGAAGAGTCAGATCTGGATCGTCGATAATGGGACAGTGAGAACGTTTCCTGGAACATTTGAGGAGTATAAGGAGGACCTCCAGAAGGAGATCAAGGCTGAAGTTGATGACTGAAGAATGCTTCCTGTACATTGTACTATATATCCTGTTTAGCTCCTCATTACACCCAAGTCAGAGGCTTCAATATGATGATCTATATGAATATTTTCTCTCATATCTGCTTCTAGTTTCATTTGAAGCAGATAATTTTTCTTTTTTGGTTTTCCATCTTTTGATTTTCTTTGTTTACCTCTTTTCTACGGGAGTTACTCTTTTTTGAACGAGTGTGATTGTATAAGACACACGATGTTACTGAATAATCAATTGAACTTCTGGAGTTATATTTTTGTAAACGAGTTGATTGTGTAATTAGACGCACAAAACTAGTACTGTATGACTGTATCATCATTTCAACTTCTTATTTGCTTTTAAAGCTCTCTGTCAACTTATAATCTTATTTGAATCTAACCTGTTTTATTGCAAGGCAGGCACTGTTGTACGGCGAATCTAGGCCAGAGGCAGAGCGATAGTCAGTACATTAAACTGCTAATAATCTGAAACAATCTAGCAAGTTATGCAAAGGAGTTTGAATAATGCATCGGTTGAAGAATCCGAAGCAAAGGCATATGAAGGCACAAATGATAAGTCGATTACGGGGACAATGTCAAACAGGGCTTGGCCCTGCTTGTCGTCCCCACCATTAGATGTATGTCATGCAACATTAATGTAAAGTTGGCCTAGAGGAGAATGAAGATGTTCATTACCACAATATTTTGGAAAACAGCAATGTCACATGGACTGCCTTCTTACCACACATTGTATCTACATTAAAGTGCACTTCAAATCCAAGGAAAATTATTGTCCTGTCTAATGTATTGGGCTAATGATTTGTAACATCACTAAAAGTTAATGGGATTGAGTACTTCATAAGGATATTCAATGAGTTAATAATAATGTTTTGGCTACTTCTACTAAGAGTAAACTTATCTGTTTACTAATGATAAGTATTGATTTGTCATTATCTAGATTTAATTGTTGGAAATTGTTGATCTACTCCAATCACTCAAGTTATTGAAAGGGAGGTGTGTAATTTTGGCTCCCCAAAACACAAGTTAAGTCCCTCAAGCAAATTTTGTTACTTGTTGGATTACTTTAATTCAAATCATAAAAAAAACCAAGAGCAATTAAAGGTATACTCAAATCCTTAAAATCGTAGTATACTTTTATTATTTAGGAACGGAGCGATTACTTGTTCAAAATGACGTGGTCTTACTGCTTACTCTACTCGAGACTTCTTCAGTTCTTAAATACATGCACTCTTCAATAGCATAAGAGTCTAAGTGAAGAATTGGCAACGGAAAAAATAAAAAAAATATAAAGTGACGTTAATCATAATGAAGAACAAGTGACAATAATCTACAATTTGCAAGAGAATTTGACCACATACAATACCAACGAGATAACATACCAATCAAAAACACCTTAGCTATTCTTAGCAAGTTAGCATCAAAACTATACGTAAACTCATAATTAATGTGTTAATACTAATCTTCATGAGAGGATCCTAACCTTATTTTAAAATAAAGTACTGTAAATGTTTTCATAAATCATTCCAATAAAAAGAATTTGAACAAGTATACCTCTAAATCTTTGATCGATAATTTGATCAAGTACAATACTTATTGTATCATATTAAGAAATAAATGAATGAATAATTCAAACAATAAAAAATGAACCAACAACTAAATAAACATAACCTTAAGAGATGAAAAAAAACCATTCTTAGTTATTTCATCATCAAAAATAAACAATGAAAGAAGGTGAGCCTTCAGAAATGGGAGACCATGATGAAGAAGACGGAGAAGAAGAAGACGACGAAGACGAAGACGAAGACGAGGGCGACAACCGTCTTCTAGCATCCAACTCAAGCCTCATCCTTGCAAGAACAGCCCTGTATTGTTCAAGGAGCTCAGCAACAACACCCAACTTCATCATCTTTCAAATTTTTTGTTCTTGTTTTTCTTTCTTCTTTGCAATATGTAATAAGCAAGAGAGGGTAGCTTGCCAAATCAATGTGAGTTTGGTGGAGAAAATTTGTGGGGCTTTATTTTTCTGGGCCAAAATGTCATACACACACATGAATTTATATACACTTCATAAGATATGGTCAAATTTTGGAAAAACAACTTTCATTGTCATTGCTAACCTTTTTTATTTTTTGATTTTGATAAATTGACGCGTAACATATGAGTATAATTAAATATAATATTGTAAACTTTTCTTCAAAACAAAAAATATATAATATTGTAAATTACTCGATTTGGTCTCTAACTCTCTTTAACAACTCTCTTTTAATAATAATTGATTGATATAATCAATTCAACATAGATTGTCAAGATTTTCAATCCAATTTAGAGAAAGTAATATAATTATCATAATTTTGTTGATTAAATTAAAACTACGCGTATAAATTTAGAGATTTAGAGATATACACGAGTGTGATATTCATTAGTTAAATTGCGGAGAATATGAAGATATTTAATCAACATAAGTTGTTGTATGTCTCTTGGTCTAATTCGTCATGTACATCAAGTACTCCACTACATCCAAAAAAATTAAGTTTTCTTATGATATTTTCTGTTTCAATAATACATGTCATTTTCAATGTATAAAATAATTTCTTTTTTGTTAATCAAAGACTTTTTATTTTGCTTTATCCGATCCATCCGCAATATTCTAAGGCAATCAAACCAAAAATGAAGATTGTATAAAAAGGACGTTCTATGAAATTTCATATAAAAAATGAAGAATATTAGAAGTCTTATTAGAACGACTCATTTAGGATTAGCAGATTAGCTAAAGTGAGAGAATATCTTAATTGAGTATTAGGTTGATTAACTAGATACATCATACATCTATCACAATATTCACAAAAAAGACACCTTTTAAAAAGGCTTTATTATAATGTCGTTGATGGTTTGATAAACCGCCAAATGTATTGACTTTTTTTTTTTCTTCGTAATTTTGCATTGCTAATCATCAATTTATCATACTTGCGGATTTGTAAATTGTAAAGGGTCCGTCATCACTTTCTTAAAAATACTCCCTCGTTTTTAATTTGATGTTCTTAATTAGAATCTTTTTAAGAAAAAATTATAAATTATTTACAAGATATACGGTCAATTTTGATTGTACCTCTTGTCAAAAAAAATTTATTGTTATTACAGTACTTTTAAATAATTTCTTAACACACCCTCTCAATATTTTTTTTATTTTTTATTTCCCGTAAAAAATATATCCCGTACTAGTGCACAAGTATTACTTGTATTAGTCGTGTTACTCGTGTATAGTTTGCATTTTACTTACGCGTTACGACGTTAGGGGTTAGGTCATTATCAATTCTTCAATTCACGTTTTTCCTTTGCTTCCACAAAAGTCTCGTCTCATCTTTATTGGAGTACGTGGCATTTTGATATTAGTATACACTTGTAAAGCGTCAAAATTTTCTCAAGTTTATCTTTTTGCATTGGATGAACTTACCATGCTCTAGTTCATTGGTCGAACATTTAGATCATTAGATGTGACAATATTTTATCGAGGGAAATTTGGAAAAGATAATGAAATTAAGCCATTAAATTTTTTACAGTGAAATTTGGAAGTTGATTAAGAGGTTTATCGAGGGAAATCTAGAAGGTAAAATTGATGATTTACGCCAAACGTACTCATAGTAAAGCTACGCAATGTCGAGTAATTAGCTAGATAAGTTAATAACCTCATTTGATAATGTTTAATCTTATATTATTGGCTTACATTAGACCTTACTTGATGATATTTAGCTTACAAATACAATCAAATATAGGTGAAGACCTGAAATAAAATATAATAAATTTTAGATCAAATTACATTGGACCATTACAAAGCAACATTATTCATGTGAGAAAAGTCAGAGACTATAAGTTAAGTTGAAAATATGATATGATACAAATTTGTTAAAAAGATATATATTGCTCTTGAAATTTGTTAAAAAGTTAAGAGAAAAATGTCGATAAACTAAATTTTTGAATGTCATCCTTAATGGCGCAAGCTAAGCTATTTATTTTAAGAATCAGTATAAGTATTTTTTTGCTAAACTCAGCTCACAAATAATGTTCTCTTAAAATGTTCAATTCCTTTCAACGGACGCTTTTATAAGACGACGTAATAGAGTATATAAACCAATCTTAAGTTTTAACCATTAATTAAAGCCTCCAGTTAAGTTGATCTCGTAATTTTTTTTTTTCTAAAGTGATATACAAGTTAGGAACGTCTTCTCGCTCGCAAAACTGTGTCCTAATTTGTGTAGTAATAAAGAAAAATAAGATAAGTTGCTATTTATGAATGGGTTAGCGATTTCATTATACCCTTATCTATTACTTCCCCCTTTTCATATTAGATGACATATTTCATTTAGGCACGTTTACCAATTCATACTTTCTAATGCAAATATTTTTGATTACATATTAGCAAAAATTATAAACATTGATTTTTAAAAAATAGATGTTGAGATGAATCTATAAGACCCCACATGACTACATTTTTTCTTAACACAAAAAACAAAGTCAAAGTAAGTTATGTGATAGTGTACAAAGTCAAACTGTGTTATCTAATTTAACACGGAGGAAGTATATATTTTTTTCCTTTTCTAATTTTCTTATTTTATTTAGTCTGATGGAGAATAAATGAATAATACACTCCCACCCAATAAAAAATAATAAATAAATACACTCGTATAAATATTTGCGTCATCATTATATAATGGGCTGGGCAAATAGTAAACAACTTAATGGAAGAACGCATAAGATGGGCCCAGTGCCCCGGCCCAAATATTGCATCATACTCACATAATCAAGTCCAAAAGTTTGGTTGTAGGCTTGTAGCGTGTGGAAGTTGAGCCTATACGATCCCATGATTCCCAGTCAAATCACTCATCACTCATCACTCTGCCAATCTGCCATCTCATTAATGATTAATTATTTAGGCTCATTCATTTTGCTTACTTTTGTGATTGTTAGAGCACTCTCAATGGTGAGAGTTTTTTTAGCTCATGAACATTTTTTGTGAGGAAAAAAAATGCTCACAACTCATAATGGTGAGTAAAATGAAAAATAGGTAAAAATGCTCATGAGCATTTATTAAAAAGCTCAAAAGTTGAGCATTTTTTGCCATGAACAGTGTTGCAAGTGGGCCCCACACGCGTCAGAAAAATAAAAAAAAAAAAGTTGACTCTAACATCAAAACGACGCGTTTTGATGAAGCTGCCTCAAAGGCGCGCCTCAAAACGCGTCGTTTTGAGTATCAGAAAAAAAAAAAAAAAAAAAAAAAAAAGGGAAGCTGACGCGTGCAGTTCGCTGGCGAATGAGGACGCGACACGTGGCAGCTGGCAGCAAGACAACCAATCAGAAAATACTAGCCGTTTTACAACGGTTATTTATGTATTTCCCATTTTCAGAAAAATATATTTTGTAAAAAAAAAAAAAAAAATTACCAACGGTCATAAAATTAAATTCTCTATAAATAGACATGCATTTTGATATATTTTGATACAATTTCATAAACACCTTAAAATCCTCCAAATTTTAATTTTCTTAAAAGTATTTTAATTTTGTAGAAGAATATTGCTATTGCAATTCATCCATATTGAGGTAAAAAAAAAATTATTTAATTTTTAAAATCAGTTAAATATAAGTAGTATATTATATGTGATTTTTTTTTAAAAAAAAAATATTTTAGGCCATGTAATTATATTTGCAATATGTAATTATTAAGAAAGTTGTTTATATTTTGTCCATAAATTTCTGAATTTGTTGTTGCAATTAATTAATGGTAAATTTTTGTTGCTATATATAAATGTATTAACTTAATAAAATTAGTATATATGTGATTTTATTGAAAAAAAAATTATAGATGTATTAACTTAATAAAACAAGTTGATTTAAGTTTCCATACCGACATAATTACAATAAATCTTCGTCATTGTGTAGTCACATTTTTCTGATTTCACTTTATCAGAATGCTTTACCTTTGTGTCATTGATACCGACATAATTACAATAAATCTTTGTCATTGTGTAGTCACATTTTTCTGATTTCACTTTATCAGAATGCTTTACCTTTGTGTCATTGATACCGACATTATTGCACTCAAGACTTGTCACTGTCAACTAGCATAGTATACCTATTCCGTGGTTGAAAATTTAATTCCTGTACTTGGTGTGGTCAATCAGATTTGTAACCACATATTCATTTGATATTTTTGCTATATATAGTAGACATGGCACATATCCACAACCACACCCCTTCATCAAATAACAATAGTAATACGAGATGTATTCTAGACCATCATCAAGCTCAAGTTCAAGCTCATCTTCTTCAAATACTGAAGAATATGACCAACTTGTTGATGAACTCTTCACATACCAACCCCCATCTGTCCTCATGCCCCAAACACAATCCCAACACTCTTCAAAAAAACCTAGAGGGGGTACGAATAGAAGAGATAGGGAAATTGGACATGCCAGGTTGTTTAATGATTACTTTTCCGATAATCCCGTGTACAACACCACCCAATTTAGAAGAAGATTTCGTATGCAACGACCTTTGTTTGTACGTATAATGAACAAGGTCGTTGAAGGTGATGTGTACTTCCAGCAGCGTAGGGATGCAGCTGGAAGGTTAGGTTTATCACCTCTGCAAAAATGTACAGCAGCGATAAGAATGTTAGGCTACGGCATGGCTGCGGACGTCGTGGATGAATACGTTCGGATCAGTGAGTCAACTGCTCGAGTTGCTCTTCAACGTTTTTGTACCGGGGTCATTAATCAGTTCGGAACCGAGTACATGCGAAACCCTACAACTGCTGAATTGGCCAGAATTATGCATCAAAATGAACTGCGTGGATTTCCAGGCATGATAGGCAGCATTGATTGCATGCATTGGGAATGGAAGAACTGTCCAACGGCATGGAAAGCGCAGTACGCCGGTAGGAACAAGAAAGCAACGCTAATACTGGAAGCCGTTGCAGATCAGGATTTATGGATATGGCATTCCTTCTTTGGGATTCCTGGATCTTGTAATGACCTAAATGTCTTATACCGTTCCCCAGTGTTCGATGAGGTTCTGCATGGTCGAGCTCCTCCGGTAAATTTTACCGTTAACGGCCATGAATACAACATGGCATATTACTTAGCCGACGGTATTTATCCGAAGTGGGCAACTTTTGTTCAGGGTATCACAACCCCTCAACTTCAAAAAGATAAATTGTTCGCTGACCACCAGGCTGCTGCTCGAAAAGACGTTGAAAGAGCATTCGGTGTTTTGCAAGCTCGATTTGCAATAATACGAAAACCGTCACTGGCGTACGATGAGGACATACTGCGAGATATAATGAAAGCATGTATCATTATGCACAACGTGATTGTTGAAGATGAGCGCCACAACTACACTCGAGCCGAAGTTCTAAGAGCCTTCTACGAAGAAGATCAACAAGAATCAACACCAGCATCAACATCTACAACGCCACCGTTTGAATTCAACGTAGGCCGACCTACCAACTTTGACTTCAACGCATTTCTACAGCGAAAAGCTTCCCTCCGTGACAGAGAAATTCATCTATCTCTGAAACGTGATTTAGTCGAACATATTTGGCAACGATACGGGCCCCATAATTAGGGAGAAATTAGACGATGTAGTTGTTGTGTTTTTTTTTATTTCCTAAGTTTAATTGCGCATGACGTTGCAAATTAATTGTTCTCTAATATTGTACCGCTTTTAAAATAAATAAAAAATTATGAGCTTTTTTTTACAATTATTTATAATAACATAAATAATTTTACGATAATTTTTAACGATAAAAAAGAAAAAAATAAAAAAAAATAAGTTACACATAATTAAACTAGTTTTTATTTATTTGGAGTAATGTTAAAATATAAATGAAATAAATAAATAAAGAAGTGTTGTGTAGGAGAGAGAAAGTTATGGTGGGGTATTGAAAAAGTAAGAGAGAGATAGTGGTGGGTTAGCATTTTTTTTGCTCACCATTGGGAGAGGAAATATGAAAAAAATTTGCCCATGAGCAAAATTGATTTGTTGAGAGAGAAAGTGGGTAGAGAGAGAGTGGGTGAGCATTTTTTTTGCTCACCATTGAGAGTGGTCTTAAGCTAATTCAATTTGCTCTGTTAAAATTAAATTACAAAACTGTGAAATAATTTATTTTTTTTAAGGATGAAAATATAATTTAGTTGAAAAATAGTTTACCAAAATGTCGTATGAGTACATCGTCCATATTGACAATATAATTTAATCACTAGCGTTATTCTTACTAGTATTTATGATTTTTCTTACTTTTATTTTATTTATTATATATTCTAATGTATGTTAACTTCTCTTACATGGTTATAAAGATCCTAAATGAACCTCAACCTATCACAGCTTCTTCAACTAGTTGCCCCCAAACAGAGAAGGGGTGAGGGGACTGAGGGCGAGGTATAAATGTATAATTACAAAAAACACAAAATAAATGCTTAAATTGGACCGCATTACCTTAAAATCGTAAGGGGAGTTCTAAACTAGCCCTATCAATCAAACTTTAATATGCACCATAAACAAGTCCCTTCCCTACGTAGTACTTGATTTTAATTTGTTGCTTAAACACCAAGCTAGTTAATCATCATCCATACTTTAAACAAAAAAAGTACATCTAGTCATAAAATCAAGCCTTTCATTTTGTTCTAAACCAACCATCATAAAAAGTATCCAAGAATATGATCCTACATTGCTACCCCACAATTAATCAAACATACATTTGTACCATAAATCTAACTATACATTTCTCATAAATCAAGTACCCTACTCACACATTCATTAATATTTCCTCAAAACTTTATAGCATAAACTTTCCATAAATTAATTTTTTGTTGGTTGGTCCAACTTGGTAGTTCTATTTATGGATTCCTCCAGGTGAAACAAAGCTGAGAGACATACAAAGGTGGTTTAAAGCTGTGTTTGGCTGTGTTACATTAAATATTTTTCTCTATTACTACTACAACTAGTATTTGTTTTCCATTTTTCCAAACAAACATAAATTTCTCTTTCCCCTAAATTTTTCACCGCCCCCAAATTCCGGAGATCGAGGAGAGAGAATATTCGCCGGCGACCGGATCTTTCTTCCGGCTGTGTTGCCGGCCATTTTTCATCTCCCGATCTCATCTCCGTCGTCTGATCATCATTCAGCTTCGCAATTTTTTGGCGATCTCTGGATATTGATTTTTTTTTTCAGAATATTAGGGTTTTATAGGTTTCGATTTTTTTTGTGTGGTTGAATTTCAGTTTATTGGTATAGATTCTGCAAAAAGAGAGAGATATTTAGTCGAAGGAGTTCATCTATGTAAGCTCTTTTATTCATTTTTACAATTAATTTCATGCATTTTTTTTTGGTATTATTGTTACATTATGATTGATTGTATTTTGTGTTTTTTTTGGCTGTATGTGAGATTCAAATGCTGAATAAGGTGAAAATAGCAGAAAAAAGAAAAAAATTGTGAATTTTTAAGTATAAATTAGATGTAGTCTGTTTGATGCAAAATATGGAAATTTTTTGGGAATGACGTTGGATTGTTGATGATTGAGCGGGTTAAATTGGACAAAGTAGTCAATTGAACAATATACTGGCACTTTTACTTGTCCTTTTTAAGAAAGGATGGTCTTTTAGAGGAAGGAAACCTTTTAATGGCAATGTATGTTAAAGGTATAGGTGACAAAGTATCCGAACAGGTGAACATTTCCGGTTCTAGGTAGTTTTGATGGTTACTGAAAAGGAAGTTTATAAATGATCTATGTATCTTTCCTTGATTTGGATTTTGGAGGACAAACTGATATCTAATGAAATTGGAAGGGTTCAGTATTATCCTTTTATGGATGAGCGAATTTTAACAGACTTTATCGAACTACCTTGACTAAAACATAAAAAGGTATTTTTATAGGAAGTAATAAGTCACCACTATATTAGAAAAAATGAAGGTTGTCTCTCATTGAAGTGGAATGAGTAAGTCTCATTGCCTTCACCCATTCATCAATTTTTCTTGACCAACTTACTTTTTTTATAATTTGGATGAGGTGTGGGAGGGGCTGTGTGTGTGCGCGCTGGACTGCTAGTATGTTGACTCTATAGCTACAACAACAACAACAACAGAACCTTAGTCCCAAAATGATTTCGGGTCGGCTAATGTTGACTCTATAGCTTTATCTAGAAAAATGTCGTATATTGAGATGTGTGTAAGAATCTGTAAATGAGAAGGATAGCTCACTATATACATTGAATTGGGGTTCATGCAATACCAATTACCTTAAGAAGTTCTTTTCAGTAAAATCTAGCAAGTGCTGTCTGATATTGGATGTATCATTTATGTGCTTGTTGCAGAAGCCTTCAGCTTTATCTTAGATGGCTTTTTGGCCTTTTGCTGGTGTTCCTGTAGAACAAGCAAAGACAATGAGCTCATTTTCCACTCTGTAGTTTTTAGTTCTCTCTTATTCTTCTGTTTATGTTTGGCTCTCTTGATTCCGCATATGAGCATGACATTAAAGACTTTTGATTTAATTTGTTTTGGAAGGGAGGGATGCAAGTTTGTGTAAGTTGTCTCTGGGAAGTAGGTTATGCTTCGTCGTCTCAGATGGTTAATTGATTTGACTCAGAGAAATTTAACGGCGAAGAGATTGACCGATGCGGAGGTTAAACCATTTAGACCAGCTATGTTGGATACTTTTCACGAGGTTGCTATTTACCTTCACAGATTTCACAATCTTGATCTTTTCCAGCAAGGGTAAGTTTCCATGATCTTATTTATTTGCTTCCTCTACACATTGATTCTGCTGAAAATTATTGTAGGATTCCCAAGTAACGGCAATAGCCTTTTCTGAATTATATTTTGTTAGTTTAGATTAGCTGCTGTTTTTATCTCAGCCATGCTTGCATTGCTTTTTAATGTAATGGTTGCTTCTTTGTGTAGATGGTACCAAATCAAGATTTCTTTGAAGTGGGAGGATGGGGATGGTACTTATGTTGGTATCCCCTCAAGAGTTGTGCAATATGAAGGTACTTTTTTTGATAACATGCTTTCATTTTTGCTTTATGCTCATTGGAAAAATAGGAGAATTTCTGTAGTTGTTTGTGACGGTTAAATGAAGCTAGGATAGATAACTTTTGTTTATTGTGAAGCCATTTTTGTAATTGGTACGTGCTCTCATACTCAATCAAGTAATGAACAAATACAAAATTTCCAACCCAGAATTGTTTTCTCTCTTTTTTCCCTTCTCTGTTTTCACTGTTTCCATTCTCCCTTCTTCTTCTCCTGACAAGTTCAATATAAAATCATGCTTGGAAGAATATCAAAGTACAAATGTTGATTAGAGGGTCAGGGAAGCCTGTCATATAGGTTTTAAGTGAAAAGAGTTGAGCTCTTAACATTGTTTGAAGAAGACTCAGGAACTCAGGGGGCTTCAGCTGCCTGTTAAAGCCTTGAAATACCATTTTGGAATTGAAGGTTTTGCAGATATTAGCCTTGCTGGCCTTTCATCCCGCTCATCTATATGCTGCCAGCATTGTCAGTTGCTTCTCATTCTTACTTCCATTTTCTTAGTTTCCTTGAGTGAGAGATTGAGTTTTTCCTCCCCTGTTATGTGCGATGGAAAGTGGACTATGCTTATCTTAATTTACCTTGATTAAGGTGTAACATAATAAATACCTTTAAATGTAGTGGCGAAGGATAAAAAGGATTTTGGCTTACATAGCTTAATTGACATGCTTGAAAGAAATGGAATATCAAGGTGATAAAAAAAATTTAGATTATTGTTTTACTGTTGCATGTTAGAGTTGTTTGTTAAGAGTTCATAGAAATAGGGTATGGTCTCCTTACAGGCTTAAACTAATAAAAATTTCCTATAGAAAAAAAGGCAGCTCTTTTGAATTCTGTAGACTAAATTAGTATTTTAGTAAGTCTTATACGAAAAACTGGGAAAGGAAATGTATTCTAATATCTTAAGAAAACTATAGTAGTTCTTTTTGCCCCCTCCTCCCTAAATAGATTGCATTTGCCTAATAAAGGAAAAAAATTATTTTATATCTTCAATGAGTCATAATTTAGCATAAAAAATATAAATTAATGATGTTAAATTCCTGAAATCCTGAATTGAAGAGTATAAGACTCCCAACCTTGTATCTTTTAGGTCCTTGTTCATTTCTGTTTTAAAAGAAGCAGAGTGCTAGAGAAGATTGGCAAGAAGGGGGTTTGACTACAATCAATAGGGAAGTGGTATAATGTGAATGTCTTATTTGCTGATATAAATACTCAATTTAATCTAATCTACCATACACTTTTGAATACCTTAATGCCTTATTAGATTTAATGCCTTAATCTATATTCAATTTGAAGAATTGTAGATGTAGATAATTGAAGATTCTCAGCTTAATCTGCTGCTTTCTGATCTTTCATTCTTTCTAGCATTCTTTTATTAGGTTTTTAATAAAAGCTTAGGCATGTTATAGATAACTTTTTAGTATAGTTATTCATATTTAAGCCACAATGGTTTTTTGTGCGATTCTTAAACTGGGCTTTTTCATGAAGCATTTCCATGTTCTTGAATTTAAGTGAAGTGTAAGTGTCAAGTTCCCATTTCCATGTTGGAGTGTTGAGGATCCTACCTGGGTATACAAGGTGAAATAAAGAATATGAGTTACATAGGCTCTCCTATCTTGGGTCCTCTATTTTACGCCCCTAATTTTTTGGTCTCAGTCGCTGTAGCTGTTTTGATGATTCAAACAGATATAACCAATGCTTTTTATGCTTATTTTTGCTATGTCTTTCTGCTGTCCTGCAGCTCCTAGCATGGGTTCTGATGATAGCTATGGAGTTTGGAGAATTGATGATTCTGATAATAGTTTCTCAACTCAACCTTTTAAGATTAGATATGCAAGACAAGATGTTCCTCTCTCGGTCATGGTTGCTTTTAATCTCTCTCTTTCAAATCGTGAGGTATATTTGGAGCTCTTCCTTGTGGTGTTTGTGAAGGTCTTTTTATTTTATGGAAGTTCTATATGATCACTCTCAGTTTTGTCGAAAATATTTGGTAACCCAGTACAAAATTATCATGCAGAAGTACAAGAACTTTGCATAAGCTGACTGTGACATTATTGACTTAAAAACTGTTTAAAGACAATATAATTAGCATTAAAAAAAACTCTCTTCCTGTTTGCTTATTTCCCTTCCCCGGCTTATCTTTCTCCTCATGAGGACACTCCTGCTTTTTCACTGGCCATTGGCTTTTCAATCAACGATGTTGCCAGCAGTCCATTGGTGACAAAAGTGCTTCCATTTTGTTCATCCCTCTTTACTGGTCAAAGCCCCCTGGCTCTATTCTCCTCGACCTTTTATTGATTAAAAAAGACTTGTTTTGCTTAACTTATACCCTTTTTTTTTTTTTTTTTTTTTTTTTTTTTTTTTTTTTTTAACGAGCTAAGTAGAAAAAAAACCTCCCTTCTAAATTTTGTGTCAATTCTTGATGCATCTTAATTTTTGTGTCAATTTCTTGATACATCTTTGATTTGGGCAATTTATTGATGTATGTTTTGATAAACCCTTGTGTTAGATTAATATAAATATTTTTCGTCAATTGCAAATAGAAGTTGAAAATTGTTTTTGATAGGGAAGTGCAAGCATCCAAGAAGAACTTAGAACTCTGTTTCCATTGATTTTAGGTATGTAAAAATCAAGCAAGAAAATAATACTGTCTCATTTAGGAGTCATTTTCATCTTTCTTAAGTTTACAGTAATGCACCCATGACCTTATTTGATCACCCATGGGAACATGACTACTGTTAAAGTGTAACTAAACAGTGGTTTTAACTTTTTTTTAATCACTTGTGTCATGACTAGATCTTGTACAGTACCACACGGTTAGTTTGCATAATAGCTTTTTTTTTGTGGCTATCAAACCTAAACATACAAAACAAAGAGTTACCTTAAAGGGTTTGGGGAGTATCTAAACTGTTTGAATTACAGCTGACTTTTTCTTAATGTATGATGACAAGATCTGGAGCTATAAGTCTTGTGAAGTTATCTATCCCTCAGAAGTTAATTATCCCTCCATTCTTCAGCTGTTTAGAGTTAGGCTTGTAATCTGCATAGAGGAGATCATGATATACTCTCTCCATACCATCATCCTATCATTTTAGTAACATCTATTCCCTTCATCCCTTTCTTTTTTTTTTTTTTTTTTTTTTTTTTTTTTGTATCTATATGCTATTTCCCTATTACTTGTCAGTTCTGCATACCAATGCGTTCGCTAACACTTTTTAAAAAGTTGTGCATAACCTTATTTAACAGATAATTTATAAACACGAGTAAATTCTAATCTTTATGCAAAATTTAGTTAGTCACTTATAATGTTAATAGGGAATGGTGGGACTTGGGAGTAGTATAACTGATGACATTGTTGTGGAAAATTTGGACCAGGTGGCGAGGCTGAGTTTCTGTTATCCACTGTGTTAAGGAAAATTAAGTTAAATCCTCTTTGGAAATAGCAAAAGACCACAATATTGTTGTGTTTTTTTTTTTTTAAACAAATCCCATCTAATGTTATACTCCGTACATGACTGTTTCACAGTACAGCAGAATTGCAAGAAGATTAAATTCTTTATGCCTAATTTATTGTTGCATTACTGGCCTCATTTTGTTTTGTGTTGATTAATACTATTATGAATTGTATTCCTTTGGAATGATTATCACTTTATCAGTTTGTTACTTATTCTCTTTCTTTATGTAGATTCCTGCCAAGTCTGGTGTTATTATCAAATTTGAACTTATCTATTCTGCTTTATTGGAGAAAGGGTAAGTTAACAAAAATTATGTCTCTTTGCTTACATGGAGCTCATAAGATTTGATTGACCTTCCTTTATGCCATTAATTAACTTAAACAGTTTTCTGTTTGCATTGGTAATAATATTACAAATATTGTATGTTTTGAGCAGGTCAGAGTTGCAGGCTTCCTTAAGTACCTCTGCTGCTGCTGTCCATGAATTCAGGATTCCTCCGAAAGCTCTTTTGGGACTACATTCCTATTGTCCTGTCCTTTTTGATGCCTTCCACTCTGTGCTTGTAGATGTTAGTATACATATCAGTCTCTTGAAGACGGTAGCACAGAGTCTCCAAAAGAAGGTACCCAGGTTTGTCACTCCTTCCAGTTCTCTTTCTATTGATAGATGTTTTACATCAACATCAAAGTCACTGATAGAGATTGAAATTTTGCAGAACGTCTTTCAAATTTGAGAATATTGATGGAAAAGTTCCTGACAAATCAATTAAAGTATGTGTTCTTATACTCTCAAATAGTTTATTGATTTGCGCTTGATTTTGTTTTTTTGTTTTTTTGTATTTTGTATATTTTTTTCTTAACCTCTCCTCTGGAGCTGTAGTTGTGGCTTTGTTACTTCATCCACAACATGTTCACTTTTGGCTTCTTTTCTGTATTTAACTTTTGATTTTTGGAAGTGGTTTGCTGCTGTTGTTAAGATGATGCCAACGCTGCTTGTTGCTACTAATTTCCTTGCATTAGCAGATAAATAAGTAAATGAGTGTATAGCCAATTAAATTTCCAGCTATTATTCAACTAAGAAAACCAGATTTTTTTTTGTAAACTCTATGGTGGTATGAAAATTGGCCAATTAGATATTCAGCTATTATTCAATTTTGATTTTGTACTTTTGTTGCTTGACTTTTGATATTCAGCTATAATTGTTTCATTTATATTGATAGCTATTTGTGGGATGGAAAAGATTTTTTTTTTATTTTTTATTTTATTTTATTTTTAAATGTTTGTTGTTTTTTTTTATTATTTTGTGTGAGTAGTATGGATGATTAATGGCCAGTTGTGGAAGACAAAAGCTTGCTAGTTTTGTTCCTACTTATCTTCAAAAACATGAATCTTGTCAGATCTGCTAGACTTTATCCCAAATTATCATCATTGTATTTTAATCTCTAGTAGGTATGTATAGCAAGTAGCTACTAAATAATGTTGTTCATATATTTTTTTTTTCAACCTTCTCTTGGTCAGGGTTTTGGTAAAGTAGTAAAAGAGGTGCTGCTTGTCAAATCATTGCTAACTGCACGTGATATTCTTCTAGAAGAGGCACAAAAGCTCGGGAAAGCAATTGATCAGAGCATTGATTTCACTGAGTTTATCTCCCAGATGGATGATACAAAGTTGTTTGATTCTTTATTGCAAGCAGATGTATCTTCAATTACTTCTGATGTTAAAAATCTAGAAAAGTCCGATTCTCAAAAGAGTAGCGAGGTTTGTGCTTTCTAAGTGACCGATAACTAAGGGGGTTGATATTTGCATGTTCAGAGCTAGCCTCTCTTTATCTACTAGTGTCATCTCACAACTAGTTAAGATATACAACTCCACATATTTTTCCCCTTCCTGACCCCTTCACCGGGAATTATGTTGGATGGTGGTATTAATGGGAGTTCCAAAAAAGAGTTCAGATGAGGTGCAGATATTCCTGTGCAAATAATTATTCTTGCTTAAAGTCTAACAAAGATTTTTGTGCTCTTGAACAGAAGGCAAGCCTTTTTCTTGATTTTCGAAGTAATGGAGCTCTCCAGTCCCTGTCTAGGGACAGTCTTCTCTATTTTGCTCATACAATTGGAAACCAAATTCACTACTTATGGAATACTTTTCTGAATTTCCACAGGTCAGTTGTGTTTTCTTTATCAATAAGAATTAGCTTTTAATGTCATGTTCTGTTCAGAGTGTTAAAATTTCTATTTATTAATTTGCATTAATATTTGTGTTTTTACCGACTGGCTTCCTGGCAATTTTCAATGGTATCAGCAGAGCAGACTTTCTTTATTATGCAGTCTCTCTAGATCCTTGATGGATTTGGTGAAGAGTCGGTCATTCTACCATTTATTATGTGCTTTCATTTGTTTGTATATTGACTTGCACTTGAAGGAAATGTCTATATAATAGCCCATTATGAAACTTGAAGAAATTTTTTTCCCAGGATCTAAGCTATAATAAATCAAACATGCTAAATAATGATCTCTCAAGATATAGATAATTTTATGATACCTGACCTGTGCATAACAGGACAACCTTGTCCTGAGGATGATATTCTTATAAGGTTGTGACCCCTACATGTTTGCTAATGTGCGTAAGGAGTATGTTATCGGTGAAGGCATATAACTGTATTCTGCCTGCGGGTGGGCGCCACTGACATTTCTCTTGGTCACTATGACCATAGTGTACTTTTGAGTTTATTGGTGGGACATGGGTGGTGCATTGGTAACTAACACCTATCTTGCCTCCAACACCCCGAGCTAATTGTAGTTGTAGGTAGGAGACTGCTCATATCATGAGATATGATTTGATTTTTAATTTATTGAGAGTAAATCATCCTTGATATTGATCAGAATAATAGTTTTGAATTATGTTGTTGCTTCTAAAGGTCTCTGATCTCTAACTAATACTTGTTATTGCTAGTTCTGTACCTTGCAATACATTGATATTTCATTTGATTCCAGGGCTAACAAAACTAAGGTCATGGAATATCTGCGGGAGTCATGGGCCAATGATCGAAGAACGGAGTGGTCAATATGGATGGTGCATTCAAAGGTTGAGATGCCACACCATTTTATTAGCAGCAGAAGTGATGAGGCTTCACTCCGTGGTGGACTACGTGGAAAAGTAGCAGTGTTACGGAAACTGGCTGATGATGTAAACAGATCTGAGTGCCTATGAGTGTTGCTTTTTTTCCCCTTTTTTTTTGGCTCATAAAATGCCACTTATGCATGTTTTGTGGATCTTTTTATAATACTGTAAGTCAGTCTAAAGTAGAATTTAAGACTGTTTTTACTTTCTTTATTTTCCAGCCTGCTCAAATTGCAGCTACTCGTGCTGAGCTTCATCGACGAAGTATTGCGCAAATGAAAGTGAGTTGTTTCTGTAAAACGTTAGTATGCTTCTGCAATTCCTTTGCTTTTGTGAAAATTGTTCACATCTTGAGTTATGTTGCAGATCAACAGTCGTTCAATTCAAGACTTGCATATGTTTGGAGATCCTTCAAGTGTGCCTGTGGTGATAGTAGAACGTGTCATCAATGCTCCAAGGCGTTCATCTAGTGGCAATTCTTACTTTGAGATGACCCCATCTACCTTGCTTTCTGAACTTCCGAACAAGATATCCAGTGGCAATCACTTGTCGAATGGTCGTTCTTTGAAACTTGTTGTTTTTGTGCACGGATTTCAGGTATACTTTCTTTGGACACAAGTTAGTTGTCTTAAATGGAAATGACTACTTTTTTGCAGCATATAGCTTATCTTCAAGTTTTGCTGATTTCTTTTTTAATTTGTTTTTATCCTTCAAGTGTGTGTGTGTGTGTGTATGTGTGTGTTGGGGGTTGGGGTGGGGGGTGAGGCTGTGGGGAGAGGGTCCAGCCTTTCAGGTGTGGTGGGTGGTTGTTAGTTGAGTGCTACTCATCTAAATTATGGATAAAAAAGTGTTTTATTTGTTCATTTCGGAAAGACAGGGAATCAAAAACTTTTCTTGTGCTATTATAGTATTATGCGCTACCCCTATGGCAGGCAACTTAAGATGCTTTTATCCTCATAGGATTTAGGAATTGATCTTCCACTCGAAGAAGGATGAACTTCAATGCAGCTAAGTACATATTCACAGTTGTGTAAAAGAAATTCAGGAACATCGGCATGTTAATATACCTTGTGTGTATTTATTAGCCAGGTCTATTTTGGAAGGATATTGTATTATTGTGTTTTGTGTACTTGGGTGTCTGACTAGTTATTGTGTGGGCGGCCTACATCTTCATTTCCACTTGCTCTTCAGCTAGCTCTGAATTGGGTGTGCCTGTGATTGTTGTTGTATTGCATATTTTGGTGATCACCTTTTCCTAGGATCCTTAGCTGTTGTAAGGTCATCCATTTTTTTTACATTTAACTTGGTATAGTAATTTTGCTAGCTCTGTTGGCTATATTATCAATCTTGGGAAAATTTGGGAAAAACCAAATGGGTATGGAGTTGACTTTTTCTTGTGCCAGTGAATATGGTGTGGGTAGTTTGGGTTTGAGTGAAATCATTTGGAAAACATGGCCTGGGATCAGTTAAATGGTTATTTGAGGTGGATTATGCCTCTAAAGCTTCTTTCAAAATGGTTATAGAAGTGTACTACGTATAAAAGTAACTGCTTGTTGATCAGTTTATAAAAATTGGATGCACAAATTAGTTTTCACGTCTCATGATCTGTGTACACTGGAACCATGCAGGGACATCATTTAGATTTGCGACTTGTTCGTAATCAATGGCTTTTATTAGATCCGAAGATAGAGTTTCTTATGTCTGAAGCAAATGAAGATAAGACCTCTGGGGATTTCAGAGAAATGGGAAAGAGGCTAGCAAAAGAGGTTGCCTCTTTTGTTTCGAAGAAAAGGGACAAAGCCTTTAGATCTGGGGGAGTATCAGAAATCAAACTTAGTTTTGTTGGGCATTCCATTGGAAATGTCATCATAAGGGCTGCGTTGGCTGGTACGAACTTGTAGCTTAGGCTGATTTCTTTTGATGCTTATTGCTTAACCCTAATTATTTACTTTTAGTATTGCAGATAATAAAATGGAGTCCTGTCTCAAATATTTGCACACCTATGTCTCTGTATCTGGTCCACATTTAGGATATCTGTACAGTTCAAATTCTCTATTTAATTCTGGGCTGTGGCTTCTGAAGAAACTCAAAAGCACGCAGTGTATCCATCAACTTACGTTGACTGATGATCCAGATCTCCAGAACACCTTCTTCTTCAAGCTATGCCAGGTATACCCTTCTAGTCATGTCTGAAAAAAATTGCCTCCATCCCCTTTTAAGTTTCAATTAAAGTTCACATAAATGACACTTACTTGGGTCGATACTTCTCTTTTAATGTTATTACTTTTTTGTACTAATATATACAACATTTGTTATTATGTACATGTATAAGATTTTTGTGTACTTAATGTCTTGATGTATATTTTTAAAATATTAATTGTTTATAATTATTACTAACACGTAATTAAAAATATTAACGGTCAATGTTATGTATTGACATGCATGAATGTCAAAATGTTGCAATTTAAAAGAGAACGGAGGAAGTTTATGGTTGATCCTTAAAATCTAAAAAATGATAGTCTTATGAAGATGTATTCACTCAAATGTAGAACTACCATCCTTGGCTTAACAAATGACACAATATACTTATAATACTGATAGTGTTGTACTTGAAAAATGTCTCTTATAAAATTGACACCCGTGCATTAAAATATGACATCGACACTTGTAAAATTTTTAATGAAAGGGTAGTTCACATCATGTGGATCACTTGTAAATGGTGAACCTCACCCTTTATATGAAGTTGAGAGAATTTGCCAAAGTTTGACACTTCCTCTATTTTATTTAGTTCCAACATTTTTACTTGTCATGCATGGCAATACATAGCTTCAACCGTGACTTTTTTTCAATATATATCTAACCAACAAAAAATATAAGAAGTTGATATTTTGAAACTATACATTAAGATGAATCTAACAAAATCCCACATAACTATGTTTATTCTTGAATTTTAACTACCCCCCAACACCCCCCCCCTCCCCCACCCCCCCCCCCCAAAAAAAAAAAAAAAAAAAGCTATTTAAAGTAAAATTTATGAATAGTGTAAAACTTATAAGTGTTGCAACTAAATAAAAAACAGAGGAAGTATATCATAAGTCATAACATATGTTACCTTACATACACATTCATGTACAACCTTTGTTCCCAGAATATTTCTGAATTTTCATTTTTGCACAATTCATATACTAATTTTCACCACATGTTTATACTAAAACGAAAAATTATACATTGTATGTTTTTATGTAAGATGTTAGATATATTTCCGTAGCTTTATAATTTTTACAAATGTATATTTAAAGATAGTAAGTGATTAAGTTGTGTTCGGGCAATTATGCTGGTTAAACTGATGCAAGTTTTTGGAAACAGAGGAATTACTGACAGTGCATAATTGGGGTCACCAGCAATATAAATATGGTGTTACTAATATACATTAGTAGGGTTGTCGGTTGTCCATCTATAATGTGGTTATGCCTAATGCATTATTGGATTTACTGGTAAAGCTTTAAGGGGGTTACGAATTATTTATTAATGGGGATATTGTTTATGTTGCATCATCATTGGAGCTGGTGATGACAAGTCACACTTGGGATGAACTGTTTACAAATGCAAAATGTTAAGTGCATATAATTTATTAAAGTTTGATGGATAAAGATTTGAGGACAATTGTTTGCAAACTTCGTTTATGCCTCCTTACTTGCCCTTTAGTTTTGTTTTCTTTTTACTCCCTAAAGTTTTGGAAATCAAAGGGGAAAGAAAAGTAAAAGTTGGCATCTACGTTAACTACAACTCTTCATTTCACCTCAAGTACCCGTGTTGGATACTTGAGAGTTGACACCGACATTAGTTTGATGCTTAGACACATTTTTTTTTTGGGTAATATCATGCAAAAAATATCATTAAAGGCCTTGTTTGACACTTGGACACATATCTGTATCTAACTCTTCTAGCCGAGTCCAAGTAACTTAGGTTGTTAAATTTTTCATATATTTTGATCCATTTCTTTTATCACAAGTAATTGATTATTTTATTGATAAATATACTTACAAATTGACAAAAACAAAGCTGGGTATTGCCTCTGCACGAAATTATAATATACAGTCTCTCCATCCTTATATGTGTGCTACATTTTCTTTTTGGGTGTCCATAAGAGAATTCTATTTTTTCTTGATAAGCATGTGGTCCCGTTACTTTACTCTCTCATCAATGATGAGTTGTTCTCTCTATTTTACCTTCTCATCAATTCTAAGTAAACTAAATGTGTAAAATGTACTTGGAGCATACATTTAAAGACAGAGGTCTATCTGTTCTCTATATACGTGTGAATATATTCAGCAAAAAGAAAATGATGGTTGGTTATAGCTCTGCTGTTCTGGGATTGTGTCTTGGGTGTTGTCACTTTAGTCTGGAATGTAATTTGATATTCATACGTATGTCGATTTGCCTTCACCTTTTTTTTTTCTTTTTTTCAGCAAAAAACATTGGAGAAGTTTAAGAATATCATCTTACTGTCTTCACCACAGGTTAGTACTCATCTCTTCAATCTGTTATGGACAGAAGAGCTTGCTGGATTATATTCTATGTCCTGTTGGCATTTGGATTGTAATCTTTGAAATTTGACTTACATTTTGGCCTTTTAGCTTTTTATTCGTGCTGTGTTTGTGATTTGCTCTGTTTATAAGAATGGTTACAGATACAGATTATTTTAGAGATGTCTCATAAACTGTAGAAGTCGTAAAAGACATCCCTGTTGGTTGAGTGAATGTATAAATTTGGAACGTTTGCATATGTGAAACAATAGATTTATTATTTTCGACAGTGTACTTTTTTATATTGGCAGGATATAAATTCTAGAATTCCACTGTGAGCTGTGGTGGCCAGTTGGTCAAAATGTCTATCTTGGTGAAAATAAATTGCATGGGTGAGATACCCGTGTGCGCATACAAAATCCTCTATTAATGCTTGTGTAGTTGACGTACTTACTAAGAGTTTATCTCCATTTTTTCTCCTACCCTGAGTTTTCAACCGTAATGTTGCATTGTGCATAATTAGGGTTCAAGGGCTTTATTAATATGGATATTTTTGTTTATTGTTTTTTTTTTTTGTCTTTGTGCTCCATTGTGGTGCTACTTTCCATTAACTAGTTCTCTTTCAGGATGGTTATGTACCGTATCATTCTGCAAGAATTGAATTGTGTCCTGCATCTTCTACTGACTTCTCCAAAAGGGGACAAGTTTTTGTGGAAATGTTGAACAATTGCTTGGACCAAATACGATCTCCCTCCATGGAACATCGAGTTTTTATGCGATGTGATGTCAATTTCAACATGTCTTCTCATGGCAAAAACCTAAATACTTTCATAGGACGAGCTGCTCATATAGAGTTCTTGGAGACCGATATCTTTGCAAAGCTCATAATGTGGCCATTTCCAGAATTTTTTCGTTAATTATGCTGTGTAAGGTAGCCTTGTGTTAATTAAGATGCTTTGACATCAAAGGGTCCATTTGCATAATTGGTTGGGATTTCATGCAAATCCTTTTTCCATCGCGGTCAGATTTCCAGTTTTGCACATTGTGGACATGGATTAAGAAGCAAGAAATGTTTCGTCAGTCAGGAGAAATGTATACTGTTCTAGGTAAGCTAGATTCTGTATTTGTATTTGCAATCGTATCAGTTTTCCATTTAGGATTATAGGCAGGAGATCCTTGAAATTTAGGAATACAGAGGATTACTCATTGTACAGTAAACATGATATAAATAGTTTTTAAGCTTCAAAGGTAGTTTAGTTCCATAGTGCTGTTTTTTTGTTTCACTTAGTTACCTATTCCCTTCTGTATCTAAGCTACCATGTTTTATAGCACCGTAAGATGTTTCAATAAGAATTTACAAGGCTTCTAGTGCAGCGTATTATTTTCTGATAAATGTATGCCTTTTTATATTCTTGTACGCCGTAGGCTATTGCATACTGCATTGCAGGTTATTCTATTTTATCTATCCTTTTCATATTATGACTCATTTAGTATCTCTATTATTGGCTGGAAAATAACTATGGTGTTTTTGTTGTATAGCTTTACGCTTGTTGCTTGATATTAGTGGTGTATGGTTTAATCTATTTAGAATGTTGGGTGTGTAATTTGGGTTTTTGGCTACTTCTAATTTATGTCTATGCTCAAATAATTCTTGTTTGGCTACTTCTAACTTACTTATAATGGGTCAACTTTTAACCTCTCATAATACTTTCACAAGGTTGTTATCCAAATACACAAGTCGCATTTGTCATATCCCAATCTGAGTCAATTCAACATATGTGATATAATAATTGAAAATTTTACCATTAAAATTAAAGACTAAAAAATTTAAGAAAAATACAAGTAATAATATTGCAAACAAGAATATTACATTTTTCTGACATGGGGTAAATTTTTAGGTCTGTATAATTTATTTATTTACATATCACAGTATAGATGTTAATGTCATAAACTCATATAACAGGTGATATGAAATTTAGATAGTGGCAAGAGATTGAGAAATTCAGTTCATAAATTTTCGAAGGAAATGATTAATCAAATTGCTCAATCTATCTAAATACAATATCTATCTTGGTTTAGAAAGATTGAGATCTGTTAAATACTTTTCTCAGAGCTCTATAACTAAAAGTCTTGGCTTTAGTTAAAATGGCATTACTGTTAATATTACTGCTAATCCTGTAATTATCTTCAGTTTCTTCCAATTTAATGTTGTCTTCAGGATTCCAAAACTGAGCATCTTTTCTCTTGTTCTTGATAGTAGCTAGCACATCATATTTGTTGCATATTCCCCACACTGTCACCTTCTGTTGCGCATAATCAACATTTACCGAGTATATTCCTGTTCATATATCATACTTATGTTAATATCTATAAGTGGATTGAAAAGAAGATTAAGCTACAAATATAATTGAGGAAGAATGCAGTAATTGAATTGGTTGTTAAAGGAAAATTATAGGTCCGAATGCCCTATATGTAGGGTGATAACTATTGCTTTATTTGTATGCAGATGCCAACTAGTTTGGGTAATCTTAATTTTGAGATGATACAAACAATTCAAACGAATGTGTTTATATATAGTGACTCACTACATATCCGATAAGGATTGTTGTATATATGAAAAAACTTTATGTACGACGAGTGATATGATTAATGATACAAACAATTCAAACGAATTTGTTTATTATATATAGTGACTCCCTATATATCCGATAAGGATTGTTGTATATGTGAAAAAACTTTATGTACGACGAGTAATATGATTAATGTTAGACAAAACTAATAAAGAGATTTAACGTTCATGAATCAAACATAATGAGTAAGTCACATGTTTTTTTTTTTTTCAATGCTGTGTTTAGGTACATGTAAACTATCCTAGAAATTAGTCAAATTACTAGTAATATGATAGAAACAAGGGAATATGATGCAGATGCAGTCATGCAGTTGTTATCATATAAAAAGAAAAAATTCTTGAAATTAGTAATAGAAACTACAAAGTAAAGTTCAATTTTTTACCTCTTAAATTACTCAAAGCCTTCTTCACTTTCCTTTCACAGCCAAAAGAATATAGAGGAACCTTCATCTCCACATATTGAGGCTCAACACTCTTGTAAGCCGGAACAATTTGTAAATCTGCCATTTAAATTGAATTAACTAGGACTTTATCTTATAAATACACTTATAATTATACTAATCCTTACAAATTAACCGCGATTTTCCAAATCGAATGGTACTGGTGTATTTCAAAATGCCTTATCCAAATGTTCATGCTAATATGTAGCTATATATATATACGATTAAGATAACTTAATGAGGTCACGTAATCTAATCTGAATTCCAAAGACGAAAAAGTCGAAACGACACAAAACAATGATTCCTAGTTAATACTATGTCAAACATAACTTTAATTAGCTTTTCTTCTCATGTATTGGTTTCTTAGCTTTCTTTTGCATTTTCTTCAGTTGTTGTTCATTGCTTTTTAACATGTTGACAAGGAACTTTAGGCTAAAAGATGTTTTTCTTAGATTCTTTGTTATGATTAGTGATATAACTTGGAGAAATTGCATGAATTCTGAGTCAGATATATTATTTAATGGAAAAGATTAGACTCTTTAATTAGTTTGGACCCTCTTCTTGCATGGCAGTGTTGAACGTTCTAGCATGGCTACCATGTGCTTATTGCTTTGCCTTAAGCAAAAAGTTGCCTCTTAAAGTGAATTATTAAGGTTTCATTAACAAGAAAAGTAAGAGGTCCGTCATTCAGCATATTCTTAATTAGATAAGTCACAACATATTAACATTAGATTGGTGAAAACATGTACATGTACCATTCACTTCATACATTAGGCATACATCTTCGATAAACTTCGTACACAATTCTAAGCGCGTGTTTTGAATAAGGTTAAGCACTGATAATTGAAATGATACACAATATATTTGTTCTCTTCGTCTAGAATTAATTGTCACATAATTAATACTAAGTTAATATTGGTGTTGGTGACTAAACTATTTTGAACCTATATCAAGCTAGCTACCCCTTCAATTCGATGATGAGTTTTAAATAAATAAGTAGAGCAATAATTCATGCACTTTTAACAAAAAAAATAAAAATCAGATTCATCTTTAACATTGGTCAATTTGATCTTCACTTAATCATCCAAAATTCATCTTGGTCATTGATAGATCAACAAGGTTGAAGTCCATATACGACAAGTTCGTTTTGAAGACTCGCTTTCACAACAGCTCAGGTGGGTGTCCATGAGCAAGCAATGCTATATTTGAGTTGCAGCAAAATCTTATTTACAAAATCTGAGTGAATTATTCAATCTCCTCACATTAACTACTTCGTACTTGTATAACTTATGGTTTCACACTATGATATATGTGCGGGGATTGATACGTTCTTTGAATTGCACCCTTCAATAATTCCCTCGGCCTGTATACATACATTGATATGATGTCGGTCACCAAGGGGTACCTACTATTGACATACATACCCTTCGTATCTTATCCTTATTGATTTATATAGATTCCACATGCGCATGCTCGTGCATGCAACATATCTATCGGCAATTTGAGAGGCAAAACAAGCAGCAGATTGAATTGTTAATGTTAATCATTTAATTAGCAATCGTACACATTAGAAATTTCCCTCGTGAAAGGGTTTATTGAGGCACTATACACTCTCTTTTTCTTACCCATGTTCATGCAATGCTAAATGTAACATGTTCCTCCTATTCAGATATTGCCAAGAAATACACCATTTTTATATTAACATACATGTTCCATCTTCCTAGTCATGTAACAAAAAGAGCTAGCTGATATGATTTTTATTTTTTTATTATTTATTTATTTATTTATTTATTTTTACCATAATTGCCTTATATGGTACCCCTTGAAAAAACAAACTAACAACTAACTTGAAATGCATGGTTGATGAGCTTGAATACTTCAACATTCAACCGACTATAACGCAAGCAATAACTACCCAAATAGTTGTACCAACGAACATATATAAGATATGATGCTGATAATTATTTCAAACTTCAAAGGATAAAATTATTAGATCTAGTAGCACATAGTAGGTAGAAGTTAAGTACCAACAAAAGTAGCGCTGAAATTTTGCTTTTCAGACATTTTTGTTCTTTGAATTAATTAACCTTGGCATTTAAGCTGACAATATATTTCGTCCTATTGTAGCAGGCGTTAGATTTAGATCAAGGATTTTTAACCACTTTAGCTCACTTTTGAAGACCCAATTTATTCTGTTACGAATCTTACGATAAATATTCTTTGGCGTCTTTCATAACATCATGTTGTGTCACCATAATTCACATGAAGGGGAAGAGAGGATAGAGGTGCAAAATGTAGCCCCAAATGAACAGCAATTTTATTCTTTGGTAGTACATATGACTATACGAGTACAACTTATGACTCTAGAATCTAGATGTTTCCGGGCTTGGTTCCGTAAAACATATAAGAATTTGTAATTTCTTCTTACAATTATATACCTAAGTGTATCCAAAAGTTATAGGTTAGAACTTAGAAGCTACTTAAGGGGATGACCAAGTAAGTCTTCCGAGGCTCTTTGGGAACCACCTTGAAGCATAGCCTTGGAAGGTACAAAATTGTTATGCAAAGTCCAAATTTAGAGGTTACAATACACAAAATAGGATCATTTTCAGAGATAAAGACCCGTTGTAGCCTTGAGTTAATGAAGGGAGGCGAGCACATAATTGGCTAAATTGACGGTTTAAAGTGGATGGTTATAACCATCCAAATGGCCTTCCAGGGTCTCTTCTGATCCATGGCAAGCAACTCGACTTCTTTTTTTTCTTCAAAATTGTTAAAAATTAAAGGTTATAATCCATAATTTTTTACCATTGTTGGAAATTTTTTCTAAATCGAAGTGATAAAATGTAAGTGGGTAAAAAGTCATTCACATTTTAAAAAGAATGTGTGTATGTATGAGGATCATGAAAAAAAACGACCGAATAAAACAAGTAACGCACTTATCAAGAAACATAATAGAATATCTCGATCTTTAGAAGCCACAAACAAGGCATTGCCATCAACTAAATTACTCCGTCCGTAGTTTTGAATCAAAAGCAGACAACTATAGATATTGAATCAGAATATTTTTTTCAAAAGTTTTAGATGTTGAATCTATTTCTTATTTCTTTTGCTTTAGGCTCCTTAAATAGTAATTAGATGCAGACAAAGCAGACAATTTATCGACAAATCTTACGACACCCATACAAATGCCACGTTAGATGTGAGTCCCAATTGTATTCCTTTTTACATGCTCTGACCGGACCTGCTTCTGCTGACTCCGTTCATTCTAGTGCAATTTATGGACCCACCCAATTTAGTCAGTTTTTTTTTCAATTAATTAGTTTTGTTTTTGGAAAAGTTGAAAGCATCTCTATGTCGAGTATAGTTTTTAAAAAAAAAAAAAAACATTTGATTGTTTTCTCTTTTGCTGACAATTCCTCATGTGGTATCCATATACACCATAATTTTTCTAACTAAATGTTGTACATTATCATTCGGTGAATTCTATACATAATTGGATTATTATCTCATTTTATATGATTTATCATTTGAACCACATGTTGTTACATTAGACCGTCGTACATTAGAAAAGTAATAAAGTGATACGAAGTATATTTTTCACCTTTTAGTCTTAGCTTAGTTTGAAAGTACACTTACTCTATCCATTGTCAATTAATTTGAAGAGATGATACGCTCTATTTTGAACTTTTAATCCGTCCAAAATCTCGTTCTCCTTGTTGGTTTTGCCATGCATGGTCCATGAGAATCAAGGTGAAACATGATTGAGATGGCAAATGATGAAATAACTTTAATTTTGTTTGAAGCGTCAAATGTAATAATCCAGGTTTTAGCATTCAAAACATAACAAATTGTTCGTTTTCATTTTTCGTTCAAAACATGAAAATATTCTATGAAATAATCGTTTAGATAAGTTTGATTGTTTGATGTACTCTATGATAAAAATACTAGCTAAATATTCATGAAAATTTTTATAGTAGTCATCCTTAAAATTACTATCATTATACTAATTTTTTTATTGGCTTATTTTATTTTATTTTTTTTTATGTTAAAATTAATTATAAATGTTTTCTCTTAATTTTTTAAACTTATTTTTTATATATATAGTATATATTTTCATAATTAATTTATGAATTATTTTTTTAATTTCAGTAATATTAAAAATTGAATTTTGTAAATTAATTAGGAAAATTATAAAAAACAAATTCAAAAATTATTTCAAAATTAGTAAATGAATTTTAAAAATTAGATAAATGATATAATTATTTTGACATCAAAAAATAAATTAAAATCAGCCAATAAAAAGTTAGTATGATGGTAGTCATTTTAAAGAGGATGACTATCATAGAATATCCAAATATTCATACACAACATCAGCTTTCATAATTAAAAGAGGTAAATTTTGTAAATAGCAAAATAGAAGTGGCGGCATTAATTAACGTAATCAAGGTTGTGTTTGGTTGAGAAGAAATTGATCTAACTTTCTAGATTACAATTAGGCTAACCAGGATTCTTGGTAATTTGATGTTAAAATCAATGCATTTTTGTGTTAAATTAACTTGTACACTATCAATTTGGACTTTCGTAAAAATCTTTTCTTCAATTATAGTGAAGATAATATATTGCTTTTGTAAAGAAGGAACGATACATTTTTTCATTTATCCCTCACTTTTCTCTTCCATTCCTTAGCTTGATCCATTTAATTACTCTTTTTCTTTCAACTTTTCCTCCAAAAAACACAACACAATATAAATACTTAATGTATTACAAAGATTCAAAGTACAATCAATATTACGATAAAATATATAGAAAGTGTCATAAATGTGAACCTAGCTAATTTTAGCGGCTAATGTTGGCACTTTGCTCCTACAATTAAAATCTCATTAAGAAAAATGTCCATTTTTTCTTCTTTGGACTAATCTTAACTTACAAAACACAAAAATGATGCAAATTATTCAAATCATGTGGCAATCACGTACTTGAAAATTTCCACATACCAATTAAAATAAAGGTTATTATCTCTATAAAATAATTTAAATTATTATCTAACTTAATTAAGATTTGTTTTAAGTACAATTCAAGAAACTCAACTAACGCATAATAAAGCATGGCACCAACTTCCACACACATGATCATGAGCATGGAAGTTAGTGTTTCTGATGCATATTCTCTCAGTTGAGAACAATCCCCCAATTATAGAAACAGAATAAAACATATACATTAAATAATTTGTACACTGATCATTATTATATAATTATGTACATACCTTATAATCCATTGTATTCAATTAATTTAAAGTAGTGTAGGAACAAAATAATTCTAAACATTATCTTTATTAATTAAAATTTAACACTTTATCACAACAACCCAACAAAGTTCTCTATACTCTCATACCATCATGTGGTAGTAAATCTCTATTATTTGAACTTACAATAACATCTTTAAAAAACCATTGATTATTATAAGTTCAAATTTGCTTTTGTGTGGTGATTAATCATCATTTACCCCTTAAGTACTCTTTTAATTATGGGTTATGAAATGCAACATGCATTTGGGTTTTCATCACTAAACAACTGTGGAGGAGGGATTCTTTCTATCACATACAAAGGTTGTTGATAATTATAGTAATTATACATCATTCTTTTCATTGATTCTTCTTCGACGTAATTATTAATGGTGTGAATAACCTCACCATTAACTTCACCTTCTTCCTTCTTAGGCTCTTCTACATGTTCACCACCTTTTTTATCACCTCCAGCTTCGGGTGGTTTTTCTTCCCCTCCTTCCTTTGGTGGCGGATTGTTTTCTTCTTTCGTTTCCTCGGTCTTAGGCTCTTCCGGTGGCTTCTCACCCGCCTCCTCGGCCTTGGGCGGCTCTTCAGCCGGTTTCTCAGGTTCGGGTTGTGGGACTATTTTGGCAGTCTTCTTGGTGCGTCTATACACGTACTCTACCAACTTGTCTGCGTCCATTGTGCCTGTTACTGTGACCTTTCCACCACTTAGCTCAGTTTCTGCTGTTTGTACTCCTGGAACATTAATTAATTTGATATTAATCTCGTTTAACTAAAACATAAGTTTGAGAAAGTTCAGATGTACGTAACCTTATAAAAATCATATACGTACGTACACTACTTTTAATGTAAATCCATGCATCAATGCATGTGTAGGTTTAAATACATCCAAGTCCAACCTAATCATCCATATATACTTCATTATTAAGTCATGATGAATCTTTATAAAAAAATGTACTACGTATCACATGCATGTATTCACATAAAAACAAAATATTAATGTTATGTGTAATAAAAGGTATATAAAATGCGTATAATCCTATATTTTCTAAAAGATAGTAATGATTCTTAAGTTTTTTTATATTTGATTGAAAATTTGATATACAATGTAACTTAGTTCAGTCAATGCTGGTAAATTATATACTGTATAGTTAATTAGGTAAATTATAATGAGGTTTGGCAACTGAAGCAATGCTGCCAAATTCCTTGGACCACAATTATTTGTTTCATGAACATGTGTTCGTTTAATTCAGCAAGTCTGTCTCATCTTCTTCTTCTTAATTTTTTTTAAAAAAAAATGATTTTATAATTTAAATATTTTTTATTATTGCAATAAGGCTGAACCTTACTAAAGGGAAACTGAGCAAATAAATAAAAATAAAATAAAAGTGATTTAATAATTTTAGGTATAGATTTTAATTTTATTTATGGGATTCTTTTTGCAGGAAGTTTTACTAAAAAGTGGACCAACAGTGATGACATGATCAGAAAGATCGACAAAAATGTTGCAGAAAACACAGGAATTTATTTTTAATTAATACCGTTAACTTTTATAGAAGTAAAAAATAATGTACGGGATAATTGATTAATGAATTAATTTTGTATCCTGCTCAAAAAAAAGAAGTGTAAAATTACTAATAATAGCTTGCATATTCATAAATAATGTACCTCTCATTTTAAGTATTTTCTTCTTGAGTTGTCCAGCACATGCTTCACAGTGCATATTTACACTAAGCACCACTGTAGTTAATCCACTAACCTGTACAAAAAGGTAATTTAATAAATAACTTAATAAAATAACAACTTAATGAACTTATGGAATCCATTTCATTATTCTGTTCAAGTTTAATTTTGTACGGTCTCTAATACACAAGCGCGTGTTAAACAAGGATGTAGATAATTACGGAGTAACAAAATGTAACGATGAGTGTAGTTAGTTAGGTATGCCATGAAAATCACCTGTGAAGTGACAACTTCTGGCATGGGTTCACCCTCATTTGCTGGTAAAGGTGACAAAACCTTAGCCGTTCTCTTGGTTTTCTTTGTTATTTTATTGCATATGGCTTGTGGTTCCACCACACCTTTTACGGTTACCTGATTTTGAGCCATGTCAATTACTACCCCTTCGACTCCTGCTTACATAACAAAAAAAAATACGACTTATTAGTAAGGCACATAATCGACTCTCATAGCTAACAACTACTATTTGCCAAACAAGATCGACCATCCTTTTTCTAACAAACAAAATTCTGATATTAGTAACATGATCATTATTCGAACCATGTAATTTTTTTTTTATAGATTATAACCCTACACGATTTAAAATGTTCTATTTATAATTACATAAGTGACAACAACAACCACCCAATATGTATCATGTCACGTACACTAAAAGTGTAACACTAGAAGAAGAGAAATAATAGACCTCTAATTCTCATGATGGACCTCTCAATTTTCTTAGCACATCCAACACAATGCAAGTCCACATATAGAACAAAAGGCGGTGGCGGTGGTGGTGGTTGTGGTTCTTCTTCTTCCTTCTTTTCTTCCTCGACTGGAGGAGGTTTCGCTTCCTCAGCCGGTGGCGGTGGTGGTGGACTATCTTCTTTCTTCTCCTCTGCTGCAGGTTTCTCCTCTGGCTTATTCTCTGCTGCTGGAGCTTGCTCTTCCTAAAACCAATCATATTCATTAATATAACAAAATTATAATTATCAAATAACAAAACCCATTTCCAAAAACATTGGAAATTATATTAAACCAATCATATTTATTGATCATTACACACTTACTGGCTTAGCTTCTTCACCCATTGATTGGTTAATCAGAAGAATAATTCAGAATCTTGTATTATGAAAATGTTGTGGATTATTGGGAATTGTAGAAAGATTTTATAGGCAGAAATGTAATTAATTATATGTTAATGATTTATGAAAATGGGCGGTGCTCTCTAATTATACAAATATATGTATATATAGAAAGCTGTTGTTGATTCCAAAGCACATGCAATGCAAACTAAGGCTAGAAAAACTCTGTTTTTTTTTTTTTCTTTTAATAAAAAAGAGAAGAATGAATAATCTTTTTATAAGTTTCTTTTATCCAATCTTTTTTCTAAGCAAAAGAATGGGGAAAAGAAGGGGGAAAATGAATGAAGCAAAGGAAGCTAATTTATAGATGGAAGTAGGGAGAAGAATTTGGTGAAAGGTTTTGGTGTGGGGTTTGGTTGTGAGGTGTGTGAGGTGATGGTGAGAATTTGATGACGAATATGAGTGCTATTTTGACTGGCTGCCATGTGGATTGTTTAACTAATAATTCAACTATTTTGTCTTCTTCTCGTAATTTCGAGAAAATACAACTTTTATTCTGTATATATAAGGATAATGAAGTGAACCGCTGAGTCATTTTCAAAATAAAAATTATCCTTGATATAATATGTACATTATAATTTACTATGATATATACTTCGTATCTATTATTATGTATCAGTTTCTAATTATGAGATCTGGTTGTGCCGTAGAACTTTTTTATGGATTAGGGTTTAGTAAATAGTATCTATATTTTAAATTTGGATCAAGGATCAAAAAGTATGAGCTCTTGCTGATATATGGATAGTTATTTTGGTAGAATGTATGTGATAAAAAGCATGATCTAAAGTCTTTTTTTTCTTTTTTTTCTTTTTTTTTTATGTGAAAAAAATAATTAATTTTGAATGTATGATTAAATTAATATGCTCATGTATTACTTAAGGACGTTAGGGTTCATGAGAATGTGGAGATTTGGTGGTTATCATGTGTAACAACTATAACATGGTATTTGCACAGGCTGTACACAAGGAATGTGTGATTGATTAAAGTTTATGCTAAACTAATTACACCTTTATTTTTTGTATTAAGATACAAAAAGCTTAATTACTTTAATTAATAATAAGTTGATGCGATACTTAACTACCAGGTGGAGCCGAAAACCCATAAACTTTAAGTTGATCATGCAAATTAAGTGATCAATCACTTCAACCAATTAAATTATGTGGTCCTATTATGGACAAAACATCTAATTATTTTTCCTTAATTGGAATTAATGTTTTAGGTCCAAGATTTTGTCAGTAATCTTGAGCTAACTATTTTTTATGATTAACAAGCAATACTAAATGAAATTCGAATGATTGATTAAAATCAACCAAACAAGAATCGAGAATGTTGAGTATATGTTAACACGGTTTCTTATAATAAACAGAATTAATCAAGAAACTCTATCAATCGTCTACTTGTATTTCGTATTATATAACTAATTCTTGAGGAGTTTGATGTCTACCTATTATGTCCTTATTTTTTAAGTACTATTGTTATCGTTAAATTAAATTTGCCATACATTTAGATCGTGTAGGTAATAAAATAAAAAAAGTAACAAGAATTTGACATTACAATCGCCATTTTAATCATGCAATTCAATTATGTACTGGAAGAATGATCATTATTGACTAAGCATTTTGCTTACAATACTGCCATATTCATTTTCACTGTCACTTTAATCTTTAATCATGCTTCATTATTCTTTGTGGTTGTGTCAGCAATAATCACACTTTATGCCATGACCATATTAGTGTGTTTGAATTCACAAATTTATATCTTTTCCCCTAATTAAGTATAAATAAACAAGATCTTTCAATTCAAGCACCAATGGAATAAAGACAGCATGCAATCATCGACATATTAACATATCATACTTCGTATAACTTTTCACCCAAAAATAGTTAGTAAACCATAAATAAGGGTGTATGAATTGAAATATAATTTTTCGATTTAATACATGTAAGTGTTCCATATTAATAAAAGATTAGGAGTTAGACAATTATAAGGTTATGGGGCTCCTCATATTTCCATATGGTTTTAAAATGAAACTCGCTTGAACTTGTGAAATGAACTTTCTCTCTTGATAATTACAGGTGTGAACTAGACCCATATTTATCATGGTATCAGAATATACCTATATTTTGGGACACTTAATAGCTTAAATAACACTAGGGCCACTTATTCGTATGAGGGGGAGTGTGAAAACTTTGGCTCCATAAAAGATCAACATTATAAAAATAACTTTTAGATATGGTAGATCAAGATCATTACCTTAAAATTTAGACTTGATCACCAAGATCATTAACTTTCACCTAAAGATGGCTTTAAAAAAAAAAAAAAAGTAGATGAAAATGTGATTCAAACAGCATGTGGACCCCATACTTAGTTCAATGTTTCAAAAGATAGCAAGACATCACTTCAATTAAAATTAGATGAAACTAAAAGAAAACAACTTTTAGTTATATGAGCAACCAATTAAGTCCATCTTTATTGACTTAATACATCTATAGTTAATCCAATTTTAAGGACTGTTCTCAATTAAATAATAGTGGTGAATTTAACTTGTATACAGATTCAAGATTCAGGTGGCTGATTCATTTTTAAAAAGAGTGCATAGGGATAGAGAAAGCGTGGAGTTTGAAAAGCTTTAAATGAAACTAATGCGTGTAAAATGATCGATCTGTATGTGTACTTGAATTTATAGGTATGTCACATGCATGGAGATTGGAGGTATAGTATGTATTGCTGCCTTTCACAGCAATTGTGTCTTTAGTTACATCACCCCTCCTTTTCTTTCTACTCATGATAATTGGTCGCATTATATATTTGGTCACTTTCTCGGTTTACTAAATGAAAATTTGAAATTTTCGTGATTATCTTTAATGATTCCCTAATTAATTAAGAATTTCAAGGATAAATTACATTGATAATACGATATCAGAACATATATTAGGGAAAAAATTAAGCATTAACTTAGGCTAAATAATACTACGTAATTAATAAGAATTAAACTATGAATCACTGATGACCTATTATTGTTGAGGCGGAGAGTACATGGTTATTTAGGTTTCTATCATTCTCTTGTTGTTACGTAAAGAGGATCACGGATCAATAAATATAAACGATTTAGAAATCGAGAGTTTTGGTGCTATTGTCCAATTTTGTGCCAACTACATCAATGACCGATTTAGTGATATAAATGCATAGGAAAGAGAGATTCAAACATTTGTAACTTAATGTACTTAAAACAATAATCTTAACCCTTACGCCAATGTCTCGTTCGCAATGTTACTATATTTACCCAAAGTGTATATAAGGTCATCATTTTGATAGAATCACTTCACCAAACTGTGGGTGCATTTAGGTTATTGATGTTGGCACATAATCTCCTTTCTATCAAGATCAAAGACCAGACAATTTGTACGTTTGGAAATTAAATAAGTGTGTGCCCAATTTGCTAATAAATTATATAAACATCGAAAAAGGATGATTAGTAATAAGTTTCCTCTCCAAAGATAGTTCTTTTTCACTTATACAGAAAAGTAATAGGCCCAACTTTACAATTCTTATGTGGAGATGACTCAGCTAGGGACATTTTAACAGAAAACCAACCTCTCAATGTTGAAATTTTTTTGGCCATTTGAGATCTTAACCAAATTATATGTTATGATTCATGACCATGTTTCTCTTATTTAATATAGTTGTACTTTATATTGACATATTATTATTATATGACTAAGCAATTTCACCAACCAAAAAACATATATAATGAGCTTTATATTTACCCACTCCCACTTATTGTTTTTAATAATTTATGTGATTTGCTTTACCAACCCTTAAACCCATGTCCACCTTAATTTCACTTTTGTCATGAAAAATAAGTTTAAGGGTTAACATGTTTGGATAAGATGAGTTTAGGATAATCGGTTTAATTAAATCACCTAAAATTAAATTACAATTAAAATAATTTAAATAAGTCCAATAAAATCCAGATAAGTTTAGCAAGTGATCGAAATCAAGTGAAACTCTTAATCAAGGAATATAACTAATAGCCAACAAAATCCAACGTTGCTCTTAAATTTTTTTATAAAATGGTATGTGTATATAATTGTTACTTTAAAATTACTTATATTGTATATAATTATATTGTAGATGGAGAGCTCTCAATCCAAACGGTCTGCTTCTTTTTCTGAACAAACGTCACAGCCACTTTCTGAAAAGGATATGGAAGAATTGCAATCTACTTTGCCTCCTGATAAGAAGCTAAAAGCGGGGCGGGAATATATATGGAACAGAAAAAGTAAGAGGAAAGCTGAGTATTGGAAATATTACTTAGAGTACGTCGAGAATGGAAAACTACGAGCTGAATGTAAGTTCTGTCCTAAAACTTTTGCTGCTGATGGTAATCTTAATGGTTCAAAAAATGTTAAAAACCATGCAGAATCATGTCTCGGTAATCCTATTAATATAGAAAAAGAAAAGGGCAAAGAAAAGCAAACTAAATTGTATTTTGATCAAGAACATGAGAGTAGTGAATTAAAGTGTGGGAGTAGGATTATTAACTTGAATGATGTTAGATAGGCATTGATTCACATGATTATTGTTGATGAGTTACCATTTAAGCATGTGGAAAAACCCGGTTTTAGGCACTTTGTGCAAGTTGCATGTCCACAATTTCACATTCCATCTCGTGTTACCATTGCTCGTGATTGTTTAAAGTTGTATTATAGTGAAAAAGAGAAATTGAGAGAAATGTTTAAGACATGTCAAAGAATTTCTGTGACCACTGATACTTGGACTTCAATACAAAGAATTAATTATATGTGTCTTACAGCTCATTTCATTGATAATGATTGGAAATTGAATAAAAAGATCATAAATTTTTGTCCAATTTCTAGTCATAAAGGAGAGGCTATTGGAAAAGCAGTTGAGGCATGTTTAGAGTATTGGGGTATTGATGATAAACTTTTTACTGTCACTGTTGATAATGCTTCTTCAAATGATGTTGCTTGTGCACACTTGAGTAGAATGGTTAGAAGAACAGGATGTATAAATGATGGAAAAAATCTTCATGTTAGATGCATTGCTCATATCATTAATTTAATTGTGTGGGATGGTATTAGAGAACATGGTGTGTGCATTGATAGAGTTAGAAATGCTGTGAAATATGTTAAGAATTCCCCTGCAAGAATACTTAGATTCAAAGATCTTGTGCAAAAAGCAAACATAGATTCAAAATCTTCTTTATCCTTTGATGTCCCCACTCGTTGGAACTCCACATACATAATGTTGGAAACGGCTTTGAAGTTTCGACGTGTTTTTAGTGGGTTATCTCTTCCTGATGGAGAGGATTTGAATGACAATGAAAGGCCTCCCGAACCCGAAGATTGGGAAAAAGTGGAGAGGTTGGTTTTGTTTCTAGGGGGGTTTTATCTGTTAACTAAACGAATTTCTGGTTCCCATTATGTGACAGCTAATAAAGGTTTAGGAGAAATTGCTTCTATGTATGATATGTTGAATAATTGGGAACAAAGTGAGGACTTGAATTTTCAAGCCATGGCCATTGCAATGAAAAAAAAGTTTGATAAGTATTGGGGGGATGTGGATAAGATGAATAAGTTCATTTATGTTGCTCTTCTTCTCGACCCTCACTCTAAGATGGTCATTGTTGAATTGACACTAACGGATATGCATGGACCGGAAAAGGGTACAAAACTTGCTAATGATGTGAAGGAGTTCGCTTACTCTTTATTTGAGGAATATAGAAAAATGTATGCTACTTCTAATATTCCAGATTGTGGAGATAATATGTCAATGGATATTGATAATAGTAAAGGAGTGGGTTCCGATTATGTGAGGAAACTAAAAGAAAGAGCAAAACGATTGAAGGGGACAAGTGGGTATGCGATAAGTGAGTTGGATAGGTACTTAAATGATCAATTAGGGCCGGAGGAGGAAGAACAAGATGCATTGACATGGTGGGGTAAGAATGGTCAGCGTTATGTGATTCTTAATCGCATGGCACGTGACATACTAGCCATCCCATTGTCGACCGTTGCATCGGAATCTGCTTTTAGTACGGGAGGTCGTACTCTAGATCCATTTCGGAGTTCTTTAACTCCTAAGGTAATGCATCGTTATCTTTTTATTTTATAAAATCAAGTTTGTTTATATCTTAATATGACTTTGTTTATACATATTTGTGTAATATTTTTGTATTGAAGATGGTTCAAGCGTTACTTTGCACACAAGATTGGCTTAGAGCTAAGGAAGTGCCAATTGTTGATGTGGAAGAAAATTTGAAAGAGTTAGAGGAAATAGAGAAAGGTAGTAATAATTTTATGTATTTGAAATTTTGTTACACCAAATTTATTATTTCATTGTTATCAATCATTAATATATTCTATATTGTATTTTATTTAGAGGTGCAACGTGGTGAATCTAACGATGTAGACGATGAAGTTGTTTTCGTGGACTCATTAGTGTGAATCACGCGATCAAAGGGAAAACAACTCGTTGGAGAATTTATGTATTCCTAGTACTTGAGAGTTGAGACTTAAGAGAATTTATGTAATTTTATGAGTTTTCGTGGACTTATTTGTATTTTCGGTGGACTCATTTGTATTTTTGGTGTTTGAGAATCGGGACTTTATAGACTTTATGTAGTTTTGTAATTGATAATTTTGGTTTGTATGTAATTATTAAATTATGCAACAGGTCTAAAAATCACAAAACAGGTCCATATGCAGGTCCAACAGGTTTTGTATTAAAAAAAAAAAAAACGAAAAAGACACAAAACAGGTCCATTCAGGTCCAAACCCGGACCGGACCTGATTTTTCAGGTCTGGCCCGGAACCGGACCTGTTAATTCAGGTCCGGTCCCCGGTCCTCATAATTACCCAATTCAGGTCCCCGGTCCAAACAGGTCCAGTCCAGGTCCGGTCCGGTTTTGGACCGGTGTACACCCCTAACCATAGTTATCTTTCAATAAATGCAAGTAAAATCTTACAACTCCGGATCCACTTTATCCATACCGTTTTCCATTGAATTTTTTAGTTGATGCCAGTGAGGATATCAAGTACAAGTGTGAAAGTACAATGGCTGATTTATTTGGGACAATCGTAAAAAAATCATATGTAGCCTTTACAAGCTAGGCTCTTGATTGGGAGAGTAGGGGTCGGAGCAAAGGATAAGGGTGAGGACGTGAAGTTGGACCCTCACAAATCGCATCTTATAGAAGTTGAACTTATAACCTCAAAATCACTCGTAAAAGCTGTATTCATAGCAGTTTTAATTTGTGAAACTTATTTTCTTCGTACTAATTATTTCGAAATGGTAGGAATAATAACTTAATCATATATCTAGATTCATGTACTCATATATAGACATACAGATTGTTGTACCTACCTAGTATCTTGAACTTGGTTTGGTTTAATATAGTTATTAATGAAAATCTAAGTTTGCCTCAATCAATTCCCTTTTTATAACAACATTATGTATTTTCCTCTTCTACAATTCTACCATCTAGCTGCTAACTCGTAAATCAATCAAAACAGATTAAAACATGGTAGATACATGTATATATCAATCAATATCAATAAATGGATTTTTTTTTTATTTGGCAAGTAGAGTGATATAAGATTATTAGGTCACCACACGTATATACTAATAAGGAAAATTAGTAACTTATAGTTTTAAACTCTTCTACATATATATAAGCAATAACATTATCTTGTGACATCCTTCAATTTTTTTCTTTCTATCCTGAAAAAATAATTCAACTCTTTAATTTCTGACATAATTCAAATGGTGCAAATTGAGGGAAATCCAGCCAAAAAGGGAAAGATAAAGCTTCAACAAGAATCTTAGTTCTACTTGACAATTGTTTAATATAATTTCCTCTTTTTTTTCAAAATTAACAGTCCATTTCATTTAATTTGGTCTAATAAGGTAATTAATCAATAGATAATTATATGTTCATCTCATAGATTAATTTGTAAGCAATGCATGTCTCATGGAATTTTTAAATTTCCTTTTTTTTTTTTTAATATATATATATTGGTATTCATTGTTGCTCACTACTACCATTTAAAGAAGTGATGTAATGTGAACACACTGTAGTGGTAAATTCTATAAAGGGAAGAGGGATGCAAAAAATATACACCAAATTAATCTACCATTTTTTTTATTTAGCTTCTATTTGACATTCATTCATCGAGTACTTTTGAAAGTGCAAAGGTGAAAAAACTATTCTTCCCGTCTCATTTTCTTAACTACTCGTAACACCTAATCTTTGCTATACATCCAAGCGACGGCTTGGATCTATATAACCAGTGTAGGTCCGTACTTGTGATAAATAAATGGTAATGTATTTTAAAAGTAAGAAAATGCATACTTTATAATGAAAATACAATATCATGAACATTAATACGAGAAATTCCTTAATCAGTTACATTAGGAGGGAATTTTTGCGTGTATCAACTTTATATGTCCGACGATTCTCAATAAGAGACTTTAATCAGAGAGTGTAGGGTCAAAATAGGACTATTATTAGAAGGGGCGGCCATCAGAATCTAGACGCATTAGCTAAGCCTTAGTTAGAAAGCACAAAATCATTCTCATTACTCAACTACCCTTATTAAACCCTCTTTTCAAGAACAACAAGACATTAGCTTGATTTTCTATATTCAAATGCGATGATTTAGGTAAATAAATTCAACTTAAGTCTCTAATCATCATGACAATTGTGCTTGTTTCACGTTCATTGAATGCAGTCATATACTTGCACGCTTGCAAAAATCGTTTTAATCAAATCAATTAGACATGGAGCTAGATTATTTAATTTATTCGTTTGGGAAAGGAAAAAAAAAAGCTTTTTCTTTGTAATTAGGCTATATTGATCAATATTATAAAACCTAACGTTTGTCTACCTCCGTCTCTATTAGCTTGTTCCACCTTCAGGTACGATTTTTAAAATAGAGTGAAAAAGTAGAGTGGAAAAAGGTAGTTAATGAATGTGTAGTCCAACTCTATAGAAAAAAAAATACTTATTCCGTGTCAAATACTAATAAACAAAGCAAAATAAACGATAGGTAGAGAAGTGATTGTTTGGCAATAAACTTTGATTTGCAAGAATCAAAATCTTCTCTAGTTCTCTTCGATCAACTTCAAAAGAGGAAAAATAAAATTATTGTCCTAGGTATTATAGGACAGTTGTAAAGGCTATATGATTCAATTAATTCTTCTTGTTATTCCAGGAGAAAATTGTCAGCATGCTAGAATATATAATTAAGTACAACCATAATATAGAGTATATACCTAATTAGTACCAAAGAATATTTTTATTTTTTTAAATTATAGTACATGGTATCTTTTAGAACTGAAAAAACCTCAACAAATTACTTAATTAGAGTAGTTTAATTTGATTAACTTGCAAACTCGAATTTCGAGAAGAGTTTGTAGGGGACCATAAATCGTAGATCAGATTTTGCAACTGCTAAATTAAACTTTTGCAAAATTTGTTAACATTTACGTACCATTTAAAAATTATATTTTGTGCATGCTGATGATAAAAAGAAGAAGCAAAAGCTAACAAAATTTCATGAAATGAGTGCCAAAAAAAAAGATAACAGGATTTTCTGCTGCTGAGGAACCTTGCAGGATGGAATGTTATGGTGATGAGCTAGCTACCAATTTTTTAACATGAACAACATTATATTAACATAATATACATAACAAAAGACTACATTGATCATGCTAAGCTATGTCGTCTAGCAAACAGATCGATCGATGATGGACCACACGCCTTTTTTCGCTTTGTAATCGTATATATATGATCCTGTGTCTGTCATTAGACCGAAAACTATATGGTATGATCAATAATAAAGATGTCTTGATTAAGAACATGTAGGATGAAGAACATGCCTTGTTTGTAATCTAGCTAGTATGTAGATGATTTTCTAACTAAAATTGGCATCTTTGACTTAAAATTATTTGATAGTATAAAGAAGAACCTGTTTGTTAAGGAAACTAAAAGGGGGTTTAATTTATGTTTTTTTCTGAATGAATTGATATGTATCGATCAGCTGGAAAATGAAATTAAAGGGTGATGATATCTTTGTATTATGCATAGTATGTGACCATATATTGACTGTGATGGGACCTATGTATAATATAAGGTTTGTCATGTTGTGACAAGTTTAATTTATATAATAAGGTTTTTCATGCTATGTTTTGGTTCCATACTTGCATTACGTCAAGGTATGTTTCTTAAGAATGGGTCACCATACTTCCCCCGATCATGGCAACAAGTTATAGGGTGGAGGGCACGAGGGATGATTATTGTTTCTTCGCGAATAGACTTAGCTTTCCGTTCGCTTATAGGGGTAAGTTATAGGTGAATATGATTTTGTTCTCTCTGCCTTATTTAAATTTCATGTCGAAAAGAAATAAATTGTGTTTAGTTGTTTAGGCCCATGGCTTAGAAGTTCACACAAGTAAAGTTCATTTCGTAAATACAACTAATTATAATGAATTAAGATAAGGTGGTAAATTTAGGTGAAGAGAAACTTTCTAGAAGATGTATAGACACTCATACATGCATGGGAGACATTAGTCAAAATTTTCGACCTAGATTTGAGTGGTCCATCTCTAATCATAGCCTGAATGATTTGATGAAAGCTTCAAAATGTTCAAGGATTGAAATTTTTTTCAACAGTCATCATCAGATAATAAAATTTGGGATTTACCTAAACTGCAAAAAATAAGGAGCATGAGTTTATTGAGGAAGGCTTTGTCAAATAGAGGGATTCCATCCAAAACAATTCTCTATGATGACTTTTACAATTTATTAGTGATAGAACAAACTATTCCCTTTTTCTCTTATATTTGCAGCAAATTCTTTTATATTTTAAAGAGGTGTATTAAGTTGATACTTAACTTTATTTTTTAGCATGTGGAATTGTGGAGTAAGAAACGAATTAGTTAAAAAAAATAAAAAATAAAAAAGAGTTCGTGTATTAATTTTATTGGAAAAAAAAGTAGGTAAACTAAAAGGGGCAAAAAAACCAAGAAAAATGAAACATTTTTTAAGGGATGGAAGGAATATCTACGAGTTCAACCAATTAAAAAAAGTGGTTAATTAAATTAAGAATTTGTTAACAATCTGAATTAAGTTTAATAATCCATGAACGAGCGAAACAGCAACAAGAAGGGGTGGTGGCGCAGTTGGCTAGCGCGTAGGTCTCATAGCTTTCGTTGAGTAATCCTGAGGTCGAGAGTTCGAGCCTCTCTCACCCCATACTTTTTTTCTTTGTTTAATATTTGTCTCACATAGTTGTTTCACTTTTTAGGCAGTTTTAGCACTCCTTTTTCCAGCTTTTCGAGTTTTCCAAATCTGTAACTTGGTATGATTTATGGTATTAAAAAGTGACCCCTTTGATGTATAGACATATCACATACAAAATATGTCATTCATCAAACTTTTTTTGGTCAAGTTTGTCATACCTCAATCATAAATTTAATGAAAATGAAATGATTATCTTCTTTCTAATGCCTTCAACAAAATGTAGTGAATATATGGACAAAATTTGTAAGGAGTATATTTTAATTATTAAATTTGTAAGGCAAGCCTAATACTTCTTCATTGTTGATACATAACTTACAACTTGAATACATGCAAATCCAACACAAGTCTACAATGTTAACACGAAAATCAGGAAACAGGGCCTTTCGAGAAGGTGAATAAAGAAGCTGATGATCAAACACAAGGCTACAAACTAAACAACATCTAACTAATCTACTAAGTATATAGGCAATTATGAAGGAGCACCAAGGTAAGAGGCCAAGCGCAAAATGTCACTGAATACTCCACCAGCTGTAACTTCAGCTCCAGCACCAGGGCCTCGAACAATGAGAGGCTGCTCCTTGTACCGCTCAGTGGTAAATAAGATGATATTATCTGACCCTGAGAGCTGAGCAAACGGGTGATCTTTCTTGTAGCTCTTCAACTTCACAAGTCCCTTTTCGTTGGTCACATCCACCACTCCCACGTATCTTAGAACCTATATGAATTCCAAATTTCAGCAAATATAAAATGTGAACAAAGCAGGAGTGAGAACTAAAATTTATATGAATAAACTTAATAATTTTGTATACATAATTAATAAAGTATGAATACTCACCTCTCCTGCACCATCAGCGGCTTGCAATTTCTTAGCCCAGTCTTCATCAAAGTGAGGAAGCTGCTGCATGAATTCCTCGGCTGATTCAATAGCCTGAAGAGAAATACAGCTTTTAGACCATATTCAGCTAAAACATGCTCCCCCCACCCGATACATACAACACCAACCCCCCCCCCCCCTCCCAAACCACCCCACTGTTTCCAAGCAGAAATGCAAGTCAACTCTTAAGCAGTGTTGGGTTCTAGCTTAATATATTAAATATGAGTTTTAACTTTTAATAAACTCCTCCGTTTTTCTTTTGGATGCATCAATTTCTATATAAAGAAATTTCAATTTAGATGCATTCTTTTCCTTTTTAGTTAATAAACTCTCTATATCTCTCTCATATCACATGGGTCCTCCTTTTTTCTTTCTCTTTATCTCTCTCATCTCCAAAAATTCCCTAGGAGTCCGTGAATTTAAAAGCGATGCATCTAAAAAAAACGGAGGAAGTATAAAAATCAGCTCATAGACTTCAAAATTGGAAAGGAATGAAAGGGGGAGGAGAAGGAGATGAAGGGTAGAGAGAGGAGAAAGGTTGGACATTGTGCTTCAAGGATAATCATTTTAACCATCGAGGATATTATTTTCATCCTTTCAGGTGCCTGAAGAAATAACAGTCTCTCTATTACAAACAAACCAGGAAAATATATACTGTAATAAATAATAAAAGTTCAATGACTTCTGTAATTTCACCCAGCCAAAAGCCCAACTATAGCCTAACAAAAGGTTGATACTTACTCTTAATGGTTCTGGAACAAGGCTTTCAGGAGGTATATCCGAAAGTTCAAGCTTCATTCCACATTCTCTTGCTAGAATTATTACCTGCCACATAAAGCTTCTGTAAGAAAACAAACTGCTGAGCTTATAACAGCAAGAAGGGCTTGTATGCAAAATAATAACTTGACTTCCCCTATAACCCACCCTAAGCATGTTAATCCTTACAAACATTGATTACTTTCAGTTGGATACAAATTTACTATAGTATTACATTTGTAACCCTTTCAGATGCTGAAGAGATCAATCCCATGATATGTCAACAAACACGAAGATAAATCAGGTACAGCACAGCAACTTTATATCTCAAAAGGATGGATATAACAGGTTTCGGTATCACATTATAATTATGAAAAGTTCATATTCTCCATTTAGCTTGGAAACAGCTCATGTTCCTAGAAACAAAGATGCTTTATTAACGGGAAAACCCCTCAAATCCAGACTCCCAGCCATTTCTGGGCTTCAAAGCCATAGAACGAAGGGGATTCGGAAATGGGGAAACCTCAGGTGCCAGAAGTTTCAATGCTTCCTAGTTACTAAGTAGGTCAAGCAGCTGCTATCTTGTCTCCTGAGAGGAATCAGGAAAGCTCAGCACAAATGACACTTAGAAGTTTGAACCATGCAAGGATTTCCAGTACACAATTAATTACCCTTTAATGGAACTTGTAATTTAGCTTCCAAAAAGAAGAGAGACATAAGCAAGGGGGCTTGTTTTTCTTGCAGCATAAGCCCCATTTCTGATAGATACAAGATCCCAAATTCCCAACCAAATTTTGGTGGATCCCCTCAATGAACATACCAAATTATTTAGCTCAGATAAATCATTCACTGATTGATAATCAGAATTAGCAGTATACATATGCCACATTAGCAATTTGCAGCCGTGGATCAGTATGTAGCCTGGTTTGTTTTACTATGTTCACATTACTAGTGTTTACCTTTCTAGCAACATCTGTTCCAGAAAGGTCATCCCTAGGATCAGGCTCTGTATATCCGGCTTGTTTTGCCTCAGTCACCACCTCACTGAATTTTCTTCCACCTTTGAACTTATTGAATATGTAGCTTAAAGTTCCACTGCAACGAAAGTAAGTAATGACAATCAAGAAACAGACATTAGAATGTGCAAGAAGCAAATGCTAAATTTCCTAAAGAGATAGCTCCAATCCTGTTTTTGCTCCTCAAGCACATTGTGAGGTACAGGGGTGCGCAGAACATTAAAGAAGTATCGATCCCAACAGTTGAACCACAAAAGCTTACCTGAAAATACCCTCAATGCTCAATATTTTGTCGCCGGTTTCAAGAAGACCTCTTAAAGTACTGATTATCGGAAGACCCGCACCAACTGTAGCTTCATAAAAGTAGTGCGTATATGATTGTCGTTGCAGAGATCTCAGCTTCAAATACTACATTGATTATGCAAAACAGGCTATTAGCCAAGTTTTCAAGTATTACAATTTGTTTGTATGATTTGATTTAGATGAATTTGCAAAGAACAGCCAAAAGCAATGTAATAAAGAAAAATATAATCTGTTGGACGAAAAAACTGCCTGGCAGTGATTATGTTACACTATATATTATGACATAGAAACCAGGCAACCAAAATCATACAAGTATAAGGCAATTCTTCACTAAAAAGCTATATAAAACAAGTAAAGGAACAAGATGAGGGGGAAAAGATTTTACAGAAAAAGATGTGCATGAGAAAATGAACAGTCAACCAAGTACACCCTCAAATCCTCAATCCCCGATACCCAAAACCAAAAGTGACATTAAAAAGGCCGTTCAGCACAGCAGTTTATCTACAGGAAAATCTTTACCTGATCAAGAGGTCCAGAATTAGCTTTCTTGTTGGGGGTAATTATATGGATTCCTTTACGCAACCAATCATAATAATGGCTTGCAATATATGAGTCAGCCGTACAATCGACTAACACAGTGTTCGGGATAAAATGATTCCCATGGACATGCTGAACAAATTTCTGCATGTCAGCAGCTTTCCCTTGCTCACTTTGCTGCTCTTTCCAGTTAGACAAGTCAATACCCCTACAATGGAGAAAGAAGATAGAAATAAGAAACGTGTAAGGTTCTTAATAACTAGAAAAACACGGTCGCATGGTTGAAACAGGTTATGGGCAAACTTAATGGCTCAACAAAAAGACAATGCCATTCAGAAGATATGAAGTGCGATCACTATAGAAATAATCTGAAATAAGTCCTTCCATCCAACTAATTCTACCATCAAAATTCCAGAACCTCGGAAAAATATTAAGTTAAAAAACATCAGAATCTCGGATAGTCCCAACCCTCGGTTTAAAATAAGCTTGCAATTCCTAAAAAGCATGCCTGGATACAATAGCTTGTTATACGAACGGTTCCACAAGGATAAAAGGACCATGTTACATTAATACCCTATCAGATCCATAATTTAAGTTATTTTAGAAATATTCACACATATTAACAAATTTGTTTAATTTAGCAAAATTGGAATTGGTATTGTAAAGTAGCATTTTTTTTAAAAAAAAATATGACTCATAGTGATGTGTTAAAATTTTATAACAAAACTTAAAATTGAATTGAATTAAGTAAATATTGACATATTTATAATGTATGTCAATTTATTTACAACGCAATATTATCAGCTAAAACAACATATAATTTGGATCGGAGTGAGTAGTGATAGTAGTAAGTTTAATTTAACTACAATGGTGTCGCATATGGTATCAGGAAAATACAGGCAGCAACCACAACAGAACGAAGAAATTGAATTGCATCTATTCTCGTCAATATAGGCCACAAGTTTACCAATGTAACATGGATCATGTTACAATTCGCAAGTCCCAGATCATGGTTGTCGGATTGGGGGGCTGGGAAGGTGAGCATGCACAGACACACACGCATGCAATTGCACAAGCTCACACACAAACAAATAGAACAAACAAGTGACTATACATCTAATGATAAGAAACTAAATGTCAACACATGCTACACAGAATAGAAACTCCTGGACCTACCCAAGTACCCAAACCAATTCCCCCCCCCCCCGGCACACTAAACGAAGCACCCAAAAAAAAAAAAAAAAAAAAAAAAAAGAGAGAGAGGGGGACTATTGCCTATGGTTCAACAGAAATTCAAAATAAGTACAAAGAAACCCTCATTTCAACCACCATAATAATGAGATTCCAATACTGAAATGGGAATAATTAGGTTAAAAACTTACGAATCAGAAAGAAGCATTTTCTTTGAGCTTGTGATTCCCATAACACGCAAATCAATGTTAAACTTCTCCTTTAATTCAGCTGTCTGTGACATATATCAACCACAACCACATTCTAGAGTGAAATTCTATCAAATTTCAGACTTTACTCTTATAAAAAGGGCTACAGAAAGGGAAGACAAAATTTGCTAGTGTTCACATCAATTCACCTGATCACGAAGTTGGTCAAGCAGAGTTGCCCCAATTAATCCTGGCCCAATGATTCCCATAGAAAGTGTCGTCCTTGAGAGATAGAATCTGGAATGAACAGCCCTCAGGGCTTTAATACAATCATCCCTTTTGACTACCACAGTAATGTTGTATTCAGAACAGCCTTGTGCTATAGCACGAATATTAATATTGGCCTGCATTACATTCAAGCTTATCACAGAAGTTTTTATACAATATATGTTCAAAACAAATAGGAAAGAAGACATAAAAAATGAAAGCCTCATTGATAGAATTGAAGGATAAGAATAGTAAGGAAACATTCATATACAAATTACTAGCATTTGCTAACCTTTGCAAGTGCGTTAAAAAGAGTGGCACTGACTCCAGGTGTACTGGCCATTTTCTGCCCAACTGTTGCCAAAATGCTGCAATTTGGGATAATAGCAACCTGAGAAGAGCTCCATTAGTTTAGAAAATAGCATTATGAGCAACGAGCCGCCAAAACAATTACCGGACATGCATGTTGCAAAATGCAAACATGACTAAAACAGCAAATGAGGAACCTGTGAGAGACGTCCAGCATCTAAAGCTCGATTAAATCGAGACCGTAGAGCTTCAGCCACAGAGTTTACTTCCTTCTCGGGGACAGCAAAGCACACCGAATGTTCACTACTTGCCTGCATTATAAATAAACATTTGAACCTAGCACATTCAGTTTGTAGCCTCCAAATCTCACTACTCACTAGTCCATAATAAGTAATAAGCTGGAAGGAGCCCAAGAGATAATGACAATGTATGTCCAAGACCAAAACATAATTAAAAAAAAAAAAAACTGAACCTCACAAATTCCTAGAGAGGAGAGAAAGAACAAAGGCCAAGTACCTGAGAGATCATGATAACATTAGCCCCAACATCCTTCACAGTACTGAAAATGGCACTAGCAGTACCAGGAACACCAGCCATACCAGTACTGTCAAGCACAAATTGGATCGTCCAAGTTAATTGGGAACAGTAACAAAACAAAAGGACATAGAGATAGGTCATATTGACAAATATTATCTTACCCCTCAACATTTACAAGGGCCAGATTATCTATTGTTGCAAACCCTTTCACAGGAGATTGCACATGCTCGCCATTATCGTCAGCAGAAGGACGACATATTTTAGTTCCAGGAGCTGCTAGGTTGAAAACATTTCTTATTACAATTGGAATGTCATATCGCATCACAGGAATGATTGTCCGAGGATGTAATACATTAGCCCCAAAGTATGACTGCAGGCAAATCAAATTAACAATTTAAATACCAAGGATGGTAATGACAATAACTCTGTAAATAAGAGTCAAATATGTATCTAATATTCTATTGTAAAGCTTCAAGAAAAGAAGAGCCAAAAATTTTGTTAACTATACCACAAAATTTTACAAGCACAGTTAAAAAATTAATGAGTTAAAAATTTTACCATCTCCCAAGCCTCTTGATAAGACAATGTGTGGAGTATCACAGCTTCGCTCACTGCAAATAAATTGATATCAACCATGAGCGCATTATGGCTAGGATAAAAAGACCCAGAAAAAGGAAAAAAATTAAGCTGAACATATGCAGACCTTTTCTCGGATCAGCACTATAAACACCATCAACATCTGTCCAGATTGTAACTTGACCAGCTCTTAAAAGAGCACCCATTATAGCCGCAGAAAAGTCACTTCCATCCCTCTTAAGGGTAGTTGGAATGTTATCAGGGGTCGTGGCTATAAAGCCAGTTGCTATAATGATACTTGATGGGTTATTAGAAAACCATTTGTCAAGTCTTCTTTCAGATTCAGGAAAATCTGGATCAACTTGATTAGAACTAGTTGGATTTACAACAAGGACATCCCTGGTATCCATCCATTTACAATCATAACCTTTCTGCACATTAAGAAGTGGAACCAGAGAAAAGGTTGGAAATAATATAACAACCACATAATTAATAATAATCTAAACAAAGAATAACAATAGAAAAACCTGTTTGATGACAAGTGATAGCATCTGTGCAGACCACAATTCTCCATATCCAACGACAAAATCAGTGAATGATTCAGTAGCATGACCAGCTGTGAAAGAATATAGAAAAGAAGAATCAGATCTTTAGGTTTATAAGACTTTGCATACAAAGAGTATCATCTAAAATCTAATGTTATTTTAATTAAAAAAAAAAAAAAAGGGCAAGGCCACTGTCAAACTCAAAAATTTCATACTTCAATCTAACTACAATCATAAACATCGTATCACCAATAGAAGCTTCGTGACGCTCTTCCAGATATGCTGCATAAGTGCACAACCATCAACAATAATAACACATGAAGCGGAAAGAATACCACTTATTGTTGGTTATATGAGTCCAATATGTCATACCAATTTTGAAATACAAGAAATAGCACATAAAACTAACAAGGTAAAAAACATTGATGCAGTATCTAGACTTTTCACCGTATGCAAGAGAGCCTAGAAACTATTCGCTCATACCTATGTATATTGCACGAAGCATTGCTTTAAGATTATTTATATCATCATGAAGTCTTGATAAGAAACTAAGAAGGTCATCTCCCTCCAACATATCTTTAGCTGTTGATGTGTGTTTCTCTAAAACAGCATCCAACGCAGACAGAAATGATTCATCCCGTGATTGTGCCCTCTTGATTAAGTCATACATCATGTCAGTCACCTTCGACATGGCAGATACAACCACCAACTTCCTCTCAGACACGTCTTTCACAACTATTTCTGCAACACTCTTTATTCTGTCGGGGCATCCAACACAAGTCCCACCAAATTTATGAACAGACCACATGTCACCTTTAGGCAACTCAACCTTTTCAACCACAGCCTCTAAAGAAGCAGCTGCAACAATGTATGAGTAACACCAATGAGAAAGTTGCACATCATCTTGGCAAGTTACTTACAGTAAACTAGTTCATTACTGCAACTATTAGTCTATTACTACTATTCTACTAAGGAACATAATTAACCTTTGGTAGAGGCGTGGACGAAACCAGGATATTGCCACCGCTTTCCCCATTGTGATACCAAAGTATTTCTGAAAAAACACAAAATTCATCAGAACAGAAACACTCAGCACATTTTCAAGAGTTCGGATTTCATAGAATCCAGAGTTTAAATATGCCAGGTCATCCTAACAACAACTAAACTCTTTTTAAAACTGTAAAAATCATCTTTAGCAAAAATTCATCGTAATTAATCAACAAAAGTCGAATCAATACATTCAATACCAGTTCAATTTAGCAAATCCGATTTGTATAAATCAGCTAATTGAACAAGGCATTATTCTTTAATTCATAAGTCAAAGATAAACTTTTGATAGGTTAATTTACATCTGCCAAATTAAATGTTGTTGAACATCTCCATTCTAAATTTTTCTGAATCACAGTGTAAATATTAGAAAAAATATGTTCAATTTCACTTGATTAAAACGTCAATGTCAAACTACAGAAAGTATAAATAACAATAAAAACGGCAAAATGCAAAATATCTGACATCAGAATATTCATTATCAAGCGAAAGGCAGATTCCACCACCAAAATCGGCATTCCAAAAGCGACTTTAATCAATCAATTCATAAAAAACAAGCTCAAAACAATAAAAATTCAACAAATTAAGCACGCAAACATAATCAAAGAACAGAAAATTAAAATCAAGATCAAAATCAAAATCAAAGTACAGAACACAAAAAAAGAGGCGGAGAAGAAATGAAAGAACCTGGAGAGAGGAGAAGGGTGGAGGAGAGAGAAAAGAGAAGAACGAGTAGAAGAAGGAAGAGAGAATCTGGAGAGCTTGATATCAGAGCGAGACAATGTGTTGGAGAAGACGCCACTAGAGGAGGAAACTGGAGATATCGAGGAAGAAACCACCATGTCTGAGTGTTGGTGGGTTTGGGGATTTAGACGGCTGCGTTTTTCTGTGCTTGTGATTGATGGTGGCCAACAAATCGAAACACCGACTTATTACTCTTAATATAGTACCATGAGTCAAGGTGGACCAATTTGGTGAAGTATAAGCTATTCGATGGAGTTAAGGGGCATCGAGTGAGTTTACTAAGTAATTGTCCGTATTAGAGTTGGTCATGGGATGGGTCGGACTAGCACGATAATAGTCCAATCCGATTAAACCCATGAAAACTATGGCGTGGTATGAGAGATGTGTTGGTATGCCATGAATTGTGCATGTATATTATTTGAAGAATTTAGTATGAGTTCGATGCGATCATGACGGAATGACCCATGAGTTGGGCCAATTTTGATCAATTTACCAAAAAAAATGAAAATTTATTTAAGGGATGTGTTCATGTGTTCACACAAAGTAGATTAAGACATGCATGACCTCTATTTTTTTTTTTTTAAATCAACACAAGTCCACACGACACATTTATTTTCTTGGTCCAATTTAAGGACGGCCCGCTTGAGCAAGTAGCACACTAGTACATCTCGTTCCTACCTTTATTTGTATCAATTAATTTTGTCTGTTTTTTGTTTATTTATTTTTCCTAATTTTGTTTGCATACCCATTACTCAGTATCAATAAGTATTTGTTTGAAAATGAAACTAATATATTAATTAAAAAGTCATGCTATATTTACAAAAGAAATCAAAATTAGCTAATACAAACTTTGTTGGATCAAATATGTTCTAGTTAAGCAAAACCACGGTTGTTGTCCATAAGGTCTAACATTGTTGAATATCCTCTTTCACATCATTGCTTGATACATCTTCTATTGGAGGTCTTTCAATATATTGTAATTTTGCAATTGAACAGAATTTGATTCAATTGGTTGTAGAAGTAGAATTGACCTCTGCCACTACATCACACAAATCCTCATCAACGAATCAATTTATCCTGCAAAATTAAAAAACATGAATCCAAACTTTTAAAAGGCAATAGATAAAACTTAAATTATATATATATATATATAACTCCAAAATTGGTAGGAAAACACTCCAATATAGTGAGAAAATAGAGGTTTATAATGAAAATAAATTTAAAAAAAAAAAAAAAAAAAAAAAAAAACTTATTATACTCCGTAGTAAATAAACCAAAAATTAGGATTTTGCCATCTAACAAAAAGGTCGACGGATAGCCACTACGGAGTATAGCCAAAAGAAAAGTGTTTGTGTTTCGACGGAGGAAGAGCATACCAATTTAAAAAAGGATTTACAAGCATCTTCCATAAGAAGTCCAAGCTCGAGTTCAACGGCCCATGAAGCCACGAGCCACGACTAGAGTGATCTTCAAGCTCTCAGCTTCGACCTTAAGTCATCCTCGCTGATGGTTGAACATAAATACTCCGTACAATATTGGATACCATTATCAAGGTCTATAGTCACTTGCTAGGTGTGGGGGTCAAATCATAAAATCTATGTATATTTATTATTTTTATTAATTTTCCACCAGCAAGATATCTCAAGAGAGTGAGACTAATCACAGTATCTCCACTTCTCCAGCTCTTGCAATGCAGCACTTCATCAGTTCTCACTTAAGGCGGTATATGAAATAAAGACCTATGTTACTAAACATGAGATATTATATACTAAGAAGAGTGGACGATATAACATCCAAGAAGAATATGATGAAACTAGAAATATACAAAACAAAAAACCTTTTAAGAGCTTTGTCATATGATTATACATATAGATCAGCAAGCTAACTCTGATACTCTAAAATCAAAGGGATAGCCTAAACACAACCCAGTCTAGAACCTGTACTAGGGCCCCTCTCACCCCTCTTACCCTAAATAAGCAGTTAAAAATGAGGGTCACTCATATACAAAACTCAGCTCGAGAGTATAAACACACTTCGAGCTATCCATAGGCCAAAGCAAGCCATGAACAAGAAAACAACAATAACTACCTTAATCATAAGCACAGGTGCTGACCTCTTAAATAAACTATGATTTTTAGATCTGCCTTCAGAGTTGTCAGCACATTGCTTCTCACAAACTTCCTCTGACAAACTCCTAAACTCAGTAACGGATGGTTTAAACGCGTCTGCCTCAGCGATGGAAGTATATCGCTTCTGCAGGCGGATTCTCCTCTTAGCAGTTCCCTGCTCCACAGAATTAGCTGCACTCGGCTGAGATCTCTGAAGATGGGTTCTTATCTTGATTCCGGTTTCAACAACTTTGACATCATCCAAGCATGATTCATTTCCATCTGCTGCAACAGAATTTTCGGCAAGATCTGCTAAGCAGATAATATCCTCATGAGGAGCTATTCCCTCGGTGACAGTTGAGTCTGAATCTTCACCCTTGAAAGTTTGTAAGCGTAATCTTCTTTTTGCAGTTCCTTGCCCTGCAAAATTATTAGAAGACGGAAATTGTCTATTACAGGCACGAGACCTTATCGTGATTGCATTACTTCCACCAATTTGATTATCTTCAGTCTTCATACAGCCGCCGCTAACAAGTGTTGGGGGACAATTATTTGGTTGTACGGTGCTAGTATCGCCAAGGAACCGATACAGAACATCATCATCAAAGATACTATCATCATCAGCTAACGGGTAATTCTGTATAAGTTCCTTGTAGCCCTCTGGTTCATTATAATTCTTGTCACCAGTAATGCATCCAATAAATCCTACATCATGCTGCACAATAAAATAGCAATATCAGTGTATCCATCCACAACCACCACATATGATTGTCATGACACATGCAAAACAAACTGCATATAGTGCAGCCACCACTGAGAGCCTATGCTTGGCAAGCATGCTACGCACCAAACAAAACTTAGTGACCAAGCAGCCAATCCGCCAAGTGATACACCGCAAAAAGGGGTCTAAACAATGATCAGTCTTATTAGTGAAATGAGGTGGCTCCAGTAATACACCAATGCACCTTGGTGGGATGGGCACACAAGCAATTTTATTAATTGACTCCACCAAGGGGCATAGACAAACCAGGATATCTAGGTGTTGGTTCTTAGTACAAAGAATATGCATATTAAGGAATCTCATTCTCAATCTCAGACCTATTCCTGAACAGAGTACTAAAGTAGGCTTCATTTGGGCAGCAAAAAAAAAAAAAAATGATATTTTCCCCAATTTATTGATTCCCACTAATACTATCGCTCCCTCTTATTATTCCCACTCAAATTGACCTACAATCTGTTAGATACAGAAGACTTGTGGTCTAAAATATTAGGAAGTTTATACATTTTATCATTGAAGTTATTAAGATCATTTAATTAAGTATCCAAGCCAGTAGTTTGACTTAGCAATCAATCACCTGACCCGGTTCATTGCTGTTAAAACTTTAAGAATTATGATCAATGGTAGCTAGCAAGATATCTACCTTCAGCTGGGCTACTTCAACATCAGACCCGCTACATGATCCACTCTCCTTGCCAGATGAATTCTTCCACATGTCACTTTCAGCAAATGGATCCCCATGGGGTTCCTTGTAGAAGAGTACATCTTGATTCATAAAAGAACCCATGTAGCCAGAAGCTTCTACTGTTCCATTGATGTCCTGTAGGTGCAATCCATTATGACCATCACCAAAATCTGCAGGGAAAATGTCTTCCATGCCAACTGGTTCCTGGTTCATCTGCATCGACTGCCATGTATAGTATGAATCCGGGGAATCATTGAATCTAAATGGTTCATTGATATGGGAATCCACCTGACAAGCAACACAAAACAGCACAAGTGGACAAAAAGTTAATCCCAATAATCTATTATGTGCAAATAGAAATAGATTATAACAAGGAATTTATTGATATACTCACCTCATGCACTATTTCTTCATTCACCCGAGCATGATTAGGAAACACCGTCTCAGATGTTATACTATCACAAGTTTTGACCACACAAGTCTCAGATATCAATTGTTGCTCTACACTTTGCTCAACAGACAAGGGAGAAGCTGCAAAAACTGCTGGACCAGACCGAATGTCTTCCTGTGTGATATTAGTTGGATTAGGTGAGCAAATGTTTGTTTCAACTTCATCAGTATGGGAACCATCATCATTATCATCTGGCTTCAAATCATCAGCTTTCTTAAATAAGCGGCAGAGAACAAAAGCCCCCTGTCAGAGGAATTTATTAAGGGAAAAAAAGTCAATTATTGTGTCAAAAGTGAGACATCAGGAATTTAAAATTGCAAGATCAGAAGAGGTAATCACTCAATGAACACTATCACTGAATATACATAGTCAAATCCTCAAGAAAGAAGACCAGACATGTTTCATTCTATGTCCTAATTGCTGTACTAAATCGAGAAACAACATCCTGGAGTAAGTGTCTAAAAGCACCATGGATGTTTTCTAGGCATTCTAACTTGAGCTCAAACCAAAGGATTCAGAAAAGACATAGCAATAAAGCAGGACAAAAATTACGGAAGATTTTTTTTACTTGAATCAAAAGTTCTAAAGAGTCTTATTCTTTCTTGATTCAACTTCCATAAACCTTATTCTTTCATAACCTTACAATCAAGGCTAAGTGCACAAGCAATGAAAGCCACATTGATATCCCAATAATATCATATAATGAAAGAAATCCAGACATAAGATTCTCTAATGTGATAATATGAAACGCATACTACGAATTCCACCCCCCCCCCCTCCCCTTCCCCAACTCCAACACACACACACATCCTCATATTAGCACAGGCCATCTAGGAAGAGGCAACAAGCATGAAAACATCCCTTGAGAGTTAAAATTGAAACAAGAATTAAGTTGAATTAACATACAAATCCATAGCGCAAGGGAGTTTAATTATACCTGTCCGGGATTTGTGCCATCGAGCTCCTGCAGGGTAGTGCGATACTCATGGATAACCCAACTGGTACGCTGCCCTTTGGGAGCTCGCCCTGTATAGAACACAAGGGTCTTCTTCATACCAATTAAACCCTTTTTACCCTGCTTGATGCTCCTGTCCTTACCAGTTGCCTTCCAGTAGCCAGCTTCGGTAGCTCGATTCGATCTTTGACCATTCGGGTACTTCCGGTCACGAGGACAAAAGAAGAACCATTCATGATCATTCGTTTTAATAGCTGACAAATCTGAACCCCATCATCAACAAACAAAGCACAATAATAAGCAAAAACTTCCCGTCAAAAAAAATAATCAGCAAAAAATTCATAAACAAACCAAATGAATTTGGAACTAATTAGTAATTAAAACAACAAGAATTACATCGCGAACCGAAGCCTATATCCATGACCAACCAAAATACTACAATTCACCTAAATAAACCAAGTTAATCCCGAATAATCGGTCCAAGTCAACAACAGTTCATAATCATCATTACAAAACCCTAATTCCCCATTTCACAAATTATCCCCAATTCATCAAACACAAGATCATTGAAGAGCAATCCAAAATTGAACATCATTAAAAATCAATAATCAAACACTGAAAAAACCCAAATTCACATCAATCCTCAAAAACCCCACAAAATTCACAGCATTTTTCAAATACCCACCAAATCAAACACCAATAATTACACAAAAAAAATTCAAAAAATACAGGAAAAAAAAAAATCAAAGAAGACACACATACAAAAACATAAATAATAATAAAAAAAAAATTAAAAAAAAAAAAAAAAAACATATATTACCAGGCAGATCCCAAGGCTCAACCCTGCAAATATCAACTTCTTTGATGCAAGCGACAGCATTTTCTTTGCCATTAATCTTCAACCTAAGATAATGATCAATCAACTCAACATCCGTCGGTTTAAATCTAAACCCGAGCGGCAACGTTTCAAAAGGCATAGCCAAAGCTCCCATCTTTCTTCTTCTTCGAACCTAAATACTCAAACTTTATCAGCTTAAAAACAAACCATAGAAATTAAGCATTGAAGAAGTAAAAAAAAAAAAAAACTGATTTTTTTTTTTTGGGGTATTTTTGCTGTTTTTTTTTAAAAAAAAAATTACTGATACAGTAGCAAGAAAATTCTGGGAATCAATCAATGAAAGGAGAAGGGGAGTAGAGAAGTGAGGAGAGAGAATTGAGGAGTTTGCTTACACAGGTGAATAAAGGGAAAGGAAGAGAGAGAGAAAGTGAGTCAATTTATCAATTTATGGAAATGGACAAATAGATTTTCTCTCGTATATCCCGCGTCCACTCAGCCGCGTTAATCACCTATGTGAAACTCCATTTTCGCCCCTCGCTCATACTAGTAGTCTACCAGTTGGTGTATAAAAGAAACATTAAAGAAAATTACCTTTATCGGTATTGATATACGAGTACGCATCTTTAAGAGTTACTCTGTATGTATGAATAGAAGATGAAAAAAAAATGAGCAATTTAACCCAGAATAATGGCCAAAGAAAAATTAAAGAAATTAGAAAATTACCTTTATCGGTTTTATTATAAGCAGCTTTAAAAATTACTCTGTATATATGAGTAGAATAAGAAGCAAATATGAGTAATTTACACATGTAATAATGGCCTGATTTATACTAAAGTTGATTTTGTAACTATTGTGATCTTTCTAATTTCTAACTGCCACGTTTATTTAACCACTTAAAAAATGACACATAAAAATCTTTCCTATTTCTCCCACTTGTAGTATGACATCAAGGTTACAATTAATGTATTCTTTAACATCTGTCAGCTAATTACTGATTCAAGTTAATACCGTCAATGGATTCATAGCAGTTGTTTTTGCAAGCAATAATTCTCTTTTTCTTCACATGGTTTATGAATTGAGATTGCAATCTCAACTGATCAACTAATCAGTGTCACATTATTTCTTTCTACCAGTTAATTCAACCAATGGGTTCATGCCGCGTTATTTATTTCTCCTCACTAGTTATAAAATGTGAGATTTCAGTTATTGGATTCATGTCATACAATTTCTAGCTGTCTACATGTCAATACAACCAATGAATTTATGTCATGTTGTTTATAATGTAACGTCTCTCATTCATAGTTAACACCTGTTTCATGACTTGAGGTTTCAAAAATTAAAATCATGTGATGTTATTTCTGGTTATTTTTGCCAACACGATGTTCCTCACTTATTCTCATTTATTTTATGACCCTACATTGAAACTAATGGAATTGTGCTAATTTGTCTATAAGCGCACAATATTTCTCTAACATTCCCAGTCACATTTGACGATACATGGTGGATTTTGATTTCACTCTATCTTATATTGTCTTTCACATTTCCACTAAAACGATAATATATTCTTCTTTTATATGAAATTCAACCTCGTGCTTAGACATAACAATGGACAAGATTCATATTAGTAAAATTGCATGTCAAAGAGTGACGTTTTTGATTAAGGGTGAGCAATAATTCTAGATACCCAAAATTAAAACCCTAACCAGTTAGAAATTGACAATATTGGAACAATGGTTCAAATTCGAGTGATAAAGTTAAGAATTAGCTACAACTGGTTTGATTCCAGTTCCCAATTTTTGGTTAGAAACCAATCAAGTACTTGGTTATTGACAAATATTTTACAAAAAACATGTACCCGTGTTAAGTCTCCACGCATAATGTGAATAAAACACGGCAATAAAATACTTCTTACTTTTTTTTTAGCTAGAAAAATATTATTTTTTTAAATTGAATTTAGAATAAATGATAAATACACGCAGTTCATAAAAAGTAAAATAAAAAAAAAAAAAGTTGCAAAATAAATAAACTATAATTATGCGTAAGAAAAACACTAACTACACCAATTTTAAAATCGTATGTTGTTGTGATAAATTACTAAGTTTAAACGTTGTACCATTTTAAGAAATGTATACGATAGTACTATACAATTTTAATAAATACAAGTACGGTACTCGTATAAGGTTGTAAGAGGGTAAAATAGGAAATTCAAAAAGCGTTACGAAGAAGATTGAGGAGAGAGGAGGGGCTCTAGAAGTCAGCTGGCCAATAAGAAGATGACATGTAGGAAAAATGGTGAAAAACAAGAAGAGTGGCAAGAGTTGGGAGTTGGGACCCACTAATTGATGACGTGTTAATTGGAAGGAAAGTGTGACGAAGTATTAGAGGGAATTTTTCTCTCAATTTCATATTTAAATACAAGTACTCCAAGTATTTGTTTGTAATAATTTAACCAAATATTTTACTGTGGTTGTGCGGGACCCACTTAGAAAGAAGATAGTGACTGATGTTGATTTGACTATTTTCTGTCATTTTGATGGATTTTAATTCGGGCCCAAGGTATCCTACATTTTGGTGTATTCGGGTTTTGGTATTTGGCCCATGAATCATTGGATTTTTTTGTTACTCAGTAGTTTTTTTTTAAAAATAAATGGCCGAGGTATATTTTTGTTTCGAGTCCATAAGAAATCAAGCATTCATATGGATATTGTTCCATTAATTTGTTTTCTTCCTGGAAAATTCGATAATTGAAACATTTATCATATTTTTCGGGAGGCAAATCAAGCAGCAGATTGGATAGCAAATGTTGGTCATTTAATTAGTGATAGTATAGATGTTGTTCCTTGTAATAATTTTTCTTTATTTCCTATCATTTCTTCCGACGCATTAGGAATTCCCCTCGCAAGGAGGGTTTCCAAATGTTTTCTTTTTTTCTTACCATTGTAAAAAACAAACAAAAAAAAAAAGTAAGTTCAAATACAATATACTACAAATAAGTTAAAAACTTTAATTAGACAATTTTAGCATTTTGTGATAAGCAAGCTCAAAGTGAGTTAAATTGAACATGATTTAGGCCATGTTTGGTAAATGGCTTTTTGGTTAGCTTTTAGTTTTGGACTTTTTTATATGGTCAAACAACCAAAAAAAGTGTTTGGTAATTGGCTTTTCTGTTAGCGAAAAAGCTGGCTTTTAAGCCAAAATGAAAAAGCTGCTATGAGTAGCTTTTTTTGTTGGCTTCTGGCTTGTTGGCCCACAAATTATCTAATAAACAGCCAACCGTCAACAACTAAATTTATCAAACAATTTTATAAACAGTCAGCGTAAACAACCAATTTCAAAAGCTACTATAAACAGCCAAACATTCCAACTGGTCAAACAAGCCAAGTGATCCAGCCAACCGCCAATAGTCATTTTCCAAACAAGGCCTAAGTGTCTAGTAATTAAGTCAACAATCATCAAAATAAAATTAGGCCTTTTAGTTCATTTTTCTAAATTCAATTATGTCAAAAAAAACTAGAAATTTCAATATGATAGAGGTTCAACTTAATCTAAAAGACGAGTTTATACGATGAAATGGGGGAATGGCAGCACAGCGAAGGACAGAAGCAAAGAGTGATTGCAGAATATTTCCAAAACGTATTCTCTTCAGAAAATCCCAGAGGCTTTGACGAGGCTCTTGTAAGCATTGACAGGAAGATTACCCCTGAAATGAACCGGATTTTGGACTCTGCTCTTACCTCGGATGACATAACAAATGCTCTATTTCAAATGCACCCTACGAAGGCCCTAGGTACGGATGGCGTGCATGCCTTGTTTTTTCAGAAAATTTAGCATATTATTGGTCCTGATATTACTAATATTGTGAAAAATTGGTGGAATGGGCTTATTGACATTTCGGAAACGAATAGAACATGTGTAACTCTTATCCCGAAATGTAATGAGCCTCAATATGTGAAAGATTTCAGACCAATTAGCTGCTGTAATGTAATATATAAGATCATCTCGAAAATGATGGCCAATAAATTAAAAAACTGCCTTAATGCCATTATTTCTGAAAATCAAAGTGCTTTTGTGCCGAGGAGATTGATAACTGATAATGCCATGGTAGCTTTTGAAATCTTTCATGCTATGAAGAGAGGGGGTGAGGGGAGGAAAGGGTCCATAGCCTTAAAGATGGATATGAGTAAAGCTTACGACAGGGTGGAGTGGTCTTTCCTAGAGAGAGTGATGATCAAGTTGGTTTTTCAGAAGCTTGGGTGGATCGTATCATGGGATGTCTATCAACTGTATCTTTTTCCTTCAAGGTCAACAATGAAATTTGTGGAAATGTCATCCTTTCCTGGGGTTTAAGACAGGGTGATCCGATTTCCCCATACCTGTTACTTTTGTGTGCAGATGCTTTATCTGGTTTGCTTAATAAGGCGGCTCGGGAAAAAAGAGATCAGGGTGCTAATATTTGCAGAGGGGCTCCGAGAGTTTCTCATCTTTTCTTTGTAGATGACAGTATATTGTTTGCTAAAGCATGTCCTCAGGAATGCTTGAATGTAGCTGATATTATCAGAGTTTATGAACGAGCATCAGGCCAGAAAGTCAACTTAGATAAGACGGATATAGTTTTTAGCAAAAAGGTAATTGTGGAAAAAAGAGAAGAAATCACGCAGATATTGGGAGTTTGAGAGGTAAACAGGCATGAAAAGTATCTGGGTCTTCCTACAGTCATTGGCAAATCAAAAAAAAGCAATCTTTGTAGGGTTAAAAGAAAGAGTGTGGAAGAAATTGAATGGGTGGAAAGAAAAAATCCTATCAAAGCCGGGAAAGGAGGTGTTGATCAAAGCAGTTGCACAGGCAATCCCTACTTACATGATGAATGTCTTCAAGATTCCGGGGGGAATTATAGATGAAATTCATGGTCTGTTATGCAGGTTTTGGTGGGGGTTGACGGATGAGAGTAGAAAGCTACACTAGCAGAATTGGAAAGCACTTTGTAGACCAAAGAGCATGGGGGCATGGGATTTCGGGATTTGGAGTCTTTTAATCAAGCTTTGCTTGCAAAACAAGTTTGGAGGTTGCAAACCTCTCCAAACTCAGTGCTACACAGAATATTGAAAGCCAGATATTTTAAGCGTTTGTCGGTTTTGGAGGCTAATAGGGGTTATGACCCTAGTTATTTATGGCGAAGCTTGTGGGGTGCGAAGAATGTATTAAGAGATGGCTTGGCTTGGAAAGTGGGAAATGGCTGTAATATAAAGCTATGGAAAGACCCCTGGTTGCAGCAAGATGGAAAGCCCAAAGTCCTTCAAATTTCCAGCGGTGCTGATGAGAATATGCGAGTAAAGGACTTGATGGAGGATGATCATGCTAACTGGGATATAGAGAAGGTGAGAAACACTCTTGGCCTAGAGTATGTATCCACGGTACTATCTCTGCCCCTGCCGAAATATGAATGTGTTGATGAGGTGTTCTGGTTCCCAAATAAAAATGGCATCTATATTGTTAGATCGGGGTACTGGCTAGCATGTCTTGGCGCACATATGAGGTTGACACTCAAGCTTCTAGCTGGCATAGATTATGGCAGCTTAAATCACCCCCAAAACTCAAACATTTTCTTTGGGGTGCCATTAGGGGTAATATGGCAGTGAAATCAAGACTACAACAGCGTCACATTGTACAAGATAGTATATGCACGATATGTGGGCATGATGAAGAAACTGTCATACATGTGCTTTTCGAGTGTGAAGCAGCAAAAGCAATATGGGAGCATTGCAATCTAAAACAAATAATTGATGAAGCTCCTGCTGAATCTTTTACTGCAAGATGGAATTGGATGAACACAAGGCTGAATGAAGCTGAGGTATTGCGGGTTGCTGGCCTAATGTGGGCTAGGGGTGTGCATAAACAGGACCGGACCTGAAAACCGACCTGAACCGGACCTGTTGGGACCGGACCTGTAGATTCAGTTCCGGTCCCGGTCCTTGAAATTCAAGGTTTCCGGTTTCGGTCCGGATCAGGTCCAAAATCGGGGTTTTCAGGTCTGGACTTGAAACCCGATGATTCTTTTTTTTTTTTTTTTTTTTTTAAAACAAAATTTCAAAAATCAAAACAGGTCTATTCAGGTCCATATACAGGTCTATGCAACAGGTCTATATACAGGCCCAAAAAAATTGTGATTGATAATTTGGGATTGTATGTAATTATTAAATTATGCAACAGGTCTAAAAATCATAAAACAGGTCTATATACAGGTCCAACAGGTTATTTATTTTAAAAAAAAATGAAAAAATAACAAAGCAGGTCTATTCAGGTCCAAACCCGGACCGGACCTGATTTTTCAGGTCTGACCCGGAATCGGACCTGTTGAATCAGGTCCGGTCTCCGGTCCTCAAAATCCCCTAATTCAGATCCCGGTCCCAACAGGTCCGGTCCAATTCCGGTCCGGTTTTGGACCGGTGAACACCCCTAATGTGGGTAGTGTGGAGGTGCCGTAATCTCAGAGTGTATGAAGGAACTACACCTAATCCAGTAATGTTGGCGACGAATTTCTGTAAGTTTATAGAAGACTATCAATATTACGCTTAGAGGGTGTACTACCGTGCTGCTGTTAATGAGAGCAGAAGTGATGTTAAATGCATTCCCCCCAAACCTGGCATAGGTAAAGCAAATGTTGATGCCCATATAGGACAAGAAGGTCGTGCTGGACTTGGAGTTGTGCTGCGTGATAAAGATGGTTATGTGCTGCTAACTGCTACTAGGAGGATTACTCAACTGAACCCGGAGATTGCTGAAGCTATGGCTGTCAATTATGCCGTATCGATCCATAGATTTGGATATGATCATGTCTGGATCGAGTCAGATGCCTGTAATATTGTCAATGCCATTAATCATAGAAAACAGGTGCTACCCCGGTGTTCCATGTGTTTGATGAGATATGGTGTGATAGTTGCTCATTTAATACGTGTTTATTTTTCCACGCAAAGCGTAGTTGTAATACTGTTGCCCACCTTGTTGCTAGGGGTGATACAGGTGAGTGTCAAGAACTTATTCATCTTGATACGTTCCCTCAAAGCATTGTAACTTTGGCCTCATTAGATCTTTCCATGAATTAATATATTACACTACCTTTGCCTTTCAAAAAAAAAAAAAGACGAGTTTATATACTCTACCACGGCCCATCACTTGAGACGTGAGAGCCTTTAATGGTTGAAGCCCATAATCGGTTTATAAACTCTATCACAAACCCTAACCAAGAGAACTAAATACAATATAATTGTACAGATAATGTGTAAATTTCTACCATACCTCACTTCTTTAATAAACTTAATTTATAATCTTATTCAAAAAGTAGATAGATCCAGTCTTACACACGATAAAAACAAAAATTTATAACGTATCAAGGTACACCTTTCTTTAAAGAGAGATGATCATTTGAGTAATTTTATGTGGTGTACCTACCTTTATTTTCAAGTGTATATAAAAAAGAATCTCGACGATAATTTGGTACTTATATTTATCCCTCTAGCCATGGGCGGAGCTAGAAGGGGACATGTGGGGACACTTGTCCCCCATTTTCAAAAAAAAAAATTTTAAAAAAAAAAAAAAATTTTAAAAAAAAAAATGCAATTACAGTGCTCTGTTGCGACATTTGCCAGCCAAACCCTAAGTTTTTCAATTTTCAATTTCTCTCTCTTCGATTCGCCCTCGCCTGTCGCCTAGCCGGCTCGCCGTGACGCCGTCCACCGTTCGCCGGCAGTTCGCAGCAGTGACGAGGTTCAACAGCCGCCCTTGAGCCTTCGTCCTTCGTGACTTCGTGTCTTCGTGACTTCGTCATATGCATAAGCATAACACATTTGCTGTAAATCTGGATTTCAATGGAGGTATGAATCAATGAATGTATGATTAATTGAATAATTGATTACTTGTTTTGTTGTTTAAATGTTTAATTGTTTAAATTTACAGTAAATCTGAAATTCTGAATTTCATATTTTTATTACTTGTTTAAATGTTTAATTGTTTATATTTTTATTGTGAATTTGTCATTTGTGGCCTTGTGGGTATTGATTATTGAATAATTTGAATTGATAAATGATTATTGATTTATATTTGTTTGATTGTTTCCCCTGTTAGAGTTTTTGGTTGTTTTTGTGAAATGTGAATTTAAATTATTAATTATTGTAAATTATTGAAATGTGTAGTTGAATTAGAAATTTAAAATCTTAGCCTCTTAGGTTTTGTTATTATGTAATGATGTGGATTGTGGTCTTGTGGAAATTGATATATAATTTTCAATTTAACTAGGAAATATCAAAAGATTCACCAAATTCAAACAAATCAAAGGCAACTAAACAACCCGATCTTCGACAATTCTTGTTTAAAAGAACGAGACTCAATGAAAATGAGTCCAATAACTCACCTTCAGTTAGCTCCCCTCAAAGTCAAGAAAATAGTATGGAAATGGGTGGTTCAAGTAATAGTAATGTACCATTAGAGGAAGATTTGGTGTATGATGTTGAACTTCTTCCTCATGATCCGGGAAAAAGAATAAACATTATGGATTACCCCGCAAATGAACGAAATGCTGTTAGGAGGGGTTATATTCTTAAAAAACCTTGCCAACCAAAAACTCATGTCTTCCCTACAAGACAAGTGTCTGGTTTGCGTCGCTTTAGTGTTCATTGGTTCAACAAATGGGATTGGCTTGAATATAGTATTGAAAAAGATGTTGCATTTTGTTTTGTATGTTACTTGTTCAAGAATGAAGTTGGTATTAAACCGGGGGGTGATGCATTTGTTGATGGAGGGTTTAGGGCATGGAATAAACCGGAAAGATTTGAGAAGCATGTTGGTGGAATTAAAAGTGCTCATAATCTTGCTTATGAGAAATATGTGAATTTAAGAGATGAAAAAAAGAAATCAATCTTGAATGTGATTGACAATGCAAGTGATGTGATTAAAAGTGAATATTTTATCCGCTTGAAAGCATCTTTATCTTGTTTAAGATTTCTTTTGGGGCAAGGTTTGGCATTTCGTGGACATGATGAAAGTGGGGAGTCATATAATAGGGGTAATTTCCTTGAGCTTTTGAAGTGGTTAGGAGAAAAGGTTGAGGAAGTAAGGATACATACTCTTGAAAATGCACCTAAAAATTGTCAAATGACTTCCCCTCCTATTCAAAAGGACATTATTAACTGTTGTGCCAAAGAAACAACTAGGTGCATAATAGAAGAAGTTGGTGATGATTACTTTGCTATATTGGCCGATGAGTCAAGTGATGTGTCCCAAAAAGAACAACTAGCTCTTGTTTTGCGTTTTGTTGATAGAGATAGTGGAAAGGTAATGGAGCGATTTTTAGGCATTGTTCATGTTGCTAATACTACCGCTTTAACTCTTAAAGATGCAATCATGTCTTTACTTGTTGAACATTCATTGAGCCCATCTATGATAAGAGGGCAAGGGTATGATGGAGCTAGCAACATGAAGGGTGAAATAAATGGCCTTAAGACTTTGATTATGAATGATACTCCAAGTGCCTACTATATACATTGTTTTGCTCATCAACTTCAACTAACATTAGTTGCCGTTGCTAAAAAGAATGATAGTTGTGGTTGGCTTTTCGAGATACTTGGAAATTTGTTGAATGTGGTTGGAGTTTCTTGCAAGAGAAGAGAAATGATTCGTCAAGATCAAGCTCAAGAAGTTGCTCGAGCCTTGGATGTTGGGGATATTGTGAGTGGATCGGGTTTAAATCAAGAACTTGGTTTGAGTAGGCCCGGGGATACTCGTTGGAGTTCTCATTACAAGTCACTTTTAAATGCCATCCTCTTATTTCCTACAATTATTAAGGTGCTTGTACAAATTGGGAAGCATGGTGCATCGGAAGATAAGTTCAAAGCTCAAATTGTTTTAGGACAATTAGAGTCATTTGACTTTATTTTTGTTGCTCACTTGATGTTGACTATTTTTGGATACACTAATGATTTGTGTGTTGCTTTGCAAAGAAAGGAGCAAGATATTGTAAATGCCATGGAACTTGTCACTTATACAAAAACGGTGTTGCAAAAAATGAGGGAGCGAGGATGGGATACTCTCTTAAACAAGGTAACTTCATTTTGCACTAAACATGGTGTTGTTATTCCCACTATGGATTCTCTTTATGTTCCTCATGGAAGATCAAGACGTTTTGTTGAAGAAGCAACAAATGAACATCATTTTCGGGTTGGAATTTTCTTAAGACTAATTGATTTGCATCTTCAAGAACTTGATGAACGATTTAATGAGAGGAATATGGAGTTACTATTATGTATGGCTTGTTTAAGTCCTAAAGATAACTTCTCATCCTTTGATAAAGATAAGGTACTTAAACTTGCCTCTTTTTATCCCGAAGAATTTTCAAGCTTTGATTTGATGGCTCTTGAATATCAACTTGATGTATTCATGGAGAATATGCTAAATGATGAAAGATTTCAAGGTTTAAATGACCTTAATTCTCTTTCTATGATGCTTGTTAAAACCAATAAGCATAAGACTTTTCCTCTTATTCATTTGCTTATCAAGTTGGTGTTGATTCTTCCCGTTGCCACGGCAAGTGTTGAAAGAGTGTTTTCTGCAATGACATGTGTCAAAAACAAGTTGCGAAATAGCATGGGTGATCAACTTATGAATGATTGTTTGGTCACTTTTATTGAGAAGGATGTCTTCTTACGAGTTTCCGACGAAAAGATTATTGATCGATTTCAAAGTATGAAGACTCGAAGAATGAACTTGTAATTTTAATGTAATGTTTATGTAATTTTTTTCATCATTTTGAATTGTATGACTAAGTATATATTTGTATTTTGAAATTTTAATATTAAGTATTAACCAATTTGTGTGTGAGTTTTTTTTTTTGTTTTTATTTTTTGTTAAGCTTTTCGTAAGTTAAGCATTTTGTCCCCCCAAGTTGAAAATCCTGGCTCCGCCACTGCCTCTAGCTAGTCTATTCATTGAGATCTATGTTAGTAATTAATGTTACATAATTCATATCCTTTAATAATTGATAGTGCTCACCCAGTCATTCTAATTATAACTAAATATGAAAACTTATTTAAACTTATTGAATCATAAGTATAGATACATAAGTTAAAAAATCGGGAATAGAACCATTAACGGTTACCTAACGTGCATGATTACACAAATTAAGATATTTCTACACCAAAAACCATCAACTTTCGAGTAGTTGTGTAGTACAAGTGTACAACATGAGATAGATAATTCATAATTCTATGGTACTACACTATATCCTGTTTTGGAGTAGTATAGTAGTGTGAACATGAACGTGGAAAAAAGCAAAAAAAGACAAAGCCACTAGAGACGCTTAACCATGCATGCACGCAGTATATAGCCACTCCACTATCTAGAATTGTAGATCAGCCAACTTACACACTTCTTCTTGATTTAAAGCACAAGGAAAAAACCAACAAAAAAGTACGTAAAGATTTCTTGGAGAATAATAACACCATTTCCTAGGCAATATTTTTAATGAAGAAGATAGTATTAAAGCAACATTATCGCAATATTTTAATTAGAACAAGTTAATATTAAAGCAACATACCATACTGTACTTTATTAGTTCCTTCATTTTAATTTAGTTGCCCTATTTTCTTACGGTATATATGCAGAATGTCTAAATTTACTTACTGATTTCTTTTATATTATAACTTATAAGAGTAATTTTTATATATATATATATATATATATATATATATATATTTATATATATATATATATATATATATATATATATATATATATATATATATATATAACCTCTGTTTCTTATTTTTTTTTACAACAAAGGGTCATATATGTAAAATATAAAAAAAATTATTTGTTGCAATCTTGCAAATAATAAAAACGGAGGTAGTACGTAAGTATACCTCTATTTTTTTTTTTCGGATTTTGTTTATGACTAATTGACTACAGATGATACTCTCTCTATCCCAATTTTTTTTGCTCCATTTGACTTTTTACGGTCTCCAAAACACGACTTAGAACGCATATATCTTCATTTTCATACATGTAAAAATTATAAAAACATGATATTAATAATATATGCAATGTACCGAATCTAACAAAATCATTCATGACTATGTTATCTTTTGTACATTAACGATAATTTACGGTCAAAGTTTACAAAGTTGACCCAAAAAATAACAATAGGACAAAAATAAATGGCGGGAGGGAGTAATTAACTAGATTGAAGTGGAGAAAATATTATGGAGTATAGAATACTCGTATAATTTTAGTTTTGAAATATTATTATATTGTGGGCCCCACTTTCTATAGTTTTAGCCATTAACGATTGTTGATGATAATGCATGTTGTTGCATGGATCTTTTTACTTTCTGGACGATTCTTATCTCAAATCTCTCTCACCCGTACGTACATAAACCAAACCTCTTTATATATATATATATATATATATACATTATACTGTATGATTATTTTTAAAATTTCCTCTTTACAGTCCTTTTTATTTTACGTTCTTTCTGCTTTAATTAGTCGACAACGCCCTTTTTCTTACTTTACATAGTTGAATGTTGAACTGTTCCAATATCTAATTTTCCTCATCTTTTGGGTTGAATGTTCAGTGAATTTAGGATCATGTTCCATTCTTGTTATGTGGATTCTTATTCATGGAATTATTCATTGCGAATTGTGTTGATGCTAGATAGTTTATGTTATCTATACCGTGTTCGATACATTTGTGTATTAGTACGTATAGAATGGACTAGTAAACACTATATATTACATGTAATAGGAATTCCTCTAGTAAGGAGAGTTTCCCAATGTTTTATTTTTCTTACCTTTTGTTTAAAAAAAAAAAAAGAAGTTGTCATAGCTTCCTTCTATTTAGAAATAAACCTTAATGGGTTATTTTTGGATCGATATAAATGATAGATCGTGAAAGTGAGGAAGGAGTTGGTGAGGGATGAAGTCGGAAGGAGAATGGATTAATTAGGTTTTGTATATTACTTCGTACTCCGTACATGCTAAATGAGCTACTAATTTTGGTTGCTTTATTTTATATTGAGTATTCTTCTTAAAGAAAAAAAAGGTACTATATGTGTTTTTTTTTGTAATAAATGTTAACGCCAAATTGCCAATACAACCATAATTACATGTCAATGTCTAGCGTTTCTTGTTGGTTAGATACTTGAATTGTAGAATGATTTAATTGAAAAAATGTGCATATTAGGTTGACTTAAAATTAAATATGGATATTGTTTCAAAAAAAAAAATATTTAATATCGATATATGCTAAATTGCTAATATGTGGCAGCCATAGTGGTTGGAATTTTAATGGCACAAACTAATTGTATAGAAGATGGACTACAAAGGATCGAATTATCACCAAATGAAATTGCATTGCCTTTTGGTGCAATATTAACAAAATCTGGTATGAATTATACACGCTACCTACAAAATCTTACAGTGGCTGCAGAGCTGATTATACACACATTTACAGTATACAACATCTGTCCCCTATTCATCAAACGGTATGCTTCCACGTCTTTCCTTGTATCCGTTCACCAGTTCGATCAGAAATCTCAGCACAAATCTGTACCTGAACTGACCAAGCATGAGCCTATTGCACTAGCATTGACGATCTCTCCGTCCTGGGATTGAAAGTCAAATCCATTTACTAAAACAAAACATGCTTATGAGATCATGCTATTACTCATCCTCTGATATATCGTCCATGAATAGAGGTCTACCAGGGTATGGTTGAATTTAAGCTTAAGAACATACACATCATAGTCACCAACAAAAAGTAGAGTGTTCCATTATGCATTAATCCTCCTATGTATTCTGCTCATTGAATCTCATGCTGAATTGCTGAAACCTCTTTTATTGCAGTTTTTGTCATAAAATCTGAGAGCATGGCATTCGTACAGGTGAGAACACTACAGTGAGCCGAGCATGGTCAGACAATGAGTAGTCTTCAGGCCACATCCCTTTCTCGACTTCAGTGGGGAAGAGAACTGCATTTTTAACGCTGAACCCAATAGCTTGCACCGTGTCATTGACATCACAGCCATGGACACTTCCATCATCATCCGTGTCTTCTGAATTCCAGATTCTTTCCTGCAATAATAAGCAGCTTGCAATATAAGAACATCAAACATAGGAGATAGATTGGTTTCATAATGACTATTAGTCTCTACTCTCTAATCATTAACAATGATACAAATTCCATTACATGGGTCTGTACTTTGCCAAATTGCAGATCAGATTTTTATGTGTTAGTAAGTAGTAACACCAAGGTCACCTTTTAACTTAGCAAGTTAGCATGAAAGTCCAATGTGAGCAAAAGTACAGTGTGTTTTAACCTGAAATTCACTGTAATCGAGAACTCCATTTCCATCAATATCTGCCTGAACCCACAGGTCCTTCATCTCTTCCTCACTAAGTCCGTAAGGTTGGCCAGCTAAATTTAGCTGCAAAAGCAGAAAGATCAGTTACAAATGTACCAGAGGGCCGAGAGGGGGGTGGGGAGGGGAATGAGCTTGATGTTGAAAGCCTATCATTACCTGTCTAAGAGCCTCACAGAAACATGAGTAAGTTATATAATCACTCCTGCTATCAGCCTTTATAAAGGCAAATGCATCATAAGCTGTCAATGAAGCTCTCCGAAGTAATGACTGTAAAGAAACAGATTGCCAATTAGATACATAGCTGAAAACTGCAACCTTATTTGCAAGCTTATCCTAAATAAAGTACTGAACTTTAGTTTTTTTATTCATTTAGTTGAGAACATCGACAATCCAGATGACTAGAGCTACAGTGAGATGCAACAAAATCAATATATCAGAGTAGTTCACCAAGTTAGATCATCATAATCAACTGATAATTATGGTCTCTGAATTTCACAATGTTATTCAACAATCAAATCATGCTGTATTCAATTAAAAAAAGTCAAAGCATCAAATCATAACACTATCCTAACAATTTAGAAAGTGTTTTGACAAAGATATTCAATATATAGATGACTAGTTCAAGAATTTTGACAAAGATTTTCATTATGATTAATTACAATTTTTGGTTTGACATTTAAATTTTGCTCTTTCATAATTTTCCAACAAAAATCCCACACTAGCCAAAACTTATTGAATTTCGTTAGCCATATATATACCTTATTACCTTTAATCCTTAGTGTGCAGACATACAGAGAATTCTAACCCCCAATCCTTTTAATGCATTCACTATAATAATTTCTTGAAACAGAAAGATAAGGAATTGGTAATCAAAGCAATTACAGTCTAGACATACAACCTGCATTTAAGACACATAAAGAAAATAATATATAAAAATTACAAAGTAAAATGAAGCAGGCATTCAACCTTGAACATGCTAAATACTGTCTCATTCCAGCTTGTCTTGAGAATCTTCCGGCACTTGTTTGGGTTAAGAAGCCATATGAAATCAACCCCGCAGATGTTTCCTCGGTGATTGCGATGGCTAACCCACTATGTTTAAGAAATGAGCATGAGAAAAGGAAGAACACCAGTTACAGCTGCATATACAAGAAGAAACATTTATTTATGAAATTATTTAGGTGATGATCACCTTATGAGCATCAGCATCCGTGTACTGATGAGCAGTGTCATATGATGAGACAAACCCTTGAGATCTTAGAAACTTGTAAACATGTCCACGTTTGCTGCCATTCCAATCACTGCAACAAAAACAATTGTGTTCAATCTTCAATGTAGTACCAAAAACTGTAAATCCTTTCTTTCAGAAAAAAAAAAAAAAAAAAAAACTGCAAATCCTTAGTTGCAAAAATGTACAAATGTAAGAAGCTTACCCACAGAGTAGGATAGGCATGGGGTTCAGCTTAAATTCTTTCTGGTAAGATTCTACATTTTGTAGGATCTCATAAACCTGAATATTACATATTTTCATGATTAGAAGCTTGTAATAGTCAAGAAACAACCATGCCAACCATTTTAAATACAACATACTTGGTGCAATCTCACTAGACAGAGACTCGAATCATGAGGAAACAATAAGTGAGTGTTCACTATGAGAATCTCTTGTCGAACATTTGTGCTTCTATTTTGATAGAAAGGGTTAACTAATTCAACATGTAATAACTGAGCAACACGATCTCCAATATCATTCAGTAGCAAATCTCGGTGATTAATAACTTTAAAATAATCTTGATGTACTGCGGTCAGCAGACCTACATTTTCCAGAAAAAAACACCACAGGGTCTCAGTCAGGAGGAAAAAAAAACACAAAAATTATATTGTCAGCGCTTAGCAGCACCGTAAGCAATCTAAGCATACATACCAAAGTAGGACTACAAAGTACTATAGTCAATTAGTCATTGTTTATTTTACTAGTTGATGGAAAGTGGTAATATAACACAATTTTGTATTATGCAGCAGTAGATGACAATATTTTCGCTGGACATTACCACCAACCACTGCTGTAATGGAATACAATACCCAAATCATGCAAATAATTTCAATTTATTAATGGCAACACCACATGAATGTGACGTTGCAAACGTGATTTACCACCGGTCCACCGCCTTTATCTTCCCTACCAAATACCAACTCCTTTAGTCTTTGTATTTCCACCTCTCAGTTTTCCAAACAGCAACTTGGACGGGATGGTTGAGAATCTAACGTAATGATCATGTAAATGAAATACAAGAAACAAGTTTCACTCCACCCTATTACAGTATTACCAGTACTATACCATATAACTCACAAGAAAAAAAAATCCCATTATCATCATAATTCAAGGCAAACTATCTAGCTAGGACGACTACAGAATAAACGTTTGACATTCAACAGCATGAATTAAAAGAACAATAGCATATGTTTGACATCCAAAAATGTGAATTAAAAGAGCAATAGCATACCGTCTCCACGATTGTTCGTTCGTGCTAGCTGGAAATTATTGTAACCAGCATCACCAAGCCGCTTTTCATACATACTGACAAGTTCTTCATTACCAACCCAAAACTCCTAAACATGGCATAAAAATCACAAGAATTAGCACCTCAATAGACCAATAACAAATTGCAAATGCACCATAAACAGACCATTAAACACAAGACATGAAAATGCCACCAACCTGAAGACAAATAATAGTAGATCTCTCACACAACAGCCAATCTAATATCCTTTGATTTCTAGCTAGCCAAAATGTTCTGTAATCGCTCTCACGGCCGTCTTGATCCTGTTACCTCCCCGAAAACAATACGAAAATCAGCAGTAATCAACAGAAGACCAACTGAGAATGCAATTACCAACAATATAATGAACATTATAATTCATAATAAGAACTATATCATAAAATGCAAATATACAAACCTCATCACTCAGCCTTTTGTAGATTGGAGCAAGGATATTAAATGTAGTACATGTAATACATTGATCTGTAATTGATGAAGCAATTGCATATCTCCCAATTCTCGAAATTCTTCCCTTTAACATACTTTTTCTTCTTACCATTCCTAATTTCTCACCCTTATCTTCTTCTCCAATTACTTCCAGCGCAACAAACAACAAAATTCGATGCTCCTTACCTAAAATTCCAATTAAACCAACATACATAAATTTTATTATAATTGAAGTTTAATATTTGTTTCAAAAGCAATCAAACCCAATTCAATATTTATAACAAACATACCCAGAAACATATATTCATCATTAAAACTTCATATACAAGCCATATTATATCACTAAAACATCACTCCAATGTCAAATTATATACAATTACACACATCCCAAAGCGACCCATAAACAAACACCTTATATGCAATCCAAAAACGCAGAAAAATAACAAAAACACCTCAAACCCATTAAACCCAATTGCGAAAAAATGCCCCCCTTAATAAAAACAAAAACAAAACAAAACAAAAAAAAAATCTCAAAAAAAATGGCTTTTCCCTCACCTAGAGGATTCTTCAAACAGCAAGAAATCGTCTTTAATTAATTACAGTATAATTAGCAACAACAAAAAATCAAAAAAAGTTGCAGAAATTATTTTCTGGGTTTTTGATTCTTAGATAATTGCTTAAAAATAGGAAAACTGGGAACTTTTTCGAGATTTTGGGGAAAAATATACAGAATATAGAGAGAAAGAGAAATTAGTTGCCGGCCTATTTAAGTTAAGAGAGAGAAATTAAAAGAGGGAAGAAGATTTAATTGTATTCTGTAAAAATATAATTAACTGAAATACCGGTACCAATGTTCTTCTACAAATTGGTCTCTTTTTAAAGATAAGAACAGAGTAATTAATGAAGTCTCTTTCTTAATCTTAGGATAAATTTGATTGACTGCTTAATAGGTTTAATAGTGATTTATATGGCTATATTTATACGTATAAATACTATAAATCTAAAATTAAATTTTTTTGTAAAAAAAAAAATAAAATTTATAAAACCTACTTGTATAAATTAATAAATTCTTTTTTGGCTTTTTTGGTTGGATAAATGGACCATGTTACTTGAGCGTTAATTAATGATTATAGACTCTAATGCCCAAGTATTTCTCCTACTTTAATCATATGTAATGTTATCTTAGGAATAGTATGAATGTAATAAATATCTTGGAATGTTTGTTTGATAAAAAATACATACTCCTAGTTTTTGAGTACTTGCTCCATTTCTTCATGTGCGAAGTCTTAGGAGAAATTGGAGAAAGTAATTAAAATATGAAGGTAGTGGGGTAAGTAAAAGAATAAAAATTGTAAAAAGCAAAAGTAGTTGAGAGAATTGTAAGAGATAAAATATAAAATTAATAAAATATGATTTATGTTGGGTCACTAGTTGAGAGAAATGAATTAAATAATGTAAAAGCCTTCCAAATAAAGAAATGGAGCAAGTATTTTCAAAAACGGCTGAAAATGAAAAAAAGAGCAAGCATTTAAAAATGGAGGGAGTATGAGTAAAATGCTAGAAAGATATTTGTTAACAAAAATTTTATAAAACTGATCTTGATTAGCTTAATTAGTTGGTTAAAGAGCAAGTGATGGTATTCTATACCTTATACCTAAGATTGATCTTTAGATATGTATGTTCATATAAGTTTGGATAAATTTATTTGATATAAAATTTTTTTGGATAAATTTACATAAGGATTACCCTAACCCAATCCATAACTCAAATAAGTTATGGGAAGTGCATATATATGATAATATGAACCGTGACAAATGGTTTATGAATGTATATAATGTGTTTCCTATAATTCAATAAAAATGTTTTCCAAGTAACATTGCCCTAATTAAGTAGTGGCCAATTGATTTCGGTGGGAAGTTTAACAATATTCAATTTATGAAATCTCCAATGACAAGTCTAAAAGGAATACTTCATATATGTGAAAGAGAGTGCAACGTTTGGTTGGGATCCATCTTATCTTAAGTTGTTCAACATGGAAGGAGAAGGTTAATGCCTAATTGACTATTCTCTTCAATACAATCCAGTGTTATTAACTTATAAATTTATTTATAGATTTATGATAGATCGACCACCACAAAGTAAGACTCGTGTAAGAGTACAAATTCATTAAACACTTTATTTTTTTTTTATAAAAAACCGACAAAAGTTTACTATTTCAATGTATTATTGTTAAATTATCGCCTTAACTGGAATTGAATTATCTGAAGGCAATGCATGTGTATTGTAATAAAAGTGCATATACTTTATATACAAGTATTTTTTTTCACTACCCTATCCACCCATGCATGTGTATGAATTGGAGCATTTTGAAAGGAAGCTTTAGATTGGTGAATAATGTTGGTTAATCATAGATGCATTTTCCTAAGACATGATTATAAAAACTAATGTAAAAGTGATATTTAACTTTGAATTTCATAACAAAATTATGTTTTGATCAGTTTTATTAATGCAATATTCATGCATGGAGTAGTAAAGCTTAATTAGTTCATCAACTTTCCATTACATTTGCTTCTTTGTCTTGCACATTTTAATTGTTTAAAATCTTATTTATGATTAACATAATCAAGTATGCTATTGCTTTATGGTGACAAGTCTAAGACAATAAGCTACCCTCGTGAATAATGTTTTGATCTCCTTCTATCTTTAACAACCCGAAACTTAAAGCATAATGATTTCCTTTTTACTATGGATCTTTTTGGTTACTTCATCTTAAGCTAAGATCCTTAATTTCGGTGATTTTAATTCAAGAACATATTTTTTTAAATTGTAGAATGTGCCTTTTGGCTTTTGCTATAGTCGAAACGATAAAATAGAAAAAACATGTTCATTCTTTTGCTTATTGTCCAATATACATGATGTGCTAGCTCAATTGTCGCATTCTATATGTAGGACTCTAGGAGTAGTTTAAAATGCCAAATAAACCACAAATATATTTCTCCTTTTCAGCCAAGTGTTGATCAATCAAATAATAATCACACAAAACATGGAGTGTATAATTAATGTGTATGTGTTACATCATCATCCGTAGACTCGTAGTAATAACCAACTCTGCAACAACAAGTGTCATCATGCATCATCTCTGATAATAACAACGTCATCACCGCATGTACTTTCAATCTAGGCAACACAGAATCATTCAAAGATGAAGCAATAGCCTTTCATGGCGGCATGCCGGACGTCTAACTAGCAATTAACAGCACACCAAATATATTTTGGTATGATTAAAGGAGACAATCTATGATTATTATCAAATCAGGGCAAGATGCTCAAGAAGCTCCATGGCAAAATAATCACATAATCGCAAATATTTGTTTCATTTTATGACACTTTGACAATTGGAATATTCGACACATCTAAGCTACCGAGAATCAAACTAAGAAGGTCAGTTAGTTTCAAATTATTTGGATATTATTGTTTTGGCAATAACTTGTCTCCCATTACTTATCTGATGCATTAGGTGTTTTCTTCATAAGAAGGGACTTCTAATGTTCCTATTTTCTCCAAAAAAAACTAAATAAAAAACCAACTAGAATAGTATTCGACATCGAGTCATTTAAACGAGGTAAGGTTTTATAATGTTTATTTTAATATTCATATGTTTGCCACACCAAATAGATTAGAATTCAAATACACAAATTATGTCAACTATGTTAATAGCAAATTGATTGCCAAACTTGGGATTTTTAAAACGGTGGTCAAATTGTTACAATTATTTTGACAAAGATAAGTACAAAGTATCCAAGTTCAAACATTGTAGTTTATTAGTGGTTAAATTACATGTTATTTGTACATTTGGACTTAAATCTAATTTTTTTTCAATATATTTTTAATTACTTATCAAAAGCACAAGTTGCATAGTTTGCTTGTCAAATTGTTGAGCTTTCAAGATGTAGATATACAATATACAGTCCAATAAGTGGCTAAATATAAAGTTTATTCAAACTTAAAGCAATAAAAAAGCAAATTAGTATAATTTGACATGAGAAAAGTTAGGTAACAAGAAAAAGGTTACACTTTAATAAATCACTTTCTGTGCTTATTACTGTATCAACTTTGTTGCAGACTTTGCACTTTTGCAGCCACCCACAAACAACTTGCTTTGAATAACTGATTACTGCAACTAACAATTGCACGCACGGATAATAATGATGATTCTCCTTTTGGTTCCGTGTGATTAAGGAGATTAATCATTTATGTTATGAAAATTTCTCCTCCTAATCGATCACATATTATATTATATTATATTATATATAGTGTAAAATTTATAGGCGAGCTCGATCTATACCCTTATATGATGTGATGACCAAAAACTGAAAATTGTCTTGATATGAAATATCAATGAGTCTTGAATTAATTGTGATCTTTAATTGATCAATAGACTCTTTTAAGTACTCGTACTTCCTCCCCTTTTCCACAAACATCTTCTCAATTTTTACGACTTGGTATATGAATTTACAATAGTTGAGTTGGTCAATATATAAATATATCTATAGATATTAACAATTAAAATGAGAAGCAACTATGAAGAAGTAACGGCAAAAATGACAATCAACAAATAACGGATGAAGTAATAACTTTATGCTGTATTCCATAAAGAAGTAATCTATAGTGATGACGATAAGTTATATAGTTTCATCAATACATTAAATAATTAATATGTATTGTAATAATATATAACGATTATAGTAGTTTAAACAAAAAGCATCCTTAAATTGAATTGCCTAATATTCGTAGTTCAAATGAAGAATGTATGTGGTTTAGGAAGTTTTGTAAGTCACGAAACACAATAATTTATAGTTAAAAAATAGTAAAAATGAAAGGGAAGATATTATAAATTAAATTGAGATATATGAATGTCAAAATTTCAAAATCTAAAATTAATAAAATGTTCATGGAGTCAACATCAATCTGCCGACGTGAGAGAACATGTTTTAGCATTTTGTTTGGTTTGGCACCGTCCCTGCTCCTTTGCCCCCTAATTAATTTTGATATGACGCACGGCCAATGCACCAAAATTCACTAAAAACAAATGCGTATTTGAAACAACGTTAATTCATCAACCCTAATTATAAAGGTTAATTTATAATTAACACCCTCGCCTTTTTGATATTAATATTGGTGGAAAATATATATTGAAGATTTTAGAATAAAGTATCACAATTTCACAACCTCTGAGCTTATTAAATTATGTTTCAAAAAAAAAAAAAAAAAAATAAAAAAAAATAAAAGCTTATTAATTTATACAAAAAAACCCATGCAACATACAAGGGTTACCTAAAGTTTATACTTGTATAGGCCATCAAAACCATAAATATGGTATAATGACTAGTTTCTCCGATCCTAAGATTAGAGGACCTTACACTTTGATTTAATATAACGCTAACGTCGTTAAGTATGTATAATTGTAATAAATTGGAGAAGTTAGACCTTTATGATGGTTGTCGGTCGCTCTTATTATCATCCGTAAGACTGTACCTTTTGAGTTGGGTGTTGAGGCTTGCAACATATACTCTTTTAAGCAATTGAAAGAAAGTCCCATTTACTTGGTAATAGTATGAACATTATTATCCCCTGTAATAACTTTTGTTTATTTCTTATTATTGTATCCAATGTATTAGATGTTCTCTTTATGAGAAGAGTTTCCTAATGTTCATTATCTTATTTATTTTATTTTTTAAAATAAAAGAAAAAGAAAAAGAATAAGAATGTATGAAAGCCTAAAAATTTATGAATCAAAACAAAGATTAATCTTATAAATTTAAATCAAATGTATCGAATCAACCGTTGTGTAATTCAAATATAATTTTAATACAAGTTTCATCAAAATACACAATGAACGCATCTTCATTCAAACTTATATGTTTGTTATAGAAGTAGTAAATACATACTCTACTTCATACAACTATACAAGTAGCTAAGTTTACCAAGTTTCATGTCTATGTAAGTACTAATTGCTGATAAATAAAGATTTAAGCATATAGTTAATCCACTAGCAAAATCGATTTTTAGATAGTAAGTGTGAATGTGTGATAATAACATTATCATCGAAGAATATTGATAGATCGTGAATCACATTTTCTGCCCGCATGCACGTACATAATTTGCTGTCTTAATCATAGGTGCATGATACCAAATTTAGTCATCCCATTATATAATCACAAAAAAAAAAAAAAAGTTAAGCTACCTTACAATTTTGTTGAAGACACGTCTGAATTTCTTGACAAGATTATTAATTAGTAACAAACCCAACATTCACTTTCTTAATTAAGACAAATAATTTGGAGTTTGAACTTTGACCGTAAATTTCTCTTGGAGTAACGAAACTAGCAATTTATCCTGGAGAAAATCTATAGTTTGATATCATTATATATTGAGGTAAGTTTTTGGTCTAAGTTTAATCTCAAAAAACAAAGAATTAACATGCATTAAAAAATTAAAATCGCGGAAGTGAGATAGAACTGACACGCATTAAAAATGGCTTGAGTCAAAAGTGCGTATCTTTAATTTAGAGACAAATAATATATACCTAAAAAAGCCTTTATATTTTTACACATCTCTCAAATTCTCATTTAAGACTCCTTATAAATTTAGAACTGACAAGCTTGCAAAATTTTTACACAATCTACAATAATTAGAGTAATTGAAGATTGATAAGCCCGTTTACTCCGTATTTCAATGAAACACTAGTAGTAGACAAAGAATTTGACCCGTGATCTACAAGTTGGATACCTTACTACCTTACCAACTTCCCCAAACTAGTTTGGTGGGAAGATTGCTCAATTGGTAGGGTTGTTGGTATAATTGCTGGATTACTCCTAATCTCCCTGATTATGACTCCTTAATTCCTTATGCAATCATTTTATCTAATAATATGCATTCAAATGGAAGTGTAATGTGCAAATTGCATACAATGACCAAAACACAATACAAGTAATAGATACGTATTGCTTTCAAATTTTCTTGAATAATATAGGGCCAACAGGAAAATAATTGGTTTCATATTGGGCTTTGGATGCAAATTGACTTAGGCTTGGAATATTTTAATAAGGCCTGCCCTCTACAAAATTGGTGAAAATTTTACCCTACACCCTAGTGTAGGGTGTGTTCCCTACACCCCCCCTATGCTACGTCGTTTTGTAGCTGGTATTTGCGATTCTTTCCTTTTTTTTTTTTTTTTTTTTTCCTTTTTTTCTTTTTTTCTTTTCTTCCTCTTTTTTCCTTTTTCCTTTGATTCTTATTATTCAATTTATGTATATATATGATTTTAAACCCTATTTTTTCTCTCTCTTCAATTGATCAACCAACCTCCATTTTAGATCTACATTTTTCTCTCGCTAATTCATCTTCTTCATTTGATTTTTTGAACGAATTCGTTAATTGTTACCGATCATCAATGGCGAATTCTGCATCTGGAGATTGCGTTGATTTTGATCGCGATTGCGAGCGTGTGTTTCCTTCTGGACTTCGTTTCGTTGATTCGTTTGTGCAACAATGTGAGTAATTGTGATCATAATTTTTCAATTTTTAATTATCCCTAATTTGTTCTGTTATAATGCTCTGTTAATTTGAACTTAATTGATGTATTATTATTCACTTTCGATTTTTGAATTTACTACTTTGATTACATTATGATGAACGTTTTTGGATTGTTGTACTTTGTATGAACATTTTGTTGCTTCATTTGTTGTTTCATTTGTTGTTTTCTCTGTGTTTTAGAATTGTGTGTTTTTGTCGTATATTTTGTAGATTATACTTTCAATTAATCGTTTATGTTTTCTTATTCATTGTTACTAATGTGTTTATGTTCAGTCTTAAAGTCATTTTTGATCATTTATTTTTACATTTTTATATCGATATTATGTGTAGTGGTAAATAATGAAAATATTGTTCAAAATATTATGTGCTGAAATTCTTTTTGCAATTGATCATGTGCTGTTTTGATATTGAACATTTTACTTATTTGTTATTGTTCATTCATGAAACTCTTTATGATCATTTATAATTGTATATTGTGCAGTGGAAAAAAATGATGATATTATGTATTTAGAAGCAGAACAGTCTGAATTAAAGGATAAAGAATTTAAATCTGAAGATGAAGCTTTCGAAGCGTATAATGAATATGCTTTTAGGAAAGGTTTTGGAATTCGAATTGGGAAGAGTAAGAGAAGAAGAGATGATTCTTTTTTGATGAAAAGATTTGTTTGTTGTAATGAGGGATTCAAAGATAATAAGTGTAAGAATAAAAGGATTTATGAGAAGTTGGATCATCGAACTGGTTGTTTAGCTTTTGTGCAGTTTCATATTGATCATTTAGGGGTCTATACATGTACAAGACATGAAATGGTTCATAATCATGCTATGATTCCTCCTGAAAAAAGGCATTTGATAAGGTCTCAAAGAGATGTGAATAAAGAGCAGCTTCTTTTCATTTCAACAATGAAATTGAGTGGAGTCAAAGTTACTGATTCTTTGAGGGTTCTAAAGAAGGAGGTTGGGGGATCTCCTAATCTTTGTTTTACTGCTTCTGATGCTTATAATGCATTGTCATCTGAAAAAGCTGCCCAAATTGAAGGATGTGATGGTAACCAATTGATTAAATATTTTGCCAAGAGACATGTGGATGAGACAGATTTTTATTATGATTTTGAACAAGATGATAGTGGTGCTTTAGTTAGTTTTTTTTGGCGTGATGGTAGGATGATGAGAGATTATCATTACTTTGGAGATTTGTTGGTTTTTGATACAACTTATAGAACTAATAAATATGGAATGATATGTGCTCCATTTGTTGGGATGAACCATCATGGTAACAATGTCATGTTTGGTATGGGTTTTATTCTTAATGAGCGCACCGAGTCTTTTGATTGGTTGTTTGATACATTTTTGCACTCAATGGGGAGGAAAAGTCCCATTACAATTATGACTGATCAAGCACAAGCGATTGCAGCGGGTATAAGAAACATTTTTCCTTCAACTGTTCATCATCGTTTATGTGTATGGCATCTTGAACAAAATTCTAAGAAACACATTGGAGCATTGAGAGCTTTGGAAGGCTTTACAGATTTGTTTGGATATCTTTTGAAGTATTGTGAAACTCCTGCTGAATTTGAATATTTCTGGAAAAGGTAAATTATTGTTTTTTGTATTTATTTTTTATTTTTATTATGTGATATATTTGATTATTATGTGATATATATATGAACATGTAGTGTTTTACATATGATCATACAATTTACTTTGTTATGTATGTTATCATAATATTATTAGTGTCCATATTGTTTATGATCATTATTCTTTACACAAATGTACATATTTTAATTTATATTTTGTTCATTTTTAAATTAATATATGATCATTTCTGTTATACAGGATGTGTGATAAATACAAATGTGAAAATGATGATTGGTTATGTGATTTGTATAAAATAAAGGAAATGTGGTGTCCTGCTTATTCTAAGAAGTATTGGTCTGGTGGTATATTGTCTTCTCAACGTAGTGAAACTACTAATAAGTCAGTTTCACAACGTCTTAATAAGACTCAAGGTTTATGTGATTTTTATCATGTTTTTCTTGATGTCATTTCTGAGTGGAGAAGTAAGGAAGGTGCAAGAGATTACAATACTCTGAGGGGTAATAGGCACCTAGCTTTTGCTAATATTGGTATATTAGTTCATGCAAGATCATTGTACACTATTCAAGCTTATGTTCTTTTTGAAGAGGAGTTCATTAGGGGGACAGCTTATGATCATGTTGATAATGGTTTGCGTTTTCCAGAATATTCATATCTTCTTTGGAGGCCTGGGAAGGATATAATTAAGCATGAAGTTGTTTTTAATAAGGAAACACATGCAATTTGTTGCACATGCATGTACTTTAGTGAGACTGGTTTACTTTGTTCTCATTCTCTTCGAGTATATCATTTGCATTGTGTGCGTAATATTCCACAAGAGTATATAATGAAACGATGGACAAAGGCTGCCATGTGTAGTCATGGTATTGAAGAACCTATTTTGAGGACAAATGTTGTGGCTACTAGTGTTTGGAGGTCACAAACAATCAGAAAGTTTGTTAAGTTGATAACAAGTTGTCAGAATTCTTTGAATGCAAGGGCAGAGGTTGAGTGTTATTTCAATCTGTTAAAAGAAAAGGTTGAGAGTGTATCAGGTGTAATTGACTTTAGTGAACCTGTTAAAGAGGTTGAAATTGTTGATCTTGAGATCAAGAATCCTCCAAAAGCTAGGCCTAAAGGTGAGAGGAATGTAAGGCCTAAGAGTACCTTGGAGAAGCAGTGTAACAAGGCAAAGGGTAATTTCAAGAGGAAAAAGTCTCTGTACACTCCTTACAAAAGGGGTATAGGGCAAGCAGTTGTACAGGTATATGATCATTTCATATTTTCAAATTGATCATTTCAGTTTTCGTAAATGATCATTTATGTTTTTTCTTTTTAAATAGGAACTTGATGAGAACGGTTGTGCTGTTACTTATGCTAATTCTATTAGTGATCCCATTGAATTGATTGTTTTGAGCAATAAACGGGCTCAGGTAAATTCAAATGTGCCAAAAAAAACATTTTATTTATATTTTATTAATATTGATTTTTATAATTTAAAAATATAGGTCGGCTTAAAATCAGCTGTTGTAGAAGAAATTCCTTCTAGTTCTAAGGAATCAAATCATAGTATTTCCAATGATTTTGATCAGGTATATGAACATTTATGATCTATATTATAATTTTTTTTTATTTATTTTTTTATTTTTTATATTTTTTTTTGGTTTTTTTGTAGGCTACTGGTGAAAGCTCTCTTTCATCTATCATATCTATTGATGTTGATATTTCATCTATTGCTAAGGTTTTTTTTTTTTCCATATTTGTTTGTATAAGTGTTTGTAACTGATCATATACTGGTTTATTAATGATCAATTTAATTTTTTTTAAAGGCAAAGGATTTAAATCTTGAAGGTGTTTCTGCTGTTCAACCTTGTTCTAATTTTGTTGCAAATAAAGGTGCTTCTGGTGTTAAAACTTACTCTCAAATTAATCCAAGAGTTCCAATTCATACTAGTGCGTCAACAAAATCTCCTGTTGTTATTCAACCTACTGTTCCCAGGAATGTTCAAAATCAAACTCAGAATTGTTCAAACACCAATCCAGAAATGATCATATCCAACTCCAGGAATGTTCAATCAACAAATGTTCAAGTTATTTCTCCTACGGTTCAAATAAATGATCAAGGATTTCCTGTTCAGAATGTTCAAGTTACTCCTCCCACAGTTCAAAGAAATGATCAAGGTGCTCGTGTTCCAATTCTTCAATCAAGAAATGTTCAATTAGGTTCTAAAAAGATTTCTTCTAAATATGATAGGTTGTTAGCCTTTTTTGATACAAGTGTAGCTAAACGTTTGGCTAATAAAGATAAATAATTAGTATTCCAGAACTTTATAAACATTAGACTTTTTTGTAATGTTGATTTAATTACTATTTTGTAATTTTGAATTTTCGATCTATTATATAAAAAACTTTCATTCAAAGATTAAAATGAAATATCAATTACAATAATATTAAAATAAAATCCATAAGTCTACTTCTAAAAAAAAAAAATAGTCATATATAAGAAATGAACATATACATAGTTGTAAATGAACATTTGAAACTACAAAGTTGCAAATTTTCTAGCTTTCCTTCTATTTGCTCTTGATTCAGTGTTTTCTTCAAATAACATCAGTTCTGCTGTGTATTGGAGCCTTAGATTTCTAATTTGTTCCACCTGTTGAACAAAATGAATTGTCAAATTTTAATTAAACAATCTTTACTGTTTCATAAATGAATATTATATCTTAAATAATTGATCATTTATAACTCTTACATTGTTTGGTTTTAAATCACAAATCCAACTCTCATTAGGATCAGCAGTGAAGGTTTCCATATGCTTCATAATGTAAACTCCACAGTTTGTATAGTCATTGTTGCTACGCCATTTCATCTTTTCCAAAACAACTGTGTAGTCTTCAATTCTTTTTGCATCTTGATATCCAAGGTGTTTCATGTACTCTGCCAATCCTTTTAACTGATAGAAAAAAGAGTAAAAATTGTTTAGAAGTTTGTATTGTGATGAAGACATGAACAATAAATAAAAATAATTGATCATGTAGTCAACTATAAATGAACATATTATCTCACCATCATTTTTGGTTGTTCTTCATATTTTGCTTTGACTGATACCTTTTTTGGTAGTTTTCTATTGTCAATTATATGAATTTTGTCTTCTATATGATTGACGCACAACAGAAAAAAATGTTGAGAAGTTGATACTGGGAAGAAGACCTGAACAAATTATATAATGTTATTGGACAATATATTGAATGTAATTGAACATTTGTATTAAACAAGAATTAATACCTGTTTATATCCAACAATGCTGTCAATTTTATTCAACTTCAGTTCATTGTCAATTCTTTCTATGAAGGCATTAATTCTTGTCTTCATTGATGATCCTTCTTGACAAACTCTATTTGTGCACATAATGTGCTGTTGAAATACAAACAAACATATAGAAGTTAAATGAATTTTTAGCAATTATTTATCATAGGAAAATAGAATCAATAATATAAAAAAAGAAGAAAGACTAACATGAAGCACTGTTGAGAAATAAATCTTGTTTCTCGGCTTTTTATGATTAAGAAACCTTGCCCATCCATCTATGACACAATTTGTCACTTCAACATCATCTCCAAGAGTTTTCATTTCATTTCTATTGATGAGATTCAAGCCATCATAGTATAAGAGTGCACTGCATTATGAACATTTAATAATATGAATGTGAACATATTTTTATAAAAGATATTAAACCTTAAGTTTAATTAGTGTAAGTAATTACCTTTCATCTTTTCCACCAAGAGCAAAGTCTACTGCAATTTGGTTCATGGCTTTCTCATCTTTAAACAGATCCTTGTACTTGACCAAGTAAGGAGATCGGAAAGCAGGAGGAATTGTTTTCTTTTCGCGTTTTGGTCTTGTTGTTCAATATAAAATATTGTTAAATTAAGAAAATTATGAGGAACATAAATGAACATTTGAGTGTATATAAATAAATTTGAAATTATACCTTTCAACCTTTTCCTTTTCAGTTTTTTTCTTCTTTTCTGCAATTGACTTTTTCTTATCATCATTCCTGGTCATATTACATAACACAAATGTACATTTAGGTATATGAAAATGTTCATTATTATTTTTGAACATTTACTTAATATAAATAATGTACCTTTTTGTGACTTTTGAGGATGAAGCAACAATCTTCTTGTTTTCACTGAAAAGTGAAACAATGTCAGTACATATTAATAAAATAAAAGCTTCTTATGTAACACCCTGAATCATTTTCAATTCATAAAATGAAAGATATTGATTTAACATAAACCTATTGATTTAACATAAACCACACATTCATATTACATATTCAACAAAATAATGTTCACACATACAATAGTTTGAGAAACACCAGTTTCAAGTTACAACACGATAGTAACATAAGTTAAATTGTTCCATCTAGATATTTTATCCTACACCATTACATAACCCTAATAGTAAGACATGTCTTCAGGATTTTACCCCTCCACTTTTTCATCATTTTTTGTTTTTTCAAAAACATCTTCCTTGTTTTGTTTTCCACCTTCAACTGTGTTTTTTGGATCATCACTTTTTTCACCACCATCTGACCTAGGGTCAGCATCAACCACTGAACCAGATCCTGCATCTAAGAAAAAATTTAATTAGATATAATATAATTTCTTTGTAAATGAACATTTGAGTATTTATAATTGAACATTATACCTGTTCTAGGCAATCCTTCATTATCTGACCTAGTGTCAGCATCAAATTTTGAACCAGTTGCTGCGTCTAACAAAAAAATACAATTAATAATGAATATTTCTTGTTTGTAAATGAACATTTTACACTTTTTAATTGAACATTATACCAGTTCTAGAAAATTCTTCAATTCTTTGTTCTGAAGCTGCTGAAGTTTTACCCACATCCTTTTCTTCAGCTGTATTATAAATCATCATTTTGGAGATACACTAAGTTAATAGTATTTACACATAATAATTAGAAATGAACATTTCTACTTAAGTTTATGTACATTATTATTAAATATATGAACATATTACCATTTGTTGAAATTATTGGTTGTTCAATTATATCACCAAGTGTTGAAAAGGTGGGCCCTGTTTCTGTTTAGGACAATTTAGACCACAAATTTAGAATTTTTCATATAAAAATTAGGATATATAGTCTCTTTTAGTTAGAATTTACCAATGGCTGGAGAAGGTGGAGTCAACCCCAAGCTGAAAGCTTTTCTGATGTCATATTCTTGTTCTTTTTCCTTTCCCTTTTTGGTTAATTTCTTCCCAGTCATTTGCTTCTCAGTTGTTTGCTTTTCAGACCCTTGCATCAGATTCTTCTCAGCTTGTGCAAGTGCATTTAGGAAATCCTCACTGCCAAAGAATTCTTCATCTTGGCTTAGAATTGATGGTTCCCTAGCTACCACCTTTCCTAAAACTTCATCAACTTTTTTCACCAAGTCATTTCCAGGGAAGATATCCTTTGCCTTCACCAATTTTGAAGAAAGCTTTGACAGGTTTGAACAAGTTGTTTTTACCAGGGAAACAAAATCATCCATAAAAACCTATATGAATGAATATTAAAAATTATGCAGTTGAACATTTCAGATTATACAAATGAACATTTATGTTAACAAAAGTGATCATTTTATAACCTTAGGACTTTCTTCAACTTCTGCAGCAATCCTTGGTAGAATTTTCCCTCTCCCAAATCCCAATTCTAATTCAATCTTCAACCTCTCAAGAACCATGTCTCTATTCCATGCAGATATGATAGGAATTTTTCTTGGAGGCCTTTTGTCTAACCTCTGAACTCTATCAAAATAGAACAACTACAAGAAAAAAGAAAACATGGAACAGAACATAAACAATAAAAAAAAGTGCATTTATTTAAATTTAAATGAACATTTTGTATCTAAGAATATACCATCAGAAATTGAAGAGGGCCTTTGTAGAACCCCTTGCCTTGCTGCTTTCTCCAATCAACATGACATTTGATAAGTGAGTCATATACAAACTGACACCAGTTCAAATTTTTTATGTTTTCTTTGTCCATCATAGAATAAAGAAATTTGAAATGGCATTGATTGTTTGATACACATTTCATCAAGCAGTTCACAGCCACTGCTAAAAAGTTAGTAATGAAATGTTCACTTGGTGGTCTGTTGTTGGTGAATTTATCATTTATGTATCCATTCACAATCTGCAAACAAAATGAACAAAACATTTATACTTTTGATCATTTAATGTATTTAAAATGAACATTTAAAACTGATCATACCTGACTCACTGATGGAGTTTTTCCTGACCATGATTTTCTCCATTTCTTCAGAAATTCTGCATACTCCTCACTAATTTTATCAGACTTTGGCTCAACAATTGGAATTTCTCCTGTAGGCAAGCCATAAACTACCCTAACATCCTCTACCTCAATTTCTATTTTTTCATTCTTTGGTAGTTCAAAACACTGGCTATTTTCTTCAAAACTTCCCAATAACCAGTTACAGAACTTTTGATCAAGTTGAGGTAAACTAATGTCAAGAAGTGATCCTAACCCTATATCAACAACTTGTTGTTTTTGGGTAGGTGTCATCTTTTTTATCCATGCAATGAACTTCACATGTCCTCCTCTCTTTGAAGATTTCTCTTCCTCAAATTCATCTTCCTGAATTTCCTCAACTTCATCAGTTTCTATTGCTTGAACCATTTCAGTTTTCATTTTCTTTTTTCTCCTACCTTCAATCTTTCCTTCATCATACAGTACCATCTTTTGCTCCTCCTTTTCAACCTTTGCCTTCACTGAATTCCCTTTCTTTGCCTGTTTCTTCCTTGGCTTTACTTCATCCTCTTCCTCCTCTTCCTCCACCTCATAATCATCCTCACTGACAGGCTCTTCTTCTGCTCTATAAACTGACTCTTCACTATCATCATCACTGTCAGTAGAACTTTCATCAGTAGGATCTTGAGAGGGTTCATCTGATGGTACTTCTTGTATTTTTTTTTTCTCTTTCCAGCATTTCTCTTGGCAGGACTGACATCTGAAAATTAAATATATATAATTTTGTTTAAGTATTGAAAATGTACAGTAAGCAAATGATAAAATGAACAAAATTGTTTTCTCAAATGATCATTCTATATATAGAAATTGAACATTTATAATATATCATTATATACCTGCTTTTCTTTTGCCAGCAACCTTAGAAGTTTTCTTCACTTCTTCTAGAGTTTTCTTTTTCCCACCTATATATTGAAATTGAACATTAATGATATACCATCATAAATGATCATTCTATACATTAAGATTGAACATTTACCCTTTTTGCCTTGGTCTGGAGGATATTCAGCAGGAGCACCTGCCATTTTTTTTATTGGAGTAGGTGCTGGAGGTGGTGCATCAGCTTCCTTTTGAATAGGAAAATTCCTTGTAGACATTCTTCTCTTCTGTCCTATTTTTGCGGTTTCTTTAGCAGGTTCAACATCCTTCTTCAGGCTTCCCTTTTCAGATTCATCTAACAGAACATCTATTGTTTTTAAAAAAAATTTATGTTAGTATATTTGAAAGTGTAATATTTATTGTGTAACAGAAAAGTATTATGATTACCTTGGCTCCTTGTAATTCTACCACTTGGCACAACAACAAGGCTTTTGTTTTTGTTTTTCCTTGCAACCATTTTGTATCTTGTTTTCATTTTGGTTGACTGATCACTTTTTTGTGATGATGGAGCTGTCTCCTCACTAAGTTTTGTGGAAACTTTATCATCATCTTGATCTAGAAGATAAGTTTCATCCTCAATTTGAACAAAATCAGGTGCAATTTGTGCTGCATATGAAATGATCAAATATAAAAGATTAAATAAACATTTATTAAATTGGATGACAAATGTTTACTATATACAATATAAATGAACATTTCAGGTAATGAATATGTACATTTTCCACTATTTACCTTTCGGATCTGTTGTCTTTGTAGACTCATCTTCCACTGTTTTCTCTTTAGGGATTTTCTCCTTTTCAGGCTCTTTTTTTCCCTCTTGTCCTTCTATGAAAATTTAATTAGTTAATATTTATATATTTTTTTTAATCTTATTGAACATTCAATATTATGTAGATCCAATATGAACATTTTATGTAATAAAAATGTACATTTATAAATTTTTACCTTCTACATTTGTTGTCTTTGGAAAGACATCTTCCACAGTTTTGTCTTTAGGGCTTTTCTCTTTTTCACTCCCTTTTTTTCCTTCTTGTCCTTCTATTAAAATTTATTTAGTTAAAATTTAATTTTTTTAACCTTATTGAATATTTAATATTATGCTTTTCCAATATGAACATTTTTTGTAATAAAAATGTACATTTTAAAATTTTTACCTTTTTCCACAGTTTTCTCTTCTATTGGCCCTTTTTCTTTCTTTTTTGCTTCACCTTCAAAAGTAATAGTATTGTTAAAATTGATATTTATGACTATTAAACAAAAATATTCAATAAATATGATCATTTACCTTTCCTGATTTCCTTGCTTGCCTTTTCCATTCTTTTGAGATTTCTCATAATTCTGATTGTCGATTCTTTGTACTTTCTGTAAATGTATGATATTAACTTTGAAATATATTCATTAATTGATTAAATTAATTCAATTATTTAAATTTAAACATACTTTGGGTTTCTCTCTATGTTTAAATGTATTTCTTGCATCTTGTCCTTTAATGTTGTTATTCTTGAATCATCTTTGGGGTTTTCTGATATTTCATTAAAAATATGTTTGAATTTACAATTTTGATTAGTAAATAAAAAAATGAACATATAACTTATATTACTATTGGTCATGAGCAAACTTTTTTGTACTGATTTTCAAATGAACATATAGTCTATCTAAATTGAACATTTAAGTTTTCTTACTTTTGGCCAAGGACTATTCTTTACTGGATTGCTTTGCACTTTTGGTTGAACTTCTTCTTGCTTGCTGAAATCAATATTAAGAAATACTTTAAATAAAAAATGCACATAAATTGTACATTAAAATATACTGTTATAAAAATGAACATTTATTTATATAAAATTGATCATTAGTATACCTTTCATCCCTACTCTCTTTGTCAGTTGTGTTATGTGTAGCAGACACACTCTTAGTTGTTGCATTAGTAGCAGGAATGTTCTCACTTTGTTCACTTAAAAAAAACAGAATTATTTTATATAATATGATATTAAAGTATGAACTAATTTATACAATGAAGAAGATAATTAGTTATTTTGTATAAAGCTTTTTATACCTTATTGTTTGATTTGTCTCTGGTGGTCTTGATTTTGACATAACAAATTTCACTCGAACCTTTTTTTTTTCACTAAAATTTTAAGAATTACCTAATAAGTTTGGTATATATATACAATGTACAATAATTGAATGTAAAAACAATTATTTTATACATATAAACTTACTTGTTTAAAGTGTATCTTTCATAACTATTACCATATTCATTTTGTTCTATAACCTTCTTTAGAGTTAATGGTTCAGATTTCCCATCTCTAAATTGAAGCAAGTGTATCACTCTAAATGGCACATCACTACATTATAAATTAATTACATGACATTAGTTTGAATGCATATCACTGAAATGATTATTATCATATTTATATATGTGCATGATGATTTAATGAAATGTATATTTGTTATTTAAATCTCAATGAATACTCAAATGAACAAATATACATATATGATCATAATTATATCTATAAATGAACATTATGAGTATCAAATATGATCATATACAATGATGTTTCAATGAAATGTACTTTTGTTTTTAAATCTCAATAAATACTCATATGAACAAATATAAATATATGATCATAACTATATCTATAAATGAACATTATGAGTATCAAATATGATCATATACAAATAACATATTAAACAAAGATAAAACCAATTTTATCAAATACAACTAGCATATTAGACATGAACATAATATATTCTGTAAATGACTAATTACCTTGGTAGTGGAGACATTGTTAAATCCGTACCAATTGACTTGTCAATATCTTTTAAAAGTTCCGGATCTACAATTGGGATCATTTTTGGCGGTTTTTTTTTTCAATTTGTCTACTCTTGACTGAAAGAGGTACATCATTCATCATCGTCTCTGTTTTATTTAATAAATTGTTAATGTTTTAGTTATTTTTCAGTAAAATCTTAGAACAATTACTCAATCGCAAAAATTTTTAACAAAAATTAGGTTTTACAAATAAATTCGCTCTATAATTTTCATCGCAAGAATATGAACAAATTAGTTTTACAAAAG